>NC_140590.1:1246651405-1247890155 GCF_964204655.1 Triturus cristatus | reverse complement strand
ATTCAGTCACAGACCTGCCCTCTTGGTAAATACTGCTAAAGGAAATGTCACACCAACAATAAGAACAAACAAGCATTTGCAATGCAAACGATCTCACATTTACTAGAGTTTGAGGTATTGACATTGCAAATAAGCCTTTTATTTTTGTTTTTGTTTTGAACACATAAATAAAAGGCATTGTTATTTACAATGCCAATAGCTGAAACTCTCGTAACTGCGAGACCTATTGCATTGCAAACGCTTGTTTACACTAGCCCACTGTGGGTTAAGTCCAATGCAGTGCACGATGGCAAGAAATAGAAACGCACACATCAGCAACACCCCCCCCCTCCTTCCATGCCTCAGGGGAAGAAAATTAAACCTTTACACACCAGTTAAAAACAACAAGAGAAACTTTATCATCCGGTACAGGTCTTCTAGTCCCATAGGGAGGATGCCAGCCAGTAGCACTGCAGGGGAGCGAGGCTGTTTAGAGACGGTTAATCATTTACCAGATCAGCCGCCATCGCTGCTTGGTCGCCTCGTCCCCTCCAAGGATGGAAGTACCACGAGCACGGGCGCGCACGAGAGCGACGCTGGTTCACATGAGCGAGCCAATGAGATCACAGGCCTCCGAATCCCTCCTCACACCCCTGGATTCTTGAGACCAAGGAAGGGGCCAGACGTCCACGGGAGTTAGGTACAGAATGTTTTGACTACAGCGGCTACTGTGTGTGAAACGCCATTAAAGCCAAATGGGTCATTGAGCCTGTACTTCAGCGCGAGACACCCGTCGCCGATGAAAAGACCCTGAGTGGCAGTAATATGAAAGATGCTGGGTAAATTGCTACTATGCAGACAGTAGCGTTTTACCTGGGTTTGGATCAGGAACAGAGACAGTGGGATTTAATCCAAGAGAGACGCTTTAACTGTATTCGCCCTGGACTCCGCTGTCACTCACTTCTGCATGCGAGGCCAAGTCACCGCTCATTCCATTTGGCCTCCACAGAAGGATTGAAACGCAAATATTAAAGGACAGTAAGTAATGCAGCTAGGTTGTCAGATGAGCCCCACATTGGTTTGAGTTACAAAAGTTACAGGCTCCAGAAGCCAATGGGGATTTGTAATAGTGCGGCTGCAGCAGGCACAGTGAAAGGAAGGCCTGTGTGAAAGAGACAAGGGCAACTTCCAACGGCGCATGCGCGACCTTGGGTTCATGAGTGCACAATATACTCGAAATCAAAGCTCTGGCACACGGTGTTCTTAAGACAAATGCAGGCTTACCATAGTCACCCAGGGCCTTGCAGCCAGACTGTCGAGGCAGCAATCATAGAAGATGAGAGGTGGGACGCCCACAAAAGCCCTTAACAAACAGTTGAGAATAAATTACCCCTGAACGTACATTTTCATTACATGCGTTCGCTAACCCCTTCTCACTGTAGGCGTGCCTTGTCATACAAGGTCAGACAGATTTTGCCTAAGTGAAAGCGCGCCATGCTCACGTTGTGCTCAAACGACGCCAGCCGTATACGTGCACATCACATGTCCGGGCTCGTGCACATCTCCTGTCCCCCTTCGGCAGAAAATCGACGACAATAGATCTCGCCAAGCGAGCAGCGCAAGCGCTGCATTGCTAGGCGAGACCTAAAAATGGGGTGGATCGGCCTGCTCAGTAGTGGCAGCTAAACACTGGTACAAACTCCCGGTAGCTCTGAGATCCATCCCTGACTTTAAGACCTTTTGTAAACAGCTGAAAACCCACCTGTTCAATTACTAATCTGGTTCCCCCTCCTCAATGTGGTGCCAGGACACTCTAACAGTGACTGTGCGCTCTACAAAACCTAATATTCATTAATTCCTTCAACTGGGGCACTAGACTGTGTTTTTGGTTGTCAGAGTGTCTGTTGGTGTCTAGTAGACATTATGTCTCCAAAGAGAAGCCTCGGATTGAAAGAAAGTTTGATCTACACTCCTTCTCTTTATTAGACCTGACTTGTGCAGAGGCCAAACCCTTTATTGCTATGAAGTGTGAACATTAAGCTTGGATGTCTCCACCATCAATTATGTATCCAGCTACTCATGATACATCCCTCCATCCCACGTGCTGTCAGCAACTGTATTGACACTTATAGGAACATATTCTGTGACTGTGTGCATTCTTCTTTGTTGTCCATGTGTGTGCCCTCTATGTAAATGTGGGCTTGTGTTTTATATATGTGATTGCATATTTTTGTACTTGTGTGCACTGGTGTCTGAATGTCTGTTGGTCTGTACGCACGGGTACCTGTAGTATGTCTCTGTGCACAGGGGCCTATATGTCTTTTGGAAAGAGTGCATGTATGTCTAATTGTCTTTGGATAAGAACGCCTGCAGGTATGTCTGTTTTCTATTTGCTTGTGCACATGTACATCTGTTTGTATGTGTGCATTCAGTGCTTGCATGTCTTTGGTCCTTTGTGAGTGGATGTCTTAGTGTAATTTGGTCTTTACGTATTACTGCCTACCTGTAAATTTGTTCATTTGTGTGCATAAGCGCCTTTGTCTGCTGAAATCTGTGCTCTTTTACGCAGCCTAAGCGTATATAAATGTCTGTTGGTCTGTCTGCCATGGGTATGCTGGTATTCAGAAGGTCTTGTAGCTCTACGTGAATATTTATTTACGTCTATACATGTTGTCTTTCACTGTATGAATGCAGTTTACAACAGTCAATGCTGTGTGCTTTGAATTTGCTTGCTTTAAACGACGTCACATTAAAATAAAGACTCCCCGGATCGGGCTGTGAGACAGAGTTCCAACGGAGCAGAGAGCTGTTCCTGGTTTTCCGTGCAACCCGCCTCACAGCCACACAGTCAGCCGCACAGTCAGCTCAGCGAGGCTACGGCTGGAAGGAAGCGAGCGAGGAAGCCAGCGCGAGTGAAACAGTGCGGTGTGAGACACCCGCCCGCAGCCCGCATTTCGCAGCCCACAGTTCACTGCCCTGCCGCGCTCCTCACTTGACTCCCGCCACCGAGGAGTGAACGGACATAACCCGGTCAAAAGAGACCGCCGCTGCCGCCGCCCGGATTCTCACCGTTTTATCCGGCCCGGTCTGGTCTGCTGCGGGTTTGCACGGGTCAAAAGCGGACAGCCAGGCACTCGGTAGGAGCTTGTGAGCCAGCATCTGGTAGTCAGCAGACCCCTCCTGGGAGGAGTAGAGCAAGGTAGGCCGGGCGAGCGCGGCTGCCATTAGCAGGCGTCCGGTAAGTGAGTGCCCTTGTCTCCCTTGGGTGATTACCTGCAATGCTGTGACGACATCTCTCCCCCGTTGCTTGCTGTTTCTGCGGCCGGGCATAGCTCCGCCTCCTCTGCCAGTAACGAGGGACCGGCCGGGCTTGGCTCCGCCGGCCCCGTAAAGACTTCAATACCCAGGGACCCTTGGGCCATGACGCGAGCTGAACACGCGCCAGGAGGCGCTTAAAGGTCTGCCCAGTCCCTCGCTCCGCGAGGACGCGCGCAGGACGCGCCGGGAGAAGGCCGTCTGCGGCCGTCAGAGGCCAGAGGAGGCCAGGCTGGGCCAGTCCCTTGTCATTTCCCAGTTGGTTGGAGAACATAAAACCTTTACAAGTGAGCCTCACTGAACTCATGAACTTGATAAGTTGTTTTTAGCGATTTTATTACCCCAACAAAAGTGTGACTATAGTGTGGTGGCTTATTTGTCTGTGTATTAGTAATTGTTTTACTTTATTTTTGGCTGCTATATGGCAAAATCCATTGTTAATCCCAAAGGGGGGGGGGGGGGGGGGCTGGGACTCTGGACGCTTATCTCAAACGGGCAGAAACTGCTGTGGCCAAGGAGATAGAACTTGTAGAGAGGAGGTTATCACTTGATCCATCTAGTCACAATTTGAACCATATATCAACAACAGACTCAATGGGGAGTATTCAGGCTCCCATTTAATCTCTACAAAGCCCAGTTACACTACCCAATGATGCTTTAACATCTGTGTCACATACAATAAACATTTCTTGTCCATCTGTTCCTAGCCCCCCACCTTCCCCTCCTAACACACGCACCAGGCAGGCACGGGTTGAGCACGACATCAGAGCCAAAGATCTGCAGTGGAAGCGGAAGGCAAATAGTGCCGCAAAGGGTAGTAAGCTAAATGCCAAACAAGCCAGGAAAAAGAATTCCACACATGGCCTGGGTTGTCAAATAGAAAGCCAAATGACCCAGGTTAACCACCCCAAGACTCATGTAGGGGGTAATTCGATAACATCTGTATTAGATAACCCTACGGAGGGTAATAAATTGTTGGAATTCTTGGGGAATCTGGAGGAGCGCCTTAAGGCACTTATTAATCTCATGATGGAAAAACTTGAGTCAATTGACTATAGATTAAAAGCCCTAGAAAGACATGTATCAAACCAACAGGGACCTACTATTGGGATTAAACTGACAGAAGTATGTCCTGCTAGTGCTCTTACACATATACCAACAGCCACTAGCTTGGCTGTTGGTGTGTATGAATCTAGAAAACCCGCAGCAGCCCAGACGACTCATTTAGCAAACATCTTAACTTCAGCCAGTGGTGACAAGCTTAGTTGTGGAGGCCTTAGGGGTAGTTTACACCGCATAGATCATACTCCCCAAAAAGAAACAAAACTCCATATTCCCCCTGAGGCGTGCCCATATTCCATTATTTTGGCTAACGTCCCTAAAACATTGGATGGCAAAGAGGAACATTGGTCTACACTTAAAAATAAAATACTTAATTATTTGAACACCAGAACAGTGTTAGGTGAACATCTTTTTAATAATTTTAAGATGGTAAGAAGGGTGGACTGGGTGGGTGAGACAAGGAAGGGTATGGAGGGAGATTGTGTTGTTGTGAACTTTGCCTCCCCCCAATTAGTAGATCATATCCTGAGACAGGCAAGATCACTGAGGATACACCAAGATCGCATTAATATATTGCCATTGGGGTACTTCTATCCACCCTGTTCAACTGCCGTCACAAGAAGGAGAGATCATGCTCCTCGGGCTGACCCTCATGTTAGATTCAAACCAGTAAGCAATAGATTTGAGGTTTTGAGTACATTAGATATTAATGATTGACTTATACATGGACAAGATCTGGACCCACGAGAAACTAATATGGCTAACCTCTCCGGAGCGATTCTCGCTTCTGGAAAAGGTCCTCACGGAAAAATTCCCCCAGCATTAATAGACAAAGCCCAGACAAGTGGACTAATTAACATCAATAATCCTGTGCAAGAGGCTTTCCAACTGGGGGAAAAAGTAAGCGGAGGCCTACAGGAAGTCATATTACATGGCACTCAAAACAGGGATGACGGTATCGTCTTTTCATCTTTAGTCTCCTGGAATGTGGCAGGGCTCAGGAACAAAGTAGTGTCATCAGATTGGTCAAAGTTTCTTGATAGCAGGGACATTATATTATTCCAGGAAACTTGGTCGAATGTTTTAGATTATAGACCAGGTTACCTTAGCTTTTATGTTCCTGCTATTCCTAGCCTCCATGGAAGAGCCAAGGGGGGACTTTTAACATGGGTCAAACAAGATAGTAGGTATAATTTAATTCAACTGGACTCAAAAAGTAACAATATACTACTAATTCAAGTTCAGTGTCCTGGAACAAAGGACCTTTTTGTCTTTAACGTCTATGCCAGAGGGATGCCGGGGGGTAAGTCCTCAAACACTGTGGAGGAACTAGATGTACTCCTCGACACATATTGCAAAAAAGGTAATGTCATAGTAGCTGGTGATTTTAACTGCTGCTTTGAACCCCTAGATACCAATGATATTGATCTCACCTCAGTAGAAGATTGTACATGGAATATTCCCCAGTTGACACTTCTGGCCATTAAAAAAGGACTGAGGCCGCACTTCAGTTAAAGGTTCTTTGTATCGGACAAGGGCTATGTGCAATTAATGGCAGATCAGCTTCTGACAAACATGGGGCTTTTACGTTTAATAATGGACTACGAAAAAGCCGTATTGACTATATACTTACTAATAAAGAACATTGGTCCAGTATCAAGGATATGGTAGTAGTGGAAAGGGTCGAAAATGATCATGACCCCCTACTTGTATCATTTAAACTATTCAAGTCCAATTGTCAAGAGGTTCCTCCCGTGAAGGTTGATATTGTCCAATCAAATGATACAAGGCGTATCAAATAGGTAAATTGTATAAGGAATGAGAGGCAGATTTTAACTATTAGGAACTTAAACATCATGGCGACAAATGCCTTACAAAATTGCATTGCTCAAGAGGAGGTCATGGCAAATGTAAATACAATCCACACAAACTTTTTTAATCAACTTAGGGTTTTTTTTACGAAACAGACTCATGCTAAATCTAATAGGCCACCTAGAAAGGAGGATCAATGGTATGGGAAATCATGTAGGACTGCATACCAGGCCTTGTCGGAAGCAGTAAAAACAAAAGACAGAGATCGTGTTAAGAGTGCCCGTGTAGCTTATAAAAAAGCCCAGTATGATGCTAAACGTGCCTGGGACCAAGATTATTGGAGGGCCCTTCACTCTGCTAGTAAAGAACGATCAATGTGTACCTTCTGGGATATGGTCAGGTGGGGCAGGGGGATAAAAAGGGAAGAACCAACAAATTATGTGCCGCCTAACCTCTGGGTTTCGCACTATGCGTCCCAGTTTGCATCTACTGAAGTCGATGAGGGGACAAGTAAAGATTTTATCTCCCCTATTAAGGATATAATTCCCTTAAAATTTGAGTTAAATGAGGTGCGAAAGGCACTGAATTCCATCCCCAGAGGTAGAGCACCAGGCCTGGACTCGGTCCCAGCTGATTTGTTTATGCATGATAAGGAACTTTGGGCACTTTACATTCAATGTCTAGCTAATGGCATTGCTAATGGTTCACCCATACCAAACACCTGGAAGGGCGCCCAGATCATACCGGTCTATAAAAAGGGAGAGCGCTCAGACCCAGGAAATTATAGGCCTATAAGCTTGATAGATTGCATACAGAAGGTGGTCGCTAGGCTTGTCCTACAGAGAATCCAAGGGTGGATTGAGGAGGAGGAATTCCTATCACCACTCCAGGCAGGTTTTCGCAGTCATACAAGCACCATAGATCAAGTATTTAGATTTCTGTTAATATATTGGCGGGTGGTTCTGTTGGGGGAGGGTATGCTATTTGCGGCTTTTGTTGACCTTAAATCAGCTTTTGATTTGGTTCCTCGAGCAAAAATGTGGCCAGTTTTTAAAGATCAAGGTATGCCAACAGATATTCTAACCTTTTTAATGAAACTTCATGAGGATAATTTTGCCCAAGTTAGATGGAACCAATCAGGTAGTGTCACAGATAAATTTCCAATTGCTAGGGGAGTACGCCAAGGGTGCGTACTAGCCCCGACCCTTTTCTCCTTATACATCAACAGAGTGATCAACTATTTTAAGCAGACCCCTACCGACGCTCCAAAGTTGGATGGTAAGTTGATTCCTCTGTTGATATTTGCAGACGACACCTTATTAATCTCAAAGACCCACAGGGTCTACAAAAAGCCATTGATGTGTTTGAGGTTTTCTGCAAAGATCATGGGCTTATTGTAAATGTAAGCAAGACGAAGTTTATGGTTTTACACAAGTCCAAATATGTAAGAGGGAATGTGCAAATGAATGGGGTCAAATTAGAGCAGACTAAGGTCTTCTCATACTTGGGTATAATCCTTGCATCAATGTTAGAATGGAAACCGCACACTACCCAGTTGATTATAAAGCATGCTCAGTTAATTGGTGCATTAATAAAAGAGCTCCATTCCTCATACACCAGGCCTATGATACCAGCACTAAAAATATACGACGTAAAGATAGGATCGGCAATTCTTTATGGGGCAGAATTGTGGGGCTTCAGTAACCTCACCCCGATGACTAGGGCCTAAAATAAGTTTTTACGTACAATCACAGGCCTTCCTGTATATACTCCGGTGGATTCCTCTCTTTTACGACCTAGGTGTCTAGAGGATATAGACCAGTGGCTTACTGGAGGCGACTCTGGGTTACCCCAGAACTCTCACAGTATGCTCAGGCTTTTCTGGACGTTAGAGGAGCTGATAAGGCGCAAAAGATTTTATGGATGCGGGAGGTCAAGGTACTTTACTCTGCTATGGGCCTAGCCAGTTTATGGGAAGATCCTACAGCACATATCTTTCCCACTAGAAAAATTCTAAAAGATTTATACTGGCGTGTGGTTTCAGCAAAAAGATTTGGCTCATGCATTGGCCCGTCATTAACTGCGGATTTTATGGTACTCAAAGACAGGCCTCTGTTTGAAAGCTATTGGGATTGTATTACCATTGTGGAGGACAGAAAGAGATACCACCAATTCAGGGTGGGCACTCTTCCTATTAATTCCTTCGTTGCCAAATGGAGAGAAGGCCTTAACCCTGGTTGTCCCTTCTGTCCAACACAACGGGAAAGCATTGCGCATATTTTATTTATCTGTCCGGAGTACAAAATTCCCAGGCGGGTTTGGCTTAAACCTATTTGTCTTCAATTGGGCTTCCAGACAGGTGGTGAGGCTCTGCGGTTTCTTAAAACTAATACTTCTCAACCTGTGATTATCGCTGTTGCAAAATTTCTCCATTGGATATGGGTAATCCGTGCACACAAATTACGTCTTATATGAATATCTTAGTCATTTTCTGTAAATATCCTTTTTATATTATAAAGTTTTTAAATATTTTACATGATTTTTAACAATGAGATGTGTATTTATAACTGTAGTTGCTATGCACGTTACACTCTATATTCTATGATGAAATTAAGTTCCTTTTTCTTTTCCCTTTGTTTTTCTCCTTTTAAAAATTGTTATATATTTTAATGATGTCTTTTATAATGAAAATCGACATAAAGACTTGAAATTGAAAATTGACTCCCTGGCAAAACACAGAGGTCAGTGGCGACCCATGGGCTGGTTGTGTCAGTGACCAAACTTTGCAAGACTTTACGACTAGGATTGCACATCTGGAATGAGGTAGGGCGGGGAACCAACAAGAACACACACAGGTTCTGCATCTGCATGCTTTCAGGTCCTGCCCAAGGGCAGAGGTACAAGGAGGAAGCAATAACCTCTCATCTGTGTTGACTTGTGTCTCAGCTCAGAAGGAAGACGGGCGAGATAGGCAAAGACGTTCATTCACCACAGTGTATCTGTAAAATTTGTATTCACTACAGTGTATCTGCAAGATGTTCATTCACCACAGTGTATCTGTGTTGTGCTGTACATAACACAGATGCGACTGTGCCTCCCTGTTTGTATAACGCAGTTTCCCCCAGAAATTAGACATTTGAGACGACAGCTGTTTTTGTGGTGAAACTGGCAATGTTTTACCAGCGGGCATTTAAACGTATATTTCCGCCATTTTTTTAAAGTTAGATGACAAAGATCCCTTTGGCACGTAGTCCCACCTAACCCAGCATTTTTATTCCGCCCGGATGGAACACTGGAAGGCTGTCTGAGAATGCCCAAGGGCGCAGCGCGTGCTACATATATAAGAGACAAATACGCAGTGCGTCAAAAGATAACAAGCGCTCGCCATTGGGGAAGACAGTCCAAACCTGATGCAAAGACAATATTGTAATCAAACTGTTAAAGAAGTGCTGAAGGGTCATGACCCTAAAATTCACACTACAACCCCTTCATGTACAATATGGCACATAACCAAATATGGCGGTGTCAGTTTACATCAGTTCAATGTTGTCTCATTTCAAGACTGGAATCACATGTTATGGTAATGCTTCATTCCATCACGGAATTCAGTACCCGTAATCAATGATCCCTTTAATTATTCGTCCTCTTGTGCGGCAGTGAAATGTTTGCATGCACACCTTTCTTGGCTGTGAGCGCAACCGAGTGATATGATGTGCAACTATGCAGGTGAACCAGGCATTGCTAAAAATTGGTATAGAGGAAGGGAAACCCCCTTTTAGAAACCTCCTTTTCCCATCCACCCTAGTTTTCACTTTTCTAAAGTGTGCATTTTATAGCACATTTTCCCAATAATATGGACTTAAAACGTGTTAGATTTAGATACTGTTGAGACTGACAGCTCAGAAAAGTGACCCATTCTTTAATCATAGACACTGTACATATCACTCTTTTGGAACAAAAAACAATCATATGAAAGTCTGGAGTATTATTTGTTTTTCATCTGTAAACTATTATACATCACTTCTAGACACACACAAAAATGTGCAACAAGAGGAATTATGCACATGTGAAATTGTGCCACAGCAAAAATATCGACCATCCAAATTTTTAAGCTAGACAAAAACTTAAGCATCTTGGAACCAGGGACAGGATCTACACTTATTATCAAACTAGGTATCTCCGGTACCTGTGACAAAAAATAAGGCAATCAACTGTACAAGAAAGAACGGTGTAGTCATACCATTTCTTGGTGTTAGGAATATGGCAAAATGTATGTGAGAATATGCAAAGATGTTCTGTGGTTGCACTTTACATGGGTGAGTCCCGTGCTCACTACGCCACTGGAGTCAAGCTATCCTGGCTGAAGAGGGGTGAAACCCCGAAACCGGTCCTAGGATGCTTGATTCCTGTCCAGGGAAGACATGGCTTGGCAGTTCGGGCTGGACTGTTCCCATGAGGCACAGGGTCAAGACTGATTTGCATATGGCCATGTCTGAACTGGGGTGGTGAGCAAAATAACGATGGATTAAACCCAGATCTGTGACTGGGGGTGAATGTTTTGCCAATGTGCAACATTCCGTCCATCATCTTGTGTGTTTTGCTGCAATTTACATGGAGCGCAAGCAATACAGTGCCTCTGCTTGTCTACTAGTCAACGTGTCACAGAAACCCTGACCGTAGATCACTCTGAACATAACACACTGTTCACCTGTTACTGGACCACATAAATATGTGTCATGAAAAGCCTGCAATTTGCTGGGATGTATAATCCCTGAACATGAGATACTAGGCCACAGGCACACCTCCATGGTCACTCTCTCTCACTGTATTTATCTTCTTTGCTTTCCTTAGTTCTCACTCTTCTTGTACACTTTCCCTTCTGTTACATTTATATTTGCTTGTTTTCTCAGACGGAAACTTTCTATTTCTATCACACTCCATAGGTTTTTTTTTTTAGTTCCATCTTTTACTCCCGCGTGTTGACTGGAACACAGACACTATTCTTGCTTGGGCCTCTTATTCGTAGCTTGGAACGAACAATTCAAATCAGAGAAAGTGAAACATGCCCTGGATATGAGACCCGACCCGCATATAGATTTCATAAGTGGGAGAAATCAGGTGTTTGATGTTTCCTCCGTCTCATATTTAAGCAGACCAAATAAAATAAATCAAGATACAATCTACACAGAAAAACTGACCCAGGCCAGGCACAGCAGTGCCAGCCCTGCTCCTGCACATACAACAGCCTTTAGATGATGAAGAGCTGCTCTGTCTTTTTTCTGTGTTGCAAAAAATCCCAATCCTGCAGTGCTCTCAACTCACCTTTTTAGGTCTCGCCTGAGACAGCGCTTTAGCGCTGCTCTGGCGAGACTTATAGTAAGCGAGTTTTGGAAGTGCAAACGAGTGCTTTCAGGCCTCCAAATACAGTGCATGTGCGCCGGGCGCGCGCACCATTTGGCAGCCTGAAAGCACTTGTTTGCTTTCACTTTCGCGGCCGCTTTGATGTGATCGCGATGTAAATAAAGCTTTTCACCAGCCAGGCCTGCATGACAATACCTTCCGGTTTCCAATCTCCTGACGCTCGCACAGAACATAATATCAAACTTCCTCATGCTTAACTACGGCAAAAGGAGGCAATTTGTTAAAATATCAAAGCCCCCGAGCCAGCAACAAAGCCTCCTTTAACTGGGTATTAAGCGTGAGCAGACTTTTCAGCGAGGCGTAGACGAAGCAGACACTCGACATCTTCAAACAGCAACCTGCACGCCCGGTTCCCTGACAGTAAAACTGAGTGTTTTCTTACCTCAGAGAACAAAGCGCCAAGTTAGCGTGGAAAACAGCTTCGATGTAATATTGTTTAAATGTTTTTACTTTGAAGTTCACTGTGGTCTATGCAAACTAGACTTGCATACATCGATCACATTTTCCTAAAACGCCCCTTGTTCTAAGACGTTTTAGTTAGGATTCAAAATGCCAGGCCGACGTATTGGCTTCGGCAATGCTTGCTTGAAACGGAGTTCCACCCCAGTGTCTGTGACGTCACCATGCCCCTGTGTGCTTAAGCCAGTCACTTCAAAGATGGGGGCGCTTTCTGTATTTGATCACATGCTACCACCAGTCAGGCCCCTTTCTCATTGTCTTCACGCTGAGTGAATAACCCACGTGTGATTAACAAAAGTAGTACCACAGGGGGCCTCACTTCACCCACATTGCCTCCGCCCCAACACCAAAAGAAAGGAGGTGCAGGCATTTTGAACAAAGCTTTTCACCAGCCGGGCCTGCATGACAATGCCTTCCGGTTTCCAATCTCCTGACGCTCGCACAGAACATAATATCAAACTTCCTCTTGCTTAACTACGGCAAAAGGAGGCAATTTGTTAAAATATCAAAGCCCCCGAGCCAGCAACAAAGCCTCCTTTAACTGGGTATTAAGCGTGAGCAGACTTTTCAGCGAGGCGTAGACAAAGCAGACACTCGACATCTTCAAACAGCAACCTGCACGCCCGGTTCCCTGACAGTAAAACTGAGTGTTTTCTTACCTCAGAGAACAAAGCGCCAAGTTAGCGTGGAAAGCAGCTTCGATGTAATATTGTTTAAATGTTTTTACTTTGAAGTTCACTGTGGTCTATGCAAACTAGACTTGCATACATCGATCACATTTTCCTAAAACGCCCCTTGTTCTAAGATGTTTTAGCTAGGATTCAAAATGCCAGGCCGACGTATTGGCTTCGGCAATGCTTGCTTGAAACGGAGTTCCACCCCAGTGTCTGTGACGTCACCATGCCCCTGTGTGCTTAAGCCAGTCACTTCAAAGACGGGGGCGCTTTCTGTATTTGATCACATGCTACCACCAGTCAGGCCCCTTTCTCATTGTCTTCACGCTGAGTGAATAACCCACGTGTGATTAACAAAAGTAGTACCACAGGGGGCCTCACTTCACCCACATTGCCTCCGCCCCAACACCAAAAGAAAGGAGGCGCAGGCATTTTGAACAATAATTAAGAAGGAACATTCGCGCCTAAACTCAAGACATTAGATTACACAGTTGGTGCATTTACGACTATCCACAATAAGCAGACCCACAGGCAGACACAATGAAAGACACTCAGAGAGCCAGACACACACTCATACACAGATACAGACTCGCATCTAGACACGCAGACACACAAGCAGACACATTTACAGACACTCAGAGAGGCAGACACACGCACCACGCATACACCCAAACACAATTACACACTCGCACCTAGACACACAGACACACGTACAGACACATACAAACACACATACAGACACGCACGGAGGTACACACACAGACGCACTCACACAGTTACCAGGGCCCGTATTACATAATGGGTGCACTGTTCCCCTCTGTCCCAGGGCACAGCTTTCAACAGGTGTCCTGGACTCACGCAAGGTCAGTGCAGCCTATTACAAGTAATGTGCTGCCCCCAAGGCAGCAGCAAACTCGCGCTGGTAATAGTAAACGAACGATCTGTGTTGTTGCTGAGGACTCCCTGCTCTGATCTGCTTGTCTTGAAGAATGTGCTTCCTTGAGATAAGCACAAGTTTTATGGGGTCCCTTTGCTCGAATTCCTTGTCTTTGCTTTTGAAGTGTAGTGGGGGGCGGGGGGTTTATGACCCCTCTATCCCTTTGCTTAGCAAACTTTTTGCAGGCATGAGCTGCATCTGGTGTCGCGTTAGAAGTTCTAGAGCCCAGATATTTACTCTTTGCGATAAAAAAACAAGCATTTGCAATGCAATAGGTCTCGCATTTATACGAGTTTGAGCTATTGGCATTGTACATGACAATGCTTTTTATTTAAGTTTGGTTTTTTTAAAACATAAATAAAAGGCACTGTCATTTACAATGCCAATAGCTCAAACTCGAATAAATGCGAGACCTATTGCATTGCAAATGCTTGTTTCTTTGAGGAGTATGTGGGGAGGTGGGAGATAGAAGAGGGTGTTGCGCTATAGCCAAAGCTGCCGACTTTGGAACTTGGAAACCTGGCTCGAGTCTTAGCGTTGGTTCAACATTTTGTGATTCTGGGCAGAAAGCGTAATCTCCCAGTGGCTAGAAAAAATGAATTTGACCATGTGTATTGTAACTGGTCCGCATGTAGAGCGTTCCAATACCTTTGGTTGGGTTCGCTCTATATAAAACTGCAAAAAAAGGAGACCGACTCATCAAGGAATGGATACTTTACTTGCCGGTCTCCCATCAAGGCATTGGAGCCGCTCTCTTCCCCTGGTGATTTAGGGCCGAGCTCCACTGCAGATGTTCACATTCCTCTCAATCATCTCTCAAAATAAAAAATGAAACAACTGTCCCAAAAGTGGCATTTATCACCACATTATCTGTGCTGCCACGTCATCACTGATATCTCCTTGCAAACACAAGCTGCTCTGAGACACCTCCAGGCCCAGGCTCCATGCATAGAAAAACAGCTGGTCAGTGGGTGGTATAGATAAACATCTTCTCAGTCCCCTGGCCCTAAAACCTAGCGTATCAGTAGAAAAGATCATATTGAATGGACTCTGCATGCATTCCTCACTTCTCAGCAGAGAGAAAGGAGGAGTCACTTCAAAGGCTTCAGTGAAGCACTTTATTGCAGCCAGAGTTCGAGGAAGTGCGCGCTGCATCACACTCAATGCGCGGAGGTGAAACACATTGTGCGCACCCGTCCCTTACTAACATCACTGCCAAGCCTTTCCGACCAAATCTTCAAAGAGGAGCTCATCCTGTGTTGCACCCGAAGTCTGGACTCCCCCCTTTATTCGGTGGGCTTGAGCTGGCCCATCCTTGGTACAGTGTGACAGCTAATTGCTTGATGCAGCTGGTTCATCCCCAGCCCTTTCCTCCTCAGGAGCTGAGTGGAGCACTGTTAACTGCTCCCTTTGTGTCTGTGGGGGGAGAGGGGCTTTGTTCCTGCTGCTGGAGAGAAATGTAATTAACTTGGCACAACATGGGGATAAAAGGTCTGGGCTCTGATTCTGAGCTGAGGCAGAGAGATATGAAGATCCTGCATTGGCGCAAAGGTTGTACAGATATCATCCTGGAACTCTCAGATTTAGGTCTGACATACAGATTCCAATGCATTTCGATACGTCGCTGGTCTCTGTAGGCCAAAGAGAAGCAAAACTGCATGCTAAGGCAGTTTCCCCAATAGGTGTATAATGGAGTGCGACTGCAGACAGAACAGTAAAACACACTGACTTTCCCTGTAAGTGTGCACTAAGATCATGAGGTCAATATCCGAACCTTGCAGAGTCCCCTCTGCACCAGGCTGTCTGTGCGCAGTTACCGTGCTAGGCACAACAGGGGTTTCACATGTGCAGCCCTCACAGGTGTGCACACACGGTCACGTGTAACCAGGGAAGTGTCCCTAACCCTTGCTGCATTGCAGCAGCCTTGTCTTAAAAGGCAGTCACCAGCTGTGAGGCTCACCCGCAGTAAAAAGGTCAAAAATCAGGTGATTAAAAAGCATAAAATCCAGGTGAACTTGATGATCAGAACCCATTGCCTTACACAGACTAGCTGAACAGTTCACCAGTGGCTGCCCTATTAGGCTGGACTAAAATGTCTACTCTTTTTTCACCATGGAAGCAGGAAGCTGCAGTCTTTAGGAAGCGGTTCTCTCACCTGCCCACGTCAACCCAGCATCCCACATCCAAGCACCTGGTGCCAACCAAGCAGTCCATCTCCACACCGTGGAGAATAAAGAAACTTTAAAGTAGGGCTACTTCACAGCTAGCTTGTAGTAACAAGCTCTCCATGAAACTATTTCCAGCTTCAGCAGCAGGTACATTTTTGACACTTGGCCAAGGCAGGCTGTTTCAGATTCTGGAGCAGCACGTGGGCTTACATGTTCGGGCAATGAGTCAGATCTCTTACTTTCTCATCACCAAACATCAAATGGTGAAGATGGGGAAACATCCCAGGAAAAACTGTAATGCTTTGTAATGGTCCCCATGCATGTAGTCCGGATCCTGCTTTACTGTACCTAAAAATGGAGCCAGTGAGTTTGATTTACGAAGACACAGGTGAATCCATACACTAACATGAAGAAGACACACCCATCTATCCAAAACAATCCTCCATCAAGACATACTTATAGTCTACACTTGGTTAAAAACAATAACTCTATACCTGGATGTCTGAAATGATTTTTTATAGATGAACCCTCAAAAATGAATTCACTTTTAAGGTTATTACAGTCTACAATTGCTTAAATTGTATTGCACCGCATTTTCGAATACACTGTTTGGCCCTACTTTACTCCAATTGTTCTTTGAATGTGAACCTCTAGGCCAGTCTTGAGAGTTAATTCTGCTTGCTTGCTGCAATTTCATGGTGGTGTTACATTGCTTTTCATGGTTGGTTTGATTGCTTGTCGGCCATCTTGTAAACAATGGAACTTCTTATTGACTAAATCAAACATGGGACTGCAACAAGTGTGCTTAAAAGAAGCCAGGCCATGCTGATTGGAATAACCGGAAAGGGAGCGTTAGATTGAGGACTTCAGTCATAGAAATCTTGTTAGAATGGTTTGGACAGGTCCATTGTTTGCTACGGGACCATACTGTTTAAGTACCGAAGTTCATGATCTGTGCTGTAGGTCTCTCACGGGGAAACCTGAATTCACGTTACTCATGGGGAAACGTGAATTCCTATCTTTAAAAACAGCGAGGCAGCAGGTTTGCATTCTTCTATCTTAGGAAAAAGCTTTTCTTAGATGGCAGGAATGCCAATATCACGTAGATATTCAGTTCTCTCTAGAAGTCCAGCTACTTCATTTATAGTAACCAATACCTGGCATTTAGGCAACGTACTTTTTCCAGATTTACATTTAAGATGACACTTAACAAAATATTGCAACAATATCACATCTCAATAACCTCCAAGCTGATTTGCGAGTACTGAATTGTTACTGAAGTCTTAGGGGCATATTTACAAGGCAATGACGGAGTGCAGCGATGCGGCAAACTTCGCTCTGCCATTTCCAAAACGCAGGAATGCGCCATGCTTACAACAATACCGCGCACCCCGTGCTTTCCCTAGTGCTGGTGCTAAAAATAGCTGCCTAGCGCCAACGCAGACACCGTTGCACCACAGTGCACAGGTGCCACCGTTGCAGGGATTTATTCTTTATGTGCAGGAAGGTGTCCCTTGCTGCACATGAACAATCGATAATAGCGATTTGATACTTCTATGTGTGCACACATAGGAGTAGCAAATTGTCATTATTTAATGATTGTTTATGTGCAAGAAGGGACACCTTCCTGCACATAAACCATCATTAATGTAGTTTTGTTAATTCTATGTGTGCTGCAGAATGCAAACACGAGGCAAAAGTATTTCTCCTCGTCGTGCCATATTAATGCCTGCAACTGAATCCTGCGGCACACAAAATAAAAGCAAAAACGAGGTGAATAAAGGTCAACAACACCCACTGCACGCCCCAGATACTTGCGTGAAAGTGTACCATATTTACAAAGCGCCGTTAGGCCATAAAAAGTGGCTTAACGCCACTTCGTAAATATGGTGCAGGGCATTGCGCCACCAGAACAGCCCAATCCCCTTGTCAATATGCCCCTTACACTTTAGTGTGGTAACAAAGCAGATCTTCGGACACTACCTTACCTGAAGGTTTAACATCGCCCCAGCCGGTAACCCAGCAATCACTGTCCACTGGTAGCAGGACTCTGCTCGTGGGCAGACAGATAGGCCGGACATAATCACTGTATATTACATCTGGGGCCAGCTCCGCCAAAGCCAGGTAATACTTGTTGGTCTGCCACTTGTTTTGTGGGTGGTGAACCACCCTCTTTAATTTTCGGGATATTTCGTGCTGGCCTGAGCCCATCTCGTCTGATCGACCCAGGTAAATGATGTAGTCATCTTCAAACACTGGGAAGCTAGAAGACATAGAAAAACAAAAGAAAGGGTTTTTACAGAATGGTGACTCAACACTCCTAAACACATTAGACAGAAAGCACATTGGAGGGAAGACACCATAGTTGGCAAAGAAAGACATCATAGAGGTTGAAAGAGGCAACAAAAGGTGAGCGTGCTACAGAGAACACATTGGTTAAAAAAGACAGCAACTGGTGATAAGAATTACAGTAAATAAAAAGGCGAGAAGAAAAGCCCATGCAATAGGAATGTGATATACAGCAACAGTGCAGGGGGACGAGAGAGGGAGAGTGTGTAGCGTAATTGAGTAGAACAAATAATTGGAGGATATCATTATATGCCCCTGAGATATATCACCAACTCTGTAATTATGATTAGGTTTTACTCACCATTGGAAAGTCTGCCTTGCCAACAAATTTGTTGTTATTTTAGGAATCTGCATTCAATTTGGCATACAGTTATTGCATTAAGCTATGGGCCTCATTAAGAGTTTGGTGGTGCCGGAGCGTGACCGCCCTGCTCCCACACCGGCAAACCTGCGGTGGAACCGCCTTCCAGATTAGGAGTTTTCTCCTGTCTGGCGGGCGGTTCTTTGGCAATCCCGCGGCAGCACTGCAATGGGATTGTCACAATGAGTACCTACAAGGCATGGACTGCTGCAGTCCATACTGTGCAGGTACTGGGGTGCATGCACAGGGTGGGCACAACATGTGCCCACCTGCATGCACCTCATGACCCTGAGGCACAAGGTGGCCCAGTAGGGCCCCATTTTGTTTCCTCTCTGCCACGGTTTTCATCGCAGGCTCACCGTCATGGAAACCGTGGTGGAGAGGAAACTTGTAATATGCTTGGTGGGACCGCGTCAGTCCCGCCAAGCATATTGTTGCCTCAAAACCACTGTGCCACCACCAGAGATCTCCGAATTACTGGCGGTTGTGGTGGTCCCAGGGCAGTCCAACCGCCCTGGTCGTAATTTGTGGACCGCCAGACTCGTAATAAGGCTCTAATTCTTTTTATGTCAAGTTTCAGGCAGGTCCTCCGTTTGGGAAACCTTTTTAAAAAAGGGGGCGGTTGAAAACAGAAGCATTTTCTATTTTACATGTCAAAGGAATTTTCAGTCTCCTCTATAGAAACAAATGCTCAATAGAATTCCAGTGAATGTGGCAAGAAACTACAACTCTACTCAGATTAGGTCCTTTTTGGGGCCTGCGAAAATCCTTTCAGTAGCTCTTGAAATATGTGCATAACCAAAGGATGCCCAGCAGACTTTCAGAGACTAAGTATCTAGATATACTTATTAAGTGAAGATAAATTAATACGATTGGATTTCCCTTTGTCTACTGGGGGATCCTTAGAATCTTGCAGGTACCACGGACCCTTCCAAACTTTTTGCCTTGCCACAACTGAAAATGTTGTTGTAGCCGCCATTGCATGATGGAAGGGATCTAAATATGCCTCAATGAAAGAATGTGAGCACTTCAAATGGACAGGGAACCCCAGAGGAGATGGTGGAAGGGTTATGGAGCGTAAGACACTGCACTACAAAACTTACAAAAGTCCATTATTTTCCGTGCTAAATTTGTGACTCCACCAGCAGATCTGCAAACCCCTAGAAGTGCCTTTTAATATGGATGAGCGCTGCAAACTGGGGGCCACATTAATCAAACTTTCATGCAGCGCAACTCAGCAAGCCCCCTTGCTGTGCTGCGTGAAAGGGAAAGGGCAGGATTGCGCCGTATTTAACATTATACTGAGCATTCGTGTCCTTTACTTTGCACCGCAGGCCCCCTTGCAACACGTTGCAAGGGTGCCTGCATTGTAGTCAGGACTGTTTTTGTGCAGGAAGGGATACCTTTCTGAACTAAAACAATCCTGAGGGCAAAACCAGGAGAAATAAAGATATTTCTCCTTGTTACTCCTCACCTGGGGAGTCGTAGCATTTTGACATATTCCCAGGTGTACCACAAATGGTGAATTTGGGAATACGGCAAAATCCATGGGTGGGTGCGTGGGAACACCCACACTCCACCCATGGAATGCCTACTTGAGGAAGAGTAACGATAGACAGCGATTTTTCTGTGTGGGGTTCATATAGATTTATCAGTCCATGCAGGGCCATGCAAATCTGACTTTAGTGTTGAGTCGCCTTTGCGCGGCGCCAGAGCGACTCAACACTATGATAAATATGCCACATGATTTGTACAGATCAAAAAGCCGCCCACAGCTGCAGCTCTACTGTGCTATTTTGAATTCTCAGACCTTGATGTGTGTTTGGTGACCCTTGTTTGATATAAGGACGCAGGTGGAGCCTCCCCTGATCTAGAATGATGTGGAAAATCCTGAGGCACAGTTATTGACCCTCGAAAAGGAAAAACCTCACGCCTGTTGATGCAGATTTGAGAGGCCCTCAGATCCAGGAAGCCTGTGGACACTATTTTGTGATTTTGCCGACATGAATCTACCATGGATCAGCAGAGTGTAGGAAGTCGCTCATCGGCATGGGTAACATGGCCATTTTGAATCCAGATCTACAGATAAACAAGAAACTAGAGTACTTGCTCAGGGTCGAACCTGCAAAGGTTCTGGCATGCAACCTCCACTGCCAATGACCAAAGGACGTACATATTGGACTATGTCCACACAGCAACTTGCCATAGGGCTTTGCTAAAGGCTGAGCTATACAACCAAGCCCTACGACATGTGGGTGGGTGTTTAGCCTGGCCGAAGGTCAGGACCTGCACCCAACCCTTCCAGTTACAGCCAGTAGGTCTGATCACATCGGGCTGGTAACAGGACCTGGAGCAAGTCCAGGCCCAGAGTTCTACCTCCACCACGAACAAACTTAAGCATTTCTCAAAGGGGTACATCCAGACAGGAGCTCGATGCAGGCCCTGTGCTGGTATTCAATTTTTGACACATAGAATTTCAGAAACTGGGAAGTCCCATATTCAGTAGAAAAGAGTTTTAAAACTTGGTCACTACATGGGCATCACAAAATAATGCAATTCTAGCCTAGTACCATTAACGGAATGATGGACACTTTGAAAACGTTCACATAAATCGTCAAGCTGACATGACAATCCATAACACAAATGCTGTGTCAGTCAGTGAGGAACTACCATAACACCACGAGGCATCACCCACAAGTCCCTAGCAGTGCTGTTTCATGGGAGAAAGATTCACATTAGATAAAAGATAAAACATGTGGACATGAAATAAATGGCAGACTCATCACGCATTGAGAAGATCTGATGTTAGCCAGGACAAAAGAGTCACATAAGGAGAATTATTTTCTCGCTAATCCTAACATGGTGACCACTATTTTAACATGCTATGCAGTGATTAACCTGTTCACTGATTCTGTAATAGACACAATGATTTATATGTTACATTCCATGAATAATAGTTTAAACCCCGATTATGATAAGCCTTAACTTAACTACTAAGACCTCCTCACTAAAGACGAATATATGACGTTACAATGCAAACATTTACAACGCATACCTTTACAATACAGTTTTAACATCGCAACTACCATTACTTCGCATAATTTTACCACGCATTCCATTACAATGCATTTTTAGAAACTGCCTTTACAACGCATACCATTACAACGCATACCATTACAATGTATAATACTTTTAGGGTAACAGTGGGGTAAGTGTTGGATAGTGTAGGGGTAAAAATTACTATTCCCACTCCAGTGCGTGCAACAGTAGGGTAAGTGTTGGATAGTGTAGGGGTAAAAATTACTATTCCTACTCCAGTGAGTGCAACAGTAGGGAAAGTGTTGGATAGTGTAGGGTTGAGAATTACTATTCCCATGTACCCCAAAACCCATACCCACCCTAAAATGAAAAAATCTCCATTACTTACCTTATAATGCATTGTAATGGCATGTGTTGTAATGGTATGCATTGTAGTAACATGCGTTGTAATGACTGCATTGTAATGGCATGTGATGTAAAGGCAGTTGCGTTGTAACAGCTGCATTGTAAAGGTAGTGCGTTGTAATGACTGCATTGTAATGGTTGTTTCCCCTAAAGACTCACCGGCTTATCCTTGTGGAAATTTCAGGTTCCCTGATAGACACATCATCATTTTGAGTCCAGAGCCACAGATTTGAAGGAAAGGATAATCTGCAGCACTCATCTGAGTCCAGTGTCCAACCCCCCAAGTCCAAAGGGCTCAATCCTGCGGGCTCGGCTACGCCCCTGGCTGAAGGCTGTGCCCTGTAACCAATCCCAATGACGGAAGCTGGAGGCGGGGATAATGGCAGAGGGTCCAAGTATGTGTCTCTCCTTCCTGTGCACAGCTGAAGACAGGGGGCACTGAGCTATGATCATACACGGGGTGGGCGCAAGGCTTGATACCGACAAACCTGCAAGCGACCCACTCACCATCACTGCAACATCAGGACCCCTACAAGATCACTCATGATACTCATAATGGACTATACGGTTTTACATAAGTTAACAGGGATGACATCTGTTCTGGCAGACTTGTTCTCAGAACCCAAAAAAGGAAGCCTGGTGGCAGGTGAGACACATGGTGCTAGTGACAAATTACCCTGCATTCAGATTAGCACCTGCAAGTGCCCTTTGTAACTAGCTAATAAACATCAGAAAAACTAGTTTAAAAACATATCAGAGTTTTCGCTAGAAAAAAAGTGTTACTTGTATAAAAGCCTGCTTTATTGCTCCTTCTAAAATCCTTTCACATACAAATATCTGCATGGAATTGAGAAAATTAGGAATTTGAGTGTCTGATAACTGACTATTCTGGATACATATTTTTGTCCCATTTCACAGATATAATGCACATTTTAGAATCTTGCTTGCCACTGCTGAGCCATAAAAACAGGTGGCTGATTACTTTAAAACTATAAAACGTGCATCGTAGAGGGTGACTTTTTAAATCTGTGGGTTTATACTGATGATGATAAAAATAATAATTATTATTCTTATTCTTCATGCCTCTTAAAGAATAAGTATCGTTACTACCCTTTTGGTACTTACATAGTTGGCTTTAGAGGCTGTGAGACAGATTGGGCATGAATCCCGGCCCCCAAGTAGCAATCCTACAAGCCAAGAATTCTCCAGGACCATTCAATCGTTTTTGACTGTACAACGTTGTTACTCAAAATCTCACTGCTGTCACCATCCAGATAAAAATTCACCTGATCACACACTTGTCAGTGTATGTCTTTACAGAACCTTTTCGAGAATGAAGATACAATTCACTATCATTAACTAAGAAAAAGGGGTGCAATAACGCGCTTCCAGCGTGAAATCTGCAGGTGAAAAGTTGTAACACAGCTGAACAATGTAGCCTACCATCTTTGTATAATCCAAATAATGTAATTTTTATGTGTAATAAAATGTTTTCATTGCACAAAAGGATGGTCCCTTGGGACGGTGAGCTACATAGATGGTCAATAAAACTATGCGATCCATCTGTGGCTAATTATTCCACCACTATGAATTTGTCTCCTCTGAGTCGCCGTTTCACCACTTCCAAAGTCACTGTCTGACCTCACATCATAAGCAGACCACACTTGTCCATAGGTTCATCCTATTGCTTTCCAGCTCGGTGCCCATCCTTGTGACTAAGCTGAAGCCTTGAGCGACCTAGCTCAGAATCCAGCAAGCCATGGAGTCTGCAAGAAGTACAACTTCTGGCAATGTCAACCCCTTCACTCTGACTGGCTTCTGATGATGAAGGCGAAGTTTAATTGATGCCTCCTGCACTCATATGAGCACACCGGGCATAGAAAGAAAGCCGCAAATAGCACATCACTTGGAGGACACAAGTACCGACTCCGCTCTTTACGCTTCGAGGATACATCCTTTGCAGGTGATGCTGTTATTCAATATGGAAAGATTCGTTGGCAAGGCACCGCAACTTTTGAAGTGAACAACTCTGGCCCTAACATATAAGAAAAGCCCACAGCTCGGTGGGCACTACTCGTTCTCAAATAGCTGTGGAAGGTTGCCGTATCACTACAGTCCTTCCTTTGCAGGCAGCCGCGGTCCATGCGGGTAACAACAGTGGGGCGGTGGGGCCAGGTAAGGGGGGATTTCGAGGGACGATGCAGAGGGACAATTAATTATTTATTTAATTTTCCCTCAGCATCGTCCCTCGAAATCCCCCCTTACCTGGCCCCACTGCCCCACCTCTGTAGTAAAGACAACCCTAGCTGGCCGTTGCATGATACCGTACTGTACTGGATTGTAACCTTTGTATAGTATTTACAACCCCTATGTGGGGGTGCTATCGCACTTAACTGAATGGATAGCAAGCTATGCCATGTAGGGCGTGTGGTTGAGAGGGTGATGTTTTTGTTTTGAGCCTATGTGAGAAGTGTTGTCATGTTGTGCATAATCACCACCAAGGTGCGTGTATCGTGTTTATGCGATACAACTCCTGGTGGGGTGATGGGTGAGGGAATGTGAGAGATAGACACCCAAATTATAACTATCATAAGGACCAATCAACCACAAAAGCAGCGTCCGTACACTCATGTTCATGGGCTCCTACCTACTGCATTTCCAATTGTGAAAATGTATGCACTGTTTATATTACAAATGCCAATAAAAAAAGGTTTTCAAAAAAAATCATAAGGACTAATCAGCTTAGCCAGTGGGTGCCATGAGCCCATATACTAAAAAAAAAAAAAGGGGGTAATCGGAGAAGGCCCAATAATTCATACAGCCACACGCACCAGGCAGAGATGCTGTTCAATCAGTAAAAGATGGCAAAAGGACAAGAATAGGAAAAAGGGAAAACAAATTAGTAGCTGTGCACTATTTTATTTTATTGATTTAATATTGTCTACTGCTGAACAAATGCACCCCATAAAGGAGAAAGGATGTGGCAGAGCAATAAAGGCTGGCAACCTGATCAAAAACTACCCATACTTAAAAGGCCAGGATTCTAACTAGCCCGAAGGAAGCCCAAATTTGAGTAGAGATTCATGACTTAAGCTCTTTTCAGGTTCACAAAGGTTCTCAAAGGCAGAAAAACACCAAGGCAGATTGTAGTCCATTCCCCAGCTAGAAGGGCACCCTCCACATGTGAGGGTACTAAACGAAGCGCTTGTGGGTTGCTGCCTAAAGAGCGCAAAAACAAATCGACTTGCTATGTGTTACCCTGCTGCCCTCACGCCACTGTGATTTCAAAATACTTTTTGTGGTTCCCAGAGACCACTGATCTTTCTATTCACCTAACGAGGCATCCTCCTGTTCTTCTAGCATTTTCTTCCAGAACAACTTCCACTTCCATTATTAGCAGTGAATGACATTCCAGGGTAAACAGACACAATGTAGTGAAAGGAGACTTACCCTGCTGTCAGTTTTTGATTAAGACAGCAGCATGGCACCAATTTGGTAGGTCTCAATTTGATCAATCTTAGCCCAGCTCTTCTCTCACATGTGATGCTTGTGAAAAGTACTTTTTATATTTGCTTGGAGGATAAAACAATTGCACCTACTACCCCACAGGAGTACCTTTATGAGCAGAGAAACGTTATCCTTCGGCCATCATCTTAAGGTAATAACAGCAAATAAAGGAGGGAGTAAACCCATTTGTACCACTTGTGTTGGGTACCATCAAATGTACAGGAAGCAACCACTCCATCCTTCGCCAGTAGGATGGCACTAGGGCTCTTTACAAGAACAATCTACGTCAGCTCTTATGAACAGGAGAGAATGCTGCAAACCTAATGGCGCCGTATATTTGAGGAATGTTTGCTGGAAACCACGCAAATCATTCGCGTTTGTCCTTGTTCGCTGCTGGGGTGGATGCACTTTGCTGCACCATGCGTGCCTACATGCCTGCTTACCTCGAGAAGCAGTTAGCTTCGCAGAGAACCCAATGTTTGCCAATCAGCACACCGCTGCAGAGATGGTCTCCATACTGGACGATTCTGGCCATCCATGGCCATGCCCCAACTGTTGCATCCCCACCGCCTGCCTTCCTAGCAGCGTCCACTGGCCGCCCGCAAACTGAAATAGAGAGAAGGCAGAGACATCATACAAAGCTCACTTCACAGTACTTCTGAAGAGAAAGATGTTATTGCTGGGGGGAGAGCACGAAGAAAGGAATCAAAAACATTACCTAAAGCCACTACAGTGTAACTGGCACCTATCGAGTCGCGAGCGGTAGACAGAGTCCTATGCGAGTAGGCATCCATTTTGGTATCTGCGAGAGTAACCCGGGATAGTGCCTAACTTAAGAACAGGCCGCAATGCCTGACATGCCCTATCTGCAGTGAAAGGACATGTGAACCTTGGCCTGACCAGCTCGGAAGTGAATGCTGATCAGAGACTTCCGTTCTGAAGAGTCTGAATCCATGTTTAAGTCTAGATCCTCCCAGCGGAAGGCAGCATCCCTATTGATTACCAAATTGATCACAGGTAAATCATGCAGTAGCCAAATTATTTACGGTTAAAAGGAGGCGGATCCTCTCTCTCAGCCTTCTGCAGAGCTTGCTGTTCTGCTTCTAATAGCAGATCCCACAGGCCCGGACCTCACCTGAATCGCTGTTGTCAGAACAATTTCCGCTGTCGAGATCATGCGGAACAGAGATGGGCTGAGGGGCAAAGTAGGCCTCACGGGTCAAATCGCGGATCCACTCCTCAAAAGCAGTGATTTCTGTGTAGACAGCAGGATGGTCCGACTGACCACAGGTGCCACCAAAGCTGGCAATGCCAGCCAGGAACCAAGCTCCATTTTCATTGCAGACCAATGGCCCGCCAGTGTCAACCTATCGAGAAAGAGGGAATGCAAGGTCATTATTTGCACCCAAAGACGTTTTCAGATGTATCTCAATCTTGGCATCAATTACTGGACTAACCAGCACCCTGGTATGTCGATAGGACCATGGAGGCAGGATGGGGGCTGGACCAGGGCTTGGACTGTATCCAAGCTCCCACCTTCTACCTTTATTTCAGACATTTCAGTCTTGTGACACTTCATAAGGCAATTCCTTAAATAAGTATTTCGTTTAAAAAGATTTGAAAGCTATATTTAGTGCAGCCCTGGCACGTGAGGTAAACATTAAATTGCTCATAATCCTGTCTGGTGTAACTTTAAGGCTTTAAGAAAAAAATAGTTTCAGGCTCAAGTGGATCAAAAAATATGCAATTTGCTGCACACAGGGAACAAAACGGCGCCGAACCGTTTTCAGATTTGAACTGGTCACCTTTCAGTTGCTGATTGCTGTAGTTAGGCATTTTAAGGGACGTGGCTTATGCACAGGTAGTGTAAAGAACCCCATTTGATGGACAGGGAAAGGTTATTTGTTCACAGCAGGAAACAAAATATTTAATACTTAAAAATAATACAGGCCACTGGAATTATGCGTCAGGGAATGGCCAAATTATGCAGCAGGGTTGATAAAATATGCTGCAAGAAAAAATAATTATGCAGCATAATGCAGCTAATTTTGTGATAGTATTTACTTAATTACTTTCTCTTTTTTTTTTACACTTAACAGTAGTAACAGTTCCACCTCATTAGTACCAGTTTAATACCAAAATATAGCAATTAACAACAGAAAGGTGAACAGTCAACCTCTGCAAAGGTCTTTCCACTGCACTGCGTGGCACCACCTGTTGCTGCGTTTTTTTGTATCTTTTGTACTGTGTGAGCTAGAAACAATTCTTTTTGCAGGAGACGATGAAGTATGTGGCAGATGCGGCAAATCCACATTCATTCGAAAAAAAACACACACTCACAATCGCATAATTCTAGTGGCCCTGCATGTAATTCAAACAGGGTGAAAAGAATAATTCCTTTTTTGTCATGAAAATGATTTGATTAATTGGGTATGCAAATTTATGTTCACCTGACAGACACAGTTCCCAAAACAGCAGATATTTCAAAAGGGCCCTACGACTTTATAAGAATGCCAACATGATGCACTTGTTGTGAAGATCAATGTCTTTAATATTAAAGAGCATCTTTGTCAAATACGTTAATTATTCATATGAACGTACTATAATGCTTTCCATGGCATTATGTGAATACTAGCTGATGCCAAAACGGAAGACAAGATTTCGACCACACACGAAATATGGTGAATAGAAGCAGCACACCTTTTATTATAAGGTGTATGTACTTGTAGCTCTATTTTCTGCTTAATGCAGCTTTGTAAATATTTGCACAATATTTTATACTTTGAGAAAAAAAGGCTAATGGTAATACAAGGTTATTCCAGTACTCCCACGCAAGATAAATTATTTAATGCCGGTAAAAATATTTTGAATATGTTCTGTTGTATATGACAAGTATTCTTTCTTAGGAAATCTACGTATGTTGATAGTGCAGGAACCTCTTTTCGAATATATTGTAATTGCATTTATATAGCGCTTACTACCCTTGATGAGGCATTGAAGTGCTGTACGGTGAGTAGCATGCTACTCCGGAACCCAAAGTTAGTGGTTAATCCAGTGGTTATTGTTAATTATTGTGATTAGTCATGCGTGCTCAACACAAATACATGCATTTACTCCAGTTACTTTGCGATAGATTATATTAATACCACTTGGGTGTGATCATTAGTGAGGGCCATGAGGTTTCAGGTGAACGG
The DNA here is from genome assembly GCF_964204655.1 of Triturus cristatus. Lineage (NCBI taxonomy): Eukaryota > Metazoa > Chordata > Amphibia > Caudata > Salamandridae > Triturus > Triturus cristatus. The sequence continues at coordinate 1,247,861,473 of NC_140590.1, read as the reverse complement.
TTCATGAGATAGATAGGCTGGCGGAGATTAGATAGTGTAAGGTTGCAGAAATAGGATTTTAAAGGAGAGGTTATGATCTATGAGATGAGGTGTCAGCCAACTGCAGAATTACAATAAGAGAGATTAAGGCAGACAGGCGTGAGACTGAGAGGAGGCCATACTCAGACATAGAAGGTGTGCAGAGGAAGGTAAGAAGAGGGTGACTGAAAAAAAGGAGAGGAACCAAGCGGAAGGAAGTCAAGATTGATTTATCATGCATGGTGTTAGGAGTATTGTGGGAGGTTTTCTGAGATAGCCAGCAATCTGAGAATGCAAGTTATAGCAAGAAAACACATTACATGCAGTGTTTCCATGTCTGGGGCAGGCAGTGGAAATTTTCAAGCCCAAGTGTACACATAATTTAAAAATCAAGAGCCAGAACCTACCGTGTGCCAATCATTGGGTATTCCCTTAAAACATAGTCAAGATTATCCCAAACTTGTTGCAGGGTCTGTACACAGCACAAAGGGAGGTGACAAACATATGCCTTCTTTAGAAAGTCTAATTTAATGATCTTTCCAAAGTATTCTGCATTAAAGAAAGTTTCATTCGCTGAAAAACGATTTATTTGACACTGGCTGAGAGCATCTTGCCAATGCGCAGTCAGATTAATACTATGTTTTGTTACCTAATCCCATTCTAGGTTGATTTTGTGGCACAGCACAACAGATTCCTAGCACTAATATCCCATGTATCTTGTGTGTGTTTGTCTCTGTGGCCAGTGTGATATATGCATTGCATATATAAGTGAAGCACACTAATGGAGGCTTGTGGGTTTAATTTTGTAAGTTCTCATACCCGTGGTTTGTTCCTGTGCACAAGATGGGGGTGAGGTGATTTTCCCAGACAGTGGGAGTGTATTGATGACATTCCTGAAGCAGAAGGGAGGAGACCTAGACACTAAGGGGGTGATTACGATACCGGGCGGCTGGACCGCCGCCTGCTATTGCGATGGTCAGGAAACCGCCCAACAGGCAGGCAGCGGTCCGATACTGCATCACGATGTGATCGCCAAGATGGTGGTCGCAAAGTGCTCCTTTTCACGGTGGCTTGTGCTGCAGCCTAGGAAAGGGGCCACAGCACTAGCTGCCATGAAAAGGAGCACTTCCTTCATGCCCATGGACCGGGTGCTATGCCTCAGGTGGTGCATGGAGGTGCGTGGGGGCAATACATGTGCCCCTAGGGCCACTTTACAATGGTCCACGACGGATGGGGGCTTGTTTGGGGCCCCCAAATTCCGTTTTTGGCAGCCTTTTCATGGCAGTCCTCCCGTTATGAAAAAACTGTTGGAAAGGAATATTGTAATTCTGATGGCGGTGCGTGCCTTGGCACCGCCGCCATTCGGAACTACAAATTCGACACGTCAGGATCACTGATCCTGGCGGAGGTCTTCCCCCCCAACTGCTGTGGGTCCGACCACCAGCATTGTAATCCAGCGGTCAGACCGAGGTGCTATCGGCAGACCTACCGTTACCTACGGCCTGTCAGTCGCAGTTCGCCCGCCATCATATTCAGGTCCTATGTGGGGCCAAAAGAGACATGGCTCCTATAGAAATTCCATTAGATCCTTTTTGTTGAGAGGGGCTACTAATCATTCAAGGGGGGCTTACAACGCATTTGGCATATGTTGCTCACTTTTATTGTCATGACTGTAGCTTTTAACCTGCTCATGTTTTAACTTTGCTCATTTTAAGTTGCACTTGCTGCTACTCTTTAATGCTGGGCAATTCCCAGCGCTCTTACTCACCTGCTCAAATCCTCTTCTACTGTTCTCACGCCCTGGTCCAACGTGGCTGCTGTGCTATTTGTGCGGAAGGCGGGAACAGACTACTCCTCACTTCCGCTGGGTTCACGGAAGTCAGCACTCTAGATGTGCTGGGTGGGCATCTATTTTAGACGCATGCAGGCGCGGACGCTTGCCTAAAGCAGACAGTGGCAGTGTCTGCTTGGGGGGCAAAACTCACAATTGAAGGAGGTACAGACGGGCGGGCTTACAACGCATTTGGCATATGTTGCTCACTTTTATTGTCATGACTGTGGCTTTTAACCTGCTCATGTTTTAACTTTGCTCATTTTAACTTGCACTTGCTGCTACTCTTTAATGCTTGGCGATTCCCAGCGCTCTTACTCACCCGCTCAAATCCTCTTGTGCTGTTCTCCTGTCCCGACCCGACGTGGCTTCTGTGATGTTTGTGCAGAGGGCGGGAACAGAGTACTCCTCACTTCCGCTCTTGTGTCTCACTTCTGCTGGGGTCACAGAAGTCAGCACTCTAGTTGTGCCGGCCAGGCGTCTATTTTATACAAATGCAGGTACGGACTCACCGCCTGCGCGCCAAAGGCAAGCCCGTCTGTGCCCGTCCACGGCCAGTCGGGGCCAGAACTCCTGGTTGTTCGGGGGAAATAACGCCCAACATACTCTAGGGAGCAATTACATGATATATGCCTCAGTTCCTGATGTTTGTAAACACCAAGTTGTCATAGAGGATACTCTCTTGAATTGTACCCATTGTACATATAAAGCTAACACTTGTAAGGGAGGGCAGGGGGCTAGGCCGAAGCTCAACTTAATGCTGATTAACTTCAGGTCCCGTAGCAAACACATTTATAAAATGCATGATTATATATTAGACAATCAGCTAGATGTTTTATTTCTCACGGAAACACGGCTGAATGAGAACTCCTGAGATATTGGAAGCCCTCCCTCAGGATTACGGTATCCTTAGATTGGATTGCCAGACCAAATGTGGGGGAGGTGTAGCCATGGTCTATAAACTTTCTTTACACTGCACTTTTGACATGGCCAACATAGAGAGTTGTGAAGCAGCCTTCTTTTCGATCACAGCAGCGGGTAATCAAATTGTGAAGGGCTTCCTGATCTATCGACAGCCCGGTCCGGCCACCAACTTCACGGCTAGCTTAGTGGAACAAATGATTCAACCTGCAATATGCCTAAGAAGATGATATGTCCTAGGTGACTTTAACTTGCACTTTGATGAGAAAACTAAGAAGGAAGCCCAATCTCTACATCAGGAACTTGATGCGCTGCAATGAACACTTAAATCTACCCTCCCTACTCACCAACAAGGGCATCTACTAGACCCTATCTTTACTAACTGTGCAGAGCTGGCAATTGAACCCCCTAGGGCAGTCCCATGGTTCAACCACCACCTTGTTGCATTCTCTATCCTGTTAACTAATATTTCCTCTCCAGCCTCTAAAGGATTAGGAACTCCATATAGAAGATAGTCTAGAATTACCCTGGAAAACTTCACACGTGCGCTGCAGCAGGACTGCCCTTCTCTAGGAGAGGATGTGGCGTGTAGCTCCATGGATAAGTGGGTTAAGGAAGCCTTGGACACAGTGGCACTCTGGACCAACAGCACCCCATGAAGGCGGACCAAATCCGCACCTTGGTTCAATGAAACGTTAAGATCAGCATTAAAGGCTTGTAAGCGCCTGAAGCGCATATGGAGGACTGATTTCACAGAGGATAATAAGACTTCGTATAAACTGAAGCTAAAGCACTATCACTCTCTCATCAAAAAACCCAGTGCTGCCTACTACAAGGATAGAATAGAGCAGGCGGAGAGCTCTTCCAAAGAATTATTCGCCATTTTTAAAGAATTAGCCTCACTGTTGAGAACAGAGACTCCAATGACAAACTCAGCGGAGTCGTGCATTAGAATTGCAGCCTTTTTTGCAGAAAAAGTAGCTAAAAAATACGATACCTTCCCGACTGAGGCTCGGGATGGGAGGAGCTGCCAAGCTGAATGCACCACAGGGGATATGGCAAACTGCCTTTCTAAATCTTACCCACCCTCACTTGTTGACCTCATAGCCATAGCCACTAGTATTAAATCTGGCTCTCCTACCAATCCTACATCACCTAAGAAAATGAGAGCGGGCCTGGATATTTTACTGCCGTACATACATCAACTCCTTGAGCTTTCCTTCTCTGAGGGTGTGGTCACTAAATCCTGGAAACAGGCAATCATCCTCCCTCTACTGAAAAAAGCCTGGAGCTGACCCCAGTCAGCCGGAAAACTAGCGCCCAATTTCACTTCTGCCTTACTTTTCTAAAATAGCAGAAAAAGTGGTGAACTTACAGTTAGGTGCACATATGAACCAGCAAAACTTACTTCACCCGTCACAATCGGGTTTCCAGAGCGACATACTCTACAGAGTGAGCGTTACTCCTTGTAGCTGAGTCCATTCGTAGGTGCATGGATGAAGGACAGACTGTGGCCTTGGTCGTGCTGGACCTGAGTGCGGCCTTCGACACGGTCTCTCACCATCTACCTGTACAACGTCTTAGAGCAGGAGAGTTGGATAATGTCGCACTGAAATGGATGAATTCCTTCCTGCAGGACAGGAGCTTCCAGGTGGCACAGCGTCCACACATTTCTAAAAGCATAGCTCTGCCGCAAGGGGTCCCTCAGGGCTCCATTCTTAGCCCCACTCTTTTTAATCTATATGTCGCACTCCTGGCTGAGATTGTGGAACGACATGGCATCACCAATGTGTCATATGCAGATGACACGCAACTGGTGGTGTCATTGTCCCACACCTCTGACGGAGCAGCCTCCTCGTGCTTGAAGGACTTGGCCTCCTGGATGGCAAACAACTGCCTTAAACTAAATGGCTGTAAAACGGAGATACTGGTGGTGAGGAATACCCCATCCATTTGGTCCTCAGCATGGTGGCCGCAGACATTAGGCCCTTCACCCACTCCGAGTAAACAGGTTAAAAACCTAGGAATATGGTTAGATCCCAATCTATCCTTTGAGGCTCAGACCCAGAAGGTGGCAGGGAAGTGTTTCGGCATTTTAAAGACGCTGCGGAAAACTCTGGATCTGCTTCCCACTTCAGCTAGGAAAATCTTGGTCCATGCCTTAGTAACATCTCAGCTGGACTATGGAAACGTTCTATACCTAGGAGTAACAATAAAATGCATGCATAGGCTGCAATGCATCCAGAACGCAGCAGCCCGCCTGGTTTTGAAGTTACCCAAGAGAGCTTCTATGGGGAAGGCTCTTGACAACCTACATTGGCTGCCAGTCGGAAAGAGAGTCCTTTTAAGATCTTTATGCATTACCGTCCGGAATTTACAGGTCAAAGGCCCAAACTATCGATGGCTGCCCCTCGCTCTGCTTAAAGAAAAGGAATTCAAACTTTGAAGTTTTCATTGGCGATTTTGAGCCTTTGATGTGAATAACAAGGCCCAGGGAAGAGAGGCAAATCCCCCAGTGCCAACATCGAATTTCTTTACCCGAGTTCCACATGGAGCCCCGTGCGCCCGACGCCGGAGGAATGCTTCTTCCTTGAAGTAAGCTTATCATTAACGGCACGAGATTGAGACTGTACTGCCTCCAAGGGTGAATAGCGCTCCCAAAGACTACACACAGACCAGCCTTTTTAGTCCAGAGGAAGACCCCGCTAAGACGTTTAAAATACAGCGTTTTCTCAAGTGTTGTAAATCACCCAGGACATCAAACTAATGATGTAATCGCTTACTGGGTTGATATGTTTATTTCACACTGTGTTTAAATATAATTTTTCTATGTATGTCCATGTATTATGTGTAAAGTTATGTGACATGTAAATATTTCAATGAATGTGCACTTTGTAGTCCTAAATGTTAGTCCAACTGAACTTATCTGTGAGTATGTAGGTATATGTAACGTAATGAGTTCACACTGACGTTTCAAAAAAACAGATAAAATATCATTGAACACAAGACGCGAGTTTTGCGCTGTTTGGTTTGGATAAAAGGTTTTTTCCCTTTTCTTATTTTTTTCATTTGGTGATCGTTCTCATCCTTTTGGAGAGATACAATTGTGAAAATGTTCGTTTGATTTTTTAAGAGTGGCAGAACCACCGTTTCACATATATTAGTAATCCCCAGGTTCTGCACTAGACTGGGCTACCCCATTGCTTTATATTGTTTGTCAAACTATCTGCATGGCTTACACTCCGCATATACCCCCTCTTGCCAGCTCATATCAGCCGGGACGCATCTGGTCAAAGTACCTAGGATTAATAAAGTCAGAATGGGGGCTTGGTCTTTCAGCTATTTGGCTGTGAAGAACTGGAATACTCTCCCTCTTTCTCTCCGTTCAGAATCTTCTAAGGTTCTCTTCTGGAAAAAACTGAAAACATGGCTGTTCCAGGTGTAGGTCTTCTTTCTGTCCTTTTCCATGTTGAGTTTTGCTCAGCACAGGGACACACTTTTCTAGTGTAACCATGTGCTTTATAAGAGTCATTCTTATTATTATTTATTATTATTCTTCACCTAGCACTGGCACCTTGGAAGATGGTGGGGGCAGGGCCAACTGGGAACCCAAAGCAGCTCTGGCAAACATTGAGGCCACAGATCTAGGATAAGACGATGGTCTGCGTCCTTCTTTGGAACCGGAGAGTAGCGGGAATAACAACCACGACCTACTTCTGATGCCGTCACCCTCTCTATGGACCTTCCCCTTGACCGGCATTGAGACCTTTGCAACGTCACACATCAAGTAGCAAGTAATTGAATGACCACTACCTCAAGGCCTTGCGGTGCATGGCCCGACAATCAACGCAGGTCTTGGCGTCATGGTTGAGCTCAAGGCACCAGAGACAGACAAGGTGTGGGTCGTCACCTACATCTGCCAATGACAGGCGCCACAGGGCTTGAAACCAGCCTTCCTTGTGGACATCCCTGCCATACCAGGAGACAAAGTCTCAAAAATCTTTGATAAAAGGGTTGGGAAAAGGTCAGTCAAATAGTGACTTGGGGTAGCTCTACTCCGGATCTGCGCTGACTGGTTCGGAAAGAAAAGAACTGATGCCAGCGAACTAGAGTGGAGCATACATAGATACCACGCACGTCACTTTCGGCACAGACAATGCCGATGACACCACTTGGAGTTTAGAGGTTGGGGTGCCTCAATTTACTTGGGTGTTTGTCATGTTCTTGCATGCAGATGTTGCTATCCAGTCTGCAATTCAGAGGCGGCTCCTCGTGGGAGTGGTGCGGGCGGTGGGGCGGGGAGAGGCAAGGTGGGGGATAGTAAACTTCGGCATTATGCCGAACGGAGTTCAGTTAATAAATAAATAAATAAAACAAATTTCATTGCGCGTGCTGCATTGCAGCGTGTGCAATGAAATCCATTTTATTTATTTATTTAATATAGTGCTCCTACGTAACGTCGCAAGTCGTAGCACGCCTCAATCCACAGCGGATTGAGATGGCCCCCATGATGAAGGATGCCACCATGGGGAAATCCTGGTGAGTGAGGGGACTCAAGAAAGGAAATCTTTCCTTTCCTGCTGATTTTCCGACTCAGATTGAGCGAAAATCCTTTCCCTTTTTCTGCTAGGTTCCTTATCCAACATTTCGGATTTTATAGGTCTACTATTGCAATAGGAGGGTGGACCTAGCATATCCCTCTACCTCCCCCCCGTTTTTTGATTTTACCTTTTCTGACTCTGCCATTCCATTTGTAATATCTACAAGAGCGATGAAACTATTTGCCACCAAACAATACAAAGTCTCTGAACCGTACAGAATGGCAATAAAATCCCAAACCTGGCATTTTAAAGAAATCCATAGCAGACTGTTAAAATGCTCTGGCCCTGTGGTCAAAACAGGGCCAAAGTATTTTGCGGAAGGTTAGAGTCTGCTGTAGACTTTACGTTATGGCTTTGGCCAGCGCAAGTCAGTCAGTAGCAGAAGTAGGTTCGCTAATCAGGGCTGGTGGCTCACAGCCCCACTAGCTGTACTGGCCAAGCCATCTCCTGATGTAGGCTCTTCTCACCAAGTAACTCTCCACACAGCTCATCACACAGTGCAAGCCAGAGGTGTAGCTTTACCAATGCTTGTTTCCTAACCATCTTGCTAATACCCCAAATGTATAAGAATCTTGTTCTCTGCCCTTAGAGGATTACTTGTGAGTTTGTATAATAACCACAAAAGCATTGATATCCTAGTATAGCCTCTATAACCAAACATCAGATGGCCAAAGGAGCGCGTACAATGTGCGCGGTTCTATGAAATGGAAATATCTTTCAAGGAAGCTCACACTCACCTGGCAGGTGCTGTGCTGGCCTTGCTTTGGTGCTGCACAGATCATCCCAGGCTGTAGAGAGACACTCGCGTTGGTGGAACCAGGCTGGCTGTAGATGCAGTTACATTTATTCGTTCCAATCAGGGTAAGCTCTGCTTCCTGAAACTCTGGAGAGGGCTCTGTAGGTGAATGTATAGGGTTCTGTTCAGTTTAAACATACTGTATGGACTTGTTTAACATGGATGACAGCATAGGAAACCCATATTCAAAGTAGTATTAAAAATGGAACCAAAGAAGTGCAGGTATTCACGATCTAAAAGAACCTTGACTACAGTGATGTCCCTGTCCTCTCTATTTAGAAGTATTGCCTCTGTGCTGAGAAGTACTGTTCCTCTCTATATCAAAATAAAAAAGTGCTGGCACTCAGTGCCTGACAGTGCCTGCCCATTTAAAGCACTGATTCAAAGAAGAGGAAACATAAAGTTGGAAACAGAGAGGGCAGACAGTGAGGTGGCATTGCCATCAATGTTACATCACTGAAGTCATAGGGATTGTGAAAAATCCAACTGTCACACACAGAACAAGTTTAGCAAATGTACTCAGCAGACAGTGGCACGGTTGTAGTATGTATCTGGAGGTGTATTTTGGAGCACAGTGTCCCAAATATATTACAAAATTATGCTGTGGTAGCGCACTGCCATTTACAGACAGCACATTTTCCATTTAAAAGGCCACTAAATTCACACAGGCATACAGTTTTACTGAAAAAACTATAAAGTGTGCAAACAATAACATGTGGACTTTCCTAACTGATGATATATTCTGAAATATTTGTACAGTTCATGTACGGGTATTTACATGTTGTTGTGTGTCAGAAATAAATGACATGCTCCAGCCTTTCCTTTCACACTCCCTGTCCCCCAGCAAGATTTTCACATAGTTTCCTGTCCGTTCACATTGCAGTCAAAGAAAGAAAAGTAAATACCAATCTCTGTGGTAAATGAATAAGCAGTAATTTGTCAGAAGACATAGCCTTACATTTGACCTGTCTTTGAAGCGCAGCTAATGTGACAAGATACAAAAAACAATTTAAATGCATCCTTATTGCTCGTTCACCTTCAGAACTTCAGCATCGTTTTTTGGGTGTGTTGAAGACCTCCCGCACCCAAAGTTTCAGTGTCTATGAATGAAAGGAGTTCGGTGCAGGTGAAGGAGGGGAGGGAAATGTGATGGGGAAGTGAGTGAGAAGAGAGGGTGACTGAAGGGTTGCATGATGGTAGCTTAAGTCAAGTCAAGTCAAAGATACTTTATTCGACAAATCAATGCCATAAAAGTAAACATGTAGGAGGAAAGGTTTCATCATGAAAAAAAAAGAAATTGCTTTAAAAATAGTAATTTAACCTTTAGTAGAAAAGATTGTGTGGGAAAACAATGTACAATTCCAACTATATAGGATGAAAGCACATTTAATAGAACAGACCGTAAAAATGGGGTTCCTGTGCTGCACTCTTAGCAGATTTCGGGTCCGTAACTCCATATTTTATAACACAGGAACTAAAGTCACGGGGGCATATTATCAAGGACGGCGTTAAAATTATCGCCGGTTTAGCGGCAGAAAACTGACACTAAAGCGGCGATAATGGGCTTGATAATAGGCCCTGGAGAATTCCAATAGAAGCCCATGTTCACACCAGAACATGGACTTCTATTGGAATTCTCAAGGGCATATTATCAAGCCCATTATCGCCGCTTTTTTCTGCCGCTAAACCGGCGATAATTTTCAACGCCGTCCTTGATAATATGCCCCACAGTTTTTTTTTGCAGTTGAGGCGACTTTTTAACAGAGTTAGGATATTGGAGAGTCGCTCACTGAATCACCACATCCTGACTAAGCTCAGTTATTGTTCTTGCATTTATCTGAAAATGGAACCATCTAAAAAAAAAAGAGGTTCAAGGGTGTTGAATGAAGAGCTTCTCTGAAATGTGTGTCATTTTAAGTAAACTTTACAAATGACTAACCTCCCTAATCGTGCATTGTCCTGGATGCTCCATAAGGTCCATTTTTAGTGGGGCTTTAGCCGCTGCTTACGGACCTCCCCACAAAACTTCTGGGACAGTTCAGTGCTTCAGAGATTAACATTCTGGTTTTCAGAGCCCTCTGCCATCACATCAACACAGTGCCACTCCTAAAACGCATAGGTAGACAGGGTATGCAAATGATGCTATGGGTCCAGGTGCAATGCATTTTTGAGATAGCCTCAATTTCTTGTCCTCCTGTCCTGAAGAAGTTGCCATAGTTACAAATGACAATGAAACATGTTGCGTTTTCCTTTTAAATGATCTCAACTTGAGTTAATGAATTGACCATGTATAGAGAATGAAAAGTTCAAATCTTCCATTCTCTTGATGCATTTTTAGACTAACTATGTACGGGTTACAGTCGTAAATGTAAGGATAAATGCAAGTCAAGCAACTAGATTGTGTCCCTAATTAGATATAGTTTCATGGTCACTAATCAGTATGCGGCAATTCTTTTATCACTAAGGCTGAAGGCGTGTAAATGGTCCAGAATAGGCCAGGACCCTCTATCCTTTAGGCCTTTTATCAATGGGGAGCAGACAAGGATGATGAAAAGCCCAGGGACACAGCAGAATTATTCCCTTTTTGTAGTTCCCATGATGTCTCTCCTCCATACAGTGTGCCCAACTCTACCAACGTCTTTCATCCAATGTTGTTGGTGATGGTTAATTTAAATTAAGCGCATTCCACAGGATCGAACATTATCAGCGATAGATCCTTTTTCAGAAGATCATTCACTTCCTTAGAGTTTGCTCATTCTAAGTAGCAGCTTCCTGGCGTGGCTGTTATCATGCTTACATCAGTGTGTGTGAAGGGTCCGCCAATCAGTTTCCATCCATCATGACTCCAGTTTTTGATAATTATGAATAAAAGGTCACCTAAGCACACAGGCGTAGATGACAAGTTACAGGTATGTTAATGTCTGTATGCTTCTTTGAGACCGAGGTCTCTGGCAACAAGGAGCGGGCCGCCTTCCACCCATGCCCTGACACCGTGTACTGGGTAAGCACTCACAGCACATACCACCTCCAAAGCGAGGAACCATTGCAGCCTGCAGGGGGATCACCTCTACTGCGAATGTCTGCGCAGACCTGGCCCGGCTCATCACCTGTGGCGGGGCATAAGTAGCACCTAGTGGAGGTCAAGTTCAATGGCAAGCAGCCAATCAACACGACCAGTAACCAATGACAGGTAAGCATGATTGCCGCTACTCTCCAAGCAATAAAAACACCAATCGGGTAGGAGCAACAACAGACGTACAACAGGCGAAAAGTGTGCACAAAAAATGTGCACTTCGGGATGAGGCCTGGGCAAGATACCCAGCTGTAACGGAGAAATAAAAGAAGTAGACAATAAGAAGTAACTATGCTAGTACTCATACCCCAGGGGAGACCGCACTACCACACTTACGTTCTATCAAGGCCCGACTTAGCATAGAGAAAATAAGAAACACCCCTGACACCTAAAACTAACTACCTTAGAGCAATGGAAGATGACCATTAAAACACCACACATGCTCCTACAGGGAGAGATCTTACATCCTCTGCCCACTGACCAGAGCCTCCAATTGCTGAGGTAGGAGCAAGGACATTTCACCTGGTTCATCAAGTGGGTTGTGCCACCAACTCCCTCCTGCCTTTTAGGAAGCAGAGTGATCTAACTACAGCCAGGCTCAGTTGGCGCCTATGAGTTGCACAGCTGAACAAATATTCAAAGCCACCAAGGAAACAGACGGAGGAGTCAAATCAACTCTCCTTCTTACAGCAGAGATGATATTTTCAAATTGTCTCACAACTTTCCGAACACGGGGACAAACATGAGTATGAAAAGGCCATCACAAATCTGAATGCAGATTTCGACCTCCAGACGAACCCAGAATTAGAATGGTTTACAATTTTTATTCGATTTATTATTTTATTTTCAAAATATTTAACGTGCGTGAGTAATCAACCCTACCATAGTAGCTGTGCACTGAACCCAAATACCAGAAACTATAACTAAAGCCTGGAGCAAAATGGTTGTCAACAAGCATGAGATGTGGTCCTTGGCTCTGTGACCAAACACCAACCTCGCCGCATAATTATGGACTGTCTGAAGTTTTTGAATTAAGTAATCCAATAGCAGTATCCAGGCTGCGTTACACTAGTCAATCCTAGCTGAAATAACAGCATTTAGAATTGTCACATTCTGCAGAAAAGAGAACAGATTTTCTTTACGGCATACAGTTAGAAGAAGCACAAATTTACCACATCATTGACCTGGTCGGTTGAGAGTAGAAGCCATTCCAACCCCTAGATTTTTCACACACAAGAGCAGATTGGGTTTCAGTCCCATAGACACCGACCAAAAATGAAGAATCCAAAATGGGGCGGGTTTCAAGAGTCTCATGATCTTCATTGTGCCCCCATTCAACTGGCGGTGACTGTGAAACATCCATTTCTCCACTTTGGAAATACAAGAAGTTAGTTTAGAGGCAGTATCAGGTGGGTCATTAGTGAGCTTTAAAATGGCCTGATGTCATCAGTGTACAAGAAACAACTGAACCCTTGGGATTGAATCACTCCTGCCAGCAAGGCCACGTAAGGTTGAATAACAACAGAGAGAACATTGAACCTGAGAGATCCCACAGTTTAAAGTTCATATACATGAAGAATGACTGTCCACCTTTTTCTGGTATGGTCTATTGGATAACATACTGCTACACCAGTCCCATGATGTCCTTCAGTGGCGGCTCCGCCGCTAAAGCGGATGAGTGTTACCCCACTGCTTTTAAGCAGTGTAACTAAAGGAAAAATAAAATGTATAATAACTCAATGTTATTATCATTTCATTTGTTCCTCTTGCTTTGTGGCTGGGAAGGGTCTGCTCTGCTCTCAGAGCAGGGCACTTCAAGTGCACATGAATGTTTGGCCGGCCCTCTTGGGCCGGCCAAACAGTTATGCGCACTTTGCATGTTTTTCAAGCAGGCTGCATTACAGCCTGAGTGGAGAACATGCCCAGGCCCCTAGTCCCCTTCTGAGCGCCATACCACGGCTCTCAGACCTATCACAACGCTGCATTGCAGCGTTGTGGTTGGTCAGGGGTGCCTGGGTGCTTCTTGCTTCGGCCCAAGTCTGACGCGGCGATAAGGTACGCTTTTTTATTTAACTTTTTTTACGTCACCTCGCCCTGCTAGCCCAGATCAGTGCTGGTCGCCACTGATGTGCTGCCACTGTTACACAGATCTCTCAGATTATTAAGAAGAATTCAATGGTTCATGGAATTGAAGGCATCTGAAAGTGCCACCAGAATTAAAGATGAAGTAAGCATGCTAGTAAGGAGGGTTCATTCACATCTTCTACATATGACTGAGAGAACTGGCAAGTATTTGTTCATAAGATGATCAGAACAAAGACATTCTTGCACAGATCATCCAGAGATGCAGTGAAATTATTATAAGATGACTAATTTCAAGAAAATGGGGCGCCGAAACAGTCAACCTAGCAAGGACCCACAAGCTGTCAAACACTATGGCAGAACAGACAGAATTTGCCCTAGAGAAGATAACAATTAAAGAAGAACCTGAAGAACCCTGCCCAATAAAGATGGAAACTGAGAGGCAGTCAGAAAATAGTGCCCCTCGCAAGGCACGGGCAAGCTCCAGAGAGACAGGAGTCAAGAGTGAGAGTGTATATTGCAGGATAAATCCACACTCAGCAAGTGAGGGCCCCCGCTTGGTAAAAGGCCTGCTGAAGTTGTGGTTGACTAAACCACTCCACCAGAGTTTGCAAAGATGGGAGTGTTCTAAGTTTGCACAAGACCCCAGCACACCCCTGGCTGCAACTTGCGCATGGTCAAGGCCAAAAGTGATGATGAAAAGGCTCATCGAAGCAGCCAATGCCCAACGAAGGTCCAGGAGGAAGATGATGACGCCTTACTGATCTCCTTTGCCAGCTAAATCGCAAGCTGAAAGAAAAGCCAACCAACTTGCAAGTAAAAATTAAAAGGCTCTATGCTGCACGAGGGTGTCCTCACAAACACAATAGGGTATGGGGAAGTGGTGTTCCTTTCATGGACTGTCAATGTAAAATATTTGATTGTTGCCAAAACCACAATAAGTATTGGTATGATTCCAAATGCACAGCTTTCGTTGATTGTGATGATGGATGCACTTGCTGTATGAATACAATAAAGCTGGCTATAAAAAAAAATACAAACAATAAAAGGGCTAGCCATTGTTGCACTCATTGGCATCTGGGAGTCCGTAACTGAAATGAGCAAAGATCAGTACAATTAACTGCAACCATGCCCGAAGCTGACATCTCCAATCACTCACGTTTTTGCCTACCCCTGTCCTGGCAGGCACATTCTGTACAAACATCAGCCAGGGGAAAAACACATGCCACACCAAGTGCTTCATGACCATCTCTGAAGAAGGCATGCTAGTGACCAGCTCAACCGCAGAGGACCTAGACTTAATATGCTTCACAAAGACCATTCACTCCCAAGAGGCTGACAAGATAGTAAAAGACTGGCAACTTATTGCCTGAAAGCCCTGTCCGTGAAACTACACATAGACCCAACAGTAAAGTCAACTGCACGTTGCTGTAAAACAGTACTTTTCGATTTAAGGCCAGCAGTTGAGGCCAAACTCACGAAACTGGAAGAACTGGGAGTCATCAAGAAAGTATCTGACCCTTTGCCACGCGTATCACCGATACTAGCCGCCCTAGTAAGCTGAAGCGAACAAGCACCATTTGGCTGTGTTGACTTGAGACTACCAAAGTAATAAAGAGTAAAATATACCTCCCACTCACCATTGATGACCTGATGAGTGGCCTGAATGGGCCGAAGTTCCCTCGCAGCTGAGGGATTCAAAAATGCCATTAAAGAGACACTTACTGGCCTAGAATGAATTAGGATTGTTAGTGATAACATTGTATTGTATGCCTTCAGTGTACCAGAACTCCACAAACAAGGAACAACAAGTATTTCAACATATCAAGGACTCGATTCTTCATGACACAACCATGGGCTATTTTGACAATCTGTAAGAGGCAGAATTTATCGTTCATGACAGCTCAGCGGAACTGGGTGCCATCCTGATGCGGGACCAGTGTAGGGGTGAATGGCAGCCCATTACATTTGCCAGCCAAGCTCGATACAGCATGGAGCAATGATATTCACGAATTGAGATAGGGGCGCTAGACCCATGTTCACTTGTATTTACATGTACGACATTTTAGGGCCATCACAGACCAAGCGCCCGTCTTCCAAGTTTGCGGTTACTGCACCACACTCCCCCCCCCCCCCCCCCCCCGTGGATAGAAAAATGGATGCTCCAATTACAAAAGTATCAGTAACGCGGTCATCTCAGTCAGGGTGTAATAATCAGGCAGACTACTTATCCTCTCACCCCTGCCAACACACTTCCAACCAGGCACGCCACGCCCATTAGACTGAAAGGGCTTTAGCCCCTTCCCCCCATCGTCTCCAGTAGCCCGGGCTGTGGAGTGCGCAGGCAGTTCATGGGCTGGGGCAGGGCAGGGGCTGAAGACTCAGACTCGGCCTCATCCAAAGTACTTCACAGGTCTTCAAAAGACCATTAACAGCTCACGGGTCTTTGTGTATTTTAATTTATACCGCCCCCCCCCCCCTTGCTGTCCCAACTCTTGTTATAGACTGTTGCTGCCAAAGTGGGAGAAACGAGGAAAGGATTTCATTTAAAAAAACAATATGGGCAAGCAGAACATTAATATAAGGTGCCCAGCCATTGGCCTGGTTTGCCTCTAAGCTCCAAAAAAGGAACTGAGCCCTCTACGTGGTATATAATTCATCACTTAAAAATGTGCCAAAGACTCATATTTCAAAAAGTATATTTATTAAGCTTGGAAGTGTTTCACTTAAGTACATTAAAATGAGTTTCTGTATTGACTGACATTTATCAGAATTTACAGTTTCCAAACGTAAACTTTCAAACATTCATGCCTGCGATGAGGATGCTGTTAGAAGGGCCACTGAAATTTGCGATTCAAGCGTTTTTCAAATAATATTGGATTTGATGCATTTGCAACCTAATCTTTCGTCTGCTGCATAATATGTAGATTTCGACAAAAAACAGTTTCTAGCCCAAACAGACCACAATTTACTAAAAACAGTGATATCTGTTCCTTACCTCTGGAAGGCCCTTCACAAAGGTTGAATGGTTATATTTCAGTTTCTTAATGCTGTATTTAGATGTTACATTAGTTTTAATCAGGCAAAATCTTTCAGAGACAGTGTTATCTTGTATAACAAGCATTTACAATGCAATAGGTCTCGCATTTGCACTATTTTAAGCTATTAGCATTGTAAATGACAATACGTTTGATTTATGTTTCAAAAACGAAAACATAAATAAAAGGCAATGTCATTTACAACGCCAATAGCTCAAACTTGCGTAAATGCGAGACCTGTTGCATTGCAAATGCTTGTTTGCCTGTGCTACACTGAACTGATGTGGACCATGCTGCAAATTAATTAAATAAAGCAGTGCGGTCACTAAAGTGAAAGCGGACCGCGCTGGAATAAGGAAAGACCATTAAAGAAATTAGTGCTCACCCACTAAATAACGGAGACCGTGTAACGAGCCAAGTAAAAGGTCCAGTTGTTTTAGGCTCAACCTAAAAAGTACAAAATAATGAAGTCATACTATAAAAAGTGCCGCCTTATACCACATGATTGGCCTTTTTAGTCACCAATACCGCATATTTCCAGTGGCCCTGCTCATACCCTGTCATTGCAACAGTGTGAGAAGAGCCATGCTTGTGCATTCATGCAGGTGCACCGTTGTGGATAGATGGGCACTGTGCAATTTAAAGCACAGTGAATATGAGACAACAAAGTGGCCAGCGGAGAAAGGATGCAGTCCTTAGAGGAGCAGTCTTGAACCATCCACGGAGGAGTTTCAGAGGCGCTACATGTAGGCATGTGCATTAAATAAGATCCATGGAATAGGCCTGGGTGTGCCACGCAGGTGTGGCAGGGAGTCATTCGAAGGAATGGGCATCATAAAACCAGCCAATGTTTGCCCAGGTGGTCACCGTGAGCAAAAGTATCAAGGATAATGCAATGGTGCCCATCTGCAGCCTTCACTGTGATACTCTGCTGGACAAATGCTTCAAGCCAGGGGGCGTGGCTTAGGCGCCGCCGGAGATGGCCGCTCTCCCGTAAGCTCTGTGATGGAACGGGAGCTTTTTCATCAATTTTTCATCGGTTTACATGGCGACGAACGTTTCGGATAGATGCTGCCAATTATATGATTATGCCGGCTACATTTTTACCTGCCTGGTGAGACTCCCGCGGTAAGCGGCACTCTATTTTTGACTTTTATGGGCTGAAGCGAGTGCTCTGTGACTCGCGTCCGCCATTTTGTTTTTCTCCCGGAAGCGGCGTTTCTCCTCACAAATTGAAGCAACGTGGCTCTGCAGCATGGAAAACCTGTTTTATTGACATGTTTTCACATCTTTTTCGGCTGGCTTTTTTCTGATGCATTTATGGTGCTCCTCCTGAAGAGTAGTTGAAGTATATTTTTTCTCCTTTGATACCTGAGTCTCCTTGGTCATTTTTTGTATGGATATTGTTCATATTGCAATTTTTTCTCCTCAAATTTATCATTTCTGCTTCCTTGTGAATTTCATGTATGGGGAGAATGAAAACTGCGCAGCAATGTCTTCCACTCTGGTGGTAGACTATAAGCCTTTCACTGTTTTTCAGGATAATATGGCTGATTCAGACCAAATCTCACTGAACCCACCTGCATCTAGTGTTTCACTGCCGGCGTCTAAAGTTTTATCAAAAATACCTGTCACTTCAACGCAATCGCCTGTGAAGAGGGTCAAACAAGATCCTCCCTCACCAACAGTATCTCCTCCTCCGATCTCAATGGAGTTACTTCTAGAAAAAATTCGAGCTCTCAAGCCTTATATGGAGGAGACTAATATACGTCTACAGCAACTAGACGATAAATGGTCTCATATGGAAGGTAGAGTGGTTCAATTAGAGAGTAAAGTGGAATAATTTCAGTCTACTGTGGTTCAAGTTCCCTCAATGCAGTTGCAGATTTCAAGTCTTCAGAAGCAGGTTGAAAACCTTGTAAATCGGAACACGCGCAATAACCTTCGCATTTAAGGTTTGATAGAGGGTCTGGAAGGTACGAATCCGCTCTCCTTTTTCCAATCTTTTCTTCCAAAACTGTTAGACATCCCGAACTCTCCACTTTTGAATATCCAACGTGCTCATCGTTTGGGACATATTTATCACTCGACAAGTTCATGCACTAAACCGCGAGGAGTGATACTGTACTTTTTGAAATATACAGATCTGCTGAAAATGTTACATGCTGCTAAAGCCAAAGGAAGAATCTCATGGCATCGTTCCAATCTTTTCCTCTTGCAAGATTATGCCAAGGCCACAGCGGATAGAAGGAAACTATTTTTGGACATGAGACCGACACTACCAGATATCAATGCCAGATTTGGTCTTATCCATCACTATCTCTTTAAGGTCACATATAAAAATAAAACTACAACGTATGAAGAGCCCCGCTTACTTCAACAATTTTGGGAAAATTGCAGACAGGAAGACATGGAAGTTTCAAGATCCGTTGTTTAATGTTGTCATGTCTTTTCAATTTACTAAATTGTTATGACTGTTGGTTTGTATAATGTATTGGTTAATTTATATTTGGCTTATTTTATTTCCTTTTCATTAGGTTCAACTCCCTCATATTCATCCATGTGATTACCCGTTCGTCTGGTGGTATTTTGTCCTCCTCCCGTTCCCGTCAATGGAGTTCCAGTGTGATGTGCCGTCCCTCCTTGTGGCTCCATCACCCTCGACCTTTTTGTGTGTTTTTGGTATGTCATTTTTTGTATCCCATACATGGTGTTGGTTCCTTTTTGTTTCTATAGTCCTCTTTTTTGTGTGTTTTTCTTCTCTTTTTTCTTCACTTTCTCTCGTCCTACAATGGTCCTTATCATCTTACCTTTTATTGTTTTTCTATCTTTTTCTTGATCCGAGGCCTTTTAAATCTAGTTGTTCGTATCGTTCTTTTTCTCATCTTTTTTCTATGTTTAACTTTTTATCTCTTTTCTTTTTCCTATTTGCATGTTTCCTCATCTTACTGTCATTGTTTCAAAGTTATCTCTTATTCTACTTCTTCTATTGTTCTGATAATGCACAGTTATTGCTTTTCTTGTATATGGTAATGTTCTTAAGTTCATGTTATATGATAAATGACTTTAAGAATCATCTCATGGAATGTTAAAGGTTTAGGTTCTCCGATAAAATGTCAAAGGGTTTTGTCTCATCTCTCCTCTTTAAAAGGAGATATTGTTCTGTTGCAAGAAATACATATTGTTGATAAGGAAATTTCTAAATTAAAACGCCAGTGGGTCGGTCAGTTCTTTGCCTCCCCAGGGTTAGGAAAACGTAATGGGGTGGCTATTTTATGTCACAAATGTCTTAATGTACAAATGCTTACCCAAGATGTGGACTGTGATGGCAGATGGGTTTCTGTTTCTTTACTTGTTGATACAATTCCTGTAACTATTGTTAATTTGTATGCTCCTACCGCACCTGATAAGTCTTTTTGGCCAGGAGTATTATCTAAGTTGATGACCTACTCTGATGACTATTTAATTGTGGGTGAGGATTGCAATATGGTTTTTGACACTATCCTAGATAGACAATCTAAAACTAAATTCATACCCTCTCATATGCATTCTCAATTTACATCAACCTTTTCCCAAAGATCTCTTGTTGATGCATGGAGATTATGTTATCCCACCCTCCAAGAACATACTTTCCCCCCCCCACTTCTCCCAATCTAGGTTAGATCATATTTTTATTTCCAATAATCTTGCTCAGAGACTTATTAATTCTGATATAGGTTCTATATTGATCTCGGACCATGCTCCTGTAACTTTAGATTTAGAACTCCTTCCTCCTTTTCATGGACCTCAACGATGGAGGTTTAATAACACTCTTCTATCAGACCCACATTTTACTCGCTCATTTGAACAGTTTGCTCATACATTTTTCAAGGAAAATGAAACCCTGGGATTACACCTCAAATTGTTTGGGACACTTTTAAAGCGACCTCTAGTGACTATATTATTAAATTTGTCTCTCAAAAGCGGAAATCAGCTGCTAATAAATTAAAAATCTTTACTTCACAGATTAAGAAACTAGAATATTCCTATTATAATTCCCATTCTTCAAACATCTTGAATGATCTGCTAAAGGCCAAATTTGAATTTAATCGGATCTCTACTGATAATGCTAACTCTTTTCTCCTCAAAGCAAGCTCAAAATACTATGGTGGTTAGAATAAATCAGGCAAACTTCTTGCGAATTATCTTAAAATCAAAATAGAAACGTACTGTTATCGATTCCATTCTATCTCCTTCTAATCAAACTTTTCATAAAAGTGAAGATATTCTTTCAGAATTTACAAAATTCTACCAAACTCTTTATTCACCAGAAGTCCAATCAGACGCACATGATGCCTCTATTTATTTATCCTCCATACCATCACCTTCACACTCTGACTTAGATTTTTTTTATTAGAACAAGATATTCGGATCCAAGATATTTCTACTGCCATCCGCTCCATTAAACAAGGTAAAGCTCCTGGTCCCAATGGTTTCTCTGTCAAATTCTACTCATTCTTCTCTTCTTTCCTTGTACCTAAATTACATCAACTCTTTCTTTACTTTACTTCAACTAAATCATCCTGTGGTTCCTTTCAAGAGGAGCTAATTTGCCTTCTTCCAAAAGAAGGAAAAGATCCTAAATTATGTCAGAACTACCGTCCAATCTCCCTGATTAATTTAGATTATAAGATTTTAGCAAAAACTTTAGCTCTACGTTTGGAGAATTTTTTACCACATTTAATTGGCAGAAAACAGTGTGGGTTAATTAAAGGTAGGCTTCTTTCGGACAATATTCGTCTATTTTTTAATGTTATTAGTAAGTCCAAATCATATAAATCCTCCCTTGCAGCGATTGCCTTGGGTGCAGAAAAGGCATTCGATAGGGTTAATTGGTCCTTTATTTTTGCTACTCTTTCTTGGTTCGGGTTTGGTCCCAACTTCATCCAATATGTGTCTTTACTTTATTCCTCTACCAAATCTTCTATTTTTGCTAATGGTCTCATATCTCCCTTCTTTCCTTTATGTAGAGGTGTATGTCAGGGATGCCCTTTGTCCCCCCTATTATTTATTCTTGCCTTGGAATCTTTTTTAACAAAAATATGTTCCAATCCCTAAATTACTGGTTTTTCTTACGGGAACTCTCAACTTAAAGTCTCAGCTTATGCTGATGATATTTTGCTTTTTATGTCGCATCCTCAATCATCTTTACCTGCCTTTTTATTAGAAGTAGATAGCTTTGTAAAGGTTTCAGAGTACAAGTTGAACACAGATAAATGCGAAATTCTTCCATTAAATAAGTTATGTTTCCACGCTGACTTCATGGCATCTTCGTTTCATTGGAATCCAAATTACATTAAATATCTTGGCTTATTGTTTTCTGATTCTGTTAAACATTCTATCACTCTGAACTTGAATTCCCCATCTACAACCCTACATGACCTTACTTCTCGATGGAATCCCCTATTTTTATCCTGGTGGGGTCGTCTTGATTCCATCAAGATGATGCTTGGTCCTGTCATATTATTTTATATCTCTAACATGCCTGTTAATATTCCCAAACATTATTTTAAAAACATTTACTCAATTTCATCTAAATTTTTATGGAATGGTAAAAAATCTAGGATGTCCCTATGTAAACTTAAAAAACCAAAGCTTCTGGGAGGTGTTAATTTTCCGGACTTCATCAAATATCATCAGGCATTTTATCTTAAACAGTCGGCCTTTTTATTAAAAGATAAAGAAGATATTCCTATACCCTTATGGGCTGATCTGGAGAAATCTTATTTCAGCCCCTTCTCTTTGCTAGAATGTTTATCTTTTTCTTCTAAACCATCTTTCTTATCTCCTCCAATTTTCAAGAACACATGCAGGATTCTTTCTCCCATTTTTATGTCATTCAAGTCATCTAGAGAGACATTTTTAGCCTCCTCTGTTTGGTACAATGTTCTGATTAAAGTAAAAAATAAAGTTATTTTTTGGAAAGACTGGCATTTTAAAGGTTTAAAACACGTATCTCAATTATACCAGGATGGCTCTAGTCTCTCCTTTTCAGATGGTCAATCACTCTTTTCATTTCCAACCTCATATGAGAATAATTATAACTTACATATTCTAGCAATACAAAAGTCTTATCACAACCTCTCTCCCAAAAAAATATCTACTTTTTTTTCTTCTCCTCTTCCCAATTTATTAGACACTTTACCCTCGGCGTCTCAAATTTATAAGCACATAACTCCAGTACCAGTACCAGATAAAACCTATGTTGAAATTTGCTGGGAAATTGATCTTCAATCTACCTTTCCCACTTCCCTGTTGAATAAGATTTGGTCTAAAATAAGAAAGTCTTCTAGAGCGGCTAACACAACTCAAACATTATTTTTTATATATAATAGATTATTTATTACACCTGTCAGGCTCCATAAATTAAACCCGACACTCTCTCCCAAATGCTGGTCTTGTGCTCACCCTTTTGCAGACCTTAAACATATGTTATTTGAATGTTCCCTTGTTTATGACTTTTGGTTAAAAGTTTGGAAACAAATTAATTCAATTTCTAACTCTCACTCCCCTTTTCATTTTATTTGTCTTTTTCTGGGTAGTGCTTCAGAGTATTGGTCATCTCAATCTGATAATTTTTACATAATTGATTTACTTCTAGCAGTAGCTTTCCAGCAGATTACTAAATCCTGGAAGGATTCTTCTCAAATATCCTTTCAAGCATGGTGGTATGGTGTATGTTATCACGATAGGCTTGATAGGGCTTACGTTCAACTTGTCTCGTTAGCCATTAAAAGAGATTTCCTATGGCTCCCAATCACCTCCTTTTTAGACAACTCTGTTCGTAGCACAAATTATCATAACCCACAGATTGAAGAAGTACCTAAGCCTCCTTGATATAATTTTTGTTAAAATATTTGCTCCTATCTCAGTATGCTATGTTCTATTTCATCTGAATTTCCTCATTGCCTATTCCATATTTATCTTATTAATGCTCATTTATGTTTCTTTGCTGGTGTTTATCATATGTTTCTATTTTCAAGTTTTATGAATCTATATTTTTTCAATGATTTTCTGTTGATCTTTTAATCTGTTATCATTGCAAATTATTTTAATAAACTTTCACTTTAAACTTAAAAAATGCTTCAAGTCACTATTAGCCCTCAAACAATGCACAAACAAAAAGAACTTACAAGAAAAACAAGAGGATAGTTCCCAGAACCCCTTGGTTACTGCATTCTGAACATTTTAACTCACTGTGTAATTAATGCACAACAAAAAGCAACAGTGAGCAGGCCAGACTGTAAACTCCCCTGGAGGGAGGCTACCTGTGGAGGGGGGTGAATGCAGCGCCCTTTCCTTTGTTTCAAGAAATCTGACCCTGCCCTCCCTGCCTGAATGAATTACTGCTGAGCAGGGCTAAGGTCGTGAGCAGAGGCCAAATGAAGAGTCTGTCATGACATCACTGTGAGCGGCTACGGTTAGTGAGATATCACAGGATAGCCTGACATAACCATGCAGACTTATTTGGTGCAAATGTCAGTCTATCAGAACATGGGTCTCCACTGCTGTTCACAGATATTATAGACTATCGGGACAGCACCAAAGATAGATGTGGTTAGCTTGGAAATGTCACGGGCTAATGTGGCAGCCGTGGGAAGACTTTACTAGAATGAGTTGTCATTGGCTTTCATGATGCTCCAGGTGACGGCTGCTGGACCGAGAAGTCACGATATATAGCGTAACATCATGGACAGCTACTGTTATCCACGTTACAATCTACCATGATGTATCCGTGGGCAACAACTGTTAGTCGCAGAAAAGCCATAGTTCTCTCGGTGCAGGATAAAAAAGCCTTCTATGTAAGAACTGTGAGATATAGAAACAAGCGGTCGAGATTGTCGCAGCACCTTCGAAAGTGAAAGCGTGCACAGCGCGCTGAAAGTAAACAAAGCACGTCGTCCTGGCTCAAGTAGGACAAACTCAATAAAGAATATTGTGCTTACGGTGTGTAAGAACCGAAGTAAAGGGGCCAGTAGCCATGGAAGGAATTGAATGACGACACAGCTTTACTAAAGAGGGACTAACAAGCCTATATACCAGAAGCCAGCATTTACGAAGAACAAAGACACAAGCCAATGAAAAATATGGGTGGGGCTTCTCTCCCATACTGAACTACCACAGATCTTCTCTAGAGCAGCGCTTGCGCGCTGACATTAGGCTCGACCTAAAAAGGACAAAATAATGAGGTAATACTATCACAAAATGTGCAGCATTCCGCCACATAATTTCTTTTTCTTGACACATAATTTAGTCAACACTGCTGCATACTTTGGTTTTACTCTGCCACATAATTCCAGTGGCCCTGGCTAGTAGTGAACCAAGAGGCAAGTCAGTTCTCATGTGAACCCGCTTAGATTTTATAAACATATGGAGCAACATTAAAGTCTACTAACACATATAAACGTGAAGGTTTTTAGAAGGCACAGCCTCAATTGAGTTTTTTTTAAGGTACTCTCAATAGGGACAATAGAAGACATGTAGGCACAGTGAAATAAGATAAAACTGATTTTTTCTAGCAGGTAAACTGTGTTTAAAACAGGTTTCCTGGTTTTACGGAGCACAATTTTAATCAATCAATCAGGATTTATATAGCGTTGCTAATCACTTTATATGGTATCCAGCCTTGTCGCCTCACTCCATTTTAAGGAATGACAGCAATACTCTTCCACTGTCTGTGAAAACAATCTCAACCTCATCTTGTGCATAGGAGCAAGCTAGGGGCTTCCAAAATGGGACCCACAGGCCTCCATTACTCTGGCTAATGCAAATACTGCATGTACTACACAAGCCACAAACACACACAATCCACTTGGATGTTAGTACTAGGATCTGGGTTACACATTGATGCAGAACTTTACACAAGTGGGGCCGGCTACACAGATAGAATGTCTGATCATGACTATGGATCCACAAAACACGGTATGCTGCCACCACCTCTGTACATGCTAAACCCATAACAGCGGTGGTAGTCCACTGTCAGCAAAACGAGAGCACCACTGGTGCACCCCTCCAGGTCACAGGACAGTTGTAGGGCCTCATTTGTGCCAGGAACAAGGGTAAGTCTATACACATGTTATATTAGTGTGAGCCAGAACCTAAATAAAAAACTGGGATGTAAGTGAGTCACAGTCAAGCACTCAGAACATGGCAACATGACTACATACCCTGCAGGGAACAGCATGTTCCGGCAACATTATATTTTTCCTAAATTAATACAGTTTATCTTACAGTCTTTTCATTACATATATACATTTACTTGACTCCTATAAATATGCTATTTTGTGGAAACTAAGCAAGTGAATATTTGTGTCTCAGTGTAAAACCAACCATTGATGTACATATGCATTATTTGTGATCATTGTCCATCTCTACACAGTGCACACATGCACACAAATAGCCCCTCCTCACCCGCTAAATGGTCAGTAGCTTGAATATTTTGTTTTCTATTCTTTGCAAGAATGATGAGTCGGTAGCAAAGAAAGCTTACTGGAGCCAGTAAAGTTAACGTGACTTGGTGGCTGCCTTGCTGTCTTGGACCTGCCCTATGTCCTGAGAGTAGCCATGATCTCGTAACGCGAGGCAGAAGATTTGAATAGAGGTAGCTTTTGAGGGTCCTTCAGACCTGATGAGAGGCCTCAAGGTCACAAACAGCTCTGCAATAACATTTCAGAGGAAAAAGTGTCCACTAGCCATAATACCTAAAGTGGTAGTCTCGTAAAACATCCTGACTCCTAAGCAGTACAGCTGAAGTCACTGGCCCTTGGTGGACACATCTGCATTACGTCTCACCCACCCACCAATTTCACTCTTCTTGCATTCCTTCCTCTTGCTCAACCACAATTCCAAAAGCTCGATACAGTTTACCAGATAACAAAACATGAAACCATCTACAGTAATTCGCCTTTAATCTCATAAAGACTGCATCAATCCTTCATCAATGTTGCAAATGCCTGTCGGCCAGCAGAACTGCCTGCAGACCCATGTCAATCACTAGCTCTGTAGCCAATCCAGTCAACAACTCATTGAATATAGGTATTTTCCCAAAGGAACTTTAAACACCTTACATAAAATCCTGCCTAAACCAAGCAGTCTTTGAGTCAAGAGATCCTTCTAACCCCTGGCCAATAAAAGACTGTTATTAGTCAAAAAGAAAGAACGATTTAAAGATATGCCTCAAAACATATACCTACATTCAAAGAAAATAACCTGTTTTCAGATTTCCAAAACAGATTCTAGTATGGCTGAGGCACAGAACCAGCAGTGAGTTCCACATGAGATGATTTTAAAAAACAGTGGATTAAAACTGGAGTACCGCCACACCTATTACTTGAACTCTCCCTTGCCTTTGATACTGTCCCTCCATCCCAGGGTTCAACAGAGACTTGACAACATGAGAATGCAGGCCACCTAGCTGAAGCAGATTATCTAGGGATAAATATGGACTCCGGTCTGTCATTCATAATAAGATTGTGTTTGGCTAATACGTTTAAACTGCAGTATGGCACTTCTTTCCCTCATATTGGCTATAAAGATATCTCTACGTACATTGCTTAAAATGCTTGTCCCACCCCACTGACTGAAGAACTAGCCCCCCCCCCTAAATTCGGGTCTAGTAGCGACCGTGCTTCCAAAAACCCAGACTCTGGCATTACAGCTGATGTGTATGCCAATCAAATATCACAAACATCATGCCCTAAGGCCCTGTCCCTAGAAGACATTGTGTAATAGATATAACAAGACAAGTACCTACAAAAAACAGAAGTACCATCCGAACCAAATTTTAGGGAAACGTTCTTCCCTGAAGTGCACAACAAAGATGGCACGTGCCAGCTGTACTGCGATCTCTTTGGTAGGTGTGAAACAAACTCTGCCTTTCAAATGGAGTGCCTTGTCATCCCTCAAACACATCCACACCAAGTAACACACCAGGCCCACAGTTCTCACTGGTGGTTTCACAATCTGGGCTCTTAGCCTAGGCTCTTCCCCTGGTGGTGAAGGTTTATGATTGGTGACTTTACGTACCATTTCCTGCTGCTTGGCGGCGACCAGTGATCCAGCACGTGGACCCAAAGCGGAAGCGATGTTCAGCCATCGGCACGCAGGCGGGCTGCAGGTATTCCCCAAAAACAACAGGCTGTGCAAGCTGTAACATTGCAATGTCATCTCCCTCTACTGCTGTGACAAATGCACCATTAATGCTGATCTTCTTCACCCTGACCACCTGCGGGGGGTGTCCTAGAAACACCGTCCAATCATCAGGGCTTTCGGAGACCTCTGACCTGTAGGAAGACGGAAGAAAGAAGAAAATGTATTCCATCCACAGCAGCAACATCAAAGAAGGAAGGGTATTGAGTGTCTCATTACAAGTATCCCTGTAATACTGACAGTGCTGGTAACAGTTTACAGGCCCCATTGGAATTACCAGTGCATTTCATCTGGCCATTTCAGCTGTTGAAATACCTGATGAAGCTTTAGGGGAAAATTGGTTACTTTGGGAATGATCATGTGTGGTATTCTTGATTCTCTAGTAATTCCACATTTCTGAGGGTGTTTTCAGGGTACACCTAAAAATATCTGGTAACTCCAACCCTCCCGCCATGACCTCCGGGGCTAATGATGTCCAGAGGCGTGAAGGGGGAATGATAGGAAAATACCGGGGCACTCATAATAAGGCCCTGAGAGGGGCTGTGATCAGTTGTTCGGTCAGGAGAGTGCACTCAATATCTAAAGCAGCTTAGAGTAGCGAACTAAAGAAACACAAAGTGTTGGCTGCCAGGACACACACACACATTGAACACTTAACATTACTTCCTCGTACGTCTTCCTCGTCCTCATCTTAACAGGTTGAGGCTATCTCGTTAACCAGAAAGTATTTACCTACCCTACCTTACAAACTGAAACTTAAAGGAAATGATCCTTATACTTGCTTAGTCCCTTGCCTAGGCACCTTTCCTTCTACTGATGCCTAAAAGAGGGACAACCTCCAAAGACCTCCTGTTTTTTCCTTTCTCTTCAGAAGTCTACCCCGAAGCTTCAGGCACATTACATGATATTTTATAGTATTGTGCAATTATTATTCTCTAGTGGTCCTATTTGTTTTTGTTAGCGATTCACCAAAGATTCTAGTAAGCCAGCATTAGAGTTCTGTGGTTTCTGTGTGCAGTCTTAGCAGAGGAGACCTGATTCAGCAGTCATAGCTGCTCCCTCCCCAGACCCGTTCGGTACAAAAGGGGGTGGTGATGGACGGAGCATCAGAACCAATCAAACACTCACACCCAGTCAGCAGATCTGGGTTTGATCCATCACCGTTCTTTAACCCTGCTCATTCCATTTACCTTTGGTTTTGGTGGAAAACAATTGGGGCTTACTCCCTTCTGGGATCATTTTGGATAGTTGATTCACAGTCCCCCACACTTCTGAAGTAGCAATGGATGTTTAGCAGCTTAAATGCATCCTTCAGTCTCGGAGGCCTAGGATGGGGATGGTCTCTCAAGATTTCATTTGGCCAACTTTAGCTCTCTGCTCGCCTTACTCAAATTTTACAGTTTTTGTCCCAAAAGGATTGATCTCAGTGATAGAAACCAGGCCCACTATTTGGAGTGCTCATCATAAGATCAAATTCAACTCAATCTGAGGTGTACACAACTAAACGGACAAGGCCCTAGAAAATTTGAACCCAGTCACATTTCAGGAAGACCTGCCAGCGAAACAGATGCTCGTTCTTCTGATGGCTCTTAGTAAATTCCACCAGTTAGTCCTAGAGATTTTTGACTAGGTGCTTTACCTTAAAAGCTCAAGAACAACAGGCTGAACCCTGGTATGCAATCACAAAAAGCCATAACTACAATACTTTAAAGACGGTGGAAAACATCATGACACTAACATAAAAAATCAACTATGGAGACAGTACCGAATATATAAAGGAACCATCAAGAAATCCCTCAACTCACACATGTTTTCAGATGCCTCAACCCAGACTAAGGAGCTCTTCAAAATTATCTAAAATTTTATAATCAGGATAGGAACCGAAGAAATATGAGAGCACTTCTCAAGAACAATGCAACTTCTTAACTGATGATTTAATTGAAAAAAACTGATAGGCTGAAGTCTCACTAGCAATGGAGAAAATCGCTGACACCACTTTCATGCATATTTCAAGTTTTATTCAACTAAATCTTTATAAAGTCAATAAACTTTCCATACAAGAAACTACAGAGCTAATCAAGTCTCTGCCCATCACCTGATCACCAACTGACCTATGACCACAAACTTACACAAAAAAATCTTCTTGCCTCACTAGCCGTCATTCTCCCAGAAAAATAATTAACCCATTCATTTCCAGTTGTCAACTCGAGAGCTCCCCAACAAATGATAGACTTGCTACATTAAACTTCTACTTATGAAGCGAGGACGTGATGAATCTGGCCTGGCAACTAAAAGGGAAATAGCAATCAATGGACGTTTTCTAGGGAAGCTCAGTGACATAGCAGCCTTCATAAAAATCTCAGATTTCCTTGAACAAATCTACTTCCTCCATGACAAACAGACCAGTTTTTAAACACAGAAGATGCATTGAATCTGCTTGAATTGCCATAGTAGAGAAGGTAGGACACTAGAGGACAGAGATAAAGAGCAGGAACATCTGGGGGAATAACAGATGGCAGAGGATAAAAATATGGGGAACGGGAAGTACTGAGGAGAAGAGAGAAGTAGGAGACAAAGTTAACTGAACAGGAGATTACGGGGAAGACTGAGGGATAAAGTGGAGTAGTGAAGCAGCTGAAACAAGAGAGGGAATATATGAGAGTAATACCTCCTGGCGAGAGCGAGATTTGTGAGATTAAAATTGAGCAGTCAGTGGGGAGTATATTTGAGAGGTTGTTGCCTTAACTATTTTAGACATGTCCAGATAAATATTCAGGAAATATATTGTGGAAGATAATATAATAAAAAGAAGAATACCTTCAGAGATGTTTCATACAAAGGAGGAATGCCAAAGGCTCTGTGGTCCCAGCATAATGAGGGTACTAGGAACAGTGCCATGTTAAGGATTTTTGGCCTCACACAAGGTATATCTTCGTACCCCCTTTTTGGATTACCTTTAAGTTTATTATCCATTTTCAGCTCCTTCAAGCCCTCATCACGCCAAACACTACTGAATGTTATATTAGACATTGAGAATCTGGGGCACAAAAAAAGCCAAAGCTCAAACTGTCCAGTATCCGCCAACCACATGGTGTCAAAAAAGCTTGAACAAGCACTGCTAATGCCATTTTCTTTTTGTGCATCTAAATAAGACACAAAGTATGTGCAATTGTAGCATTAATTGTCAGATACCAATTATCACAAATACACCCTCACAACTGGCATTCTCACTGCAACAGGGAAAATAAAAGCAATGCAGGAAGTATTTTCACCTCTCCATTGCAAGACATCTGAACATTGTCTCCTTGATTCATTTCCCCAACCTTCTTCCTCCTCTCCTCTTTCTATATGTACATTTCTTTGGTTAGTCAGTGACCTCCAGCTCAGTTGAATGAGAAAATGGGAGAAGGGTAGAAGACAGGAAAATGACAGTGAGTTTAAGAGAAGAGTATAGAAAGTGATGAAGTAGAGCGAAAAGACTGGTAGAGGCAGAGATCTGGCAGAGCGATAGGTGAGGTAGGAGATACCAAAGGTAAAGAGAGAAAGCTGAGCCAGTCAGAAAGATACAGTGGAGTAGAAAGAGGAAGAGGAAGAGGTAGGTAAGGGTTTAGAGTGAAGTAGAAAGAGATAAAGATAGGGGAAAATATATAAAAAGATGGAGAGAGTGGATACACTGAGAGGTGAGGTACAGTAGAAAGAATGTTTAGATAGAGAGACATGGAGGCAAGAAGAGGTAGAGAGAGACATGAGGTAGTGTAAGATATTGGGGTCTTAGTTGAGGGGAGTGAGAACCAACCTCAAATAATAATTACAATCCTTTTCAAGGTGAACCACAAAAGTCCCTAAATAAAACTTCTGGTAGCTTGGCATAAAGCAGTCAGGTTTACTTTAGAGGCAATGCGTAAAGTATTTATGCAGCACTAAAACAGTAATAGAGTAAAAACACAAGAAGAATTCCAAACCAATTTAGCAAAATAAGGTACATTTTAATAAATAAAATGACACCAAAATGACAAAAATCCAATAAGTAGAACAGGAGATATGACTTTTTAAAATGCTGAGGTAAACAATACTGCCAAGAGGTGAAAAGCAACCAGCGGGTATCTGGTTGCATTGGACTGGGACAAATCAAATCCTGGTGCTTCTCTCATGCTGGTTACCAGCATGAGAGCAGCACCAGGATTGGTTAATGGAATTTTCTGAAGCCCGCGGAGCCTGGAGGAGACAAAACAGAACATGGAGCGGAGCGAGGACGTAAAGTAGCAAGCAAGGTAAGTGGCTATTTCTTTTTATTTACAGTTGCCGCTCAACTTGAATGCATGCACCCACCCATTGCCCACCCCCTACTCCTTCTATTTGCCAGCCGCCATGCCCTTCATCTGGATTTAGCTCCAGCCTCTCTAGTAAAACAATGACAGGGGTGGGCATGGTGCCAGGTTCTGTGAGGGCCACACCGAGCCCCTGTGAGGTGTAATCAGGGCAGGGGAACAGATAATCTCAAGCTGTCCTGTCAGGACGACCTACACCCCCCACACCCAAGCCCTTTGTCCACTGTCTGGGAGCAATACACATTACACCACAGAAGAGCCATTAACAGTCAGGTGACACTGGCCACTGGCAGAAAGGCACATTTGGCAGGAAAATACTAATATTTGAAAAGTGGTGTTTTCATAATAGCAATTTAAAATCCAACCTTACAATTAGGTTGGATTTTAAATTTCAATTACACAGAGTCTTGGAACATTTTTCTAGCTAGTCCCAAACTGAAGTTATGCTTTCTAAGAAGTTATAATGTAGCCCAGTGTTTTTCTGTGGGAGAGCCAGCCTTGCCATAGTGCAAAACGACATTGGAGGTTTTTCACTGCCAAGACATATAAAACATAAGAACATATGTCTTATTTTCTTAAATAACATGAATCCTGCTATATGGGCATTTAAGGCCTACCTGAGGGGTAACGTACAAGTCCTAAAAAGGAAAGTTTAGGCCTGGCAAAAGCTTTATTTTGCCAGCTCGAAATTGCAGCTTAAAGCTGCACAAGCAGGTTGCTGGGGCAGGCCGGTAGACATGTTAAAGTAAATTAAATGGGCCAATTCGTTGTCTGCCAATTTTGCCATTTTAAAAAGAGAGAGCACAAGCACTTTAGCAGGAGTAAGGTGTGCAAGAGTCCTATGGCCAAGAAAAACGGGTTTAATCAAAGAAGGCAAAAATCTATGGTGATCCTGCAGAAATAGCAAATTTCCAACAGGTATAGAGAGAAGTATATGGAGAGATAAGGTAGACAGATAGCAAATGTGGAGGTAAAGAGAGAAGCAAAATAAAAAGTGAGGTATTGGAAGACAGGTCAGGGAAAAATAGAAGCGAGGCAGGGAGAAAGGTCTAGAGAGGGGGGAAGAGTAGAAAAATATGAGTTGTAGAGAGGAAAGAGGTGAAGTAGAGAGAGACATTTAAGGTAGAGAAAATGAAGCACGGTTGGTACAGTGATAGAGAAATTGTGATGCATAAAGACACATACAGACAGAGGTGAAGCAGAGCAAACTTCAAAGAGAAAAGAGAGGTAGAGAGAGAGAAGCGAGGTACAGAAAATGAGTTGAAATGGAGACAGATACAGAAAAAAATAGAGAGAGAAAGGAGGTAATGAAAGAAAAAGAGGTAGAGGCAGGGAAAGAGAGGTAGGGGGAAAGTAGTAAGCTAGTTTGCTTATGTAGAGACACGAAAGAAAGGAAGTAGGTGGAGAGGTGAAGTAGCAAATGAATGGTGAGGTAGACTGAGAGATTGGGTCTAAGAAAGAGAGACAGCTTGATAGCAAGACATGAATTAGTGAAAGATATATGAGATAGAGAGGTGAGGTATAGTGTGGTGAGTGGTGAGGAAGAAGGAGAGAGAGCTGAGGTATAGTAAGGTCTAGAGAGTTGGAGAGGTCAGATAAAGAGAGATAAGGCTGAGAAATATGTCACAATCAGTGAAGTGCTCAGAAAAGGGTCTGGTCAAGAGGGTTGAGGTAGAGAGAGGGGGATAAAGTAGTAGAAATGTAGAGGTGAGCACAGAGAATGGCAAAGAGAGAGGTGAGGTTGTCAGATGCATGGTGGGGAGAGGTATAGTGAGAAAGATGGATGTAGACAAAGGTGAGGTAGAGTAAGTCCAAAAAGGTGGGGTAGGGGTAGAAACACAGAGATGCAGGGATAGGTTGTCAGAGAAAGCTATGAAGGGGGTAGAAAAGGAGAGAGGAAGGTATGTGAGGCAGAAAAATAGGTAAAGAGTAGTGTAAAGAGGTGACTGACTGAGTTAGTCAGAGACATGGGTAGATAGAGACAGATACGTGTTGTGGAAAACATTGGAGGGATTTAGTGATTTAGGTAGAGAAAGATGAGATACCATAAAAGACAATGATAGAGCAGATGAAGATGAGAAAGGTGATACAGAAAGAAAAGAGATACAGAGAGGCAAAGTAGACAGAGGGAGCTAAGAGAATGCTAGAGTGTGGTAGACTGAGAAGTATACAGAGTGTTAAAAAGGGGTAAACAGGATATGGAAGGCGATGTTAGAATAAGCGATAGATGAGGTAAAGAGAGGTATATAGAAGAGTCGAGAGCAGTGAGTTAGGAATAGAGAGAGAGAGAGAGTCAGCGGTAGATGAAGGGAGAGAGAGAGAGTCAGCCATAGATGAAGACAGGGAGAGAGGTTGAGTTAGAGATGAGACAAAGGACAGAGAGACTTTACTACGGGACTCCTTTGAAGGTGCTGGCCCTTGGCAATTGTCCACTTTGCCCATGCTTTAAGTTCCTCTGATTATGCCTCATCCTGTTGGACTGCTCTTGTGTCCTGCTCCAGGATCACAGCTCAGAGGGGTCATGGTATGAATCCTGTAGCGGTCTCAAAGACCTGGTCATCAGCCAAGGCTGGATCATGGAATGTATTATATCCCATCGTAATTTGATCACTTCCTGAGGTATATCCCTGGAAGGTTCTATGTTGACATACTAGAACACTCAGTGGTACTCTCTCAAGAGCTAAATGATACTCACCCAGTGGTACAGCCATACCGCTCAACTAACCATCATGTTATGTTTTCATGGCCTTATTCTCAACCTCTAGACAAGAGTAGTGAGTCCTGTTTGCTTCTGTTGGATCACCATTGTATCAACCCTTCATCTCAGTACAAACAATATTTTATCTTTATTAACCTCAATGGTATCATTATTCAAAACATCTGCCTTCATTCTCCTTGGTGATGCAGGAGAAAGGTATGAGCATCACTACTTATTCTGTGATGCAACGATAACCAGCTGAGGGAGATGCTGTCTTCGAAGTAAGATGTCCTCACTGAATGATTGCTTCACTTACCCACTGAAGCAGTGTCCGGCGGCCAGGACCCAACTCTCTGAAATCAAAGTGCCTTCACAGGTGTAAATGCCTAGGAACAGAAGGCCCACACTCCAGGGCCACTCCCCCGGATGGGCTCCAGGATCTGTTGTGTTCACTTTGGGGATGCCACAACCTGAAAAGGAAGAGCAGACTGAGTGAGTAGGGAAGATGTGTTAATTGGTCAGACAGAATAAATTACAAAAGGTAACCCTAGCATCATTTTGTGGTCAGCATTCTAACCATAAGCATAAATAGAAAAATATCTCACTGGCCTTCAGGGATCAAAATAAAGTGTGCCTGTTACAAAGGGTATCTTTTCTCATTAATCCTCCCAGGTATAACCCAGGAGATTGCCAGTGGCACTGAAACCACATTTCCCATTAAATATCAGCAACCACACCAAGTTCTCACTCAATCTGTGAAAGCAGTACCTCCTCTCCTAAACTCTGTCTCAGGGGCAGGTTTTAACAGGGTACTGACCCCCTTCCTTCTTCTAGCCAAAAAGGTGTTCCCTTCCAAGAGTTACCCTATTAAGTCAGCAGAAAACAAAAATTGGCAAAGCCAATAGGATTGGCGTTGGCCACCTGCCTTTTGGCAATTCTTATTTTGTTTTGTTGTGGTTTTTACATTTGACAAAATGTAATTGTTCGGGAAGCTGCCAGGCGCTCATCAAATCGGAAAAAAAAGACATTGGCTAAAGATAAAAACCGTAAGTATTCCCTGGCACTGAAGGAAACTACTTTGTGTGTGGATGTGCTCCTTGTGAAAGGACAGCATGCCATAACTCATGGTGAAGTCAGTTAATGGCTAAAATGAGCTGAACACATTGTCCCTTGATGCATGCTGGAGTGGGTGGAAGATAAATGTTAATGACACAATAACTGACTAATGGATTACTATGTTATACATACTTTTAGTTAAATCAAAAGGTATTGGATAAGGCATAACTAAAAAAGCCAATTGGTTTGGCAGCCTCTTGCCTCTGATAAAGAAGGTAAGAAAAAAAAGGCAAGAAAAAAAGGAAGGAAAGACGACAAAAGAGAAAAGAAGGCAGGCAAAAAGGAAGCATGGAAGGCAAAAAATAGAAGGAAAAAATTTAAAAAAGAAAGGCGAGAAGGAAGAAGAAAAAAGTCAATAAGGAAAGAAGAAAGGAAGAAAGAAAGAAAGACAGAAAGAAAGAGAGAGAGAGAGAGAAAAACAACGGAACACGAAGGAAAGCAATAAACTGAGGGACAGCAAAAAAGAAATGAAGGAAAGAAAGATGGGAAGGAGGGAGAAAGGAAAGAAGGAAAGAAAAAAGAAAAGAAGGCAATAAAGAAAGAAAGGGGAGAATATAATAAAAAGGCAAAAAAGAAAGAATGAAAGAAAAAAGGAAAAAAGGTAAAAAGGGTATGAAAAAAGAACAGAAGAAAATAAAAAAGAATAAAAGGAAGAAGCAAAGATGGAAGGAAGGCAAGAAGGAATGAAAGCATAAAGAAAGATGAACAGAAGGCAACAAACAAAAAGGTAAAAAGGAAAGGAAAATGGAAAGAAGACAAACAAGAAATAAGGAAAGAAACATGGAAAGATGAAAAGAAAGAAAGAATAAAAGAAAAAAGAAAAGAAAAAAGCAAAGAAGGAAAAAAAATGGAAGAAGGCAAAAAGAAGGAAGGAAAGAAAGAATGGAAGAAGGAAAGAAAGAAGGTCGGAAGAAAGGAAAGAAGAAAAATGAAAGGCGGCAAAAAGAAAGAAGGAAAGAAAGAATGCAAAAAGAAGGAACAAACAAACACAAGAAGGAAGGAAAGCAATAAAGAAAAAAAAGCAACAAGGAAAGAAAGATTGCAAAAAAGAAAGAAGGAAAGAAAGCGGAAAGAAAGAAGTAAAGAAAAAAGGAAAAAAGGCAATAACAAGAAGAACAGAAGAAAAAGCAGGGCAAAAAGAGAAGAGGAAAGAAAGAAGGGAAAAAGGCAATAAAGAAAAATAAGGGACGAAAAAGGGAACAGGAACAAGGAAAGAAACATGAAAGAAAGAAGGAAAGACCGGCAGAAAAAGATGGAAAAAATAAGAAACAAAGAAAGACAAAAGAAGGGAAGAAAGACGGTTCGCAAAATAAAATATTGGATACTAAAACCCAAATTACACCCATCTAAGTTTAAAATAAAAGTGCTACACGTGTGCTGCAAATTATACAATTTTTGGCGCCAGATTTACAAAAGCATTAGCATCAGGTTTGTGTTACTTTAATGATGAAGACTCAATTCAAAATCCTTTTTAGGAGTTACAAAACAATTCTAATTGGTATTTTCATTGGTTTGTAAGGAAAAGTAACGCAAACAGTGCAAAGCAATGCTTTCCGTTACTCTGTGTTAAGGAAGCGTTCAATGACTGGTACATGGACGTTCGTGTGTAACCACCCATGTTTTTAACTCAAAACCGTATCTATAAACAACAGTAAGCATGGTTTAGCACCAAACAATAACACCACTTGAAAGTAGGCACATTAAAAAGGAGAGACACATTTATTTCTCCTAACTTTTCCCACTTTGCTACTGTTCCAGTACAAAACATTTGCTAGACTCACACAGACACCTTTGCACTATAACTCAAAGGTGTGTGGTACTCGGCGGCCTGTTTGTGCAGTGGTGCTAGGGAGAGGTGGAAGAGAGTGCCAAATCTCTGTAGATATGTCACTTTCCTCTTCTCTCCCCATCACTAAACGCAGCACAGAAACTTTGGGTGCTGCGCTGCATTCAGAGACACTTTTGTAAATCTGCACTGAAGTTGGGTTTTCTTCCTGGGCAAATGTTATTAAAGAACCATTGATAATACTGAGTCCAGGAACACAATATGGTACACTGTGAAATAGCATTAATCAGAGAAACAAAGGTCATTCCAAAAGGAATTTACAACAGCATGGGCAGGAGACAAGAACTGAAAAAGCTAGAATGTGCGATGTGCTCATTTCAACGGCTATTGCATCAGGCAACATTAAAGAAATAACAACGCAAAAATACTGGCACTGAAAGGCGCTACCTTGTGTGGGATGTGCTCCTTGTGAAAGAGCAAAACGCAGTCAAACTGAAGTTAACCAATGACATAAGTAGGCTGACCCATTGCCCTATGCTGGAAGCTGTACAGGGTGGAAGCAACATGTGAATGACACAACAAACCAATGGATGAAGTGAGGTGGCTGAAAGCCCCTTTAAGTAAGTATGTTATACGTATTATATTGTGTAATATCAAGAGGCTTTGGCTAAAAGCAGACCTAAAAAATGATTTTATACGGAAACTAGAGGGAAATGCATCAAGATACCAGTGGCATGAAGGGACAACATTATGGAGGAATAAACAATAGAAAAAAGGAAGATACGACCAGGAGGAAATCTCTCAACATTAGAGTAATGGTCCAAGTAGAAATGAACACGAATAAAAGCTTTGAAAGTAAAAAGAAGGTACAAAGGGACAATCAAAGAAACAAAAGAATCAAATAACACCTCACATGGGTGAACCCACTGTGCCAAGAAAACTCAAAGCTGGCTCAGCGAAGAGTGGTGTGTGTTACTCTTTCACCTCTTCTGGATTCAGAAGAGAATGGTTGCTCCAGTGCAAAACCAAAAATGAGGCAGTTGCCATCTTGCTATGGGACAACTGAAGCAATAACAAATCCCCCAACAAAAGGATACATTTGGAACAGGGATGCACTGATACTCCTGCAGCACAGCTGTTTTTGCTGTCTTGACTTTGCAATGGATCCTACTTAGGGTTCGCTGAAGCGAACAAACAATCCTACAGCTCCCATCTACACACCCCATGCAGTTGCTACAATACCAATACATTCAGGCAGATCCTGGTCAACAACACAAGTTGCAGATAAGGTAAGCAAAGAGAGGGCCCCACGGTCCTTTAAGAAAGACGTGGGTTGCAGCGTGACAGTGTAACCTTCCACCTAAAGGCCACCAGAAGAGAAAAGTGACAGAAATACACTCAAACTAGGGGACGGCAACCCAACAAGGAATGCTAAAAACAAAAGGTGTGGCTCAAAGTAGTGGAGATTATGATAGATTGCAATTGAAAGAAATGGTAACTAGGTCAATCACGCCCTGTTAAATTTAACTTCTTTGGTAATTTCTAAGGTTTTTGTTATTAAAGGCTCAACTGACCATGCGGTGAGGTCTGTACTCTAGAAATACTTCAATTAATACAAATGCTGTATGGCTGTAACCCTTCCAGTCAGCCATACAAAACAAAAAAATCACTCTCTAGTTGGGCAGCACATATCACTGGTACTGAACTGAATAATTGAGTTGACCATTCACTGATACTGCCAAAGAATAACCCTAAACAGAACCATAAAATATAAGAGAACATGTACTTTTCTAGCTGGGAAATGTAAAAAATCAGGTGGGCTCGCCATATCATTGGTAACTGAAGTCACACCACTACAGGGTTCAGAGTGTGAGTAATCCTAAAATGCTAAAGAAAATAAAGGAATAGTTTTGAGATATTAAACATAAAGGAAGGAAAGTAGTCGAGAAGCAAATGCAGACCCTGGATTCCATACTTAAATAGCTCAACAACTGTGATCTGAGTTGATATTTATCAGGTTTTCATCTTTTGGTGAATCAGGGCAATGGTAGGAAGTCAAGGACTGATCTAACAGTGTGCCACCTTCAAAACTCACAATCTCTGTAAACCAAGCCGACAGCAATATTACCATCATTTCACCTTCGGGTACTGAAAGGGAGGAGCAGCAAGTGCTCATAGATGTGGATTTGGAAGTCACCGGCCCCGACCAGCCAGGCGGAGGTACAGAGGAGAATGCTAGTACATAACTAAGATTTTCAACTGAACGCCTTGACATTGAAAACTTCT
This sequence comes from Triturus cristatus, assembly GCF_964204655.1. Classification (NCBI taxonomy): domain Eukaryota; kingdom Metazoa; phylum Chordata; class Amphibia; order Caudata; family Salamandridae; genus Triturus; species Triturus cristatus. The sequence goes on along the minus strand of NC_140590.1, from coordinate 1,247,821,712 downwards.
CGAGTGAAAATAGGATCCACTCTTTTATCACGATTAAAGATCCACAAGAAGAGCATTGTTCTCGCAACATCGGCCAATTATCTCTCGCAGGAAAGATGGGTGTATGCCCCTGATGATCAAGCGGGGCCACCATCCAATAATCGACATACAATCATCCACATAATAAGAAAGAGTTTATACAAGGACGTCTACACTAGATAAGCGACGCCTTGATGCGGTGAAGATTTTAATCGACTGCAACAGAAGCTTAAACAAGAGAGAGATTTTATCTCCTACATTAGTGAGTTATTGGTTAGAAGGAGGAAGACTCTAGCACATTATTGTCCTGAAGAAGGTGGAGAAGTAGACCAATCTTTATTCACCGAAACGCGTCGACGCAAGAATACACGAATCTCGAATTGAAACTAACAGAACTGTGCAACAATAGCGATTGTCTGTTTAGCTTCAAATTAGAAAACTTTTTGCATAGAGATCGACATACAGCTAGGTCATTGACTTCTGTAAAAACTGTCTAGAGTAGCCCCGTGAGTAGGACTAAAGTGTGTGTTTTTTATAGCCATATTTTGTCTAAGGTTTGCACATTAGTGAGTGTGCATATTTTTAAGTCATATAGGACTAAAATCCCTTCCCCCCCCCCTTTTTTACTGTGTATCTTTTTTTACTGTGTTTATTTTTATTAGTAGGCAATGTATTTTATTTGAAGTATTGTGTTCTCTTGATATTGTGCGAAATAAACTGTTTTAAATTTTATTATCATTGCAAAAAAAAATTTTGGGGTGACTTCATCAAAGACGTTCATTGACCTTTGGGCTCCGACTTTAGAGGAACCCTCTTATTTTCTTCTTTTGAGTTTTAACATATGCCCTCCGTATGTATATTGAAGTACGTGTGAGTGTTTGTTTGAGGTGTGTTTAAAAGAATTTCCTCCGTGGGAGTTGTTTTCTTTCACTTTGGAAGTCACAAGCCAGGTATCTCAAGTGATATTGAGCTGTTGCTTGGCCAGGACAGGGAACACGGTTATCCTGCCAAGCAACTCAGTTTCAAGTTATTGCATTGTTACTGGGCAGGTAGCAGTCCAGAAACCAGGCAATGATGAAACTCCCTTGAATCTCCCAGGCACCTGACCAGGGCTACTCAAAGGATTTAAAAAAAGGCTGGCCTGCCAATAACCCTAATGCAACAAACCACTATTGCTTTACCCGTGCAATGTCTACTCCCAGAGATTATCATTCAGTCACATGATCTCCAAGCTTAACATGTAATCGCAACCAATCACCATGCACTGATGAGCAGGGATGGACCCAAGTTTTTTAGGACGATATAGATTTTTTGTGGAGGTTAACAGAGTTACAGGAACAAAGGCCCCACATCTGCTTTAACTGTCGTCTCTTACAAAGCATCCATCACTCCATTGCCTGGTGAGGAGCCAGTGGAAAACCACTACTATTAGCACATTTTTAATCCATTCCCATTCCAGCAAGACCTTCTTCTCTCCTTAGGGGCATAATAAAAAATATGTGGAGCAAAGTAAAACATTGAGTCCATTGGGAGGAAAACACGTGGTAGGGCAGACATGGTCAAACAGGGACAGGGTGACACAGCTATCAACAAAGAGCAAGGACATTCTTCCCTACACTCAATTCCACCATAGCATCATCCTCCGGTTCTGGGAAAGAATAAATACAAACTCATGTAACCACTAGCACAGTCGCTGTGTTGATGTGCCAGCCATAGACCAATCATGAATCATCACCAGTACTGATGCACCAGACATGATGATGCATCTGTAGAGCATTGACGGAGTGGGAAAATGAAGAGTGTGGCGGCAGCAACTCCTGCAGTGCCTACTAGGGCTGGCCTGTAATGTGGTTGCTGAGGTATGTGGGGTCAATTTTGTGGAGGCTTTGTGTGTGTGTGTGAGAAGTATGAAGTGTGTTCATATGTGGATTGGGAGCCAGTGTAGCTCTATGAGGGACAGGGTGCTGTGAGTGCGGAGTGGAGTGGAAGGTTGAGGATGAGCCTGGACGCTGAGTTTTGAGAGGCCTGGAGTCGTCTGGTCAGTTAAGGGTTGATTCCAACATAGAGTTTGTTGCCATAGCTTGCTGGTGATGTAGACTGGGGTGATGGTTCTGCAAGTGTTGGTGGGGAGCCATTTGAAGATGTGTAAAGTTATGCAATAGGAAACAGAGATGACACAAGTATGAAACATCAAATTAAAAATGGAGAGGACTAATGGAAGCAGCAGAAAGTTGAGTGAGCTGAAAGGAAAATTGGAAATGAGAAATATAAGAGGGAAACAAAATATTGGAAGATACTTGGGAATGAGAAAGGTAGCAGTGAAGGAAATGAGTTTGATAGGAGTTTGAAAATGAGACAAAGGGGTTAAAGGTGGGGAAATTAGGGAGAGAGAAGCAAGAATTTTACAGAGACAGAGTTGGCAGTGAATGTAGCATCGAATGATGATAGTGACCACCAGTGAGGAATAAAAGTGGAAGCAAGAGATGAACTGGAGAGAGAGACATTTAGTGATCAAAGGTAAGATTGAATGTGAAAAGAAGAGAGGGTGTGTAGATGTTAGAGAATGTGAGGTGTGCAGGTTGAAGGTAAATGAGGAGGCCGGGTACAATTAGTGATGGTGTGGCAGTGAAACTGGAGAAATTCGTAAGCTCATGGTAGTTAGATAAATAGTGCAAAGAATGTGAGTTTGAGAGCTGGAAGTATGAAGAAAATTGAAAGAGATAGAGTGACCTAATGAGAGACTGAGGTGGGAAGAAACCCAGGAGAAATAGAGAAGAGGACACCATTTCAGAACAAGACAAGGAGGTGTAAGGGAACATGGCAGGGGCATGAGAATGAGAGACAACTTTGAGTGTGAAGATGAAATTCAAAGAAATGGAGGAAAGCAAAGGACAGGATGGGGAGCAAGTAGTGCTTGCTTTGTAAAGGAATCAATGCCTGTGCCGGAAGTTCTTCCCAGAAGCATGTGGCCTACGTTATTAAATGTTGACGCATCGAATACAAAGGCTGCCTAGTCTTGAATCACCTCATGTCTCTTTAATCTACTACCAGACACTCCCTTCCCCTTTATCTCACTCTTGCTGGTTCCTGCTTTCTCCCTTTGTAATGGTTTTTCATCTTTCTCTTGCTTTCCCTTTGTGTGTTTTCCCTCTCTTTCTCAGTAAAAGTCTGTAGAGGAAAAATAAGTGCCAATCCCCACAAATGAGTGACTGTGGGCCCCACTGACTTAAATTAAGCACACTGGGTGCAAGAAAAGATAAAAATAAGAATGACAGAAGTGAAGTACGGTAGTGAGCGCGGGGGGCTTAAATATGTTGGTGAGGGGTTGCAGTGTTGGAAGAAGGTGGGATTGAGTTATATGGTCAAAGTAGAAAAGGTGATGAAAGAATGAGAGCTAAATATGAAAAGCAAACTCTGAAAGAGCTGGTCATGACCAGTAACAAGATCCATTGGTGCTTCACTAATTACATTTTCAATAGCACAGAGGCACCACTTTTGTTCACAGATATGTTTGATTTGCTTGTCGGTCTATGACGGCGCCCTGAGATCCCTTCATATCACACAGTGTTTCTCTTTTGGAGCCCCAATAGCCCCATTTTGTGAATCAATAAGATAAAAAACATGTTTGGTATGCCCTGTTGTTTGCCTGACTGCTAAACCTGTGAACCTCCTTGAAGCTAATTGTATCACTGAAGCCTGCTGATGGCTTGGAGAATTTTGCGGGGTCGAGGTGCTTTAAAACAGCATGTGGCTGAGTGATTGTAAATGGGTCCCTCTTGCAGAACACTGGGAATGGAGGGGGGGGGGGGGGCTAAGGTTTCATTATGACACCGGACTTTAATGAAATGTGCTGACATCTGAAGTGTGTATATATGTCCACATTTCCTATGTGTACATGGCCACAGTTTGTAGTGCATACATGTGGCAACTATCCTAGTGCATGCATGCATGATCTTCCTTAGTAGATACGTGTTCTGGCAGATGTGGAGCTCACATGTACACATCTCTCAGGCATCTACCGACATTGCTTTACCGCAGGGTCAGAGCTCTACCTGGATTCTTGGTGCTGATAAGGTCCGTGCAGTTGTCATCATCTTCCAGAATCCCTGAGACTTCATTTGTTTGGTTCTTGAAGAAGACTGGAGATCCTTGCCCCGCGGTGTTGGTCCTGATCCAGTTGCTGAAGGTTGACACTGCACTGAAGATGGTGGGACTGTTAGGAAGATGGCAGGCTAGGGAGAAGCTGACAATGCCAGCTAAAAACCATGTGCCATCTTCACTGCAGACGACTGGACCTCCAGAGTCACCCTAAGATCGGAAAAGCACAAGTCAAGAAGCATACAACACACAGGAACATTCTATCCCCACAGTGTTCAACCTATATATGGGTCCCCTTGCTAATATAGTGCTAGGCCACAAAGTGTCCATTGTATCATACGCTGACGATACTCAGCTTATCGTCACACTATCGCAAATTTCAGAACATAATGCACATCAATTTTCCCAATGTATGGAGGAAGTAACAGCATGGATGGCAGACTACTGTTTAAAACTTAAAGGCAGTAAGACAAAAGTGATGATATTGGGAAGAGCGCCTTCTATCTGGACATCAGCTTGGTGGCCGGAAGCACTTGGCCAGCTCCCAACCACTAAAGCCGAAGTCAAGAACCTTGGAGTATGGCTTGACCCTAACCTGACATATGAAAATCAAATCCAGAAAATAACAGGCAAATGTTTCGGAACGCTAAAAACCCTACAGAAGGTCATTGACCTACTACCAGTTTAAGCCAGAAAATCTATAGTACATGCAGTGGTCACCTCTCAGATTGACTACGGCAATGTTCTATACCTAGGTGTAGCTAAAAAAAGGCTGATGAAGCTGCAATCAGTCCAAAACGCCACTGCTCGGCTAGTGCTGAATCTACCTAGAAGATCGTCCAGCACAGAGGCCCTGGCCAAATTGCATTGGTTGCCTGTGGGTAAGAGGATCCTGTTCAAGGCAATGTGCTTCTGCCATCGTATCCTAGCAAATAAAGGCCCAAGCTATCTACAATACATGATTACACCCTACACACCCAATAGAAGCCTAAGATCTGAAGGAAAGTCATTGGTAATAGTACCCAGATTTAGGAAGGCCAGGCTAGGAGGCTGCTCTTTCAAATACCTGGCAGCAAAACATTGGAATTCACTACCAATGGATTTGAGGAGAGAGCCATGTGAAGCTGCCTTTAGGAAAAGGCTGAAAACTTGGCTTTTTTTCCACCTAAAAACCAGAATAGACCTTGAAACATGACAGCTAGGGCTCACCTACCTATCCCGTGTCATTTCTGAGATTCTGCTCAGCGCTGGGACACACCGCTGGTGTAACCAGGCGCTCTACAAATGCTGCTGCTGCTGATGATGATGATAATTGCACAGACCATGAGTGCTTCGAGGGAACTGTGTCGCTTGAAAGAATAGCTTGTCTAATAGAGGCAAGTTTGAGGTTCTTAAAACTTATTATGTCCATGAGGTAGAGTGCAGGGAAAAGTACTGCCTCATTCCTTTACTATGCCCCCGTCCATAAGGGATTTATGTCGGAATATGGAGCACCTAAATATGATACCCAGAACATCAACCACCAAAATATCGTGAAGGTGAGTATATACAGGTAAGTATATATTTACAAATCCTAACTCCACATCTACATACCTTGACGATATATAAATCGTCAAGATACATGTATGCAGTGGCGGCTCCTCTGCTAAGGCGGAGGAGTGTCACCCCACTACTTTTTACAGTGTAAATAAAATAAAAATAAAATGATAATAACTCAATGTCATTATCGTTTCATATTTTCCTGCTCCTGAAGCTTTGCGGGGCGGGGTTTCTCTGCTCAAAGAGCAGGGGGCGGAGTGGTGGTACTCTGTAAGTGCGCATGAATGTTTGGCCGGCCAAACAGTCATGCACACATTGCATGTTCTCCACCCAGGTTGTATTACAGCCTGAGTGGAGAACATGCCCAGGCTCCTAGTTCCCATCTGAACGTCGAACCACTGTGCTTAGACCAAGCACAACGCTGCATTGCAGTGTTGTGATTGATTTAGGGGAGCCTGGGTGCTTCCTGTTCCGGACGGGGAGAGAAGACGAAGGAGAGACTTGGTGAGGAGGTAATGTTTTTTTTTCTTTTTCTTTACCGCCCGTCCCTCCACACCGCCTCCCCCGATCCATGACAGCCACTACTACATGTATGTATGTGGAGTTAAATACTGTAAACCGATACTTGCCTATAGATATTTTCCTTCACCATATTGCAATTGAATTTTGGCTGTGATTTTTTCTATCACACTTTGTGAAATTTGAAATTCTGGTTTTATACCATCATAAGCGATCACCTCTCAGTGAGATGTGAAGGGAGGGGAAGTTCTTCCACTGAATACTTGTCAAACATTAATGTTTATTTATGGTTTTATGGAGTGACAATATGCGTGCTTATTTAGTAAAACCCTAACAGAGTTTATTACTTTCTTGGCATCTCACTGATGCAAACATAAGAATTTGCATGCGCTGCTCTATGGGACGCTTCTTGTAAGCACTCCCAACTTCCGTGTGGATTTGTTTACACCCACACATTTGATTGGCCATTGTGTCTGGATTTCACAAAGGAAAGCACGCAAATGACCACAGGCATGGGTATGTCCCTCCTTTTCTTTAAATGATTACTCCCCTAGCCTATGTGTCTCGGGAGTGATGGAGTGAGCAGCGGCCCGAAGTGTGCCAGCTGCATTCCAGGCTGCATTCCAGATCATCGTTACAGTTCTTATGTTTACCCAGCGTGAGCACTTTCACTTTCGCGTCCGCGCGTTTAAGATTTCCAGCAGGTAGACACAGCACACCTCCCCCACTTGCAAAAACAGTAAACTTATCTTCCTTCCTTTGATCCTCACCCGCCTTACACTTGCTCTCTCATCCTCCTCAACATGAAACTTTGCACAACATCGGATGGCCCTTTTTAGGTCTCGCCTGAGCCAGCGCTTTAGCGTTGCTCTCGCGAGAGCTTTTGTAAAAGGGGGATCTGGAAGTGCAAACTAGTGCTTTTCAGGCCTCCAAATACAGTGCATGTGCGCCGGGCGCGCGCACCATTTGGCAGCCTGAAAAGCACTGCCTGATCACGTTTGCGGCCGCTTTGATGTCCTCAGTGAGCCACGCGGCCACTGAGGACAACAAAGCGGCCGCAAACGTGCACACCATTTGCCACCCCCTTCCAGCTTGTTGTAACAGCTGCTCATATTTCACAAGGTCCTGTGTAGGGCTGCCTCGTTAAACAACTGACCACTGGAAAGAGCAGACTTCCCCTCCCCCCCGCATGTCTCCTTCTCTCTCCCTGTGCTCCACCTCCCCCAGCCCAAACATGACTTTCTAGAACACTGCGCTAAACGCGAAGTGAGTGTCGGCCTGTGAAATACGAAACAGGCTCGGCATACGCGCCTCGAGTTGTCTTCCATGTTAAATGAAACAATGTTGCCAAATATTGAGAAAAGGCTGAAAGCGACTCCTACCAAGAGCAGCCTCTGTGGATGAAAAACTGCGTGCACACTTCACTTCAGGGCTGATTATATCTAATTTCCAAGCTAAGATAAGAAATGTGTATGAGCATCTGTCCATTCCCTACTTCCCCATGAGCTATGAAACACACAAAATGCTGTTGTATACTCCACAATTTCCTCTCCTTTAATATATATTTTTGCATTATATCTCGCACCTTCTAACCGGCTGATCACAAAATGCATAAACATTCACCCTTACATGCAAAGACGAAGGGCACAATTTTAAGAGCTCAGACATTTTTCTACATGCATTATTTTCTCTTTCATTATTACTGCATGAAGATCGCGCCCTGCCTGTTTCTGATGCTCATACTGGCCAGCACGGTGGTGTCTATAAATCACTGGAAAAGTCTTAGCTCGGACTACACAAATGCCAAGCGATGCCATACGAGTGACTGTGCGCTAGATCAGTGCCAAATAATAACTAAGTATTCAGAGAAATGTCTGAGATCTACACATTATATGCAAAGACAAAGGGCACCGTTTTAAGATCTCAGACATTTATCTGAATACTTAGCGCACAAACAGTCACTCCTATGACATCACAGCACCTTTGGGTAGTCTGTGCTATGACCTTTCAAGTGATTCCGTGGCTGCCTGAGCAATGCACCTTTTCTGCCAGCCGGTATCTGTGAAGTGCTTAGGTGCCAACAGCACCAGCAGCCAGCCCGCGCCTTTACATGTGGCATCAGGCTGTTTATTTTTTTAAAGCGCAAACTCGACCAGAAAGTATTGGAGCACTTTACACGATAACCAGTTCCATTACAGAACACATTTATTGATTTTTAGCCACGGGAGATGAAATGAGTACTTACTGTAACAATTTAAAGTTACTCATTTCAGCCTCTCTTGTTTTACATATGCACACTATGTTAAACAAGCATTTGCAATGCAATAGGTCTCGCAGTTATACGAGTTTGAGCTATTGGCATTATAAATGACAGTGCCTTTTATTTATGTTTTTAAAAAACCAAACTTAAATAAAAAGCATTGTCATTTACAATGCCAATAGCTCAAACTCCTATAAATGCGAGACCTATTGCATTGCAAATGCTTGTTATTAACTGATGGTGCTCAGTTTTCTGAACTCTCTGCGGCGAACATTTAACTCACTGAGCTATCGTGACGGGATAGTGCTTATGCCAGTAATAACCACAGCACATCCTTTATTTATATCATTGCTACTGTAATTGCTGGTGTTAGTGCAAGTATTATTGTTTAATAGCGTCACATGAAGCATTTGTTCAAGGCGCTAGACAGAGAAGAGATATTGTCGCCAGTTATTTGCCCGCTGCACCCTCCTCTTTGTGCCTGTCACACTACGAGAGATGGAATATGTGCTTGTAACTTGTTTTTTTTTCTAAATATGATGTGTTTTCAAATAAATGCCACCTCTGGTGCATAAAGCAACACAGGTTTAGAGGGAGGTGGAGCCACCACAGTACTGACTGACCCGTCTTAGGAGGGCTCCTCCGGGCACTCCACCACCAGCATACTAACATCTTGAGCCCTCTGTACTGCGACAGACCCGCACACCGCTCGCACAGTACCTTTAAGAATAAAATGCCCCAAACGTTTAAAATTAAAAAAAGCTCAAATGTACCTTTAAACACAAGCACTGGCTGCACTTTCATTGTAAAAATATTTCCAAACACCAACAATGGAGGATTTTCCGTTTAGAAAATAAACGTGTTCTCAATGACACCGGCTGTACTTTATATTTAAAAATAAACGGAATTTCAAACACCAACATCCCTGCAATTTTAAATCCAAAACGTGTATGCTTTCAAATAAAAAAAAAATACTTTCGTATTTTAAAAAAATCAAATGAAAAATGCCGGTACTTAAAGGTCTAAATGCCAGAATTTTCTATCAAAACCTACCACCACTTCCAAACTTGTGAAAAGCAGCACAGCGCTTAGAAACATACGCTGTGATAATTAGGGTTGCACAAAGGGCACATTGTCGCTTCTGCGAACAAACAACTGTTTTTGTGAGTGGGCCGCCGCATCTAAACTTGACTCAGCGTGCACTGATCCTGGCGGCGCAATAAAGCACATAGAAAGCCTGTAACACGGAGGTAGGCGCATAACTTCCTGGACGGGTTTCCTCGCACGTCCTTACACGCATCATGTACTGCATTTTACCGTAAGTCATTCTGACAACTGTATACTTGTTTACCTGACTGTCGGCATGTTTTTTCTAGTGCTCTGACTGCGCCTCTTACTATTTTATTGGGGTTTCTTTACTTTAATCCTGTTTTTTTTCAGAAGATATGGATGAAATGCTTTCCAGAGGGCACCAATTCAAGCATTCATCCCCCTTCCCTTTATTTGAGTTTAATTTGTTTTATGCGGGATTGTTGTAAAGCGCTACTAACCACTCCACAGTGGCCTCAGGGCACGTTTATCTCTTAGTTTCATCTCTCTCTTCGTTTCTATCCTCATTGGCTCCTGCCTCAGAGATCTCTTAACCGTCCACCTTACATCCTCCCACCCCCATTATTTCCGTGAGCACACTCCCAATACTTTTCCCCCTTTTATCTGTCTGTGACATCCTTTAATTTACTACGTTATTTGTGTATGTATGGTTTTTTATAACACCTACTTGGATTTGGACATTATGCAATTGGGACTGAGTAGGGCCTCCACCCCTTAGTCGGAAGGCCTAGCATTAAAGAATGTTTGTGGTGTGATACCACCTTGAGTGATAGGAGTAGCCAATAGGTCTCGCTTTTGAGACCTTATAAGTATTTAGTTATGCAGAACAATATCCTTGGTGCAACAACATCAACCGTTGCATGGCTAAACACTTCTAAGGTGAGACCTTTTGGCTATGCCAATGCTTGTTATAATTGTCTGTTCTGTCTGTGACCCACAAAACAAACACGAGTGCAGTGAATTCCAATGCATCATCCAGATTTGACCAGCATTTCAATGTCATAGGACCCTCATAGCAACCTGAACGTTTGAGAGCTGGGTGAATGTATGCAGTAGAAGCATGCAGAGTGAAATATAAAAACTGGATGTTCTCAAGGAAGCAGAAATGGAAAAAGGCAGTGAAACCACAGCAAGAGAAATAAGAAGTGCAAGCGCCAAGAAGCACGTGGGTTGAGAAAGCATGCACATGGAAAGGTCAAAGGAATTACACAGAGAGTCAGGCAGAAGAACAGAAGGAGAAGTGGGGAGAAAGAAACAAGCATAGGAATTAGAGAGAAAGAAGTGGGTAGGTTGAGCCCCAAGAAAGAGGGAGATAAGAGAATCGCTTACGGCGCAGGGTCCTCTGTTCCCATCCTTGTCAGTGCCGCAGAGCATGCCGGGCAGGACTGGGTCAGAATGCTCAAAGCTGTCCAATGAGTTGTAGATGCAATTGCAGGTCTTCTGCCCAATCAGGGTGACGCTGACCTTCTGAAGGTATCGTGATGTGGTAACATTATCTGGAAAATAGAACCATAGGAGGGTTATGACATTATTGGGCTATGCACAGCTAGAGTTGTGTGGAGATAGGAACACAATCCAGGTATAGCGGAGGGTAAGGGGCTCATGAGGCCAAGAGTGGCAGCTACCATCATCTAGACTTGTACAACATTACTGAGTGAGCTATGGTAGAATGAATGAGGAGCTGAGGGTATGCACAAAGACAGATATAGGTAGAGCTGGATAGGCACAGGTAGCCTAGACTAGCATTCCTAGTGCTGCATACCCTCAGCACCGCCATAACGCCTGGCATATGCAACATTATTCAGTACAGCATGTCTTAAGCAGTTAGGGTTGCAGGGGCTCAGATAACAAGCGTGGCTCAGCTCTGACCGGATGGATGCATCACTGGCACATGTTTAGATGAATGAGTTCATACAGTAACCCTGGCATAGCGGTGGCAGGATGCGCTAAGGGCACCAAACCCAGCCTGCTATGGTTGGATACCCTCAGGATGCCAAGTCTGGTATAGGTACGGGTAGAGCTACCGCTTGTGTGGACTTCTTCCACTTCCTGAGTGAAAACACAGTGGACCCACCTCACAAAGGAATATCTACATATAGGCAATTCTACACACGTAGTTTTCCACGTGCGACACAGCAAATGTTTCCGCCTGCAAGGTAGTCACCAATTCCAGGCCGAAATCTCTACCCAGTTGTAGGAGTTATAGGTCTCCACTCTGATAAACAAGGGGATTAAGATTTTTACAACTAGACTAACCACTGTACAGTTACTACCAGCAACTTTATAACCAGGGGAGAGGAGTTGGCCTAACGGCTAGGGCGGTCGACCTCGAATCTGGGGAACCAGGTTTGAGTCTTGGCAATGACGCTGAACATCCTGTGATTCTGGGCAAATTACTTAATCTCCCTGTGCCTAACAAAAATGAATGTGTCCTCATGTAACGCAACTGGTGCTATGTAAAGCGCTCTGATACCCGATACCTTCAGGTCAAGTTTGCGCTATATAAAACTCCATAAAAAAATAAGTAAAAAAAAACAGATTTCAGATCTACACATATAGACAGAAATCTCTGTTATGGAAATCTCAGAATGGGAAGGTATAGGGAAATAGCATTCACTTGACTTCACAGACACGGACCTGACATATTAATCCAACAACCACATAAATGCAACCTACATCCTAGGATCTGCTGCCTTCTTACCCTAGGACTGCATGACTTTCAAGCTGCAGCCAGCCCCACTCTGAGGACGAACTTCACTGTGGGGAAGACAGACATTGTAGTTTCCTTTTGTTTTTGATCATTACAGCAACTACGTGGTCTGCCTCCATAACCCCTCAGTGGGGTGGAGAAGATGGCAATGTGGTAGGAGGTGAGCGACTCAGTCAATTCACTGGGTGTGGGGGAACACAACAAAGGGGATCTCAAAAAAGAGTACAGGAATAGGTGGGTGACTGGGATGTTTTCCAGAATACTTTTGGCAAAAGCTCTTCCTGGGAGCGGACCCAGATCCTGTCTTTCTCATCCTCTTAATGAATGTATCTTTTCCATCATGCACCATATGGCCTGCCTCTTCTGGGTAATCCTAATGTCAAGGCCAATGAGAAACAAAAACTCTCTAATTTACCACTCCCTTCTTCTCCACACTCATGTCATACCAATGGTTAACTTGTTCTGGTTGGTGGACCTCCCCCACACTTATTTCTGGTCACTGTGACTCCTAAGCAATTTTGCGGACACTTGTCCCAGCAGCAGTGGACTGCCTACCAGGTGAGCTCTCGGATGGTTTGGGGCTTTTGAGGCTAGTTTCACAGCTTCTGAGCCACAATAAAAGCCATCACCTTGCTAGCACAGTGCTTTCATCAGTTCTAACCCCACACGTATATATTTACAAATTCATTGATGCCAATCGTCAACTTAACACAGACGGTAAAGGCGCCATTAGAGGCCCAGTCGCCATCGATTCCAAGCACTACATCTTCCTAGGGGATCTTCCACCTCGAAGACCCCAGTGACACCAACACAATCGACCTCCTGGAAAGCATGAGCAACATCAACCTCAAGCAGCTTATCACTGACCCTACCCACATTGCAAGACACTTCTATTTTCACGCCCAGCAACAGTCAAGTACAACCATGTCTCCTAGCTCACCTGGACCGACCACTGCAGCATCCACTTCACCATCTCAGGACCTACGAGCACTTGCACCATGCCCCCCAGCTCCACGCGCAACAACTGAAAAAAGATATCAGAAGATCGGTGGAACAAAGCTCTCAACTCCAACCTCCCAGACACAACATCCAACCCAGAACAGGCTGCGAAGAACTTCTCAAAGTGGATCACAGAATGTGCCAATACAATCGCACCCGCCAAGCCAGTCAAATCCAAAGGACCTGCCAGAAGAGCCAGCTTGTTCACCGCAGGGCTGAAATCCACCAAATGTAACTGCCGGCAACTAGAAAAGGAAGCGCCACACCAGCAAAGAGACCATACCACTTTCAAGACAGCACTCAACCAGTACCACTGCCTCCTGAAAGAAACAAAGAAGAACACCCGAGCCGACTGCATATAAGCCAGCACAAACCACAGCAAGGAGCTCTGTGCCATCGTAAAGGAGTTCTCCAACCACCCAGCAGCCAAGAACAAAATCTCACCGTCACAAGAACCGTGTTGCACCCTGGCGGGCTTTTTCTACGACAAGTTCTCAGTCATCTACAAAAACTTCAAACCTCCACCCCCGCTGCTGACAGCATCAGCCTGCTCACATCTTCTGAGTGATTGATTGATTCGACCACTGTGCATGTGTCAATATATGTCAGTAGTGGCATTACAGGCACAGAACTCCCACACCTCGGCATTTGTGAAAAAACTGGCCTACAAACTCTTTGACACATCACTCAAGTGGCTTCTAGTAAGCTGCTTGCTGATTAGCCAATTTTCGGGTCTGTGTTCTCAGTTACTTTGGCCCAGCCTGTCAAGGGAAGACCTCCTGTCTCTAGCATCATTTTCTTCCATGCTCCCTCATATTCTGTTTCCACTCGCATTGCCAGCTTCACCCAGAACACAAGTAAACAGAGCAAGTATGTTACATCCATTAACTTTCAAATAAGGCAGGAAAATCTCAAGAAAATGAGGGAAAGGATGATGAACCAAATAGGGCCTGAGTGAGGGAAAAGATATAAAGTAGACTAGGAAGAGTGAAGGAAAGTAAGAAAAAGAGAAAAGTAAATGTCACAAAAGTAAGAAACATGGAGAGAGTGACAAAAGTAGAGAGAACAAGATTGGGGGCCGTGTAAAAACACAGGGGAGCAAAAAGATATAACAAAAGGGGAAAACATGTTAGAGTGAAAGAAAGAGGAAGAGGGATTAAAAAAAGAAAGGGAGCATTAACCAAAGAAAAATAGTGCAATACTGAGAGAGACAATGAGTAAAAATGCTCATACCTTAGCAGACACAAGGTGAAAAGGTGAAATGATACATCATTAGTGGAGTGAAGGTTAGGGGTAAAAACAGACAAGGCACAAGAGTTTGGGATTGAGCACACCAGCAGGGACCCTGAGTGGCCCCATCGAGGCTTCGATTATGATGTCTGACATCAGTAGTCTGGGTCATGTCAGGCCATCAGAACATGGGGATTGGTAATTCATAACGACAGGGTAGTTGTAGCTCATACACACTTTCCTTCCTAAAAGCTACAGCCCAATGATCTGCTCGGGAGTTATGACCTCACTCAACACCATTTGGTTTCTAGTAATGATGCTCGAATTGGCTACCTGGAAATCCCTCCATTTTTGTGGGTTACACGTCTGCACACTTGTAGTCAGCTGTGACTTGGCTACTACTAGTCAGAGTGTTAATGACAAATGTCCCTCCCTGACTTGTTCATTGAAACAGTTAAACATGAGGTAGAGGGAGTTACTGTGAGTAAAAGGATGGGGTAAAGGGGATAAAGATGAGTTAAAAACAGGATGATAAGGGAAAGCAGAAAGAGAAGGACAGTAGCTGTAGGATGTAGGAGAGAATCAAGTGTAGTAGAAACACGAAATAGACAGAGGAGAGTAGGAAACTGGAAGATACAGAAGTAAAAGAGAACGGGAGGAGAGTGGGGTGAAAGAGGAAAAAGGCTGCAAAAGGAAGGAATTGGAGAAAATTAGAGGTGAATGTAAGAGAAAGAGGTGAAGAAAAGAGGGTCAGATTTAAAAGCGGGAGATTTACCGGAAGTGATGTAGGAGGGATAGAGGTAGGCCACATATTTGTAGGCACACACTGAATGTAGTTTTTGATGTCCCCAACATTTTTTGCCATCTGAGATAACTGAGGTAAACAAGGAGCTAAGGAGCGCACAATGTTGACCTAATTGGGAAAGGGTGGGAGAATGAACACAAAACACAAAGAGGTGTGAGGCAGTGAAGACAGGGGTGTAATTGAGAGGAAAACTGCTAATGATGGAAGTGGGGGCACTGGAGTTGGCTCTGCCACAGATACTTTGGATGTGATCTCCATCAGCACCCTCAACATTATCTCCATGTGCTGATCACCTTCCCCCTTTGTCCATCACACAGCCAATCAGCTCACTGAGTTATATTCGTGAGAGAATTGGTGAATATTAGTCAAACCAAGGATGAGTGAAAAAGCTGAGTGGTGATACATGTGTAGAAGAGACAGGGGAAGGTGATAACATGCATACTTATGGAGGGCTCGGTGGAATGTGGAGATGTCTGAAGGGACTGCATAGTAAATAAAGTATGCATGGTGTGGGTTGATTAAGGTGGGATTCCTATTAGTTTGTTTTAAACAAGATTCAAGAGGAGTGCATTATTATGTAGCCTCAATAGAGGGCCAGGACTTTGAGGCTGAGATAAAGGGTAAGAAATGGAAAACTACAGTATCCGCCACAGAGAAGAGGGCTCGCGAGTAGCAGGGTGGCTCAAACATAAGGAGAAGCACCCATGGCAACCCTGCCTATGCCACTGCTCATAAGGCATGCTGACTCTGTTATGTAGTGCTGTCAATGTACTAATTTTAAACCTACAATGTAATATTAAATAATGCACACTAAGTGGCTTAGTCTCAAAAGTAAATCTATACATGTAAATTTACTCACTTGTAAATCTACTACTGCACCTAGATATAAATCTTAAGTGGCTTAGTCTCAAAAGTAAATCTATACTTGTAAATTTACTCACTTGTAAATCTACTACTGCACCTAGATATAAATCTACACGTTTTTGCAACTGACTATTTCATTTAGTGTAGTGTTGATTTACACAGAAGTCTAGACTTACATGTTTGCACACCTGGAGTCTACTCCAACAGGATTTATGACTGTTAAGTTCCAACTATAAACTTTTCACATGTAGGTGGAGGTCTCCGTCCCCACTGTTATGGTGAAAGCAGTGGCGGCTGGCATATACGGTGAGGTATACCGGTAAAATATACCAAACTTGGCGGCGTCCTCGCTCCGGTCCTCCTCTTTTGCCGACACAGGAACTGGATGCTGGAATTCCCTTGGTCAATCCTAGTGCGGCTCTCACCAGCATGAGAGCAGTGCTAGGATCAGGGCCGGACTGGCCGTAGCGGGCACCGGGCAATCCCCCAGTGCGCCGCACGGGTGGGGGCCGGTTTTGGGCCCCTGGGGGCCATTTTTGATATAGGGCCGGCCGAAAACCGGCCCTTGCAAAGAGCTCGGCGGCACCTCCAAGCACCGGGGGGACGGCCCAGCACTTTGCCAGGGCCGGTTTTCGTTCCCAGTCCGGCCCTGGCTAGGATTGGTGGGAGCGGCCTCACTCAGCGCTCCACAGCTCTCTTGAGGCTTTGGGTTGCTCTAGTCCAGCTGTCTTAAGACAGCTGGGTTAGAGAGGTTTATGGTGCGCATGTGTGGCTGGCCGTCGCAAGACATGAACTCCTAATTTGGCTTTGCAAACTAGGAAATTAGACTACTTTCTGTACTTTACTTGGGGGCAAGCAGTCATAGACAAGGCCAGAACTCAAACATTAACCACAGACACAATAAACCAATGATCAGCTCAATGCTCGTCTTTTGAAAAGAAAGAAAGTACTTTTAATCACAAAGCAATACTAAACACTACATAATCCAGTTGAAGTATGCTTGGAAATGCCCCTGGTCATGATTCATCTGTGCTCTGTTGCACCCAGGTGACCCTATCTGGATAGCACCCCAGTGCATCAGTTACGGTGAAAGGATTTTTGGGGCCCAAGGAAAGACATATTTTGGGGCCCTCTGTTCCAGTGCTTAATTTGTGCCAGGGCTCTCATCATGAGGCCACTGCAGCTTCCACCACACATTGTCCCTGCCAGCGCTGTTATTGATAGTAACAACACAGCTAATTTCCATCTCACTCTTGCAAGTATGACAGTTTGGACTATATCAGGCCCCCAAAGCTATAAGAATGGCTTGGGCGGCAGGTAATAGTAATTTTTAATGAATATTGCATTAATAATTAACTGTTGTTGTGGTCATCTCTAAATTTCCTAGACAGTGCCACCTTGTGGCAGGCTGTCCCAAACGCCGGTGCTGACAATTAAGTGCCAGTGCTGAGGACCGGAAACCACCGTCTCAAATTAAGCACTGCTCTGTTCATAACAACTTTTAATTTTATCACCCATTTTCTGCTAACTAAAGTCAGCATGATGGCAAACACACTTTTAGAAATTGGGTTTAAACAAAAACAGCTGAAATATGTCTACCTGGCCACTAAAAAATGTTAAGATTACACTGGTTAGAAAGATTGGATTTGGCCAGGTGTGGTGCTTGAATTACGCCAGCTCTGGGCTGGAGTAAATGTAAGCATGTTTTGTCAGTAGTGGTACTGTAGTAGATCTAGGTGCAGCGGTGGTGAATATCAATCGTCCCATTCTTGAGTAGGTGTGGTTCAGCATTTACTGGTCTCTCCCTACACACCTCTTTGTTTCACTTAACTCTACCCATTTGGCACTAGATATTGGACATTTCCTTCCACTTCCCTCTCACATTTACTACTAAAACAAAGACCACTGCATGTGGAATTCTCCGCACTCAAGAAGAACGTCACACACAACAGACAGCACAGTTGTAAGTGGAGATCTCTGGCTGGAGGTTTGTGAAAGCATTTGTGAGTATGTAAAGTAGTACTACTTAACGGTCTGAAAAATTATTTTCTGATGTCTGGCATAGAAAGGACTGGAAAATTCAGATACAAGTCATGGCACAGTTACTACAGGCTGGATGGGCTCAGAGGGCAGATCTGGAGATTGACCTTTGAAGATGCAAAGTCTGAGAGAGCTAGTGCTTGAGAGACAAAAGCCTGACTGCAGAACCAGACCTAGCACTGCTGGAGATCGGTGGGCTGAGGCCGCTAAGCCTGGCACAGCTCTTATTGGGTAGGGTCAGGGCACCATGTTTTGCACGATAAAGGGTCGATGAGATCAAGTCTGAAGATTACCCTTTCACCAGCGCAATTTGATGCTGGGTGTGCGGGAACATACTTTTGTTTTGAGCGGTGATATTCACACTTTGGAATGCCTGAGGAGTGTTGCTCACCGCTTCAAATGGTTCAGCAACCACACTGACTCCTAAGGTAAATGGTACTGACCACTTGGGATAGATCAGTAGTGGTACTCACCCCCTGGCTGCAGGTCCTCCAAGCCGGTCGCCCAACAGGTGCTACGGAGTCGGAAGTGATGCTCAATCAGTGGTAGACACACCGGTTGGATGGACTTGTCAAAGGCTACGGGCTTGGACAGCTTCACCAGGGCAGCATCATAGCCATTGATGAAATTGGTGTACTTCTCATGCACTATGATCTGTGACAGGCCTCTCTCCACGCTCTTCGCCTTAGGGGTACCTCTCAGAGAGGTGAAGGCCAGGTATGCCCTCCATGAAGCAGGGTCCCTCAAAGTCTTGTTCCTGCGAGACAAGAGTTCAGATTACTACTACAATGCATCATCCTTTACGAAGGGCACACAGGATTGATCAACAGGAGGACAGAAGAGATAAAGCAGATAAAAGGAAGAGAGTGGAGCTGTCCAAGCAAGAGGACAGGTAGGTAGAGAAAAGGGCGATGAAGGCAGGGAGGAGGAAAAAGAGAGTAAGGGAAAGATAGAGAAACATGGGCAAAGCAACTAGGTCTTGCCTCTATGACCTATCGGCTTTACCTGTGGTTTTTAGCCACGATGCACACAATCAGCAATGCTGTACAGAGTGGCTAAAGAAAGAGAACAAAAGAGCAAAACATGTCCCCTGTTGGCCCACTAGACCAATGTGCTCAGCGTGCACAACGCTAGTGTACAGGATCATGTCATTTCTCTATCTTATTCAGAGTTATGAATGAAATCTTTTACATTTGCATGGACAGCATGTTTAAGGCCTCGGTCGATCACATGGCTAAGGAGTTGGGGCCCTGCTGACATGGAGGACTCCTCCCCAAGGCTTATGAATACCAAAGCAGCAGACTAGGGCCTGATGTGTTATTTTTGTACTTTTTTGTTTATAACCTTTATTTTTCCACTTTCACAAAACAGTTGGCTACGTTATACAGTGATGGAATAGCAGTGATCAGGTGTAACTTAAAAGATCATCTTTTTTTTTTTTTACAAGAATCAACATTTCTAGGTGTCGACCAGGTGATGGCTCCCTTACTGGCTGCCCCCCCTATATTCTATAATTCCATAAATTGACCTCCATATAGCTCAACCTCACCCAGTCACCATCACTCTCATCCGCACTAGCGTCCATGGTGTACGCTTTCGATATGTCTGAAGTCGCTACAGCACTGCTCAGTTCTCTCCAAACACTGAAGGCCTCCGCCAGCTTATCATCCCTCCTGTTTATTTTCATTTGCACCTCTTCAGCCAATGCCCATTCCAAAACTTCTGGACACCAACTCTCTATCATGGGGCCTGCTGTGGTATTAGCGTTCATCTAGAGCAGGGCTGCAGAAGGCCTGCCAAGCCTGACCCTTCTAATGCATGCACACCACATCTGTGGATAGCAAAAAGGGTAAACACCCAAAATATCAATTCCAAAATATCGACTACCCAGAATATCGAAGTTAAAATATAGAGTGGACAGAATATCGACTCATCAAAATATAGATAGGTCAGAATATCGAAATTGGGGTACAAAATATCGATTACCAAATTATAGACCTTAAAAATATCGAATACCATAATATCGACTTTTAAAATATAGATGACCATAATATCGAATTTTTTTTTTGTGTTATGTATGGTAGTATATGTGTTAAAATGATGTATTATTGTTGTAATGTATGTTTAATTTATTTAAACAAATGAATGTTATGTAATTTAATTATTGCGTAATTTAATTCCGTAGCGGGTTGTGGGTTTATAGGGGAATAGGGTGGGAAGTAATTTAATTATGGTTAATTAAATGTTAATTATATTTATATGTTTTGATAATTAATTAATTGATAATTAATTATTAATTGGTAATACATTTTTATCAATTGATAATTAATATTTTTAAATGGTAATTCATTGTTATTAATTGGTAATTATTTTTAATTAACTTTTTATCAGTATTGATAATTAATGTCATCTTATATTTAATTTAAATCATTACTTTCCCTACTTTTGCACTCTCTGGAGTGGGAATAGTAATTTTTACCTCTACGCTATCCAACGCTTTCCCTACTGTTGCACTGTTTGGAGTTGGAATAGTAATTTTTACCCCTACGCTATCCAACGTTTTCCCTACTGTTGCACTCACTGGAGTGGGAATAGTAATTTTTACCCCTACGCTATCCAATGCTTTCCCTACTGTTGCACTCTCTGGAGTGGGAATAGTAATTTTTACCCCTACGCTATCCAACCCTTTCCCTGCTGTTGCACTCTCTGCAGTGGGAATAGTAATTGTTATCCTCCTGCTATCCAACATTTTCCCTACTGTTGCACTCTCTGGAGTGGGAATAGTAATTGTTACCCTCCCACTATCCAACGCTTTCCCTACTGTTGCACTCATTGGAGTGGGAATAGTAATTTTTACCCCTGCGCTATCCAACGCTTTCCCTAGTGTTGCACTCTCTGGAGTGGGAATAGTAATTGTTACCCTCCCCCTATCCAACGCTTTCCCTACTGTTGCACTCTCTGGAGTGGGAATAGTCATTTTTACCTCTACGCTATCCAACGCTTTCCCTACTGTTGCACTGTTTGGAGATGGAATAGTAATTTTTACCCCTACGCTACCCAATGTTTTCCCTACTGTTGCAGTCACTGGAGTGGGAATAGTAATTTTTACCCCTACGCTATCCAACACTTTCCCTACTGTTGCACTCACTGGAGTGGGAATAGTCATTTTTACGCTCTCAGTATCCAACGCTTTCCCTACTGTTGCACTCACTGGAGTGGGAATAGTAATTTTTACCCCTGCGCTATCCAACGCTTTCCCTAGTGTTACACTCTCTGGAGTGGGAATAGTAATTGTTACCCTCCCGCTATCCAACGCTTTCCCTACTGTTGCACTCTCTGGAGTGGGAATAGTAATTTTTACCTCTACGCTATCCAACGCTTTCCCTACTGTTGCACTCACTGGAGTGGGAATAGTAATTTTTACGCTCTCAGCATCCAACAAAATCTCGACTTTTTTAAATTACTTATATTATGTTTACATTTTAAGCTATTTTATATTATATTATGTATGTTTAATTTAATTGTTTTTAATATTTAATAATTGTATATTATTTTTAATACATTTAAAAAATTCGATATTTTGGCTAACTATATTTTGACAGTCTATATTTTGGAATCGATATTTTAGTACTTACCTGTTTGTAGATAGGGAGTCGATATTCTGTCCCTCGATATTTTAGTGTCGATTTTTTGTATAGTCGATATTTTGTCCCGCGATATTTAGTCACTGAACCAGCAAAAAGGAGAAGGCTTGTCTGCAAAGAACCAAATGCTCTTGAAAAACAGGCGGCTGTATTTTCATAAATCTACAACTCCATTCATGACTTTCTTTGAATTAATCTTAATAAAGAAAGGTGTGTTGTATTCGTTTAGAAAAGTTCAATTTCTACAAATAGGTCCCCAGTGAAGCCAAAGGATGTCCATGTTGAATTGCCCTTATTACATGGTGTTAAAACCTGTTTTGTATAAGTAGAATATTATAATAATGCTGATACCTTGAAAGGTAACCTCTCAAAAATGTTTTGTTCTGGCCTTAGGGCATTCTTTGTTTGACATGATGTACACTCCCAAGGCATTTTTTTTTATCTTAGTAGGCACATTTGGTGAACATTTGGAGTGATTCTGTGTCCTTTTATTGTAAGCAGGATTCTTTAAACTTTTAAACTAGATGGACAAATATTTAGATGCTGATGATAAGAATAATATTATAGCCATGCTGACACAAGTTGTAACGGTTGCTAAAGGCCCCGAACCCCAGTTATAGGCAGAGGCAAAAGCAAGGACCTTTAACAATTGGTACAGCCGTAGGCAGAAGGCTACAATGATAACATTTCACCCACCGACTGCAAAATGTTCTAAAAAAGGGAGAAACGGAGAGGCAAACTTTGAAATGTTGGAGCAGTAGGTCTGTATGAGCCATTGTTGGCCTTGACACACTCCACTGCCTTCAATGGAGCTCTCAACAACCCTGTGTAGTAGTAGTAGTAGTAGTAGTAGTAGTAGTAGTAGTAGCAGTAGTACCTGCCGTTATCTTCCCCCTTCACCCTTCCTTCTTACCCTTTTCCTACCTGGATCCTGCACACCCTTCAGGACATTTACCCTGTGAACTTTCCCTCGACCGCTGAGACCTTGCTACCTGACCGTTGCCCGGTGGAGCTACCCTGATAGCTATAGGGGAGATGGGCTGTGAATTCCCTCCTCGGTCGTCACCTAACCAGCCGGACATTGGGCAGACCTTCCTTCGTCTCTCCTGCCGTTATCTCCCTCCTTCCACCTACACCCTTCTCCCTTACCCCTATCCGCCCTATTTATCCTTCCTCCATACTATTTAAATGTGTTTCGTGTAACCGATGTAACCTGTAACTGTTTTTAACTGGGTAATAATGTGATTCCTAATGTAAAGCGATCTGATACCCACGGGTCTAGCCAGCGTTTCTAGTAACTGATGTAACGTGTAACTGATGTAATTTTGTAATTTCTGTGGAACCTTATGTAAAGCGCTCCGATACCTCCGGGTCTAGCCAGCGCTAAATAAAACTCTTAAAATAAATAAATAAAATAAAATAAATAAATACATGATCTGCAGATCACTGGCAAGCTCTCAGGTCATTAAGTAACCCTGTAGCTGGTAAGCAGGATATACAATTATTTTAAGAGGGAAGAAGATAGCATGGAACAGGTGAGTGTTACAGACAGCTCGGGTTACATGAATGAGTTGATGACATCACCTATTCAGGGTTCAAAAGGGCCAGAATGCTTTTGAAGGTGTAGCAGTTGAGGAAAGTTTTGAGAAAGGTGCACTAGAGTACGCCATTTCTTCAGTTCAAGGTTGAATAAATAATGTATGTTGGTAATGTGTGGAATCCATTTTGATTCAGGTTCCATTTTGGGACACCTATTGGCCTGAGCTATTGAGGTCTTAAGAAGAGATAATGTCACACGTGTACGTGACAAACTGCTGCTATGCTTCATTTCCTGATTTCATAAATCAATGCCCATATATAGCCACATTTTTTTTCCTGATTTCTGATTGGATGCATTATTTTCTAAATCCTATCGTTTCGCCGAGCAAGTTGCTCTCATTGGCTGTGTATCATTTGTGCAATATGTATTGTAATATATAAAGCCCCATGTGAACTTCTCTATTTTGAGCAAGTCCCGATTGATACTTGACTCCTCACAGCTGTTGATGATAAAGTTACTCTTTGAATCTTACTTCTTTGTGTCTTCATTTGTTTTTAGGCTTCCTCAATGATTTTTTTTTAAGTGTTTAAGACTAGAAATAAATTGAAGGTCTCTCAGCCAGTTTGTTATTTCTGTGCATTTTGGAATAGTGGGCATTTACCCACCTAGAGACATGCTTCTACTGAGAGATTGGTTGTTGAGTTTAGACATAATGGATGCATATTTGCTATTGCCTGTTAACCCTTGTCCACAAAATGAGCTTTAATTCCTTTGGGCAGGCAAGGCTTGGCAACAAACATGCCTTTTGTTTGGCTAGTGGCTGCTTTTTTAAAGACATGGGATACATGTATTGTAATTTAATTCTTCTATTTTGGAGTGGTAGTCTTGGTCACTCTGGAAGCTAACAAGGATGATTGTCCTTATTTCCTCTTTCCTTCAACCAACGTTTTCTGGCTCTTTTCTAGATACGTCTTTGGAAAGACTCAAGGGCTTATTTTATTGACGCACCAGCCGCACATTGGGCTTCCCCTTATTTAAAAGGCCATGTAAAGTCACCCTGCTAGCTTTTCATGGCCTTGTAAATATGTTTCCCTTTCACGCATACTTCTGAGTGAAAGGGGAGTTCCATGGGTGTTACTGTGGGTGTTCCCATGCAACATCTATTGAACTTGAGGCATTCCCAGATTTACAACATTTTGTGAACCTAGGAATATGTCAGAATCCTATGCCTCCCCAGGGGAGGAATAAGGAGGCGCAACGAGGAGAAGTACTTTAATTTCTCTTCATTTTTTCCTCTTTCCATGCGTGCTGCAGCAGGAAAATGCCTTTAATGATTGTTTTTGGGCTGAAAGGTGTCCATTCCTGCGCAAAAACAATCATCCCCTCAGCGCAGGCACTCTTGCAAAATGACACATGGGTGTCTGCGCTGGAGCGCAGCTGCTGTGTGCGTGCTGGGGAGAAGGACAGGAATGTGCCATATCTTGCAGACACCAGACTGTGGGAGGGAACATTACCCCACACCAGCAGCACAGCCGATTAGTGGAATTCCTCCAGTCTTCAAAATATATATAATATGTTAATCCATTTATCTTATTCTGTTTTTCCATTTCATCCCCAGTTTTAACCATCTTTTTTCCGTTTGCGTTAAGAAGGAACTAACGGTTGAGTGGTTTCAGCGTGAAAGTAGTTTGAATAGTTTAAGCAGGAAGACGTGAGGGGGAAGGGACTTGAAGTGGAAGGAAGGGGAGTGTTGCTTTTATTGTATTAGGGATAGGGGAATGCTTTTATGACAAATGTCGAATAAAGCTTTAAAACTGAACTGCTTTCAGTCTAAAGCATGGAGGAAAGGAGAGAACCCAGTGTGAATGAAGGGTGTAATTCTCGGGTGAGTGTTTTGTAACACTTGTAGAAAAGGTTTTCGGGGGTTTCATGTCGGGAAGGTCAAAGGGGTTGAGCAAAGTTTGAACTAAAATACGTGGGGATTGGAGGATGCATTTGATGACGGAATGACATTGAGATGATGTCTGATGTGATTTACAAGCAAGGGATATACAATGAATAATGTATATCGTTAATTGAGATCAATATAGTAATTAATATTTTTTAATATTTACAGTTACCCCTGAAGAAGAGCGTGCAGCGCTCGAAATGCATTGGGTTTTTTTAATTAAGAAAACTGCTATGGACAATCATGTCTTTCCATTATGTTCGTGATAGAGGCCTGGATGGGCACATCGTGAGCAAATAAGTTGAGAGAGAGCATGATCCCTACCTGTGGATGAAACGGAAAAAAGATGGTTAAAACTATGGATGAAATGGAAAAACAGAATAAGATAAATGGATTAACATATTATATATATTTTGAAGATTGGAGGAATTCCACTAATTGGCTGTGTTGCTGGGGTGGGGGAAATGTTCCCTCCCACAGTCTGGTGATTTGTATAGGTGCTGTTGGGGCAAGGCACTATCCCAGTATGCACGCACACTAAAATGATTCGATAAAAGGAGATAAAGATGTTGGAAAACTCAGGAGTGCATCCCGCAATTACTTGATATCTTGTAGATACAGCACATTCCTGCCCCTTTATTTTGACACATGGCAGAGCAGCAGGAAGGCTTGTTGTGCTGCCGTGTGTCTAAATATTGTAAATTAGGCCCTAAGTATTTCTAGCTTAGGTAAGACTACTGGTATAGGGACATTATAGTAATTTCAGAGGAAGCTTGTGATGAATTGGATTTATGGTTAGAAGTTGTCGAAGCATGGTATCAAAAAGATATTTATGGGTCTCCTAGCGGCATAGACGTAGAGGGCCATTAAGCGCCAGGTGTGCAAATGGCTTTAGAATTCGCAAATTCCCAATTTGGTAAAACAGAGGGTTTGCGAAAAACAAAAACATTTTTCAATGTACTAAACCCATTTAGCGAGGTGGAAAGGTTTTCCTGAACTGTTAAATGGGTTTAGAAATGGATACCGAATCACAATATAGAAGGGTTGTGTTTTAGTCCCTTCCAAATTTCGATTTAGTACCCTGTGTATCAACAGTTTGCAACTGGAATTCAAATCACAAACCATTAATATGTTACCGATTCCCATGTTGGGGTTGTAACTGAGTCACCATTTTAAACCCCGCTCCTTTGGGAATTGTGGTGACAGCTTGAGGGGAATATGCAGGGGTTAGGATTTGTCAAAGCATAGTATCAAAAAGTTATTTAAAGGACTCTTCTTGATATAGAGGGTCATTGTGGTCCAGATGTATGAAGGGGTTTTGAATTTGCAAACCCTGAAATGTGGTAACTTAGAGGGTTCACAAATGCTAAAACCCTTTTCCTAATCTACTAAACCTATTTAGTGAGTCGGAAAGGTTTTCCCAAATATCTAAATGAGTTTAGAAATGTATACCAAATCGCAGTTTGGAAAGAGCATGTTTTGTGTATCATTCCCAAATTTCGATTCAGTTTCCTGTGTAACAGTGGCTTGCACCAGTAATTGCAGTCACAAAACATTGATATGTTACCAACTCCCATGTTTTGGACCCCTTCCCCTCTGAGAATCGGGGTGATAGCTTCAGGGGGAGAAGACAGTGGCCCAGAAGACCACTGCCAGCTCTCACTTTCCAAAATAGAAAACTCTTTTTTCTTTAAAGCAGCCCAGTTGCTTTAAGGAACTTTGGATGCTTAAAAAAGGGGGGTTTCTGTTCTCAAATACAATCCCATTAATGGTGGTTTGCTGTCTATGCAAACTTAAAAGATTTAATTTACAACTCTAAATAAGAGAGAGAAATGAAATGATCCTGTACACCAGCATTGTGCTCGCTGAGCCAGGACCGAACTGGCCATACCCGGCACCGGGCTTTTCCCCGGTGGGCCGCCAGGGTGGGGGGGGGGGTTTTAGGCCCCCTGGGGGACCGTTATTGTTACCGGGGGCCAGCAATATCAGCCCCTGCAAACAGCTCGGGTGCACCCACCCGGGGTGGGGGGGGGGGGCGAGAAGTTTGCTAGGGCCTGTTTCAGTTCCCAGTCTGGCTCTGCGCCGAGCACATTGGTCTAGTGGGCCCACAGCAAACATGTTTTGCTCTTTTGTTATCTTTTGTTTTTTTTCCTTTAGCCACTCTCTACAGCATTGCTGATTGTGTGCATCGTGGCAAAGGACTAGCATGGGAGCCAGGGGTCACCAGATGAATAGATTGACCCATATCATATGAGCCCTCCCATTGAAACCAATTGATATGTGGCACCACAGGATGTCCTGACCCATGTGCCGAATTCCCACAGGAAAAGGGTTGGAAATCTCCCTTAAGTCCACAAACACCGAATGTGTGCATGAACCACCTATTCGCATTCAAGCTGCCCTCCGTTGAAGCCGGAAATAAGGGAACAAGACCATCAAAATATCAAGGGTTTTAATTAGCATACGTAGTGTGTAAATACCATACCACATGAAGTGATGTTAAGGGGAGTGATGTCATAACTCTATCATACCATTTATTTGAATAGGAAAGTTTCTATATCCATGTCAAAACTGAAGTACAAGCTTTGCTGTGTATTTTATGTAAGTACATTCAGTGTGTAGGTGTAAATAAAAAGATGTTTACATTTACTTGTTTGCCCCTGCAAAACAATGAATGTTTGTTTTAGGGATATGTGAGCCTCTTTTAAAAACCTGTGCTTGCATTTAGAAACATTAATTCATAATTTCTATGGAGTAAAACACGAATTAATGAATACAAACATTGCTTTAAGTACATATGCATTTTTATCCTGTTAGCCTTTATCCATGTGACTATCTCAACGATGGCTTGAAAATAGTTGAAAGTCAATTCACTGTAAACCTAGTTCTCCTACAGGAGAATCTCCATTGAAATCATACACTGAATAGCTCCCCAACCATATGTGGAATCCCAGAGACCTATACAAAACATAAATATATGCTTTTCTCCAGAAATTCCTAAAAAAAGTGACGAAAGTTGATTAATTGGAAAAAATAAAATGACTGGCTGATGCTGGGATTTTGTATTCTGGGTCAATCAGTGCCCGAAAAAGTGATTGGTGGAACTTTCCCTTTAAGTCCTTTTAGCGGCTGACAGCTTATGTTAGCCCCTGCCTATGCAGTAACACATAATGTGGCTTCAACATTAGCCCTGCCATGTGCCAGGCATCACGGGTCAGACTATCAAAATTAACCATCTTTCCAGCATTGCCGCACTTCAACTTTTTATCACACAATTGTGAGAGCTCCCTAGCCGTAATGAATTCCATGTTCTTTGGGGCTTGTATGCTGGACCTACACCCGCCCCTTATCCCTCCTTTGTTATAGTATCAATAGCCGTAATGGCAGTAGTAGTGGTACAGTGGTAAGAAGTAACTTTGTGACTAACGCTGCGTAAAAGGTTATTTGTCAGTATGATGAGATAATTCCAGATTTGTAAAGCGCGACTTATCACCCCTAAGGGTATCCTGGGGCTAGGGGCTGTCGGGGAGATTAAGGGCCATATGTAGGTAGCTAAATACCGGCCAGTAACGGCCTAAAATCGATAATTTTGTTATGTTATGTTATGTTAAAATTATTTCTAAAGCGCACGTACACCCAAAGGTTTCATGGCGCTAAGGCAAAGGTGTACTAAATCAGGAGGTTACTGGTAAGCTTGGATAAAAAGAAAGGTTTTGAGAAGAGATCTGAAGTGCGGCAGGGAGGTTTCAAGTCTGAGATCCAAAGGAAGGGAGTTCCACATCTGCGGTGCCAGAAAAGAAAAAGATAGTCCGCCGTGTTTTTTTCGATTGAAACGAGAGGGGGTGAGAAAGTTGGAGTGTGACGATCGGAGTGCACGGGTGGGAGAATAGCGAGAGATTAGGGAAGAAATGAAAGCAGGCGCCTTGCAGGTAAGGGTTTTGTGATAGTGCAGCCCAGTTTAAACAGACAACGTTTGTCAACCGGGAGCCAATGAAGAAGTTTCAACAGAGGACGGACGTGTTGGGTACGTGATTGGTGAGTGATGAGGCGGGCAGCCTGATTCTGGACCAGCTGGAGTCGGTGAAGTTGATAGAGGGGGATGCCAACATAAAGGGAATTGGCATAGTCTATCCGTGAAATGACCAGGGCCAAGAGAACTACGGTAAGGGCTTCAGTGGTAAGAAATCTGGCAATCTTACGAATTCTACGTAAGTGAAAGAAGCATGAAGATGTAACTGCTCCAATCTGGGGCTTCATGGACAGATCGCTGCTGATGATTACTCCAAGGCTTTTGACCGATTTAGAAGGTACAGGAGGATTTCCTAGCGTGGGGTGCCAAAAATTGTTGTTCCAGGGATTTGAGGGGCCGGTCAATACAAGCTCGGTCTTATCAGGGTTGAGCTTGAGTTGGCTGATATTCATCCAATCCCTGATAAAGCATAGAGTAGCTTGACAGCTGGAAATGGACGCAGTAGAGGAGTTAATATTGAAGACCAGTTGAAGGTCGTCTGCGTAGTTGAAGCAAACCACTTCAAAATTGCGGAGCGAGTGGATAAGAGGGACCATGTATAGGTTAAAAAGGAAGGGTGAGAGAGACGAGCCCTGTGGAACACCACAGGTTAGAGGGGTCTTTATGGCAGAAAAGGTGGCCAAACGAACAGCCTGCGAACGGTCTCCCAAAAAGGAGGAAATCCATTTTAAGGCCGTGCCCTGAATGCCAGCATCACGGACACGGTCGATCAGAAGGTTATGATCGACCATGTCAAAGGCGGCCGATAGATCTAAAAGAACAAGGGCTTGGGAGAGATTATGGTCCGCACCCCTACGGAGCTCGTTCATCACGGCAAGTATGACCTGCTCGGTGGAGTGTGCAGGCCTGAATCCGGCCTGATGGGGATCGAGAAAGAAAGAGCGTTCAATGAAAGAACTGAGGCATTGTGTGACATGAGCCTCCAAAATCTTACTCAGGTAAGGGAGGAGAGAAATGGGACGATAATTACTTAGGTTAGTAGGATCTGCCTGAGGTTTCTTCAAAATGGGTAAGACCTCTGCTACTTTAAACGAGGGAGGGACAACCCCTGTTTCTAAAGAATTATTGAGAAATGCAAGCGGAAGGTCAGGGCATGAGAGAAAAGCTTCTCGGAGAAATGGAGGGGGGCAGGGGTCCAGGGGGGAGCCTGAGCTGACCTTTTTTAACAGTGAGAAGAAATTATCCTTGGAGATCGGGGGGATTAGATCGAGAAACTGAGTGTTTTTGGGTGAGATCCCCAAAGCCGAACGAACGGGGGTCAGAGGAATGCTTTGCTTAATAGTGATAATTTTCTGAGTAAAGAAATTATTAAGGGCATCGCAAAGGGCCTGGGTAGGAGCTGGTTTGAGGGTCACCCTGTCAGGTAAGGATAGTTCGTTGACAATGGAGAAAATGTCTTTGGTTTTAGTTGATGAATTAGTGATTTTATATGAGAAGTAGGCAGATTTAGCTGCAAAGATGGCTTTTTTATAGTCAGCTAGCAGCTTGATGAAAGTATCTTTGGTGGTAGAAGAATAGTTACGTCTCCACCTGCGTTCTGCCTGTCTAAGAGAAAGTTTCTTAGTTTTAAGATCTTCTGTAAACCACCGCTGGGCGTCGTGAGGACGCTTAACTATGGAGAACTTGCAAGGGGCGACGATATTGCTGGCAGCGCAAAGCCAGTTGTGAATAGCAGTTTCTTGGTCCTTGAGACAGTCAGTCACCGTAGGCAGGGAGGTAGAAAGTAAGGAACAGAACTTCTCTTTGTTGGCACGACTCCAGTTCCTGGTTAGAATTTTATCCGGGGTGGAGGATTTTGCTAAACTAGGCAAATCTAAGGAGAATTGGATGGAATAATGGTCCGACCAGGGACAGGGGGAAATAGCTAGGGAAAAAATGGATATATTGACTGTCCATAACTGGTCGAGGTGGTGTCCTTTGATATGAGTAGCAGTGTGGATGTGCTGAGTACAGTTGAGGCCCCCGAGGAGGTCAGTGAATTCTCGGGAGAGGGAGGTCTCATTAGGGTCAGAGGGCCAGTAGTTGAAGTCGCCTATTATCAGAAGATTGGGATTATTTATTATGAGGTGAGAAATGAGGTCTCCAGCTAACTGAGGAAAAGAGGGCATGGAGAGGGGAGGCCGGTAGAATAAGGCACAGGTCAAAGAAACTGAAGAGGAATCAAGTTTAATAATGAGTGCCTCAACGGAAGGAATAGCAGTGGTATTTAAGGTGGTAAACTGTAGCTGATGGTGGATGATTGCAGCCACACCACCGCCGTGGCGTCCGGCAGGTCTGTTGGTCTGCAGTATGTAGTAGCCTGTGGGGATGGCTGCCAAGATATCTGGGAGGGAATCATCCGTAAGCCATGTTTCGGAAAGAAGGAGTACGTCAGGTTTTAAAGTGTCAAGCAGATAGAAAATTTCTGATTGGTGTTTAGGGAGGGATCGCGTGTTTAGGTAATAAAAATTCAACAACTGTTTGTTAGGGTGGGGGGGGTTAAGGGTGGTAGGGAGGAGAACAGAGGGGTCTGTGCTAGGCAATGGAAGAGGTAAGAAGGAACCGGGGGACAGGATTCCGCAAGAAAGAAGCTCTTGCTTTAGTCGTGGCTTAATGGGCCAAGGGAAGCGGAAAGTGCGTAATTCACTTGGGGAGTATTTAAAATGCTGAACAGCGGGTCCTGGCCCTTGTCCCGGTCGGTCGCGGACGGGCGCAGACGGGCTTGCCTTTAGCGCGCCTTCGGCGCGCGTCCGCTGCGCGCTTGCGCTAACATTGGAGTTTTATGCTCAGCAGGCTCAAACGACCACCCTTGAATATGCAACCCCTATTGCCGATTCGGTATTTACCGAATCGGTAATAGTGAATGACTTCCCATTCATTCCTATGGGCCTCCAGGCCCATAGGAATGAATGGGAAGGTGATTCCTAACACCGAATCGGTATTACCGATTCGGTAATAACGAATATTACCGATTCAGTATTTTTTACCGAATTATTAGCTACATATGAAATACCGATTCCTAAATACCGAATCGGTAAAATTCGGTATTTAGGATACGGTATTTCATATTTACCTACATCGGGCCCTAAGTGAGCTATTGCCCAGAGTCACATGATGCTGAGCTGCCGCTGGCAATCGAACCGCGAGCCCCGCACTCTGGAGTCAGCCGCTCTGGCCGCTGTGTCACACCTATCCCATAAGAAAAACTTAGACAGTGAAAAGTTAGCTGCTACCAATGTTTACATCCATGTTGGATGAGAAGGGGGCTAGGAAAGGATGACAGGTGTCATGGTGTGTGCTGTTTATCAGGTAACTTTATACTGAGTAGCAGTATGCCACCAGTGAGCAGTGCTACCTTAGTGCAAGTAACTACATTTGCACAAAAAAAGTAAATAGTACTAAGAGAGCTTTATTTTGTTCCACAGGGGGACATCTTCTGATGTTTACCTTACTACAGACATTTTCTGCTTGGTTATAGTTACAATTCAGTGTCCCTCACATTGTCACAGCTAAGGCGTACACTGTCACGCATGAGCACGCATAAACCATTGGAATGTCACACATAAGCTATCTGAAAGCTTGCCAGATATACAACATGTAGCGAGAATGCCTCTCGGTTGGGCCCTGAAGGTAGCTCACTAGGACGGCCTACCTAAGAATTTAGACGACTGACAATAAACGTGGAAAGCCCCGCACGTCGAGGCTGGATATTTAAACAGGGTAAGAAAGTTGGGAAGTGCTTGGATGGGGCGGGCGCCCAGCAACAGGTACCAACAAATACGTTTTATGAGACATTCTCTCAATATATTTCCAGTTTAAATTCTTGTTTGGGAAATGTTTACTAATCTCGGGTGAACTTTTCAAACTGGATTATTTGCCATGAAATATTTTATGTTGTGTTTCAGTGCTGGTTAAAATGATAAAATCATGGACAAGGTTAGATTCTGAGCAGCTGTATGCATTTTATGTTTTCAAAACATTTATATGGGTTTTTAATGCTTGGACTGAAGTTTGATTTGTCTATGCCTTTCAACAGTGGATCGGCAAAGGTAGAATAAGAGGGTAAAAGAATGAGAAAAGAGACAGAAAGGAAGAGAAAACATGAGAGCGAGCACAAAGGAAAAAAGAGTAAGAATGGTAGAGGAAAAGGAGAAGAGAGAAAGAGAAGAAGAAAGGAAGGGAGTTCGGAAGAAAAGAAAAAAATGAAATTAACATAATAAAAGAGAGAAGCTGTAGAGGTTTCCTATAGTGAGTGCTCTCACCCATAGAAGCAATGTGCCGCCGTCAGCACCCACTCCTCCGAGATAAGGGAGCCCCCACAGAAGGGCTCCCCCAGGAAAGTGAAGGTGACGTGCCAGGGCCACTCCCCCAGAATGACATCCGAGCCCCCATAAATGCGCGTTGTTGCCTGCTGCTTGCCACATTCTGTAATGGTACAAACACAGGTGTTAATAAAAATCACAATGAGAAAGATTGGATCCTTACCCTCCTATCCCTTATCTCACCCCACCCAGTGCCCAGGCCATTGCCTATCTAGAGACTGATGCCACAGACCTAGAGCCCGAGCCTAGAAGAGGCTCCCAAGAGCCTCCTGGCTCCCAGCAGCTGAAGGCAGCAGATTCAGCATCTCTGGCAGTGGTACTCTGAGAAAGCATCACAGGATGCACTGCCAGGGGCTGAGCCTCACTCCCCCTCTAGGCGCCAAGCACACTTTCTAGTACATCTCAGTGAGGGACAGAATCACTGGGAATCTATAAAAAAAAATACACGTTTTAGTAAAAAGTAACCTCATACCGAATGGAACATCACCCCACTTTACAAGTTATAACAAGCATTGGCATAGCCAATAGGTCTCGCCTTTGGGACCTTATAAGTTTTTAGTTATCCAGCACAATATAATTGGTGCAACAACATCAACTGTTGCATGGCTAAACACTTATAAGTTCCCAAAGGTGAGACCTATTGGCTATGCCAATACGTGTTATATAGTGCTCTTAATTAGGCTTGTTGGTATAATTGGTAGTATAACTGGATAAGTGTCTATCATGGTGAAAGATCCGGTGTCCCAAAATGCGCCAATACATATATGAAAGAGGTGCCTGACCTGCTTTAGGATGTGTGGGAGAAGCGTCGCACACTGCAGTGTTGTTTCCGGTGTCCGATCGTTTCTAGCGTTAAGGTCGGTGAGTCAGAGCCTGGACAAAGATGCAGCCTCCAGCCGCCAATCATAGCTCGACCCTAGTTGGAGGGCAGGTGCATCCCCAGGTGGGCTGAATGGAGCTTAATATTCACAATGGACTGCAGCCGTCTCAAATGCGTTGTTTGGGCATGGCTGTGGTCTCATATGTGGCGCTCAATTGGTCCGCGTCAGTTACTAAGACTTGTAAGTTAGGTCAATCGTCTGAGGTTATCTCCTTTTACATGAGCGTGCCTCGCTCCGTGTTATGAAAGAGATTTAACCCATGAGGTCGGGGAGACTGGTACTCTCGGTGATTTGAGATTTTTGGAGTGACATTTCCCGAAAAAGACTAGCCCCAAAGCGATATAAAGGTGAATAAATAATGTCTAGTGCCATATTTATGCTGAAAAGCGTTGCATCATCTACCATGTTTTAAAATGTGTTGGGACATCTTACTGCTTAAACAAAGCATGGCGGGTGGGCGGCCGGCCGGCCGTGCACATAAATGGTAATGCAAAAGTAATATTGATGAAAGCGCCGGTGCATAGTAAATGTATGCGCATGCGCAGTTTTCAAAGTGCTGCTGAAGGCTGGCGGTTCGCGCGTGCACGCTCGCGTGAACACAAGCTTGTCGCCAGCCAGCAGCACTTTGAAAACTCACCTACTAAAGTCTCTCCTAGCAGCGCATGCACGCTGACTCAGCGAGACCTAAAAAATGGAAGTACGGAAAATACAGAGACACAATTGCCCAGCAAAAAAGTTCACTTGAAAGATGTTGGTTTTTCATCTCAAGGTAGAGGCGTGCCTTTCATTAGTGCAGAAGGTGCAGTGGCACCAAGGCCCTGGGGTATGCCAGAGTCCAGTGGATTCCAATTGTTGCTGTCTTCCACTACCGACTTGGAATTAGAGGGTCCATTTTCTTTCTTGCATAATGGGCCAAGGCACCATTGCTACTCTCACATGGGGAGGGGCCAGCATTCAAGGGGTTCCCATTGTCATGACATGTTGGGTACCTGAGTCACCAGGAATAGGGGAAAACTGGTACTAAAACAGCCCAATCTAGAGGCTCAGGTCAGTATCAAGGGACTGAGGTTAGGAAAAGACACACAACTGAGGAGACCCCATCAAGACGCCAACCGAGGGCGTTCCAGGAGCTGGAAGGCAAGTGGAAATCTACAACCATTTCAGCTTCACACAGAGCAGAGCTGAGGAGGAAGCAGAGCACTGACAAGCTATGACTACCCAAGCCCTACCTAACATCGGCAAGCAATGCCCAGCAGCCAAAAGGCACATGATGATCTATATACATTTACATTTCATGTGGTAGGACAATCTGGAATGTAGAACCCTTCGGATTGTGGACCAAGCTTACGGGCAGAGTTCAGGATCTAAAAAGTATGACAAACATACAACCAACCTCCCCCCTACGCCACACAGTTCCTAACAGTGCTAAAGTGGAGTAGAGTTCAAGAACTAGGACACACAGTTGAGAATCCAGAACCCGCTTGGCTCAGGAACTAGACCAACTTTGGAATTCCCTCCAATCACTGCTGGGGAGTGGAGTTCAGGAGCTGCAAGTACTTTGCGATCTAGAGCCCTCCCGGCTGTCACTCGCACTGCGCTTATTCCCAGAGGCATACCTTGGTCAGTAAGACTCGGGGGTGAGAGCTTCAGATTTTCCCAACAATCACGCTGGCATATAATGTTTAATACAATATACGTCAAGCTGGGTGCAGGAGAGGGGCTTAAGGGGCAACCAAAAGGGAGAGAAAAGCAGATAGGTTGGGAAGTATGTGGGAGAAAGCATACTATTTTGTGAAATAGCCCCCAAAAACGTATTCTTTCCAGACAGATAGAATGCGTGTGCGTTTTTGTGTGTGTGTGTACAAATTCCTGTTGAAATCCGGCAGACACCTCACCATACCTGAATGAAAGCACCTGCACCCCACTATTTATCACCAAACACATTTATTGGGGGGATGTAACACCCCAATCCCCCCCGAAGCCACGCCCATGCTTATTCACTCTGAATACTTCACAAATACAATATCAAACATGTTACTGTACCTGTGGTGGCTGCACTCAGACCTGCACCTGTGAAAAAGAGAAAAACAGCATGTTTTAATTCTATATTCTGAGTCACTTCTGCTCTCAAAGGAGGTTGGAATTAGGTTTGAAAGATAGGATGGCAGAATGGTTAAAAGCCAGTCATGTTTGAATATTTCCGTCATTATATTTTAAGAGGCTTTTAAATCCAAATCAACATGGATAAAATAAAGCAGGAGATTTCCCCGTGAGCGATTACCTTTTCTACAGCGCTCCATTACTTTACAACTAGATTCACCCTTTATAAGAACACATATATGCATAAATGCTTGAGGGCAATGCCCCTGCTAAAGCATACAGGCTTCTGTTAGTATTGGTCACTCACATTACAGCATTGCATCTGATCTATGGCAGCGAGTAAAGCTGTCACACCAAAAACAACGCTTCTGGATGCTGTGGTAAAGGTTTTGCTGCATCTCAGCAACAGACCTGGGGTTGCGACAAATTCCTACAACCAACTGATCTCTGTGGTCTCTTTGGGCAAACAAAACTATTTGCTGGAAGACGAATTCCGACCACTTTTAAAAATTCCCCTGTGGGGTAAAATTGGCCTACAAAAACACCCAAATTCCCTCCACAACGCAACCTGAGAAATTGGGTAATTTGTGTGCTTGTCCCCGGCAAAATGGCGGATGTGTTGTAGCAATGATGTGATATTTCAGGAACCATGACACCTATATACTTCTTTTTGGCATCAAAACATAGGTTTAGGGGGTCAAGTAGTATTGTAGAGACAGAAAATAACTCCACAGAGCAACCCTTTTGCCATTTTCCAAACCGGCAGCTCTATAATGATGTGTTTAGCCATCATATTGGTAATTTATTTTAATATTGTTTTTGTTTTAAGGTTTTCTATTGATTCAAATTCATAAACATGAGCGAAACAGGTGGTAGTAGAGGATCTTTACCGCCTGACAGTGTTGGTAACTACAAAATCTGAGGACTCCTTTAAGACAAAAAAATGTGTCATATGCCAAACTTATCCAAAAGAAAAGCTGATATCAACTGTGGCTGGACAGAAGAAAGTTTGAGATGCTGCCGAAATAGGGCAAGAAGAAGTTCACAAAAGATTGAAACTGATGGGTGAAGAGGATCAAAGTTGAATTGTGGATACAATGGGTCTAGCTTACATTCTAAACGAATGACTGTAATACACACAGTACTGCACAGGGGGGGACATTGCTCCATGATGTGAACTTATACCACATTCAATGGCCCTCGTTAGGAGCTGCATTTTAATTCCGATGGGGCCGGTAGCAGCAGTTTCCGGCTCATTCGGAGATCCGTGAGAACACTTCAGATCACTTACTTTCACCCAGAGATTTCGCCTGCTGAAAACACATTAAATCGTTGTTTGAAATTATGGAAGAAAATGAGTAATCACCTGGTGAATCAGAATTACAGATCTCTCATTCCTCAGTCGGCAGGGCTCAACTTCTAATGGACAACATTTTTCTTAACCTGGAGTCTATGGTACCCCTTGCATTGGTAACTTCAGGAGGTTGTAAATCCAGCCCATTGACCTGGACCCTCAAAAATGGTGGCCTAAGAGCTATACTGTAGTCCGTGGCAGAGCGTGTGACCTTTCAAACCGTGCTCCAATTGTATTCAGGTGTCCAACAAGACACCATCTCTTTGATAGTAAAAATATTTTACACCTGCAATCTATTCAGGAGTATTTTCAGCCTTAGTTAGTTCATTATGAGTAACCAAATGTGTGGATTAACCACAAGTAAAGTATTGAAACACTGTAAAAAAAAGTTGTTTCACACAAACATTTAGCGTCAGCATGATTAATTCAGTCACCGATCCATTTCAGGACTCGCGGCCCTTCATCAGGTGAGGTTCTAAGTGACTAAGAAAAACATCAAAACACTCATGAGAACAGAATACAAATACATGACCATATACAATTTACATTTACAATCTGTGTGTTCATAATTTAAACCCAAATACTACAATCTGTAAATAGCTTGTCCGGTTCTCTCAAGAACTTGTCCTACACCGCAAGCGATACAAACTCTCATTAAACATGTGAATCAAGAGGTAATGTCAATCCACCAAATACGAGCAGTTGAAGAGGAAATACGGTGTGCTCCAAAAGAATCATTTTCATATGCCTTGAGGCCAGAAGTTCATTGTACCTATATTACTCTGAGCATTGCATTAAATAGTTTTCAAACCATGTGGAGAAATTCTGTGCAAATGTCCCCCGGCTCACCACAATAAAGAAAATATATTTCAAAAATCTATTTGTTTTCAAATATGTGTCCCAGTTTTAAATTCACATACATGTTTCCAAATAAACAGTCATAGTTTGCTTACAAACATTATTACCAAGAAGCATTTCAACATCACTCCTTAGGTGGCCTTTGTCCAACAGAGTATTGCCATGCTCTTCTGCGCTGGAAATTCACAGTGTAAGTTTATAATTTCCTCAGGCCAGTCACATGTATATCCTCAAGTTAACCCTTAACAGGTGCTGCAGACAGTGCTGTTCGTTTCACAGTCAAGTATACAAAACAGTGATGGACGGAATGCTTGAATCAATCTCAATCACTGATAATTACTTGCGCTGCATCCCAATACACTGTTGTTTAGCACACCATGGCACCTTAGTTTGGACCCAGCTATAGGCAAATCAGTCTTTTTATATAAAAGAAGTATTTTAATTCTAATTCTACACACGCAGAGTTAAACAACATTCAAAAGCAATTACACAATCCCCCTTGAGGTAGTTGTCAGGCCACTCCCTATCCTAACTTTAGTGCAATGGGTTCTGTGTTATTCCCCATTCAGTGGTGACCACATCCGTGAATGTAAACTATAAAACCGTACTCATGAGCGCTTCCTGTTCAGAAGTTCAGTCACAAGAGTCTAGAGCAGGGGTCTTCAAACTGTGGGGCGCGACCCCCAGGGGGGCCGTGGAGTGATGCAAAGGGGGTCGCGCCTTCCCCGTCACACTTCTGCCCGGGCCCAAGGGCTTCAGCCCCCCCCCCTCCCTTCCCCCGTCCTGTCTCAGCCCGGGCTGCTGCAGTGAAACTTGAGCTGCTGGGGGCTCAGCTGGGCAGTGTCTGGATTCCTATCTCCGGCACCCCTGTGTTTTTTCTCAGGTCTTTAAAGACCATTTAACATGCCTTTGTAAACTGCTTACAGAGGCTTAGGTTTTTTTGCTGGTTCCAGTACCCCCTGGGTCCCCACTGTGCCTATTCCTTACATTTGGATTTTACATTCACTGCCGTAGTGTGAGAATGCATTTCATGGAAAGGAATACAAAGTTGGCTTCCTGGGGGCGCCGTGAGTGAAAGTTTATTGTGCTTTTGAAGCACCGGCTGCAGCGTTTCTTTCCCCGGCAATTACCAGGCCTCACATAAATGTCAAGATAACTTGTGTGATTAATTATCTTCCTGGAGAGAGATCAGAATGTTGTATAGTTGAGGTTTTGACTTGGGTGATGTTAGTGCAGAGGGTTAATATGCCTGCTGCAAAGAACGTGTACCAAGTAGATTACAGAGTGCGTATGATGTGAAGAGATCAGCAGGTTACTGCTTTCAAAAGAGACATCCTTTTGTTACTTGCAATTTATAACTTAAAGTCCTAATAGAGAATAGTGAGCTATTAACTTTCATCCTAGAACAGCATGCACACTACAAAGAATACATTATTAGACCATTGATTAATGTTGCAAAAAGGGTTAATTTGGCTAGAAATCAAATCTTATTATTAAAGGAAACTCCCAACTATGCTGTTTCTTTTTCGACTCTGAGTTTTAGCTTCTCCACACCAAGCACTCTTGAACTATACTGCCTACCAGTATGGATGACATGTGACTCCTATACTTTTAGTCATTTGGCTTATGTAACATTTCCTATACACTGATTTACACACTTATGATTGATTGTCTCTGTGTAATGTGTGTGTGATGCAAAGTGCTCGGACACCCTACACTGGTATGAGTGGCACTATATAACTAATTCAATGCATCTGAGAGTGTGGGGTTATGGAGACTTGGTCACTGTTAAAGGGTGCTAGTGAGAGAATCCGTGGTGGGGGTGGTCATTGTGGGGGGCACCAACAAACATGGTCGCACAGAGCACCACCAGCACTAAAGCCGGCCCTGGGAAGTATGCACAGATAAGCGCTGAAAATACCGCTTTAGGTGACTTTTTTTTTTGTACCGACTGGGCCACCAAAATAATCTGCTGGCAACCCTAACCATAGGACTGGAAGTTTGTTGCAGGATCAGCACATTATTTATTTCCTTCACCCTCGATCCCCGATTAATGCTGCACTAGTTTAACTTAGATCTTAAAGTCTACGCCCCGTCAATAACATGCTGAGTTACTTCATGGGTCTGGGAATGCACCCTGCATTCAGACAACTCATTCCTCATTCTCGCCCTTCATTGTCACGCTCACCCTGCACTCACAGTGATCACAATGCACTCACACTGATCACCATGCACTTGCACCATTCACCCGCTCACCTTGCACTCACAGCGATCACAATGCACTCACACTGATCATCATGCACTTGCACCATTCACCCGCTCACCTTGCACTCACAGCGATCACAATGCACTCACACTGATCACCATGCACTTGCACCATTCACCCGCTCACCCTGCACTCACAGTGATCACTCTGCTCTCAAAATGCACTTGTCCTGCTCACACTATACCTCAACCTGCAGTCACACGAGTACACTACTCATCCTGCACTCATGTGACACTTTACTCACCTGTCCCCCTCACTACTCAATATGCAACTCACTCAAACAAGCCCATCAGTAATCATACATTCATTCATCCCATTCTGAACTTGCATCCGCACCCAAAATGAGAGAGGACAGCAAGGGAGTGAGAGAATTTGATTGAAGAGGTCAGGGATGAGGAGAAATGTGAATTGCCGAAGAGAAGTGTGGACACGCAAGAAGTGAGTGTGATCCAAAGGTGAGGGCTTCTGTTAGAACAAAGGGGAGATGTGAAAGAGGAATGGGGGGACTGGAGAGGTGTAAGATACAAATAGACAAAAATTTGAATGAAGAGACGAGGTGAATGAGAAGTGCTGAGGGGCACGGGAGGTGACAGGGCCAGAGAGGCCATCAGATAAATGTGAGAGACTGTTAGAGATGAGGGCAGTGAAAGGACAGAATGGCAAGAGGTGATTAAAGGTGAAGTGAGAGGTTGAATGGGGAGAGTTCAGTAGTTGTAAAAAGGGGTGAAAGAAAATGACCTGCAAAGTGAGAGAGGGATCCGGGGTTAGGAGAGGAGAGAGGGATGGAAGGGAGGGGGTGAGAGGAAAGCTGCATGGGTAAAAGGTTTAACTCTACACAAAACCGCCAGGGTTTTAAGTGACCCCTGCTTCTTCCGGTCAGGGCCAGGTGAGCTTCTAATGTGGCAGCACGTATTGCTGCAGAGTGGAAGGCCCTTCACAAAGGTTGACTTGAAATCTTTCTGATGATAATTGCTGTATTTTGGTTATAAATGGGTACTGATTGGGTGAAATCTTTCCTCAGCGTTACTGTGTGTAACAAATATCAAAATAATGAAGCAATGCTATCCCAAAATACGCGGCATCACATAACCTTATTTACATTTTCATCCCACGCAATTTAGTCAACAGGTTTAGACATTTTTGTCAAGAGGGGGTCCTTACGCCTCAAAATGTTGACAGGGGGGTCTCGGCATCCAAAAGATTGAAGACCTCTGGTCTAGAGGGTCGCACAACCGATGGCAGTATGTCCCAGAGGGTCCCAAAGGCCCAGTTCATGGCTTACCTGCTCTGGCGGTATAGAACCCTTCTGCGACGCATCAAACTCCTGCTTCCAGATCATTAAAGTTAGGCTGCGCACGGTGACACACATCAGGTGCAGGCTTGCTCCTCAGAGCCACGCTACTGGCTGGTTCTAGCCATTGGGGTTGTTCATGCTCCGGTGATTGCATGGTAAGTCTTATTTGACTACGTGGGAGGAGGGGTTGATCTACATGCTCAGACGGGACTCC
The DNA here is from genome assembly GCF_964204655.1 of Triturus cristatus. NCBI lineage: Eukaryota > Metazoa > Chordata > Amphibia > Caudata > Salamandridae > Triturus > Triturus cristatus. The sequence continues at coordinate 1,247,779,090 of NC_140590.1, read as the reverse complement.
GGCAAAGTTCTTTGATCATCGGGCCTCCTTTGGTGCAGTTCAGAGTACACGGGCTGTTGTCGCCTTGTTCACAGCAGCAGTCTTACGGTCCAGGGCGAAGGCCGAACACTTCGCCTCATTGTCTCTGGCAGCCCCTCATGGCATACAGGCTCACCACAACAACACTCGCAAGTCCGGTCACGCTGACCTGCTATTGATGTTCATGGTGGCTCCCTCTCTGACACCCAGGGCCACCTACCACGAGGTTGTGCAGGCCTGGCACCCTCCATACGATACTGCCTCCTCGTCTCTGCACACGGCAGCCCCTCTTGGCACACGGGGGTCACCAAAACAATCCAGCACACAGGCTATGGCCTGATTGGTGCAAGAGCATATTTCTCACACCTCACACAGGAAGTCCTCAAGTTAGGCTCCCCCTCAGACCTTGCTCCTTCCAACGCAGGGCACACTGATCTTGGTGAGGAGGCAGGCACTGGCGATCTAGGCTCCACGGCAGGTGATCTTGGGTTCCCTAGGTGATGTCCCCTCACCCAGCAGGGAGACTAGCAGGCCTGAGCCCCAGTCCTGGTCACAGGCAGAAGTCTTGCAGAACTTCTCTTCCTCACAAAGCCCATCTAGCTGCTTGGCAGATGACATTTGGGGTCTCAAACTCCCCTACTTATAATCCTTTTCCAGAGACAAAATGTTATTTAGTGTCTGATTCTTGGAAGTTTTATATTGGGGTTCGGCCTCTTTGAAATGGACAGTTTTCCCCTTTCTTCTTCCTCCTTAAGGATGTCTTTAACAGCAGGCAAGACTCTGAAGCTGGAGAAAATACTTGTCATCTTGTTTGAAAACGTTGTGATAACGAATAAAAAGAAGAATCACCAATACAAAAAAGTTGCACGGTAATGCAAAAGTAGCGTAATTCGTGCAGCTCATTATATCATAGAGCAACACAAGGTTTTGCCCTTTGGAATAATCTTACCCTGACAGTAACCTCAGAATAACATAGACTCCACACTAATCAGAGAAGGCCGACACTACAACCTGCATCTGTCCCACAATACAATGGCACACTTTTGTTGTGAAGACAACCCTTTGTGAGCACGCTTCATACCAGCTGCAGGTCTTGAACTGAGGCAGGCCAAATGATTATAGTATGGATAATACGGGCAGATTGGTCATACAGCTCAGATTGAGGTGTCCAAGACCTACGAAAAAGCAAGGCACACAAACGAACCTGCGCACATTGATGGTCTTATCCCCAAGACAACTGTCTGGATCACATCGCATTACAGGAAGGATGAGCAAAGCCTGCTCCCAAAATCTATTAGACATACACATGCAGTGCCAGGTGACTAACAATGAAACAAGACTTACAACACTTGCCTGAAAACTCATTTATGAGGGTGTGTGTTCCCCGTGGAGTCTTGTCTGCGGCTCCCACACCCCTCAGCAGGAGCAAAACAGACGGAAATATCTTGCTTCCACGTGACATGCCTGCTCATGACTATAATTGAATCACGTCTCCCTTTGCCCAGCTGGCTCTCCCAGGATCCCTCTTCCCTCAGGGTGAGGCCTGTAGTCAGAGAGAGGTTTCCTGGGAGAATAACAGTAAAGCACATCAAATTTCACTTGGTCCTTTCAAAGGAGATTTCTCACCCCAGATAGTCTTTGTAACTGAAAATCACTAATTTGCCTGGAGTGGCTGGTGGCTGCTTCATCACAGAAGGCAGGAATGCCATGGATATTATTGTAGAGTCAGGCGCACATGTTGTGGTTCTGCAGTCTCAGCATATTACTGTGACAAATCTTTGGATCATTGTCAAGCAGGCACACAAGCTCCACGTTATGAACATTAATCAGGCTATATGCATCCTGTGAATGTTTTCAAATGTCTTCAAATGCAGACGTTGAAGCCTGAAAAGCACAGAAGACCTCCATCTCTGCAAACGCATTTGCAACAATGTGTCGACTGGTCAGAGGCTGAAATACCACCTCCCCACCAAAAAAAAACTGATACGTGGTGCAATGGAGGCGAGCGTGCAGCTATCTGCGGTACAGCGGTCTGCTCCAGATCCTCACAGCTGCCACTTGCACAGCAGAAACAGACTCTCAAGGACAGCAAATGTTTATAGACCAATTGACTCTGTGGACATATGTTTGAAAATTGCCTTTGTAAGAATTTTAGCACACTGCTTCTGGGCAAGACAGTTGCTGAATAAATAATTTATGGAAAAAGTGTTACATGCCAACTCTCCAGATTCAGGTGGGAGGCTACCGATTACAAGGCTAGTCTCCTGCCTCCCGATTCCTGTAGGCAGAAACCCAATTCCTCGTCATACTTCAGATGGCAGGGAGTGGTCTTGTGTGACTCGGAGTATGCACTGCCAGTAACCCGCTCCTGCAAGCCAGCACACAACATTTTTGGCTCGCTTTCTCTGCCTGCCTTAGCGATTTCTCTGTGCTCCTGACAGGAATGGAAATCACTTATATTTGCATTTCTGATATCTGATCCTGCAGCAGCACACTTGCAAGTCTCACACATGCCAATGGACGTGATGCAGGCCACAATAGAAGTCAATGGGAGAAATACATTCTTCTGGTTATTTTATTTAAATTTCCCAGTTTCCTCTTCCAAAATGTTGGCATGTATGGTGTAGCATGTCATATAAATAATCTACCGAAGAGAATTATTATATTGTGGAGAGCGCTGTCTTGTATAGTGCAGCAACGTTTTACCAACAATCTTAGTTGATGTCATGGTAGTCACGATGAAGTCAGTGTGTTGTCACAATATAACTACGGTGTCGTGGATAGAGCCGATCTCTGCCCTAGTTTCACTGTTTCTTAGAGTTCAGAGATCCAGGGCTGCAGCAGTCTTTGCCAGAACCTAATAGATTCCCAACCCACAAGATCACTGGAAACCCAACTGACACAGAGGTGCCACTGACGGATAAGAATGGAAACGGGACAGCGCCTCTCATTGTTGACTGTCTGATGTATCTGGGCTAAGGCCACCAGTTCTGGGAAATAGACGTTACTGAACACAGTTTTGGGGACTGGTTGAGTGGAGAAACTGGCCTCAGCTAATGTTCAGGGTACCAATTTCTGCAGAGGAACACGTTTGGAGCACTGAATACTATAACACTAAAGGATATCCCAAACCCAGGAGTACCATCGAAGACTGGTGTGTTAGGGATTACATCCAGATTTTTGGAAACCAAATGATTTTCTTCACCCCACCCACTCTTATTAGTGGCATGCTGCATCAGAGGGTCTCATCCTGGTCCCTGAAAACCAGGGTGGGCTCAACAATAATCAAGGGAGCACAAAATATAGTTTACTTGTCCTGATGAAAGCCCTGGACCCAAGAGGCTATTAGATGGAGGGTTGAAACATGTTGACAGACTAGCAGGGTAACAGGGTCATTAAATCCCCATGGCAAACACAAGGGTCTGAAACATTTCAGACACTTACCCCCAGTCACAGATCTGGGTTGAATCCATCATCGTTCTTTAGCTCACTTCAAATCAGTCTTGACCCTGTACCTCATGGGAACAGTCCAGCTCGAACTGCCAAGCCAGGTCTTCCCTGGTCCAGAAACCAGCATCCGACGCCCGGTTTCGGGGTAACACCCCTCATCAGCCAGGCTTGCTTGAATCCAGTGGCAAAGTGAGTAAAGGACCCACATCTGGGCATTCCCTGCCAACTTAGGGCGAACAAAACAAACACAAGGAGATGATGGACGGAGTGGTGAAACTTTTCAGACACTCACCCCCAGTCACAGATCTGGGTTGAATCCATCATCGTTCTTTAGCTCACTTCGCCACCCCAGTTCAGACCCAGCCATATGCAAATCTGTTCTGACCCTGTGCCTAATGGTAACAGTCCAGCCCAAACTGCCAAGCTAGGACTTCCCTGTTCCGGAAACAAGCATCCTGGGACCGGTTTCGGGGTAGCACCCCTCATCAGCCAGGCTAGCTTTAACCCAGTGGCCAAGTGAGCAAGGGACCCACATCTGAGCATACCCTGCCAACTTAGGGTGAACAAAGCAAAAACATTGGTTTTTAGTCATACATGAACAACCAGTATTAAAGGAATACCTTGTTTTTTTAAGGTATTTTTATTCTTCTGCAAGACGCCGGGCTGTATCTATATCTAAAGTACTTCCTGGAATATGGTCGAGTCCATCCTAGTTGTTAGGGACCAGGATGAGACCCAATGATGAAGCATACCACTAATAGAGTGGGTGAGGGTCTAATAAAGAAAACTATTTGGTTTCCAAAAAGGAGGGTGTAACCCATAAGACACCAGTTTTTGACGATACTCCTGGGTGGTGGATCCCTTATAGTATTATACTATCAAATAGGGAGAGTGTATCCCCTATCCTTAAAAACATCTCTCTCTCCTCTCTGAAGCACGGTCTGATGACCACCCTCTCAGGCTTTTGGATTGTGGAACACTGAATAGTCACAAACTTTAGGAGCAGGTATTTTGGTATAGGCAGGCCCTGTTCATAAATAGGGCTCCCGGTTTTATGGTATTTTTTTTTTTAACATTTCCGTCTGTATTTATCCATATTTATTTTTTGCCCAACTCATTGGTATTTATCCATATTTATTCTGTGTTTGAGAATAAATGGAGCTGTAAAATGGCATATTTCCAAGTTTATTTAACTCTTAGACGTGTACTCATACATGGATGCATGTCATGTTTTAGTAAATTAAGCAGCCACTTATAATAAAAGGCTACACTCACAGATACATTTTAGAGTTATACTACAAATATGTGTTAGCATATGTCTGTATTTAAGGAAATCTCATCCTGTTTTTCAACTCTCCATGCTGCCTATCTGCTCAGCTGGTGTCTGGAATTCATGAAAGACAGCATGGGGAGACTCGCAAAAAAAGCAGCATTTTCAGTATTATTCTGCTTTTAAAAATAAACACAGACAAGAAACACATTGTTTTCTGTCTGTATCTATCTGTAAAAATCAGTAAGAAAGGAAAACATGAAGCCTTATTCATAAATTTCTGATGGGTGCACCCACTGGAATGGAGGAGCAGCTCGTTAGGACAGCGGCGGCTGGTAACCCCCAAGAGTGGTAGGCAGAACAAAGGGTGGGTGCAAGCACATGCAATTAATCAATGAGCATTTGTATAGAAAGATACAGGTCAGAAACAAGCAGAAAGAGGAAAAATAAAGGTAAGAAATGAGCAGAAAGAAAAAAAATAAAGGTCAGAAACGAGCAGAAAGAGGACAAATAACGGGCAAAAAAGAGCAGAAAGAGGCAAAATGAATGTCAGAATGTGGAAAAAAATAACGGCAGAAAGAAGAAAATATAAAGGTCAGAAATGAGAAAAAGAGGCAAAATAAAGGTCAGAAACGAGCAGAAAAGGGCGAAATAACGTGTAGGACGAGCATAGAGAATACTTACCTACTCCGCTGGCTCGCCTCCTCCCGTCCTCTGCTTCAGTCCCTTGGTGCTGGAAGTCTGAGGCAGTTGAATTCTCCGCACCAATTCAGATGCTGCTGATAACCTTCAGCAGCATGGGAGTAGCGCCTGGATTGGCTGGAGCGGACTGCCTCGATGCTCCTACAGGCACTGTGTGCCTGTGCCTGCTGCCTGAGACATCTGGGTGCAGAGGTGTACACTGCGCATGTCAGGCTGGCCGTCGTAAGACAGCCGGCCAAATGTCATGCTCAATGTAAACAGCAGGAGTGAGCACCACTCATTAGCTGCCAGTCAGCAACAGTGGCCCCACCCCTCAAACACCATCTCGGGCTGGGGAAAGGGAAAAATAAAATGGTTATAAACTCAATTTATTACCATTTTATTTTTCACTTTGCAGCGTGGACAGCGGGGGGTGGCGCTCCTCTGCCCTAAAGCAGGGGCAGCCTCTCTTTCAAGATTAGGACACCTTGAAATGATGGTTTATCTGGAACCATAAGTCAAAGGGCAATGCTTCAGTCTGTACAGCACTCATAGGCAACCAGTGGTATTGGTAGTGACTCTCCAAAAGTTAGGTAGATCAAGGGGCAGAGTAAATGCACCAGGAAAAATAATGCTTCGATGGCTTTAACATGTTCTCGCCCCTCCAGAGAAACTGATGTTGAGCTTTTTGACAGTTCCTATCCCACCCTACGAGGGTTATGTGCAGCCAATATTTTTCCAATCACCGTTCAGGGATAAAGCCGGTGTGCATATCCACTAGATCATGGTGGCTGTACTTATCGTAGGGCAGTGCAGCAGTCCCACCTACAGACACAGCAGTGTCAAGTGCTTAGAAATTGCCTTGAAGGGAAGACCAGCACAAAGTTCTGATGCAGGTCTGCTGTGTCCTCTTACCCGATCCTACAGAGCTTCCTGGGAAATTAAGATAAACACAATGAACTGGCTCTGGGGGCAACTTCTTATTCAGTACTGGCAATCAACGGAGGAAAGCCAATTCCCATCATATGATGTTCTACCTTGAAATTCCCATACTCCTGCTAACCAATACGGGACACAATTTCTTGGACATTCTGGCAATGGAGTGGCAGAGTGCAGGTGCCAACTCCTCTGATTGTGGATTTGAGTGATGTGGCCAGGCATCCAGTTAAGGGTTCTCTTTCTGTTATAGGGAAGATTCCAACAAAACATAAAGGAGAAGGTAAGGTGGTCACAGAAGAATGAATAAGGCAGGCATAGACCAGTCATATTAAGTATGGTGAAGCTGATACTTGGCAGAACAGGGAATGGGGCTGCAAAGGCAACCAAAGTGTTTTTGGTGTTTTATTTTTTCTTAGTCCCAGTCAGTTCTCCAGGCATGGCAGGATGTGGCTGGAGATTCCCCCAATACTCCAAGACAAAGCTATAGGGCTACTCCAAGGTCCACTACATTTTGAGTATCATACACACCAGGATTAAGGTAACTGAAAGAGGAACCTCATCTTGTCCCACAGTAACCGCAACCTCATAAAGGACGCCATTTACACAGTACATGGACTCTAAGTCATTTACACAGTATCTTAACCACATCACACATTTTCTGGGGGGGAAATGAAAGACCCCAGTTATGGGGTGCTGAAATGATTTTCAAGGAGGGGGCAGTAGATGCTGCCACATAGTTACAGGTAGAAAGGACTGTGAGCCTACGTCAGCTGCTGACAACCATCAGTCCACTGGCTGGGTGTTGGTAAAGTAGTCACATACCGCTATATGTAGGGATCACTTTAGTGGGCCCCCTATCCAGTAGAGCCTTGGGAATTGGCGGGGGCATATATAAAATGTGAAGCAGCCCCAGTGGGATATCCAATTTCGACTCCACAGGTGAAATACATATAGGGTGAGTCAGAAATGCAAAGTAGTTCTGTATGGCACAGCTTTAAGCCCTTCCAAGGCTTTTCAGGGAATATAGGTAATTTGCCTTTCCTTTGCATTATGGAATGAGGACATCTGAAAACCACAACAATGTTCAGTTTTGAACCCATTATTTGGTACCCTAGGAATCCAATGGACGGAGACTCTGAGGGGTGTATACTTTAAGGGCACAGGAGTAAAAAGCTGCTCTGTGGGTAAAAAAGGAGGCAACTACCCTCATCTTGGTCCAATAGCTTAGAGCAGCAATAGAGAAGCCAATCCAAAGATTTTAAAGGCCAAATAAAGATCGCCTCTGACTGGGAGGATGGGGACGGAAGGTCCACTCATTCACAGGTGTATCAAGACAAGTCCCAAAATCTTACTAGGAACACAACTCCATTACAACCAGTGCTCCCTTTAAGGCTCATGCTGTGGCCTTCCTTCCCCTGCCCAGGGTTATTGGATCAATCTGTGATGACCTTGACAAACTCTCAGAAAAACAGCATCATCTCCCAATATTCCTCGTATCTTTCTGAGCGAATTCAACCTGTCCTTTGAGAATCATACACATTTAAAATTATTTATCCAATTTGTCTCTAAACACACAATACAACGCACCTATTCTCTATCCACTCATACTTACCAGAAAACAGGCCATTCTCATTCCTTAATCTTTCACCAACCATCAACCCACTTCCCTCAGATAATGACATCCTACACATCTCAATCACAACCCCCCTTCTTCAGTGTCTGCAAACAGACTCTCCATAAGCTGAGGAAAAGAATCTCCTAGAAAACAGACCACATCATGTGATCAGCTACACAACAATGTACTCTTCCACCTTTCCTTCTTTAACAGCATACAAGGACTGTTCTACAATAGACATTGGGCCCAATTTAGATCTCGGCAGACGGGTAACTTCGTCACAACGGTGACAAATTTACCATCCGCCAAATTATAACCCCCATTAAATCCTATTGGTTTTATATTTCTGCGTCCGGGATAACAGTTGCCGTTGTGACGGAGTAACCCGCCCCCCATGATTTAAATCAGGTCCAGTATCCTTTATATACGCTGACCCCAACTAACTCTTCTCTTCATCCTTGCATCTCTCCTAATATTCAGAGTATAAAACTAATATGCAAGCACATCTTACAAAAAGAGAAAAGTCCAAAATTAGTGAACACCTAGATGACTGCAAACTAATGCTTTTTTTTTTTTTGTCCTCATCTCACCTGATCAAGCGGCAGCGGATTTTATAGCCAACAAGTATAGATAGATCGGGGGGCCCAGTGGCTTACCGCGCTTGCTTTGGATCACCAGACCCATCCCTTCTGTTGTTTCTCAGGGATAGCAAACTAATGCTAACTTGGTTCACAACAAAGACATCCAAGTCCAACTATGTAATGGACCTCATCACCTCTCTATGGTCTCCCTCACAACAATTTTCTTCTTCTAGCCACGGGCTCCCTAGGGTCGAACTTAAGCCCTCTCCCATTCCTCCTCTACCGCTACAAAAAAGAAATATCATCTCTTCCTTTGCTTGATTTTTATTATCATCTCTATACAAAAATATTTTATTTCCAGCTGCCACTTCCACTCTTCAATCCAGACTCTTCAATTATTTGTCATTAGACATCTCTTCCATCTCTCATGTTCAACTCTTTCAACATTGAAAGGGTTCAATGTAAGAACAGTGCGACAGAAATAGAAGCTGTAAATATGATTCTGGTAATTGGACCTTTGGAGATAAAATTGTGTTTATAAGCAAAATACAAATGAATTTTGTCATATTGAAATTGTAGGGGGTGTTATATAATATATTGAACATGTTTGCAAGTCTTGCTTTGAAATACACATACTTCTAAATCAACAGGCCTAAAATTAAATACTTCTTGAGAAGCTGAATTTATTTTCTGCTACTACACCCCCAAAAAATGAATACAAAAAATATTTATATAGACCTATGTTTGATAATAGGGAAAGGACATTTTTCTTTCAATAAACCTGAAAAAATAACCAATAATCATAATATTTGTTCACATATCTTTCTATAATATTATGGAACACCACACCATTGTTTCACTCTCAGCTTAAACAAATACTCTTATCTTATACAGGGTGCCTACACTAATATTTTGTTAACATCCATCTGGGAAGAAACCCTTTCCACCCGCCTAGCCCAGCTGGACCAGCAATTGGATTGCTTCTCCTCTTATATTAAAAAAGTAATTAACTACAAACTGCTATATCTCCTTGTACTCATATCTACCAATGTTCTTTTCTAAATAGGGGCTTATTTACACGTTCTCCTTTTTCTTTTTTTACTGAAGATCAGTGTTCTGAAAACTTCTCACATGCTACCATAGAAATCATCTACTTTCCTGCCACCTTGCCACCTACTCATCTTCTAAATTGAATACTATTTGCCCCAGAACTCTTAACACATCACTATCTCCCAAAAATCTCTCTTCAAAACCACTATGCACATGGACTTGTTTATAACCATTGCAACTACATATGCCAGATAACAGGCATATAACATCTGCACAATCCATCCTTACGCGTCCTACGACACTGCCAAAACCAACTCTCTGCATTTGTCTTGCCCAAACTAGATTACTGCAACAGCCTACTAGTTGATATTACCCTTCCCTCATTCATACATTTAGGCAAAGTACTTAACTTTACATAACTTCCCCAGACACTGCCCAACCTTTCGATATCCACATCAAATTGGATGGTTGTTAGAAAAAAACAAAGCATTATACATAATGCCAACCTTTGCATTTATAGCCATTACTGCTCTATCACCTACTTATACTAAACAATGACTAGATACTCGCCACCATACAGCCTCAGATCTCCAACCCTAAATCTACTGATCTTGGTGCATCTCCATGTGCCGAGTCACGATTTTACACTTTTAATCCACTTGGACCTCATTAATCATCAATGAAACCCTCTCCCATATGAGCTTTGCTCAATCAACTCTTTCTCTGATTTTAAAATTGAACTCACTCAACTTTGAGATTATGGGCAACTAATGGCTTCTATCGCAACTTGTATAACCCTGTCTCCCCTCATCCCTACACAATGTGGGATACTCTGCGACACATTTATCAAATGTCCACGCAGCGCACTGCAGCAAGCCACCTTGCTGTGCTGTGTGGCAAGGACAGGAATGCGTTGCATATAACATTATACAGCACATTCCAGTCCTTTACATGTGCTCGCACACAATGTGCGGCTTAGCGCCGACACACACTCCCTCGCGCCATGCTGCAAAGGCGCCTGCGTTTTAAGCAGGATTGTTTTTGTGCAGGAAGAGACACTTTCCAGCACAAAATCAATCCTCTGAGCCATTTTCCTTTTTTATGTGTGCAGCAAAACGCAGCACACATAGAAAGAGAAAAAAAACAAGGATAAATAAAGATATTTCTCCTCATTACGCCTCACCTGGGAGGCGTAGCATTTTGATGCATTCCCAGATCTACCAGTAATGGTAAATATGGAAATGCACCAGAATCCATGGGTAGATGCGTGGCAACACCCACGTCCACTGTGGAGTACTTCCCTGGGGCAGAGTAATGCAACGCATCAATTTGCGCTGCGTTACTCTAAATTTATCAAGCCATGCAAGGCCACACAAGGTGGCCTTGCGTGGCTTGATTGATCTAACTTAGGTTTGGCATCGCCCTTGCACCCACTTGCATGGCGCAAGAACGATGCCAAACCTTGATAAATCTTGCCCTCCGTATGTTTCATTGGCCACACCCCCTTTGACGGCCTTTGGATGCACTGAAGAACTGGAGTCTATAGCTTCAATGCTTCAAGTACCTGACAGGAGTTTACATGGTGCGAGTCTCTGTACGGCAATGTAGGGCAACAACAGGAGCCTGGCGCGCAATGCATAACAGGAATATTTCTCCGCGTATCCCTGTCCTGGCCACACATTCCCGATGGCCTTTGGATGCACGGAAGAGCTGGAGTCTCAAGCGAATGGATCATGGGTGGATCCAAGACACCATATGCAGATGTCACGCAGATCTGTCAAATACTTCTCTTTATGGCATCTGTGAAATGGAATTAAGATCCCAAAACTTTAGGAGGAGACATTTTACACTGTAGACAGCTGAGTATTTTCATCAGTGAAGTACACAGAGAGCTCCATACCCATATTGATGAGGTGGAGAAACAACTGAACTGATGCCAGAATGTAATATGTTGGCTTCCTGTCTCTGTGTTATTATTTCTGTGGATTTCAGTGTTGTTTCCCCATTTTATAACTTTTGATGATCAGTGTTTAATGCACAGCCCTCACACAGAAAAATACACAAAAGGTTTTTTGGGGGGTATATGATCCCCAGTCCACAAGAATGTATCCTGTGGTTCTATTGGCATATCAGTTCACACCAAATATGAATTTGAATTGGGATTTATAAAGCTCACCACCTCCTGAAAGTGTTTAGCGGCTAATAATGACTTGAGTAGCAGAGAACAAAAAAAATAATGATTATGAGAATAAAAGGGTTTTAAGAGATTTTCAGAAGGGAAGGTAAGTTGTCATGCTTTGAGGTTTGTGGGGTAAATTGTTCCACATTTGTGGGGCTTGTACCAAAAACACCATATTCCCAAGATAGGTTCTCTGAAACTGGGAAATGAGAAGGAGGACTGAAGAGTCAGATCAAAGTCTTCTTGTCTCGATAAATCTCCTAGGAATAAATTTAGGGGACTTCCATAAAGGAAGTGATGGTCTGTGCAACACACGTAAAAAAGGGTATGTTTCCAAATAGGTAACCAATGTAGTTAGTCGAGAATGGTCTTGGCATCACTAACGCAAGATGTGCCAATTGTCAGACAGGCTGCCTTTTTTTCCAGAGTTTTATATAGCGTTAACTTGACCCGAAGGTATTAGAGCACCAGTTGCATTACAGACCGATGCATTCATTTTTTGTTTGTTAGACACAGGGAGATTAAGTGACCTTCTCAGAATCACAGGATGTTGAGCGTCCCTTGCAGAGACTCGAACCCAGTTCCCCAGCTTCGAGGTGGACAGCTCTAGCCGTTTGGCTACATCCTCTCCCCTCAGAAGAAAAACAAAGGTTTAAATCTTTGGTGGCAAATGTATAGCTTTGAAATGTCTTTATAGCCTGTTTTCAAAGCAGCACCGCAAGAGTGTCTCTAAGCGCGCTCAGCGAGCCCCATCATTTCCTTCAAGCCTTCAAATTATCATAGCAGGGTGCAGATATCAGGTGGGTTTTAATATGCGTGAGCTTCGTTGGGATCAGATTATTTACAGCCTTTGTTAGAGTTGCACAATATAATTTGTAGTTGATGATATGATCAGGGGTAGTAAACATATTACAGGCTGAACATTTGAAGTTTTGACCCTATGGAGTCAGGGAAGATTTTTTCCAGTCTCGAATGAAATGTTCTCGATAAGAATTAAATCACATCAAATTATTTGTACCCTGCTTTCAGAAACACCGGCAACCTCAATCAATGATCATGCCCCCTACTTCTAGTCTGCGTAATTCGCACACCTAAGTTTAAGTAATGTTTCTACTCTGTGAATTATCAAATCTGATTTTTTTTAGCCAATATTCTGTAGGTTCCTTGCTTGGCAGTCTAGCCTTAAAAAAAAAAAAAAAACAGCAGGCAAAGTGATGTTGATTTGAATTTCAGTGTGATATTGTTTTTGGTGTATGAAAAATCCTGTCCTATTCTTTCGCTCCTGTCCTACGCATATGGTGCCAACACAATTTCCACTGGTGCTTCCCTTCTACTGTGCAGTGATTGACAAAATAATTGGATATCTGGCATTCCTCCTGTATATGTAGATCGTGTAACCATATTGGGGTCCTACATATCCTCCTTCGTCAATCTTCAATAAATGACACGTGGTGCCACTAGGTCAGATCATTCCAAATGACTGGATTCTCTGCAATTAACCCATATGTTTTCAAACTCCAGGGGGCACCCCCTACTCTTGCAGACCATTCGTTCCGTCAACATACTACAATCTACATTTCTCTGCTATGCATTAACCGTCTGGACAGATGGACTTCCCGACTATCTCACCTCCTTGCCACATCCTTTCTCACCACCTTCCCTCCTATGCCATAGAACACTCTTTCATACTTCAAGGTTGTGGATTCACCCCATATGCCCCCTAGTGCGATGCTAGGGTCACAAGAATTACCCAATCCTGCCGCTGATTGTTGCGGAACCACCTACTGGAATAGTCCTATTAGAGGTCATTGCCAGATTACCTGAAAGAAGGAACCCTCTGGGCGTGGTGATCCCAGGGGCTCTGCAGAACCTCAGTAATTGTGTTATACAGCAGAGCAGCCGTGGAACACCTTCAGTTGACCTAATATAAACCTGGCTCGGATAGCCACGATTCAAGAGTATCCACACACCTCATCCCTGACAATATAATTCGTTCCAACTAAGCCTCTCCCATTTTATTTATGCTACTAATAAGCAGCTTGTAGGTTAGGGACACCACCTCTCTCGACAATGGGTGGAGAGTTCTCTATTTTCTAAGGAGGTGCTCACGTGCATCTCTTAGTACTTTGGTTTATGCCAGTGCAGTCTGAGGTGCGGGTATCAAAGCTGCTGTGTATCAGCAAATCCATAATCATCCTCAAGGCTCTCAAAAGTCTTCATCTCATCAGACCACCCTAGGTTCCCCAGTTTTGAGATTCACATCTTATCCCTTTTCTTAAATCCAATCATACCAGGATCCTCGTATAAAACCATGTTGTTCGACAGTGAGACCTCACGTGTAAGAAACCCTTCCCAGCCTATTGATGAGAGCGCTGTCTCCAAGCAGTCAGTAATGCCCCTGTAGGCTCAGCAGATACTGTGCTTTGTTGTCACCCTCCAGCCCTTTCATATAACCCCTACTACCCAAGCCGGACCGGTCTACATTGACAGGCTGTTCCCTTGGGAGGGGAGGGTGGAGGTAATACCAGCACCGTGAATTCTGGGTCCAAGGACTTGTATGACAATGGTGCTGCAGGTTAGGATTGGGGTGCAGTGGCTTTGTGGGCCCACCTGTCAGCTATGGGTCACCGTGGCAGAGTGGGCTACTGCAAACAATGTAGTGAGGCCATTGTAGGGAGTAGCCTTAAGGATGGCATCAAGAAGTTTACAGACTGCAACAAACAACCTCAAATGCCCTCTTTGCCTGCTTGACTGAGGCTCCTCCTCTTTTGTCAGGAAAGAGTTGACTGGGAGGTGGCTAGGGCATATGTGAGTGGTGCTGTAGACAGCAAAGAGGTAAAGATGAGAGTGGATAAAACACAGAGGTAACTGAAAGAGAAAGAAGGGTGTAGAGAAGAGAGTCAGAGTGCTAGATGTAAAATGTGCAGGAAAAAGAGAAAGGTGCCAGGAAGAAGGGAAGGGGTCTTAAGGAATATGGTCGCACAGGGAAAATGCTGAAGAATAAAATAATAATTTAGACTAGTCTAAAAGAAACATATCCTATATCTTGCACAAAACTGGTTGCGAGGGCACCACCAAAGCCCTGAAGGGAGAACTGTAAGAAACATACGGGCAGATTGTTAGAGGACAAGATGTATGTTAAAGGGCTTAGTTTGTACCGGTGGTTATAGGCGGTGGAAAGCGCTCTCACTTTAGGGGACTACGATTCCTTTTTCATTAATAGCTTTTGACCCAGAACAAGAGAGCGAAAGGAAGAAAAGAGAGAATGAGGAAGACGAAGAAGAGAAAAATAGGAAAATAGTGACAAAAAGAGGAAGGAGGGATGAAAAAGAACTTGCAAGAGTGAGATAAGAGACAGAAAGTGTAGAATGTTGGAAGAATGAGGCATAAGGTGTAATCCATTTCTATAAGAGTGTGTTGCCTTACAAGTTACGCGAGGTGTGACTTCGAATCAGCCTTTCGCTCCTACCCTACTCCACTGTCACCCACAGAAGGTGGAAGCTTCAGCTTGGCATGTACCAAGGGATTTTTCCATTTTCTTTAAAGAGCTCTAAACTCCACCTCTGGCATGAAACACATTTCCTAAGGGGTGTCTTTGTTTCAGCGTGCAAAATGTTAATTGAGAATACATCAAGCGCGGCTCAGTAGGACTAGGGTTTCGAATTTTTAGAAACCCATCTCTCAAGAGTGAAAGGAGCACACCCCAAATCAAAAAAGTAACTTGGTTCTCATATTGTCTGTATTCCATCTCTGGTGGATGCTAAATGTGTTTTAGTAACTTTTGATCATTCTGAGCCAGATATTTTGTGGGGTAAGATCAGAAAATGATGCAGTTGATGATGAATTACGTCGCAAATCCATATTTATGTAGAAAACACAGCAGAATCAGAATGGCATAATACCAATGGTCCTGCTTGGAGGGAATCAACACCAGAGCCATCTGTCAGTGTAGATGGGTTGCACAGTCTTGCTTCTCAATTCACACAGAACCTTGAACATCAGGGCTATCAGTCCATGTGCAGAGTTTGTACAGACTGGGAATTGAGCAGCAGAGATTCAAGTTACACTGACAGGGCTGGCTCTGGGCATAGGCGAGCTGGGTCCAGGCCCATACCTGGGCGCCAAATATTCTGAGGGGCACAGCAGGGAGCGGCCTCTCAAGCAAACAGCAGTATGTCCATCCCACTTGGTCCCAACAGGGTTCCGTTAAAGACGTTGTAATCATTCTTTAATGTACCTGAGCATCCCATCAACCCCCTGCCCTCCTCCCATCTTCCTCACACCTTCTGCTGTCACACCGCAACGACCCCCCCCCCCCCCCTCCCCACAACAAACACTAAATATTATTTCCGCCGAGGGCGCTGTCCCGGTCAATCAGATTAAGGGACGGTCCTGACTGAGCCAGTAGGTAACTAGAACCCATCAGATTACACAATCAGGCCTCAGGAGAGCTATCCATCAAGGTACATTGATCCTGTTAACATCAGAGCGATCTTGGGGTCAGCTTGCACATGTTCGAACCCATGACAACTAGGGCTATTTATCACTGTGGAGATATTTTCATAGCGACACAGGCCACAAGTCAGGCGGAGCCTATGCTCGCCAGCGCTATCTAGACTTGTTGACAGCTTGCAAATGCTCGAATCCCAAAAAAACAGAGCTGTTGATCAGTGTAGATAGATTTGCAGCGGCGCGGGCCGCCAGTCGCACAGAGCCTATGCACACCAGAAATATCTAGTCTTGTTGACAGCTTGCACATGCTCAAACCAAGAAAACCAGAGCTATTTATCCAGGGGCGTTGCTCCAGAGAGGGGGTGTTAAATCCCCTCAAAAAATGTATTCTGTAGTAGATAGTTGGGTTCAAGTGATTTCAGTCAGATAATGTAAAGCGCTGGTCAGATTTCACCTGGGATTTTTTACATGCCCACACTGGCAAAAACACACACTCTCTCCCGGCTATACTTTGAAGGCCTTCAACAATGTTGATTCGTTTGAACATTTTTGAGTTTTAAGTACCCCTAACAGTCCACACTCCTCTCTTTGCACTACCCCTTAAGCACCTTTCATGTCCTGCTTCTCATATAATTTATTTTAACAAGATGTCCCAGAGTGACTGTTGGGAAATCTGAAGCTCACCACCACCCCCTATCCCCCTGTATTTATCCGTGTGTAGATAGGTTTGCAGAGGCAAGTCAGATGAAGCCTATGCTCGCCAGCGCTATCTAGTCTTGTTCACAGCTTGGCCGTGCTCGATTCCAAGAAAACCAGGGCTGTTTATAAGAACATAGACAGGTTTGTGGAGGCGCGATCCGCAAATCACACCAGAGCTATCTACTTTCGTTGACAACTTGCACATGCTGAAACCCATGAAAACCAGAGCCATTTTATCAGTATGTAGAGAGTTCTGCAGAGACATGAGCTGCAAGTCTCACACAGCCTATGCACACCTGTGCCATCAAGGCCCGGTCCTAGAGGGTGGGCTGGGTGGCCAGGCCCACCCAAGGAAGATTCTGGCCCACCCAAGGCCATTCAGAAGTGGAAAACCAGGTGCGCATATCTGGGCCAGCTTTCCTGATGGCGCACAACCCCAAAGGCTGCTACAGCTCGAGTGTGACTCTCTGCAAGCCACAGAGTTAGCCGGTCCATTGTCATGGGCAGAATGACAATGGGCCGGCAGAGGAGTCACAGCATGGCGCATCTCCGCCCATCCCAGGCCTCAGGAGGTGACTTTGATTCCTGGGGAAGCTGCTGATACTTTTGAGAGGCACAATTAGCTAGTCTTAGGTGGGGACGTTGCCTTTAGTCCCTCGCAGCAGACCTCAACCTACAAAAGCTAGGTGGGGTGGAGAGTAGGGGAGGTAGGAGGGGCCTAGTGCCAGCATTCTTGGTTTACAAACTGTGCAGTGACATACCAGATTGAGATTGGAAGTTTCATTCCAATGAAATTCCATCCGTTTATAGATTGGGGAGGATGATGTACACATCTAAGAGTGATGGAACTTCAGAATTAAACACAAAGGACTGAAATAACTTTACATTTAAAGAATAATATGACCAAACATTGGTAAAAGGAAAATTCGATGTTGACAATGTTGCACTGAAAAAATTATTTCACTATCTATGTCGAGGCAAAAGGAGAGTTAAGACCAAAGGAGGGATAAAGAGAGACAGACAAAAGGAAATAAGAGACGGAGTGGGGAACAGAGCCAAACAGAGAGAGGCGGAAAGGAAAGAGGGAGAAATGATTCACAAGAGAAGAGAGGAAAAGAGGCTAGAGGGGAGGGAAATAACTATTTATAGGCACAATGAGGGAGTGAGAGAGGGAGAAAATAGAGAGAGGGAAACAGCCAAGGAAAAGATGACATGAGGACAGTCTAAGTGGTGAGAAGGGTAGAACAAGAGATTGGTAAAGGTAGGGTAGGAAACAAAAGTGGAGAGAAGGGCAATGGCAAAGGGAGAAAAAGAATAGCGAAGGATGACAAAGCAAAGGATGACAAAGCGAAGGATGGATGCAGAAGAGGATGTTAGAAGTTTCCTAGTCAGTAATAATAAGGAAAGGGTGAATCAAGGTCTCACACACACTTCTTAGTTCTGACGTTCCATCAGTCTACAGCTTGATTTAGAGGTTGCCGATACCTAGAGGAAGTGCCAAATCAGGAGTAGAACCCAAGGAAAGGCCAATATGATACTATCCCTCCAAGAAAGGGATAATATGGTAAAAGAAATGCCACCTGTGGATTCTCCACTGTATCTAACAATTCCTCCAGAAATAGGTGAATTTTCCTTTCACACTCAACAATAAAACATACTTTTGGTCTAATGTCTACTAAAGGTAGAACAAGGTCCCTCCATTTTCTTGAATAACCTTTGAAAGCATGCAGAACTGAAAGCACAAGGACAGGAATCTATTTAATGTCTACCAGTGGTGGCTCCTCCACTAAGGTGGAGAAGCATCGCCCCACTGCTATTTCAGCAGTGGAAAAATAAAAATAATGATAATGGGACGTTATCATTTTATTTTTATATGCATGAATAAGAGCCAGATCGGGGCTCGGCTCTGTGACCAGAGCAGAGTGAGGAATGGTTTGCACTCCTCTTTGGCCAGCCAAACCGTCATGCGCACTTAGGGCCTCATTACAATGTCGGCCAGAAACTACACTACCCGATTCCTTGTCGAATTCGGTTCCGCCCGACTTACAATCAGCGGTTCCGCCTGACCGATTACGATGCTTCCAAACACCGTTCGGAAGACCTCCCGTTGACTTCAATGGGAGCCTATGTTCCGACCGACAACACAGGCTCCTATGGGGAAAATGGGTGTCTGCGGAAAACCTTGCATCCTGTGGGAAGCACCCCATGGTGCCTGCCACACTGTGCATGGTTTTTAACGGGGGTACCTTGGGTTCCCCCTCGACCTCAAACCGGAGGACTCAGGATGAAGGGGGGCCTGCTAGGGGTCCCCAAAGTCATTTTCAGACAGCCTTTTTGTGTCAGACAGACCAATTCGGAAAGGCTGTTGGAGTCCGCCATCGTAATCGGTCGGGAGGAAATGCTGGCCATTGAGCTGCACGAATCAGCTATGACCGACTCAGATTCACCTAATGCCAGTCGGAACC
The DNA here is from genome assembly GCF_964204655.1 of Triturus cristatus. NCBI lineage: Eukaryota > Metazoa > Chordata > Amphibia > Caudata > Salamandridae > Triturus > Triturus cristatus. Next base: position 1,247,759,691 of record NC_140590.1, on the reverse strand, counting down.
GAATCGGAATTCTCCTTGTGATCGCAAGCATTGTAATCGGTCAGTCAGAATTGTTTCCGACCGAGTCGGGTGGATGGGTTCCGACACGATCTAGGGGAATCCGACTGTTGTCGGAGGCTTTCCGATCAACATCGTAATGAGGCCCTTAGCATGCTCTCCGAACATGCCCAGGCTCCCAGGTAGCCAGTCACAATGCTGCTCATGCAGTGTTGTGATTGGCTGTGAGAGTATGGGAGCTTGGGTGCTTACGGTGCTCTCCAGCAGATGAAGAAGATGAAGGAGAGGCGTGCAGAGGCGCAAAAGTAAGTTTTTTATTTTTTATTATCCTTTCCCACCCCCTTGCCCCACCACTGCCACTGATGTCTACAGAGAATGGTCTTCTGCAAATGTCAATGTCTAATAAAGCAGCTAGCTACTGACGGCAGCAACTCAGTTAATGGGACACAATAAAATACAACATTAGGTGTAGGACACAAACAAGTTTGAGGGCTAGAGGGACATGAGGGTTAATGACATGAGAAAGAAAAGGAGAATTTTCAAAACAGGAAAAGATCTGAAGTAAAACTCTTTGAGAGAGTGAGGAATAAGGGCATTGGAGGTAGAAAAAGAACAAACTATAGCTTTTATGTGGAAGACAGAGGAGTGAGAAAGAGGGGGAAATTATAGACTAAGAGAGAGGGATGGAAATAGTACTGGGGCAATGGAAATGGGGGAAATCAGGGTAACTAGGGAGAGAGAGAGAGACAGGAAATAAGAGATGGATAACGAGAGAGACGGAAAAACGGAAGGGGGAATGATACAGAGGGGATTGCAATAGATAGAGGGGTTTGTAGAATGAGAAGAAGACAGAAGGAGGGAGACAGAATGAAAAGTTGGTATGAAATATGGACAGACATACAGAAACAGAAAATCTAATAGATGTGGTCGGTGAGAACGTGAGAGTGCAGGTGAAGGGAGAGAGTAAAGAAAGGAGAGAGAGGGGTAAACACTAGCAGAATAATTTTTAAAAGCTGCAAAGAGATGTGTGGCAGCAGGAATGTTTCGGTTGCTGCACATGACCAGGTGCTGCAGTCAATCTGTATGCTACGTCACTCCCCTTCCACAAAGCCAGAAGCAAGCAGGGGAAGAGAAGTTGGTACCTCAATGGTTGGTGATTATGGTGTTAAAATGTCAAAAGATAATAATCCACATTTGTAAAACACGAACAATCACCCGTAAGGGTCTCTAGGCGCTGGGGGCCGTCGGGAAGATTAAGCAAGCTATTGCCCAGAGTCACATGGTGCTGGGCTAATCTGCCGCCGGGATCGAAAGGTGATCCCCAGGTTCCGGAGTCCGTCACCCTGGCCGCGGCGCCACACCTCTTTCCCTGAAGATGACAATTTCAGTTCCTAAAATATTATTAGATTTCTGCAATACTTTGTACCACTGCCCATTCATCTTCCTTGTTCATGGTCCTCCCTGATCAAGAATCCTAGAGCCGGGCCTGGTGCCATCTAGTCTTGTGTACAGCTTGCGCCTTGCGTGCACATGTTCGGACTCATAAAAACCAGAGCTATTTATCAGAGTGTAGTAGAGAGAGCTCTGCAGACACACGGGCCGCAAGCCACACAGAGAACGCGTACCACAGCCATCCCAGCGTGGACAGCTTGCACAGAGTACGTACACACAAGAGCCCTCAAGCAGCCGATAAAATGCGCAACGACGTAGTCCACACACTGGCCACAGAGCGCATGCGCGACTCACCGATGACAACGAGGCCCAGGAGTGGCAGGAGGCTTCGCATCTTCCTGGAACCGGCACACACTACCAGGGCCAAATCTAGAGCAGAAACCATTTATACGCACCACGTCGATGCCAGCGCCGCCCCGGGCACACTTAATATTCACACACCCATCCCGTACCGTGGGCGAGGGCTCTCCGCGCCCTCTGAACAGCCCTATAAACATTTACAACCTGTATTGGTGATACAGAAAATGTTGCAAAATAGGTGCATTTTTTAATTGGAATCGTCGCACCCCCAAAGGCAAAATATGTTGCGAAAGGGGAGTGAGCAGGCGCACTAGGCTGATACATTACAGGACGGGCCGGCCCAGAAACGACAGGAAGATTGCCCAATGTCTGCATGAAAGGATGACATCCTAAAATTGCCGCCAAGTGGCTTGACTAGGGCACGAGTCGGTCGCATTTGGGACAGAACACCAAGAACTCCCAAACACAGCTGGTCTTCCAAAGCAGTAACTTTTTGAGGGTGCCTTCACTTCCTCAGTGGGCTAAATAACTCTTCGGTCCTCAAACCAAGCGTAAAAGAGATGACATTATTCACGCAAAAGCCTTAGAACTGACCCTCTTGCAGGAGGCTTCATGTTAGAGATAAGTGGGCAACTTTTGGGAGAACGCATAGCTTGCCAGGCTCTGTCAGTAGCTCGCATGGGTACGGGTCGACGTTTGGACGTTTACAAACATATACAATATTCGGAAATTGAACCACAACAGTGCAACATATAGTGCCATCTAGCGAAATTAGCCGTGCTTGCAGCCTCATCACTAATAAGATTGCTTTGTGTTTTTTTTTTTTTTATAAATCTTTAAATAAATTATGTTGCAGCACGAGTTCGAGTCCATGGGGAAGATGACCCCCTCTGCCCCACTTCTGAGGGTCCTAATACCAGTGCCATCATCCCAACATCTTGTAAGGCAAACCGATTCCCAAAAAGCAACCAGAGGCAGGTCACGTTGCTGTGTGCGCTGTGCCAAAATGCACACTTCCCACAGCAGCTTGGTAGTAGTCGACATCCAGCAAGAACTATACCTGAAACTGGGACTGAATGTCCACGAGGCTGTCTTACAGCATTACTTCACAGGCATGATGCTACAGCGACTTCCACGCAAGCACCTGTGGCAACCAAGTAGTTGGCCTCAGAGACCGACTGCAATACATGTATGGTTCAATTTACTTATTCTCTAATGCTCTGGGCCAAATGAGCTTCAAGGCCAATATCTTCTGACCCTATCAGTATCCAGCCAGTCAGGGCCACTTTCTGGTCATACCCATCCATCAGCTTTGGCTAGCCTGAAAGTTTTTTGTCACTTGATTCGTGTATTATGCTATCAGTTTCAAAAGAATAATTGCTGAGTGCACCACATCCTGTTTTTAGGTGATTGAAAAGGTCCTTCCCACCAGTCTCCATGGTGAGTGGGCCACACACTGATACATTTCTCTTTGGGTAGATGAATTAGAGACAGGACAGTAGAATTTCCTCATGAGATTCAAAGGGAGAGCACTATCACGCGTTTAGGAGTCTTACTGAATCTTTCCAACTATGTACAGGTTTGTAGGTGGTATGCTTTGAGAAGTTGTGGTCACACCAGCTGGCTCCCACATCTGTCTCAGCGATGAAGAGATAAAGTTGGATCCCCTGTTGGAAATCATTGTCATAGGAAATCTAACCCTTAGAAAATATCTCTAGGGATACACTAGCTACCACGTTTGCAGTCGTTCTCGCCAGAGGCACTACCTCCGGAGGCCTGGTGGCACTGTTTAATTTGAAAAAGAATAAGGAAGTGGCCCCAAAGCTTTCCTCAGAATCCTGTCGCCGGCAGTGCTGAATTCAAAGGCTGCTTAGTCTTGATTGAACCTCATTCCTCTTTCATCCCTACACTTTCTGACTCTTCATCTCACTCTTGCAGTATCTTTTTCATCCTGCTTTCTTCCTTTGTCACTGGTTTCCTGTCTTTCTCTTTCCTCTTTTTCTGCCTTTCCCTCTCTTGTTCTGGGTCAAAATCTGTTGATGTAAAATAAGTGCCAGTGCCCAAAAACGAGGGCCGATGGACCCACCTGCTACCCCCAGCTCAAATTAAACACTGCCTAGTGGCATGATTTACCCACAACCAAAATATACTTTTTGCCTGGAGCCACGTTTGTGGTGGGGGGAATCAAATGGACTTCCAATGTTGATTCCTCACCCGCTCAAATGAAACACCTACAGCAAAATTATGCCTTGGTCTTACATTTTGACTTACCACCCAGTTGGCAAGTGGTATATGTTCTACAGGACCTCTCTGTATCCCTGCACATCACTAGCCAGTAAAACAGAGGGTCCAACATAAATTGGCTCTTTCTAATGCCCACATATCCTGCTAATGACACTTTGAGAGCCACCCACAACAGGAATTTCTGTGCACTAAAGAGCCCACTAGCATCTTGCTAGCTACTGGCTCTGGATTTACAGGCTAAATAGAGAACAGTCAATCCTCCCATCAAATGTAGCATCTTCTGACTCATCACTCGCAGATATGTTCCCGGGCTTCCTTCTAAAGTCACATAAGTGTAAGGGACAGCGCCGGCCCCTCCATTAGGGCGGAGGAGTGCCGCCCCGCACCACCAGCCACAACAAATAAAACAATAATAAAACGGGGTTTTAACCCATTTTATTATCGTTTTATTAAATTCCCCTGGACCCTCCCCCAGGACTCTGACGAGTCTTGGGGGCAGGTCCAGGGGGATAACACTGTGGTGGGGGAGTGCACTGCGCATGAGACGCTTGGCCAGCCGTTTCATGCCGGCCAAACACCTCATGCTCAGTGTAGCTTTCTCCAGCCCCAGCTGTGTTGCTGGGGCTGGAGAAAGAAGGCACAAGCTCCCAGTCTACCTGGGAGCACAAAGTTGAATCGCTCAGACCAATCATGACGCTACTTTCCTGCAGCATCATGATTGGCCAAGTGCAGTCTGGGAGCCTGTCCCAGAATCAGGAAGTGTGGGATGGCGTGGACTACGGAGGCGGCGGCTGCGATCAGGTAAGTTTATTTCTCTAATATAATTTTGTTGTTGTTCCCTCCTAATCCCCTCCCATGCACCCCCCCCCCCCACACCCAGGTCACTTCTCCGACCCGCCCCGCCTCTTTGGCAGGGGACGGGCCGCGACTGGTAAGGCATACAACTTGTGTCTGGTGTAATTCCTCCCAGGCAGGTCTTTCAACAGCAAACAAACCTTGTAGCTCTTGCAGTCACCAAGGCTCCAACTCCTGGTCCCCTTCAGGTATTGCATTGTCCTCTCCTACTGGATCAAGGATGATGGATGCGCCTGTCCTTATGCGCTTACTACCTTCCTATGATCTAGGCAAATCTAGAATGGCTCCAGTCTCCCCATGCTTTGGTCAACACAGCGGACGTGGTCCAATCCTTGTAAACTTCTGGTCCTGGGACTAAACCAGGGGCAATGAAGAAATTGCCCAAGAGACATCCAGTGGTTTGCTTCTCGTTTACTCCTTCATCAACCATGTCTGACTTGCCATTGATTCCTACCTCAAATCAGATACATCATATCCTCTCCACTGGCTAAGCCTGTCCCATTGGCATGAGTCAGAACCTCCTTCACCTTGGGAGATGCCTCCTCAACTATAGTCCTATGAGCTCCTGTATATCTTAGGGCAGGAGCCCTTCTCCCATTGATGCTAGCTTCTAACACAAACCTCATCAAGTTTGGGTTTAAGTGCTTAAAGGCACCTGGGTCCCTCTCCTAGATGTCCCTAGCCACTAGGCTGGGCGTAACAGGGCATTCTTTGGTTACCTCATTCAGTCAACATACTTGTTATGATAGTTGCAACTAGTACATGGTCTTTCCCTTGACAGTGTCTCTTGTAAAACCCTTCCTTGTGAAACTTAGAACAAGTAATCACATTTGGCTTGCTCTCCTGTCTCCTTGTATTGTTCTTTACTTGGAACCCAATTTCCTTTCTACTTAAGTCTGCCCTTGAAACGTAGGCAATTGCTCTGACCCTTACCCTTCAGTTTGGGACCAGTCTGTTGAGAATTCTTTTCTCTCGTTTTCTCCCATTGGCTTAGACTCATAGTGCTGAAGATCTTTTTAACCTTGTTAGCTAATCACTTACAAGCCAACACTGCATGTTTCTCTGCATTCTTCAGTTAAGTCTGACAGGTATTGGCCAAGTGGGGCAAAGCACTTGTCTTTGAATCACTCTGTCACCATCAATGGTTATGGCATGCCAATCCTTGGCCTCCAGTTCTCTCAACCACTCATTCCAATCAACACACCAGGTATCATGTTTCAAATGGAATGCTGTCTTGTTTTCTTTTAAATTTCTCAAGGTTCTGATCTAGCTTCAGCCCAAACCATCTGACGAGTGACTCCTTCGTTTGCTCATTGTACATTTGCTCAGCCACACGCATTCTCCCACTGACTGACGTACCTTCCATGGGCAAGTGACTCATTAGAGTAACTGCTTAGAAGAGCTCTTGAAGCTCACAAACCAATCCAAAATATATTGTTCTGCATACATATGCACAATCTATTTGGAAATCTTGGCAAGTACTCCAATATAGTTGGACATGGAATCACTTTTCCAGATGTAGCTGTCCTTGCTGCTGTCCTTAGTTTCTCTTTCTCTAAAGCTACCCTCTGTATCTACAGTTTCATTTCATACTCTTTTCTTTCCTTGAGGGCTCAATCCTGCTTTTAATCTTGCCTCCTTTCCTCTTGTTCCTGGCAAGCTAATCTCAACTGCTCCTTCTTCACCTCCTGGCCTCCTCCTCTTCCTCACCCTTCAGTAGGTCCAACTGCAAGTCCAGGATCTCATGTAGACTTAACCCATCCATAGGAATAGCTCCTGGACTTGGTATCAGTGATACTCTTAAATGTAGGAGGGAGATTGTCTTAGGGAAATTGTGGAAAGAAAATTTAGGGACAAAGTGAGGGTTTGGCTGGGAAAACATCTACTAAGAGCCTGAGAGATGGTAACACCACAGCATCCCTTCTCTAGGTTCCAATCAAGGTATGTTCACCTGAATCAATCACAGTTTCCCTCTTACTACATAGCTTCTCTATCTTGTCCTTAAGAAAATTCAGAGGGACCTACCTGTCCTTGTTCCTTGTAGGCTCCCTCCGTCTATCCAAACACAGATATTGAAACTCATCTAAGGATAGGGTATCCAAGGTCTACCTCCACTAACTTTGCATCTGCCATTGTGCTGTGCAGGTACTACTGTGTACAGGCCGGGCTTCTTGGGAAAGGGGCTTATATTGTCTGAGGTACGTAAGTAGGAGGGTTTAAATGTACTATTCTAACTCCATTCTTTTATACATTGGAAAAGAGCATCTAGGTTTGGGGTTTCATGCAGAACACCCAAATAATACAAAATTCCCTTAAAAAACATTTTGAAACAAAAAACACATTACATTTCTGTTTAAAAAAGTACACTTCTTGAAAAAGAATATAAATTAATTAAAAAAAGTATTAAAACATAAGAATTATAATTTTAAAAAATAAAATCTCATAACTCACCAACAACACATGCATTAAACAAATTCTCTTTTTCAAAAATAACATTTTCTATTGAAATGTAACAAATATCAATATTACATTAATACCAACTTTAAAAAAGACATTAAAAAACAGAAATAAACCTGCAAAATATCACACAATACATAATAATGGTTTTAAATGAGTAAACATTTTAATCAATTAAAATGTTTTAAAATAAAATTAACTTGTAACTTATTAATTAACATAAATAATACATTAACCAATTAATATTAAATATTTTACTTCACTGACCATCCATCTAATCCCGCTAAAAAATCCAACAACCTGAGTTAAGCATTTCATACATAAATACAAAATGTAATAAACAATCAAAGATCTAATAATACATTAAAAAGTTACTTACTTTCAGTAACGCTCTTTCTGCTAGATAGAATATCTACCTGCAGATTCTGCACCTTTTGAATACCAGTCTGGATCCAGAAGGTGTTCTCTATCTCTCCCACACAGGTAGGGATTGTCAGATAATCTTTGGCGCTATATGTGACTAAAGATGAGCAAAACTTGAAGAATGTTCTGGTGCAAAATTACATGAAATTAAGCATAATTACAAGGAAGGCATCACAAACTCAAATTTTACCCAAATAGTATGTTTGTTTAAAAATTCAACTTGAAAATGTAATTTCGAGTTGATTTCTAGTCGCTCCCATTCAAGACACTCTTGCATGCATTGAGATTTGTACTTTTGCGCTACAAAATTACCTGAACGGTCCACTTGAGTAAAGAAATCTACCTAATATGTTTGTTGACTGCCGACGGTAAAGGAACTGCGGCCTGCTGCTTGTTGTCAAATTTGTAGTTATACTCTGAAAGATCTGCTCATGTAAAAAATTTACCCAAAATGCTGCTGGCATTCAAATATTAGGTGGGTCAGTGAGGAATCTGCAGGTAGATATAGTATCCCCTAGAAAGTGCATTACAGAAGGTAAGTAACTTTTTCTTCTGATGGATACTTTTACCTGCAGACTCCTCAGCTTTTGAATAAAAATCCTAGTCATTCACCCAGCAGGAAGTTGGTGAGAGTCAGTTATACCAAGAAATCTTGAAGCCCTGAGCAAGCAAAGTGACCTTTCCTCTTCACCTCAGGAGCCAAACAATATTGCTTTGCAAAGGTGTATAGGGACACCCAGGTTGCCAAATTGCAAATGTCTGCAACTGGTTCGTCTCTTGCCAGCGGGAGGACCACAAAACACCTTGTGGTGCTTTCTTGTGTGCCATGGTGTATCAGATCTTACTGCACAGAATTAACCCTCTTGACAATATCCTCTTATGCTCTGCCTTGCCCTTAATCTTTCCAATGTACCCCATAAAGCGCTGATCACCCAGCCTGATTCATGGGTCCTGCCCATGTAGAAGCTGACCACTCTCCAGGAGTCAGGATAGTGAAGTCTCTCTTCCTCCTTCATTGGATGTGGCAGAGGGTAGAATGGTGGAATGGTAATGGACTAGGCTCAGTTGAAGGGGGTAGCTATCTTGGGCAGGATGGCTGCCCTAGTTCTCAACACTAGCTTGTCTGGGAAGAAAGAGGTAAATGGAGGTGCCACAGATATGGCTTGTAATTCACTAACACATCTGGCTAACATAATAGCAACCAGAAACACCGTCTTAAAAGTTAGTAGCCTTAAACGACAACTGTGCAATGGTTCAACTGGTAACATAAGGAATGTGAGAACAAGTTTAAGGGCCCAGTGGTGCATAATAAATGGAGTAAAGCGATACCAAAGGGGATGATGGACGGAGCGCTTGAGCAAATCAAACACTCACCCCCAGTCAACTGATCTGGGTTTAATACATCATCATTCTTTAGCTCACTCCACCAACCCAGTTCAGACATGGCCATATGCAAATCAGTCTTACCCTGTGCCTCATGGGAACAGTCCAGCCCGAACTGCCAAGCCATGTCTTCCCTGGACCGGAAACAAGCATCCTAGGACCGGTTTCGGGTTCATAACCCTCATCAGCCAGGCTATCTTGAATCCAGTGGCAAAGTGAGCAAGGGACCCACGTCTGGGCATACCCTGCCAACTTAGGGCTAACAAAGCGATAAAGGGGATGATGGACGGAGTGCTTGAGCAAATCAAACACTTGCCCCCAGTCAACTGATCTGGGTTTAATGCATCATCATTCTTTAGCTCACTCCACCCCCCCAGTTCAGACATGGCCATATGCAAATCAGTCTGACCCTGTGCCTCATGGGAACAGTCCAGCCCGAACTGCCAAGCATTGTCTTACCTAGACCGGAACCAAGCATCCTGGGACCGGTTTCGGGTTCATAACCCTCATCAGCCAGGCTATCTTGAATCCAGTGGCAAAGTGAGCAAGGGACCCACGTCAGGGCATACCCTGCCAACTTAGGGCGAACAAAGTGATACCAAACCCCGAAACCGGTCCTAGGATGCTTGTTTCCAGTCCAGGGAGGACCTGGCTTGGCAGTTTGGGCTGGACTGTTCCCATAGGCATAGGGTCAAGACTGATTTGCATATGGCTGGGTTCAAACTGGAATGGCATGGTGAGAAAAAAACAATGGATTTAGGCCCAGATCTCTGTACTTGGGTGAATGTATGACATTTTTTTTTGCAGAGTTTTATATAGCGTGAACTTGACCCGAATCCAATCAGGTATCAGAGCGCTTAAAATAGCACCAGTTACGTTACATGAGGTAACACATTCAGATTTTGTTAGGTACGGGGAGATTAATGATTTGCCCAGAATCACAGGAAGTTCAGCGTCATTACTGAGACTCGAACCCAGTTCCCCAGGTCCGAGGTCAAGCGCCCTAGCCGTTAGGCCAACTCTTCTCCCCAATAGACATTGTTCTGCATTCTGTCCATCAACTGTTGTGTTTTTTAATAAATGAAGTAGGCAGAAACTTGTTAGTAAGCGCCTTTAAAAATCTGATAACAATGGGTGACTTAATGAGGGATGACTGATCAGGTAAGCATAGAACAGCTGATCAAGTTGATAAATATCCTTTAACAGTACCCAAAGCACAACCCTGTACAATCAGCGAGAAGGCAAATTGTAGAATGTCAGATAAACTGGCCTGAAGAGAATCTATGGAGTTTCCAAAATGCCTCTTGACAACTTTGCTCCTTAATCCTGAATAGACTTTTGTGGTGGATTGTCTTTGTGAACATGATATAATATCCACCACTTCAGAGGGCAGGAAAAAAGTACTCAGGTTGCCCCGCTGAACACTCTCACTAACTCTGAGCCTTGTGCAACTGCACCTGTTCCACCACTGATAGCTACACCCACAATTCACTTCCTCTCCCTCTCACAACCTGCAATCAATAACACGTTGTAACACACCCATACTTCTTCATTCACTCCCTTGCACTAACTTTCACTAATTCATGCACACTCCCAAACTGTGATTCTCACTTTCACTCTCACTGACTCTCTCAAACACACACACTTTCACTCAATCCATTCACTCTAGATGTAATGACAAACCTTAGATCTCCCCTGGACCAAGGAATGTACCGTCACTTTCCCAGGGAGAGAATATCAGTTCCAAACTTATGGAATATAACATATGCACAGCACTTCCTAAGGTGGGCAAACTTTCAACACTCCCCCAAAGGCAAGGCAAGAAAACAATAATTTGCGCATCACTTGTGAGGAGTAGCGCCAACTTCCTATAACACAATTACCTGCTAGAAGGGAATTCACCCATCCTTCTACAACAGAATACTTGGCCAAGAAGAGTCCACACCTCCTGCTACAAGGAAAAGACGAATTGGTATATCTGGGATGTATTTATTAGTAAATAGCATCACACAGTAAGCCAAATGCACCTAACATAGCAGACTCTAACATATCAATAGTATGATTGCCAATATCAATCAAGGCAAATATATATTTAGAAATATATATATATATATAGATATAAGAATCAGAAATCAGAAGGAAAGGCAGTAAAGAATTCAGAGACAGTAGCAGAGACACCTCACCTAATGCTCCATTTCACCCCACTTTGCTCAAGGGGAGTCCATTGCTTGAACCGGGCGAATGCTCAGAGGTGACCCCACTTTCCGTGACAACACGTCTGCTTCACGGATGAACTTCCACCGAGCCAGTGTAGACTCCCCTTTTTAATACACATTCAAAACACAGCGAAGCTTCTAGCAAGCCACGCCCCCTAGTTCTCATGAGAGTCAGTACCAGCCTGCTTCAAGGTCAGACAAGGGTTGATCAGGCCCCTGTTATGACTAAAAGTCAAACCATGTACATTCCTCTGATAAGAACCAGTTCTCTCTAGTCAGTAAAATGCGAAAAACAGCAGGAAAGCAAAACATGCCCTCTTCTTCACAGAAAATGGCTTCAGAGTTAGTTACGCCATGCACACAAAGGCCCAAAGCAAGATGGAATCAAAAAAGCAAGGAGCACCTATAATTCTCATCCACACAACTTACAAGCACCACTGTGCACACAGAAAAGTTTGAAGCAAGGTAAAGTCAGAAGGCAGAATGACATTAGACCACGTCAAAGCCAATAGGTCAAAGTCATAATTCACCTAACCCAAATAACATTATACACTTAATCCCTCAGTATACAACATTGAGCACATGTGTGCACCACCACCCACAAGACTGCACCTCAACATCCCATACCTTCTATTCTTGGAAAAACTATTCCACTAAAAGGCAGAAGAAAAGCAGGCATATGCAAACCCATCCTACATTAAGGCTAAGGTAACATAACACACTTAAGTCAGTACAGAATGGTGGTGGTTGAGGGTCATCATAGGGTGTCAGACCACAAAAGTGGCTGATTCACTACATTGCACCCCATGACCCTTGATCATCACCATTCACATATATCAAAAACAAAATCTAATGAAGCACTTCATCTCTTCACTGCAAAAATGAAATCATTGCAAAGGAAATAGCAACTGCATATCATAACTGAAAAACAAAACTATCATTGAAGCACTGCATATCTCAATTGAAAGCAAAACCATTTAAAACCACATGTCTAAATTGAAAGGCACAACTACTAAAAAGCACATGTTGAAACAGCAACTCATGTGTTGAAGTGGCTACACAAAAATACATAATTCAAAACAAATCATGACTAAAAAGCAACTATGATCGAAATGCTCCATTGCAAAACCGAAAAACTCATCAAAAGTATATGATAATCACTTTAGAGCAAATAAAGTCTGCATTCTCTAAATACATGTAAAAGCAATAACTCAGGTGCATCTAGAAATAGCTCATAGATATCTGGATACATGTTTAAATGAATACATAAAATAAATAAATCAAGCTTTTGAATGCTCCTAATGCCTCTAATGGTTAAACTGGAAACTCTACTACCGAACTCATATATTGTAGCAACAGCTACAGGTTAATACTGTTCACTAACTTAGAAAATATCTACTCTGATTGCAGCAAAGCGTCTCTATTGGTCTCCACCCCTAACAACAAATACAGTCCTTCTGTGTCAAAAAACACACAGCCGTCTTCCATCGCATCTGAACTTCACGTTGATAAAACAGTTCTGGCAAAGCACATCCTGTAGTTCCCTCTTTTGTTTCTTCTTCACTGTCACGCAAGTAGTCACCCTGTGTGAAAGACACACAGCCTTCATGCATGTAAAGTCGACCTCACGTGAAGGAAACAGTTCCACACTTTGCTGATCCTTTTTTTGCTTGGAAAGAAGCAGTCCATCAAGCTCTCCGGCACATATCTGCATCTGTATCTCTTTGACAAGGGAGGACCCCATCCAGTCTGGTCAGCCACAGGCATCAGCCGCCACCGTCTGGTCTGGCGATCACTCCAGGCTTGGGGGGGGGGGGGGTGTTGGAGGAGGGGGGGAGGGGGGGAGAGGGAGGGCCCCACTCACACAGGAGAAGGGAGTCCCACTCACACGCGGAGAACTGGGCGAATCTGAAAAAGAAACAAGCATCACTCTTCTTGCAAAAAACATTTTTCAAAAGTACACTTCTTCCGTCTTGCATTTCTAAAAATACAATATTTTCATTTCTGTCTACATAGGTCTCCTCCAGCTCTGGGGAATTGTCTAAGAATACTACCAACGCTTTAGCCTCTGAATTCTTGGTAAAATCTCTCTTTTTCTATACACAGCAAGAAGGGCTGGGGCAGTCTCCTTCTCTCACTTCTCTCACTGCACCCCTCACAGGTGCTGCCCCCCTTCACAAATCTCTGCGGACACTAAATGGCCCCTTGCCAAACATAACAAGCAGAGACTTCTCAGGCTGTCTCTAGCTGGCACCTTATCTCTTCAAGGTCAACGTGCTCTGAACTCCTGCTGCCAACTTTCGTCTGTACCTATCTGCTCTGCAACTCTCTCTACTGGGGAGAGGAGCTGGGATGACCCCTCCCGTAGGAATTCCTCCTAAGTCATCACAGAAAGCCTGAGCTCTTCTCAGCGTTGCTGGATGATCTCACTGCAAGCCTCCCAAACATCAGTTTCAAAGACGCTTTCAAATGACCCACTCCCAGAACAACTCTTTACATGTCTGAGAGGAAAAACAGCTTTAACCTCTCCTTACCTCCAGCTAGACTTCACATTCTTTAATCTGAAAATGCTCCTCCATTTTGTCCAACTAATTCTAGCAAATTCTTAACTGACATTAGTCTATCGCCTCATGAAAAAAAAAAAAACTGCTCTTGACATATCAAAAAGGAAAAAGCATTGGCAATATCAAAAGTCACATATCAAGTCCCATGCTACTTCTGTAACAATATCTGGGACAGCATCAGTCAAAGAAGGTATATTTGCACACATGCTACACAATTAGGGTCACCACCTCAATCTGTCAAGCCCTGAATGATCACACTGATCCCTTCACGCCCATCTGGCATTCTGTACTGTTTCAAATTAATTTCCTTTATAACATAGGGCACCTTCACTGGGAAATCTTGTGTTTCAAACTCCACTTCAGGACTTTCTATCAAATCCTGTGCAAACAGTTTTTCTGTCTGTACATGCCACTTAATAACCATTGCAATCTCCCATAGGCAAACCACATTTTCTCTACCAGTATCTTGTGGTGCGCAAACGCACAAAATCATCTGCATTTGTCCAGCATCTGAATTTAAAAGTAACCTTTCATGTACCTGCACTTTCCTGTAACTAAAAAGGGCACATTGCTCTTGAATGAACTCACCGTTGGTCTGTTTACCTTCCTGCACATTCCTTTGTAGCTGAAAAACTTCATCAGAAGAATTAATTAAAACTGTCTGTGTAGCTCGTAGACTGACTGCATTCTCTGTAACATTTATCACATCTGAATCATTCTGGCTGGTCAAAGTAAACAGCTTCACAGCCTGGTACACGTTTAATTCTGTCTTCAAAGATATATTTTCAAACTGGGCATCAACTAGCTCTGTTTTCAACTCACTACGTTCTTTTTGCAAATGCCCACATGTTTGATGCATATTAACCAACACATTTAAAATAACACCGCTGTCTCTGTCTAAAATGTCATTAATCTCCTGCTGATTAACACCCTTCATTGCAACTTCGGAGTCTGGAATCTCAAGGGAGTCCCACGCATCAGGAGTATGCTCTGACATCTTACATTCACTTTGCAACTGAAAACATTTTATATGCATTCCTTAACAAACACTTGAAAGGGATCCAGCCCTTTCTGCCTCACGTAGCAAGCTATTTATAAGCACTTTTTACAAAACACACTTAAACACACACACACCAATTCTAACTCAGCACAATTAGCTCACTTCATGAGCCAGCACATCATATGGGCTACCCCCATGCAAATAAATTAATTGATATCTAAGAGTCTGCTTTCAATTTCTAAGAAACATATTTCTTCCCCTTTTAAATCAACGTTCAGATCCTGCAACCGACTACGCCAAAAATGTAATGACAAACCTTAGATCTCCCCTGGACCAAGGAATGTACCGTCACTTTCCCAGGGAGAGAATATCAGTTCCAAACTTATAAAATATAACATATGCACAGCACTTCCTAAGGTGGGCAAACTTTCAACACTCCCCCAAAGGCAAGGCAAGAAAACAATAATTTGCGCATCACTTGTGAGGAGTAGCGCCAACTTCCTATAACACAATTACCTGCTAGAAGGGAATTCACCCATCCTTCTACAACAGAATACTTGGCCAAGAAGAGTCCACACCTCCTGCTACAAGGAAAAGACGAATTGGTATATCTGGGATGTATTTATTAGTAAATAGCATCACACAGTAAGCCAAATGCACCTAACATAGCAGACTCTAACATATCAATAGTATGATTGCCAATATCAATCAAGGCAAATATATATTTAGAAATATATATATATATATAGATATAAGAATCAGAAATCAGAAGGAAAGGCAGTAAAGAATTCAGAGACAGTAGCAGAGACACCTCACCTAATGCTCCATTTCACCCCACTTTGCTCAAGGGGAGTCCATTGCTTGAACCGGGCGAATGCTCAGAGGTGACCCCACTTTCCGTGACAACACGTCTGCTTCACGGATGAACTTCCACCGAGCCAGTGTAGACTCCCCTTTTTAATACACATTCAAAACACAGCGAAGCTTCTAGCAAGCCACGCCCCCTAGTTCTCATGAGAGTCAGTACCAGCCTGCTTCAAGGTCAGACAAGGGTTGATCAGGCCCCTGTTATGACTAAAAGTCAAACCATGTACATTCCTCTGATAAGAACCAGTTCTCTCTAGTCAGTAAAATGCGAAAAACAGCAGGAAAGCAAAACATGCCCTCTTCTTCACAGAAAATGGCTTCAGAGTTAGTTACGCCATGCACACAAAGGCCCAAAGCAAGATGGAATCAAAAAAGCAAGGAGCACCTATAATTCTCATCCACACAACTTACAAGCACCACTGTGCACACAGAAAAGTTTGAAGCAAGGTAAAGTCAGAAGGCAGAATGACATTAGACCACGTCAAAGCCAATAGGTCAAAGTCATAATTCACCTAACCCAAATAACATTATACACTTAATCCCTCAGTATACAACATTGAGCACATGTGTGCACCACCACCCACAAGACTGCACCTCAACATCCCATACCTTCTATTCTTGGAAAAACTATTCCACTAAAAGGCAGAAGAAAAGCAGGCATATGCAAACCCATCCTACATTAAGGCTAAGGTAACATAACACACTTAAGTCAGTACAGAATGGTGGTGGTTGAGGGTCATCATAGGGTGTCAGACCACAAAAGTGGCTGATTCACTACACTAGACCACTCAGAAACACATACACAAACGCATAGTGAAATAACATTTTTGTTTTACTTAGCTGGCAACTTGGACACTACATGACAGCAGCAAAGCAGAAATCTAGTGCTGGGCATTGGAAACAGCAACCATGATTCGCAATTAGAAGCCAAATTGAGCAACAAAGGCAGGATTGAAAAGGGGAAGACCCACCTGAATACCCCTCTCAGCTACTTGATAGGCAGGGCCACTAGAATTATGTGCCGGGGGGCCCAATTATGTGGCAGCATTGACTAAATTATGCATCAAGAAGAGGCAAATTATGCAGCGTAATGTGGCACATTTTCCACACAGAGTATGGAGAGAAACTTAATGAGCTACTTTTAAAATATGATTTGGGTTTTAGCAATGAGTTAGGAGACACGCCAGTTGATGTATTATATACATTCGATGGCAGTATGGGAAAAAGCGTTATTTATTTTTTGCTCTTTCCTAAGCGATATTCTACCCTAGTTAAAATCTTTTTTACTACAAAACATTGTAATGAGCGACCACTTCCCACAGAGCTTAACGCTGGATACTGACCCTGTAATTAAGAAGGGGTTCCATCACCACACCGTAACCGTGGAAAATATTGAGCTTACCCATATTAATTGTTTTACCCTGCGCTGGTCTATGGTTGACCCGTCTAGATTTTTAGAACAATTAATCCACCAGAAGAGATGGGCTTTTCTTTTGATGTGTGTCTGGACGAGTTAGTGGAAGCAAGTACGGTTATTAAGGCCTTTAACCAAATAGATATCTATACTCAACCAGTTCCGCTAAGATCAGATTTGGGACTAGTGGTGAATGCACACGATCTTTTGACATCAGAATAGGAGTCCGTCAAGGATGCGTACCCGCTCCTTTTTTATTCAATCTATATAATAATAGCTTGGGTAGCACCCTTGCGAATGCATGCACCGACCTGCCCCAAATTGGATATCGTCCTAACCAGGTTCTACTCTACGCAGACGATGCAGTACTTATGGCCCACACCCCACTGGCTTTGCAGCGTCTTCTAGACAAAGTCATTCATTTTAGAGAGAATCTGGGGTTGTTAATCAACATTAGCAAAACCTTTGTCATGAAAGCAGGCCGAAGACTATCAAAGGGGCGTAACATTTTAATAGGAAAAGCGATTTTACCACAAACGCCCTCTTTTTCATACTTGGGAATTTTATTTTTATTGGTGTAGGGAATTGGAGAAGTGCAGTAAGCTACAGAAGGATGCTATTTCTTAGATCAATTACAGGCCTGTGCAATTTCTCGGGGAAATGTAAACCTCCTAAAGAAATGTTAACCATCTACAATGCCAAATACTGATCAATTGCAATGTATGGTTCTGAGCTATGGGTGTATGTAAATGTGGACTCTTTACAGCTGCTAGAATTTTTTTTTAAATCTCCTAGGGCTCCCAACCAGTTGTTCGAACTTTGTATGCCACTCGGAACTGGGAGCAATTCATTTAGCTGATTTGATAAAATTGCAGCCAGTGCTCCTTCGGCACAAGATTTGAACTTCTGACTATATGAATTTTAATCGTTCTATTGCACAGGACTGTTGTGATTCGGAGCTTGCTCTGAAAATTCCATGGTTACATTTTTATCAAAATATTTATGACTGACATGAGTCATCCTGAATATTATGATAACGCTGAAACGCATCACAAGGAAATCACTAAAAACAGAATGTTTAAAATTACTGGAAGATGTGAGATTATCAGTGGAACTGGTCAAAACAACTGTACAGCACAACCAAATGATTTTGACCAGTTTCTCGATTCAACCATATTTAATCAGTGTTTTTAATCCCCAACCTAGGTTGTTTTGTTTTGACGCGTTTCAGGCTTCACATCTTTCATCATTTGACAAGCTTCCCACTTACTAACAACTGGTCATGACAACTAATGTACTGCCCTTGTGACAAGATGTCTGAACAATCAACCATACATGTACTGTTTTTTTGTAAATGTTGTAAGGATTTGAGGATTTCTTTTATCAAGCCTCTATTGAAATCAATAACAATGTAGGCCGGCGTATTTATATTTACAATTACTCCCAAATTTGTATTCATGTGTGGCATTAGCTAGATTCTTGAGGGCTGCTATTTGCAGAAGTAATCACTAATTGCTGTATGCTAAATTGTATATGCTTATTATCTGCACTCTTATCTTTTAAATGTACTGTTATGTATACTTTTATGATTATCACTTTGAATCGAATAAAGATGATTATGATGATAGTATCATTTCATTATTTTGAAATTTTTATACTGGGTAACACTTTCTGGGCATAGGTTGCAACTCTTTGGTACTAATTTAAAACCTAAATATAGCAATAAGCAGCAGAAAGGTGACCAGTCAACCTTTGCACAGGAACTTCCGCTACTTAGCAAAACATGTCGCTGAGTTTTTAGTAACCTTTGAAACGTTTGAGCTAGAAAGAACATTTTGTTAAAATCTGGAGATTAGGCAGCAGATGATGGATTATGTGGCAAATCCATCACTATGCGAAAAACGCTGCAGCCACACATGTGCATCTTTCCAGTGGTAGGACTGAAAGCACAGGCCTATAAGAAGCTGGGATAAGCACAGGCCTATAAGAAGCTGGGATAGAACTGGGGAACCTGCTCCTGCTGCGCTTTGTGGCTTTTCATTGGCTTCAGGGATACACTGATGTACGCAGTGACAGACTCATTCCAGCATATATAAAGTGCTGCCTGAGGCATGTGCAGTATGTCTGCTAATTAAAATGGATTGTGCCTGTATTAAGTATCATAGTTACAACTACCCCCCTCAAACATCTCACAGTCCACCTCCCAGAAGGTCCTTCTGTGCCTCTTGTTCTTTTTTGTTTGGTGGAAAGACATAATAGACTAAAGAGGTGGATCAGAATGATACTGTGGATAGACAGCACCTGGCATTTCTACCACAACACCTTTCTGCCACAGCAGCATGGTTTTCCACAGATTGCTTTGTCCCCAGTGTATTCTACCTCTTGATCATCCTTACCATCTCTGCAAGTGGCAGTTGGTGGTTGGAAAACCTTACGCCAAAGGGAGAACAGTGCCTGCTACAAATCCAAGACTTATTCACATCTCAAAGGACCCAAACCGGTAAGTGTAGTCCCATGGGCTAACACTACTTCAGAGACATGGTCCACCTGACTCCCCTCTTTTCAGAGTCTACCTGTTTCAAAGCTCAAACTTTGTGCTCAGAGACAAGAGTTAAAAATGTTATGTTTTCTCTTCAACTTTTTTTTCTGCTTAGGATCACTCTTTCCTTCCCATGTACTACAGTGCATTTAGTGGAGAGGTGTGGCTCACTGGTTAGAGGCGGCCGATCCGTAAGCAGAGAATCGGCCAGGGACCAGGGTTCAATTCCCGACGCGGCAGGGTCGTGGACCAGGGTCAAAACGGACTCGATAATTCTCGCCTCGGTATCTACTCTAACCAGGAACACACTCGGCAACTCTGGGCATTAGCTTGCCTCATCTCCACAACGGCCCCCCACATTCGCCGGGGATGCCTGGTTTCACCTTGGAGATACCCTGGAGGGACCATCTCACAGGGATAGCCAGGACGGGTTCCCCAGCGGTCTACAGCGCCACGACGCCTCAGGGCAGCAGTGCGCTTTACAAGACACATACATACATTACCTTCTTTTGCAATTGTCCATTGGTAGTCACCCACCTGGACCTCAACAATCTACACCCTGCCCGATGTCCCTCTTGTCCCTCTCTCCACATGTCACAGCCTTCTCTCCCATTCCCTGTCATCCCCCTTTTCCTTTTGCTCAACCTGCCCCTTTCCACTCTATACATTTTACCTTTGTCTCATACCATAATAAACATTGTCTCCTTGTCACAGCCCGCTCTTTCTAAATTTCCTCACTACAAATGTAGATCAAAAGGACATACCAAAATGACACAAAAGCAATGAAGATCTAAAGACGTTCACAACAAGTCACACTCTGGGAATGAAGAGGGTGTGACATTGAGAGGTGATAAGAAGACAGGGTAAATGGAGATTAGCTCCATGTGTCTAAACTTTTGCAGCGCAGTCAATTAAAAACTCACCATTGAAAAGGGTGAAGTCTGCTCGGTAACAAGAAGCTAATTTCTGTGCCTATTTTATTAAGGAGAGGAGAAGGTTGTTGATCTGGAGACAGGCTGAACACTTAGAAGACATGCATTCCACAGAGAAAAGTAGGTTCTTGTCCATAGAGAGAGATTGGAGCTCTGCCACAAAATTACCTTCTCATCTTGTAGAGCTGAACTCCCTCGCCTGCAGATAGAGCTGAGCTCCAGCGCAGACACACCACATCCCTGCATACATAGTGCTGAACCCATGCACAGATAGAGCAGAGACCGAATACCCATAGAGAATTTCTGTCCTAAGCTGAAGCTGAGTTCCTGCATGAATAGTACTGCAAACCTGGGCAGCCATTGCTGAGCTCTTCCAAGTCTGCAGCTGAGCTCCATTGCACAGTGGTGAGCCCCTGTGCAGACATAGATTTTGGTGAACCAGTTCACAGCCAGAATTGAGCTCTTCCAGCATTCATTCCTATAATGTAAAACCTGAGGTCCTGCAGGAACTGAGAAACCAGGTCCAGCTACTATCCTGTAGGAGTATCACACGTCTCTCACCCAGGTTAATCTTCCTGATAGGGAGTGAGGAGTAGAAGGTGGGAGGGATGACAGTGAGAGAGAGGGGAGTGAGAGATAAAGAAAAAGACAAGGTAGATAGTAGTGAAAGAGAATTATGCATCTGTGCGAATATGGACAGAAAGGTGAGAAAGAAATTAGGAGAGTGTGACTGAGATGGAAAAGAACAGAGTTGGAGTGTGACACAAGAGACACCAGAGTGAGAAATGCATGAACAACAGCACAACAATAATGCTGAGGCAAACTTTATGTTATCTTAAGGGTATTTGCGAAGTGCACAGCTCACCCTGGAGAGTATTTTTGTGCTGAGAAAGCAGGGGTTGTGTCGGCTGTGACTGCGACTTGTCCAGCTAAAGAGCCATGTTTCAGTTTCTTGTGGGGCTCAAGGACTGAGAAGGCAGCCCAAATGTGTAAGGGTAGGTTATTCTAGGTCTTTGGGCACAAGTTAAGGGAAAGCTGGTTATTTGTGTTTGGGGGGTGTATGCAAGCAGGATTCTGGCTGAACATAAGTATCTGGTGAGTGTGTTGCATGAGGGTTAGTGAATGGGGAGACAGTGGAGGTCTTTGTCAGTGTGGGGTGATGTGAGCACAGGGGAAAGCCTAAGTGTGAGTCTGCCTGTTGGGTTTTTATGGTCTGAAGTCTTCTGGCAGCTAGACAGTGATACCGACATAGTGCATTGCCATGATCCAGCTTGCTAGTGATGAGGGTCTCGGTGACTCTCCTGCATGTGCTGAATGGGAGGGGAAACAGCCATTACATTGCATGCGTTACAACGCATGCGATTACAACGTGGTTGTTACGACCGCGTTGTTACATCGCAGTACAACGCAAGTCGTTACATCGACTTGCTGTAGGGGGCACGCTAACCTACGGAATAGTATAATTTACTATTCCAACATCTTCCCTACTGTTGCGCAGACTGGAGTTGGAAAAGTAAATTATACTATTCCTAAGTCCAGCCCGCCTGCTACAGCAAGTCGATGTAACGACTTGCGTTGTAATGTACTGCGATGTAACAATGCAGTTGTTGTAATGACCGCGTTGTAATCGCATGTGTTGTAAACGCATGCGATGTAAGGTTCTATATTCTACTGGGAGTCACTTGAAGATTACATTGAGCATTTTGAGGGTGTGAAAGCACGAGGCGGTGACTACATTGATTTAAGTAAACTTTACAGCATATTTCAGCCATTCCTTCTGCTCCCTTTAAAAGAAGTCTGCTGTTCACTGTGTCACTGGGCAGTGCTGTTTGTGGATAGTGCTGATATCAATCTCCAAAGAAACATTTTGGTCACCAGTACACATTTTGTATTTAACCAATCAGACACTGGGTTGGAGTGAAGGTGTTGCACATGTGACAGAATCAATTAGCAGCTATGTTTTAAAAATGTAAAAGGAGGTCTAGTCAATTTTTAAAAGTTTTGTTTCATGTATAACATCAAACGTAAACCCTTCACATACTGAAGGAACATTGCGTTTTATATGTTCACTTCGCTGGCATGGTTGAAGCAGACAAACCCCAAAGTGAGTGGATGGAGGAGTAAAGCATAAAGCTTGTGAGGGCAAGTCAGCTTCAAGGGTACAATAAGAGGCATTTCTTGCAGGAGCCTCTGTTAGTGCATGTGCGCTAATCTTTAATGTATGGCTTTGTGGCAACTCTAACAAAGGGAAGGACTCCAATCATGGTGCCCTCAAATCATGCTCCCCTCAGTGGACAAAAACATCTGCGTACTCCCCTATACCGTTAACTATACTTCCATTTTCCTACGAGAGAGCACAAGGCATCTGTTTTGGTGAAGGAACGTGAGCTCTGCACTGACTGACTGGCAGTTGTGTGCACTGGCTGGAGCTACAGGAACCCTTTGAGAGTGGTGCAGCAGGTTTCTGGGCATGCAAACACTTTCCCACATGCACAGATCTACTCCCAGGTCTCCTTCTGGCTATCTCAATGCAATCCTGCAGAAGTGTCTTATACTGATAATGGTCACCATAACAAGAATGAATGTAATTTTTACATGAATTCAGCTCCTTCAATAATATGGCTGCCAGCACTTCTTCCCATGATGGATTTCTGTTGCAGCATGCACACATTTAAATCTGTGCATCTTTGTCTAACCTTCTTTCATTTGGAGAGAAAGAAACAGTGACTGAGTAAAAGTTTGGCTTAGGTGTGTGTATTTTATTGAATTAATTTAGAGCTAATAAAATGGGAACTGGCTGTATAGTTGAAATTTACAAAATAGCCTCATTGCTCTCACAGCAGTGTTTAGCCATTTTAAGGAAGTATTGCAGGGCCAAAAACTGAAAAGAATTTATCAACCATTTGAACACTACCTTAGATGACAGAAAATACCACATTAAGAAATATACTCATCCCCACCACGATCTCTGCTCCACAATAATGGTTACAATGGAGATTATTGAGAAGTCATTACATCTTCAAGTAAAATGCAGGTATTTCCATGTTTAATGCTTTTATTGCACAAAAGGCATAGGAACAGTGAAATATGAAAAATATTTCACTGTTACATGTGAAATACAGATTTTGTTTCAACTGTGCAAAGGTTAACATTGTCCAGGCTACTAGGATTATGCAGCTTGGAGGACCAAGTTTTTTTTTAAAACAAATTTTATTATGTCAATATAGCCATCACCATGCAGAGCCCCGTAACCCAGAGACGTCTGCCAAATCCTTTATACATGTACATAGAGGCAATAGACAGTTGTATATTCAATAACTCCCCAACTCCCGTCCCATCCCCCCCCCCCCTCACCCCCCCAATATCGCACTTCCTACCGCTAGCCTTACTCTCCCCCTTCCGTCAATCCCGCTCTCCCCTCGCAGCATACGCACCCCTGCACTGCCCCCCCAGGACCACCAGCGTCCGTGAATAGCTGCCCCTCTCTGCGGGAGGTTCCAGCCCAATTCCACGGTAATCTGCCCATCGTTTCCAGATCTTAAAGTGTTTGCGTGGGCACCCCCTGGCCTCGAAAACGGGCCGCTCCAGCCCCATACAGAAGTCCAGGCCGTTCTTCCATCTCAACATGGAGGGGGCTCGTGCCGCCTTCCACTCCCTTGCAATATCCCGCTTGGCCAGAGTGAGTCCCAGCAGCAAGAGATGATGTTTGTATATATTACCCCCTATATCCTCCATGACATGGAGTAGAGCCAGCCGCGGCGAGCGGGGGAGCTCCCACCCCAGTACTTCCGAGAGGCACGCCAACACTCCCCTCCAGAATCGATCAAGGGAAGCGCACTGCCAGATAGTGTGAAATAATGTGCCCTCTTCCCTGCCACACCTCAGGCACTCCGGGGATGCAATCAGCCCCGCCCGCCACAGCCGCACCCTCGTGAAGTACACCCGGTGCAGGTATTTAAATTGAACCAACCGGAGCCTCATGGCTATGGCAGCACCTCGCGGGGCGGCCAGCGCCTCCCTCCAATCCTCTTCCTCCAGAGCGTCCACATCTGCCTCCCAGTCCCCACTGAAGTTTGCTCAGTGTGGGGGAGCTGTGTGTAACCAGGGATTGATAGATCCTGGAAAAAATTTTATCTGGCAGATCCCCCATGAAGACTTTCGCCTCCAATGGGCTGAAGTCAGGAAGCGATTCCAGTCCCACCAGTGCGGGCGACAAGGTGTGCCTGAGCTGGAGATATCGAAAAAATTGCTCACGTGGCATATGGAATTCCTGCTGTAGCTCATGGAAAGATTTGAGCGTCGTCTTTCGCATTACATCTCCCAGCGTGGAGATGCCAATGTCATCCCATCCCTTAAACCCTTGTAGGGCCGCCAAGTGGGGTAAACGCCCATTGTGCCACAGGGGAGTCTCCCGAGTCAAGGTCTGCCACCATCCCATACGGCGCAAGGCCTGCCTCCAGATTTGAAACACTACCTGCGTGACCGGGGGCAGCACACCCCTCAGGGACGCCGAGTAGAGGAGTGTATGCAGCGTGTGGCGTCCCAGAAGCTGCCGTTCCAGCGCATAAGCCGTGTCTCCCCTGTCCCCGTACCACCATTCGTTAAGGACTAGAAGATGTGAAGCTTGATAATATGACAGAATATCCAAGGTTTCCAGCCCTCCACAGTAGGTGGACAGGAAGCACGTCCGTATAGCCACGCGCACCTTACCCCCCTCCCACAGGAATTGCCCTAGCACCGAATTCACCTGTCTGAACCAACCGGGCTGAATCTTATACGGGTGGTTCTGTAGCTGATATAGGAGTCGAGGGAGCGCCACCATTTTAAATATTGCCGATCGCCCATACAGAGTCAAGGGCATACGAGACCAGATTTTGATATCGGAGCGGACGCGCTCCCATACTGGGGCCACATTCCGCTCCCAGGAGACCGCTGGCACATCTGTCAAGAACACCCCCAAATATTTCAGTCCCCCCACCGCCGACTGAACTGAAGAGTCCCACGCCCCCATTTTCGTGCGCTCGCCCAGCGCCCACAAGGTGGACTTGCGAGGGTTCATGTAAAAGCCCAACGTTCCCCCGAAAACCTGCATAATGCGCAGGAGTCGTGGCCCAGTCCTGTCCACATCCGTAAGAAAGAGGAGGACATCGTCTGCATATAGCGCAATCCGATCGGACAGGCCCGTGGCCCATTCAAACCCCCGAACCTGCGCGTCCATGCGTATCCACCTAGCCAGCAGCTCCATAGCAAGAGCGAAAAGATATGGGGACAAAGGGCATCCCTGCCTCATTCCGCGTCCCAAGGGGAAAGTAGGAGAGATCGCCCCGCTACTCGCACCGCCGCCGTGAGATCCGTGTAAAGGAGCGTTATGTAAGAAAGAAACCGGGGACCCAGATTAAGTCTGCGGAGCAATGCAAAGAGATAAACCCAGCTGAGGGAGTCAAACGCTCCATCCATGTCCGCCAGCAGCAAGGCCGCCGGCTGTCCCGTCTTTTGTACGGTCGCTACTGCCACTTGCACCCTCCGTATGTTATGTCTGGTTGCCCGCCGAGGCATGAATCCCGCCTGGTCCGGATGCACTAAGGTGGTGATATGTGGCAAGAGACGGTTCACCAATGCTTTTGCCAATATTTTGGCCTCCACATTTAAAAGGGATATGGGGCGATAGGAGGCGTGTTGATCCGGGGGTCGGCCCGGCTTATGGAAAACCACAATTTCCGCGTGCCTCCAGTCTGCCGGGAGCGCCCCCCTATCTCTGGCCTCCTCGACCACCGCCCGATAATGCGGGACCACTTGCGTGCGATACCGGCGGAAGAATTCGCAGGGAAACCCGTTAGGCCTTGCCCGGATTGAGCTCCCCCAGCGCCACCCCCAGCTCCTCGTCAGTCAAGGGGGCCGCCAACTGGTCCCTCACCTCGTCGGACACCCCAATTGAAGGTAGGTCCGCGAGAAACTGCTCTATAGTGGCACCTGGTAAGCATTCCCGCGGGGCGTAGAGGCCTGCATAGTAGGCAGCAAAGTTCGCGGCCAAAGCCGGGGGATCCGTAATCGGCCGTCCTGCCGAGTCCCGAATGCCCGGCAACTCCTGAGCCTGGAAGGTGCCCTGACAGAGACGGTGCAACATTTTACTAGACTTGTCGCCCCATTGATACACTCGGCTGCGCGTTGTCAGCCAGAGTTGCCTCGCCTCGTCAAGCAACAGGGCAGCCGATGTCTGCTGCGCATACAGCAATTGCCGCACATTGCGCTCCCTCCCATCCCCACGGCACCAACGCTCGAGTTCCTCCACTGTCGCCTCCGCCTGAACCAGTGCCTCCCTACGCTTTCTTCGGGCCGCCGCACACCAAGATATATCGACTCCCCGTAGGGTAGGCTTCATAGCCTCCCACAGGCACGCGGCACTAGCTACCGATCCCTCATTATCCAACAAATACCGAGCAAGTGCCTCGCTCATGTGGGCCCCATATTCTGCATTCTGCAGGTTCCATGTGGATAAGCGCCAGCGAAACTGTGGCCTACCCCTACCGATACATATCTCAATGGATATCGGGGAGTGATCCGACAGGCCACGAGGCAATATCTCCACCGCCACCACCCTATCCACCTCCGCCGTGGGACAAAGAGGTAGTCGATCCGGGACAGCGAGTGGTGCACCGCCGAGAGGTATGTATAGCCCCGCTGATCACCATGTTTTCGCTGCCACACGTCTATCCAGTCCATTCCCATGACCAGCGAGCGTAGTTTCGTGGGGGCGCCAGTCCCGGGGTTACCCCCTGTTCGAGATCTGTCCTTGGCCATGTCCATCACATCATTCCAGTCCACTCCCACTACAGACATTCCATCCGGCAAGTCTGCTCACAGGGTGAGCAGCTTCTCAACCAGGTTCCACTGCAACGGAGGGGGCGCATAGACACTACCCAGGGTTAGGTGATCCTCCCCAATGCTGCCCCTGATAAACAGGTACCGCCCTTGTGGATCGCCCCACTGTCGTATGTGTGTATATGGTACCCTACGGTGTATGAGGATCGCCACCCTTCTCGAGCCCCGTGTGAAGCCCGCATGGAAGACATGCTGAAAACCATACCTCTGCAAGCATAGAGCCTTTGTTCCAAGGAGATGCGTTTCCTGGAGCAGCACAACATCCTCCCCCGCCCTTTTCGCCAGGTGAAGCAGCGCCCCGCGCTTGATTTTATCCAGGGCCCCCCTCACATTTCAACTAATAATCCGGAGATTTCCCAGCTGTAGGTGGCTATCCAGTGGCATGCCTGTCGTGGTAGAACATGGACCTCAGCCCAGCGGATTGGGAAGCGCGACGATGCAATGGTAGGGTACTAGCATCTACCGGAAGTGCAATCTGAAACCTAAAACATCCCCTCCCCAACAAACCCCCCACCCCATACCTCAAAGAACCATGAAGTATCTGTCGCGGCGAGACCGGACCCCATCCCCAACAGTGGTATGTAGCCCGCCCCGACCAATGGATCCCCAACTCACAGCCCATATCCGTAACGGAAGTCCCCCATCCCCATTGTCATGGCTGGGAGACCCACCCATAGCATGCCTCCCCGCAGGCAGACAGTCACGACAGCTCCACAGCGCCCCATCCACATTCTATATTAGGATTCAGGAGCCTGGCTCCCCGGTGCCGGATCCCCCCCGGGAAGCAGCACCACCGGATCGGGAGCGCCTCCGGGACCTAGATCGCCGGTTGCGCTTCTGGTGCAGCCCCTGAGGGCCCCTCCTCGCCTTCCCACTCGATGACGAGTCAGACTCCCCACCCGGCGGGGAATGAGGCCTCACCCGCACCGTCTCATCTGTCCATCGAAACACTTCTTCGGGGGTATCAAAGAAATGGGTGCAGGAGCGGAACACCACCCGGAGACGCGCCGGGTACAGCAGGACATATGGAAGTTTGAGTTCCCCAGGCGGGCCTTCGCCGCTGTGAATGATTGGCGCTGCTGCTGTACCACCCTCGTGTAGTCCGGAAATATCAGGATGCGAGCATTGTTGTAGTGCAGGGAGCCCTTTGCCCTAGCGTGCTTCAGGATAGCATCCCGGTCCAGGTAGTTCAATAACTTGGCTATGATGGGCCGCGGATGAGCCCCCACTGGTGGCTTCTGCACTAGCGCTCTGTGGGCCCGCTCCACCACAAAGCATCGGGACATGGCCTCAGGGGGAAGCCAGCTCTCAAGCCACTGTGTCAAAAAAAGTTCTGTGCTGCCCACCTCGCTGCCCTCGGGAAAGCCAACAAAGCAGAGGTTGTTGCGTCGTGCCCGTCCTTCCGCATCTTCCACACGGAGTGCCAGCCCCTTCTGAACAGTTTCCAGTTTAGCGACCCTCTGCTTCAACGTAGTAACGTCGTCTTCCACCCCGGAGATCCAGGATTCAGCCTCGGTGATGCGGGTCACCGCCGAGCGCAGGTCCTGCCTTAGCAGCATAACGTCCGCCCCAACCGCCCCTATCTTCGCGTCCAGCATATCCCTGGACTGGGTGATGGCCGCCAGGAGGGCTGCATTGTCCGGGACGGCCCCAGCCGAGCCCCCGGACGCCCCCGCTCCCGGGCCTGTGAATTTGTCTATGGGGCCCTGCTTGCCCGATCCACTCCCTCCTTTATCTCTCGTCATGGCCCCACGCCGCTCCAGGATGGGTCAGACTGGGCCCAGGCGCGGATACCACGCGCTCCCGCAGCCCGACTGCACTGCCAAAAGGGAGCCGCACCGTAAGCACCTCCGCTCCCCCCTATCCTACCGCTCCCCGGGGGCTCCTCGGCTCCGGCAGCCCCCCACCGCAATATGGCTATGGAGCCACTACCAGCACTCGGCCTCCGTGATCATAGTGGGGGGGCTTGCCGATAGTTTCGCCATATGGCGCATACGCAGCGCCGGGGCCCAGCTGAAGTCCCCTCCACTCCCTTCCAGCAAGAAAGAGGACCCTCGTCGACGTGCAATCCACAGGACCCACGGGCCTCTCAATGTTCCTTCAAGGCCGCCCCGCCAGGGCCACGCAGGAGTCCAGAGCCACCTATGTCCCGTATCTCCCAGTGCTGCAGGGGGGGGGGGGGGGAGGGGGGACCGAACCCTGCCCCCGCAGCCCACCTTGGCCGCCGATCCCCTACCCGGTCGCCGGAAGGCCCAGGGTGTCACCAAGGCTGCAGGCGAGTCCTCGCGGTCCGCCCAACCGCCGATGTGGTGGGCACGCCGGCCCCCACTCCACCCCGGGCAGCGGAAGAAAGCACCCACCCCTCCCCCACGGTCCGATTGCACCGCCGACCCCGCCACTGCTGAGTATTCCGAGGGGGGGGGAAGATAGACAGGGGGGCCCCAACACCTCAAGGCTCGACACCGCAGGGCCCAAAGTCACTCACGTGGCGTCCCACCCCTGCGGGCCGACTGCTCCGCCGGACCCCCGCACAAGAGAGGTGATGCCCGCTAGGGGGGGGGGGGGGGAAGTGCCGCCTCAGACCGGGACCCGCAAGCCGGGATGACCAGCGCCCGCAGAGCCTGCCGCCCACACCGTCACCGGGCCCAGGTTCAGCTCCCCGCCCGCTCCTTACCCGCGCGGTCCAAGCTGACCGCCGAGACCTCGCCGACGTCCGTCCCGCCGGGCTGCTGCTGAGTCACAGGGCCACCCCTGGCGCCCACTCCGGCTTGCTCGGACCTCTGCTGTTGGCTGAGCGACTCCGCAGCGTCGTGCGGCGATGGGCCAGCGCCGGCTGCACCAACGACAGCGCCCCGGCTCCTCGTCTTCCTGCCAGGCCGCTCCCGGGCGCCGCTCCCGGGCACCGCGCCCCCGTCTCCGTCCAGGCACCACAGACCTCCGGATGATCCTCGGGGCAAACTTCGGGACGCTACTGCCAAATATTATCCGCTGCTGAGGGACACTGCATGCGGGGGAAGAAGGATAAATGCAGGATTATCGGTGGGCTGGACGGAGCTCACTCAGCACACGTCCGCCATGTCTGGCTGCCAAGCCACGCCCCCTTGGAGGACCAAGTTTATTGAAATTATGCAACAAAAAATGCAAATTATGGGGCACTTTGTCATATTTTCATCCTTTTGAGCTCGAAACAATAATTTTGGAGAAATCTGCGTATTTTGGAAATTATGTGGCAAATTCAATAAATCCATCATTATGCTGCAAACACTGCAGCCACAGAATCAAACAAATCCACTGAGCTCACCTTTGCCTATTATTTTATCAAGAATGTATTTGTGACAGGTAAACAAAGCCTCAACAATTTTAATTCCAGTCAATGACCATTCATTGTTAACTGCACTTTGAATAAAACAGCTTGTAATATAAAAAATGCGTAACGAGTAATTTGTCATTGCCATCTCAGACTTCTGGTGACATTTATCACAAGAACTGCTCAATGGTATTAGACCAGATTACACAATAACCCTTTATGCATGCTATATGTGTACTTAACTTTAAACCATTCTATACATGTAAATAGATAAAACTGAACCTTAAACAAGAGACAACTTATTTAGGTTCTACCCATGTATAAAACATAAATACCAAAATAATTTACATTTGTTCCACTCACTGGACAGCATGAGGAATGCAGTCTAATAGTTATGTCAAAACATCAACAGAACATGAGTGTTAACAAGGAGTGGTGAAATTGAATGTTGGTAGCTTTTTTGAAAGTTCTATTCATCAACTAAGGGGAGAAATGTGGTAGTGACTAAGTTGTTCATCTGAGGCCCTTGATTTGATTCCAGCTTGGTTTTGACAGAAAAATGTGCAGTTCTGGAAAATCACTTAATCACAATGTGCTTAACATTTAAATGTGTGAGATACTAGAGCAAGAGTTTGTGTAACAAAAGACATAGGCCACTACTTGACGAATACAATCTTGCATCATTTTCCATTACCTTCCATTACAGGCAACACTCTGTTGCTCTCGGGTTAGATCCAGGCTATAGAAATACAAACATGTGCATGCTTTTACATTGTGAACAGGTACCCTGCTTATTATTCTCTGTGGATACCCCTTCCTTTTGAGCTGTTGGTGAGCCCAGCTCATTTTGTGACAGCTAGAAAGACGCGTCCACAATTTTCTTTATCCCGGTTTATTCTTCACACCTCAAGTCTACTTCGAAATGTCAGTAGGGGCACTTTATTATATATATTGAGCGATTCACCCACACAAATCTTCTTGTTCCCTGGAAGCATATTATCATCACGCAGTTCATTGCACTTTTAAATACACTTTTCCAGTAAGCCTTCATTAATTTTATTTCTGACATGCACAGGGCTCGCTTGGTACCAACCATCTTGCCGACATGCGATGCCCACCGGTTTGGTGGACACTCTCTGAGCTCCAGTAGTGCTTGGTGTCTCTGAAAGAAAAAAGATCTGGCTTTAATGTGCTACTGCAGGAAAGAACAGGCACAGGCATATGTCTTTTATATGCGTTAGCGCATTAACCCCAAACCTATTGGCCTTCCAAAGATGTATTCTAATGAGGTTTCGGTTCCCAGTGTGCGAAATGGGAGCCCCACCGACACTGTTTAGTTCTAGCCCCACCCCGAAGTTCAGATCTTGTTGCGCCCCTGGCCTAAAATTCCTTTTGTTGTCTGCCTCAGAGGAAGCAGGCTCTGTTTTGAGTAACTAACAAAAATGAATGTGTCCTTGTGTAACGCAACTGGTGCTCATGTAAAGCGCTCTGATACCCGATACCTTCGATTCAAGTTCGCACTATATAAAACCCTGGAAAAAAACGTAAAAAATGTGCGATTTTTACGTAATACCTCATTTATTTATTAGTGCCACTGGATTACGTTTTGTTTTGCCTGCACCCCCAAGACAGGAATAAACCTCATGCCAGGGTCAAGCAATGTTTGAATAATGTTCAGCATTAATCCCTCAATTTCCCTGGAAGTGCTCATTGTAGTGCTTGAATCGTGCTAAAGTTAGCAGCTTCTTTCTGTTGTTGGCATGCAGTCATCTCTTTGGAGAGTCGAAGTACCCTGCAGGCTTTCTGTGGTTATCATCTAGCGGTACAAAAGGGGGTGGTGATGGACGGAGCATCAGAACCAATCAAACACTCACACCCAGTCAACAGATCTGGGTTTGATCCATCACCGTTCTTTAGCCCACTCTGCCACCCCAGTTCAGACATGGCCATATGCAAATCAGTCTGACCCTGTGCCTCATGGGAACAGTCCAGCCCGAACTGCCAAGCCATGTCTTCCCTGGACCGGAAACAAGCTTCCTAGGACCGGTTTCTGGCATTTCAGCCGTCTTCAGCCAGGCTTGCTTGAATCCAGTGGCAAAGTGAGCAAGGGACTCACGTCTGAGCATACCCTGCCAACTTATGGTGAACAAAGCGGTACAAAAGGGGGTGGTGATGGACGGAGCATCAGAACCAATCAAACACTCACACCCAGTCAACAGATCTGGGTTTGATCCATCACCGTTCTTTAGCCCACTCTGCCACCCCAGTTCAGACATGGCCATATGCAAATCAGTCTGACCCTGTGCCTCATGGGAACAGTCCAGCCCGAACTGCCAAGCCATGTCTTCCCTGGACCGGAAACAAGCTTCCTAGGACCGGTTTCTGGCATTTCAGACGTCTTCAGCCAGGCTTGCTTGAATCCAGTGGCAAAGTGAGCAAGGGACTCACGTCTGAGCATACCCTGCCAACTTATGGCGAACAAAGCGGTACAAAAGGGGGTGGTGATGGACGGAGCATCAGAACCAATCAAACACTCACACCCAGTCAACAGATCTGGGTTTGATCCATCACCGTTCTTTAGCCCACTCTGCCACCCCAGTTCAGACATGGCCATATGCAAATCAGTCTGACCCTGTGCCTCATGGGAACAGTCCAGCCCGAACTGCCAAGCCATGTCTTCCCTGGACCGGAAACAAGCTTCCTAGGACCGGTTTCTGGCATTTCAGCCGTCTTCAGCCAGGCTTGCTTGAATCCAGTGGCAAAGTGAGCAAGGGACTCACGTCTGAGCATACCCTGCCAACTTATGGCGAACAAAGCGGTACAAAAGGGGGTGGTGATGGACGGAGCATCAGAACCAATCAAACACTCACACCCAGTCAACAGATCTGGGTTTGATCCATCACCGTTCTTTAGCCCACTCTGCCACCCCAGTTCAGACATGGCCATATGCAAATCAGTCTGACCCTGTGCCTCATGGGAACAGTCCAGCCCGAACTGCCAAGCCATGTCTTCCCTGGACCGGAAACAAGCTTCCTAGGACCGGTTTCTGGCATTTCAGCCGTCTTCAGCCAGGCTTGCTTGAATCCAGTGGCAAAGTGAGCAAGGGACTCACGTCTGAGCATACCCTGCCAACTTATGGCGAACAAAGCGGTACAAAAGGGGGTGGTGATGGACGGAGCATCAGAACCAATCAAACACTCACACCCAGTCAACAGATCTGGGTTTGATCCATCACCGTTCTTTAGCCCACTCTGCCACCCCAGTTCAGACATGGTCATATGCAAATCAGTCTGACCCTGTGCCTCATGGGAACAGTCCAGCCCGAACTGCCAAGCCATGTCTTCCCTGGACCGGAAACAAGCTTCCTAGGACCGGTTTCTGGCATTTCAGACGTCTTCAGCCAGGCTTGCTTGAATCCAGTGGCAAAGTGAGCAAGGGACTCACGTCTGAGCATACCCTGCCAACTTATGGCGAACAAAGCGGTACAAAAGGGGGTGGTGATGGACGGAGCATCAGAACCAATCAAACACTCACACCCAGTCAACAGATCTGGGTTTGATCCATCACCGTTCTTTAGCCCACTCTGCCACCCCAGTTCAGACATGGCCCTATGCAAATCAGTCTGACCCTGTGCCTCATGGGAACAGTCCAGCCCGAACTGCCAAGCCATGTCTTCCCTGGACCGGAAACAAGCTTCCTAGGACCGGTTTCTGGCATTTCAGCCGTCTTCAGCCAGGCTTGCTTGAATCCAGTGGCAAAGTGAGCAAGGGACTCACGTCTGAGCATACCCTGCCAACTTATGGCGAACAAAGCGGTACAAAAGGGGGTGGTGATGGACGGAGCATCAGAACCAATCAAACACTCACACCCAGTCAACAGATCTGGGTTTGATCCATCACCGTTCTTTAGCCCACTCTGCCACCCCAGTTCAGACATGGCCATATGCAAATCAGTCTGACCCTGTGCCTCATGGGAACAGTCCAGCCCGAACTGCCAAGCCATGTCTTCCCTGGACCGGAAACAAGCTTCCTAGGACCGGTTTCTGGCATTTCAGCCGTCTTTAGCCAGGCTTGCTTGAATCCAGTGGCAAAGTAAGCAAGGGACTCACGTCTGAGCATACCCTGCCAACTTATGGCGAACAAAGCGGTACAAAAGGGGGTGGTGATGGACGGAGCATCAGAACCAATCAAACACTCACACCCAGTCAACAGATCTGGGTTTGATCCATCACCGTTCTTTAGCCCACTCTGCCACCCCAGTTCAGACATGGCCATATGCAAATCAGTCTGACCCTGTGCCTCATGGGAACAGTCCAGCCCGAACTGCCAAGCCATGTCTTCCCTGGACCGGAAACAAGCTTCCTAGGACCGGTTTCTGGCATTTCAGCCGTCTTCAGCCAGGCTTGCTTGAATCCAGTGGCAAAGTGAGCAAGGGACTCACGTCTGAGCATACCCTGCCAACTTATGGCGAACAAAGCGGTACAAAAGGGGGTGGTGATGGACGGAGCATCAGAACCAATCAAACACTCACACCCAGTCAACAGATCTGGGTTTGATCCATCACCGTTCTTTAGCCCACTCTGCCACCCCAGTTCAGACATGGCCATATGCAAATCAGTCTGACCCTGTGCCTCATGGGAACAGTCCAGCCCGAACTGCCAAGCCATGTCTTCCCTGGACCGGAAACAAGCTTCCTAGGACCGGTTTCTGGCATTTCAGACGTCTTCAGCCAGGCTTGCTTGAATCCAGTGGCAAAGTGAGCAAGGGACTCACGTCTGAGCATACCCTGCCAACTTATGGCGAACAAAGCGGTACAAAAGGGGGTGGTGATGGACGGAGCATCAGAACCAATCAAACACTCACACCCAGTCAACAGATCTGGGTTTGATCCATCACCGTTCTTTAGCCCACTCTGCCACCCCAGTTCAGACATGGCCCTATGCAAATCAGTCTGACCCTGTGCCTCATGGGAACAGTCCAGCCCGAACTGCCAAGCCATGTCTTCCCTGGACCGGAAACAAGCTTCCTAGGACCGGTTTCTGGCATTTCAGCCGTCTTCAGCCAGGCTTGCTTGAATCCAGTGGCAAAGTGAGCAAGGGACTCACGTCTGAGCATACCCTGCCAACTTATGGCGAACAAAGCGGTACAAAAGGGGGTGGTGATGGACGGAGCATCAGAACCAATCAAACACTCACACCCAGTCAACAGATCTGGGTTTGATCCATCACCGTTCTTTAGCCCACTCTGCCACCCCAGTTCAGACATGGCCATATGCAAATCAGTCTGAACCTGTGCCTCATGGGAACAGTCCAGCCCGAACTGCCAAGCCATGTCTTCCCTGGACCGGAAACAAGCTTCCTAGGACCGGTTTCTGGCATTTCAGCCGTCTTTAGCCAGGCTTGCTTGAATCCAGTGGCAAAGTGAGCAAGGGACTCACGTCTGAGCATACCCTGCCAACTTATGGCGAACAAAGCGGTACAAAAGGGGGTGGTGATGGACGGAGCATCAGAACCAATCAAACACTCACACCCAGTCAACAGATCTGGGTTTGATCCATCACCGTTCTTTAGCCCACTCTGCCACCCCAGTTCAGACATGGCCATATGCAAATCAGTCTGACCCTGTGCCTCATGGGAACAGTCCAGCCCGAACTGCCAAGCCATGTCTTCCCTGGACCGGAAACAAGCTTCCTAGGACCGGTTTCTGGCATTTCAGCCGTCTTCAGCCAGGCTTGCTTGAATCCAGTGGCAAAGTGAGCAAGGGACTCACGTCTGAGCATACCCTGCCAACTTATGGCGAACAAAGCGGTACAAAAGGGGGTGGTGATGGACGGAGCATCAGAACCAATCAAACACTCACACCCAGTCAACAGATCTGGGTTTGATCCATCACCGTTCTTCAGCCCACTCTGCCACCCCAGTTCAGACATGGCCATATGCAAATCAGTCTGACCCTGTGCCTCATGGGAACAGTCCAGCCCGAACTGCCAAGCCATGTCTTCCCTGGACCGGAAACAAGCTTCCTAGGACCGGTTTCTGGCATTTCAGACGTCTTCAGCCAGGCTTGCTTGAATCCAGTGGCAAAGTGAGCAAGGGACTCACGTCTGAGCATACCCTGCCAACTTATTATTGTTATCATCTAGCACCAACAATATTGAGGATTATTTCTGCTGCTTTGCTCCAGATTTTGTTCATCTCAGATTGCATCTCCCAGTTTTTTCTCAATGCCTGTCTTTCTGTACCTTGAACAAAGTAGTAGCTGGGGTCAGGAAGTTATGGTTTTATAGCCTTATAGCCATTAAACGTGATTAATCACGAAAAACGTGCAGATAACGTCCTGATAAGTTTATCACTTCCCCTTAGGAATTAATTTGACTTTGAATTCCCATCTCTAGTGTTATGTAAAATATCCTGTGTATCCTCAGTGGTGATTCCCAGCGTGTCCCTGTCCTTGCTGAAGATACCATGGGAATCCCATTATATGGACCTGTATGTCCTCGTGCGTTCCTTAATCCCTGGGTCATTGCCGGACGACTCCTTCAGCTTTGTGTTCATTATTATCTCGTTGAACCTCTGCTACTAGGTAATTGGTACAGTCCAGCGCTCTGGTGCGCCAGGTCTCGTTCACGCTTTATAAAATATCGAAATACATATTCATAGTTCCTCTCGTACGTACTTGGCAACAAGCTTTTAATCGGTTTGGAGTCTCCCATGTAACTGTAATTTCTTTATCTCCTGTAATTCTGGCTGGGACATGATCTCAATGTCAGGCTGACACTAAAATCCTTATGTAGTGGCCGACTGATTAAAAGGGGCCACTTTGTTGAGCATGTGTGTCTTCTTGGATGTAGTCTGTCATCACGTGCAGGGTATTGGATGCAGTAACAAACCTCTTGCTCACTGCAAGGGGCCCTGCTGTCATGGGAGCCAAGTTCATAACATAAATAAGACGAATAAAATAAACTGTACAGTTTATGAAAAATGTACAGCATTTCCCCTTTACTCCAAGCGCCGCGAGGAGCAATGGCTGACGACCCACTGGACACGTAATCTATCTAAATTATTTACAAGTATCGTTTCCTCTTTCCAGACTGCATTTCTTCGAACAGGACTGTGGGCAATTGCCAGTATTTTCACAAATTCTGATCATCGGTGCTTATCGGTGTTTATATGTTTCAGTGCCAAAAAAATATGCTGGAGACGATGTTTTTCCAAAACGAATTCACAGATATTTTTGCTTTAGCAGGAACATCGTTTATATAAATGTACACATTTAATGGGATTGGAGGAATGTGAAGGGCACTTACATTATGCGTCTATCTCAGTACAACAAAAGACTGTGCCCATGGACTTTATTTTATGGGTTGCCAGGGGTCGCAGCTCTGACCCCTGGCTTGCACCATGCGACCCCTGGCCTCAGAGGAGGCAAAATTAGTGCCAGAAACACAGGAGCAGGTCACCCTTATGGGTGTTGGTTGGTGCTCCATTCTCATTGTTTCCGGCCAATTTTGTATTACACTAATAGTGAATAATATTGTATTTTTCACTATTAGTGTATTGAAATGGAGTACAGTTAGCTGAAATTGGACCTTTTTCTTGCGGCCGAGGAAGGTAACAAAATGCTTTAAAATGTGTGCGGTGTGCTGTGTGCTTGCTTGCAGAGTGTCTGACTCACTCCCCTGGATTGGAGTGGGCAAGCCCAGGTTCAGCATACTGGACATGGATCTTCTGTCTCAGTCAGTGATCTCAACATCTTATGCACTATCCTGGAGTGGGCAATCTCATGGACCCAATCAGTAGTACTCTGCTGACTCTAAATTCAGCAGGACAGTGGAGAAGACGTCTGTCGATCACAGGCAAACAGTGGATTAAAATGCATGGGCTGTCCTTCAAATAGCTGTTCTGCTCCCTACTATAACCTTTAGACAACTTGGGACAAATGCTAAGAGCAAGGATGGTTGGGCACAATGTTGGTACCGCTGTCTGCTACATCCTAGAAGGTGGTTTCACATTCTCCGCTGTCACTCCAATACTCTTCGAATTAATGCTGGCGTTGCTCAACAACTGCTACTTCCAGTCTGTTCTCAGCAAGTAGTCCTACAAATTATGACTCAACAAACATGTTAAACCTGTTTTGCCGCACAACCAGGAATGCCACTCTCGAGCCCCTTAGTAGAAAGGCGCAATACTACAAACCTCAGCTAATTTCTCTTACCCTTCTCCCAAGCTAGCTGATTCTACTTTGCCAAGCACGGCAAGAGCCTCTATGGCCTGATGCCCCACCTGAACGATGGTGACAGATTGGATCCTTGCCAAAGGCTGATGACTTTGCTGGGTGTTTCTGTTATGTGACCACCTTCTCTCTTCAGCAACAGACTGGAGGTGTGTAGCCTCTCTCACTTCTATATGTTAAATGCATCGCGTCGCCATGCCACACCTCCTGCCACTTCCACTGAGAAGTCATTCAGCAGAATCCAACTTTCAGCTGTGCCATGTGGGTGGGAAACAGTTGAAGAGGGAAGCCATCTTGGAATAAGCTCCTCATCAAAAGGAGGCAGCCATTACACCCACCATGCTGCGGTTGCTTTTAATTGTGCCGTGAAATCCACTCCTGGCAGCATCTTCCATGACCCTGCCTCTGACCGCCCCAAGGACAGGGAGCACATGGGGGCCTTCTTGGATGTGTCAGTGACAGCGGAGGGGGGGGGGGGGGGAGTTGGTTTCTACTTTAAACTGAAAATGCAGACTTCTGTTTGAACAGGTTATAATCGCACATTTTCAGTTCTAACCACAACCAGAACGCTTGATTACAAAACATTCCTATCATCCTTCAGGTGGCAGTTACAATCTGGTCTGTTTATTCATATCGCATTTATATCTGCACGAAATACCTATAATCCAATTGAGATTGGTGACACATTTCTCTAAAAGTGGATTCCGTTACGTTTTGCCCATAAACCGTTTGCCAAAAGACATTTTCTACTGGAGCAATATCTGAGAGAATCCCCTAAATGTTTCTGAGAACCCCCTTGCCAGGGGGAATATCGAAGAAATATCGACATGCTAATAACATCAGATTTTAAGAGCTATTGTTCTCTAGAGAGAACCAGCTCTCTCACACAGGCTGGTGGAATGCCCTGCCCTTTGTCCCTTCTAGCTTATCCTGTTCTCTGATCTATCCACCAGAAAAAAGGGTTCTTTCACAGGATGGGGCAGCTGGAGCCAGCTGAGAATTGTTAGGAAGTGGGTTCCATAAACTGGACAGACTTAAACAAACAACATTTATCAGATTCTGGACAGCAAGACTGCTGGCAAAAGGGGAGCATGTCAGGCAATTTGAAGAAGATCACGGTGTGCCTGCAGAAGACGGAGGCAGTGGACTATCCCTGGGTTATCAATACAGAACAGAGTTGGGCGTATTACAGAGTTGTTGTTCTGGGACAAGAGTGGAGTGGAAAAAACAGTCTTGTGGTAGTGGGAAATAACTGTAGTTTGAAAAAAAAGCAAGACGTGTCAACTAAACCCAACAAGAGAAAATATAAAACTTCTCTAAAAACCTTTTCTGAGGAGCTGTTGAACAGTGGAACATTTTAGAAGGTATGCTTAAAAGCTGATAAAAATACATTAGACTAAAGTTCTATTTTACTACAGAAAACTGACGGGACAAAATAGTGGGTCTTCTAAGACCACAGTACCTCAGGGCAATACTAATGGTGCATTCTGGAAAGAAAATATTGCTGGAGTTGGTCTATTCACCCCTACACAAAATGGAACTCTTTTTGGCTATTTGGAGTGTAAAGGCCATTCTACACTCCTGAGAGGTATTTAAACCATGTTTGAAATGCAAAGCAGCAATATTGCCACAACTTGACAATGTAAAATACAAAATATAAATTAGAAGTGTTAATGCTTAAAAGTGGATGAAAAGTGGCATTTTGAAATTAGGAGATGTATGGGATGGGGATTATATTAAGTTATATGAACAACTCACCCAAGAATATTCAATGCAGAAAACACAGTTTTTAAAGTATTTACAATTAAGGCATGATCTGGGAACACATGATTGGGCCCAATGTTGCTTCCTGAATGTAATCCTCATGAGCCAAACATCACAAAGGAAATGCTAGGTGAGAAAGGCAAGCCACAAGTGAATAGGTCAGTAGTATTAAACACACTTGACCTGCATGCAGAACTGTGAACCAGGTGGCGGGGCGATGTGGGTGAACGAGAAGACAGAGTAGACAGAAGCCAAAATGGCTCGTCAGTCACAAGCCATCTCGTCCCGACTTTGACTCATACAATTTAAATTCCTTCACAGGACTTACTATCCCAAAAGACTATGGAAGATGAACCGAAACAATGACTCCCAAAAATGGCTGTAGATGTAAAACCGAAATAGGAATGTACGATTGTATGCTTTGGTTGTGCCCAATACTGTAGGTATGCACATACTATACTCGGAAGGGTCACAAACAAGCAGTTATGTACAATTAAACCTGTTCTAGCAGCACAGGCAAGGGTCTGCTGGACAAAACCGATTCAATCTGTGAACAAGGCAGAAAATAACTAACATAAAAATAAGATTCATAATGGAATGTCGACTTTTCCGCTCTTTTTCAAATTCAGAAAAACAATGACGCTATAGTCCACCCACATTTCCTTGATACTAACTTCAAGGCTGAAACTAACAGGTTTGCTCTTGGACACGTCGGATTACTGTCAGTCCATTACTACAATCCGTTCTGTAATACGACCGGCACTCACTGACTGCAGGCAGCTGCAGAACGCGCACTGCCTGAAGGAATTTAATAATTAAAGACACATACACTCGGGTGGTTGCACTGGACCACTCTGCCTCACTTACTTCTCAATTTCAATTGCAGCGCCTCTGCTCTGCGAGGCAGACTCAGGCCACGAGCCGCCACGCAATTACAGTTTGCAGCCGGCCTACTCAGTGAGTCCTCTCGCCAGGCCTGTCGGGTGTCCAGTGACAGTCCTGCTGCTGCAACAGTCACTCCTGTACCTCTCTTGGCTATTGAATTTTATGGCATGACACGGAGGCTAAGATTATGCAATCTCCTTTTATTGCCAGCTCACACAGCAGCAACAATTAGTGAGAACTTAGAACTTTCAAAACATTCTGAACATCTATATAGACTAGTAACAAGCAGTCATCTTCCTTCTTTTATTGCTGCTGCTCACAAGATAAGTAACCTTCCTTACTCCTCCATACTCTTGTTACTGAGACCTTAAAGCTATCTATACATAATTATATTGTTGTACTGTCTTCTCCCTGCCTTAACAACTTTAGCCCATATGGCTCACCAATGTAATTTACAATGTTTGCTATTACTAAATGTAATTTTAAATGTTTGCTATCATTTCTACCACTAACTGGATTTCATCTGTACCATCGCGTTTGCTATTTAACGCGTTTATTTAACCTCATTAGTGATTGTTTTCTTTCTTGAAAATTTCACCGATTCCGCTAACCCGATCACCGCATTCAGGCCCGGATTCAAATAACGCCCTGGGGCCTCGCTCTCACTAGCGTGACCTCCCGCGCTCTCACTTCTACCATCGCGTTTACTATTCAACACGTTTATTTAGCCTCATTAGTGATCATTTTCTATCTTGAAAATATCACAGATTCCGCTAACCCGATCACCGCATTCAGGCCCGGATTCAAATAACACGCTGGGGCCTCGCTCTCAGTAGCGTGACCTTGCGCCCTTTCACTTCACATTTAAGCCTCGAGCCTCACGCGAATCACGTTCGCGTATGCCTACAACTACAAGCCCACAAATAAATTGTTATTTAACTTACCCCATGACGCCTCCGTAAAGCAGAGGAACCCCGGGGGCACCAAACTCCCAATTTGTATCCCGTTGCGGCCGCAGCTTGAAATGTAACCGCACCGGGAGGGATTTCCAGAACAAGGAAGTCAAGCCTCGCCCTCACTAATTAGAGGAAACTGCCTTGCAGGAATTCCAGGTACAGCTCAAACACGTACCTAAACGACAGTTGACAAACCTTCTTCATACACGATCGCAGAACCACCGAGCAAAGGATTTCTTTAATGTCACTGCCCCGCCTGGCCTTTATTTTATATAAATAACTTGCTATCAATCTTTTAACCCTAGCCAACCCTTTAATCAATTATTTTTTTTTTTTTTTTTTTTTTTTAAAAGACCTTTATTTAGCAAAGGAATGATTACACTGCGTCACGCCAACAACCCGGAGGCAGGCCGCGATATCGACAAATGTGTCCAATTAAGGTGTACCATGGCAGGAGTCATAAGTAATGTCTGCATCCTAACATACAGGGAGATACACACCCATGGCTTTGATTAGGAGTACAACGGCGTAACCAGTGAAGAGTGGAAGGTCTTACATTTGTGGGCTTCGTGAACTGGAAACAAATCCTAGGCACACGGTCCCGTCCAGACGCTCCGGCGAGTACTGGGACCGCAGCTCATGGAGAAGGTAATGTATAGATAAATCATCCACTACCACCTTTTCTCCCAACCCCCCCGCAACAATCGGAGGGAAACAGCAAACTTTCGGTGCGGAACAAGTGCAAAAAACCAACAGA
Source organism: Triturus cristatus (assembly GCF_964204655.1). Lineage (NCBI taxonomy): Eukaryota > Metazoa > Chordata > Amphibia > Caudata > Salamandridae > Triturus > Triturus cristatus. The sequence continues at coordinate 1,247,716,269 of NC_140590.1, read as the reverse complement.
CATCACAGCACGCTCACGCAGGGGCTCACGTACTAGGGCCCGTCCGTCATGGAGGGACGACCACGAGCAGCATTGGTGGCTGTAGGAGGAGCGCAGGGCAGCAGCCATAGGGCGGGGGGGGGGGGGGGAAGGGACGCAGCAGGACAAGGCAGCAAGACGCCCGGATGGGGAGGGGAGGCAACACGACAAATCCAACAGGCATGCAGCAGGCTCGGGATCCGGCAAGAGCAACACACTCCACAGCCCCCAGGCACACCCACCAAGCATGCATCCATCCACCCATCACAGTGCGGATAGGGCCCACAGGCTTACCCCATGTCATCCGAAACACCCGTCCCAGGGGAGTCCACAGAGGCAGCCGAACCCGCCCGCTCTCTTGTCCACTGCAGGAAGGGTTCCCAGATGTCATTGGGCCTAGATGCAGTGGGCATCGTCTCCCAGTAGGTCGTGAGCTGCGTCTGACCGTATGTAACGTCTCGAACCCATGCGGCGAACGTAGGCAAGGCTCCACGGCCCCAGTGTATCGCCACCTGACGTTTAGCGTAAAGTAGCAGCATCGCGGGCAGTTTCCTGTCAGCGGGTTCAGTGTCTTTAACGTATCCCAGGAGCCCCAAAAGCGGAGCGGGCTCATCTGTCCTGTGTAAAATGCGGTTGACGGCCTCAAAGATGCTCGACCAGTACTCAACTAGCTTAGGGCAGCTCCACGCCACATGAATGAAGGACGCGTCAGCTCCACCACACTTCCAACAGGAAGCGTCAGTGCGGATCCCCATGCGATGCAGCAGCACTGGTGTGCGGTAGTACCGGTGCAAGAATTTAAAATGGACCAGTCGAAGTCTATAGTTCGGTGACAGCGCTGTGAGTTGCTTACAGCAATATTCCCACATAACATCTGACAGGGTACCGTCCAGATCTGTGGCCCAAGCTTGTTTGGCCCCAGGCACGGTGAGCGGTGCCTGCTCCTGCATGCAGTTGTACAGTCTAGATACCAGCTTCGCGGGGGAGGGTCGTGACAGCAAGTTTTGAAGGGCATCCAGTTGTGGGGGTTCCTCGGGGAATTGAGGCCACATCTTTTTGCAGGACTCCCGGAGAGAGTGATACAGAAGCGCGTCCGAGAACGAGGTAGGCCGGCCGTCCAAACGGACACCCAACTCACCAAACGTCCCATCAGGGTAGATGTCAGCGAAAGTGACCACCCGTCTCCCCTGGAGCGTGAGGTTATCTCCCCTAGCGCTAAGGCAAGGCAGCATCGGATTGCTTCGCAGCGGTATGGCCGGCGCATAGAGCAAGGGAAGGCCCGCCCTCCGGCGTAGCTCTTTCCATGACCAGCGGATCATCTCAACGGTGTCCACCTCCTTCGAGGGGCGGGAAACCCTGCCATACAACGCCACCCGGAGTGGCAGCGGGGCAACCGCGGCCAATTCCACCGCCACGTGCGGCTGGTAGGGGGTGGGGAATGCCCAGAAGTGTAGAAATTGAGCCTGAGCGCACAGCGAGTAAAGCTTAAGGTCAGGCGCTCCAAGGCCCCCCTGTCGCAGCGGGAGTGTGAGCAAAGCCCAAGAGGTCCGCGCCTGCCGCCCAGCCCACACCAGAGATACAAGTAGGGAGCGGACTCGTGCATGGAAGCATGCAGTCATGGGCAACGGGAGATTAACGAACAGATAAAGGAATTTCGGGAGAACTACCATCTTTGCCAGTGCCACCCTCGCCACCAGGGACAGGGGAAGTTTGTTCCAAACCTCCACCCTCCGCTCCAGCCAGTCGACCGCTCTGCCGAAGTTAAGAGACCATAGTTCCTGCGTGTCCCGACTAATCCAAATACCCAAGTATTTGACCGCGTCAATCTCCCAACGTAGGGGGTAGTCCGAAGGAGGTTGAGCTGTCTCGTCAGTGAGAGGGAATGCAACGGACTTGGACCAGTTTATAGACACGCCCGCCAGACCCTCGAAACGTACAAATTCTCGGAGCAGGGGATTCAAATTCTCTGCGGGGTTGGAGACATACAGAGTAACGTCATCTGCATAAAGTGAGATCAGCAGACTGCGAGCGCTGAAGCCTATCCCCCTCGCCGTGTGGTGTTGGCGTATTCTGGCCGCCAGTGGTTCCATCGCGATAGCGAAGAGGAGGGGCGACAGTGGGCACCCCTGTCTAGTCCCCCTGGAGATGGGAAAGGGCTCGGACACCAGGCCATTCACACGCACCCGAGCACGAGGTCTGTCATATAGCAATTGGATGAGATTAATAAAGTTACGACTGAAGCCCATCCTGCCCAAGACACGAAACAGGTACGGCCACTCTAACGAATCAAAGGCCTTAGTCGCGTCTAAAAACACGACCGCGGCCTGGACGGAGGGGTGGAGATAATGTAGGATGGAGAAAAGTGTTCTGAGGTTGTGCGAGGTGGCACGGCCAGGGATAAATCCCGACTGGTCCGGGAGAGCAATGATCGGCAGTAGCGGCTGTAGTTTGTCCGCAATGACCTTGGCAAAGATTTTGGCGTCAACATTTATGAGAGAAAGGGGACGATAGGAGTCCAGGTACAGTTCGTCTTTGTCGGGTTTTAATAGAGTGACAATGAGTGCCTCGCGCATGGAGTCTGGGAGGGCATTCAGCTCTAGCGCCTCCACGAATACAGAGTGCAATTTCGGAGCTAGTTCTTCTGCGTATGTCTTGTAAAACATTGTGGTGAGGCCATCTGGGCCGGGAGCCTTATTAGCCGGCATGCTTTTGATGACCTGAGCTATGTCCTGAGCCGAGACAGGCAGGTCCATGTATTGCCTATGGTTGTCATTGAACCAGACAAGGGCTATAGAGTCAAGAAAATCGTCCAGGGAAGTCGGGGCAGCAGAGTGTTTGGACGTGTATAGAGAAGCATAAAAGTCAGCAAAGGCCTTCAGCACCGCCTCCTGGCCCGTGACCTGCGTCCCCTCACTGGACATGATAGTGTGGATATAGTGCGCCTGAGCCTGGGGAGCAATCAGCCTAGCCAGTGTTCTGCTCGGTCTATCACCCTCCCCGTATCTGCGGGCTTCAGCCTGTTTCCCTAAGAACCTCACCTCTCTCTGCGCCTCCTCGTTGAATTCCAACAGTTTTGCTTTAAGACTACCTGCTGTAGCCAACGTCGGGTCCCGGCAGAAGGCCGAGTCCAGCTCCTTGAGTTCTTGCTCTAACTTAGCCAGTGTCCGACGTATGGAGTGTAGCACCCCCGCCCGCCGAGCTATACATTGGCCCCGTATTACCGCCTTAAAGGCGTCCCACACCACGGCCTCAGAGGAGGCTGAACCCTCGTTGTCCTCAAAGTACTTAACAATGTCATCCCTAATTTCTTCCGTGAACACCTGATCCGTAAGAGCGTGGGGCGGCAGTCGCCACGAAAACGCCCTAGGGGCCACGTTGGGTATACGTAGCTCTAGCATGCAGGGGGCGTGGTCCGAGAGCGACCTAGCCTGAATCTCCACCTCCCCCACCCATGTAGCCACCTCAGGGGACAGCAGCCAAAAGTCTAGGCGGGACCAAGCGTCGTGATGGCACGTGATACAGGTCCCCATTCTCTCCCCAGGGTGTCGGAGTCTCCACACATCAGTCAGTCTCCCCTCCTCCAGCACATCCAGCAACGCCTGTCTCGCCTTCGCATGTGTAGGTCTACTCGCGCCCCTTCTGTCCAATTCGTCATCCAACACCACGTTGAAGTCTCCCCCCACCACTATCAGGTTACAATCAAGCAACACAATTTGCGCCCAGACATTGCGGAAAAATTCAGGGTCATCCACATTGGGGCCATAGACAGCGGCCAGGACCAGCGGCCTACCCTGCAATGAGCCATGCACCAGTACATAACGACCCTCCTTATCCAGTACACAATGATGTTCTCTCCAATCCAGCCCCTTCCGTACGAGGACAGCCACCCCCCGGGCATAGTTTGAGTATATAGCTGAATATACATGCGACCACCTGTGGTGTTTCAGCCTGGGCGATGGGGTAGAGTTAATGTGAGTTTCCTGTAACAAGCAAATGTCTACATTGTGTCTAGTCAACATAGTATGCATCAATCTGGCTTTTTTATAGTCCCCAAGGCCACGAATGTTCCAAGTCCACAGTTTAACTCCCCTCATGTTTGCGGCACATCCAGGGTGACCAGACCGCCTCTCCGCCCCCCCACACCACACCATCAGGCCCAGACCGCCGCTCACCCCCGCGCAGCACAGTCATGAGATGATAAATTTCAATGCATCGCACCAGCACCGGTAAACAAACAAACAACAGTCCCTCCCAACCCCCACCCACGCCAACCCCCCAAACAGGTTGCGCTAGAATCCCATACGTGCTCTGAATCGCACTTGAGTCAACCGAGAACAAAAACAACAGGAGATTCCCCATGGGGCGAGGCGCTCCCAGCTGACACCCCTGAATACACAGGGTGGCCGCACACTAAAGGTTCTACGCGACACCCGAGGGGCGCCCAGCGGCATGGAACACACAGCACCGGAGTAGTATGCCGTCCAGTGCGCCCCAGACCTGTGACACAATCAGCAACCAAGACCCTCCCGAAATGAGCGGGCCAGCTCCAACAGGTCTAGTAGCGTCCCCAGTGCACATCCAGAGGGGACCAAACAGGCCAGCAAATGTCAACTTTAGTGGAAGGGGCCAACCCAGATTACTTCACCCTTGGTACCTCAATCATTGTCGCTTGTGCGGGCCGCGTCCTCCTCCAGCCTCGGCGATTTGCGTCTGGTACCAGGGCCACCGATGTGTTTAGCGAACTTTAGGGCCTCCTTGGCGTCAGTGAAGAAGTGAGCAGTTCGTTCATGGAAGATTTTCAATTTTGCTGGGTATAACAAGGAGTATTGGACTCCGGCCTGCATCAGGAGCTTCTTCGCAGGTATAAACTCCTTTCTGGCTGCCTGGACTAGGGGGGTGAAATCAGGGTAAAATGAGATATGATTCCCTTTATGGATGATCTTGCCTTTTTCCCGGGCCAACTGCAGGATGCGGTCCCTGTCCTGGAAGTTGAGTAGCTTGACTAATATAGGGCGTGGGGTGGCGCCTGGTGGCGGTCTCTTGCCCAGTGTCCTGTGCGCCCTCTCCACCGTGAATACCTGGGACAGGTCCGGGTCGAACAGCTCGTGCAACAGATCAGACACAAAGACCTCCATCTTTCCGGTGTTGTCCGTCTCCGGAATGCCCGTGATTCGGACGTTGGACCTCCGGGAACGCGCTTCCAGATCGTCCGCCTTTGCTCGCATGGCCTCCAGTTCGCGCTCAATATTTGTGATGTGGTGTTTCGCCTGCTGCTGAAACTCGGCACATTCGGTATGCTTGTTTTCTAGGCAGTCGAGCCTCGTTTCGTGCACGTCCACTTTGGACTTTACCGCCTCTAGTTGTACAGCCATGGCATCCAGCTTTGCGTCGATGCTCTGCAAGCTTGATCTGACCTCCATCATTAAAGCGCCAAAATCGACTTCGGCTGCGGGGCTCTTGGGAGGTGACGACGCGGCCCCCGTGTCCACCGCCTGCTGCTTGGCCCTCTGTTTGTGGTCAAAGGACAATTTGGGCTGTTTTGCGTCCCTCGTGCCCCCCATCGCTGACCCGTGCAGGGCGCGAAGCGCAGCCCGCGGCAGGAAGCGCTCACCGGCGCGCCGCGCAGGCCCCCAGGATTGACTGGCACAGTGCGAGGCGTTACAAGAGGGAACAAGGGGGCAGAAGCCCCAAATCCGGTGGGCTGCCCAGTGTCCGACGGCGACCCCTCCAAGTGTTCCCCACGATCTCCAAGTTGAGGACAAAGCGCGTGGGAGGCTCCGGCAGGAGGAGGCCGAGGCCGTCAGCACGTTATTTTATGTCCGGGAGCGGAGCTCCTGGTGCCAGGGCGCGATCGACACCTGTACACCCAGCGGTGATCCGCCGGGGCTCCAGGGCACATCAAGCAAGGGGCATTTACAGCGTGGGCTATATAGCGTAGCGGGTCCGCAGTTTCTTCTCGATCGACCCAGTCGCACTGCAAAATGGCGGCGTCGCTCCTCGGCTGCAGCCCCGACCTTCCCCCGATCCGTTACCTCTGATGGATGTCCGCTCCGCTCCTTCCCTCCGTGCACATTTAGCACCACGTAGTGGCCGCCGGCAGCTTCCAGCCCCGCAGCAAGGGCGCCAGAGTGGCCTCCTCTCCGACGATCTCCGTGGGCCTGGGAATCCCCGGGGTCCGGTCAAGCGCCACAGCCGCCTCGGGCTCCGCAGCAGCAGGCGGGCTCCAGCAGGCGGGCCGGCGTCAATCTCGGTCGCCAGGTCTCAGCGCGCAGCCGTTCGCGAGCGGCCAGGATTTAATCGGTCGTGCCTCCCGGCTGCCGCGTCAGTTTCACACGGAATCCGGGCCCCTCAGCAGCGTCGCGCAGGATTATTAAGGATTTATTCGTGTGCAGCCGGCGGAGCTCACTCAGAGAGCGGCCATCTCGCTGCTCGGTTAGCCACGCCCCCACCCTTTAATCAATTATTAATAAAAAAAAAGAGGGAATGTCTGAACAGGAGCTAGACCCATTAGTTCAGAATAGACTAGAAGATCTTGTAAATAGGGCTCTAGGTAGACTGATGGGGTCGCTAGATGACACCATCAGTAAAAAAATAGAAAGCCTCTCTAATCAACCTACTGACAATCCCGGTTGCTCTACTTGGCAAGAAAAATCTCAGAATAAAAGACCATCGGGTGAGTACCCCCTTAAGAAATCAAAGAAATCAAAAGGGACCACAGAGGGTGTACCGGATGACGCCGGTGATAGACTCAGTGTGCTCGACACTGCGGATGGGCATGACGGCCCGGTTGTCCCTATAGATACTGACTCTGATGATGATGATCAAAATTATGAGCCAGAACTTGATCTCTCTTACTCTTCAGAGTTTAACTCTGATTATGATGATATACCCACTTCAAAAAAAGGGACATGTGATGAGGCATCTTCGGCCTCTGGGTCTAAGATTCTTGACCCGTTTGGGGATAATATGTTCGACCCATTAATGATAAGACATCCCCTCTCACCCGAATGGACCCCCTCACAACATGTGGCCAAGTATATCACCTTCTGGCTAAGAAGGGAGATACCTAAAGAGGTTAGATCGCGTTTACGATCAGAGTGCCCTCGCCCATCCCTACCAGATATGATAGCTATGATTCCCGAACGCAACCCCAAAGTGGTGTCTTTCATTAATAAGGGCGGAAAAGACCCTAGAAGAGGCTTAGACAGAGGGCTAAAGTCATGTCAAGACAGACTCCTCGACATAATCGGCCCACTCACTAATATCTTCGAGATGGCTGAATCTGCCTACCTAAGCGACGCCAAAGTTGACCCCACGGAATTACGGGAATGGACACAGAGAGCTATCTGCCTTCTTGGGAATGCCAATACGGCTATATCAAACAAAAGGAGAAAAAGCATCCTTTTAAAACTGGACCCCAAGCTCATAGAGCTCGCAAATAAAGCAGGAGGAGCCTCCTCTCAAGGCCAACTTTTCGGGGATGATTTCATCAGAGAAATGGCCAAATATGTTGGAATTTTTAGCTCAATGCAGAATTCGCAAAAAGAAATAAGAAAAGTCTTCAATGATAGAATTTTTGGAAGGGCCGGGCGAACAAGGGGTCGGTTCCCCGGCCGCGGATCAACTTCCTACAGACCCTATATGGCACGAGGCAATAGGTCCTTCCAAACCTATAACCATTCAAACTTTTATCCACAAAGACAGAGAGGAGGTTGCTTCAGAAATAACAGAGGTGATAGAAGACAAAGAGGATTCTCTTCAGGTAGGTCACTCCAAAGACCCTTTACCTTCCTGTATAAAGGTGGGAGGGAGATTAGCCCAGTTCTCTGGAAACTGGAATTTAGTGACACAAGACCCTTGGGTACTACAAACGGTCAAGGGATACCGAATAGAGTTCACACATACTCCCTTCCAGATCAAAATCCCAAGAGAAATCGTGTTCTCTCAAGAACATTCAAAACTGGTAACAAAGGAGGTTCAAGACCTTCTGACCAAAGGTGCCATCAGGGAGACAACTCACCCAAAATCTGGCTTCATCAGCAACATATTTTTGGTAGAGAAAAAGAACAAAGAGATGAGGCCTGTAATAAACCTAAAGGAGTTAAATGAATGGGTGGTTTACCGTCACTTCAATATGGAGGGCATATACCTCCTAAGGGACATACTAAGAAAAGGGGATTGGCTAACAAGACTAGATCTCAAGGACGCCTACCTTACCATCCCCATCTGGCCCCGCATCAAAAATACCTTCGCTTTACTTGGCAAAACAAAATGTGGGAATTCTCCAGTCTCCATTTCGGTCTATCTTCAGCACCATGGTGCTTCACAAAGGTACTCAGACCAGTAGTAGCATGGCTCAGGGCAAAGGGTGTAAGATTAATTATATACCTAGACGGCATCCTAATTATGGGTCAATCCAAAGACATTGTATCCCTGCATACTCAGTGGGCAATAGAGATATTAGAAAAATTAGGATTCATCATAAACATAAAAAAATCCTCACTAACTCCAACACAAGACACACAATTCCTGGGATTTGTCATAGACACCCTCCGCACGGCGCTTCGCCTACCCAGAGACAAACTAAAAAAAACTACGAAAGGAAATAAAGAAAGTATTATTAGCAAAGTCTCTTACTTTGAAAGACTTAGAGAAGATCCTGGGTCTCCTATCTTCCACCATCCAAGCCATATTCCCCGGACCTCTCTATTATCGAGCCCTTCAAAGGTTAAAAAAGAGATGCCTTCGAAAAGATCAATCATACTCCCAAACCTTGTCCTTAGATCAGGACTTGAGGGAAGAATTGGAATGGTGGCTTAAGAACATACAAGCTTGGCACGGAAGAGCAATCTTCGGGGAGGAACCCGAATTGGTGATAGACTCAGATGCAAGCCTAGAGGGTTGGGGAGCGAGATGCGGAAAATCTTCAACAGGGAGCGTTGGTCGGAGCAAGAGAGGAACATGCACATCAACTGCTTGGAACTCCTAGCGGGCTCCTTCGCAGTCTGGAGCTTCACTCAAGAAAAGATGAAATGTTGTGTAATGCTTCGCATGGACAACATTTCCGCAGTCTGCTATGTGAGCAAGATGGGAGGTCCACATTCCAAAGACTTAGCGGAACTAGCGAAGGACTTTTGGGGTTACTGTTTAAGCAAAGGAATCTCAGTTGTAGCACAACACATTCCTGGACTGAGCAATGGAGTAGCCAACTGGTTCTCCAGAAATTTCAAGGACTCCAGCAGTTGGAGACTGAAGAGAGAGATATTCCTACACATACATCACATATGGGGCCCTTTCGACATGGATCTCTTTGCAGACAGGCTCAATACTCAGCTGACACAGTTTTTCAGCTGGAAACCAGACCCTCAAGCAGTTGGGGTAGACGCCTTCCTACAGGACTGGAGAGGTCTAAGACCATATGCCTTCCCTCCATTTGTCATGCTTCCCAGGTTCCTCTTACATACACGCAGACTCAGGGAAACAGTAGTCGTGGTAACCCCCCTTTGGAAATCTCAGGCATGGTTCCCCGTTATCCTAGAAATGTCAATTGACTTCCCTTTACTAATTCCCCACTTCAAAACCCTACTCCTGGGACCTCGAGGGGAAATACATCCTCTCATAGAAGAAGGCTGCCTCACTCTGATGGCATGGAAGATTTCCGGAGACAGTGGAAAATCCCTGGCCTTTCGCCAGATGCTTTCAGACTCATATCGGAGTCTTGGGCTTCAGGAACAAGAAAGGCATATAGATTGGCATGGAATAAATGGATTTGCTGGTGTATTCGACGGGATATCAATCCCATTTCAACTGATGTAGTCTACATAATCAATTACCTAACAGAATTATTCGAATCTGGTTTATCCTATAGGACAGTAAATATCTACAGATCCGCCATCTCTGCTGGTCATTCCTTGATAGACGGACTCCCTGTTGGCCAGAATACTTTGACAAGGAAGATTATGAGAAGCATTAGGGTCCTTAAACCTCCGATACCAAAGTACACTTCTCTTTGGGTGGTTAAACTGATCCTTCAAGTTTTAGACAAATGGGGTGATAATCACCTTTTGTCACTTAAAAAACTCTCTTATAAACTCACAACCCTCCTTTGTCTCGTTTCATTTAGACGTACAACTGATGTTAGAGCTTTAGATGTCACCAGTAAAGCTTATCAACCTGAAGGAGTTTGCTTCTATATTAAAAGAAGAACTAAAACACTTTCCTCAACCATTTTCTACCCTTACTTCTCTGCTAATCCTAGACTCTGTGTGGTGGAATGTTTGAAAGAATATGAAAAGAGAACCCTTAACTTGAGGGACGATGTCACACAACTTCTTATATCTCACAAAAGACCTCACAAAGCCGTCTCACCGCTACCTTAGCTAGATAGGTGAAAGATGTAATGTCTGAAGGGGGTGTAGACATATCTGTTTTTGGAGCCTCAAAAGCTTTCACCTTAGGTTTACAAGATATTTTAAGAGCAGCCGATTGGTCTAACGAAAACATGTTTAAAAGCTGCTACTTTAAACCATTGTCTAATGTAATTGATAATGTATTGAATGCACTTTGAACTTGCATAATATTGGCCTCCGTGTCATGCCATAAAATGTAGATTTTCCACAGCCTGCTGAAAAGAAAATCTGGATTTTATTAACGACACGGAGGCTAAGATTATCCCACCACTAATACCCGCCCGGGTAGATTAACGTTTTATTTACTTTCTTTCAGAGTGACGAGATTTGGTCATGGATTCCTTTATCTCCTGCACTTATTCATGAGGAAATTGTCTGGATTAAAGTTATACCATTCGCAACGCAGAATAAAAGAAGGAAGATGGCTGCTTGTTACTAGTCTATATAGATGTTCAGAATGTTTTGAAAGTTCTAAATTCTCACTAATTGTTGCTGCTGTGTGAGCTGGCAATAAAAGGAGATTGCATAATCTTAGCCTCCGTGTCTTTAATAAAATCCAGATTTTCTTTTCAGCAGGCTGTGGAAAATCTACATTTGCCACGGGTGGTGCGGCCAGTGCCCAAATATTTACTGCAGCTCAGACTAGACAGCTGACCCACGCGGCGGCCGGTGGTGCAACCAGGCAGCGCTGCAGCACCATAATTATTTGCTGCAAAGTATCCCAGCAGAGCACTGCACTGAAATGGGTTAGTCTAACGCCTGATGCGTGGTACTTGGCAAGACTGTCAAACTCCAAGGCAAGGGCAGGCGGGTCAAATAACAATAGGTCATTGAACAGTGCACCCGAGCAACTCAAATACTGCATTTCCACCCTCTGGCAAGACGGGAGAGTATAGGGCTTATTTGAATATTTACTCTTGCCCTTAATTAACAGAAGAGAGGTGTAGTAACATGGTTATCTGGATTCTGCCATCGAGTGTTTGGAATGTAGAATGTATTTATGTCATCTGGAATGGGTGTTATTGTTGGTGCTCAGAATGTATTGCTTCACTTAGAGACAGCCCTGTGATAGTGCTGCATGCACCTATGTATTTACCTGCTAACTTGAATAAAAAAGAGAAACTACACTGGTTTCCTGGTGTGGTTACTACGTGGATTTTTGCGATGAGCTGACTACTCTAGGAACCCACGTTTCGTATTCCATTCAAGACATCTCTTCATAACCCGTGTTGGCCCTGATGCCAGGAGGAACTGAAACTACTCTTGTCAAGAATTCCCATGTGAAGCCTCTACTGTTGTGTACATCGTGCAAGGTCTACTGTCGTGTACATTGTGCAAGGAACAGTTGAAATTCGCCTTGGATTCACTGAAAGTTCAATTCAAGTAAGTGTAACGTCGCGCTGGCTACAGCTTACTAACGGTTACTTCCAACGATCTTCTCCTTGACTTTCAAACCCCTCATTGCCTGTACGCGTTTGAATTCCACAGTCTTAGCCTGCGTGCGTCTGCAATTCCACTGTCTCCAAGATAGAGCGCCTTGCACGCAACGCATTCTCTTCAAGACAGAAGACTTCATGTCAAAGCAAACAGAGTAGTAGAAGGACCACTCCACGCGGTGCAGGTGAAGAGGTCACCCGACGTCATTGCGCACTAGAGGGCACACATGGCGGCCATTTTTAAGCAATGTGAGTCGGTTCCTGAAACTCGGAACTCTTCTCACCACCGGATCTGTTCCTCAAGGAAGTTTTAAAGTTAGCGCTTCATACTAAATAAGCATACGGTACTGCTTTCTTTTCTTTTACTTGAGCTCATTACGGGTGCGTGCTGCGCTATGAATGCTTTGCTCATTACAGAACTTGTTAGAAAGACATTTGTTCTTCAGCCTGTTGCATTCTACTGGCCTTTTGCACTGCTCACATTAAGTTCCTGTTTTCTGCGTATTGTGACTTCACCCATTTTACTACTTTTGGGAAGTTTCGTGCATATTTTCTTTCTGCAACTTTCAGCCTCACTTTCAAGTCATGTCTACAAGTGAAACCAGCACAGCTGTGGGTGACTTCAATGCTTCTTCAATGCACATTAATTCCCCGAAGGAGTTTTTACCTATACCTGGAGAACCCTTGGTTTCTTGGAATTACTGGAAATAATATTTTCTTAATTACATTGCTAACCTGGAAGATATCAGTGGAAATTTTTCTCCAGAAAGGAAAAAAAGGATTCTTATGTATTGTTTAGGTCCCGAATGTTTGCGTATTTACAATGAGTTACAAAAACATGAAAGAGTGGGGGGTGATATTGATGTATTTAAAAGCAGCAATGTTGGATCTTGATGATCACTTTTCTCCTCCTGTTTGCATCGCTGTCACTAGACACGCTTTCTTTGAGAGAATACAAGAAAAGCATGAAAATATTGAAGAGTATGTTTCAGCTTTGAAAAAATCAGCGAGTAAGTGTAGATTTGCGCAATTGCATGATGAGTTCATTCGTGACCAGGTGGTTATGTACATGAAGAATAAGACCATGCAAGATAGATTATGGGTGGAAGGTGAGGGTTGGCTTAAAGATGTTGTTGTGATTGTAAAAAAGGCTGAGCTTTCTGAGCGTTGTGAAACAGCTACTCTTTCTCATGATAAGGAGGACTCGGAAGTTGTGGGAAAAATTTCTGATAATAAGTCAGGGCACAAGATGAACCGTGACTACAAAGTTGAGAAAAAGAAAGGAGAACATTTTGAGCCTAAAAGAATTGGAAACTTGGTATGTTACAGATGTGGTAGTTTATCACACTCAGCTAGATATGAGAAATGTCCTGCAAAGTGCTTAAAATGTGGCATCATTAGGCACTTTGCCAGAGTTTGCAAAAGAAAATCTAAAAACAAATCTCAAGGAAAAGTTGCTTGTGTACGAGAGGGGGAGGAGGAGAAAAGTTATTCAAGCTCATGTGAGGAGGACGTACAAACCAAATACATTCAAAAGAAGAAAGTGGGGGGGAGGAGCCTAGCGCTTGACCAAGATGGCCGCGTGAGCTCAGAGCTCCCGAGACCCTCGCGCCCTCCGTCGACTATCCTGTCTTTAATCCTGTCGGTATGCATGGCATCGTGTGGATGACCTGTCAGGGAGGCGATTGATGCTACCCGCGGTCGGATCGCCCACCGGGAACCAGACTTATGCCTGGCGGAAGATTGCGGCCTATCTCCCGGGGATGCCAGGGGCTAGAGTTGGCAGGATGCCCGACTCCTAGTTGAACAACAACGGCCAGGCGAGGTGTGAACTGTCGGACGGAGGTCCCCGTCCTTTCACTTTCGCTTTCTCTCCCTTTGTCAGCCCTGCCCCTGGAGAGCTCTTGGTGGCTTTATTACCCTATGGACGCTCTGCAGGCTACTCTGGCGGCCCGCTGCAGCACTGATCACTCCTGACTCCTTTCGTTGAGAGGGACCCGTCTTATCTGAACCGACCTGCCTGGTGTCAACCATGTCGGGCAAAGCAGAGGTGGATCGGCTGAAGGCTAAGTCTACCAGGCGGGGAGCCTATACCCAAGTCAATAGCATGGACCGCTATGCTCTGCAGAAGGGATCACCGAGTGGATCGAGCCAGTCGCTGGATACCCAGAAGGCGGCCTCGCCTTTGGCCCCGGAGCTCTCACTACAGGATGTCATGGGCGCGCTCGAAGGGATGCAGACTTCGATTGGGAGACAGTTTGATGCCCTGGCGCATAAGGTGGACGCCATCTTGGTGGATGTCAACCTGATCCGTGCGGACTTGGGCAAAACGAATGAACGGGTTAAGAACCTGGACCTCAAGACCACGGGCCTCACCGATGATGTCACGGAACTGCAGACCGAGGTTCGTAAGCTGAGGACCGAGAGTGATCTCGCCGCCCGCCGGCTGGAGGACTTTGAGAGCCGGGCCAGGCGCAACAACGTGCGCGTCATCGGGGTCCCGGAGTCCTCGGATGAGGCTTCGGTTGACCTGCTTGTCGAGGACTTGGTGCTTAATCATCTGCAGCCTAAGGGTCTTGGAAAGTTCTTTGCGGTTGAAAGGGCCCATAGAGTGCCGGGTGGGAGGCCCAAGGCGGGTGCCCCGCCGAGGCCGATCGTCGCCCGGCTCTTTCATTTTCGAGATCGGGACGCTATCCTGCAAGCATCGAGGGTGACGGGCCCGGTCCCCTTCCAGAACGCGTCGGTGAATTTCTATCCGGACTTCACCCAGCAGGTGCAGAGGCAGAGACAGGGCTTTCTGGGGGTAAAGAGGCGGCTCCGGGAGAGGGATCTGAAGTATGCCATGCTCTTCCCTGCCAGATTACGTGTGGTGCACGAAGATCGGACATTCTTCTTTGACTCTCCTGTTATGGCCGATGAATGGCTGGACGCTTTGCCCCGACGACGGACGGGGGCGGACACTGCCGAGGATGGAGACAGTGGCCGGGATGGGCAGGGCTGATTTTTCGGAGCCGGTCTGACTCGATTTGGCTATATTTGAAGACTTGCATAGAGTGCAGTAAATGCGGAGGGTTGCGGGAGGACGAGGGGTGCTCTTTTCCTCCCTTAGGGTACTTTTTGTAGATTTTGGGTTTTTGTAGGGCGACAGGCACACTGCAAGTTGGGGGGGCTTTGTAAGCTGCAGCAGGGGTGCAGGGTGGGGGGGGTTTCTGGGATTTTGGGTTTGTTGTTGGGGGGTTTATTTCTGCAAGGCATGGTGATTCTTTCCAGGACTGTTCCATGGTGGCTCTTCGGGTGTGGGGTGGGCCTCTTTACGTTTGAGGATGGGGGGTAGGGGTTTAAGTGTTATAAGCTGGAATGTTAATGGTTTGGGGGATCGCATTAAGCGTGGGATTGTTTTGCAATTCTTGAAACGGTCAATGCCGGATGTTGCCCTGCTGCAGGAGACGCATCTTATAGGTAATACGTGCTATGCTCTGAATAGGAAGGGTTATAAATTCATAGCCCATTCGGGATTCTCTTCCGGGTCCAGGGGTGTGGGCATCCTAGTCAGAGCCTCGCTGCCATTTGAGGTGGACTCCACCATTGTTGATGATAGGGGGAGGTTTGTGGCGGTGGCGGGGCGGTGGGAAGGGAGAACTTTGGTTTTGGTTTCGGTTTATGTCCCGCCGGCCCTGCAGGCCTCCACGTTCACAGATCTGGGTAGGGCCTTGCTGGATCTCCCGGGGGGTATGCTTGTGGTGGGAGGTGATTTCAATGCTGTTGGCTCCGGTCTGCTGGATAGACACCCGCCCAGAGACACAGGGGGGGCTCAGAGGTGGCTTCCAGACTTCCTAGACACGCTTGGCCTGATAGACTGCTGGAGGCTCCGGCACCCCACACAGAGCCAATACACGTTCCACTCCGGGGCACATGGTAGCCTTTCCAGGATTGATTACCTACTCACTCTGGCTGCGCATGCCTCATTGGTTTCCGAGGCTAGGCACATGGCGCGTGGTATATCGGACCATTCGCCAGTATGGATCCGGCTGGATCTGGGTCGGGAGGGAGGAGGAAGGGTGGCCCCTATCAACCCGTGGTATTTCTGAGACCCCAAGATGCGCAGCGCGCTGGTAAAGAAAGTAGATAATTTCTTCAAGGACAATCAGGGATCCGTGGACTCGGCAGTGTCGCTGTGGGAAGCATTTAAGACCGTGCTCCGAGGGGAAGCCCTCTCCCTTGTAGTAGCTGCCAAGCGGCGGAGAGATGGCGAGGTTCTGCAGGTTGAGGAGGAGATCGCGGCTCTGGAGGGAGCGCTAGAGGAGGAGGTTACAGAGGCCTCACTGCATGAGCTTTGCTTGAAGCAAACTGAGTATAAGGACCTGGTGACGAATGCCGCTAAGACCCTCAGTAGGGAACAGCAGGGCCGTTTGTATGATGTAGGTGACAAGGCAGGGAAGCTCCTGGCTTGGCTGGACAGAAAAGAACGGGTCAATAGAGTCGTCCCAGAGTTGACGGGATAGAGGGGAGAGGCGATTGTGGAACCTGAGAGGATTGTAAAGTGTTTCTCGGACTATTTCTGTAGGGTTTATGCTTCAGTGTCGGACAGGCCGCCCGAGGACTCGTGTGACCTCCTCCGTGATATCGAGTTGCCCTGCCTCTCCGATATAGATAGGGACGATCTAGATGGTGACATAACGGTTGACGAGGTGGCGGGGGCCATCCGCGCGTTAAACTCGGGTAAGGCCTCGGGACCGAACGGCTTGCCGGTTGATCTGTACAAGCTGTTTCCGGATAGGGTCGCCCCTCACCTGCGCGCCATGTTTGTGGAGGCGCGGGGGAGTGGGACCCTCCCGTTGGACCAGCGACTGGCGACGATTGTGGTTATACACAAAGAGGGCAAACCCCGAGATAAGTGCGCCTCATATAGGCCTATCTCACTCCTTAACGCAGAGCCGAAAATTCTGGCCCAAATCCTGGCGACCCGATTGATTAGGGTACTTGGTGACTTGGTCCACCCGGATCAATCCGGCTTCATCCCGCACCGAAACACAGCGTTAAATCTTCGGCGCCTCCATGGCGTAATCGCCAGGGCGGGCACGCTGCGTGAACCAGCTATTGTGGCGTCTCTCGACGCCACGATGGCCTTTGACACGGTGGAATGGGCATATTTGTGGGCCGTGCTGACCAAGTTCGGCTTTGGCCACGGTTTTGTGAGCTGGGTGAGGTTGCTGTATGAGGGGCCTCTTGCGAGTGTGGTGGTGAATGGTCGGGCGTCGACTCCGTTTCAGCTTGGGAGGGGTACTCGGCAGGGTTGTCCCTTGTCGCCTTTGTTGTTCGCCCTCGCCCTTGAGCCGCTGGCTGCGTGGATACGTTGGCACCCGGATATACGGGGCCTTAGATGGTCGCCTGAACACGAGGACCGTATTTCGCTCTATGCTGATGATATCCTGCTGTATCTTGCCTCACCCAAGAAATCACTTAAAGTGGTCTGTGACGTACTCACATCATTTGGTAGGAACTCGGGTCTCGTTATCAACTGGAGTAAATCGTATTTGTATGTTCTTAGTGGCGAGGTACCACCGATCCCTAGAACATGCTCGATACAGGTCGCTCAGCAGGGCTTCGTGTACTTGGGGATCTTTATCTCCATGGACCCTGCTGTGCGATATGAGAAGAACCTGCTCCCCCCCCTGGCACGCCTGAGGCGGGATGTTGAAGGCTGGCGGAGGCTGCCGCTCTCCCTCGTTGGGCGTGCGGCCCTGTTCAAAATGATGTCTCTACCCCGCTTCCTCTACGCACTGCAGAATACTTTGGACTGGGTACCGGCCAAATACTTTCGGGAGGTCGAAGGCCTCCAACGAACGTTGCTGTGGGATGGGCGGCCGCGAATAGCTATTGCAAAGTTGACGCTTCCATGGTACGACGGGGGCATTGCGCTCCCAGACATCCGACGGTACTATTGGGCCACCCAGCTGAGCGCGATTAATCATGGGTTGTATGGCCCTGCCCTCAGCCCTGGGTATGCCATGGACAGGTGGCTGCTGCGTGGTGGTAACTACTACAGGGCGTTGTACTCGCGGTCCCTAGACTCGTCCCTCACGGGGCCCACTGGTGTGGCAGTGCGTGTGTGGAAGATGGCAACTGACTCGCTGGGCTGGAAGGATAGGCTCACCCTCGCTACCCCGCTGTTTGAATCGGAGATGCTGGGAAGGCTTTGGCACACAAAAGGTTTTGATAAATGGGACCTGATCGGCATCTCCAGGGTGGGAGATGTGCTGAATAAGGGGAAGGTAAAGTCTTTTGAAGAGTTGCAGATGGAGTATGAGCTGGGGCCTTCCGAGTGTTTCCGATATATTCAGGTGCGTCACGCCCTCCGATCAGTCCTCGTAGAGGGTGAGAAGGTGCCTGAGTCCTCTCCTTTGGAGGACCGGGTCCTTGATGGCCATATGCCCGAAAGTACGATCTCGCTCATCTATAAGAAACTGATCAACGTCCGGGCGGACATGCTTCTGGGGCTGAGGGACCAGTGGACTAGGGATGGCCTCGAGTTGGATGATGAGGATTGGCAGTCTGCTGTTTCCTCTCCTAAGGAGGTTGCGATCCCGTCGCGTCTGAGGCTGGTGCAGCTTAAAATACTGCATCGAGTGTATGTGACGGGGCCAAGGCTGGTTCACATGGGATTCTCGGAGGACGGCCTATGTAGGAGGGGATGTGGTATGGTGGGTACTTTCCTGCATATCATTTGGGAATGTGGTGTCATTACGGAATTCTGGAGGAGAGTCCATGCAGTGATGGGGGAGGTGACGGGCATTGCTATGCAGCCGGAAGCGCGGTATTGCCTCCTGAATGTCTGGGGGCCCACTGACCACGATGCGGCACAGACCCAATGGGTGACTCTGGGCAACATGGTCGCTAAGAGGGCTATCGCGCGACTGTGGGGCTCCGCGGGGCCCCCCACATTGACCGCGTGGAAAGAAAATATGGACTGGAGTATGCTAAGGGAGAAGACGGTATATTGCGCTAGAGGCCGCCCCCGGAAGTGGCACGCCATCTGGGGGCGGTGGAATCAATACAGGGGGGGAATATGTGTTGCCCCGGATCTGGATCCTCCCGAGGAACAGCTTTCCTCCTGACCTTCTTTCCAGCTCCGTATGGTTAATGGACCCTTTTTTGGCCTCTGCTCTCCCCCCTTCTTCCTCTTTACACTGTACTGTAACTGGTAGATGAGTGGGGTCCGGCCTCCCCTGGTGGGCTTTCACCATGGGCTTTCAGTGTTCTTGCCTTGCTGGGGTTTGTTGTGTGTTTTGTGTTTACTTAAAATTGAACCTTTGCACTTCTCCTGTCACGCTACTGGGGACGCATCTCTGTTTCTATATATCGATGCTGCCGAACCTCCGGGTTGTCGGCTGAATAGCTGTGTCCTCCCTTTTGAAAATAAAGGTTTTTATAAAAAAAAATAAAAAAAAAAAACAAGAAAGTGGTACTTAACAATTCTGATGGTTCCTCCTCTAAACCTTTGTGCCTAGCTTCCTTAGGTGGTGTTACTATTCAACTTGCAGAGGACTCAGGGTTCCCTTACACAATCATTGCCCAAGATATATGGAAAAAAAATATTTCATAAAGAATATTGGAAATTGGTTTGACCCTAATGATATTTCTCCTGAAAGTTATACTGGAGAGAAAAGTGATGTCTTGGGATACAGAGTTTTGGTGTTTTGTTTCAAGGAGACATATGCTACAGGGAAATTATGCATTGCTAAAGTTTTGGGGTGGTAAGACCTGAAGAGTTTAAACATAATTCTTGACCCTAACAGTAAGGCGCAAGTCTTGAATTCTTGTGATGGAGAAGACACCAAAAAGTGGGTTTTACAGGAATTCCCTACAGTGTTTGCTGGTGATATGGGAAACCTCAAGGGATTTACTCATCAAATATGATTAAAAGAGGGGGCTGTGCTGGGCGGGGCGTGGCCAGCTGCCGAGCATGGGGGACGTGTGCTAGGAGAGCTCCGGGGCCCGAGCTCAAAAATCCCGCATAGGCATATCCTGAAGTTATAATTTGAACCCCCACGGGTCACCGGCAAGTAACTCCCGGCCGCCTGAAGCATCGACGCAGGGTGCCTGGGCTAATCCTGAGTCCGCGAGGCGGACTAGCGGACACTTCGGGAGCGCGTGCTGCAGGGAGACGGAGCAAGGAAATGGCACTGATCGCTGAGGGCAGAGACTGGATCCTGCCGGGGTAACTGTGAGTCTCCACTGTGGGTGAGAGTGCTGCCCTGTGTGCGAATGGACTGGCGGATAACGATCTGCCTGCGGGGGCCTGCGGTGGAGCAATTCATCCCCCCGGACCTGGGTCGAGGTGCTCCATACCCGGCCTAGATACTGTCCGCCCGGCGCTGTGAGTGAGCGCACCGTGGACGACGTGCGCGACCTGGGCCTGGGCCGGAGATCCGAGCGCCGTCGCCGGAGACTGCTGGGACCGGCGGTCTGTGGGCTGGCGTGCTCCTATCTCCCCCCTCCCTGTATGTGACATCAGGGGCAACGGCCGCGCTGGCACGAGGTAGGGGTCAGACAAAGGGCCTGGGCGCGTGTGCCCTGTGTGATCGGCCCGTGCCCCGAGCAGCCATATTTCGGCGTGTGTGTCCCCACCAGAGCTCCAGGACATATGGGAGAATATGCATGAGCTGCGGGCCGCATCTGGGGGCTGAGAGGCCTCGAACACCAGCTCGCATCACTGGGATCGACTTTGGTGCATCTTGCAGGGTAGCCCGGGTGGGGCATGCGTTGGGCCGGCTGCAACTAAGGCGGGGATTGGAAGCCTCTGAAGCCCCCTTGAACTACTCCCTTGTTGGTCGTAACAGTCTGCACAGTTGAGAGGACTAGGGGCTGTGGGGCACGGTCCGTTTCTCCTCCCCGGCGCTGCGGGGGTCCGCCCTGCATCTCGTGGGTTTCCTTCTTCCAGCGGATGGCCCAGTCAAATTGGCATATTTAGGGCTGCGAGTGGATGGGGCTCAACGCACCATAGTGCTGCTGCTTTGCCTTGCTGCTTGACCTGACCTCACGTCCTGCGTATAGCCCGTGTCCAGAAGGTGCGGGAACTGGTGACCGGCCGGTGCTGCTGTCTGCATGACGCCGCCCTCGACACCACCGGGGCCCCTGGCCGCCAGGCGCTCGGACTGCTTGCAGGGGAGATAGATCGTCGGAACACCCCGCCCGTGGATGATGGGTTGATACAAGGGCAAAACCCAGGAGGCGCCGGCTACTAATTCACAGGGTGCGGTCGAAGATGATTCCTCCCAGAACATGCAATCGCTCAACACAATCCCTCCCGATGAAGAGAATGCGTCGGATAAGCTGGACCTAATACTGAAGGAAGTCCGGGACTCGCGTAGAGCCACAGAACAGCAAATAGGCGCCCTTACCACTGGCTTCACTTTATTAAAAGCGGATCATGCTAAGCTGGCTGATACAGTGAAGGATCATAGCTCCACGCTGCAGGACCTGATGCCGCAACATAAAGAAAATGCGAGTCAGCTCCAGTCCCTACGGAAAAAGGTCACCGGCTGATGGACCGAGTGGAGGACGTGGAGGGCCGGGCACGACGCAATAATATCCGTGTTATTGGCCTGCCAGAACGGAGCGAAGGAAATGAGGCCGCAACGTATGTGGAACATTGGCTCCGCACACATGTTGCCCCAGAGAGTCTCTCCGACTACTTCTGTGTCGAAAGGGCGCACTGGATCCCCACCGGGAAACCGAGGTTGGGGGCTCCGCCGAGTCCCCTGATCGTGAAAATCCTCAACCATAGGGACCGTGACGTGTTGTTACAAAAAGCATGTGAAAAGCCACAGATCCAATTCGAGAACTGCCAAATTTAATTATATCTGGACTATATGCTCTTGGTGCAGCGTAGATGCTCTTCTTTTCTGGAGATGAAGAGGAAACTACGTACAAAGAATCTTAAATACGCGTTACTATTCCCAGCATGTCTGAAGATCATCTACGAGCAGAAGACCTACTTCTTTGAAAGTCCGGAAGATGATGAGGAATGGCTAGAGGTCGTGGAACCTACGCAGTGCTCAGGCCGATCCTCTTCCACCACGTGAGGACCCGGGTCTTCAAGACATCGCCGAACGCAGCGAGGGGCCAATTCCGCCAAAGCGCTGGCCTTCCCGCAGGCTGTTGGAATCGTCGGACCACAGTACAGTTCGCTTGGACTCGGACAGCAGCCTACAGCTCTTTCCTGCAGTGATGCCACAAACGTCAGACGGAATACTGGGATAGTGACGGCTCTCACGCTGCCTGCAATGTCATGTTCTGCTGTCAGGGGAAGCATTGACGGGGAGTCATCCCCTTAATAATCACATATCCTTTGATGTTTGGTCTCCCTATGCACTGTAATGTGTTCTGTGATGCTCTCAATATTACGCTTGGGCTCTGGGACTGTCCAGATTATTGTTTACCTACATGATGGTGGTGGCTACCAACGCCCACTTTGCGACTGCTATTGTTTATAATGTTCTTTTTCAATGTTTTTCTTGTTTGGTCTTGCCTGGTTTGGATTGTAGGCATGACCTGGTGTTTGGGATAGGTTTGGGGTTCCATAGTTCTGACACATTGATACTGTTACACCTCATACGGCTGCATGATCTCATTCACAGTAGGAGATTTACGGGATTGGATGGCGCAACGATTAGTGTATAAATATAAATTTGTTACATGGAACGTCAGAGGGTTGGGCTCTGTACATAAAAGGCATAGAGTGCATGCTTTTCTGTTGCGTTGGGGGCTCTGGTGGTTTCCTCCAGGAATCGCACCTAATGGAGGCAGAAGCTGCAAAAAAAGAGGAAAAAAAGGAGGGGGCAGGTAATATCCACAAATTATTCTGCATTTGCCCGTGGGGTGACGATTAAGATAAAAGGGGGAATACCATTTGTGTTGCTTGACAAGCGGGTAGATACATAGGGCAGGTACATATTCCTACGTGGCACCCTAGATGGTTCGCCGGTTTTCTTAGGGAACATTTATGCTTCGAATTATGACCAGCACAAATATTTCCTGAGTCCGAACTCCATTTTGGCAGGGTGGGAAGCGCATCCATGGCTCATAGGAAGCGACTGTAATGCGGTTATGGATAAGTCACTAGACCATTCTCATCCACCCCTGAGGAACACAATGGTTTGTAAACAGGCGGAAGCCCTATGCAACTGGGTGGAGGGTTGGTCCCTGTGTGACGTATGGCGATTTAAGCATTCAGGAGTATTCCTTTTTGTCCCCGGTGCACCAGTTACACACCAGGATTGATCGGATTATGTTTTCCACCTCCATAGCGGATCAAGTTATAGACACTACACACTTAGCACAGACCTTTTCGGATCATAACCCTCTAGAGGCAGTTTTTAGTTGGGGTAGAGTAACTTCCCCGGTTCCTACATGGCAGCTATGGCCTCAAACACTGGAGGACTCGGTCTTCCATAGCACACTTTCCACACTTCAAAACAACTTCACGGAGAATCACAATACGGCTTCTACAATACTGGTCGAATGGGATGCCGTCAAGGCGATTGTCCGAGGGGCAGCAATCGGCGCCACAGTGGGAGCCAGGCAGGAGATACATAAAAA
The DNA here is from genome assembly GCF_964204655.1 of Triturus cristatus. Classification (NCBI taxonomy): domain Eukaryota; kingdom Metazoa; phylum Chordata; class Amphibia; order Caudata; family Salamandridae; genus Triturus; species Triturus cristatus. The sequence continues at coordinate 1,247,692,805 of NC_140590.1, read as the reverse complement.
ACTACAGGACACAGAGACCACTATGTCGCGACTAGAGCAGGAGGCAGCGCGCGACCAAGCGAAGCAGACCACCTGCATGAAATCCGTATTCAACACGCAGAATTACTTGAAACACTCAGGTTAATAGACTATAGATCTTACACACAAGTACATCACACAGATGCAGATAAGTCAGGAACCTTGCTGGCGAAGTTGATCAGAAATGACCCTCAAATTACTGCCTTTAGCTGAATTAGCTTGCCGGGGGGAGGGACTGCGCCTACGCAATGTAATATTAGTGAGGCCTTTGGTAAGCATTATGAAGAACTGTACAGTGCGCCCCCTCGCTTGGAGGAGTCCTATATTGAAGACTTCCTCGCGGACCTGTAGTACCCACAACCCCCGACTGGAATGGCAAAGGACCTAGAGGGGCCCATCACTAGGGCAGAGATTAAGGTGGCCATGGCTGGGCTCTCACGTAATAATTCTTTGAGGTATACTCCAAAATACTGATACCGCACCTGGAAGAGCTTTATAGGACGTCGCTCGAGTTGGGGCACTTACCTCGTACTACCGCTCAGGCCTTGGTGGTGTCATTGCATAAACCGGCAGGGATCCGACTGACATGGCAGGCTATTGCCCCTTGTCGCTGCTCTGCATGCAGTATAAAATCTTAAGTAAGGTGCTGGCGAATAGAATTCAGCCGTATCTCACCAAACTGATCCATATTGATCAATGTGGGTTCATGCCTGCGAGGAGCACCTCATTTAATCTGCACAGACTACATCAGATCATGTCTGCCGATCTGACACATTTTCCAAATGCTGGCTGCATGTCCCTGGGCATGCGGCAGGCATTCAATACACTGTCTTGGGACTATATGTTCAGAGCCATTGCACGCTTTGGTTTACCCCCAGCATATATACAATGGGTTAAATTGCTATACGCGGCGCCTACCGCAAGAGTCCAAACAGGGAAGCTTATATCTGGGGAATATGGGATACACAGGGGCACGCGCCAAGGCTGTCCCCGATTCTGTTTGTTCTGGCGCTGGATTCATTATTGCTCCGTATACGGCGAGACGTGGGATGCTACGGAATTCCCATCGGTGCATCCGTGCACCTGGTGCCTATGCTGATGACCTTATCATACATCTCGCAGATATGTTGGAAGGTCAAAGGACGCTCCCCGGTATATTTGTGGAATTTGCGACAGTGTCAGACCTATCCAATAATGACTCCAAATCCCATGCCTTCTCCTTCCAAGAACGGATGTACCCAGATTGCATTGGCTTCGGGGAGCTTCGGCTACCGGTGGCCTCGCACTTTCAAATACCTAGGGATTAATGTTTATCGTTCAAAGCAGACATAATAGAGGGCAACCTGGGTAAGGCTATTCGTGGAATACGCTCGCAGGTAGCTTTCTGGACAACGTTGCCTTTATCGGCAATGGGACGCATGGCATTATCTAAGATGGTGGTACTCCCCTGCCTGTTGTACTATTTCATGAATTTACTGTTAATCCTTCCTGCAACAATCTTCAATACATTAGATACTATCTTCATAGATTTAATCTGGGGTAAAGGCCGGCGACGGATCAGCCTTAAGAAACTTCAACTCAACACGAGGGAGGGCGGATTGGGGGCCTCGGACTTTAGGGCTTACTACTATGTATGCCGGCTACAATGGCTGTCCTACTGGACGGCTGAAACTTAAATGAGATCGATTACAGTGCCAGACATATCGAGCAGGGAACAATACACACCTTACTCCTACCACAGCAAATCACCCCCGGGATTAACTTACCTCCTACACACGGCACACCAATGCTGGGGAAGAGCACTGCGCTGCTCCTCCAGGGGTGGCAGATACGCTGACAACATTCCTCTGGTAGGGATACCACTTACATCTGGTAGGCTGACGCAACGGGTACTTGAAGCTTGGACAGACGAGGGGGTGGAGTCCGTCAGGGCGCTCTTTAGTGATGGGACACTTCTGGATCATGACCCCTTTACGCGCATTAAGGGGGCGCCTACCACATTGTATATGACACATGCTGCCCTAATATACTACATTAAAAGACACTGGGCCCCACAGAGGGAGAAACCCCAGCCAAACGCGCTATTAAAAGCACTTTACTACATGCGGCGTGGGGGCTACTTAATCAAGTGGCTCTATCTTAGTATCCGCACACATGCTCTGGCTCAACTAGATCCCACAAGGGCTCAATGGGTAGCAGAGCTCGGTAGAAACTTAACGGACAAAGAATGGAGTAACATACTGGAATACCACGTAATGCCAAATTCAAGTTTATCCAAAGCATGATAGTACAAAAAGCCTACCTGACCCCGCGTAGATTGCACAGAATGTACCCGGACACGACACATCAATGCCCCCGGTGTAAATTACCGGAGGCGGACCTCCTGCATATCCTGTGGGCATGCACAGGCCATGTGGAGTTCTGGAGGGGGCTCAAACATGAGTTAGAGGTAGTCACCCGCCTGCCCATGGGAGACACAGCACTAGAGTACATACTAGGAGTTCGCAGATGGACGAAAACACACAAGGTACAATTACGTTTTGTAGATTTGGCACTTATAGTGGCAAAGAGATCGATCACAATGCGCTGGAAATCAGCCAGGGCCCCCACCACATCTATGCGGCATGACGAACTGCTGAGATGGGTTGGAGCTGAAAGCGCGGCACTGCGCAGAGAAGAGGCCCGCGGCCTTCGGAAGAACCCAATATCCCTGGAATGGGATGCAATGGTGGAAGCCTATAAAAATACCAGCCCGGACGATGTCCCTATAGTCCCAAGAACCCAATAACATCTGTGCTGATCCGACATGAAGTACAGTAACTCAAGGTGGGTACAAAAGGAGTAGTACAATCACGAAGTGTACATAGAGTAATTGCAGTGTATAGAGATGATTGTGTCAATCAATGTAATGTATGGCCAGATCCAGTTACGGGAGGAGGGTGGGTGTTAGTGGGGTGCGTGGGCGGAACTGAGGGTGTTGATTTATTACAATTATTCTACTAAGAGTCTTGTGCATCATAACGAAGGAGTATCTAGATCCGCATCAGTTACTGACTGCAGTTTTCTTCTGTAGCACACGATTTTTGATGTTATAACCATATCTGTAGCAGACCTTGTACGTCACAAAATGTTGTTATTGTATCGATACAACGTATAATATGCTCAAAATACGTAAGCTGACATGGCAGTAAAATGAAGAAAAAAAAACAAAGTTTGTTTAAAAATAAAAAAAAAAGAGGGGGCTGTGCTGAAGTTAGATAAAGCAGGCAATATTCGTTTTATTGTTAGAGAAAAGGTCAAGGCTGAGTTAGAGAAATTGTTAAAGGTTAATGTTATTGCACCGGTTGAAGCATCCGAATGGGTTTCTCCATTGGTCGTTGCTCGACAATCCAATGGAAAAACTTGTTTGTGTGTGGACTTGAGGTATCTGAACAATAATATTCTGGTGGATCAATTTCCTCCTCCCAGAATTGATGAAATGCTATCTTTAGCGCGACATGCTAAGTGGTTTTCCAATTTGGACCTATCTGCAGCGTACCACCAGGTTGTTCTAGATACCGAAAGCAGACATTTCACTACATTTTGTACACCTTTTGGATGTTATAGATTTAAACGTATGTCTTTTGGGTTGGCGTCAGCCACAGCAGTTTTTCAGAGGTTTCTAGGTGTCACAAGTCTTGGATCGCTCTAAGGTACAATACCTAGACAGACACTGCTCATTAGGTTATTGAACCTCGAGGTCTGCATCCAAGCACACCCCTTTACTCACGCGGGTTACCTTACCTTATCCCGGAACCCCCATCATCACCGTGCACAACTTCCCACACAGCTAGGTCCTGAAGAAACGCCATTGATCTTTTATAGGCTAAGTAGGCGTGAAACATGTCGACCTCATTTTGAGTCACAAGGGCACATTGCGCCCACTAGCGACTCACCGACCTCCGGGTCTTTTTATTCTACCAGGGGTCCCACAACATTAAAAATCTTTATTTGGACACCCCTAGGTAATTTTACTCACAATCCTAGCACGCATGTAAACCATCAATTTTTTTGGATACTCCCCCCCCCCCCCCCTTTTTTTATCCCACACACTCGCACTCTCCTATCGGCTTTTCTCTTTAAAAGATCTCCGCGAAAGAGACCCTTCGGGGGACCGTCGGGCATTGCAGCGCCGGCCCGACGAGGAACAAAAAAGCCCGATGGTGAAGCATGACATCCTTCGGGGTGTTTGAGGGCAATTAAGAAGCAAATTTGAGCCCTCCCTTTCGGGATTGAATCCTAGATACTGGGGATATACCTCTCTGCCTCCTTCACCTTCATCTCTCTCTCTCTCTCTCTTGCTCTCTCCTTATCTCCCTTTCTACTCCCTGGTTCTTCTTTTTCTGCGTTGAGCAGGTGTTTATTAATATATTTCCTCACCTCCAACGCGGAACAATGTCCTCATTGATTTAACAATTCACATTGGAGCACGGACATTGGACCAAAACTAGCACCTGGTTCCCCCCTCTCTCTTCTGTTGTTGAAATAGTATTAGCACGGCGGCACAGCCGAGGAACCCCCCCCCTTTCTCTATTTTTTTTCTCTTTCTCTACACTCCCTTGCTTTATACCACATTTTGTGAACATGACAACATCCAATATGGGGGACAACTTAGGACTCGCATACGGCGAAGACATTGTAAATTTTGAAAACACCTTCAATACTCGACATGGACGGCAACATGGCATGCACCAGCTCCCAAGGAGACTGGAACTCTCTAACTGCCCTTAAGAAAACATTGGTCAAAGTAACACTACATGGTCAGATAATGACCGATTATCTCAGGGCAAATGCAGCCCCCAGTGGCCTCATTGTACGTACTGCACCCCGCAGCTTCCTAGATGATCCTATATTCAAAAGAGAATGGAGCCAGATCGCCTGGAAGTGTACTCGCGACTGGCTGATCCTTATCATCAGTACAGCCAAACGCCTATCGGAAGCCCTGATCATCAAGATCTCTGAAGATGGCCTGAAAACGGGCATCAACATTTCATCCTTCAAAACACGCCTAGCAGAGATCAACAATGAGATGAACGAACATAGTGACTATCTAATACAACAGAAAATGACCAAACTCCAGACAGATGTCAAGAAGTTTGACAGAGAAAAAGTCTACCCATATATCAAGGATGACTACCAGACTACAGATAATGATGTCCTCTCAGAAGATGGCTCGACATCATCTAACCACTCAGGGCAGTCGGCCTACAGCAACTCGAGTGACAGGAGTTGGGGGAGAGCAACTAAACAATCTGGCCTTCTGCCCCCACCCCACCATATTCCACCTCACCCCTATGGCTTCCAACACCCTCCCTATCCGCCTCAAGGCCCCATGTGGTACCCCGCATTCAACGGACCACAGCCAGGATACGTACAGCCCGGCTATCCACAACCCTTCTTCCCGACCCCGCCACCTCCTTTTCAATACAGAGGCAGAGGGAGAAGAAGAGGTCAGAAACTAGTACAGTGGCAAGACGCCGGCCAACAACAACAACAACAAAGACAAACCAGGAGCATGACAAACCAAAGACCTTAATTGTCAATCTCTCCAAGAACCGACTGAGTGAAGAGGAAACCTTAGCTCTGGAACTAGGCCTTGGCTTTGTCCCTAACCCAAAGGAGGACGACTTTAGAATGAACCAGGAACTACATCAACTATTCAGAAAAATACGACTCCAAGCGTTTTTTAGGGGAAACCAATCCAGGATAGAAATGACTCTGGGCTTAGACCCCCATCCAAATTTACACCCACCACTTCGATGGTTCCTTACGAGGTCCTCACATTCGAGAAGGCAGTACTCAACGAGACAAACCGGTTGACAAAGGGCACTCCCTACAATAACCTTCCCAATAAAGTACGCTTGGCATTGGAATCACTCAGAGGGGACGAAACTATTATCATCAAACCAGCAGATAAAAGGGGCGCTACTGTCCTCCTGGACATTGACGACTACGAGACTGAGTGTGACAAGCAACTCAGTAATACCAGATACTACCACAAATTCAATACAGACCCTACTGAGGGACTATCCAAACGGATCAAGATTATGGTCAACGAGGCAAATACAGAGGGCTGGATTTCCCCCCAGGAGGCGGCTTTCTTAATCAACGATGACCCTAAGACACCGTACTTTTACGTCCTCCCAAAGATACACAAAGGAGTGACTCCCCCGCCAGGACGACCCATTGTCTCTGGTATTAACTCTCTCCTGGAACCACTGTCAGTTTAGCGACCACTTTCTCCTGCCCCTGGTACAGACCACCACCGCTTACCTCAAAGACACACGTGATGTGCTTAACCTGATAGAGGCAATCAATGAGAATAACACTGAACCCATTGACCTACTTCTGACGCTGGATGTAGAAGCTTTATACACTAGTATCCCGCAGGACGCCACCATCGAGGTTGTAGACGATCTACTACAAAGAGCAGACCTCCAAACCAACACACCAGTGGCCTTCATTGTGGACCTGATCACCATAGCCTTGAAACAAAACTTCTTCATGTACAAGACCTCTATCTTCCACCAGATTGAATATGCTACTTACCAGTATGCATCTGTTCTTGGCATGTAGGGCTGCTGACATTCATATCTGTGCATAGATCGCCGCCTAGTGTTGGGTCCGGATGATTGCACATTGTTGTCCTGGAAGAGTCTTCGAAGTATCCTGAGATGGGTGACTCCTCCCCTGGACCACAGTGCGCATGGGCATCCTCTCCATCCCCAGATTGTTTTTCGCCATTGTGGCAGTGATGGAGTAGATACAGGAAGTGATGACCATGCTATACAGTAATTGTGAGAGCTGCAGCTGCGACAAACGCCGGGGAGGAGGGTGGGCGATATGAATGTCAGCAGCCCTACATGCCAAGAACAGATGCATACTGGTAAGTAGCATATTCAGTTCGAGGCATGTGGGCTGCTGAATTCATATCTGTGCATAGAATACACAGCAGTACCTCCTATTAGCGGCGGCTACCCGTGCCAGCTGCAGCAGTCTGAAAAAGAGTTTTGAGAACAGCCTGTCCTACAGCTGCCTGCTGTTTTGAGTGTACATCTACACAGTAGTGTTTTGTAAATGTATGTATAGTGGACCATGTGGCTGCTCTACATATTTCTTGTAAAGGAATGTTTCCCAGGAAAGCCATGGAGGCCCCTAACTTCCGTGTTGAGTGGGCTCGTGGTGGAATCGTTAATGTGCGTTTAGCTTTTTGATAACAAATTTGGATACATTTAACGATCCATCTGGCTATACCTGCTTTGGAAATGGCGTTGCCTTTGTGTTGTGGAGAGAAGGCAACAAAGAGTTGTTTAGTCTTCCTAAAGTTTTTAGTTCTGTCAATATAGTACATGAGGGCCCTCTTTACATCTAGTGTGTGGAGCATCCTCTCAGCGACATTTTGTGGGTTTTGAAAGAAAACAGGCAGTTCGATGGTTTGGTTCATGTGGAACTGCGATATTACTTTAGGCATGAATTTGGGGTTGGTACGCAGTACGACCCGGTTTGCGTGAACTTGTATAAATTGAATGATTAGTGCCTGGAGTTCACTAACTCTTCTTAAGGAAGTGATGGCAACCAGGAAAGCCACTTTCCAGGTAAGGAATTGAATCTCACAAGAATGGAGAGGTTCAAAGGGTGGACCCATTAGTCTGGTGAGGACCAAGTTGAGGTTCCACACCGGTGCTGGGGGGTGCCTTGGGGGAATCACCCGTTTAAGTCCTTCCAAGAAGGCTTTGATGGCAGGCACTCTGAATAAAGAGAGGTGCTGCCTGTTTTGGAGATAGGCTGCTATTGCGGTTAAATGGACACGTATTGAGGTGTATGCCAGATTGCATCGGTATAGGTGTAATAGATAGCAGATTATGTTCTGAATAGATGCGTCTAGCGGGTTAATGTCATTGTTGTTGCAATAAATGACAAACCTCTTCTATTTGGCTGCATAGCAAGCTCTGGTAGTGGGTCTCCTAGCTTCCTTGATGATCTCCATACAGTCAGGTGGCAGGTTTAGGTAGCCAAACTCTAGGACTTCAGGAGCCAGATTGCCAGGTTCAGCTGTTGCGGATCTGGGTGTTGAATTTCTCCATGGTTCTGCGTCAAAAGCGCGGGTTTGATCCGCAGCCTTTGATGCGGCAACACGGAAAGTTCCAGAAAGGTGGTGTACCATGGCTGGCATGCCCATGTTGGAGCAACTAGGATGAGTGTCAGTGAGTGCTGTCGCAGTTTGCGTGCCACCAGCGGTATCAGCGGCGCTGGGGGAAAAGCGTACGCAAATCTGCCGGACCAATTCATCCATATCGCATTGCCCTGCGACTGTGGATGTGGGAACCTGGCGGCAAAGCTTTGGCATTTTGCGTTTTCCCTTGTGGCGAATAGGTCTATCTCTGGATGACCCCACTGCTGGAAGTACGGTTGGAGTACTGATGGGTGTAACTCCCACTCGTGCATCTGGTGGCTGTGTCTGCTGAGCAGATCCGCCATCTGGTTGTCCTTGCCGGGGAGGTGTTCCGCCATGAGGAATATGTTCCTCTGAATGGCCCACTTCCACATGCTCTGAGCCAGATGAGACAACTGTGGAGAGTGTGTTCCTCCCTGCTTCTGTATGTGGTACATGGCAGTCATGTTGTCCGTCCGGATCAACACGACCTTGTTGCATAGGCGTACTTTGAATGCTTTCATTGCCAGGAAGATTGCCATCAGTTCCAGAAGGTTGATGTGCATCTTCTTTTGTTGTGTAGTCCATAGTCCCTGCACTGTGTAATTGAGTACATGAGCTCCCCATCCCTGGAGAGACACGTCCGCTGTCAGTATTATTTGTGGGACAGGCTCTTGGAACGGTCGGCCCTTGCAAAGGTTTTGTGGATTCCACCAATGCAGAGAGTTGTATGCCCGACCGCACACCAACACTAGGTCTTTCAACTGTCCTTGAGCCTGATTCCACTGACGTGCTAAGCACTCCTGAAGCGGGCGCATATGTAGTCTCGCGTGTGGGACTATGAAGATGCAGGAGGCCATCATGCCTATCAACTGCATGAACACTCGCGCCGGAAGGGAGTCTTGAGGTTTGAATTTTGAGATCAGCAGTTGCATGCTGTTGATTCTCACTAAAGTTGGCTGAGCTGTGGCAGCCAGAGTGTTGATTGTGGCGCCTAAGTACTGTTGTACGTGCGCAGGTTGGAGACTTGATTTTGGGTAATTTAGTGAGAATCCCAGATCGTGAAGAAGGTGAATGGTGTGGGACATGTGGGTGGCACATTGTTGTGCTGATGTGGCCTGAACTAGCCAGTCGTCCAAATAAGGGAAGACGTGAATATTTTGTCTTCGCAGATGCGCGGCCACTGTCGCCAGGCACTTGGTAAAGACTCTGGGCGCTGTTGTTACTCCGAAGGGGAGAACTTTGAACTGATAGTGATTCCCCTGAATGGTGAATCTGAGGTATTTCCTGTGTGAAGGGTGTATTGGTATGTGGAAGTATGCATCCTTCAGGTCTAGTGTAGCTAGGAAATCCCCCTGAGTGAGTAGTGGGAGAACCTGTTGGAGGGTGAGCATATGGAAATGCTCCGACAGTATATATAGGTTTAGGGGTCGCAGGTCTAGGATAGGTCGGAGCGAGCCGTCCTTTTTTGGGATCAAGAAGTACAGAGAGTACACTCCTGTGCCCTGCCGGGCGGTGGGCACTACTTCTATGGCCCCTTTTGCGAGCATAGCATGCACTTCTTGCTGGAGTAAATGTAAGTGTTCGGCTGACATAGGGCGGTGCTTTGGTGGTATATTGGGTGGAGTGGAAGTTAGTTCCAGACAGTACCCATGTTGAATGATGTCCCTGACCCACCTGTCCGTGGTGATGTTCTTCCATGCGGGCAGGAACAGCTGGAGTCGCCCCCGACAGGTGTTAAGTGGTCGGGGGTAGGGAGAGGGCGTCACTGTTTGTTTTTTGGGGAGGACCTGGTGTTGCCATATCCACGTCCCCTGCCCTTGGCGCTGGATCCACGATATCCACCCCTGTTGTTTTTGTCGTAGGTGGTTTGTGTGCCACCTTTGGCATACTGTTGTTGTGACCCCTGGCCTCTTGACGTTCCCCTATTTCCAGTGCGACGAAAGGAGCCACTACGAAATTGTTGGGTTTGTAGCGCCCCCATAGATTTGGCAGTATCTGTGTCTTTTTTTATCTTCTCTAGGGTAGTGTCAACGTCTGGGCCAAATAAAAATTCCGTGTTAACCGGTAAGTTGAGGATATTGTTTTGGATCTCGGGTTTGAAGCCTGAGATGCGTAACCAGGCATGGCGTCGTAACATGACACTAGTGTTTATTACCCTGGCCGCTGTGTCAGCTGCGTCTAGGGCGCATTTTATGGACGCATTAGTGAGGAGTTGTCCTTCTCTAATGAGGAGCTCCGCTGACTCTTTATACTCCTCTGGTAGGTGTTGGAGCAGTGACTCTAGCGTGTCATAATGTGACCTGTCATAACGTGCCAGGAGTGCTTGTGTATTGGCAATGCGCAGGATATTGGCTGCTTGCGCTGCCGCACGTTTGCCAGAGGTTTCAAGGACCTTTGACTCTTTGTCTGGGGGAGGAGCATCACCAGTTGTCTGTAAGTGGGCTCTTTTGCGAGCGTTGGCAACCACCATAGAGTCTAATGGCAACTGACCCCTAATGTATTTAGGGTCACCAGGTGCAGGCTTATATTTCTTTTCAATCCTGGGGTTTAAGACTCGGGCTCTTGTGGTGTCTTTGAAAATGTCTTTGGCAGGCTTCAGAACCCCTTTAAGTATGGGCAGAGTCTTGACAGTTCTTTCCGAAGATGCGAAAGTGTCAAGCAGGAAGTCCTCCTCAATGGCGTCAGAGTGCAGTTCCACCCCATGATGAGCAGCAGCCCGTTCGATAAGGGCATTAAATGCGGCCGTGTCCTCTGTAGGAGAAGTTTTAATATTGTAGAGTTGGGCATCCTGAGCATGTGGCGTGACACTTGGGTCTGTGGGGTCATCCCATGCCTGATCAGGATCCTGTGTTTCATCGGGATCTGCGTCCCCGGGGTAGATGGTATCGTCCCCACCATATTCTTGCATTGGGTCCGATTCAGAAGGGGTAGGAGAAAAGGACTGTGGAGCTAGTTGGAGGGGATGGAAGTGTTCTTGTAGCACTGGTTCCTGCTCCGCCGGTAGCTTGCGTTTAAGAGGAATTTTGTATGGCACCTCTTCCCTGACTGGAGTGATCTTGCGCTTGTGGAGCATGAGCCTGCCAGTGTCGGCGTCGATAAACTGTGGCCCTGAAGGGTCGTGTTCTGTTAGGCCAGAGGTGGTGGACTGTGTGTGGAGGACACGTGTCCGAATTTGAAAGAGTTTCGGTGGCGATGTCGGTGGCAGCCCAAAGGTAATGTTGGTGGGCTCCGAGTGCACTGTACCGGGTGAGGTAGTGTGGGGACCCGAGGTAGAGTGGAGGGCTACCTGGTCCCGGATACGTTGGAGCGATGCAGAGACCTGCTGCACAGCAAACTGAGATGGTGGTTTGGTGGGCATCTTGGTAGTAGGTGTGGAGGCCGACCCCGACTTTTTTGTCGGAAGGGGGTCACTGGCTTGAAGGGATGCATCGATAGTCGACGTAGTCGAGGACTTCTTCGGCATCGGTGCGTTAGGCGTCGACGTAGCCGAGGCGGCCATTTTGACTGCGGAGGCGACGGGCTTCGGTGTCGGCACCGAAGGTGTCGGTGCCTTGTGGTGCACGAGGGAGCGCTTCTTCTGTGCGTCGACCGCGTCTGCTGCGGTGAGCTCGGCGCCGAAGTCCTTTTGTACGCGTTCGGAGCCGACGACTTTCTTCGGCGTCGGCGCCGGGGCAGTGGACTGTTTTGATGCCTTTGATCCGACCACCACCAGTTTCGCTTTCGATTTGGAAGGGACTGGAGCGATGGATGTTTTAGGGTTTAACAACCCGGTCGTCTTGGGTAATATTGGCTCTTGCATAGTGTTCAGTGCCGGGCCGGAAGGCGGGGCCGAGGAACCATGGATTAGGTTTTGGGTAAGGCCCGAAGGCGATCCCTCGACCGGAGCCTGACGACTAATTTCGGCCTCCGTTTCGACGGATTGGCCTAACTCCTCGGGAGAGCTGTCTTCTTCAGCCCCATAGGCTTCGTCGATGTCCCCTACCTCGTCGACGGCTTCTTCACGTCGAAAGAGCTCTTCGTCATCGTCGTCCGATCGGGAACCATGCTCCGAAGCGGGGCTAGATAGTATTTCTTCCACGCTCTCGGCGTCCTCGTCCTCGGTGCTGAATATGTTGGTGGGTGCGGGCGCTGCCTGCTGCGCCTCGAGCCTCGCTGCCCGTCGGTTCCGTAGAGTTTTCTTGGATCGGAACCGCGCGCAGGCCATGCATTTTGATTCGTCGTGATCCGGCGAGAGACATTTGTTACAGACCGGGTGGACGTCGATGTGAGGGTACTTGGCGTGGCACAACGGACATCTCTTGAACGGAGTTCTCGATTCCATGGTCATTTTGACCAATTCGATTCAAAATTTTGAAAAGGGTATGGAGCACTAGAACTAGTAGTCGACACCGAACGGTAACTGTACCGACGAAAACTATAGGCCTTTTGGCCTAAAACTAAGTATTCCGAAGTTGAGCTAAGATAGGTGCATCCGAACCCAATGGCGGAAAAAAACAATCTGGGGATGGAGAGGATGCCCATGCGCACTGTGGTCCAGGGGAGGAGTCACCCATCTCAGGATACTTCGAAGACTCTTCCAGGACAACAATGTGCAATCATCCAGCAGCCCACATGCCTCGAACACAAGGTACCAGCATGGGCAGCACCTTTGCGCCGAGCCTGGCTGGACTGTACATGGCATCCTTTGAGAGCAGACATATCTTCTCAGACGAAAATCCATACAAAGAGAACCTTATCACTTGGAAGCGATATATAGACGACATCCTGATCTTTTGGAAAGGTACAAGAACCACCTGTGATGCCTTTTTGGAATGGATCAACCAACTCAACCCACATCTCCGATTTACAGGGACAGTGAGTGAATCAACCATACCTTTCCTGGACCTCAGGATCATTTTGGAAAACGGTGTACTCAGAACCACACTACATAGGAAACCTACAGACCGCAACAGCCTCCTTGACTTTAACAGTCATCATCCCAGGGCCTTACGGGAGAATCTACCCTATGGACAGTTTCTACGGATACAACGCAACTGTACCACCAATGAAGATTTCGAGACCGAGGCCAACCACCTAGAGAAGAACCTCTTGGACAGACACTACCCCAAGAGGGCCGTCACTCAGGCAAGGAAACGAGCCCGAAATAACCATAGAGAGTCCCTTCTAGAAACAAGAGCAAGAGTACCCAACAAATCCATCACATTTGTGACTACATTTACACCGCTGTCCAACACGATCAAGAAGATCATTAAACGCAATTGGAAGATCCTCAACACCGACACATTGGAACTGGAACAACCACGGTTCGCTTTCAAGAGGACGCCCAACTTACGAGACACACTTGTTAACACACGACCAGTACACAAAGAAACGAGCTCACGGAACACCACACTGTGGAGTCTACCCCCTGTGACAGGCCACTACCCTTGTGGTAACTGCCATGCCTGTTCCACTACGACCCATAGTAACCAATTGACTTTGGAGAACTTTATCTGGGAACAACGAGGACATTCCAACTGCAACACCAAGAACTGTATATACCTCATCACGTGCCCATGTGGACTCAGGTACATTGGTATGACCTCACGCCCCATCAAGACACGTATAAGTGAACATAAGAGCACCATCCGAAGTGGGAGGACAGCCACCAAGTTGACTAACCACTTCCTGGAGGTTGGACATAACTGTGTATATTAAAGATATCTCAAAGATGAGTGGGGGTCCAAGGGATATAGTTTAAAGACTCAAAATAGTCGTAATCCCCAAATCCACGAACTATATCAACAAAAAACAACTATGAGTCTCGCCTGTGTGAAAACCTTGACACAATCGTAAGGGAATGCTAATGCTGTGAGTTCATGTGTACATGTGTGCGTGTACGCATGAGTGTAAAATTCCCATCATCCACCCGAAGTGGTTTGCTTCATCATCTGGGAATTGGGGACGCATTTAGAGAACCATCTTCTACTCAACAAATCGTAGATATTGGTCTCTTCTATGTCCCAAACTAGTAAGTGGTAGTTTTGTTAGATGATGATTGGGTGTGATGGTCGCAGTGCTAGTGTGAAGTGATGGTGTGTAAGTGCTGGTTAAAATATGTCTAACAAGGCACTTAAAGACTTTATTGGGTGGCTACCTTGTTGACAAAATTTAAAAACAGTGCTCTAACAGTTTCAAAATATAATAACTGTGTTGAAGAACGGTCTACATGTTTCTGCTAACGGATGTGAATCATCCAAGCTTTCGTCAGGACCTATAAGCTACTGCGAAAAACTGTGCAAATTAATAAAGTGGTTTATACAACCTGGACCCTGATGGGGGCCAAGAAACTCCGTGGGAGGTAGTTTACATTCACTGACCTGCAAAAATGGAGAAAAAGAAACAGAAAAAACACAACATAGCAAAACAACCCTTCATATAGTGTAGTTGTCAAGGTTAACAAATAGCATCCAGAACAATGTCCGATAAACTAGATACTCTTAGATGTATTGAGACTATGATAAGTCTGTGAGCTTAAATCGAATTAGACGACTTAAAGGCACTTACCCTGTACGTGATGGGTGTGCGCCTCACCTCACCTGGCTACTGCTCAGGTTTAAGGAGGCCCCGCTCTGTAGAGAAAATCAGAGGGTTCAACAGTGTTAAAACCTAGTGGTTGATTAAAATTAAAAACGCTATCGCCCAGCCGCGTAATGTCGAGATGCGCCAGGTCTCACTGAACGTCACCCGACTGCCACAACAATGGTTACAGAACAGTACTAGATCTCGGTAATATTTGTAAAGACTTTGGGATCGGCCTCAGTAGGGGGCCAGCTAGTCTAATTAGTCTAATGAGTGTTGCGTTGCATTGATTCTTTTGCTCAATAGTGTCAATGAAGACGCTGAATGTTTGTTTCTGACGGTAGAAAAATGCCAGCTCACCTATCCGTCGGTACCTCTTGTTAGTGCTGAGCTCGTAGGGGAGGCAACCTGCGATGTGTGAGAGCTCTGCAGAAATAGAGAAAGCTGATCTTAGTTGTCACGGCAACCAGGGAGCAACGCGGCCGTCGTTAGGACGCTGACGACACGTCATCGCGTTCCGTTCGTGTGCCTGGGAAATGTAGTATTAGAACCGATGGTTCTTATGAACGGCAATCAATAGGATCACACCTACTCTCATCCTTTCATATTGAATGGGAGAAACTAGATGTTTGTTTATTATTTGCGTAAAAGCAATGCAGCAGGCCTAGAGGTACATGTTAAGCCCGTGTCTCATACTGAACCAGAGCATCTATTAGAAACTCGGAAACACCTGATAACATGGTGTTAATAGTTTGTACTAGACAGGAAGAATCACATCGCCTACAGTCTTAGGAAGACCTCACCTGAAACGGGGCGAGAGATGCCTAAAGTATATTGGGCATCCCTAAATCCCAAAGTCTTTACAAATATTACCGAGATCTAGTACTGTTCTGTAACCATTGTTGTGGCAGTCGGGTGACGTTCAGTGAGACCTGGCGCATCTCGACATTACGCGGCTGGGCGATAGCGTTTTTAATTTTAATCAACCACTAGGTTTTAACACTGTTGAACCCTCTGATTTTCTCTACAGAGCGGGGCCTCCTTAAACCTGAGCAGTAGCCAGGTGAGGTGAGGCGCACACCCATCACGTACAGGGTAAGTGCCTTTAAGTCGTCTAATTCGATTTAAGCTCACAGACTTATCATAGTCTCAATACATCTAAGAGTATCTAGTGTATCGGACATTGTTCTGGATGCTATTTGTTAACCTTGACAACTACACTATATGAAGGGTTGTTTTGCTATGTTGTGTTTTTTCTGTTTCTTTTTCTCCATTTATGCAGGTCAGTGAATGTAAACTACCTCCCACGGAGTTTCTTGGCCCCCATCAGGGTCCAGGTTGTATAAACCACTTTATTAATTTGCACAGTTTTTCGCAGTAGCTTATAGGTCCTGACGAAAGCTTGGATGATTCACATCCGTTAGCAGAAACATGTAGACCGTTCTTCAACACAGTTATTATATTTTGAAACTGTTAGAGCACTGTTTTTAAATTTTGTCAACAAGGTAGCCACCCAATAAAGTCTTTAAGTGCCTTGTTAGACATATTTTAACCAGCACTTACACACCATCACTTCACACTAGCACTGCGACCATCACACCCAATCATCATCTAACAAAACTACCACTTACCAGTTTGGGACATAGAAGAGACCAATATCTACGATTTGTTGAGTAGAAGATGGTTCTCTAAATGCGTCCCCAATTCCCAGATGATGAAGCAAACCACTTCGGGTGGATGATGGGAATTTTACACTCATGCGTACACGCACACATGTACACATGAACTCACAGCATTAGCATTCCCTTACGATTGTGTCAAGGTTTTCACACAGGCGAGACTCATAGTTGTTTTTTGTTGATATAGTTCGTGGATTTGGGGATTACGACTATTTTGAGTCTTTAACCTATATCCCTTGGACCCCCACTCATCTTTGAGATATCTTTAATATAGTTTTTGGAGCAGCCTCGGCTGAGGGTCCTCTCCTTGTACTCACGCAGCTAAGCGCATCACGAGTACTTCCACTTCGCTGGCCACGCCGCCCTCTGTTTACGATGGCCGAACTCACTGGATTGTCATTTGATGACAGCATGCTACAGTCGATCTTGAGTACTAACCCCAGTATCTTAGACAGTCTGCCATCGGTCTCCAATAACACTATAGACGAATGGCAAACCTTACTTACTCTGAAAAAGTCTCACTCGCGCACATTCATACATGGCGCTATAATGACAGAATATTTAAGAAACAATAGTGCTCCCATGGGCCTGATAGTAACTAACACACCACGCCTTTTTCTGACAGACAAAACTTTCCTCAAGGATTGGTCGCTTATCGCGTGGCGATGCACCCGCGACTGGCTGATCTTAATCATCTCTACAGCCAAAAAGGCAGCTGACCTCATCCTTGTAGAAATACAAGCTCTAGAGGGCCAAATCAAAGCCACCATCACTAGTGCTTTATTTAAAAGAAATCTTGAGGACACCAATAAAGCCAACAAAGAGCACAAAGACACTATCTTACTGACGAAGATAGAGAAATTCAAAAAAGATCTGGCTCGTTTCTCCTTCGAAAAAGTTTATCCATACACTAGCGACACATACATCCCCCCAGAATATAACAAAAAGGGCAAGAAATATGCCTCAAACTATTCTTCATCAGGGACAGATACCCCCTCATCAGATTCAGAGGGTTCCACCACAGGGACACCGTCGACAAGACAAAACTATCAGCGCTCACGGGCCAACAGGAGACGAGGCACACAAAACTACTATGACCAACCCAGACCCTGGTGGCCCCCCGCGCCGTGGGGATTTCAACCCTCACCATATGCTCCCCCCATGCCACCTTTTCCTTGCCAGCCACCACCACCTTCCCATTTTGGACAGCAACCTTTTTTAGGGCAAGGCCGTGGACGCAGCAGAGGCAGGAGAAGAGGAGGAGCAACACAACAGGTACACTAGCAAACAGACCAGCCACCACAGAACACTTAGAGCATATGGGACACACTTGTGAACGTGATAAAATAGTGGTGAATCTAAGCCAGCGTCAACTTTCTTCCACTGAACTAGAGGTCCTAAACAAAGGCTTAGGTTTTGTCCCAACTTCCATAGGCGACCCCTTCCAATTGAGGTGTGAAATGGGCAAATTCTTTTGCAAAGTACGTCTACATTTCTTTTTTAAGAATAAAGAAAAGGGAGGCGATACGACAGGTCAAGATGACCTATCAGTAGAAATTAACACAGGTTTAAGACCACCCTCTAATTTCACACCACCAGCACATTTAGTGCCAGACAATGTTAAAGTCTTTGAACAAGCTGTGACCAATGATGTCTCTTCTCTCTGTTCTAGAAGTAGAAGTGGCTACTGTAACCTTCCTCTGGCGGAAAAACAAGCTATGACGACACTATCCAATGACGACACTATTACCATCAAGCCTGCTGATAAGGGGGGTGCCATTGTCATTCTGGACTCAACCACCTATCGTATGGAATGTCTTAGACAACTAAACGACACGAAATCCTACCGGGTTTTGCCCGAGGATCCAACCACAAGATTATCCAAAGAGATAAATGACATGGTTTATGAAGCCAAGGAATCAGGCTGGATCACTCAACAAGAGTCTGAATTCTTAATCACGACACATCCTGTCATGCCCTATTTTTATGTCCTCCCGAAGATACATAAAGCCACTAGACCACCACCAGGACGTCCCATTATTTCAGGGATCGGGTCACTTTTAGAACCCTTGTCCACTTTTGTAGACTTTTTTCTCCGGCCTCTGGTCAAAGAAATGCCCACATTCCTTCAGGACACCAAAGATGTCCTTAGAATGCTACCGGAGACTCCATTTGACATCGAAACAGACCTATTGGTTAGTTTCGATGTCGAGTCACTTTATACCTGCATTCCTCAGGATGAAACATTAGAGGCGATCAGGGGTTTACTTGACACTAAAGATCTGGTCACGATTACCCCTATCAACTTCATCATGGAATGTGCCAGGCTGGCAATGAAAGAAAATTTCTTCAGGTACGAGGAGACCATCTACCTCCAAACCTCTGGCACATCGATGGGGAGCATTTTTGCTCCCAGCCTGGCGAACCTCTACGTTCATTTATTTGAACAGAACAATGTTTTGACCAATACCAATCCCTTCCGTGACAAAATTGTCATATGGAAGAGGTATATCGATGATATTTTGGTAGTTTGGCGTGGCAGTGTTACTACCTTACTCGATTTCCATGCTTGGTTAAACATCCAAAACAATTTTTTACGATTCACTGTGACCCACGACAAATGCAGATTGCCTTTCTTAGACATTGTCATTTACCCATCACAAGGGACTTTGGGGAGTGAACTTTACAAGAAACCGCTAGCGAAGAATTCTCTGTTGAATTTCCAAAGCCACCACCCCAAGTCCTTAAGGAACAATCTGCCCATCGGACAGTTCCTGCGTATACGCAGAAACTGTTCCACAAAAGAGACTTATGATAAACATGCAGCCGATCTGTCACAGCAATTGCAAGTCAAGAAATACCCTAGACACTTGGTAAGACAAGCCAAAAAAAGAGCAGCAAACAATAACAGGGACGCTCTCATTGCGCCAGCTATACCAAAACCACCACTTAAGAGACTGACTTTTGTAAATACCTTTAGCACACTGTCAAATGACGTGCAAAAAGTGGTACGCAAGCACTGGCGGATTCTTAATTTGAACAATGAAAAAATCCCTCCTCCACTCTTCTCATTCAAGAGAGGAACGAACCTCAAGGACAATTTGGTACACACACGACCAAAGTCAAAGAGTAATCCCATCACATCAACACTCTGGAACCTTCCACCTGTTCAAGGCCACTACCCTTGTGGTTCTTGTTCAGTTTGTCCACAGACTGTAGCCACTAAATCGGTTGACATTGGTACCTCAAAACCTTGGATTCTCAACAAACATACTAACTGTAATTCAGAGAAAGTCATCTATCTGATTACATGCCCGTGCTCACTTAAATATGTAGGGATGACTACCCGCAAAATCAAAGTGAGAATAAGTGAACATAAGAGTACTATTAGACGGAAAAAACAAGCGACTAGAATGACTAACCATTTCCTTACATTGAATCACAAACCAGAAGACATAAGGTGGTTAGTCCTGGAACAACCATTCATCCCACCACATATAACAGACATCACTAAGTTCCTATTCCATAAGGAACAGAAATGGGTCTTCCGACTTCGTAGTGATTGTAACGGGCTGAATGATGATATACCTTGGGCCTCACTCTAAGAGCAGACACCATTCAGTACTTTTCAGGTGAACTGTACAAAGATTTAGGGATGCCCAATATACTTTAGGCATCTCTCGCCCCGTTTCAGGTGAGGTCTTCCTAAGACTGTAGGCGATGTGATTCTTCCTGTCTAGTACAAACTATTAACACCATGTTATCAGGTGTTTCCGAGTTTCTAATAGATGCTCTGGTTCAGTATGAGACACGGGCTTAACATGTACCTCTAGGCCTGCTGCATTGCTTTTACGCAAATAATAAACAAACATCTATTTTCTCCCATTCAATATGAAAGGATGAGAGTAGGTGTGATCCTATTGATTGCCGTTCATAAGAACCATCGGTTCTAATACTACATTTCCCAGGCACACGAACGGAACGCGATGACGTGTCGTCAGCGTCCTAACGACGGCCGCGTTGCTCCCTGGTTGCCGTGACAACTAAGATCAGCTTTCTCTATTTCTGCAGAGCTCTCACACATCGCAGGTTGCCTCCCCTACGAGCTCAGCACTAACAAGAGGTACCGACGGATAGGTGAGCTGGCATTTTTCTACCGTCAGAAACAAACATTCAGCGTCTTCATTGACACTATTGAGCAAAAGAATCAATGCAACGCGACACTCATTAGACTAATTAGACTAGCTGGCCCCCTACTGAGGCCGATCCCAAAGTCTTTACAAATATTACCGAGATCTAGTACTGTTCTGTAACCATTGTTGTGGCAGTCGGGTGACGTTCAGTGAGACCTGGCGCATCTCGACATTACGCGGCTGGGCGATAGCGTTTTTAATTTTAATCAACCACTAGGTTTTAACACTGTTGAACCCTCTGATTTTCTCTACAGAGCGGGGCCTCCTTAAACCTGAGCAGTAGCCAGGTGAGGTGAGGCGCACACCCATCACGTACAGGGTAAGTGCCTTTAAGTCGTCTAATTCGATTTAAGCTCACAGACTTATCATAGTCTCAATACATCTAAGAGTATCTAGTGTATCGGACATTGTTCTGGATGCTATTTGTTAACCTTGACAACTACACTATATGAAGGGTTGTTTTGCTATGTTGTGTTTTTTCTGTTTCTTTTTCTCCATTTATGCAGGTCAGTGAATGTAAACTACCTCCCACGGAGTTTCTTGGCCCCCATCAGGGTCCAGGTTGTATAAACCACTTTATTAATTTGCACAGTTTTTCGCAGTAGCTTATAGGTCCTGACGAAAGCTTGGATGATTCACATCCGTTAGCAGAAACATGTAGACCGTTCTTCAACACAGTTATTATATTTTGAAACTGTTAGAGCACTGTTTTTAAATTTTGTCAACAAGGTAGCCACCCAATAAAGTCTTTAAGTGCCTTGTTAGACATATTTTAACCAGCACTTACACACCATCACTTCACACTAGCACTGCGACCATCACACCCAATCATCATCTAACAAAACTACCACTTACCAGTTTGGGACATAGAAGAGACCAATATCTACGATTTGTTGAGTAGAAGATGGTTCTCTAAATGCGTCCCCAATTCCCAGATGATGAAGCAAACCACTTCGGGTGGATGATGGGAATTTTACACTCATGCGTACACGCACACATGTACACATGAACTCACAGCATTAGCATTCCCTTACGATTGTGTCAAGGTTTTCACACAGGCGAGACTCATAGTTGTTTTTTGTTGATATTGGACATAACTGTGACCAAATAACATGGACAAAATTGGAATCCAGACCGTTCTGGAACACAAAAGCCCTCCTGCGACAGGAACAACGCTGGGTGTTCCGCCTTCACACCGACACCAAGGGACTCAATGATGAAATACCCTGGATTGAACTCTGATCCAGCATACGCCCTCTGCTCGTGACCCAAACAGACTATTTACACCCATACATATACCAATGCACCTGAGACTATGGTCATTGGTGTGGTTTACTTCTAGTACGGGTTACCCATTATTGGCAATTACTAACTATGTGCCCCAGATTTAGTCCATCAACCTTTTTTTGCTAAAAACACAACTTTATTGGCAACATATTGATGGGGCATTAGCTTTACATTGCCATTTTCGACTTCGCTCGAATAACCCAGACGCCATGCACAGACTCGCTCCTGCGCCGTCTCCAGTACCGCAGGTTTTTCCTCGCACATGCGCAGATGATTCTTCCACGTCCAGCATGCATGCGTTCCTCTGAGACACTTCCCACGGCACATGCGCAGCACCCGGCAGCCATCACCTAGCTTGAATCGCACACGAAGTAGGAAGTAGGAGACGCCCTAATAGGAGCTACTTTAGAACGACACCTTACAGAGCCTACACCACTTGCAGGCAGCCACTGACAGAGGGTAGGTGCTGAATTAGCCGGCACCCGACGTAACCGAGTACCCCTTCCCACCACGGTGGGATCCCGCTAGCAGCAACCACGATAACCACAAGCGGCATGTTTACACTTAGGGGCACTAGTGGTAATATTTCCCCCTGTGTATTTCTCTATTCAGCAAATAGGGTGCGGGCAGCCAGCGGTCAAGCCTAGGAAACCCTCGCCCATGTACACGAGGGTAAGCAGAACTGTGCCCTTGTTTGTGATTGTAGTGTGCCTGTTTCGCATGTATGATTTACCCCTCTGAGTTAAGTGGGGAACACACACGAACCCGTGCGGCTACATGGACTATTTTTTATACCGCTGCATATCTAGGGCTTGTGCAACTTCTGATTGGTTTTTAACCTAGTCCAACATCACTGTTAGGTGAACCTTCACCTTCCTCTTTTTAATCTGACACTGCTCGCCTCTGGCACAGCGCGCATAGCATTACGCTCCGTGGCACGGTTCAAGTTACCATGACCGCCATGTGAGTGGCACCCTGCCACGGTCACTGACCACTTTACTAACCACAATGGTCGACAATCTAGACCGGGGATACCTTGTGACCACTTCTGGTCACATCTTTGCCATTATGTTTGTAATGTATGTTGTTTGTTCAATGTGGTACTAATTCATGTTCTACTCACTCTCTGAGCCACCATGTGTCTGATTGAAACACCATTTTATGGATGGCAGTCAGGGGTATGGACAGTTCCATGCGCCATCTGACACGTAATAATTAATTATATACCCTGTTTTCATTATATTTTTATTTTGTTGTCTCCTCCTCCTATCCCTCCCCTTGTCTTTTATATCCATTCTAGGTATCACAAGTCTTGGATCGCTCTAAGGTACAATACCTAGACAGACACTGCTCATTAGGTTATTGAACCTCGCGGTCTGCATCCAAGCACACCCCTTTACTCACGCGGGTTACCTTACCTTATCCCGGAACCCCCATCATCACCGTGCACAACTTCCCACACAGCTAGGTCCTGAAGAAACGCCATTGATCTTTTATAGGCTAAGTAGGCGTGAAACATGTCGACCTCATTTTGAGTCACAAGGGCACATTGCGCCCACTAGCGACTCACCGACCTCCGGGTCTTTTTATTCTACCAGGGGTCCCACAACATTAAAAAACTTTATTTGGACACCCCTCGGTAATTTTACTCACAATCCTTGCACGCACATAAACCATCAATTTTTGGGATACTTTCCCGCCCTTTTTTATCCCACACACTCGCACTCACCTATCGGCTTTTCGCTTTAAAAGATCTCCGCGAAAGAGACCCTTCGGGGGACCGTCGGGCATTGCAGCGCCGGCCCGACGAGGAGCACAAAAGCCCGATGATGAAGCATGACATCCTTCGGGGTGTGTGAGGGCAATTAAGAGGCAAATTTGAGCCCTCCCCATCGGGATTGAATCCTAGATACCGGGAATATACCTCTCTGCCTCCTTCACCTTCATCTCTCTCTCTCTCTTGCTCTCTCCTTATCTCCCTTTCTACTCCCTGATTCTTCTTTTTCTCCGTTGAGCAGGTGTTTATTAATATATTTCCTCACCTCCAACGCGGAACAATGTCCTCATTGATTTAACAATAAGAACAAAACACATCATGACACCATTCTTAGGGAAGTTCTTACTATTCTCAAAGATAATGGTTTGTTGGCTGAAGGTAGAAAGTGCAAATTTGCTGAAAAATCTGTTACGTACCTGGGGCATGAAATCTGTGACAGAGGTATCAAACCAAAGAACAAACTGGTTTATGCTATCATCAATGCCCCTGCACCCAAGTCAAAAGACGAACTCAGATCTTTCCTGGGTTTAGCCAAATTTTATTCGAAATTCGTAAATCACTTTTCATAGAAAACGTATGAGATGTGTGTGTCAATGAAGAACAAAGCTGCTTCGTATGGAGTGATGCGTGCCAAAAGGTGTTTATGGATATCAAAATGGCTATTTCAAATGCTCCTACGTTACAAGGGTTTGACCCTTTTGCTAACACTTTTGTCACCACGGATGCCAATGGTACAGGTTTGGGTGATGTGTTGTCCCAGATGTCAGAGCAGGGTAATGAAGTGGTCGTGGCTTTTGCTTTACGCTCATTGTCTCCTACGGAGGAGAAGTACTCTGTGTATGGGCCATGGAGCATTTCAGGGAGTTCATTTGGGGCATCAAATTTATTCTGCGCTTGGATCACAAACCACTGACCAAGTTACTTACCACAGAGTGTCTATCAAGAGCTGCAGCTAGAATTGCTAGATTTTCTATGAGACTCTAAGACTTTGTGTATGAAGTACAATATGTTGTTAAGAATCTAATCGCTGATTTCCTCAGTAGATTATCTTTAACACTGAAGGAAATTGACCAAGGTCCTTGGAATGATTTTTGTGTTGCCAGTATATTTTCGGACACTTCTGGTTTGCGAAAGGTTGAGTGGAAAGAGGCGTTTGAAAAAGATTAAACTTTACTTGATGTAAAAAGCTAAGATTACTTATGGTTGGTCTAGTGACTGCAAGAGTAACCCGGAATTAAGAGCATTCTGGGAGGTAAGGGACGAATTAAGTGTTGATAATGAGTTTGTTTGTAGGGGTGAAAAAAATATTCCTCCTAAAGGAATGCGACAAAGACTCATTTCTATTGGTCATGAAGGTCATCCTGGTTTTTCCCGCACCAATAGGAACATTAAGGCACTGTATTGGTGGCCCAGGGTGGATTTGGAAATTGAAAGGTTTGTATGTTCTTGTGTGAGAGTTCTGATAAGACTCAAAAAACACTTAATCCCCCACGGTCTTTTTTAGGGTGCCCCAAACTACCTTGGGAAGATGTTGCGTTCGATATTAGGGACCTGTGTTGTGGCAAGATGGTTCTAGTAAGTACGTTTTAGTGAACCTATTTTCTAGATGGATAGAAGTGGTAGTGGTCAAGATGGTTGACACCGATACTGTCATCAGGTTTCTTGAAAAGTGTTTCATAAGAGAGGGTTTTCCTGCTTCCATTCTTAAGGACATTGGTGTACAATTTAAGTCTGACATTATGAAAAAGTTTGTGGAAACTACTGCCATTGAACGGAGATTTACGGCTTTGTACCATGCTAGAGGTAATTCTGTTGTGGAAAGAGTTAACAGAGTGATAAAGTGTGTTCTACAATTGGCAAGTAAAGGAAATAAAAATTGGGATGATGAACTGGATAAATTGATTTGGTCATATAGAGTGACAGTCCATGACACAGTTGGGGAAAGTCCTTTTGGACTGATGAGAGGAAGATTTCCCTACTGCAAGATTAACCCTGGATGGATGGGTAGGAGTAAGAGGTACGAGTGGGACTGATCAGGTGAGAGAGTGTATTGCTAACTCTCAAAGTAAGAACAAAGCATATTTTGATGCCAAACATGGTACCAAAGATGTATGTGTGGAAGTTGGACAACTGGTCAGGGTAAAGTCTGGTAAAAAAGTTGGTAAACTGCACTGTCAGTTTTCTGAACCCAAGAAAGTGACTAAAGTCATGCGCAACACTGTAGTATTGGATGATGGCAGTCGCATTTCTATTGCACATTATCATGTCTCCGTGAATGAAAAATGTGTGAAGGTGAGGGGAAGGGGCAGTTATTGGTGGATGGATGCCTTGCCCATTGTTGAGGGGGGGAAGGAGTTGGAAAAAGATTTTGAGTGTTTACCTTCACTTTCGCCTTTGCCTGAGACAGTACCACAGGACGACTTGGTTGTACCTGAACTCGGAAGTGAGCATGAACGTCTTGTGGATGGAGTTGCACCTCTCGCTCAAGATATTGGTTCATTTATGGAGACTGGGCTTGCAGAGAGGTCAAGCAAATTTGGTAGACGTATCAAAACTCCAAAGACTCTTGAGTTTGTTTGCTATTAGATGTTCACCTTTTTCTAGGTGTGTAATTCGCGTTATGATTTTTTATTTTTTTCCTTTTAAAGGGAAGGAAATGTGTAGTAACATGGTTATCTGTATTCTGCCCTTACAGTGTTTGTAATGTAGAATGTATATATGTCATCTGGAATGGGTATTATTGTTGGGGCTTTGAATGTATTGCTTCACTTAGAGACAGCCCTGTGATAGTGCTGCATGCACCTTTGTATTGACCTGCTAACTTAAATAAAGATAAACTACACGTTTCCTGGTGTGGTTACTACAAGAGGGTATATGTTGTGTGCATTTTAGTAATGGTCAATCAGTATGTTTTTAACATTCTTGCCGCCTCTGTGCCCCCCCCACCCCCCCACTCTCAGTGTTCATTTAGCCCATGGAATGTTTTGTTCATGATTAGATCTAGCTGTGTATGTTATGTTAAGGTATTTGTAGAGCGCATGGCTGCCCCAGCAACGGGGCGTCCCAGCATTGAGATGAACACCGAGTGAGACGACAGAACAGAGGAGAGATTAGCATTCGGTGAACAGCCATGCCTTCACCAGCCTTCTGAAGGTAAGGTGGCCAGGTGTGCTGCCAGGTATTTTGGGAGAGCTACCTTATTGATGAGAATCAAAGTTTGTGGTTACCTCACTATTCTGGAACTTAATTTACTACATGAAATTGAGTGGCAACGAGGGCAGGATTAACTATGTTCTAGTCGCACTGGTACTGAGGGCGGTAAGGTGCTGCCATCTACTGGGAACTGCGGCGCACCCCAATCTGTTGCTGCCGGTTTTTGTCAACTGAACGCTTTTGGTCAGGACTATGGCTGTGAATTGCCGACTCCTTGACCTCTCGGCTATTGCCGGATCATCTGCTGTGACCCAGACTTCCAGGGCCATCCCATAACGCGCCACCAGGCCTACTTCACTGCTTGCCGAAGCCAGTGGCAGATGTTGTCATCACAGGGCTGCCTCTCAGGCACTGCAGCCACACCTTCCGAGGTCATCGTCAAAGGTTGCCTCAGTCACCCACTTCCGGCCTTCTGATAAACACTGCTGCCACACCCTTAGGTACCCCTGGAGGTTCAAGATCGTATGGTGATCTTGCAGCGTGGGTGTGACGTCAACAGCACGCTGTGCTTTCCACGTATGACACTTTTCACCATTTTTTAGCTGGATTTGTCTTATTTGTCACCCTTCTCAGGTGAACATTTTATCCCTGCTCAACCTTGCTTTGGGTTAATTATACCATTGTTCTTCCAGGTACTCTGAACGCTGTGTGGTGGGGAACATTATTCAGGAGGATTTGACCATAACATATTTTGTATTTGGTAATCGTATGCTTTCAACATGTTTAAGCACTGCGCTGAGAGTGCCATTCATTTACTACTACTTATCATTTGCAGTTCTGTGGCAACCTACGGTTTAACCCTCCATAAAAATGTCTGCGAAATAAAGAAAACCTCCTATGCGATAGAAACGAAGGAAGGAAGAATTCCAAACATATCTGTTAGCCATTGAAAAAAGGGTCAGTTGAACGTAGGACTGGTATTCCGCTACATGGTCATGGGTCAGAGGGCTGAACATTTTTCACACCTTACCAAAAGTGGAGCATCCCTAGAGGACGAGGAATATAATGATTCTGAGGAAACCTTGACGAGATTAGAAAGAAGTTCAAACCTACAAAAAGCAGCACTTTGGAACGTTACCACTTTTATACTAGGAAACAAAGGGATGGTGAATCCTTTGATGATTTTATAACAGCATTGAGAGGGTTGTCTACAACCTGTATCTTTGGCATATACACGATTGAGATGATTTGTGGTCAATGAATGGTAAATACCAACAGTAAGAGCAGAGAGGAAAAATTGTGGGTCATAGGGGATCCAACAATTGAAGTAGTTAAGTCTGCTTAAGGCATCAAATGATCCTTTGTATGGCTATGTGAAGTTAAGGATAAAAAGTCCACATGTAAGCCTCATGAGATATGTTGTGTTTCGAATAATACTAAATCTGATACAAGAAAGTACAGAAGGGATGAAACCAAATTGTTAGAAGTACTAATATTAAAATTTTAGCGACACAGAAGAGTTTTTTTATTCTGGAAGAACGAAAGGCTTCTCCAGACAGTTTTAAACCCAAATACCCCTGCCCCAGTCCTAGCCATCCGAGAGGCTGATTTGGCTTCTACTATTGAGCAAGTATTTCCAAGACTTTTAGTGAGGATTTGAGCATACTGGCAGGTTACATGCACCAAATCAAAGTGAATGGCTTTGTGCCTGAAGGTCAAAGTTAAGGGAAGTGCCCTTAAGAGTGGGGAAGGAACTGCATCTTATAACATGACCTTCTTGCAAAAGGAATAATTGAGGAAGCTGACTCATCGGAGTGGGTGTCTCCTCTTGTTCTAGCTAAGAGCAATGGTAGCCTTCGCCTATACATCAACTTGGAGGTCTTCAATTCAGATATTATTGTCAAAAGGCATCCTCTGCTTAAGGTGAATGATGTTATCCCCATCCTTAAAGGCGCAACTGTGTTTTCCATGCTGAATTTATGTTTAGGCATACAACCAAGTTCAATTAACAGAAGAATTAAAGCCTTTAACTACCTTCCTTCATTACTCCTTTTGGCCTTTTTAGGTGGCCAGTATAGGTGGATGCTCTTCGGCCTGGCATCTGCCTCTTCCGTTTTCCAAAGAAGCATGTTCAAGGACAATCATAGAAGGTGTTTCGAAGATAATATTAGTTTTTTCCAAGGATGTGCAAGAACATTTTGAGATTTTGTGGAAGGTTTGTTCAAGGCTAGAGGCACATTGCTTATCCCTTTCTCCAGACAAATGCAATCTGTTAAAATACCAAGTGGTATCTGGGCCACAAACTGGCACCATAGCGCATGGAATCTAAGGATTCCCCTTTTGACGCAATTAACCAAATGCCACGTCCAACATGCACAGAAAACTTCATGTCTTTCTGCGGTCTATGTGAGTATTTCTCACGGTTCATCAAAAACTTTGCTACAGTCATGGAGCCATAAGACTCTTACTCCTAGAAGGATCAAGAGGAAGCATTAACCTAACAACATAGAGCATCACTAATTCTCTCACATTACGACATTTTACAATTGGAAAGGAGTACACCATCACAGTAAATGCCAGTGCCTATGGAATTGGTGCTATTTTGTTACAACAACAAGGACATAACTAAGGGGTGGTTGGATATGCTTTTAAAACCCTTAGTCCAACAGAGATGCTATGCTGTAGCAGAACATGAACTACTGGCCGATGTATGGGCCGTAGACCATTTCCGGCACTGCATTTGGGGCAGCAAATTCAATCTACAGACTTATCTCAAACCCTTAGTTCACAGCTTGTCTCCTGAAGCTGGGCTAAATTTAACTGCACATATTGAAAGATGGAGTTGTAAATTTCTAGAATACTGCTTTAAAGTGTTGCATGTTCTGGGCAAAAGTAACAAATGTGCCAATGTTTCATTATGTTCTTGACGTGCAACTGAAATAGGTTTGAGCAAGGATTACCTGGTTGTTATGGTTATGCTCTGTAAGGTGTACCACAGATTGAAAAAAAAGTGGATTGATGAGAATGCTAAAGATGAAGTGCTTTGTATGGCGAAAGAACTTGATCAGGTTGGCCTTCGAGCAGGCAATCGCAGTGTGGACTCAGTGATGAGATCATTGGTCAAGTGATGTGTATTGGTACCAGCAATATCAGTGATGAAGTTCATAGTGGGGTTATCTGAGGACACCATTGATGTGAATAATGTCAGTTCGGGTGAGTTGGAAAATTTATTTTTTCCTTTTTTTATTATTATACCCAGAGACAAACATTCATAAAGTGCTATCTCTTGATCAAAAATACCCAACAGGCGAGTAAGCCATGTCTTCCATCTACAAGTGATTAACAATCTGGCAACAGCGACGGAAAATAAAAACAAAATATGTCTGAGTAGTATCCAAGACGCTGTTCTTATCATAGCCTAGAACCATCAAAGAGGGGCTGAGACTGGTTTTCTGCACAAAAAAACCTTCCCAGAACTGCTCAAGACCGTTTCACAAAGGGAGCAATCTATTGCAACCATAAAACATGTGAATCAGGGTGGCTGGGCCTTCCCCACATATTGGGCACTTATCGACTGTTCTTTTCCCCCACCCAAATAGCATAGCCAGTGTAAAATACAGATTGAATATGGTCTTGCAATGCTGCACCTTCAGGCTAGCAGATAGGAAGATCCGTGCAGCTAATGCAATTTCTCTATCTATATCAGCATCAGGATCATCCAGCTTCCTAGCCCAATTTTTCGAGATCTGACAAGTTATCCAACAATATATTATAGATATTCCTTATTTTACAATCGGCATGGCCTATTGTCTCCAAAAGAGGGATCTTATCTAGAGATAAAGCCAACCTAGTGTTATTAAACAATTCCCTAATTTGCACATACTTAAAATATAGGTTGTCTGGGATACCAACCCCCTGCTGCAAATGCATAAAAGAGAGAACAACTGGTCCAGAGAGTAGAGATCCCCAATTACTGTGAGGCCATGCTACTCCCACTGTCCTCCCATTACATCATAAAATAAAGGTGGAAAAAGAGAAGAGCGCCATAATGGTGTATATCTGTTATAGTTCGGAATTTTCATGTTCTTCCTAAATTTGCTCCATACTCTCCAAGCATTATGTATGATCTTGAACCGCACCTTTTTATAATAGCTTGGTTCCAGCTGCCGTAGCAGCAGTCCTTCTGCATTTTTCCCCAAAGCTAGTTCATAAATAGTAGGTAGACCATTGGAGTTTTCCTGAGCTGCCCTGTCCCCCTTATCCGTACAGAATATTATGCCCATCTGTTGTAAAAAAGAAGCCCAGTAATACAATGTAATACTGGGCACTGACCATCCCCCAAGCCCTTGTGGGAGAGAAAGAAAATGTATTGATCGCTTCACCTTCCCATACTGCCAGATTAAGTTTGTAAAAAATAGACTCCAGTTTTTTCCAGTATTAATTCATCGATGGCTATTGCCTGAAATAGATATAGGATCTTTAGAAGCATTATCATTTTAAGGACGTTGCCCCTCCCAATAATAGATAGATGGAGGGCATTCATGCATTTTAGATAAGTGGAGATATTTTTAACCAAAGGATTGGAATTAATCTTGCCTATGGCAGCTACCTTGAGGCTAATGCAGACACCAAGATACACAGCTGCATCCACACATCTCGAATCCTGAAAAGCGAGATTATCTGTACAAATGATTTGCGTTTTGCCCTTATTCAATGCATATCCAGCGGCTTGCCCATACTCTCCCACAATAGTTTTAATTTCACTAATAGCTCGTCCAAGGTCGGTGGTGACAATAGAGATATCATCCGCATATGCTAAGTACTTTAGTCTTAAACCCTTGGCAAATAACCGGCTTTATCTCCTGGTTGTTCAGAATCCTCTCGATCAGGGGATTTATATAAAGAGCGAACAAAATGGGAAAGCACGGGCACCCCTGCCTGGTTCCCCTGGATACCTTTATGATTTCTGATTCTTCCCCCAATAACTGGAGCCGTGCATATGGGTCAGAGTACATGGTCTTAATAACAGTAAACAACCTGGGGCCAAAGCCCTTTAATTCTAATATTCACCATAAAAAGATCCAGGCCACCCAGTCAAAAGCTTTCTTGGTGTTGAGAAGAGCCATAGCCATTTGTCCCCCTGTTTCAGCTGCAATATCAAATAATGCTATTGCCCGCCTTGTATGGTCAGTTCCTCTACGGGCTATGAAGCCGTATTGCCAGGGTGATACCAAATGGCTATGACCGTCCCCAGCCAGCCCGCCAATATTTTCTTATACATCTTGGCGTCAGTACTTATCAACGATATTGGTCAATATGAGGCTAGGTTGTCTAGAGGTTTATCTTTCTTGGGAAATATAATAATGTCGGTGCCCTTCCAGGATTCTGGTGGGTGCCCACTATGCTGTACCCACAGAAACAAATTTAATAAGAGGGAAGCTAGTTCTGATAGAAGAATCTTATAAAGCTCAAGGGGTATTTTATCGGGGCCAATCCTTATAACGTGGTCTAGTTCCATCCCTGCTAGTTCCCTCAGCAGTCTCTCATTCTCGGCAAGTCGCTGACTTTTAGTATATGCCACAAAGCTAATAATCTCACCCCTTAAACTAGCTTTAAAGGCGTCCCAAACTAAATGTTGTGATGCACTAAACCTGTTAGTATCAAAATATCCCTGTATCCAGTTCTTTATGTGATCGATGAACACTGTACTCACCAATAGCTTCCTGTCAAAGGTTCATTTATAACGATGTTTTGTGGCACCTTGAAGCTCTACCTTTAGGACCAGTGGACTGCAATCCCAAATTATCTTAGGGAGCTTCCTAATCTCGGCTTTGTGCAGCAGATTTGCTGATATTAGAAAGTAATCATGGGGAACATACTTCTGATGTGGACATCAGTAATAAGTATAGCCTGGATCTCTAGGGTGCTTGATATTATAAGCGTCCGACCGGCAATTGCTATCCATAAGAGAGACCAGGGCTCTGTGTACTCATGGTTTTCTCCCTTGTTATCTCTGTGCCCCAACTACTTGGTTGACATTCAGGTCTCCGCAAACTATCAGAGGGTAGGGCCAGGAGGCCAGCTCAACCTCAAGATCCTCCAACACCTTGGGGTCGTCCTAATTTGAGCTATATATGGTACACACTGTCACCCGCAAGTCGAGCTCAATCAGTGCCCACCTGCCAAGACTATCCGCAAGATTACGTCTTATTCCCCCTATTTGGGATTTGGCCAACATAGCAACTCCACGAATGTTAGAGCTTTGGGAGGAACAGGTCCGCCAAGTATACCCACTGATTGCTAGTAGCTACCTTCTATCACATGGGATATGCGTCTCCTGCAATGCCATCAAGTCTGGAGCAGTAGCCCTTATAAACTCAAACACCCTAGCTCTTTTGCTTCTATAAATCAGCCCTCCCATGTTAATCAAGCATATAGTTATTTTCCCCATCTAGCCCTTGATCGAAATGTCCCTATATTACTAACTGTAAAGATGTAGACATCCTTACTCCATCTCGGGGTACACATTTTTTCTAGTTTCCCCCCTCCCCCAACACCTCCTCACTGCCACCGTGCCGCTCCCTGCCACCCTCTCAACCCCTTCCCTCCCAACCCTCCCCCTCCCGCTGGCAACCCCTCCCCAGCCCTGAGAAGCAATAAGACTGCGGTGCTGTCGGTGGAGAGATGTGAGTGATACCCATGGCAAGTGTACAGAGCACAATACATATATCTTCTAATTGTGATGCAATGCAAGAAAAGGAGAAGAAAAGGAGAATAAGCATAAACAGCAAACAGAAGGATGAAGATCCTAATGCCCCTCGACATCTAGCAGTTTAGCCCAAAGAGTAGTTAATAACCAAACTGTATGTCTCTCCCAATTTACAAACCTGGGAGTAAAAAGCCTACCAGCTAGTGTCTCAGCATTACTTTCCCCTCCTTCCCCCCTTTTTTTTTTGTAAAGCTATTTAATGCCATCAAGAAATTCATCAAGAAATTCCTTTGTCTTAATTTCAGATACAAAGAAGAGTGTTTGCCCCCCCCCCCCAGATCCCCAGATTACTTTCAAACGTGCAGGATTAACCAAGTATGCTTGTATATTTTTGTCCTGAAATGGTCTGATTGGTTGTCGAAGCCGCAAGCGCCTTTCAACAGTAAAATGACAAAAGTCTGGGCGGGCAAAAAATGAGACATCGCCACTGGATCTCTTCACCTCATGTGTCTCTTTTTAAAAAATCAACTGTCTTAGCAAATAGTTCCCAAAAGAAACTAGGATGGACCGTGGTTTGGAGCCTTCCCTGGGGGGCTGTTTCAGAACAAAGGAGACTCTATTGGCCCGCTGCACTTCTTGCTGCCAGTTCCATCCTGTTACCTCTGGAAGGGCGGTCTGCAATAATTTCACCACATAAGATCAAATATCTGTGCCCTCAATTCCTTCCGGAACTCCTAACAAACTTAAGTTATTGTGTTGCTGGCAGTTTTTATAAACTTCCAGCTTCCACTGAATGTCTACAAGCTCAGCTTCATGTGCCTCCATCTGGATTCTATTGGCTGCCAGATCTGTCTTTGCCACAGAGGTTTTTGTCTCAAGATCTGACAAGTGTTCCGCAATAGTATTGCAGACTTTTGTCTGCTTCCGGAGTACCCCATGAACAGTTTGGGCTTTACGACTATCTTGACGCGTGTCCTCTAGATGCATTAATATGGCTTGATAGATAGCGCCCAGTGTAGGAGAGTAGTGTCCATTGGTTCCCTGAGGCGCCCCCACGAGGAGGAGCCCATTAGCCGTTCCATAGCGTTATAGTCTCAGGTTAAGTCTTTGCCCTCAGACATCAGCCTTCCCACCTTCTTAGTTATTTTGTGAGCGGTCATTGCATGAGCCACTTTGCCCACGTCTAGGTCACTGCCGTCTTCACTAAGCTCAGCGGATGATCCAGAGCCATCCAGGGACCATTCAGCGCCATCAGATAGTGAGTAGAAACCGTTAGTTGGCTCCCTCTCTGGATCATAATTTCCAGTTTCTGTCCCCCCTTGTTGATTCACAAGCAGCTGGTTACGGGTTGGGCCACGGTCCTTGTTGACTAGCGTTTGGTCGACTATCCCAGGGAGAGCACCATTGCGCATTTCTGGCAGGGGGAGGCTCACAGGAGGGGGATCCATTAATATAGTCTCCGAGGTGGTATGAGCATCCGCGGCCTCCCCTTGATGACCTAGATCATGCCTGTCCCCTGGGGATTTATCAATAATACTAGCTGTACCTTGATCCCCCTGATCACTAAGAGTTCCCAGCCTTAGCCCAGTATCACCCACAGGCAAGTTTGTAAGGCCCCCTTCTCCCTCAATGAGGACCTTGGAGGCCTGCATACCTTCCTCGATGTCTTGTGAGTTAGATGCAGTCTGGATGTCAGGGGTAGCGGCTGGGGTGCCCAGCTGTTTCGATTTGGCCACTCCTGTCGAGCTGGATGCCTGCCGGTCCCCTTCCTTTCCACCTGACCTCTTCAGCAGCTCAAACACCGTGGGGCTGGCCGGACGCTGACTGCCGGCAGCCCCGCCTCTCCCTTTCCGGGGAAGGCTCCGAACGAAGAGCCGGATTTGCAGACTCCCAGATTGCTGCAGCGCTGGTTCTGTTGTGGTCTTATGCCCTCGCTCCGCTAGTCCTAAAGCTACTGCAGTCACAGCAGAATAAGCAACATTGCCCTTCTGGGTCCCACTAGCAACTTTCGGACCCATTCCTGACAATGTTATGTTATGTTATGTTATTTTAATTTATTCAGCGCACAGCTACTCGGAAGTGTCCCGGCGCTGTAGACCGCTGGGGAACCCGTCCTGGCTATCCCTGTGAGATGGTCCCTCCTGGGTATCTCCAAGGTGAAACCAGGCATCCCCGGCGAATGTGGGGGGCCGTTGTGGAGATGAGGCAAGCTAATGCCCAGAGTTGCCGAGTGTGATCCCTGGTTAGAGTAGGCACCGAGGCGAGAATTATCGAGTCTGCTGGCCCTGGTCCAAGACCCTGCCGCGTCGGGAATTGAACCCTGGTCCCGGGCCATCCTCTGCTTCCGGGTCTGCTGCCTCTAACCAGTGAGCCACACCGCTCCACAATGAGGTCACGGGGTGACAGACGGCACAGTCCGACTGCCTCACAGCCTCGTTGACAAGACGTCTCAGGGCAAGCAAGCCTCCGAAGATCAACGTCACTCGGGAGCAGCCTACGGGAGCCAGGTGAGTATCCACCGCTATATCAGGGGCCATGAAGCCGTTAATTTATTCCCCCAAATTTAGTTCAGCGTTGCATTACACTGCCAATCGAGTACACAGGCCACGGTATCACTGCCGACCACCTCAAGCGGCCGCCATTTTGCCTCTCCCCGTCAGCCTGAGTTGGAAGATTTCAGTGGCTTTTCATCTTACCTTTAACAACTTTCCTTCAGTGATTTTTTTAAATAATATATTGCATTCATCTTCTGTGTTCATTTAATGCACTGCACATTACATGCTAATGTGGGCAGCAGTGATTAGGTGCATGGGCTGACCACACCCACTACAAAATCCTTCATAGCAGATTTAGAACGAGTGATTCTCTAGCCTTTTGCAGTGGAGGTTCATTCGGGAGCATAGCCTTCATGATCTTTACTGATTACGACCTGCATTTTGTAAGGAAGCCTGCAGTTGTTTCTCCTAATGGCCCTATTAAAGGCTTGTGCCACATTTAAAACATTTTTCCATCACTTTCTTGATAAAGACAGCACATACACAAAGTTTTGGAAACAATAATAGATCTAGAGGCTAGATTTGAAATTCATCTTGAAGGCTTTTTCACTTTCATTACATGTATGGCAGAAGTGATTTCAGAAGGTAAAAACGTATCTGAAAGTTGGTATAATTTATTGGTGAAACCAAATATACAACTATGTTTAAAGGCAATCCGCCATTTCTCAAGTTGTCACCTTTTTCTGGAGCCTAATTTTTGCAGGACTCATGCCTCTCTGGGCACTGCTCTCTGCCCCCTTTAAACATGCCTAAATTGACTTATCCCTGATTGACATATTTAAATTGCCTATAATTCTCTAGTATATGGTGTAGAAAACGGCACCCAGTACGCGGAAGTTAAATGCGACATAAGGATTGCAGCACTTACTGTGCCATCCACAGACTAGGCCTGTAAATCACGTCTTTAGGCCTACCATTGGTAGCCTCACTGCAGCAGCCTAAAAGATTCCTGTCACACCTGTCAAAATAACCCTTTGTGACTGGTGGGAAAACATGCTATTAAATTAAATATTATGATGAAGTCACCCTTAGTTCTTCAAAGGTAGGGTGCATGATATTGGGTGTCAAACATGTGCAAATTTGGGGACTGGGCATATCACGTCCATTGAGTGTGAGGACGGTACGTCTGCCACTTCTGACGCGGACATTGTGGCGGAGCTGGTGGCCTACTACCGATCCCTTTATTCCACTACGCTTCCTGACAATTTCACGCAGCACCTGTCCTATCTGGAGGAAGTGGCTATGGTTTGACTCAACAAAAGGACAAGCTGATTTTTAGCGCACCCCTTTACGGTTGAGGAAATCTCGCTTGCCATAGACGCACTCTCCGGTTCCAAAGCGCCAGGCCTTGATGGACTCTCGGGGGCGTTTCATAAAGTTTACAAAGACAACCTGGCGCCCCAACTCCTGGAAGTGTTTGCTGAGGCACTGGAGTCGGGAGTCCTCCTCCCCACCAAATTTTGTCCCAAGTACAGTCCGGTTTTATACCTCATCATTCCACTGCACTCAATCTTCACATGGTCTTCTCGGTTATCAATCGCATCGAACCCACTAAACCTGCGGCAGTTGCATTATTAGATGCGGAGAAGGCCTTCGATTCCCTTGAGTGGCCTTTCCTTATTGTGTCCTTGCGAAAACTAGAAGAAAGAAGAAGAAAACAACAAAAGAGTGTGATGATAACAGAACTAGTGAGTCTGAATAACAAAAACTATTGTGACACTACAAGTCAATCTGAAGTGGTTAGTGAACCCTCACTCATCAACATAGTTGATGACATGCTTCATCATGGGGTTCTGCTGGAGGTACCTTGTGTACCACCAGTGTGCTACGACGCTATGTTAGGGCGGAGCAACAAAGAAAGACTAAAAAGTTCATGGAAATCAGTAAAAGTGGGGAAAAAATTCGTTAAAATGTCAAGATTCATCCACCAATCAATTTAATTAGGATGAGGCTTAGACGTTTAAAAACAGTGACGGATGTCTAATCTCGACTATTAATGAGTCAGAAACATCCAGTGGTGGTCATCGTGGTCGACATGTTTCAGCTTCTAATGTATGATTTACAAAGCTTTCATCAGGACCTAACCAGAAAGAGGAATACACCAGGGCGGTATAGGCTTACTAAAGCCCACCCTAACCTCAGGTGTTTTGGAAACCGATACACTCACGGTTCTCGTTGTGTGCCTTCCGTGCTCTCGAAAGGATACCTGTATGGAGATAATCACATAAAGTGCAACACATCAATCAATGACTTTTAATTATGTGATACTCTATATAATCAACAGATTGAAGCAGTGTTAAACGTGGGACAAGAATGTCCATTAGAGTGTGTTGTTCCCACAGACTGTACTTTCATGTTAAGTATGAATGAAAAAAATGCTAAATGCATATATACCCTGTTTAGGGAGACTACTCAAATCGATGCATTGACCAACGAGTATTTAAAAATAAACCAGACCAGTAAAATTGCATTTAGAGGCACTTGTAACCAAAATGAAAAAATACGGCACTCACATGTAAAAAGAGAAAGCTGTACTCCTTAGGCAGACGGTGGGTGGCGGGACTACAGGACAACTGTTAGGGATAAACGGGAAAGATATAAATAACCCGAAACCCAAATCAGTCCGTTATGTCAGTTTACGCGGCGAGCCAGAAGGAACAAGAAAAAAGCCCATCCTTGATACTCACATCTTCCAAGTCACCTGCCTGGCTCGTAAACCTAAATGAAACAACCTCGCCTGGAGTCAGCATCGATACGATCTTCGCGGTAAAAATAGGCGAGATCTCAACATTAACCGGAAATCCGGTTGGTGTAAGGATGAGGGAAACAAACAACGGACTCATAGAAAGACTAGAGCGCTGAGTGTTTTCAGGGTTTGAAAAGTTTAAAACTTTATGCGTCGATAGAAAAATGAACAGATACATCCCAACCACAGACTAGGGACGTTAACTCAGAGTATGATTTTGGTAAGTAATCGATATCGCACGTGACAACCAGACATCTAGTTACCCAAAAAAAAACGAGTGATGTGTAGTATATCATTTATATGCTAAACCCCGGTTGAACTGATGTTATGTGGTGCCCGTCTGTTGGATAATCTGATCGGCACCTCGGCAGTCAAGGGTAGTATATATGCTGGAGTCATCATTAAGCTCAAGAGTAGGATTAGCCTAAACTTCACTGCTAGGGCTACTCATTTGCGTCTTAAAACGGAGCCCCATGGAATATTATCGTTAAGACCAGATACATGTGTAGAAAGACGATAAATCCAACGTTGCTCTTTCTCGAACAAAATCGTTGGATTAGCCTGTTCAATCACAGTCCAGTGCAGATCATCCACTGTATGGTTAAAACGTAAAAAATGTTCAGTGAGTTTAGTGGTACTTTTCTTGCATCGAATGTTGCTTCGGTGCTCGCCAATTCGTAACTTCACTTTTCGTGTCGTCATTCCCACATATCTTAGGTCGCAAGGGCAGGTAATTAGATATACTACGTCAGCAGTATTACAATTGGTATGGCTCCTTTGCGTCCAAATTTTCCCTGCTTCCAAGGTTAAAGTTTTAGTTGTAGAAGTGAGATAGCAGATACTACATGACCCGCAGGGAAAATGCCCAAAAACAGGTGGTAGGCCCCAAGCATTAAGGACAGACCTGTCAGTGAGAACATCGGAATTCCGTGGTCTAGTGTGGACAAGGGAGTCTTTTAAGCTAGTCGCTTTTTTGTACGCAAATAGAGGTCTATCCCATTTAATATTGTTGCTCTCCAAAATACGCCAATGTTTCTTGATGGACTTAGAAATAGCATTGGAGGCAACATTATAAGTTGTCACACAGGTAAGTGGAACAGTTTGAGATGGTTTGGGATAATCACACAGTAGATTCTCACGTGGTTGATTTCTGGCCCTCTTACAGCTAGCTTTCACGATCTTCTCAGGATAACCTCTTTGGTGTAGTTTATCAGAAAGTTCCCGAGACTGCGTACGGAAATCAGACAGCTTACTACAGTTACGCCTGATCCGTAAGAACTGTCCGTACGGTAAATTCTCCCGTAACGGACGTGGATGAAAGCTGGAGAATGTAAGGAGGTTATTTTTTGCTGTAGGTTTGTGATATGTTTTGGTCAATAGCATCCCATTGACCTTGGACACAGTCACATCCAGAAAAATCATTTCATGGCTATCAAAGGAATAAGTGAATAGCAAGTTGGGATCACGTGTGTTAATCCATGCAAAAAATTCGCGTAAGATATTCTCAGGGCCCTGCCAGACGATAAAAATGTCGTCTATGTATCTCTTCCAAAAGGAGAGATACGGAGAGAACGGATTGGTAGGGTCCAGGATATGTTTGCGTTCAAAATCGTAAACATAAAGTCCCGCCACACTAGGCGCAAATGTGCTGCCCATAGAAGTCCCCGTCCATTGGAGATACAATGTACCTTGGTACTCAAAAAATTTTTGTTTCAGGGCCAATGTTGCACAATCAATCACAAAGCTTTTTGATGTTTGAAAAGTCCAATCGATAGAGTCTAAAGCTTCCCCAATGACCTTGATGGTATCGTCTTGGGGAATACTGGTGTAAAGACTCTCAATGTCCAATGATAAAAGGATGGTGTTGTCATTGTCAAATGATAAATCTTGAAGGGACGCCAAAAAACTTTTTGTATCCCTCAGGACTACTGGTAACTAATTCCCCCCGGATCTTTTTGGAAGATCCAGCTTTCAGGAGAGATTGGGCACAGATCGCGTGGCATTGCACGCGCGACTGGCTCGTCCTTATTATTAAAACAGCGCTACGCCTTTCCGAGGCCTTAATGGTGGAAATTCAATTATCTGAAACACACTTTTGCACTACTTTGACTGGCTACAAAAAGAAATTGGATGAACTTAATAAAGAGATTAATGAATACAAAGATACATTAACACAGTCCAAAGCTTCGAAGTTTCAGAAGGATCTGAAACGTTTCTCTTATATTAAGATCTACCCATATGCCAACCCAGACTATACAGTACCGGTGTCTACCAATGATCAAACCGAGATTACTGATGATAATGACTCATTTTCTAGTGGGTCTAGTACTGATAGCAACAAGTCCAGACAGCGAGGCAGAGGTAGAAATAGACCCTATTCATACCAACCTGTATGGCAAAACCCCCCTCCAAATCAGGGTAACTTGGGTTACCATAACCATTTTCAACAAGCACCATTCTCAATGATGGGTTGGAACCCAGGCTTTGTACAGCTCCCTCCTTACCCTCAACCTTCATTTCGTCCTCCTTTTTTGGACAGAGGCAGACGCGGACGAGGGAGAAGAAGAGGACGCAATCAGGTCCATTGGGAACAAGAGGAGAATATGGGGAACAACACACGCAGCAAGGGCGCAGCCAACAACATACAAGTTTAGTTACCAATTTATCCTCTGTAGTCCTTACTCAAAGTGAGAGTGATGTCCTTGAAAAGGGATTAGGATTTGTCCCCACTGCACGTTTTGACCGATTCAAGTTACATTGTGAACTATCTGAGTTTTTTAGAAAATTGAAACTCAAATTCTTTTTTGAAAGAAATCAATCTGAAGTCCTTGCAGATCATTCCAGTGATACTGGGTTACGCTTGAAATCAACCTTTGTTCCTCCACCACATACAATACCAGCGGAGATAACTGCGTTCGAACAGGCAGTTTTTAATGATGTGGAAACCTTCCAAAACCAAGGGACCTTTAAAAACATGAGTTCCATTGATTTCCAGGCTCTACAATCACTCCGATCCAATACCCTTATCGTGATCAAACCCGCAGATAAGGGTGGTGGGATCGTGATTCAGAACAGCACTGATTATGATCTGGAATGCAAACGTCTACTTGGTAATACTAAGAACTACATTCCACTGACTACTGACCCTTCTCCTATTTTGAAAGCCACTATTTGTAATCTGGTGGAACATGCTGAACACAATGGTTATATCAGCAAACAGGAAGCGGATTTTTTGTCAAAGGGTAAGGGGATAGTGCCCTACTTTTATACCCTCCCAAA
The DNA here is from genome assembly GCF_964204655.1 of Triturus cristatus. Lineage (NCBI taxonomy): Eukaryota > Metazoa > Chordata > Amphibia > Caudata > Salamandridae > Triturus > Triturus cristatus. The sequence continues at coordinate 1,247,650,654 of NC_140590.1, read as the reverse complement.
GACACATAAGAACATATCACCTCCACCAGGCCGCCCGATAGTATCGGGTATTGGCTCTCTTTTAGAGCCTCTTTCAATTTACTGTGATTATTTTTTAAAACCAATAATCCAGAATACGGTCACCTATCTGAGGGATACAAAAAGTTTTTTGGCGTCCCTTCAAGATTTATCATTTGACAATGACAACACCATCCTTGTATCATTGGACATTGAGAGTCTTTACACCAGTATTCCCCAAGACGATACCATCAAGGTCATTGGGGAAGCTTTAGACTCTATCGATTGGACTTTTCAAACATCAAAAAGCTTTGTGATTGATTGTGCAACATTGGCCCTGAAACAAAATTTTTTTGAGTACCAAGGTACATTGTATCTCCAATGTACGGGGACTTCTATGGGCAGCACATTTGCGCCTAGTGTGGCGGGACTTTATGTTTACGATTTTGAACGCAAACATATCCTGGACCCTACCAATCCGTTCTCTCCGTATCTCTCCTTTTGGAAGAGATACATAGACGACATTTTTATCGTCTGGCAGGGCCCTGAGAATATCTTACGCGAATTTTTTGCATGGATTAACACACGTGATCCCAACTTGCTATTCACTTATTCCTTTGATAGCCATGAAATGATTTTTCTGGATGTGACTGTGTCCAAGGTCAATGGGATGCTATTGACCAAAACATATCACAAACCTACAGCAAAAAATAACCTCCTTACATTCTCCAGCTTTCATCCACGTCTGTTACGGGAGAATTTACCGTACGGACAGTTCTTACGGATCAGGCGTAACTGTAGTAAGCTGTCTGATTTCCGTACGCAGTCTCGGGAACTTTCTGATAAACTACACCAAAGAGGTTATCCTGAGAAGATCGTGAAAGCTAGCTGTAAGAGGGCCAGAAATCAACCACGTGAGAATCTACTGTGTGATTATCCCAAACCATCTCAAACTGTTCCACTTACCTGTGTGACAACTTATAATGTTGCCTCCAATGCTATTTCTAAGTCCATCAAGAAACATTGGCGTATTTTGGAGAGCAACAATATTAAATGGGATAGACCTCTATTTGCGTACAAAAAAGCGACTAGCTTAAAAGACTCCCTTGTCCACACTAGACCACGGAAATCCGATGTTCTCACTGACAGGTCTGTCCTTAATGCTTGGGGCCTACCACCTGTTTTTGGGCATTTTCCCTGCGGGTCATGTAGTATCTGCTATCTCACTTCTACAACTAAAACTTTAACCTTGGAAGCAGGGAAAATTTGGACGCAAAGGAGCCATACCAATTGTAATACTGCTGACGTAGTATATCTAATTACCTGCCCTTGCGACCTAAGATATGTGGGAATGACGACACGAAAAGTGAAGTTACGAATTGGCGAGCACCGAAGCAACATTCGATGCAAGAAAAGTACCACTAAACTCACTGAACATTTTTTACGTTTTAACCATACAGTGGATGATCTGCACTGGACTGTGATTGAACAGGCTAATCCAACGATTTTGTTCGAGAAAGAGCAACGTTGGATTTATCGTCTTTCTACGCATGTATCTGGTCTTAACGATAATATTCCATGGGGCTCCGTTTTAAGACGCAAATGAGTAGCCCTAGCAGTGAAGTTTAGGCTAATCCTACTCTTGAGCTTAATGATGACTCCAGCATATATACTACCCTTGACTGCCGAGGTGCCGATCAGATTATCCAACAGACGGGCACCACATAACATCAGTTCAACCGGGGTTTAGCATATAAATGATATACTACACATCACTCGGTTTTTTTTGGGTAACTAGATGTCTGGTTGTCACGTGCGATATCGATTACTTACCAAAATCATACTCTGAGTTAACGTCCCTAGTCTGTGGTTGGGATGTATCTGTTCATTTTTCTATCGACGCATAAAGTTTTAAACTTTTCAAACCCTGAAAACACTCAGCGCTCTAGTCTTTCTATGAGTCCGTTGTTTGTTTCCCTCATCCTTACACCAACCGGATTTCCGGTTAATGTTGAGATCTCGCCTATTTTTACCGCGAAGATCGTATCGATGCTGACTCCAGGCGAGGTGGTTTCATTTAGGTTTACGAGCCAGGCAGGTGACTTGGAAGATGTGAGTATCAAGGATGGGCTTTTTTCTTGTTCCTTCTGGCTCGCCGCGTAAACTGACATAACGGACTGATTTGGGTTTCGGGTTATTTATATCTTTCCCGTTTATCCCTAACAGTTGTCCTGTAGTCCCGCCACCCACCGTCTGCCTAAGGAGTACAGCTTTCTCTTTTTACATGTGAGTGCCGTATTTTTTCATTTTGGTTACAAGTGCCTCTAAATGCAATTTTACTGGTCTGGTTTATTTTTAAATACTCGTTGGTCAATGCATCGATTTGAGTAGTCTCCCTAAACAGGGTATATATGCATTTAGCATTTTTTTCATTCATACTTAACATGAAAGTACAGTCTGTGGGAACAACACACTCTAATGGACATTCTTGTCCCACGTTTAACACTGCTTCAATCTGTTGATTATATAGAGTATCACATAATTAAAAGTCATTGATTGATGTGTTGCACTTTATGTGATTATCTCCATACAGGTATCCTTTCGAGAGCACGGAAGGCACACAACGAGAACCGTGAGTGTATCGGTTTCCAAAACACCTGAGGTTAGGGTGGGCTTTAGTAAGCCTATACCGCCCTGGTGTATTCCTCTTTCTGGTTAGGTCCTGATGAAAGCTTTGTAAATCATACATTAGAAGCTGAAACATGTCGACCACGATGACCACCACTGGATGTTTCTGACTCATTAATAGTCGAGATTAGACATCCGTCACTGTTTTTAAACGTCTAAGCCTCATCCTAATTAAATTGATTGGTGGATGAATCTTGACATTTTAACGAATTTTTTCCCCACTTTTACTGATTTCCATGAACTTTTTAGTCTTTCTTTGTTGCTCCGCCCTAACATAGCGTCGTAGCACACTGGTGGTACACAAGGTACCTCCAGCAGAACCCCATGATGAAGCATGTCATCAACTATGTTGATGAGTGAGGGTTCACTAACCACTTCAGATTGACTTGTAGTGTCACGATAGTTTTTGTTATTCAGACTCACTAGTTCTGTTATCATCACACTCTTTTGTTGTTTTCTTCTGACTGACTTAGGGGGACTAAGAGTGTGTCTTGACCCTCTCTCTCTTGTTGTTCGAAATTATTAACTTGCGAAAACTAGGCCTACCTTTTAATTTTATCGCCCTTATTGCCCTGCTGTATTCTTCTCCTACGGCCCGCCTCTGGGTTAATGGCTCCTTGTCCCCTCCCATCTCCATTACGCGTGGCACGCGTCAGGGGTGTCCCTTGTCCCCGCTCTTATTTATCATAGCGATGGACCCCCTAGTCTGCCACCTTCAGAGAAAAGCACTTGTTTTGCGGCTTACAATTCCCTGCTGGACCGCTCTTAATGTCTCTGTATGTAGATGACGTTTTGCTTTTCGTCTGCCATCCCAAACTAATTTGCAGCCCTTAATCGACGACATTGAACAGTTTGGTTCCGTGTTCGATCTAAAGATTAACTGGGGGAAATCAGTGTTGTTTCCCATTACGGATGCGGCGGACGGGTAGGAGTATCCCTTACAGGTAGCCCAGGAGACTACAAAATATCTTGGGGTGCATCTTCATAGAGACAAAGGCCAGGTTATACAGCTCAACTACGGGCCGGCTATGAAACACCTCACTATGCAAGTGGAGCGATGGATACAACTACCTCTATCCATGGCTGGCCGTATCGCACTTATAAAAGATGAAAGTATTGCCCCGTTTTCTCTATTTTTTTGGCACCATACCCATTCCTCTCACCAATGTATTTTTTGCCCGGTACGCGGCATTCTTATCTGGCTGATATGGGCTGGTCGTAGACTTAGGGTCACATGGGACACACTTACGCTTCCGTATGTGCGAGGGCGGTTTGCGGTTCCAGATCCCCAACTATATTTCCTAGTGGCGCAGGCCCAATTTGCACACCACTGGTTCCACCCAATGTCCGGATACCCTACACCAAAACAGACAAGGAACTAGCTGCTCCAACTCCTCTTGCGTCCCTGCTCCCGGGGGGAATCCCCTCGATTCGCACGACATCCAGCCTCTGGCTACTAGGTGCTGGTCTTGGCGTAAACTAAATCTGTGATTTGGATCTGGCCCTCTTTACTCGCCCGCCCTCCCACTGTCTCACAATCAGTTACTACCACTCACCATCGACAGGGGGTTTCTGGACACTCTCTCTAAACTGGGGTTGGATACCTTTGGATCCCTGTTCCCAGATGGCTGGTCACGTAACATATCCGACCTGACACGGCTCCCTGGGCTAACTGGCGTGGACTCCCTAAACGTGGCCCGGCTTCAAGAGACACTTTCTCCGCCTTCCCTACCCCGTATGAGGACTTCCCTCCGCTTACCCTACTCATTGCGGACGACACTGGATCGCACCTGGTCACAAAACTGTATAAGGTATGCTTGAAACTCTGGGTGGGACAGGACGGGAGGACTCTACAGAGGTGGGAGGACGACCTTGGGCATCCGCAGACTGACAAGGAATGTGCCTTCTGTCTCGAGCAAACCCATTGAGTGTCTCCTAACCATAGGCATAAGGAATATGCTACTTACCAGTATGCATCTGTTCTTGGCATGTAGAGCTGCAGAGTCACACACTGGGGATAAGATCGCCATCTGGTGTTGGGCTCGGATGATTGCAGGTTGTTGTTGTCTTCGGAGAAGTCTTTGGTCACGAGGTTGGTGACTCCTCCCCTGGACAACAGTGCGCATGGGCATCCACTCCATCGGCAGATTGTTTTTCGCCATGATGGGAAAAGATGGAGTATATAGAAAAGAAAGAAAGGATGTCCATGTGTAATGTCTAAGTAAGACGGATGCTGGAACAGATACAGGTCCCGGGGAGGCGGGCGGGCGTGTGTGACTCTGCAGCTCTACATGCCAAGAACAGATGCATACTGGTAAGTAGCATATTCCGTTCGAGGCATATGAGCTGCAGATCACACACTGAGGATAGATTATACAGCAGTGCTCCCCTTAGCGGTGGTCGCCTGTATCCGTTGCAGCAGTTTGAAATAAAGTTTTTAGGACAGCCTGGCCCACGGAGGCCTGTTGTTTGGCCTGCACGTCAACACAATAGTGTTTAGTGAAGGTATGCGTGGTAGACCATGTGGCTGCCTTGCAAATGTCTTCTAAGGGAATATTGCCTAAGAAGGCCATAGAAGCCCCTATTTTACGCGTGGAGTGCGCCCTAGGGGGAACTGTGAGTGTACGTTTAGCCTTGAGGTAGCATATTTGGATGCATTTAACTATCCACCTGGCTATCCCTGATTTGGAGATTGGGTTGCCTTTGTGTGGTGGCGCGAAAGCAACAAAGAGTTGTTTTGTCTTTCGAAAAGGTTTTGTTCTGTCGATGTAATAAAGCAATGCTCTTTTAACATCTAAGGTATGTAGGGCCCTTTCAGCTACCGAGTCTGGATTTGGGAAAAAGACCGGTAGTTCTACTGATTGGTTAAGGTGGAAAGGGGAAATCACTTTTGGAAGAAATTTAGGGTTTGTCCTAAGAACCACTTTGTTACGGTGTAGTTGTAAGAAAGGTTCTTCAAGTGTAAGGGCTTGTATTTCACTTACTCTGCGCAGGGAAGTGATTGCGATAAGGAAGGCTACCTTCCATGTTAGGAATTGCAATTCACATTTGTGCATAGGTTCAAATGGGGGGCCCATGAGTCTTGTTAGAACCACATTGAGATTCCACACTGGGGCAGGTGGCAATCTTGGGGGAAGAATCCTTTTGAGACCTTCCATAAACGCTTTGATGGCTGGTACCTTAAAAAGGGACAGGTGTTGCCTATTTTGCAAGTAGGCTGCCAAGGCTGCTAGGTGTAATCGTATAGAGGAATACGCTAGATTGCATCTTTGCAAGTGTAGTAGATAGCAAATGATGTTTTGGATGGAAGCATCCAATGGATGTATGTTATTATTAGCGCAGTAGATGGCAAATCGTTGCCATTTAGCGGCATAACACGCTCTAGTAGTAGGGCGTCTGGCTTCTTTTATGATATTCATACAGTCTGGAGGGAGATTGAGGTAACCGAACTCTAAGACCTCAGGAGCCAGATCGCTAGGTTCAGTGTTTGAGGATCTGGGTGTCTGATTTCTCCATGGTTCTGGGTTAACAGATCCGGGGAGAGGCGTAGCTTTTGATGTGGAACTAAAGATAGTTCCAGAAGTGTGGTGAACCACGGTTGACGTGCCCAAGTGGGAGCCACTAGTATTAGTGTTAGTGACTGTTGTTTCAGTTTGCGTACCACAAATGGAACTAGTGGGAGAGGCGGAAAGGCGTACGCAAATCTGCCTGACCAGTTCATCCATAGGGCATTGCCCTTCGACTGTGGGTGTGGAAACCTGGCGGCGAAGGTTGGGCATTTTGTGTTTTCGGGAGTGGCGAACAGGTCTATGTCTGGTTGTCCCCACTTTTGGAAGAAGGGGAGTAGAACCTTGGGGTGTAGTTCCCATTCGTGGATCTGTTGTGTGTGGCGACTTAGGAGGTCGGCCACTTGGTTGTGGATCCCTGGGAGATGTTCTGCTAACAGGTAGATGTTTTGGGGAATTGCCCATCTCCAGATTTGCTGTGCCAGTTGGGACAGTTGGAGAGAGTGTGTCCCTCCCTGTTTCTGTATATAATACATTGTCGTCATGTTGTCTGTGCGTATGAGGACAGTTTTGTTCTTTAGGTGAATTTGAAAGGATTTTAGTGCTAGGAACACTGCTAAGAGTTCCAGGTGGTTGATGTGGAGCAGTTTTTGTTGACTGGTCCATCTGCCCTGAGTGGTATGGTGAAGGAGGTGGGCTCCCCACCCCGTGAGAGATGCGTCTGTAGTTAGCACAACTTGTGGAAGAGGCTCTAAGAACGGTCTCCCTTTGGACAGGTTGATGGTGTTCCACCATTTCAGTGATCGAAGTGAGCGACTGTCCACCAACACCAGATCGGTAAGTTGTCCGTGAGCTTGGTTCCACTGTTGTGCTAAGCACTCTTGTAAGGGACGCATTTGAAAGTCGTGCGTGTGGGACTATGGAGATGCACGACGCCATCATGCCTAGGAGCTGCATGAACACTCTTGCTGGAAGAGATGGATGAGTTTGAAATTGAGAGATGAGATTTTGTATACTGGCTATCCTGGCTGTGCTGGGATAGGCAATGGCTTTGGATGTATCTATGGTTGCTCCTAGATACTGATGTAAGTGGGAAGGTTGTAGGTGGGATTTGGGGTAGTTGATAGTGAATCCCAAATCGTGGAGAGTTTGAATCGTGCGATGAGTGTGGAGAACGCATTTTTGGTATGTATTGGCTTTTATGAGCCAATCGTCCAGATAGGGGAAGACATGGATCTGTTGTCTTCTGAGATGCGCTGCCACGACTGCTAGGCACTTGGTGAACACTCTGGGTGCTGTTGTTACTCCGAATGGGAGAACTGTAAATTGATAGTGTTGCCCATCTACCACAAATCGTAGATATTTTCTGTGAGCGGGATGCATAGGGATGTGAAAGTATGCGTCCTTGAGGTCCAATGTGGCGAGGAAGTCTCCCTGTTGTAAAAGTGGGAGGACTTGTTGGAGAGTGGTCATGTGAAAATGATCCGAATGTATATACTGGTTTAGTAGTCTGAGATCCAGTATGGGCCTTAGTGTTTTGTCCTTTTTGGGAATGAGGAAGTATAGAGAATATACCCCTTTTCCCTGATGTTGAAGGGGGACTGGTTCTATCGCATGTTTTTGTAACAGGGATTGAACTTCTTGTTTGAGGAGAGAGAGATGATGCGAGGACATTGGACGTTGTTTGGGCGGTATGTTTGGGGGGGATTGTATGAGTTCGAGGCAGTAGCCAGACTGGATAATTTGTCTTACCCACCTGTCTGTGGTGATGGAAGTCCAGACAGGCAGGAATTGTTGGAGTCGCCCCCCGACCGGAGTGGAATGGTCTGGGGGGAGTGGTGGCAAGTCACTGTTTGGTGGCTGGTGAGGTGCGGGTGTTGTTGTTGTTGCCCCGTCCTCGACCTTTGTTATTGTTTCCCCTATAACCTCCCCGGAAGTAACCTCTGTTAGGGGATGTTTGTCCAGAATTTTTAAAGGTGGACGTGGTCTCAGTTGATGTGTTTTTGGAGCCTCCTCTATAAAAGGAGCGACGAAAGGAACCCCGGTTTTGATGAGACTGCAGTGCTCCCATAGACTTGGCAGTTTCATTATCCTTTTTCATTTTTTCTAATGCAGTATCCACTGCAGGGCCAAATAGCTGCTCTTGGTTGAAAGGTTGAGCTAAAATTGCGGTTTGAACCTCCGGTTTAAAACCGGAAATACGGAGCCAGGCATGTCGTCTGAGTAAGACGCCAGTATTGACCGCTCTAGAAGCAGTGTCTGCTGCATCTAAGGCGCATTTAATGGAGGCATTAGATATTAATTTGCCTTCTTGGATGAGGTCAGAGGGCTGGGACTTAAAAGGTTCAGGCAGATGTTGCATAAGGTCCTCAAGTTGGTCATAATGCGCTCTATCATACCTGGCTAACAGGGCCTGGGTATTCGCAATACGCCAATGGTTAGCCGCCTGCGCGGCGACCCGTTTGCCCGAGGCTTCTAAAAGCTTAGACTCCTTGTCTGGGGGAGGCGTTTCTCCAGTTGTCTGTGAGTTAGCGCGCTTCCTGGCATTTGATACGACTAGGGAGTCTAAAGGGAGCTGGGCCTTAATGTATGCAGGGTCTTGCGGGGCTGGTCGGTACTTTTTTTCGATGCGTGGGTTGAGAACCCTAGCTCGAACAGGGTCTTTAAAGACTTCAGTAGCATGCTTTATGACCCCTTTGATCATGGGCAGTATGTGAACAGTCTTTTGTGACTGCTCAAAGGTATCAAGGAGGAAGTCCTCTTCAATGGCGTCTGTGTGCATAGTAACGCCGTGGAATGTTGCTGCCCTATTTATAAGTTGGCCGTACCCTAGGTGGTCATCAGGAGGGGAGGGCTTGGAAGGGTAGGTAGTGGGGTCAGGCATGTCAGGTATAGGATAAGACCAGTCATCCATGGGTGCTGGGTCTGGGAACGTAAAAGGGTCGTTTGGGTCAACAGGATCGTCAAATAAATCAGGGTCCGCCCCTCCCCCTAAGTCATCATTATCATCCTGTGGAGGAGGTGAATGATAGGGAGATGGTAAAGGTAAAGGTAAAGGTAAAGGAGAATCAGGAGGAGGAGGGGGGGACGGGTTAGGAGGTAAAACAGGAGAGGAAGGACGAAGTGGTGAAGTAGCACAGTCCTTTTTCCGTATGGGAGCTGGGGGAGGTGTAGTGTCCAGCTTCCGCTTTTTATATGGGATAGCAGTCACATGTCCCGTTTTAGGATTGATATAGATCCGTTTCTGAGTAGGATCTGGTCGAAAAAGATCATCTGGCTCCGAAGGTGGTGTCTGTGACGTCCGCTTCGGGTCTTTATGAGCTTGTGTCGGCGGGGACGCAGTTTTCGGCTCCGATGATTTTTTCGGTGTCGACTGATTTTTCGGTGTCGACTGATTTTTCGGTGTCGACTGATTTTTCGGTGCCGACTGATTTTTCGGTGCCGACTGATGTTTCGGTGCCGACTGAGGTTTCGGTGCCGACTGAGGTTTCGGTGCCGACTGAGGTTTCGGTGCCGACGGACTTTCAGGCATCGATGTTGAAGAACGTTTCGGTGCCGGTGGAGACTTCGGTGCCGAGGAACGTTTCTGTGCCGAAGGAGATTTCGGTCTTGGAGCCTGTTTCGGTGCCGACAATGGGTGTTTGGGTGCCGAGGGTGTTAAAGGCACAATTAGGTGAGGTTTGCTCGAGCCCGAGCCACCCACAGGCTTAGTTGTCTTCGGAGCCGGGCCCGAGGGCGGGGCTTCTGAAGAGGATTTCCGGTCGCGACTGGGCCCAACTGGCGGAGTCTTGACCAATGCTTTTTTGGATGGGGCAGGGGCAGGGGGGGTGGTACTCACACGCTGCCCTGGAGTGATGAGGTCATCGGAATCGTCGGCTTCGGACACGATCTCGAGATCTTCGGTGTCGTCTTCGGGAACATCTTGAGCAAAGATGTCCTCCGGTTCTGGAGCTGGTTTGGCCATAATATGGCGTCGAGCTCTTCGGTCCCGGAGGGTCTTCTTCGAACGGAAAGCGGAACAAGCTGGACAGGTGGACTCGTTGTGTTCCGGCGACAGGCAGAGGTTGCAAACCTCGTGGTGGTCACTGTGGGGGAACTTCGCTCCACACTGGGGGCATTTTTTGAAGGGTGTCCTGTCCATCAGCCGCTTCCGGAACCGGTCCGAGTTGATGTCGACGTCGATGAAATGAAGATTAAAGAGTTAAATTGATTGCTGGAAGTTTTCTGCTGGAGCGGAAAAAAGTTCATCCGAACCCAATGGCGGAAAAAAACAATCTGCCGATGGAGTGGATGCCCATGCGCACTGTTGTCCAGGGGAGGAGTCACCAACCTCGTGACCAAAGACTTCTCCGAAGACAACAACAACCTGCAATCATCCGAGGCCAACACCAGATGGCGATCTTATCCCCAGTGTGTGATCTGCAGCTCATATGCCTCGAACACTGGTTTATTTTAAATGTGTCCATAGAATTTACGTAACCCCAAGTCAACGGGCAAAGTTTGACCCCACTAAACCCACAAATTGCCCCAAGTGTAATGTCTTGGATGCCGATTTCGCACATATGTCCTGGGCCTGTGCCACTATTTTGGCTTATTGGCAGGCAGTCTTTGCAACACTGGCGCAAATAATAGACACACTCCTTGTACCCTCCCCTAAAATGGGTCTGTTGGGAATGGTTAATCATATTAAAGTTTGTTATAGGCGTTTTGCAGCGATAGCGTTACTTTTGGCCAAACGTGAGATTTCTGCCCTATGGGGGGCAAGGGCTCGACCAACTAAATCTGCCTGGCTTCGAAGCCTGGCATATTGTAGTGTTCAATCTGAGATATATGCTACACTTTAGCCCCCAACCTCCAGACCCCGACATCTGGTGCGTTTCCCGCACTCACTTGCAACCAACACTCCTTGCTTCACAGGCTGCTTCTACTCCGACTGCCTCCCAGGCTATTGGGTGAGCAGTGAACAAGCTGGCAATGTCATTAACCAGGTCCTGTATTCCCCCCTGCACATGTTTCCACACGCAGGACCAATGTACGACAGCCACCCGGTATGTCATATCTTGTCACAGACCGGTGTAACTCACACTTCAAATACTGGAACTCACTTAGTCTCTTCTCTTCCTCTGGATATACTGTGGTGATTGTTTTATGTGATTTATAATTTTTGTAATCCGCAGATGTACTTCAGTTGCTTTGTTATAATTTTTTGCATTCTCATTGTTTTGTGACGTATATTGGATATTTTGTATTGGATATTTTGTATTTGGATGTCTTTTATGCTTTTGATATGTTTGTATTCTGTGCTTATATTTTCAAAATAAAAAATTAAAAAAAAAAAGTGCAAATTTAAAATAGGCATGTTCCTCCAATGTCAAGGCCCCAGAAGCTATTTCCACTGGCAGGACTGTATCTGAATCCTAGAAGTACAGATTACTAAATTTAATATGCAGCTTTTAACATGAAACAGCTAAAATAGTCATTCAAATGGTATTTTTCATATTAACTAAAATCCACGTCATTGGTAAAGTTAGATTTTTTAAAAATGTTTTGGGAAAGTAACTTTTACACACTTAACTTTTCTCTGCCTGAAGCGCTAAGAGGCTAATTTTCACTAGCTCTCCTGCAGCTGCCTAGCCTATGCCTGACCTTAAACAGGTGTGACAACTGCTCCCAGAGCAAGACAATGGTCTGGATGTGGGAGGTGTTTTTATTCCTTTTGCAAGAAGACCAGTTAGTGTGGACCCCGGAACCTTATCAGCAGGTTGGAGCAGGCTAACCCAGTGCTTATTTTGAGGCTGGGGGCCTGCGGCTGCAATCCCTCTGCTGTTTCTCAGCCCTGGGATTGCTAGCTCTGAAGTGCGCATGCCAGATTGGCCGGCTCTAGACAGCTGGCCAATCTGACATGCGCACTGGCAGAGGGCTGCATTAATAGTGCAATTGCACCCCTCTGCACTCATGCTGTAACAGCGAGAGCCTGGGACTCATTACAATAAATTGGTACTTATTACCATTTTATGAATGTGTTTGCCTGCTGTGCTCCTAGCAGGCAGGGTGATGCTCCTCCTCTATAACGGAGGAACCAACACTGCATTTCTCTGGCCACTACCCTAGGTGGGCAAAAAGGCTCTGCACAAGGGAAAAAGGGTTTCCTGATATTGGATTTTAGAAGAGGGTGCACTGTGGGATTGTTTGTATTTGGGAAAAAAGAAAGTCAGCAAAAATGGGTAGGGTTACCGCTGAGAACTTTTATCCAATTGGCTACGAGGAGCCAGGAGGCATCCCCACTCACTAGTTGGTGTCAACCATAAATGTGGAACCCCAAGTCACCCTTCTCAGAATAACTTTTGGACGTACAAATTTCAGAAGCCCAATCCAGAGCCACTAGAATGACTAAGGCCCGGTCAGTTCTGATCTTTCTGAAAACTTAAGGCAGGAGTGGTACCGGTAGAAAGGCATAAGAGCACTGAGTTCCATTCAAGACTAAATGCATCTCTGAGCGAGAACCATTTTGGAAACTCCAACACACAGAAGTGCTGACACTGCAAGTGCTCGACAGAGGTGAACAGATCAAGCCAAGGTTTTCCCCACACACGGAAGAGACCTTGTTCCACCATTCGTGATTCTCAAGGCATAGATGGCTGAGTCTGTCCACCCTAATGCTCAGTGAGCCTGCCACGAAAATGTCCTGGCGCTCCAGCCAAGTCTGGAGGTGCAGGGTCTCCTGACAAAGGGTCCATGACCCTGCCCTGCTTGCTGTACTACCAAACAGTAGTGGTGTTGTTCGTGAACATCTGAACCAACTTTTGTTTGATGGCTGGAAGGAAGGATTTTAATGCCAAGCGAATAGCCTCAAATTCCAGGAGGTTGATGTGGAGCTGGAATTCAGCAGGGGACCCGAGTCCTCTAAACTCTACCTTTCACAGGTGGCCTCCCCAACGCAGAAGTGGTGCGTTGGTCACCATGTCAGTTCTGGATGGGGAAGGGGGGGCCTGCCACTGGATCAATCAAGGTTTGTCAGCCACCCCTGCAGATCTTGTGTAGTCACCTCCGATACCTGCAGCCGGTCAGGGAGATTTCACTAATGTTGTGCCCACTGGAACTTATTGCCCCCACTGGAGAGCCAGCATGTGCTATCAGGAATGTTTCACCAGCAGGGTGTAGACGGCCATGAGACCCAGCAGCTTCAGCATCAATCTCACCAAAATACAGGCTAAAGGCTGACATTTTGGAATCATAAACTGAATATCCTGGACTCACCGCTCTGGACCATAGGTGCAAACTCGTACTATGTCCAGAGTAGCTCAGATGAAAGGGAGAATCTGAGAGGGAGTTAGGTGTGACTTCGGCACATTGATCGTGAACCCCACCGAATGCATGAGCTTGCCATAGTCTGGAGGTGAGCCAGTATTCAAGATAGGGAAAGACTGGCACCCCTGATCTCTGCAGATGAGCTTCAACCACCATCACCTTGGTAAACACCATCAGGCGCTGGTAAGGCCAAAGGGGAGAAAGGCAAACTGAAAGTGCTTGTGGCCTACCGTGGATCGCAGGTAACATCTGTGGGTAGGCAGGACAGGAATGTGGAAGTATGCATTCTGCAAGTCTAATGCTACTATCCAGTCTCACGTGTCAAGGGCAGACAATACTGGAGCCAGTGTGACCATGTTGAATTTCTCATTTGTCAGTTAGAAATTGAAAGGGCACAGGTCTAGGTTAGGATGAAGGCCTCCGTCCTTCTTCTTCGCGGAGTAATGGGATATGGTCCTCCATCAGCATGTCGCAAGTGTGTGGCATGGGTGGAGGGGTAGTCACAAAGGGGAGTGAGCAGCCCCTTCGGAAAATTTTGTGAATCCAGAGGTCGAATGTTATCAACTTCCAATGGTGCATGTGATGGCGTGTCCAATGGATGCCCATGATGGTCAAAGGGAAAACTAATGAGACTGGAGGCTGTGGCTAGGGAGGGGGGGGGTGGGCGATGGACTGGCCCGACCTCTGGCTAACTGACCCACAAAATCTGTAGATAATGCATCTTCTGCCATGCATGGAATGGAAAGACTGCAGGCCATGGTGGCTGGGCAGGGTGAGAGACGGCTGGGAGCCCCTTCTTGGCCATGGAAGGAGGGAAAGGCGGACTGGGGTTGGCGAGTCACCGTGGAAAGGTCAAAGGACCTGTCCATTGCCCTGCTGTCCTTGAAGCTCTTCAGTGCCAAGTCAACCTTGTCCCTTTGAGACGGGAGCCACCAAAGAGTATGTCCATGAGCAAGGCCTGGACATCCCCCAATAAGACAGAGGCTCTCAACCAGGCGTGGCGCCTAGGGACCACCAACGATGAAACTGCTCTGCAAAGTTAGTCAATAGTATCCAGCTCACAGCATTAGGGGGACCTTAGCTGTGTCCCTCCGATCAGCAATAGTTAGCTTGGGAGAGTATGGCTCGGGCTTCCTCAAAGACCAAAGGCAGCACCTGCACAACAGAGTCCCAGAGCAAATGGGAGAAAAAAGGTACGCAGTGCTAGGCTGGCAGAAGAAAGCATATTCTTTCCCAAGATATCCACCCTCTTGGATTCCCGGTCCGGTGAAGTGGTAGTTAATAAGTCAGGATTTACTCAGGAAGCAGAGGCTTAGACCACCAAGCTCTCCGGGATGGAGTGCTAGGTGAGAAAATTTTGGTTCCCTGGGGCGGGGCGATGGAGGCAGGCAATTTTTCTATTCACAGGAGCCCCTGTGTAGGGCTTGGACCAGGCCTCGAGTAGAACGATTGTGAGGGTTTCATTAAACAGGAGAAGTGGTTTGAAGGCGAAACTCCTGGCTGAAGCATCTCCATAAAGGCATTCGTCTCGAAAGTCTCGGAGGGCAGCTGAAGGTCCAGGAGTTTGGGGACTCTCCTCACCACCACAGCAAATGAAGCTCCCTCCTCTGTAGTCATAGTCGGAGTAGAGACAAAGCCAGTATCTGGGGATGTGTCAAGTCTACTGGCATATTCCAAATCTTCACACCAGGTGTCCTTGGTGACATCTAGGGCCTGGTATTCATCGGGGTCCAGTGGCCCCTCCCATTTATCCCCAAGTCATAGCCCACAGAAATAGGGCAGAGGCTCTGGCCTGGATGGAATGCCTCCAGTCGGGGCCGGATTCAGACGATGTCCATTCTGCTCTGTGTCCGAGTATCAGGATGGCGCTGAGGACGTCGGCAGTGGAGCCTGGGAAGGTCAAGGTAGCTCAACCGGTGCCTGCCAGGATCCTTCCCTGGAGCCAGTGGTCCTGACTGGCACTGGGGATGAACTCACCAGCAGAAGACCAGTAGGGGCCTCTTGCATAGCCCGAAGGCGCTCCAGTGGGGAAAGGCCCCCAAATATGAGGCACATGGCCTCATAAAATTCACTGAGTTGGGCGGGGGTTGCTCCGGCTCCTGGGAACTCGAGGAGGCTCGGAGACGGCCCCGGTCCAGGCTAAACCGTGGAGCCAGGCCTTGAAGACTGCACTCACTGGTCTCGGCAGATGGTGCGAAGTCGAAGACCTCTTCAACTTCTTGTTCTTTTTGTGCTTGTGGGACTTACCCGAACTCCCAGATGACTTGGAAAAGAGCGCTTGGAGTGGGTCCACGATCGATACCAGGATCGAGATTGTCACGATGTCGCATGTTGAGCACCAAGGAGCTTGAAGGACCACTCCCTCAAGGCCTTGGGGTGCATGGCACGACAATCGACAAGTCTTGGAATCATGGTTGCGCTGGAGACACCAGGTGCAGACGAGGTGTGGGTCCATCACCGACATTTACTGGTGACAGGTGCTACAGGGCTTGAAACCAGCCATCCACACCAGGATACAATGTCTCAAAAATATTCGACAAAACAGTCAAAAAGTGACTGGGGTAGCTCTTTTCCGGATCTGCGCTGACTGGCCCGGAAAGAAAAGAACTGACCTCAGCTTGTTGGGGTGAAGCCTGTATAGGCATCACGCATGTCACTTCCGGTGCGGACGATGCCAATGACACCACACAGTGCAGAACGACACCACTTACCGGTGCTGGGGTAATGCTCATGAAAAATTTCCGGATTAAGTCTGACGCATGGGGATAATTCTAAGGTAAGGAATCTGAGACTAGAAGTCTCTATGAGATATAAATATGCAACTGAACTCAGATGCTTTTCTTCTAACAATAAAACATGCGTCACAAAGGTAATTTCATCAAAATAATATCAAGAAATAAAAAAAAATGCAGGCTCTTGTGCTTCCCCCAAAGAGAAAGGAGCTTTGGATTCCAGAAAGAGCTGAGCATTTCTCTGTGTATCTGCGCCGAAGCTATCATTCGATAACAGAATGTGGCTGCATGCATATAATGTAGGCTTGTCCTGCGGCTGAAGTTCACGTACGCAATGGAAAACAATTACTAGACCCTCAAGGAAAGTCAGACCTTTAGTGGTAATACATTTATTAGCACAAGACTAGATATGAAGAAATCTTTCCTAATGTATATATTGCCAACTTTTAACCTTTTTACTTTATGATTGCTTCTATTATTCTCATACCTGCACTAATAATCATGCATATAATTTTCACCAAAATGTATCTTAAATAAAGCCTTAAAAATAACAGTATGGATTTCTTGGGTGTGCACACTTGGGGGAAACTGTGCCACTAATTCACAATAAACCAAATGCCTCACAGTCTATAGCAGGTTTTTTTAAGTGCCAAACGAGTTACAAGAACGTCGTGAGTGGGGGCATCTCACAAAAAGATACGGACTGGTCTCACACACCACCTGGTGTCATGCTTCATCATCGACCAGTCCTCGCCCTCCAAAACTTCGTTTGATGGAGGACGGGCATACACTTGACGACAAGGATGCACTTCTAAGTGATGGAGTGGGGGCCCGTGACTATGTGAGTGAAATTAAATATCATTATAGTAGTCAGTAGCAATTCTTTAATGTTAAGTGAAAACTATATGATATTAAAATATAAGTGCGACGGTGTTTGGGATGTTTATTGTTCCCAACCGTCTAGTGAATGGTCTTGTGGATGGTCGACATGTTTCTGCCTGGGTGGCCCCGAAGGGTCCGCGGCATTCATCAGGACCTAGATAGAAGAATAATGGGCTCCGTTCTTACCACAATTTGGTAATGTGTCACCACTGCGGGAGTGTGGTATAGGTCACACTTCACCGTCTAAGTGCTGCTTCCAATAGTGAAGCCCTAATAATTTGGACAAGTAGCCTCATGGGAGAAGAGGCGGAGAAGAGAACCACAACTGTGTTTCCTTGTAACTCGCGATCAGCGTGTCCTTCAACCTATGCGTCCGCTCACGGTTCTAGTCACTGGCCCCCACTCCATCACTTAGAAGTGCATCCTTGTCGTCAAGTGTATGCCCGTCCTCCATCAAACGAAGGTTTTGGAGGGCGAGGACTGGTCGATGATGAAGCATGACACCAGGTGGTGTGTGAGACCAGTCCGTATCTTTTTGTGAGATGCCCACACTCACGACGTTCTTGTAACTCGTTTGGGTTATCACACTAGGAGCAGCTCTTTTGTGATGAACATTTAATATTGGAGGCTGCTGCTCCTAGAACCCCATGCCTCTAGTTCCCCCCTCCACACATCCTGTGGAGTTTTCTTGTGATTGGATTTTTTAAGTGCCAGACACACATTACGTTCTGATAGGTTTACGAACGAGACGTGGGTCATAACTTATATATATTCTCCCTGGTCAGGCTGGTAGGTTCTTCTTGACTGACGGCCAAGGCGCATCCATCAGGTTGTGATCAGGGAAACGCATGCTAATGTAACAGGCATATAAAGTGAGAAACTTTGCTCCATTTTCCGCAATGGAAATTCTGAGTAGAGGATAGTGATCACTGGCAAATCTAAGTGTGACTTAATTTAGTAATCGAGGGCAAACTTTTGTTGCAAAGAAAAGGACACTTTGTTCTAAAATAGTAGGTACATAAGATTAGACTGAATTGACAAAGAAAGGAACTGTGTGAGTGAAGCGGAGCAGGCATGTGTGTGGGAATGCTGGCCACTCAAGTGAAGACTAAGTCAAGCCTGGGAGATCAGACTTCGTACACCCTTATATTTGCCCTGTTATGAAAACAAAAGCCCAACACGTTTATAGAAAGAAGGTGTGTCAAGTAAGAAGAAGCCAGATCCAACTGTAGTGATCAGGCTGGCACAAGAAGGCTGATAATGCACCATTCTAAAGTTCTGGTTCTGGCTCCAGTAAGAGCCGTAGCAGTTAAGCACAACATGAAATCCAAATACAGGTACTGAAGAGAGCGTTTTTTAAAGTGCTAATTTAGGCACTGGGAGTAAGATAGGCAGGAGTGATCAGGGGAATGGTTGTGAGCCAGGGATACATTCCTGAGCTTTCTTTTAGTTACATTATAGTATGAAGTAAATAAAACTCAGTTAAGTAACTGTTTTCAAATTTCAGTTTACTTAAAAATCACAGGGGCACATATGGCCCAATCCAGACGGTCACAAACTCCTACAGCATGTTCGTTAACAGTGGTTCACCACTTTACATTAGCCACATAGGATAAAAGAAAGGGTCTTTGGAGCTCAGTCAACCCTCCCATTGAAAGATTTGTCTTTGGTTGCATAGGCCACTAGAGTACATCTCCACTTCAAGCAGGTACATTCTAGTCATCCACGCCCTGCTGCCAATTTCATGGAGTAACAACTTTCGTGCCAAAAAGAAAAAAGTTATTCAGTCGAACCAGGGCAGATGCCGCAAATGTTGGTAAATACCACCTGGCAGCAGATGAAAATCCCGCATGAGAACGTCCAAATCATGTCTTAAACCAGGTAAGCAAGTTATTCTATCATAGAACTCTTCAAGATCAGTTTCAATGGGGGTCAGGTTGAAGGAAGGGATCTTGGACTCCCTTCAACTCTTTCTGGTTTATCCAACATCAAATAAAAACAAGAATCCTGAAAAAACAAAACACTGGAAAAAGTTCAGAATGATTTCCAGATCAGACACAGAAAATGGAGACCAACAGCACCAGGCTGGGAATGGCAAAGGGTTCAAAAGTCACATACACAGCTAGGCATCTGACAGGGCACCTCCTTTGCCCTGGTATTAGCATAGGATAACAAGGCGAACAAGGCCACCCTGTCCTCTCTAGTGCAACTGGAGTCCGAGGGTGTTGGCAAAGACGCTCACAAGGGCAAAAACAATGTCACTTCAAAAACCTGTCAAGTGGTTATCTCAGAATACTGCGGAGCAATGCTTAGAGTATCCATAATGGGAGTTAAGTTCTATTCAGAATGGCCCAGTCCATGGGTCACACAGTTTGAAATCAGTTTCAGTCAGGGAGGAAAGAAATAGGTTGGATACTGGGTTGCTGGGTTATTGCACATCCATGAAACATTTAAGTGGGCCTGGCTGGTAACGCTGGAAAAGCGGTCCCCTACAGGCGACTGAATGTCAGGAAGGTTAGAGTTATGGTCGAACCCTCTTATATGCGGAAGCTCTCCTCTTTGCCATCGATGTGCTTGAGGCGAAGGTAGACATCTGTTCCAATACCCTGTAATGACTGGATGCAAAGGGATCCGCCCAGGTACTCAGCATAGGCGCGGGAGGTGGGTAACCCAAACCCAAAGCTAGGAATAACAAAGAATAATATGTAAGCACTTGACATAAGAGTATGCAAACAACGACATAGGTTACTGCAATTAGGACTTCAACAAGGTCACCTGTAGAAGATGCTATTCTAACCTTAAGGGCATCATTATTTGATATTCATGAAATAAACTGGCAATTAAAACAAGTATGAAATCATCCAATGTCCAACTTGAGCCCTGTACTAAGCTAGTCTCAAATGGCAAATCATATCATTGACCTTCCTCAGTCATATAGACATAAAATACCAATAAGCGAAACAGTATGCATCAAACTTCAGGCATTCAATTTAGAGCTACACCCTAATATCCTCCAATGATAAAGCACGTGCTAAGCTCCAAATGTTTAATATGATGTTTTTATCAGAGCCAGCCTCCAATTAGAATATCACTGATCGGTTAAGCTTCTATCCTACAATAGAAATGTATTCATCAAGCTTCTGATGTTGAATTCAAAGTTATGATTTAAGCCTATATACTCCATTAGTAAGCCTTGTATAGGATTTCTAACAGAAATGCTGTATTTACACAGTAAACCAACAGAGCATAACATAATTGACTGGGTTACAACATAAAGCCATGTGCATGAAGGTAAACGGCTGATAAGTTAGGACAAGAAACAAGAGAGTACATACATGAAATGTGCAATTTGAACAGGTTACTTACCTTTGGGAACGCTTTTTCTGGTGGATACTTTATCTAACCGCAGATTCCTTCCCTTTAGAATACCCCCAGGCACCAGACTGGATCTGTAAATTTTCTCAGCAGTACTCCAGCACACTGCAAGGTGATGAGGCGGAATCCGCGTTAGCTTAGTTCCGCCCCCGAAGTGACAGAGCAGAGCCGCATATAAGCAGCACCCCTAAGCATTGACATCAGTTTCTTGCTAGACTCTTTCTGTGTTCTCGGACGTAGAGCAGAAACAACTGACGGTACAAGAGTGCATAACTTGTGACCTTTTTAGATAGTTGAAAGAGATCACACCACAGAAAGGGGTCAAATGTCAAAGGGCACCACTTTTGACACATTTGTGGGGTAGGAAGATTCACTCGCTATTCCTGTCCTGACGAAGCACCATGGATCCTCCTGACCACTAGGGGCGCGAAACATGTTGACTGACTAGAGCTGGACCCTAAAGAGGGAACTCACATCAGACTACTAGGGTACAGTATGACCCCATTGGTAGTATTTACCTATAAAGGTTTTTAATCTTACATGGTGGTCCCATTATTAAAAGTAGTTGGTGGCCTCCCTGACCAGTTTTAACCCACATCATCACACGAGCTACCATCCCACCTTGCATTCATCATATGGCATACCAATAAAAGATCTCCGCCACAGTGACCCTTCAGGGCACCCATTGGGCATTGCAGCGTCGGCCCAACGAGGAGCAATAGCACTATGACAAAGCATGACATCCCTTAGGGATGTTGACCCCAGATGACCTTCCCAACCTAATTTTGACGCATCCAACAGTACCATCTCCACAGTCAACTCTAGGTGAGGCAGGAAGAGGGGCCTGCGCCGGTCCAATTGGTCAAACAGCCACCATTGCAGATCTCATACAGTCTCCTCCTAAACCTGGATGGAATCGGACAGGTTTACTTGAAATTTGGCCCACTGCGACTTCACATTCCAATGCAGTGCCCGCATTTGCCACCTGGCTCAGACGAGAAGCAGGAGGCTAATAGTCCCAAACGCCCCAGCAACACTGTCACAGAGACGGAGGACCAAGGCTGAAATATAGGGCTCATAGCTTGAATGTCCTGGACTTTTGACCGAAGGAAAGTCTTGAACTGCATCATGTCCAAGAAAGGTACTATAAAAGAAAGACTCCGCGAAGGAGTTAGGTGTGACCTTGGCATGTTGATTGAGAACCCAACAAAGTCCGGATGTTTTCCTCCAAGTGGTCCTCAACTGACTATGGTGAGCCTGCCTTGAATAGCTAGTTACCAAAACTAGTACCGCTAACCTCTCAATATGAACCAGACTACTGTTGGCTCATTGATGTGCCTCGCCTCTGCTGACTGCTTTAAGTAATACTACCAGCAGTTTCTTGGTTTTCGCATTTGGAGCGATGCCTTGCACCCAATTCTTGGACCCCAACTGACATCCATTTAAGTTCATCTGCAGGTCCTATTCTTACTCTTACTTTGGACCTTGCCCTATATCGCAATTCTGGATCTCAACACTGCAATACAAGTAAACGAAACCTGGTCCTGATGATGGCCTAATACTTCTACAGGCCGAAACGCCATTGATGTCCACAGCGGAAATCCTGGCGCCCCCTTCAAGTATACCCCATTTGATTATTTTTGTATTCTATACCATTAACTGTTAGGGTATCCTAAATATGTAAATAATTTTAATCCCACTTGTTTCGTGTTGCACCTGTCACTATTGCTGTACATACTACCTCACGTGTCACTTGCGCCGTCACAATCCTTCACGAGCACTTGTGCACAGTATCTTATAGGTTACATGCCATTCAATTTAACACAGTGCTACCGTTCCATGTGTTTGTACATATGAAGTTTAATATGTAAAACGAGTATATTTACTGAAATACAATTTATTTCACAAGATGTCTCTCTGGTTTTCTCCTCTTTGGATTTAAATTTCAGCAATTAATTGTGCTACATGTATTTGACCTTTAAATAACACACTTTTTGAGTGAACCTCTCAATATGGACAGAGACCACTGCCATCACTTTTGTAGTAAACACCCAAGGGGCGGATAAGGCAAAAAGCTGAGCATGACAAACTGAAAATGCTCCATGAATTGCAGACATGATCTGTGAGACCGCAGGAAGGGGCTATGAAAGGAATATGCTACTTACCAGTATGCATCTGTTCTTGGCATGTAGAGCCGCAGATCCACACACTAGGATAGTAGATCGCCATCTGGTGTTGGACTCGGATGCTTGCACGATGTTGTTGTCTTTGGAAGAAGTCTTTGTGGTCACGAGATAGGGGACTCCTCCCTTGGACGAAAGTGCGCATGGCCATCAACTCCATCGTTAGATTGTTTTTCGCCATAATGGGAAATTATGGAGTTTGTAGAAGAGAGAGAGATGTCCATGTGTGATGTCTAAGTAAGACAATGCTGGAACAGATACAGGTCCCGGGGAGGTGGGTGGGCATGTGTGGATCTGCAGCTCTACATGCCAAGAACAGATGCATACTGGTAAGTAGCATATTCCGTTCGAGGCATATGAGCTGCAGATCACACACTAGGATAGACTATATAGCAGTATCTCCCCTAGCGGTGGTCACCTGTATCGGTTGCAGCAGTTTGATATAAAGTTTTAAGGACAGCTTGGCCCACAGAAGCTTGTTGCTTTGCTTGCACATCAACACAATAGTGTTTAGTGAAGGAGTGTGTTGTAGACCATGTGGCTGCCTTACAAATGTCTTCTAAGGGAATGTTCCCTAAGAATGCCATGGAAGCCCCTATTTTGCGTGTGGAATGCGCTCCAGGAGGAACTGTTAGTGTGCGTTTAGCTTTGCGGTAGCATATTTGGATACATTTAACTATCCACCTAGCTATCCCAGATTTGGAAATGGGGTTGCCCTTATGTGGAGAGAAAGCTACAAACAATTGTTTTGTTTTGTGGAATGATTTGGTTCTGTCAATGTAGTAAAGAAGGGCTCTTTTAACATCTAAGGTATGAAGAGCTCTTTCAGCTACCGAGTCTGGGTTTGGGAAGAACACTGGTAACTCTACTGATTGGTTAAGATGAAAAGGAGATATGACTTTTGGAAGGAATTTCGGATTTGTCCTAAGAACCACTTTGTTACGGTGTAATTGTAAGAATGGGTCTTGTATGGTTAAAACCTGGATTTCACTTACCCTTCTGAGGGATGTGATCGCGATAAGGAAAGCTACTTTCCATGTGAGGAACTGTAGTTCGCATTTATGCAGAGGTTCAAATGGGGGTCCCATGAGCCTAGTAAGAACAATGTTTAGATTCCACACTGGAGTGGGTGGTAATCTGGGAGGAATAATTCTTTTAAGTCCTTCCATGAAGGCTTTGATCACAGGGACTCGAATGAGTGACAAGTTTTGTCGATTTTGTAAGTAGGCTGCTAATGCTGCTAGGTGGAGACGAATGGATGAGTATGCTAAATTACATCTTTGCAAGTGTAGTAAGTAGCAAATGACGTTCTGGATGGATGCATTCAGTGGGTGTATATCATTGTTAATGCAGTAAATGGCAAATCTTTTCCATTTTGCAGCATAGCAAGCTCTAGTGGTAGGTCTTCTGGCTTCTTTTATAATGTTCATGCAGTCTGGTGGCAGGTTAAGGTAACCGAACTCTAGGACTTCAGGAGCCAGATCGCCAGATTCAGTTGACCTGGATCTGGGTGTCTGATCTCTCCATGGTTCTAGGTTATTAAGGACGGAGAGAGATGCAGTTTTGGGTGTGGAACTAGAGAGAGTTCCAGTAGTGTTGTGAACCACGGCTGGCATGCCCATGTGGGAGCTACTAGGAGGAGTTTGAGAGACTGCTGTCTGAGCTTGCGTACCACTAATGGAATGAGTGGGAGAGGCGGAAAAGCGTACGCAAATTTGCCTGACCAGTTCATCCATATCGCATTGCCCTTTGACTCCGGGTGTGGAAACCTGGCGGCGAAGGTTGGGCATTTTGCGTTTTCGTGTGTGGCGAACAGATCTATGTCTGGTTGGCCCCATTGTTTGAAAAAGGGCAGTAGGACTTGGGGATGTAGTTCCCATTCGTGGATCTGTTGTGTTTGTCGACTTAACAGATCGGCAATTTGATTGTGAACCCCTGGAAGTTGTTCTGCAAGTAGGTATATGTTCTGAGGAATGGCCCATCTCCAAATGTTCTGTGCGAGCTGGGACAGCTGCATAGAATGTGTGCCTCCTTGTTTTTGTATGTAATACATGGCTGTCATGTTGTCCGTCTGGATGAGGACAGTTTTGTTCTGTACATGTAGTTGGAATGATTTTAGTGCTAGGAATTCCAGGTAATTGATATGGAGCACTTTCTGTTGAGTGGTCCATTTGCCCTGAGTGGTGTGTCCGAGGAGATGAGCTCCCCATCCTGTGAGTGATGCGTCTGTTGTCAGCACTATCTGTGGAAGAGGCTCTAGGAACGGCCGCCCTTTGGACAAGTTTGTTATGTTCCACCATTGTAGAGAGCGATGTGTGCGGCTGTCCACCAACACCAGATCTGCGAGTTATCCGTGAGCCTGGTTCCATTGATGTGCTAGACATTCTTTCAAGGGACGCATTTGAAGTCTTGCATAAGGCACAATGAAGATGCATGACGCCATCATGCCTATGAGTTGCATGAACACTCTTGCTGGAAGAGAGTGTTGGATTTGAAATTTTGTGATAAGAGCTTGTATATTGGCTATCCTGACTGGGCTGCGATATGCTAGGGCTGTGGAGGTGTTTATGGTGGCTCCTAGATACTGGTGTATATGAGAGGGTTGGAGATGAGACTTGGGATAGGTGATTGTGAACCCCAAGTTGTGTAAGATTTGGATGGTTTGGTGAGTGTGTAGAACACATTTGTTGAATGACTTAGCTTTTATTAGCCAGTCGTCTAGATACGGGAAGACATGAATTTGTTGTCTTCTGAGATGTGCTGCTACTACTGCCAGACATTTTGTGAATACTCTGGGCGCGGTTGTTACCCCGAATGGAAGGACTGAACTGATAGTGTTGTCCATCCACCACAAACCTTAGATACTTCCTGTGAGCAGGATGTATGGGAATGTGGAAGTAGGTGTCCTTGAGATCTAGTGTGGTAAGGAAATCGCCTTGTTGCAGCAGTGGGAGCACTTGTTGAAGAGTAATCATATGTAAATGATCTGAGTGTATGTACAGATTTAGGGGTCTGAGGTCGAGTATTGGTCTTAGAGTCCCGTCCTTTTTGGGGATTAGGAAGTAGAGTGAGTATACTCCTGTCCCTTGATGTTCTAAGGGAACTGGCTCTATTGCGTGTTTTTGGAGCAATGAGAGAACCTCTTGTTTGAGGAGCGTAAGATGGTCTGGTGACATTGAACGCTGTTTGGGTGGTATATGTGGGGCGTAGTTGTGAGTTCCAGGCAGTAACCATACTGATTAATTTGTCTTACCCACTTGTCTGTTGTGATGGAGTTCCAGACAGGTAGGAACTGTGTTAGTCTGCCCCTGACTGGAGTGGAATGGGCTGGGGGGAGCGGAGGAAAGTCACCGTTTTGTGGCAGGGGAGGTGCGAGTGTTATTGCCTCGACCTCGTCCCTTGTTGTTGTTTCCTCTGTATCCGCCTCTAAAATATTCTCTACTGGGGGATGTTAGTGTAGTGGCTTTGAATGTAGATGAGGTGTCTGCGCCCATATTTTTGGAGGCTCCTCTGTAGAAGGAGCGCCGAAAGGAGCACGTGCTTGTGGAGTCTGTAATGCTCCCATGGACTTAGCAGTCTTGTGTCCTTTTTCATTTTTTCAAAGGCAGTGTCTACTGCTGGTCCAAATAGCTGTTCCTGGTTGAATGGCTGACTAAGTATGGTAATTTGTACCTCTGACTTAAAGCCTGAAATGCGTAACCAGGCATGTCGTGTAAGGAGCACACTGGAGTTAATTGCTCTAGAGGCGGTGTCTGCGGCGTCAAGTGCACATTTAATTGACGCGTTTGAAATAAGCTTTCCCTCTTGGATAAGGTCATTTGCCTGGGTTTTATACTGTTCAGGCAGATGTTGTAAGAGATTCTCTAACTGGTTGTAGTGTGCCCTGTCATATCGTGCTAGTAGTGCTTGGGTGTTGGCAATACGCCAATGATTAGCGGCTTGTGCTGCTACTCTTTTGCCAGAGGCTTCTAGCAGTTATCTCCTGTGGTTTGAGAGTTGACGCGTTTCCTAGCATTGGAAACGACCAAAGAATACAAAGGCCACTGTCCTTTGATGTCATTAGGATCTTCAGGGGCAGGCCTATATTTCTTTTCTATTCTAGGGTTAAGAACCCTGGCACGGACGGGGTCTTTAAATACCTCAGGGGCGTGCTTAATGACTCCTTTGATCATAGGTAGGATTTGTACTGACTTTTGGGATTGTTCAAAAGTATCTAAGAGGAAGTCTTCCTCTGGTGCGCCGGAGTGCATTGTACCGCCGTGGTAAAGTGCCGCTCTATTTAATAATTGGCCAAACCCTAGGTGATCATCTGGAGGAGGTGGTTTGGAGGGATATGGCTGCGGTTCTGGCATGTCTGTTGTGAGAGGGAATGCACAATCATCAAGTGGTGAGGTATCTGGATCCGTGAACGGATCATTAGGATCACCCCCTAGGTCGTCATCATCATCATCATCTGGAGGTGGTGTATGTGATGGAGAAGTTACAGGTAAGGGTGGTGTAGGCAGAGGAGGTGGGTTAGAAGGCAGTATAGGAGAGGAAGGGGGCATAGACGATGTTGCAGAGTCCTTCCTGTGTACAGGAACTGGAGCAGATGGTGTGTCCAGTTTCCATTTTTTACATGGCACAGCCGTGACATGTCCAGTCTTTGGGTTAATATAAATCTTTTTCTGCCTTGAAATCGATGGGATCTGGGTGAAAAAGTTCTTGTTCCTCGGGAACAGTTTTTGGTGCCGATGTTATCGGTTCCGAGCTAGGTTTTGGCTGATCCATGTAGGTTTTGGCTTTAGGAGGTGTGTCAGAGTCCTTAACCGTTTGTTTCGGTGCCAATGATGGTTTCGGAGCCGAAGTTGGATCTTTAAGCTTGGGAACCCTCGGTGCCAGTTTATCTATGGGCCTTGGCGTTTTCGGGGCCGAGGGCGTCGGAGTCGATTTCGGTGCCGAGTGGTCTTTTGGCTTCGGTGCCGAAGGTACCGTTGGGACAATGACATGCGGTTTGCTCGGTCCCGAGCTACCGGAAGGCTTGCGTTTCTTCGGTGGGGGGGGGCTTCTGAAGGATGTTTTCGGTCTCGACTGGGGCCAACAGGCGAAGTCTTGACCACTGCCTTTGGTTTTGGAGGGGTTGGGGCAGGGGCAGTAGTACTCACACGTTGCCCAGGAGTGATGGGGTCGTTTGAGTCCTCTGCTTCGGAGATGATTTGGAGATCCCCGGAAACTTCTTCTGGGACATCGGGGCCTTCATTAAAGATGTCCTCTGGTTCCGGAGCTGGTCTCTGTGCCATGATGTGTCTTCAAGCCCTTTGATCTCAAATGGTCTTTTTGGATCGAAAGGATGCACAGGCTGGACAGTTGGACTCGTCGGGTTCAGGTGATAGGCACAGGTTGCAGACTTTGTGATGCTCACTGTGTGGAAATTTTGCTCCACACTGGGGGCATTTTTTGAAAGGCGTCCTTTCCATGAACCGTAGGCTTCACGGCGTGGATAGGCCCAGCGGCCCGCGTCAACGTCCGGAATCGAGTCGATGAAATCGATGTCGAAGATGAAGGTGCCTCGATGGTTTTTGTGGAAATTTTACGCTTCGAGAAGCTTGGAATTGAGATTTCCAACCGGAGTGAAAAAGTTGCATCCGAACCCAATGGCGGGAACAAACAATCCAACGATGGAGTTGATGCCCATGCGCACTATCGTCCAAGGGAGGAGTCACCGATCTCGTGACCACAAAGACTTCTTCCAAAGACGACAACAACGTGCAAGCATCCGAGCCCAACACCAGATGGCGATCTACTATCCTAGTGTGTGATCTGCAGCTCACATGCCTCGAACATATATGTCCTGCAGGTCCAAAGCCACCATCCAGTTGCCCAGATCTAGGGCAGATAGAACCTGTGCCAGAGGTAGAATTTTGAATATGTCCTTCACCATTAAGGCATTCAGAGGATGAAGATCTAAAATAAGACAGAGACCTTCATCTTTTTTCAGCGTGAGGAAATAGTGGGATTAACAACCTGTCTCTATCTCTGTGTCCAGGACCCTCATGATGGTCCCTATGGAAAGAAGAGCTCGCACCTCTTGCAGCATGAAGGAAAGGTTCTCCTCTGAGAGCCATTCTAATGTGGCGGACGCTGCGGTGGGTTGGAAAGGAACAGAAGGGCATAGCCTGCTGTATGATCTGTAGGAACTGTCTGTCAAATGTGAAGGACTGCCTTCTAAGGAGAAAGTGTTAGATCTTTCCTTCCACAGGATGAGTATGTACTGCAAAGGGCAAACTAAAGTGGCTTGGCAGCTGATGCCGCAGGGAAGGAGAACTCGGAAGACCAGTGATGCTTGTGTGAACCACAGCCACCAAAGATGCAGGATGATGGCACAGGAGGGGCACGTGTATCTACCGCTATCTGTACGCCAGCCCCCTTGAGCAGCCCCTGAAAGGCTGAAACTGCTGGTGGGATTGCCTGGCAGGGGGTTCAGAGGTCTAATGAATGTCCCTGTCCTCCTTGAAAACATTCAAAGACAGGGTCAGGATTTTCACCAAATAAGCAGGATCCATTAAAAGGCATAAACATAAGGGATACCTGCATGTTTCTTGAGAAACCTATGGATCGCATCCACACATGACGACGGAGCACCATGCTAATTGCTAACTGCTCGCCCCAGACAATTAGTTATATCCAGGCCAGCACAGATTACGTATTTAGCTGCATTCTGAATGGTGTGATCCAAGCAGGCACTAAATTCTACCGGGACCACCAGCAAGACCTCCTTGGTAATGTTACAGGGGGCATGCGTGTACCTGCCTAACAAGCAAACAGTCTGGTAGAGGAGAACATTAGTTTCCCAAATGCCTCAATCCTCAGAATCCATGTCCATGGGGAAGTCGCAGGGAATGAATTGGGATTTACCTCGCTAGTTGAAGCCTGGACCATCAAACACTATGGGGCAGAATGCGGATTAAGAAAATCAGGGTCACCAGGTGCCAGTCTGTGGCATCTGGCCACCTCATCTTTCACTGTGGGGCAAAAGCAAGGCTTAGCCCAAGTTCCCATCAAACAATCAGAGGATGCAGGCCAAAGCTGGAAAACATCCTTAAGGACATTCGTTTAACTTCTACTGAAGGCAGTTGTAAATCCAAGACCGCAACAGCCAAGGAAGCATTCTCTTCTGATGGGGCCCAAGAGATGAAACCAACATGTATGACAGGCAGTATCAAGTTTTTTGGCCTCCTGTTGGTCCATATATAAAAACCATCATAATTCGGGGCTGATTTGCCCCCCTCATCACCACTGTCCGCTTCGCAAGGTAGACTCTTGCCTGAATCAAAACCAAAAGGATATTGGAGCCTCTGAGGATGGCTCAGCAGTAACGGTAATGCAATGTCAGAATTAGGCTATGTAGGAACCCGATGCACAGAAGCGCAACCTCGGTCACGGTCGAGACAGTTTCCAAGCAGGGACAGACATCACAGGAGGCACTGGACCCCTCTACAGTACTGGCATTGATCAAAGAGTGATCAATGCAAGCCTCTGACCAGGAATGAAAGTTGGCACTGGAATCGTGCAGACCCCGAAACTGGTCTGAGGAGCATAGAGGACAGGTCTGAGGAGCAAACGGACAGATCTGTGGGCGGTAATCCAATTGGAGGCCCCTTCAGATCTTTGGGGCCGGAAGGCGCGTCAGAGAGATCCGGAAGAGTGCCACAATAGGCAGCATGACCTCATTAAAGGATTTGACTTGCTGTGGCTTTGCGATGGACCAGGGAACTCGGGGCACATCGGGAATAACTGCAGAATCTGCTCCTCAAGCTGAGGTCAGGAGCAAGACCAAATGGCACCTCAACACCCTCTCAACATCTCTTTCAAAAGAGTGGCAGAATGTGATTGAGTCCTGGTTAGCCTTGGACTTACCTGATGATTTGGATCATGACAGATTGGTCCAGGGATCAACCACAATAGCAGTAGAGGGACTTGTGTGAAGTTCATGACTTCTTTTAGTGTTGTGCCCCAAGCCCAGACACCAAAGGAACACGTCTTGTGGGTCCTTTACAGACATCTGTTTCCGAAAGTAACTGCAAGCTTTCAACCCTGTAGTTTTAAGTGGGGACACCGTTCCCACAAAAACTGAAATTACATTAAAAACATGTTCAAAACAGGCATGGAGAAGGAAAAGAAATGCTGTTGACGTACAAGGGGAAACACATATGTAGCTCTGCTCCATCACTTCCAGGGCAAAACGCAGCTAACACAGAGCCACATGGTACCACCTAACAGTGCACGGGAGCACTGCTGACAAAATTTCCAGATTCAAAGTGGCACTGAGGGATCTTCTAAAATGAGGAATCTGTAATTACTAATATCAACAAGAAATTAATGCATTATAGAATAAGCCACAGAGAGGATGTAAACATGAATGCATTTAAGAGCTGTACTTATGAAAGGATTCAAAGGCATTTAAGGAGGATACTGATCTAGGATCAAGATGAAGGGTATTCAAAAGAAGGGAAGCGCTAAAGACAAACTGCAAGAGTGGACAATGGTTTGGGGAACATTAAGTAGGTTAAAGTTAGCAGTGTGCCTTTATTAATAAAATGAGTAGCAAGAGAGAGCTTCAATTTGGTGGGGGGGAGAGATTATATACAGACTCAAAACTAAGATGAAGAGCTTAAGCTGAGCTCTACTGTTGTAGTAGCGAACCAGCCTGGGTAGTTGAGGAATGAGGATTAGCATCAAGGGAAATACACGAGCATACACGTTGAAATGTTAAAGATTAAATGAAGAGTGTGAAGGAATATTTTTGGAGACAAAGGAGTTACATATTTTACTAGTAGGTTTGCCCATTATAATTTGGCATATTTTGGGAGACCCAGTCGTAGACTATTATAGTAGTCAGGTGAGCTCTTGACAAGTTAGTGTTGTGGAATGGGAGACAGAGGAGGATATTTGTGATTTAGAGCAACTGGTATCTTTTTGTAGAAGTAGTGATAGCGATCAAGTGGTGTGACGAACAGAACTCCCAGAGGGGGAGAGAGCAAGGTCATTAAATGAACAAGAGATTTTGGAGCCAAAAGCAATGGCCTAGATTAGGATGGAAAAGGAAAATTCTACTTTCCTGTAATACACTAGTGGCTGCTTGTACTGCAGTATATTCACATGCTTTGCAAACTCCTGCCATCTTGTGTTGGGCACCAACGTAGCACGTTGTGTTTCTTCAAAATAAGATTTCCGTTTTGAGGAGACTTGTGATTCCTTCCCCAAATCCACAATGCACCAGGACGAGGACTTCATCTTAGATTCCCCTCCAGCTGTAGATCACGTTTTGCATGGACTTAAAAGCAGCGCCCTTCACCCTAATGTGGTGGCTTGTGAGCAGAAAAAGATGCAGATACCCAAGTGGTATGGTTCCTTGGAAAGTCATAATGGCTACGTTTTTACAAGTAGTATATGCCCTAGGTACAGTGTTTAGTGTTTGCTTAGCTCTGGCATAACACACTCAAATGCACGACTTAATTATCTATCTTGCAAGTGCGACATAGAAAGAACGTTACTATATGCATTCTCCACCCATCTAGTGTTAGGTTTGGACATTGCGAGTTGTTTTTTTTCCAAGACGTTTCTTTTCGTCATGAGGTATCCTGGGACTCCTCCTGTAGGCAATGTGCATGGGCACAAACTCCATTGTTGGATTGTTTCCGCACAGTGGGTGAGATAGTTATGAAGTGGTTAGAGATAAGAATATGGGGGCCATGCAAATAGCGTATAAGGTCATATTTGAAATTACAGAGGTGTGCAATCAACACTGTCTCTGGAGAGGAGGGTGGGGGCATGTGATTACAGCACTACAAGCAACAAGCACATGCTTACAGGGTAACAAATCCCTGTGTGGTTGTAGATGCACATGCTCTGCATAGACTTTAAAGAAGAACTCCCCAAAGCAGTGGCTAGTCAGTGGATGGTGCAGATGTCTAACAGAGTTCCTAATACTGTTTCGCAGGCAACTTTAGCTTGCTAATGGGCAAGAATATCCACAAATAGCGTTTAGTAAAAGCATGTTGAGTTGACCAGCTATCTGCTTTGCAAATGTGAGCTATGGGAATATTCCCTAGAAAAGTTATGGTTGCTCCCTAGTTCATAGTGCAGTGCGGCCTAAATGGAGCAGAGAGCACCTTTTTGGCTATAAATTATCAATTCTTAATACAGTTAATAATCCATCTAGCTATGCTAGCCTTTGATACGGGGGCTTTATGAGGTTTAGCAAAAGCGACCAACATTAAGTCTTACTAAAAGGTTTGGTTCTGTCAATGCAGTATATTAAGGCTCTTTTAATAGCCAGAGTATAAAGAACCCTTTCTGTCACAGAATCTATAAGTGGAAAAGACGGGTAGTTCAATACTTTTGATTAAAATGAAAAGGAGAGACCACTTTAGGAAGGAATTTGGGGTCCATTTTAAGAACAATCTTACTAGTATGAACTTGGGTAAAAGGTTCTAGGAAGGTGAGAGCTTGTAGCTCATTTATGTGCATCACTGAGGTGATTGCTAAAAGGAAAGCAACTTTCCAAGAGAGAGATTGCAAAATGTAGGAATGCAATAGCTTGAATGGGGGACCCATGAGTCTTCTGAGTACTATATTGAGGTTCCAGAGAGGAACAGGTGCCACTCTAGGGGCAATAACTCTTAAGGCCTTCCATAAAGGCTTTCATAACGTGAATTCTGTAGCGAGGAATGCTCTTTGTCATAGATCTATTCTTGTACTTTTTCCATTATTTGTTAAGGCTCACTTATTTTCATTTCTCACAGCGCCATCACTTAGAGCACCTTTTGTTGGACCTCAACATGATAATCAGTCTCTTCAATCCAATATTTCAAATAAAGAACTGAAATATCTGTGTCATTGATCGTATGTGTTTCGTCAGTTATTCCAAAAAGGTTAGATGTATTCTTTCGTACTTTTGAAACCCATGACTAAACCTTTTTTTGTCTAACCTTTTTTTTTTTTAAATATACATTTTATGTATTTATCAGTGTAAATGGAAATGGGGCCCGTCAGGCCAACAGAGCAGCATAATGATAAAGAATAATGGAAAAGGCAATTATCAAATCTTTTAAAAAAAGATTTCCATGTAGAACACTTGTTTTTTCCCGTAATTTTATTACCCTTGTTCCAGGGAATAGAGGGTGCCCCATTTTTTTGCTGCTCTCTTGGCCATCCAAATGGCCATCCAAATGTCGAGAGTGGAGAAGACCTGTGTGTTTTCCCTCCTGAGGTGGGCAGCTACGACTGCTAGGCATTCTGTAAACACCCTTGAGGCTGTGGTAACCCCAAAGGGTACAACCTTGAATTTGTAGTGTTGTCCACTTACTAATCAAAGGCAGTGTCTATGAAGTGGATGTATTGGGATGTGAAAGTGGGGGTCCTTCAGATCCACAGTGGTCACGATTTTGCCTTGCTGCAGCAGAGGGATAACATACTGAAGGGTTGTCATATGGAACTGTTCTGAAAAGATATATCTGGTGATGGGCCCGAGATCAAAGATAGTCTTAGAGCGGTCTTTTTTGGGAATCATAAAGTATACTGAGTCCACCGATGTGCCCTGGTGTTGCAAGTGCATCAGCTCGTTGGTCTCTTCGTGCAGGACTGTGTGGAGCTCTACTTCAAGAAGGTGAAGATGCTCTGCGCTTGAGGTGTGTGCATGAGGTGGAATGTTTGGTGGCATGGAAAGGAGCTCTAGGTAATATCAGTGAAGGACTAGCCTTCGAAATCAGTGGTCTATGTTGATATATCTTCCCAAATAGGAAGAAACAGCTGTAGTCTTCCCCCAACAGATGTGGTGTGAACAGGGGATGCGTGGCAATTCAATGCTTTGAGGCAGAGACTCCGTTAGTGGGAATGCCTTTATATTTGCTTCTGTTGGAGTAGCCCTGTATGAACCACATATATATATATCCCCTGTCTGCTTGCAGGTAATAAGATTATGCAGGTGTTGAAAGGATTGGGCTGTGCTGAGGAAGTGGCCTGTGCTGCACCTCTGTATGATTGCCTACGAGAGGAGCCCCAGGGGAATGGTCTGTGGACAAGAAGGTGCTCTTCATCAAAAAGTAGACCAACAAGGTTAATGTTGCACCTCTGGCTTGAAGCCAGAGATACAGACCCACAAATGTCTCCGTAGGATCACAGAGATATTAACTTTCCCTGCTGATGTATTGGCAGTATCCAAGGCACACTGTATGGTGATGTTGGAGAGGACTTTACCCCCAAATGATATTCTCCCCTACTTTTTCCTGAATTGCTCTGGGTGGTTCTGTAGCATCATCTACTCCCACTGGGCACTATTGTATCTTTAAGAGCAGATCCACCGAGTTAGCAATCAGCAGTGTGTGGCGTCACCCACTGCGACCCTCTTACCTGCAGCATCAATTCTTTTGCTCTCCTTAGCCAGTGGGGGAGCATTTCCTGTGGCTTGTGCAGAGGCAAGTTTAAGGGCGGGTTTACCACCAAGGAGTCCGGAGAAACGTGTCCTTTGATGTAGATAGGGTCTGAGAGACAAGACATGTTTTTCTTCTACAGTCTGTGTGTGTGAGAAAGTGCCATCTTTCTTGTATGGTATGCCCACACTTTTTGCTGAATTGCTGAATGTACCTTGACTGAGTGTGCCCTGGGCTCCTGCCAATCAGATACCCAGGGCCTATGTTCCTTCCCTAAAAACTATGCTGAAACCTAAAACCCAAATTGGCAAACCCTGACCACATGTCAGCCCCTGGTAAATGGTACACTAGGTACCCAGGGCCTTGTGACCGGGGAAGGCCTCTAAGGGCTGCAGCACTTATTGTGCCACCCTTAGAGGCCCTGTACCCTAACACAAACACACTGCCCTTGCGGGCTGAGTGTCTGGATAAAGAACGAAACAGAGTCAACATGGCACACATCCCTGTGTGCCATGCCCACTACATACACTGCCCTGGCATACATCAGCCACCCCTCTAGCTGGGTGCCCTATGCCAGTGGTGTGGGCACAGGAGCATGAGCCCTGTGCCCCTACAGTACCCAGGTCCATGTAAGTGCAGTGCTGCCATTTAAGAGTATATGGTGCTGGGAGATCATCAAACACGAGCTCCACAGCACCATGATGGCTCCACTGAAGACTGAGAAGTTTGGTATCAAACTTCTCAGCGCATTAAACCCGCACTGATGCCAGTGCAGGATTTAATGTACAATGCATGACAGAGGGCATCTTAGAGATGCTCCCTGAACCTAACCTACAATCCACATCTGGTCTGAGCGGCTTCCTAGGCTGCCACAAAGCAGACATGTTGCTGGACCCCTGGGTAGAGAGCCATCCGCTCTCCTGGGCCTGCAACAATGCACATCCTGGGCGAGGTGCTAGGTCTCCTCCCCCAGGGTGGGCAGGGGAAGCTTCAAAGGCATGCCGCCTTTGTGAGCTTCTCCAGGCCATTTGCTGTACTCAGCAACTGGCCCCTACCGGTTCTAAACCTCCACTCTGGCGGGAAGACTGGCCGGAAACCCCAAGGAAGGACAGTGGGTGTGCCAGCCTCTACCAACCCCACCCCTCAGGTGGGAGAGGCATGGTGAAGCACATCTGCGGGTTCTCGCCATCTTGAAGATGGGGAGCCCCGCCCAATCAGGACTAGGCCACTGCCCCCCTCCCACAGGAGAGTGGCAGACTAGGGGGTGTACCCACCCCAGGGCAGGGACCCAGTGGTCCCTGCCCTTTACCTACCTGTAACGCCCCTAAATTTAGTATTTAGGGGCACCCTGAACCTTCCTTCCTTAGATTCCAGATTCCGAAACAGCAAAGAAGATCAAGAAGAAAGAAGACCTGCTGTGCAGCTGCTAACAAGAGGAAGACACCAACTGCTTTGGCCCCAGCCCTACCGGCCTGTCGACCCTCAAACCTGCTCCTGATAAATCCCGGCACCTCCTGTGGCCAACAACTTCACAAACCCCGGAGGACCTGGTTACCTTGTGACTCTGAGCATCTGGGACTCCCACGAGCAGTGGCACTGCTCAAAGCAAGTAACTGACCCCTGGCATCAGCCAGGAACCGCGAACCCTGCACACTCTGCACCCACCAAGCCTGGTCTGTGCTGGAGTGAACAAAGACACAGAGGACGTCCCCCCGGCGACTGTGACCCCGAATCCAGCACCCAAGGACGCACCACGATGCTCCTGACGACGCCTGCAGCCTCAGAACCAGGAACCCCCCCCCAAACGCGATCAGCAGAGGGTAAGATTTCCCGACACCAAAAGGCACCCCTGCACCCTGCGGCCCCCTGTGCCCAACTCCTGGGTACCTAGCTATCCTCCAACTAACCTCTCGAAGTGGTGGTCACACCTGAAGAATCTTCGTCCCTGAGCTTGCAGCCTTTCCATTGAGCACCCGAAGGCTCAAAAGCACCCTACACCCTGCCGCCCGAGTGGCCCTGGCAGTGCAACTTCTCCTCCTACCTACTTCCCCATTTGCCCTGAGCAAGTGACCAGGAGCCCAGCCCCCACAGCCGCGTGGCCTGCTAGTCAGCAGCCACCAACCAAGGGCCCCCTGCCTCCCATAGGATAACATTGGGCCTAACTCACTCTGAACCCGGCTGCCCCTGTGCCGCTGAGGGTGTAACAACTGTACTTACCTGACCCTGGGAGACCCCCGAGTCTGTGCCCAGAACCTCAACTCTGCCATTCGAGTACTTACCCAAAAGCCGATAACTCACTTTTCTTCCATAGGGTAAAATTGACTGGTTTCACTTTAAATTTCTTCTAAGTGTGGAGTTTCTAAACTTTAAAATATTCACCTAAAATCAACTGAGTAACGAAAACGGAAATACTCACCTGCTATTAGGAGAGATCCCGGTGCTGGATCTTGGTGCCCAGCACTGACCCTGAAAAGTACTTACAACCGTACTTAACACTAACTCAATTTTCTTCCATAGGAAACCATTGACTGTTTTTCTGTGAAATTTCTTCTAGGTGTAAATTTTTGCAAACTACAAATATTCTTTAAAAATCGTACCAACTGTGAAAACGTAATTACTTACCTGTTTTAGATAGATGTCCCAGTACTGAGCCTAGGAGCCCAGCACTGGATTACAAAAGTAACGAGAACATACTTTACCCGTAACTTGAATATTCGTTAAAAATCGTCTATATAACTTAAACGCAGTTTCTCAACTGCTTACAGGTGGTACACTAGTGCTGGATCCAGGATCCAACACTGACCTAGAAAAAGTAACCATAATCCCACTTACATGCTAAGTGAATTTCCTTCCAAAGGATAACATTGGTAATTTGATTAGAAAAAGTTTGTCAACTTTTAAATTATAGAAAAATATTGCTTAACAATCACAAAAGTAACTAAAACGTATTTACTCATTTGTTTCCAAGAACTGTCCCAGGACTGAATCTAGGATCCAGTCCTGGAGTTAGAAAAGTAATCCTGAAAGTAATCAATTGCATATAACTTAAACTTCCCATTGAGCTCAATGTATTGTGTTTGAAATTGTGTTGCCTATTGCAACAAACTGCAACTATTGCATTCAAAAGTCAATTGCGTATTGCAAAGTATTTAACTAATGCTTCTCATTCTGAGAAAGTATATTTTGATACCTATTGTTGATTCTAAAATAAAACAACCATATATTTTTATATACAAACCATTGGCCTAGAGTTCAGTTCTTGAGTGTGTGAGACCATTTGCTGACTGAGTGTGTACAACTAATGCTTTACACTGTCCTCTGATACTGCCTTACTGCTCGACCAAGCTACCACTTTAGAGAGTAAGGTTATATCTAACTTTAGCCTCTGCCAAACCTCTGGGGGCTATGAACTCTGTACACACTGTACCTATTAGGGAACAGTATATACAGAGCCACTTTCCTACAGTCTGGGAGTAGCTACCCAGGTACTGACTGGTTCCTTAAGGATGTTTGGGGTGGGGTTGAGCATTCCCTTCTAAACCTGAAAGAACTACATGAAGCATATCCACTTTAAGATATAGTGCAGTTCTTTCTACGACAATATGGTATGTGACAATGTAATCAAGGGGAGAAGCCCGAAATGGAATAAGCTCTAGGTTAGCACCCCCTGGGGGGTGTATATCATAATCCTCTCACAGATAGCCTGTGGGTTGTGGGTAAAAGGGTGTCTCATAAATCTCAAGAGGAGTGCATGTACTGGACTGAAGGTATCTGAATAAGATTGTGGAGACCCTGGAGGGGAGATTGAAGGGGTGATATAGGAGTCACTTGCTGTGGAAGTGGTGGTGAAATAGCTGGCGAGGAGGAGGTATAGTTGTTGCTTCCTTGAAAGGCTTGTATTGTGATAGAGCATCTGGTGGAGTGGTTCTTTTCAAAACAGACCATCCTCTCTTTGGATATCTGCTCCAAGATATTTGGGTTCCTGGAGGACATTTTCTGTGTGTGTGGATGAATGAAGATTCACCACTATCTCATCAGTCCACTCCTGCAGTCTCTTTAGGATTGGTCTTTAAGAGTCACTGGTGCCAGTGGTGGAGGGCGGTCTTGGGGCGGCCAGTGTTAACGGCATCAACAGTGGCTCAAGAGCAGACACTTTTTTGGGTCCAAATGGGGATCCGCACCAACATATCTTTCTGTTTCTATGGTAGCTTCATTTTATTGGAGCCAGGAGATCCATGATTATCTAGCCCTTTGGCCGAGTCCCTCTTCGGGTCTGATGCCTTACCTCTATGTCAGCCCTGTAAGACATATCAGGTGGGCCAAATCCCCAGCCCAAAGAGCAATGGTGCTCCCCTCAGTGTGTAGCTGTTTGGGAGTTTTACAATGTATGGTTTCAACCATAGTCACAACCCTTGGTGTAGATCTGGTTTGAGGGCTGGTGGTACATATGGAGGGAACATCTTCCTGCTAGAGTTATTCTGGCTCTGAGCCATCTGACTGGATTACTTCTGGCTGGGCTGGCGCGAAGGCAAGCCTGGTGATTCAACGTGCTCTTGTTTCTCTTCCATGTTCCAAGGGGATCGACTGCACCAAAAAAGTCAGCCATAGTGTCTATGGATTAGTGCTACATCATGATGTGTGCCAGGTGCGCCGCCAAAATGTCTTTTTACAGCAAAACCCTAAGCAGAAGGCACACTAGGTTTCCTTGTCATCTGGAAAATGGCACAGATTACACACCTTGTGTAGATCAGTCCAGGGATATTTCATGCCACACCAAGGGCATTATTTTAAAGGACATAAATTCAATCAAATTTGCCAGAGTCAAAGGAATGCAATTTACTATTCTCTGGAGTAAAAGGAATGCAAGTATCAGGTGCCCTGACCGGGCATGAGTGCTACAAGACGGTTGGGGGACCCAGTCGAAGTGTCCCTGTCTTATCTTGAGACTCCATTAGACAACGACGACGAAAAAAACTGAATGAAAGTGGGTGCCAATAAAGTGCTTCTCTCTGCACCAGAGGTCAAAGTTGCTACCACAAGGACTCGAAACACAAACGTTGAATGCATCGAGTACAGCAGTCTGGTCGGAAAGCATCCAAACCGGATGGTGGAGAAAAACAATCTAACAATGGAGTCGGTGCCAATGGGTATTCCCCTACTAAGGGAGGAGTCACATGATTCCTTGGGACTCAAAGAAACTTATTCGAACAAAAACAATTAGTATTGTCCGAGTCCAACACAAGATTGTAGGTTATGCAGAGAATGTGTATCTGCAGCCACACATGCTATGCACATAGGCTTTCCTAAGTGGGGTCTGGCAGTATCAACAAACATTTGCTTGTCTTCCAAATACATTTTGTACAATCAATGTAATTCATATAGACTCTTTTGGCATCTACTTTGTGTGATTTTCTTTCCTGAAACTGTAAAAATAAGCTTGGTAATTCAACTGTTTGAGGTGTCCTTCAAACGACCTAATCTTTATGGACCCGAATAAAAGATCCCCCACAGTCAGAGCCTGTAGTTCACTGACAATGTAAAAAAGGTACTGCAATGAGGAATGCTAATTTCCACAAAAGAAAATGCAGTTGACAAGAATATAACCGCTCAAAGGGTGGCCAATAAGAGACTAACATTAGGGTCGAAGGACTGGAACTGTAGAGGTCTTGGTGGGATGACTCTTTAGACCATCAAAAAACACCATGACAACAAGGATCGTGAATGGTGATTGGAGGCTAAGAAATGTTTGCTAGGCCTGATTTCTGCAAATGAAGCAAATAAATAATGTCTTGTAAAAAAAAAAGCCTTAAGAGACTGTTTGTTCTTACTGAGACAGTACTACAAAAATCTTTGCCATTTGACTGCCTATCACACTCCTGTAGTGGGTCTTTGAGCTTGCTTCAGAATGCGCAAACACTCCTCAAGAAGTTAAGGTAGCCACAAATGGGAAGATTTAGCATCACAAGTTTTGAGTATTACAGCTACCCTTGCTGCGGTCTTAAAAAGCCTACACACTGTCAGTTTCTCATGTGGCTGAATCAACATGTCCAGGAGCATGGCGCACCATGGTTATCTCACACGAGGGAGTGATTAGAATGAGCTTCATGGATGGCTTTCTTATTTTCTTCACTACATACGAAATCAGTGATATTGGAGGAAAAGCATATGTAAAGAGCAAGTTACTTACCTTCAGTAATGCCTTACCTGGTAGAGACTATCTAGCCGCAGTTTCCTCACCTTAGAATATTCCCCAGGCATCAGACTGGATCCAGAAAATCTTGAGCAGTATACCTACGTGCTGGTAAGTGATGCCGACTTCTGTTTCTTTACATGACTCTTTCCGCGCCAAGCAAGGAGCCATTTCAAAAGGGTGACTTTACTACCAGTGTGAGGAAACTAACGGCCTACAGGGACCTTTTATGTAGGAAGTACTGGTTTGCAAAAATTGAGAGGCTCAATAAGGAATCTGCAGCTAGAGTCTCTACCAGATAAGCTGTTACCAAAGGTAAGTAACTTGTGTATCTGATCGGGACTGCATGCACTGCGGCCTGCTAACCAGAAATCAGTGCCAGTACCCTGACCTTATAATGTGTATATTTGACTGGCTAATACCTAATTGGCATAAGTAGCTTACTTGTAAGTCCCTAGTGTATTGTACCCAGGGCCTGTAAGTCAGAGAGTCATCCTAGGGATTGCAACAAGGGATTTCAGCACTGGTTGTGCAGCTCGGGGTGAAAAGGGTTAAACATGCTCCCAGTCTGCCACTGCAGACTGGAAGGGCAGTTTTAATACTGCTTACTCGACTCTCCCATTTAAAGTAATGGTAAAACCCAATCCTCCTTTGTTAATATATGTAAATCACCACTATGGTAGGCCTAGCAAACCCTAAGGCAGTGTGTGGTTTATTAGAAAGTGGAATATGTGTTTTCATGTGTTTCTAACCCACAATTGTCATTTTTACTGTGCAGAAGGCTAGTAGCCACATTGGCGAGTGCAGAGTTACAAGCGGACACCTCAGTCTTGATAACTTCTGACTGGGACTGCTAAGGTTGGCACTGAATATCAAACAACTCTTCACATTAAGCTCGACTTGACGCTCAAGTCAAACTTAATGCAACTTGTTGCAGAGTGTAACTTTTACAAAGTTATTACTTTGTTGCCCAAAGTCTTCTGTGCCGCCTCACTGCTGCACATGGGGTCTGTTCCTGAGACCGCTTTCTGCCCTCCTCAGGAGACATGCAAATGACTCCCTGGAAGGATACAATAGAAGCAAACATGAGGAAGCGCTGTTACCCCTCCCTGGCAGGAAGCCACACGGGTGTTAGCCCAAAAGGCGAGCTTCAAAGGAGAAACCACCTTTGAAAGGCAAATGGGAAACACCTGGGAGAGGGGCTGCTATAATATTTAGGAAAACAGGCTGGCACTGGGGACAGAGAGAGTGGAAACCTGTTTTCAGGGGCATGTAGCCCCTTTGCTAGAACCCCCTCTGAGTTGGGCTACTGAGCTCTAAACGCCGAGAGAGGGGTCCTGCCATCTTGAGAGTGGGCAGAATTGAGACTTATGCGATAGCTATATGCCACACTTCACAAGAAGTTCTCATCAGGCTGGAGGTAACTTGGTAGGCCATTGGCTAGCAAGTGCAACCTCCCCAGGGCAAAAAAAGGGCATTCCTGGCACCAAGGAACTCAAATCTTGCTGGAATGGAGAAGAGGACTGCTTTGCTGCGCCAAGGACCCGGCGAAGAGAGGCTGCACCGACATGTATTGCACCTGCTGAACCGGACGGCTAGCAAAGGAGAAGGGACTGTGCCTGCCATGTTCTATCAAGAGATTGACTCCTGAGCCCAGCCGAACCAAGGGACTCCAAGGATTGTTTGGCTGACCTACTGTCCCAGCACAGGGCCAAAACAGCTGAAGACACCTGATGGAGCAAGTTGGTAGACCACATTCCTGAATTGACGCTCCTCGCCTCCATGCAGTCCAAGGGACCAACACCAGACACTCAAAAGCTGCCCCTTAGTCTGCTGGACCTAGGAGAGTAGTGACAGGGCAGCTGGGTTGCCCAAAAGGCAATTTACAGCCAAAAGAAGAAAAACTGCTGAAACCGCTGTACTAGGTGACTGGTAGCCCAGTGGCAACTGGACTTCTGCCAAGCTTGAGAGGACTTCAAGGGACATCAACCCCTGTAGCCAGATCACCTCACCAAGCCTGTGGACCAAGGATTAGTTTTGGGAAGACCCCCATTAACCACACAGCATCTTTAGTACCCTTGAGCATCTTCAGCATCCTGTATTCCTTGCATCAGGAACTGAAATGAAGACTGTATTTCGTGGTGACATAATTGTTTCTGTGTACCTTGCTGATCCCCCCCAAAATGGCTGCCGGCTGAAGTTGGTCACCTAAAGTCACTCTAAGTAACCGCACTGATGCTTACCAAAGTTTTTCCTGATAAAGTTTGCCGAATTTGTTTGCCAATGCTTTTTCGCTGTCAAGTAAAAAGTGTTGATTTACTATGCCTTGCCAATTCTGTAACTACGGACCCCCTGGTGGATCTTTTTCATTTTGGTCTCAAAAATTATATAAAAATCTAAACCATTTTTACAAATTGGCGTTACATTTTTTTGGTATGTTGTTTATTTATTTGTAATCGTTTTGGTGCAGTTTGAATGTTTTACACTTGTTCCTTCGAGTAAGCCTGACTGCTCAGAGCCACAGCTATTCAGGGGTGAACTAAGGGTTTAACAAATAAAACCTACAGGTCCTAAAGGGGTTGTTAAGTGTATTACACAGCGAGATGGAACAACCACACCATATAATACACATTTCCACACACCAGCCCTGTTGCTGCGACAGGAGATCCACCCGGGGGGGGCAGCCTGATCGGAGGACAGATACTCATGCTCAGGAGTTCGGGATACCATACTCTCTGTGCCCAATCCGGAACCAAAAGGATGACTTGGACTTGGTCTGTCCGGATCTTCTTCAGAACTTGATGCAGTATTGGTATCAGCGGGAAGGTGTACAGGAGCCCTGAGCCCCACTCAACACGAAACGGGTCTCAGAGAGTGCTGCCTTCGAAACTCCAATGCTCAAAAGTGCTGACAGTGCATTTTCTCAGCAGAGGCAAATGGATCCAATCAAGGTTCGTCCTCAGTACATGGA
This sequence comes from Triturus cristatus, assembly GCF_964204655.1. Taxonomy (NCBI): domain Eukaryota; kingdom Metazoa; phylum Chordata; class Amphibia; order Caudata; family Salamandridae; genus Triturus; species Triturus cristatus. Next base: position 1,247,606,412 of record NC_140590.1, on the reverse strand, counting down.
AGAGACCTTGCACCACCTCCGGATGTAGACGCCATTCATGATCCGTGTAGTATCGACTGATACGTTCATTCACCATGACGCTCGGAGACCTTGCAAAGTTCTTCATCGTCAGGAAAATGACTTGACGTTCCAGCCATGTCCAGAGGTAGAGAGCCTCCTAGCACAGGGTCCAGGACCCCACCCTGCCCTGCTTGATTCAGCATCACATGGCAGTGGCGTTTTCCGTGAATTTCTGAACTAGCATTCTCTTGATGGAGGGGAAAAACGCCTTTAACATTATGCAAATCTCTCTCAACTCCAGTGGGCTGATGTAAATCTTAGACTCCGCTGGAGACCTCTGATCTCTACTGCTCCCAGATGGCCACCCCAACCCAGGAGTGACACATCTGTCATCACTGTGACATCTGGGTAGGGAAGGGAGAGGGGTCTGCCGCTGACCCAATTGTGGTTTATGAGCCACCACTGTAGGTCTTTTGCAGTTCCTTTTGATATCTGGGCCAGGTCGGAGAGATTCTCCTGATGCTGTACCACAATGAGGCTTCAGTTCCCACTGCAGAGCCTGCATACAAGTCTTCCGAGCATGATGCAGGAGGACAGAAGACTCAGCGTCAGTCTCACCAAAAACCAAGATAAAGGTTAAAACATTGGAATCATAGCTGGATATCCTGAACTCGCCACTCCAAAGGATGGGTGCAGTTCTGTGCTGTGTCCAGAATGGCTCCAATGAAAGGGGGCGGTTGAGAAGGGAGTCAGGTGTGACTTCGGCACATTGCAGAGTCATCGTCTGGAGGTGGGTGACGAATGTCTGGGGTGAGCTCACTTTCAACAGCCAGTCGTCGAGGTAGGAAAAGACTGGAACCCCTGACCTCCATAGATAGGCTGCAACCACCGTCATCACTTTTGTGAACACCAATGAGGTGCTGGTGAGACCAAAGGGAACCACAGCAAATTAAAAGTGTTCGTGGTCCACTGCACAACGAAGGCAATGCTTGTGGGCCGGCAGGACGTATATATGGAAATGGGTATCCTTCAGGTACAATGCTACCATCGATTCTCCAGGATCCAAGGTAGACAGGACCTCAACGAACAACATGAGCATTTTGAATTTCTTCTTTCACAGGAATTAGTTGAAAGGACACAAGTCTAGTATTCGGCGGAGGCCTCTGTCCTTCTTTGCCACCAGAAAGTAGCAGGAATAGCAACGCAATGTTGGCACCTTCTCGATGGCTCCTTTTGCCAAAAGAGCTTGCATTTCCTGGTGCAGCATGAAATGGTGATCCTCTGACAGCCAATTTAAGGATGGTGGCATGCAAAGTGGGGTTTCTGTGAATGACAGGGCGTAACCCCGCTGAACAATTTGGAGCACCCATTTGTCCGAAGATATGGACTGCCATCAGAACAGGTGGTGCTTGTTTCTACTGCCGAACAGTTGCCTGTGATGTTGTGAGGACATAATAAAGGGGTTTGGATGCTACAGCTGCAGGGGGTGGCAGACTGGGTAATTCTTTGGCCTTGGGTCCCACAAGGCTTGTGGGAGCTGCATCTTCGGCCATGAAAGGACTGGGGAGTCTATTGGCCGTGGTAGCTGGGTAGAAATGGGCGTGGCTAGTAGCCCCTACCATAGCCACGGAAAAAGCGAAAGGCAGAATGTGGCTGCCTTGGGGCTATAGTGGTTGGCTTGGGTTCCAACAACCGGGCAGCGGCTCTACTGTCCTTGAAGCGCTTGAGTGTTGAGTCAGCCTTGACGCCGGACAGGCGAGGGCCGCATAAAGGCATGTCCATAAGGGATCCCCCGAGAACCAGTTGACCTCAGCCAGGAGTGATGAGGAAGTGCCACCGACGAAGCAATTGTACTACCGAACTAGGCTGTTGTATCAAGTCCCCAGCGTATCGTGAACTCTACTGCATCCCTTCCATTGACAATAGCCTGCGTCAGGATGGCTCAACTTTCTTCAGACCCCATGGGCAGCACTTGTGCAACAGAGTCCCATAGTGTGTGGGTATACCAGCCAAAGAGGCACGCAGTGGTCACTGACTGCAGTGCATGGCTGGTGGAAGAGAAACTCCACTTGCCAAAGGTGCCCAGCCTCTTGGATTCCCTATCTGATGCACCAGGGTTAACTTTGGATGTTAAGGTTTGCACAACCAGGCTCTTAGTGGTGGGGTGAACGGATGACGCCTACGATGCCCAGTGCCACCTGCCGGTGTGCAGAGGTACTGCTCAAAATCTTTCGGTTCCAGCCGATGCCAGGATGTATATTCTAAGCTAAGGACTATGGAGCTAGAAGTCTCTATCAGATGAACTGCACCCACATCATCCCGGGGTGCCAAAACAATCTATTCTGTTGTTCTGAAAGCATAGTGTACTTATGATGGTTCCTGGTTGCCCACATTTGGGACCTGGCGACATAGAAGTAGCCAATAAACCCAACTCCCACAGGTGTAGCACCCATATTTGCTGACAAGACAAACAGAAAGCAAACACTGCCAATGTATTTTTTTAACACCATCTGGGAGTGAGGGGAGCGGATGATCAGAAGGGGGCGAAGTTACTCTTAAACCAAATTAGGTCCTATGTAGTGCCATCTGCCCAATGCTACGATTCCACCCTCCTGCATTCTCTTTTATGCTGCACACATTGCAGCCCCAATGCAAAACAGGTCTGTGCCAAACTGATGGGCTGGCATCCTTGCTCCCACAAGAGCTCTGCGCATTACTGTAGTGAACAGAAATCTACTGAGATAGGTCCTGTCTTCGTGCACAAACAGCGGCTGTCTGCCTTGCAGGAGCACGCTCAACTAGTTCCTCACTAATCAGAGAGGTCAGAGCTTGAGGTCATCCAAGCACGGTAGTCTTAGTTACATTGTTTTGCCATTTGGCTTCTGTCAGGTTCATTGCTTCTTTACTCAATGACATGTCACACACCCTTAGGCATGCGTCCTCTGTGACCCTTTTTGCTAGTGCTACTAGTTTGCTCACCCTAAGTGCGCTGTAGAATGCCATAGCAAACACGATTTAAACAGTGCTGCTTCAAAGCCGAATGTTTCTTGGTCCACTACTGCCAATAAGCGGCAGCCTGTACAAAAATCTATTGGGAGTCATTCACCCTTACCCCACGAGGTGCCTCAGCTTTTCATGGCTGTTTTCACAATGTGATCCGGTTAGATCTTATCCCTTTAGCGTAGCAAAATGGGCAACTGCCATGGAGTTCCCCTTTGCCCAGTATTTCGCTTTGACCTGTGCGTGAGCCTATCTAATGAAATGCTCCACTGCTGTTAAGCCACTCAGCGCGTCTTTATATTTAACTAGACAAGTAAACCACTTGAAGCTAACCTCCTATCTGTGATATTGTTTGCCTGTTTTCGGAGCCAGTTTATGTTCTATTGAATGGGACAAGTCTGATCTGCTAAACTCTATAGCACAAGGTGGGGTGGGGGCTTGGGGGGGCGGGGGAGGTTGTCATCTTGCCTCCGTTCAAGGGATTGCGCTTCAGAACTTGTCTATCTCGAATCAATAATGCACAACAGCCTATGAGTTATCACTTCCTGATAAATGTTTGGTCCAGACCTCTAGGTTGCACTCCAACTACAAACTAACCATATAGCACATTTGCTCCAATACAATGGAGCCAAGCCGCAATTACCTGGACCACTGCATTATTATCGGACCAGCGTGTTAACTTAATTTTGCTAAAGCAGGATGGCAATATGCACAATGCCACTACCCCGGGGAACAGCTGTAACAATAATACTGTTTTGTTCAGCCCTCTCGCCACCCATGGTGCTGGCCATTTCTTTGCACACCAAGTTTCCCTCTTGTATCGCTTCAAAGCCCTGGCTACCTGTTGCATCCACCAAAGCTTGATTTGCCTTGATGCCACTAAGTTCTCTATTCATATCAATGTGCGGTAAACCTAGCAAGGAAGGAGTGGCAAGTCCTCAGATCGGGATTTACACCTATTCTCAGCCTCACATTGTGATTTATTTTGAGTGTCTCCATTGAAAGCTGGGACAGCCTCCTTGTGAACATCCTACCATCTAGTATCACCTTGGAAGCCACTACTCACCTTGCACATTAGAGCCTCTATTTTCGTGAGTGTCGAGTTTTCTTTGTCCAACATTCTCCCTAGGTCATCCCTTAGAGCTAGTATCTTACCATGGTGAATTCTAGATGTGCCTTTGATTTAGACTAGCTCTATGCCCCGAAACACCAATTGAGTTGTAGGTACCACTGTTTTGTCCTGGGCCAATGTGGCCCCTAGGGAAACTACCAGATTTTTTAATGTGTCAAGGAGGCTGGTACATTGTTTGAGTGCTAGTTCCCAGAGGAACCAAAAGATGTCCCGGTAATGCAACTTAATCTCTTAGGGTACTGCCTGTGGAGAATCTACTCCAGAAATGTGCTGAGGTAAGCACATGATATGGCATAGCCCACTGGCATGCATTTGCCAAAGAAGCACTGGCCTTTCAATTGAAAGCCAAGTAAATGGAAGCTCTCCGGGCCAACAGGCAGCAGTCTAAATGTTGCCTCAAAGTCCACCTTTGCCATTAGGGCTCCTCTCCCTTTAGCTCTGACCAGTTCTATACTATCATCTATAGAGGTACAAGTGAACACATAACTCCTGGTTGATTCTGTTGTGTGTTGACTGCCCCTCTAGGAAGGAGAGATGATGAATCAATCGCTACTGGAGTGTTTTTTGAGGGGGTACAACTCCCAATGGGTGTATGACCAGATTTTGAAACGTTGGGTGTCCAAATGGGTTTTCAATGATCCCCAATGAGCTTTCCATTTGAATCTTGTCAAACAATTCTGGGTGCTCTCCTACGTATCTAAGTTCTTCATAAATATTTTGCCTTCAAATGGAATTCTACAGAAATGTCTAATCCCTTCAGCAGCACAGAATATGTTCTGTTGTGATAATCATTATGAAATTACCAGAGTTTTCTCTTGAGTATGGGTGCGCTAGCTATGTGAAATACTGGTCTATCGGTCCCTTCTTCTGTGCTCTCTGGAGTGCAGTTATCATTTCTTGTATGCTTCCTTTTTCTCTCCTGCCGCATTCCACTACAGGATGTGCCCCTCACATGTGGCACATATATGTCAAAATCTGCATGCCTGTCCACAGGAGCATTAACTCTGTTCAAACTTCCAGCATATGGCTGGGGTGCCCTTCACAGTATGGTGGCGCCTTCCACCATGAATAAGGCTGTATTTTACTAAGAAGTTTGGGTTTTTCATGCCTCGCTTTAAATCCTGACTGAGGAAAGGACTGGTCAGGGTTGTTCCCCTCACCCCTGGCTCCCATTATTTTGTGAGTGTAACTGGCTACATCCTATGGTCTCATTCCATATTTGCACATGTCTGAATTTTCAGTATTAAACGCTTATTGTGTTGCAACCACACTTCCCCTAAGAATTGCCTCTGTGCTTCTTGTATCCTGGCAATACGTCTGCTGCACAATCTGAGAACTTCTCCATAATGGCACATGCCATGATCCTGAAAGCGTTCAGCCAATTGTCTAGATTCCTCTCTTTCCTGACTCTTGTCTTATCCCCCTGTTCTTCCTCCTTATTGCCAATTACCAAATGTAATCCCTGAAACTTCATCCCTAATAGGGAAAAAATACCAATAAATTCCTTCTGTCTTATGCTTTATTTTACCACTAAGGAACTGAGACCGACTAAGCTTGTTGATTTTGGTATGACTGGAGTCTGGCCTGGGAAGGCCCTGACATACATGTTAGCCTGATGGACTGGTACTGCTTGACCCTTGGCCAGCTTTGATATTTGATGCCTGCCCATGCTCCTAATAGGTCAACTATGCCACTCCGGGTCAATGGCGCAGGAGGCAACTGCACTTGTGAAATGATTAGTATGTGTACTGGTAGGTATATCGCCCCAAATCTTTGGGCTAAGTTACTGCTACAGATATTTTTGTACTCATGGTGTATCCTACCACTGCTCCAGACACACCCACATCAGTGGATATGGTGCAGCACACTGGCCTCTTCCAGCTCTCAAACTCAACTTTCACATATTCTCCGAGGGAGTACTTTGGGGCAGTTTTAGGATATGCAACTTTAGCCCTTTTTGCTGCAGTTGGTGGTCTGACCCGTTGACCTACTCCCTCATTGATGCTAAGACACCAATATGGCATCTCCAGTGACATGAAACATCTGTTAACCCAGAGTGCCCTAGACCAAGCCCATTACACACTGGAAGAGTGGTAGACAAAGTCTGGACTAGGCTGATTCATCCATCATCCAGACACAGTTAAACTGACAACACATCTCTTTTAAGCTGTGCTGCTACTGGAGCCGTACATTTAGTAAAAATACAAGGTAGGGTGGATTTTAGACCAAATGAAAGATCAAATCGTAGACACCTAAAATGGTGCCAGGGTCTGCCACGCTCATCTCGGTACCGCAGCTGCTATTTTATGTGACATGGGTCTGCTAATTCACAGAAGGTGACACGGATCCCATGACTCATTTAAGTTTTTTTTCGTTTTTATTTATTACAAGACAGGACCGTACTAAGGTCTTGGGGTCAGGGTGTGCTCACACTACTCCCTTGTTATGACCTTTTAATATTATTTCCAGGACATGGAGACCAATTCCAGCATTCTGAAATGGCCACCACAAGAGAAATGTTGTACTATGCTTGCTGTACCAACTCTGAGCTGTGCATCCAAAAAGAATGATGGGAGAAACTGTTCCCTCATTCACTCTGATCATCTGGGGGGGGGGGGGGAATATCTGCATTTGTGAATCAGAAAACGGGAGATACACAAAAATGTGTTATCCTTTAAAGCATGCTTTGCAGCTTTTTTACACAACTATGACTCAAAAGCTACTGCACTGATTACACAAAACAAACTTGTCAAGTGGTTTGGGTAGTAGGAGCAAGCAAAATGTCTCATGGGAGCAAATGTAGGAAAACATCCATTTCTACCTGTACCCTTAAATTGTTTCCCCTCTATGGACCTGGAAAGAATTTGGCATACTGGGCCTTAGCTGCCTACACCAAGTGGTTGCCAATTGTGATGCAAATCCATCCACTTGGTCAAAAGTTATGTTCAAATAAAAAAAAAAAGCTCGTTCCAATGGAAAGTACAACTTAATCCCAACTATATAAACAGCGCAGCCAACAGGAAATCAAAACTAAAGACGTCGCACCACACATCAAAATCTAGCATCAACATTATTATATACACGGAACGTATAATTAAAACTTACGTTTGTAAAAGGGAAACTCCTATATCACTCGTAGCACAGGCCATCAAACATTAATTTTATACAAGAAAACAAACATATGAAGCCTTGCAGAAGGAGTTAAGGAACGGTTGTTCCCACAATGTTCAAAAAAATATTGTAAACGGACCCCACATAAACTACTTTAAACCAGATAAATCCACACTTCTGGTGGGTTTTTTAATCTATCAACATTCAGAATGAACAAAAAAAAAGGATGAAGGATGTAGACTTCATAATGCAATAAGGATCTTTATTACCTTTGGAGAATTAAACTTGCAGGAGAAAACCCTGTACATTGTGCCATGAATGTGAAAATGTGTTTAAAAAGCAGCAACGGTACAAATGATCACAACACTCCGCTGGCAGCTCCATCTTCAACCTGTAGGCTTGTGGAACAAGACAAGCTGTTATGACAAGGGGGTATTCAAGCTGCAGAGCTCTACCTTTGCATGAAAAGCTTTGCTGTGAAATTAAGCTCACTGTTCTCACCCTTGCTTTGCAGCTAGGTTTGTGCTATACAAAGCCCATACTTATTCAGATGTTTATAATTTGGAAAAATGGGTAAATACATTTTTGAACCAAGTTCTTGCAAACCTACTCCAGCTTTATATCACATATATAACATCACATCTTCTATTAGAAGGCCTCTATCCAGGTTGTAAAAAGAAGACCTAACTGTATTATTAAATATGTTTTAAAGGCATTACGCCACCCTTACCCGTGCATGGGTCCAGACTGGCCACTGTTGACCATGTCTACCATATTCCCAAACATGGTGTTCATGCGGGGATCCTGGGTGCTCGACTCGGCTGTAGTAAAGTGATAATCCATCACTCGCTCAAGGTGAGCATGGGGAATCCCACCACCTCGATCTGATATTCTGTTGGCAGAAAACACAGTATAACAATGGATAGAGAAGTGCTGGGGATGACATGGGGACAAGAATTTAAGAAATTCAGGTGTAGGAGGATAGACAAACTTTTTAATCTTAAGACCAGCACTTTAACTGGGAGTTGGGAGCACCAGTCAGAGTCAGGAGTGTTTGGGGATAGAAGGAAGAAGCTTCTCCATATAAGGCAGGAATCTTCTGTATCATCAGGGGTCAAACTTTAGAAACGTTTTTATACTCAAGTATATTATCCAGGTAGACATTGCAATAAAGATGGGGAAACCGACGCTCCACTTGCAATGTTGGAAATGCATAGGAGCAGTGAAGTCTATAGAACTGGTCCTCATTACCTTATGATCAGGTCAATATCGTTGTTGGCAATCGTAATGGCTATGTCAGGAACATTGTATGGGGTGTCCAGGTGGCTCTCCATTGTAGCCCTAAAAGATCAAAATTGAAGCAGGTGCTTACAATGGTACAGAAAATAGGATACAGTTGTCAAATTATCTAATAATTGCTTCAAATTCCTTAGGGCAAACAGCAGAAATGACCCCTTAATTGGCCCTTCATTCTTGAGGCAGCCTCGGAGGCAGCTCATTGTGAGCTTAAAACACAATTTCCTAGTGTTGTTCAGAAAACCAAGGTAGGAAATGGCTTTTCACAGAGGGCTGGCAGGGCATGAATCAATTAATCTCATGACCCTGTAGATAACCACTATGAGGATGCATCTAATAAAGTACCAACCCAATAGATTTCTTTACAGTGACCATTGCCATCAGGCAAAGCTTGAGTATTTACACTGAGCCAGTTAGAGAGTATATCCGAAAGAGCAACTGAGTCAATGCAGATACATACACCAAAGATGTCTGAAGAATTAATCATCCCACAGTCTGAAGTTTTAAACTACACAGCCACTCACCTCATGGCGTTCTTCAGGAGCTCAGGAAGAATGTAATCCAGTGGCATTGGAATAAAAGGAAAGCGGGCAGCTACATGACCATTTATGCGGACCCGTGGGGCGTTGCCATACTTGTGTTCACACAGGCGCCTTCCAAAAGAAGATCAGAAAATAGGTTAACAGGTAATCACTAGTTTACTCACAAATAGCTACAACTGTGAACATTCCACATTCCTATTCAATATCAAATGGATTCTTTACTACAAAACTAAAACTAACAAAACATGATGCAAGTTTTTAGTGGTGATGAGACACCAAACTATCCAACACCAAATCCCACACAACGTTGAGTAGGCCAGCCCATACTGAACTTGCTAAAGCACCAACCGGTTTACGTAACACACAATATGACCAACAGGTTGGTCTGACTCTTAAAACCAAGATAAAGCTCTGTGAAGAGGGATTTTGGGCAGGATAGATGGAACAACCGACAATCAGTAAAGGGAGGCAAGGTGATGGGTGAAGCACTTAAGGCTGAAAGCAGCAACGCGAGACACAGACATCTGTGGTGCGGATGCTACCGCAATGGCAACTTTCAAAGATCGTTTTAGGCCATGAAGGTATTGAGACAAAAACATGGCCACAGACGTTTTCCTTAATATGTAGTTAAGTATGTCTTCTGAGCATCTCAAACAGAAATAAAATACAAAGATATCAAGCCATTCACTTCCAAATGAGCATTTGAGTGGGTGGTAAGCGGAATTTGATAGAGAGGGTGGCTTAGTCAATGGAGTGATCCATGAGATTGGGACAGATATTCACGGATCACATTTTCAAGCGCTAGTTCCCCTTAAGATGCCATGCAAATGGAGCCTGTACACATCTTTACAATTCTAAGGGGCTAGACGAGCAGGTTTGCATTTCTTCTGCAACAAAATTCCAAGCACAGTGTATAATACCCTTCCTGCGTCTGTGTCATATGTTCCAATAACCTAGCTGGTCCGACTACTGAGCAGATGCCTGGAGTTTAATTCGAGATGGAGGGAGTCAATAATGTGAAGTAACCATTAGGCCAGAAGTACAGAATTATAAGAGTATATTTTAGCTACTGTATGTTCGTTCTTTTATGGTCACATTTTGCTTTTATTAAAGCCAATAGGTCTCATCTATGCAAGAGCTATTGGCTTTGCCTGTAGGTTTTAGTCGTGTTGTACACCAGCTTGGCAGCGGTAGAGCAAGGCTAAAAGTTAGTGGCGTAAAGAAGAGTGTTGTGGAGCGTAGTGTAGTAGAGTGTCGTTTAGTACAGTGGGGTGTTGTTATAAAGTGGCCTATAGAGTGGAGTGTCATGCAGTTGCACAGAGAGGAGTGGCATAGTGTTGTGGAGGGAGTAGAGAGTCAGAGTGGAGTAGACTGTCAGAATACAGTATTGGTTGGGGAGTGGCGTAGAGTAGAGTGGTGTGGAGTGGAGTAGCTTGTTGTGTAGTGGCAGAGAAATGAGCAGTGTAGTTGAGTGAAATTGCATAGAGTGTCGTGGAGTGGTGTGGCGTAGAATGGAGTACTGGAGTGGAGTAGTGGAGTGTGTCGTAGGATAGTGATGTAAAGTGGCATGGAGTGGTGTAGAGGGAGTTGCTCGGAGCGTCAACGAGTGGAGTAGTGTCACACAGTGACTTAGAGTGGAGTTGAACGTTGTATATTGGAGTGTAATAGAGTGGAGTAGAGGGGCATGGAGTAGAGTTTAATGGAGTAGAGCAACAGGGTGGAGTGTTGTAGAATGGAGTAGAGTGACCTAGAGTTAAGTGGCATGAAATAATTTTAAGATGGCTGCCACTCTGTGCTTTACAAAAATGGAACTTTTGGTGACCTGTAAATCCCAAGTATTTGCACTAGAGAGGTGAATGCCAAGATAATCAAAATCTAGCACTTTTTCCAACTACTTCCTTTCCTGCAATAGTGACCCTCTGAAACCTATGCGAGGGTGGAAAGGTTTAACTGTTGTCTTGTTCGCATTAATTACCAGGCGTGATCAAAGCAGAATACGCTGAACTTATACAAAAGGAACATTAGGCCTTTGGGAGTTTTTGATACTAAAAGTATTGTCTGTGAATAATAAAGTGGGTATTTTAGTTCCCCCTAGAACCTTGGAGTAATTTTCACAGCCCAACAGATAATCAATGCAGCTATTTATAAACAGCAGGAATAGCATGGGGCAAAGACGCATCCTTGCTTGGCTCCTTTTGCAACCTTAAAAGGATCAGTATTTTCCCCATTTATACCCCATCTAACTAGTGACATACAGTACAGAGGTGCAGAGTAGAATAGAGTGACCTAGAGTGCAGTGACGTAGAGCGTAATGGTGCAAAGTAGCGTAGTCTGCAATGATGTAGTGTGCAGCAGAGTATAGTGGCACAGAGTGCAATGATGTAGGGTAGCTGATGTTGAATGCAGTGACGTAGAGTGCATAGGTTTTGAGTAAAGTGCTGTAGAGTACATTGGGTAGAGTACAATGGTTCAGAGTAGAGCGGTGTAGAGTAGTGCAGCGTAGAGTGAAAGAGTACAGTGGTGTAGAGTGGCGTAGAGAACAGTGGTGTAGAGTGGTGCAGCGTAAAGTGGCATAGAGTGCAGTGGAGTAGTGTTTTAGGGCATAGTGAAGTGGCATAGAGTAGAGTGGTGCAGGGTAAAGCGGAGTGGCATAGAGTAGTGGCGTAGTATGCATTGGTAGAGCAGAGTGATGCAGAGTCTAGTGAAGTGACATGGACTGGAGTGGGGTGGTGCAGTGGTATATATTAAAGTAGAGTGCAAAGGCATAGAATGGTACAGAGGTGTACAGTAAAGTAGCAGTGGTGCACAGTAGATTAGAGTTACGTAGAGTGTAGTGGCGAAGAATGGTGCAGTGACAGAGTTCAGTGTGGCAGAGTGCAGTTTTGCAGAATAGAGTGCATAGACGTAGAGTGACTTAGAGTTCAGTGACACAGAATGAAGTGGCATGGAGGACAGTGGTGCAGAGTAGAACAGTGTGTCAGAGTTCAGTAACAGAGTGCAGTGGTATAGAGCGCCATGGCATTGTGCCATGGTGTCTGAGTACAACAGCGTAGTCTTGCAAAGTAGCATATAGCGGTGTACAGCGCAGTGGTGTAGAGTGCATTGGTTTTGAGTAAAGTTTTGTACAGTGCATTGGAGTAGAGTGCAGTGGCAGAGTGGAATACAGTGGCACAAAATGCAGTGGTGTAGAGTACAGTGGTACAGAGTACAATAGAGTGGCGTAGAGTTCAGTGGCTTTGAGTGCCGTGGCATAGAGTGCCGTGGCATAGAGTGCCGTGGCATAGAGTGCCGTGGCATAGAGTGCCGTGGCATAGAGTGCCGTGGCATAGAGTGCCGTGGCATTCCATGGCATAGAGAACCATGGCATAGAGAACCATGGCATAGAGAACCATGGCATAGAGAACCATGGCATAGAGAACCATGGCATAGAGAACCATGGCATAGAGAACCATGGCATAGAGAGCAATAGCATAGAGCATGTGGCTGAGTAGTGTATAATGGTGTACAGAGTAGTGGCATAGAGTGTATTGATTCTGAGTATGGTAGAATGCAGTGGTGTAGAGTGCAGTGGAGTAGAGTAGATTGTTTCAGAGTAGAGTGAAGCAGCATAGAGTGCAGAGGCGTAGATTAGAGTGCAGTATGATAGGGTGTAGTGATGAAGAGTGGATTGGCACAGAGTGGATTGGCATAAAGTAAAGTGGCGTAGAGTGCAGTGCTGCAGAGTAGAATACAGGTGACGCAGAGTGCAGTGGTGTAGAGTACAATGGTGTAGAGTGCAGTGGCCTAAAATGTTGCAGGATAGAGTATAGTGTCGTAGAGTACAGAGGTGCATAGTAGATTGGCCTAGGGGGTAGTGGCCTACAGGGCATTATTTTTTAGTAAAGTGGTTTACAGTGTACTGGCCTAGAGTGCAGTGGTGTGAGTAGAGTGGCATAGAGTGGAGTAGTGCAGCGTAGATTTCAGTAGAGTGGATTGGCGCAGAGTAGATTGTTTCAGAGTAGAGTGAAGTGGCGCAGAGTGAAGTGGTGTACAGTAGAATGGTGCAAGGAAGAGTGGAGTGGTGCAGGGTAGAATGCAGTGGCATAGAGTGCAGCGGTGCAGAAGAGATTCAAGTGGCGTAGTGTGTATGGCATAGAGTGCACTGGCATAAAGTGGAGTAGAGTCCACTGAGGTAGAGCACAGTGGCATAGAGCGTTGTGTCATAGAGTGCTGTGGAATGGGGTAGAGTGCATTGGCATAGAGTGATGCAGAGTAGAGAAGCGTAGACTGAGGTGGCATAGAGTGTAATGTTGTAGAGTGCAGTGATGGACAAGTTACTTACCTTTGGTGACGCCTTATCTGATAGAGACATGATCTACCTGCAGATTCCTTACCTTTGAACTTCCAGGCGTCAGGCTGGATCCGAAAGATTTTTCTCAGCAGTACCCCTGCGCATTGGTAGTTGGTGTCGGTCGACTCCGCGTGACATCATCAACGTCCTGTTTGTCGTCATTGTGATGTTCGCCTGGTCAATTGAACCGGCGCACTGATGTAAGTACTTTTCACGACTTTGCACTCCAGAAGCATGGAGCCATGAAGTGACTGACCATGGTGTGTTAAAGATAGCTAGGGCCCTGAAGAAGAACAGCCCTGACACTAACAACAATTCAGCAGTGGGGTGGGGGAGGATGAATGGGTAGGTAAGGAATCTGCGGCTACATCATGTCTCTACCAGATAAGGCGTTACCAAAGGTAAGTAACTTGTCCATCTGAAAGAGACATCTAACTGCAGATTCCTTACTTTTGAACAGATACCCAAGCAATACCTCCCCTGGAGGTGGAACTGCAGAAACTGATCTGGCAGCCGAAGAAGAGCTCAGGGTGCCAAAAATAGCCCTTCAGAGGGCCAAGTAAAGGATAAATAGGAGAATATCTGACAGAGGCACATAAGGGATCAATAGACTGTTCTGTACAATATCTACAAAATCTGTTCCATCAGCAGTTCCGATACCAATTTCGTGGAGGGATGCCTGGCTGCCAGAATAACTTTGCAGACTTCGGGAGGAAGGTCAAAAGCGGTCAGCTGTTGCCGCTCAATCTCCACGCAAGGAGGCAGAGAGTGGATAGGTTTGAGTAGAGGACCCTCCCTTGCTGCTGTGACAAAAGATCCTCCTTAAGGGGCAGCCTGATCGGAGGATCGATGCTCACTGCCAGAAGCACGGGATACCAGACCCTCCATGCGCAGTCTGGAGCCACAAGACCGACTTGTTTTTTTTGTTAAATATTTTTATTGGCATTTAAACACTCGGAAAGCAGTACAATCAACGACTATCCCCCACCTGGGCATGTCAATATACAATTCCCATCGCATAAATTTCCCAGTTGTGAGTCCACAGTACATGGGGTAAATCGTTGCCCCCCCCAGCTACCCTGCAGGAGAACCCTTAGAGGCCCGCCACCCGGCGTACCCCCGTAGGCATATCATATACTCGCAGGGCGCGGGGTCTCCACTCAGAAGGTACCCCCATGAAATTGGAGCAGCCAAACAAAATTCAAACTTCAAACAACCACCCCCTGGTACGACCCTCCCCCCGACCACCCCCCCTACACCCACCCCCCCCTCCGGCATGACTGCTTGACAGGATACATGGTAATACATTCAAGTCGTGGACTCTACATCTCTGACCGTCCCAATCCAGGACCACCGACCACCCAGTTGTGCTATGTCCCAATCTCAACGCTCTACCCTATGCAGATGCAGGAGAGGCCGGGACCTGCCCGACCTCTGCCTCAGAGGCCTCATCCTCAACAGGGTCAGCAACTTTCAGTAGTTCCACCAGCGCACCCGAAGCTCGGGCCGACTCCATCGCCCTGTCACTATGCGCCCGGGCAGCCGACTGCGTTCGATGGACCGCCTCACAGTCTGCCCACCTAGTAAATTCCGCCCTCCACTTCTGCAATCGTGGTCCCCGTTGCAACTTGCAGTTAGCCGTTATTTCCCGCTTGGCTAGTACCAGCCCCAGGTCAATAAATTTACTAGTCAGTTTATTCCTGGAGGTGTGGGGGAACCAATGTAATAAGCTCGGGCTGATACCAAAGTCAATCTCCCTGTCCGTGATAGTGCATAGCAATGTCCACACCCCCCTCCAGTAGTCCCTAACCTGGGGGCAACCCCACAGCATGTGGCAGAGGTCGGCACCCTCCGCCCGACAGCGAGGGCAGAGCGCCGTGAGAGTATGGAAATAACTCTGAATCTTGGCTGGGGTAAGATAAGCCCGGTGCAAAATAAAGAATTGAATCTGCTGAAAGCGAGCATTCCTAGAACATTTCCAAGGGCGCTCTAGCAATTCGGCCCACACACTATCAGGAATTTCCCTGTCAATATCCTCCTCCCAGCGCTGCTTTAACCCGTCAAGAGGGGTCAGTCGTTCCGTCGTCATCCGCCGATATAAACACGTGACCACCCTGAGTGTGCCCGTCGCCAATACCACATACTGGCAAGATATGGAGGTCTGTGGCTCCGATAACCCGCTCCGCCACCGACGCTGAATGGCCGACACCAGAGCCGAGTGAAGCAAGTAATCCCCGCACGGCAGCTCATAACGCTCACGTACAGAGTCGTAGGGCAGAAGCACACCATCCTCGTATAAGTCCCCTATCGTTGTCAACCCCGCGTCGCACCATCCCGACAACGCCGCCCAGTTGCCCCCATGCGGAAGCTGCTGGCACATCAAGAGCGGTATCTCGGGCGCATAGGGACGAGCGACCCGCGCTCTCTGCTGACTCCGAGACCAACACTGCCGAAAAGTCTGCAGTTCAGCAGGCAAATCCCCCACGCGGAGCGGCTGCTGCAGGATTATCTTTGCCAGGATAGGGGCCGGTATCCGCCCCCCCGCACCCTCACCGATTCCCCGGAACTCTCGGGCCACAGCCTGGGTCAGCCACTGCAGTTGAGCAGCCAAATAATAAGTCTCCAGGTCGGGTGCCGCCAGACCGCCCTCCCCCCGTGGTCTCAGCAGCTTGTGCAAAGCTACTCGACGCCGGCCAGAATTCCATAAGAACCCCGTGATCATCTGCTGGAGCCGTTTAAATGTCAACGCCGGGACCCAGACTGGCAGCGTCCTGAAGTAATATAGCAGCCGAGGGAGTGCCACCATCTTAAGTAGAGCCACTCGTCCCATCAGGGAGAGTGGCAGCGTCTGCCAGAAGTCCATAGTACCCCGGAGACCACGCATCGCCCTGCCGATGTTACCCTCCACTAGGTCCGCGCGGTCATGGTAAATGCGGGTCCCCAAATATGTGATGCAACTATATTCCCAGCTGACCCCCTCCGTAGAGCTGGGGCCTCCCGTCGTCCGGGAGGCGGGGAAGAGGTACGACTTAGCCCAATTTACCTTCAGGCCTGCCAAGTCCTCCAGACAACCCAGCAATCTCTTGGCTCCCTCCAGATCACCCCGGGTATTGCTTAAAAACAGGAGGAGGTCATCCGCGTATAACGCGATATAGTGGGTATCATCGGCCACCTGAAGGCCCTCAAACCAACTGCCCTTTCGGGCTTGAGCCGCCAACGGCTCTATGGCTAGAGCAAACAGCAGTAGCGACAAGGGACATCCTTGGCGCGTTCCCCTGCCCACTGCGCACGGGGGGGACACCAGTCCCCCCGTTCTAGTATGGGCCGTGGATCCCCTGTAAAACAGCTCCGTCCAAGACACAAAGCGATCCCCCAGACCAAAGGCACGTAGGACCCGGAACAAATACGGCCATTCCAAGCTGTCGAAGGCTTTTACCATGTCGACCGAGAAAATGGTAGCAGTGTGGGAGCTATTCGACACAGCCTCTAGTACCCGAAGGAGACGCCGGACATTACCGGCCGTATCGCGCTTGGGGATGAACCCTGCTTGATCTCTGTGCACCAGCCGAGCCATGTAGGGCAGGAGTCTGGAGGCCAATATCCGACTCAAGATCTTGTAATCGGCTGTGAGAATTGACAGCGGGCGGTATGCGGCCACCTCAGAGGGGGACTTCCCCGGCTTCAGCAAAGGCACAACCAGCGCTTCCCGCATCGTAGCAGGGAGCCTGCCCGCAGCCCGTGACTGATTGTAGAGGGATACCAGCTTAGGCGCCAAGACGTCAGCATTAGCCGCGTAAAATTCAATAGGGAGCCCATCCATCCCGGGGGATTTCTTCCGTGCCATATGCTTGATCGCCCCTCGGACCTCTCCAAGCGTGACCTCCCGGCCCAAGACGTCCGCCTCCCCTTTGTTGAGAGCTGGTAAATCGCCATCAACCAGAAAATGCTCCAGCCGGTCGTCATCTAATTCTACTCTGCTGGTATACAGCGCCTCGTAGTAGCCAGCGAATATGGAGTTTATACCTTGCTGGGTATGACACAATTCCCCTGCTGGGTCCATCAGCGCCAATGTAGGGCTCGATTGCTTCAAGGGATTCGCAAGCCACGCCAACAACGCACCAGACTTATCCCGCTCCGCATGAGCTCTAGTCAGGTAGCGCTTATGGTCGTAAGATCGTAGTCTCTCCACCCCCACCGCCACCGCTTCGCAGGCCTCCAATAAGTCCCCCTGCCTCTCCGGATGTTCCGGGCGGTCGCGCTCTAGGACGCGGAGGCGCTGATCAGCAGCGTCAATGTCCTTAAGGAGGTCCCTCCGCACCCCTATCTTCTGCGCAATACAGAGCCCCCTCGCTACCACCTTGAAGGCGTCCCATTCCACTGCCAGTGTGGAGGCGGTGCCCTCATTCTCTCGGAAGTACTTAAACACCCCCTCACCGATCGCATCGCGGTAAACCAGATCGTCCAACAGCTCCTGGTTGAGCCGCCACGCAGAAACGGGCGGGCACCGTGGGGTCCAGCACAGCCGCAACAACAGGGGATTATGATCTGACAGGGTTCTGGACAAATATTCGCTGTTCTGGACTGCCACGTGTATATCAGGGGAACAAAGCACTGCATCCAACTGCACATGCAAGTCATGAATCATGGAGAAAAAGGAGTAATCCCTCTCATCCGGGTGATGCTCCCTCCAAGTATCTACCAACCCCCAATTGGTCTGCCATGCACCGCGGGCCCTGGCCGCCCCAACAGACGGCGCTATCAAAAGCGACGGGTGGGACCTGTCAAGCGCTATATCTGTCACCGAGTTAAAATCACCCCCAATCATGAGTGGACCAGTCAAGAATGAGGAAAGCTTACAGGACAGTGAATCAAAGAAGGCCTGTTGCCCAGTGTTTGGGGCGTAAACACTACCCAGGGTAAGGTCCCGCCCATCCAGCCTGCCCTGCACGAGTACATACCGCCCCTCTGGGTCCACGACCTGTCGCGCCATCTGGAAGGGGACACCAGCCCTGATCCACACCAGCACCCCCCGTGCAAATGCCGAGAAGGAGGTATGGTACACTTGTCCCCTCCATCTGCGGCGGAGCGCCAATCCCTCGCCACCCGCAATATGAGTCTCCTGGAGGAACGCCACCTGCACCCCCCGTCTGATCAGGTAGGCATGAATCTTATGCCGTCTGCTCATGGTATGTAAGCCCCGTACATTCCACGTTATGCACTTCAGGTCATTCAGTGTACCCATGGTCTGTTATACATCCAGTGTCTCAAGGTCAGCTCACTGCAGTCATGCCGGAAACCCCAAAAAACATCCCACAACTCCCCAACCCCCCTCCCAAGGACAGTTACCTCCAAACTAGTACCCATCCAAACATCCTGTAACTGATTGCGCATCCCTCCGACTACTCCAGAGGCAAGGGCGAGCGAAGTTGGCCCAGGGTGGTACCCCGATCAGCCAGCCCACAGCACCCGCCTAGAGAAGAAGAACCCCCCTCCCAAAAGCCTCCCAGCTCGCACGTGAGCCAGTGCGCTGCAGCAAGGGACCCAACCTATTCCAAACCTGATCCGGCCCTAAGTCAGACTATATCATCCACACTCTGCGGCGTGACCACCGGAAGTCTTGTGCTGCTGGTCGAAGAGTCATCCGTTCCACTCTCTGCTGATTCCTCCGCAGAAGTCTCCTCCGCAGCCCGTACCAGCGGACCAGGCGAGCCAGAGACCGACTCAACCGCCCGCAAGGCCGCCGCCCTTTCCCGTTCCGCTTGCGCCATCGAGGGTCCCTGTTGGGCACTCCGTCGTCGTCGCCTCAGGCCAGACCCTCCAGAGCGGCCTCCTCGGGGCGCCGTCCCTCCGCCGCGGGCCGCAGCTGACAGTCCCCCTGTGTGCTTTTCCATCCACTCCCAGGCCTCCGCAGGCGAGTCAAAAAAATGGGATGCGCCCTCAAGGACCACGCGGAGTCGCGCCGGGAACAAGAGGGAGTATTGTAGGTTTGCCGCCCTCATAGCTTTCTTGACCTCCAAGTAAGATGCCCTCCGCCGCTGGACCTCCAGTGTATAGTCAGGGAACAGCGTCACGTTGCTATTCCCCACCACAAAAGGTCCCGCTGTTCTAGCCCTCTGCAGCAGCAGGTCCCGGTCGCAGTAGTGGAGTAGACGGGCAATCACTGGCCTCGACGGTCTCCCCGGCGCCGGGGGACGAGCCGGGACCCTATGGGCCCGCTCCAGGGTGTAAAAGCCAGACAACCCCTCCAGGGCCACCACCGTTTTAAGCCATGACTCGAGGTACCCCACCATGTCGTTCTCCTCCACGCCTTCCGGCAGCCCCACCACCCGGACGTTGTTTCTTCGATTTCATCCTTCCGCGTCCTCCGCCCGGCGTTCCAGGGTGGTCACCCTTGTCGTGAGCTCATGCAGCTGCTGGGCCACCTCCGCCTTAGCCGGCACCAACTCCGCCAAATGCGTTTCAGTGTCTTTGACCCGTCCCGCCAGTTTCTTGTGCTCATCGCGCAGCAGGCCGAGCCCGACCGACACCGTCGCAATGTCTTGGTGGAGGGTGGTCTTCAGGTCTGATATAGCTGCTAGGATTTCCTGCAGCTGCCGCTGCACAGGGTCCCCGGCCGCCTCCTGCGGCAAGCCAGAGGGCGCCCCCGCCGGCCCACAGCCCGAGACCACCCTGGCCCTGGGCTTACCCATGTCTCCGGGCCCAAGCGAGGCACTCCAATCCGCGGGCAGGGGCAAGTGTTCGAGGACTCTCGGGTAGTGCCAGCCAGGAGGGCGAACGGCAACAGGTCACAGGCAGCCCCAGAGGACCAACAGTTCCAGCCGAGTCCCCCCAGCGATTTCTGGGCCGCCGCGCTCACCCTCTGACCGCAGTCTGCACCAGGACTCTCAGCGGGGCTCCCAGCAGCAACTCTCCCCCGTCGGGATCCTCGGGGCCAGCCCCCCAGCGCATAGGCAAGGCGCGCCCCCTCCCTGCTCAGCAAAGCCGGGCCCAGTCAGGTCAGGTCCCTCGCCTCTGTCCGCAGTAGTGATGGCCGGGCAAGGCCGCGGGGAGCTGCAGCGCCTCAGCAGTCCCGGGCCGCCCCTTCTGCAGGCCCGCCAGGCAAGTCAAGTCCAGGGTCCCCAAACAGACAGCCCCTCACAGGCAGACCGCCTCTGAGCTCGCACCACGCTCGGGCAGCTACAGCAGCCGCCTTCCCCAGCAATCAGGTTGCAACGTCTCTCGTGGCCGCGGCGCTCCTCTCGGGCCAGCCGCAACCCCAGCAGCCTCCGTCCTTCTCCGCACCCGCCAGCCACAGAGGCCGCCAGTGGCCCCAGACAGGGTGTCCACTCACCACACAGATGGGCAGTCGGGAGAGTCCTCTCGGGGTGCCCCACCAGGCCGAACACCTCTCACCGCCGGTCGCAGCTCGTTCAGCACGTCCCCGCAGGCCACGGCCCACTCGCCACGTGGGATCCGCGAGCTCGCGCCAGCCCGCACTCCGCCGCACAGCTCCAGGCAGTTAGGGCAGCTCCCCGGTCAAAGCCCGACAGGGGCACAGCTCCGGCGCTCCGCGACTCTCGGCGTGGAAAGTCACAGCGAGGGTGCCTCACGCCGCCAGGATCCCACAGAGGCAGTTGGGAAGGGGTGACATCCGTTTATCAGGAGTTATCAGCGGGTCGATGGGCCGACCTACGGGAGCTTCACCTCGGTGCGGCCATCTTGCTCCAGCGCCACCTAGCGCCCTTCCGCCACAAGACCGACTTGTGCCAGGCCGCTCCTGATTTTCTTGAGCACTCTGGGCAGGAGTGGTATAGGCAGAAAGGCGTACAGGAGGCCTGAGCTCCACTTGTAACGAAAAGCTCCGCCGAGCGAGACGCACCCTGGAAACTCCAAAGCGCAAAACTGCTGCCCGCGCATTCTCTTCGGAGACGAACAGATCAAACCAAGGCTCTCCCCAGAGCTGAAAGGGATCTTGTACCACCTCCGGATGGAGACGCCACTTGTGATCTACAAGGCACCTTCGGCTGAGTTTGTCTGCTCTGGCATTCAGAGAACTGGCCAGATGTTGAACCACCAGGTAATTGCCCTGCATTCCAGCCAAGTCCAGAGATGCAGGGCCTGTTGACAGAGTCCACGACCCCGCACCGCCCTGTTTGTTGCAGTAACACATGGCAGTAGTGTTGTCCGTGAAGACCTGAACCAACCTTCCCTTGATGGACAGTAAAAAGGCTTTCAGTGCCAATCGGATAGCCCAAAGCTCCAATAGGTTGATATGAAGCTGAGTCTTCTGATCTCCACCTCCCCCAAAAGGCCGTCCCATCCCAGAAGAGGCGGATCCGTCACTACTGCGAGATCTAAGTGGGAAAGGGAGAGGGGTCTGCCTCTGACCCAACTGCGGTTCGTCAGACACGACTGCAGGTCTTTCGCAGTGACCTCTGATATCTGAACCACGTCAGTGAGATTTCCTCGATGCTGCACCCATTGAAACTTCAGGCCCCACTGCAGAGCCTGCATGCGCCACCTTGCATGGTCCACCAGCAGGATGCAGGAGGCCATGAGGCCCAACAGGCTCAGAGTCACTCACCGAAATTCAGGATATAGGCTAAAACAACAGTATCATAGCCTGAATATCCTGGACTCTTCATTCAACAGGATAAGCCTGAAACTGCACCATGTCTGAACCGCTCAAATTAAAGGGAATCAGGTGCGACTTTGGAACGTTGATAGTGAACCCCAGCAAATGCAGGAGGTTCACCGTAGTCTGGAGGTGGGAGACGACTGCTTGGGATGAGCCCGCCTTCAACAAACAGTTGTCGCGATAGGGGAAGACTGGAACCCCTGATCTCCGCAGATGGGCTTTGACCACCGCCATCACCTTTGTGAACACCCGAGGGGCACTGGTGAGGCCGAAAGGGAGCACGGCAAACTGAAAGTGCTTGTGGTCCACCGTAAACCACAGGTAGCGCTGATGGGCAGGCAGGACGGGAATTTGAAAATAGGCAAGTCCAGCGCTACCATCCAGTCTCCCGGGCCCAAGTCAGACAGGACCCAAGGCAGGGTGAGCATCCTTTTTGAGGAAGTACGTCCTTCTTTGGGACCAGAAAATAGCGAAGTAACAACCTATTTCTGGCCTGGGAACCCTTTCTGTAGCTCCCTTGGCCAAGAAAGTTTTGACCTCCTCATGGAGTAAGGCAAGGTGATCCTCTGTCAGCCGATGGTACACTGGTGGCATGGATGGAGGGGTAGTCTCGAAGGGGAGGGAGTAGCCCCTCTGGAATATTTGCAACATCCACCTGTCCGAGGTGATATCTTGCCACTAGAGGAGATGATGGTGTATTCTGCCACCAACTGTCCATGAATGATCCTGGGGATTGAAGTAGGAGGGTTTTGTGGTGGAGAAGGGGATCGTGGCTTGGCTCGACTTCTGGCCTCCCGCCCGTCGGGGTGAACCGTGTCCACAGCCCCGCAGAGGTTGCTGAACTTACAGGACCTCTGGCCAGAATAGGGTTGGTGCGGTTGGTAGCCCCTTCTGGAGCCACGAAAGCAGCGAAAAGCAGATACAGGCCGGGATGTTGTGGTGAGGCCCAAGGACTTGGTGGTAGCCCATGAGTCCTTGAAATGCTCAAGTGCAGCATCTGCTTTGTACCCGAAGAGACGAAAGCAGCCAAAGGGCATGTCCATAGGATTAGCCTGGATCTCCCCCAAAAAACCAGACGTCCTCAACCAGGCGTGGCGAGACATCGCCACCGTGATGGTAATCGCTCCGCCCAGTGAGTCTATTGCATCCAAGCCACATCGGATGGTGAACTTCGCTGACCTCACACATCTGAAATAGCTTGGGAGAGTAGAATCCGGTGCTCCTCCGAGACTCTGGGCAGCACCTGAGCAACCATGTCCCATATCGAATGGGAGTAACGGCCCAAAAGGCATATGGGGTTCACCAACCGCAATGCTAGACTGGCGGAAGAGAAAATTTTCTTCCCAAAGCTTTGTATTTTCTTGGATTCCCTGTCTAGGGGTGCCTGAAGGTAAAACGCCACGGATAGTGGAAGCTTGAACCACCAAGCTTTGAGGGGTGGGGTGTTCGGTGAGGAAAACTGGCCCGCCAGGTGCAGGGCGATGGTGACGGGCAATCGTTCTGTTCAAAGGAGCCCCTGTGCTGGGCTTGGACCAGGTGCCCAGAAGAACATCCGTCAAGGCCTCATTCGAAGGCAACAAGTGTTACGAGCTGGAGACGCCAGGCTGCAGGACCTCTGTGCGATAGCTCTTCAACCTGCAATATCCAAATCTATCAATATCTATGGATTGCTATTCTACAAAATGGATGCAATGATTCACAGAGCAGAGAACCGATCACACATTCAGAGAACTCTTAGCTTTGTCAGACCACTTTTAGTTTAGACGACTTCATCCTCTACTAGGTTTACAAATCATCCCACAATGCGGCCTCATTGGTGGTGATGTTTTGTTTTACGAACTTGGCAAACACAGCTGACAAGACAGTAAACTCCTGGAAATCATTGGCACCAAGAACCACAATTTGAAATTCCAGGACTTTAAGTGGAATGGAATGACCTCTGCCTTACTTGACCGGGTGTTAGAACTCAAATAGTCAGGAGGACAGGGCAGCCAAAATCTAGGAGACTGAAATTGACAAAGCTACCATGAGTAGCTGGTTACGAAGTAGCTTGGATAAACAAGAAAGGTTAATGTATGTCTACAAGAATCCATATTTCATGAGCACACCTCATACGTCACAAATAGCCTACCACCTCCGAGATCCAAAAAGAAAGGCTCACACTCTTGCCATTTATACTCACCAGACCTCAAGGAGAAGAAACAGCCTATACACAGGGAAGAAACACCGATTTCTACCACTTAGCAAAACAAACCTAAATATCTCCGTTCTAGTCGGAGTTGAAACAGAAGCTACCAAACTATCGAAACAAACATAGATCAACATTCAAATCGATGATGTAGAAATAGCCACAAAACTTGTAAAGCGTGCATTCAATCCAATACTGATTGCAGTAGTCTACTCTAGGTACAATAAAGTCAAACATTTGTTGATTTATTCCACTGTAAAATGTTAAACATCAGCAAGGAAGCACCCTTCCCACTACACTTTTCCTTACTATCCCAGTCAACAACCCAATGGAGCATTGAATTCTCAATCGCGTCACCGATTGGATTCTCGCCAATGGCTCATTGATCGCTATTTACGATCACAGGACCTCCCCCTTACAGACCAGCCGTAAGTGTCAACTTTAAGCACCATGTACCCTTGGGTTATTAAACATAAAATTCACCTTGGAGATTTCCACTCTAATTAACAGGCTCTTTTGGTTTGTAACCACAAGGAGCCTTTTGGTATTTATCCCAATCTGGACACAGATAAATAGGGTGCCCCCTCTTGAACAATCACCCTTCCACCATTGGATATCAGGGTCCTGACCTTGCTAATTAGCAAGAGTGTGATTATTACTGATTCAGCGCCCGATACAGATACCCAAGCACCTCGAGTCCCCAGGAATCCCCTGTCCGGAAGAGACCCCCGTACACCGAGCTGGGTCGGAACGTCATCCATCATTAAAATGGATAGTCTTTTGAAGTACTAGAAAAGAATCTGGCCATTTATCTGGCAAATTAAACCAGAATCTAAAGACATCCTTTCCTCCAATAACCTTCTTAAAATACAGTCACTTTTCTTGAATACAAATTGGTTATGGTCACTTCAGTGGGTTCATAAACGTCTCAAGTTTTTTTTAATCGAGATTGATGTACTGTATATATACTGGGTGTGTGTGCATGATTTTACAATTAGAGGCTAGATCAGGTGAATCTAAAAGAGCATACGATACATGCACCATGGACCATTGAAGCCGAAGCAATGCATCATGCCCATCGATTCCAAAGCATCTTCTTGAATCAGAATGCGAGGTTTGCCACACAGGAGTCATCTCAATGATCAGGGGACAAACAGAGGTTACAAACCTTGAGTAGACCTGTCCTGGGGTACTTTGCGTGGCAAGTAGGACAGAACCTAAATGGAGTCCTATCCATAAATCAGACATTCTTGGATGTCAAAGTGATTGTACACTGGTGAAACTGAGCCCCGCACAGTCAAAATCGTCGGCTGCGAGATGGAGTCAAAGGAACACGCAATGGTGCAGACCAACGAGTAAGCGAGATTAAAAAGTCAATCAATGAGGAACGGATCTGAGGGCCCGGTGAGAACACCACGTGGCTTTGAACCGGAGCTCACAGAGACTCGCCTGAGGCAGACCGGTGGAGAAAAACAATAAACATTAGAGCAAATGACCATGCGCATTACAAGAGATATGTGGAGTCAATATAACTTGAAACTCCAAAAGACTTCTTCGAACAAAAAATAGTTGTACACGTCCAAACCCAACACTATATGGCAGGAGTATGCACAGCATGTGCATCTACAGCTACACATGCCACAAACACATTTTTATCCACATTTCCAACCAAGAACATTTTAAAGGAAATATAAAATGATCATTTGCAGATACCAGCAACATGAAGAGTCAGCCCTGTAAGAAACTGGCTCTATATATACTACACTAAAATGAGGTATAGTGTGTATAGAGTCCAAGCGTCCCCAGAGGTAGGCAGAGGTTAAAGTTAGATAGAACCTTACTCTCTAATAGTGGTAGCTTCGTCGAGCAGTAAGGCAGTATCAGAGGACAGTGTTAAGCATATGATGTATACACTGAGTCAGCAAATGAATTCACACACTCGAGAACTGAACTCTAGGCCAATTGTGCTAGTATAAAAATATACTGTTGTTTATTTTTAGAACCAAGCAGGTCTGGTACACGTAAGCATTAAATACTTTTCAGTAATAAGTTACTGGATATAGAACAGTCTGAAAATGAAATAGAAATTGTACTGTGTTTGATTTACAGTGGAGCAGTAGTATGCAACACTTAGCAAATACAGTACATTGAAATGAATAGGCTTTTTTAGTAAATTGCAGGTAAGTTACTTTTTACATTACTTTTCTAACTCAGTGCTGGATACCTAGATTCAGCACTGGGACATTTCCTAGAAACAGGTAAGCAATTACATTTTGGTTATTCGCATGATTTTTAAAGAATATTTTCAGTTTTCAAAACTCCACACTTAAAAGCTTTTTGGAGCAGTACATTGAAATGAACAGGCTTCTACAGTAAATTGCAGGTAAGTTACTTTTCACGTTACTTTTCTACCTCAGTGCTGGATACCTAGATTCAGCACTGGGACATTTCCTGCAACCAGGTAAGTAAACACGTTTTGGTTATTTGTGCGATTTTTAAAGAATATGTTTAGGTTTCAAAACTCCACACTTAGAAACGTTTTGGAGAAAAAGTGTCAATGTTATCCTATGGAAGGAAAAAAGGTTCACAGGTAAGTAAACGGCTGTGGGAGTTAAGGTTCTGGGGTTAGACTCCGGGGTCTCCCAGGGTCAGTGATGCCCCGTTGTTGCACCCTCAGCGGCACTAGGGCAGCCGGGTGCAGAGTGTTGAGGCCCAATGTTATCCAATGGGGGATAGGGGGCCTCCGGTTGGTGGCTGTTGGCAAGCAGGCCACGAGGCTGTGGGAGCAAAGCTCCTAGGGATTAGCTCAGGGCAAGTTGGGGACCAAAGTAGCACCAAAGGTGCAACCTCAGCGGCACTATGGCGGCTGGGTGCACGGTGCTGTTTTGAGGTCGGGTGCCCTGTTCTTTTCAATGGAGAACCTACGGTACAAAGGAAAACTGCAGGCTCGGGAACGAGGATCTTCTGGGTGCGACCACCACTTCGAGGGGTAAGTTGGGATGTCGTGGATTGGTTAGGCACTGTTGGTTTGGGCACACAAGGCCGTGGGGCGTCGGGTGCAGGGGTGCCTTGGGATGTCGGATTTTCTTACCCGCTCTGGTCGCGGTAGGGGGGTCCTCTGGATTGAGGCTGCAGGCGTCGTCCGGAGGCTTCAGGCAGGTCAGGGCTCGCCGGATCTCGGGTCAGGATCGCGGGGGGCACCTTCTCATGGTGTCGTTCCGCTCGGGCCGGGTTCAGTGGGTGCAGAGTGGGCTGGATTCACGGTCTCTGGCTGGCACCAGAAGCTGCAGTTTGAACAAGTACGGTGTTCACGGGAAATTTCAGTCTTTGAAGTGAAGGCTGGCAGGTCCTCTTGGGTTTTTGAGGTTGCTGGCTGCAGGACACACCAGGGTTTCGCAGGAGCAGGTTCAAGGGGAGACAGGCCTGTAGGGCTGGGGCCACATCAGTGGACGTTGTCCTCTTGTTAGCTCTGCACGGCTCTTCGGTCCTTCTTCTTATCTTCTTTTATCGTTGTTGCTGGATCTCAGGAAGGAAGGTTCAGGGTGCCCCCTAAATACTAAATTTAGGGGCGTTACAGGTAGGTAAAGGGCAGGGACCAATGGGTTCCTTCCCTGGGGTGGGTACACCCCCTATTCTGCCACTCTCCAGTGGGAGGGGGGCAGGAGCCTGTCTCTGGTTGGCTGGGTTCCCCCATCCTCAAGATAGTGGGGACTCGAGGTTGTGCTTCACCTCGCCTCTCCTACCTGAGGGGTGGAGTTTGGTAGAGGTGGGCACACCTCTCTTCTTCACTTGTTTCTCCCGCCAGTTCTCCGGCCCAAATTGGGGGGTAGAACCAGTGGGGACCAGTTGCTGAGTACAGCAAGTGGTCTGGAGAAGCTCACAAAGGCGGCATGACTTTGAAGCTTCAACTTTGTGAACCCGGCCCATCCTGGGAGAGGAGGCTTGGCACCTCGTCCCAGGATGTGTTTTGTTTCAGGCCCCAGTGAGCAGCAGCTCTCGACCCAGGGGTCGAGAAACATGTCTGGTGGTGGCAGCCTAGGCAGCCACTCAGTCAGGTCACTAGAAGCTGGTCGAGTTTCAGGGGGCATCTCCAAGATGCCCTCTGTTGTGTATTTTACATTAAATCCCACACTGGCATCAGTGTGGGTTTAATGTGCTGAAAAGTTTGATACCAAACTTCCCAGTCTTCAGTGTAGCCATCATGGTGCTGTGGAGTTCGTAATGACAAACTCCCAGCACCATATACTCTTAAATGGCAGCACTGCACTTACAGAGCCCAGGAATGGACTTGGGCACTGTAGGGGTACAGGGCTCATGCACCTGTACCCTCACCACTGGCATAGGGCACCCAGCTAGAGGGGTGACTGATGTATGCCAGGGTAGTGGTTTGTGGGCATGGCACACAAGGATGTGTGCCATGTCGACTCTTCACTTTGTTCTGCACCAAGACACGCAGCCTGCAAAGGCAGTGTGTGAGTGTCAGGGTACAGGGCCTCTAAGTGTGGCACAATAAGTGCTACAGCCCTTAGAGGCCTTCTCTGTTCACAGTGCCCTGGGAACCTGTGGTACCATTTACCATGCAGTTTTAGGGAAGGAACATAGGCTCTGGGTACCTGATTAGCAGGAGCCCAGGGCACACTCAAAGAACATCAGCAATTCAGCAAATAGTGGGGGCATATCATGCAAGAAAGAGGGCACTTTCTCACAAGCCCTGATTAGCTATGAGCCAACAAAGAGCCAAGGATTTTAGATTAACTATGTTGAGGTGCTCTGGCTGTAAAAAAAATCAGGAAATGGACATAGTGGTGTAAATCCATCTCTATTTTAGAATAACTGTTTTTGGACAATCCCTGCAATCTTGGAAGCAGACCAAATAATTCAGCGATCAAGCAATAGTAAAATGAGTACGAAATAGATTTTTTGTATAAAAAAAAAAATCTCCTTACCTGGCAAAGTCCACCCACTTCTCAATGATCTTCTTTGGAGACAGGCGTGTGCAGATGATTCCCACAAAGTCTGGCTATGGATGAGAAAAAGGCATATACTAGGTGAGCTTCCAGTGTATTACCCACTCAAGTTCTCATATGTCCTGCTCATGCCAAAAAGGTGCAATTTATCTTGTTTAATATAGTCAGAACATTGTGCAGAATACGGTTTTACAGTCTATATGGAGTGGGGAGTTATTTATTTGCAACCTTAATTCTCCAGCGCAGGTATGCTGCTTGGATTTACAGCTCTTCAATGTTCCCTAGCAAAGAGAGAAGCTAAGAAAGACTTTAAGGAACAAGTTACTTACCTTCGATAACGCTTTTTCTGGTGGATACAGTATCTGCCTGTGGATTCCTCATCTTGTGAATATCCCCTGCGCCAGCATTCCACGGAATTTTTTCCCCAGCTCTCCACGCCGACGTGGACGTCATAATTCCACGGCTCCGTTCGCGACTCCGTATGACGTCACCGGTGCCATAAGAGAGCCACGTCGGCGTGATGACGTCAGTTCCACCCATTTTTTACGTGCCTCCGAGGCGAACTGGTGGACCGACAACAGATTCAAAGTATACACAGTATAAAACATTCGAACAAATATACACAGTACATAAACAAAAGGAAAGCTAAAGAACATAAGCATTTCCTATAAATGTACCAGATAGAAAGAAGATACAATGTAAAACAACATTGTCAAGCAAGGTATCCTTTAAGGTATACAAAGGTGGACAACGGGGAGGGGGGTGGGTCAGTGAGGAATCCACAGGCAGCTACTGTATCCACCAGAAAAAGCGTTACCGAAGGTAAGTAACTTGTTCTTCTGATGGATACATCTGCCAGTGGATTCCTCACCTTGTGAATAGATTCCCACAGCAGTCCCACTCCCGGAGGAGGGTGTCCACATTCCTATACCAAAAAGTCCTGCAAGACAGAGAGCGCAAAAATGGCCCTCCCTCATCATCTCAGAGTCTAAGCAATAATGCTTTGCGAAAGTATGGAGGGAGGCCCAAGTCGCGGCCTTACAAATGTCTGCAACTGGAACACCCCTGGCCAAAGCAGAGGTGGTAGACTTCGCTCTAGTTGAATGAGCTCTAATACCCTCAGGAGGAACCTTACCAGGATCTTGATGGTTAGGATGATCCACCTGGACAGAGTGCGCTTGTGCACAGCTTTGCCTTTTGAGTGTCCAATATAGCCCACGAAGAGCTGATCTTCCAAACGAAAATCCTTTGTTCTGTCCAAATAAAAGCTCACTGCTCTTTTAGGGTCCAAGCGGTGAAGTCTCTCCTCCTCCTTGGAAGGGTGAGGGGGAGGATTAAACCCAGGGAGAGTAATGGACTGCCCCAGATGAAATAGAGTAACTACCTTAGGTAGGAAAGCAGCCCTGGTCCTGAGGACCATCCTTTCAGCATGTAAGGATAAAAACAGGGGTTTTGAACTAAGAGCTTGAAGCTCACTCACCCTCCTTGCCGAGGTTATGGCTACAAGAAAGACCGTTTTAAAGAACAACAGCCTCAAAGGACAGCTATGAAGGGGCTCAAAAGGGGACCCCCATCAAAAAAGTTAAAACAAGATTAAGGTCCCACTGTGGCATTACAAAGGTTTAAATAATGACGGCTGATCTGGAAGACATAGAAAAGCCGATAAGGCTGATAAATAGCCCTTAACCGTGGCCACAGCACAACCCTGCTGAGCCAAGGAAAGAGCAAACTGAAGCACATTTGACAAGTGGGCCTTTAAAGGGTCAATGGACCTCTCTCCACACCATTTTACAAACTTAGACCATCTATAGGAATAAATTGACTTAGTGGAGTGTCGCCTTGATGATAAAATAACATCCACTACGTCCGGTGGGAGAGAGAAAGAACTCAGGTTCAATCTCCAGGCATGGAGGTGGGGGTGTAGAACCTGCCCCTCCGACTGAGAGAGGAGATCTGCCCTGAGAGGGAGACGGAGCGGAGGGTGCGACGAAAGGTGAAGTAGATCTGTGTACCACACCCTTCTTGGCCAATCCGGGGCGATCAATATAACTTGGGCCCGGTCTTGGCGAATCTTCCTCAGAACCCAAGGAATCAAGTGTATGGAAGGAAACGCGTAAAGGAGTGGTGAGCCCCAACTCAATTGAAACGCGTCCCCCAATGTCCTCCTGCATCGGAAACTGGATACTGCAGAATGACGGGTAATGCGCGTTCTCTTGAGTGGCAAACAGGTCCACCCGAGGAGTCCCCCACGTCCGGAAGACGTGCTGAACTACCTCTGGATGAAGCCTCCACTCGTGGTCGACGGAGAACTGTCGACTGAGACTGTCCGCATGCACCTTCAGCACCCCGGCCAGATGATTCACCATCAAGCAAATCCGATGATCCTGAGCCCAGGACCAGAGCCGCAACGCGTCTCTGCAGAGACGGTACGACCCTACTCCTCCCTGCTTGTTGACATACCACATCGCGGTAGTGTTGTCCGTCAGGACTTGAACCGACTGACCGCGAAGGGAAGGGAGAAAGGCCTTGAGCGCCAAACGTATCGCCGGCAATTCTAGAAGATTGATATGAGACAATCTTTCCTCTGGAGACCAAAGACCCTTGATCTCCAGATCCCCCAGATGAGCACCCCACCCCAGGGTGGAGGCATCCATTATCACTGTGGCCACCGTAGGAGGAAGATGAAAGGGCTTTCCTTGAGACAGATTGCCCTCCACGCTCCACCAAGACAGAGCCGCTGCAGCTTCTCTGGAGATCCTGACTGACTCCCTGAGATCCCCGTTGTGCTGATACCACTGCCTGCGGAGACACCACTGGAGTGCCCTCATGTGCCACCGTGCATGGTTGACCAACAGGAGGCCAACAGACCAAACAGGCGAAGAACCTTCAGAACTGGAACAACCGCTCCATTGTGGAATAAAGTGATCATCTCCTGAATGTTGAGAATTCTTTGCGGAGGAGGAAATGCTCGACACACAGTAGTGTCCAGTACCGCCCCTATGAACAGGTTGCGCTGAGAGGGCGCCAGGTGAGATTTGGGCACATTGATTGAAAAACCCAAGTTGAATAACAGATGAGATGTTACCTGCAGATGATGTTGCACCATCTCTGGTGACTCTGCTTTCAGAAGCCAGTCGTCCAGGTAGGGGAAAACCGGAATCCCCGACCTCCTGAGATGGGCAGCCACCACCGCCATCACCTTGGTGAAGACTCGAGGTGCAGTAGAAAGACCAAACGGGAGAACCGCAAACTGGTTATGTTGCGACCCAACCGTAAAATGGAGATACTTCCTGTGCGACTTCAGGATTGGGATGTGGAAATACGCATCCTGCAAGTAGATCGACAACATTTAGTCTTCTTGCTGCAACGCTTGAAGAACCTGTGCAAGGGTTAGCATCTTGAATTTCTCCTGCTTCAGGTAAAAGTTCAAGATTCTGAGGTCCAGGATTGGACGCAATCTGCCGTCCTTTTTGGTAATCAGGAAATACCGGGAGTAGCATCCCTGACCCCTTTCCTGCTCTGGAACCACCTCTATCGCACCTTTTTGTAGCAATGCAAGAACCTCCTTCTGCAGAAGAAGCAGATGGTCCTCTGAGCAAAAACGTTGGCAAGGAGGGTAAGGGGGAGGAAATTCCCGAAAGGGAAGGGCGTACCCATTCTCCACAAGGATTAAAACCCAAAGGTCTGTCGTGACCGATTTCCAACCTCGCAGAAAGTGGGACACCTAACTCCCAACAGGCCTCACATGACCCAGGATGGGGGATCTAGGGCTGCTTCCCTGTAGCATCATTGGGAGCAGAGGAGGCTGAGGGGGAGGAGGGATTGCGGCCAGAACCACGCCGACCCCTTTGTCTTCCTCTATAGGATCAATAGAGAGGATTTTGTTGCTGCTGCTGAGGTTGACGGAAGGAACGAAAGCATGACCTTCCAAAACCCCTATACTTTTTGAAGCCAAACCCTTTTGACTGTGTCTGCAAACCTAAGGACTTCGCAGTAGCTCTGCTATCTTTGAATCTCTGCAAGGCGGAATCCGCTTTCTCTCCAAAAAGCTTTTCCCCATCAAAGGGTAAGTCAACCAGAGTGGCCTGAACATCCATAGAAAAACCGGAAGAGCGGAGCCAAGCTTGCCTTCTAGTGGCTAAGGAAGAACCCATAACTCTGGCCACAGAATCAGCCATATCTAGGCCTGACTGAATAACTTGCCTAGCTGCAGCTTGAGTGTCAAAAACAACCTCCATAAAAGAACCCGTCTCCTCATCAGGCAATTTGGGAGCTAACTGTTTCACAAAGTCCATCAATGCATGAATGTAGCAGCCCAACAAGCAAGTGGCATTTGTTGACTTAAGCGCCATACTAGCAGATGAGAAGACCTTTTTAGCTGACTGCTCCATCTTCTTTGAGTCCCTGTCAGCTGACGCTTGCGGAAAAGCCCCCGAAGATTGTTTTGAGCAGGATGCTTGTACTACAAGACTCACTGGAGAAGGATGAGAGGAAAGGAAGCTCGGATCCCCCGAAGCCACTCTATATCTTCACGCCACAGTCCTGGAAACAGCAGGCGAAGAAAGTGGCTTGCGCCAAACGTCCATTATAGGATCTAAGATAGCCTCATTAAAAGGCAACAGAGGCTCGACAATAGAGGAAGGCGAATGAAGGACCTCAGTCAATAAGTTCGGCTTATATTCCGCAGAAGGCAACTGTAAGTCCAACAGCTCCACAGCCTTCTTAGTTACCAAATGCTAAGGAGCCACCTCTTGAGGTGGAGAAGATCTGGAAGATGAAAGTTCCCACTTAGGAGTGGTATCCAATCCACTTGCCTCCTGAATACCTTCAAATTCATCCGTGGATTCACCCAATTCACCTTCCTCCACTTCATCTGCTTGATATTGTTACTCCTCTATAAGCCTCTGAGCCTCTCTTCGAGAGCGGATCCGAGGACACAGCGTCGGCGGCGGCGTACGCGGAGTCGGTTGCGCTGAAGGAGTCGGCGGAGGCCCACGTGGCGCAGCTGGAGTTGGGGCCGGCGTCCAGGAAGGCTCCGACAAAGGCACACAATCCAGGTGAGGCCGGGAGGAAGGCTCTCCAGACAGCGCTGGGAACTGCCATGACGGCGCCATCGGCAAGAAGAGCATAAAAGGTGCCTGAGCGTAGTGTTGTGGCACGCCCAAACTGAACGCCATTGGACCCACGGGACCTGAAGGTGCACCGGATGGGAAGGCTGCTCTCTGGAAAACACCATACATAGCATTCAGGAAATGCGTCGGATCCGCACCCGGAGTCGGGAAATGCGGGTATGGATTCGAACCTGAATCCAGCTGAGAAGTAGCTGGAGCCGGAGCCGACGGATCCTCTACTGGATCCACAGGTTCACCTTCAGGTACAGGAGAGAGTTCAGCAACCTGATCAGGCTCGGCGTCGGAAGCTGGAGTATCCACCGGCGCCGGAGACTGCGCCTGAGTTATCTTTGGCGAAGGAAACTTCTCCGGAGAAACACGAGGAGAAGGGGAAGGCAAAGGAGACGCCAAGTCCTTACTTTGACGTCGAGGCGAAGGCGACCTCGAAGCCCTACTCTTCGTCGATCGGCGCCGAGTCATGCTTCCTCTTCTTCTTGTGTCTTCTCGACTTCGACAAGTGCGAAGTTGACGACTCCGGCTTCGACTTCTCATTTTTTACCTCTGCCCTCCTTCTTCGCCTTGGCCATGAACAGCTTTGCTTCTCTTTCTTTTAGGGCCTTAGGATTCATTTCCCTGCAGCAGGAACAGTCTTCTACGCCGTGATCCGACGAAAGACACCATAAGCAGTCTTCATGGGGGTCAGTGATGGACATGTGATCCCCACGTTCCCTACACGGCTTGAAACCTGACTTCCTCGGCGAAGACATGAGTACTTCAGAAACAGTAACCCACAAGCAGACTACAAAGTAACTCTACAATCAAGGAAAGTGCTGGAAAACCGTTACGCGTTGATGGCACGGCAAAAAAGGAACTGACGTCATCACGCCAATATGGCTCTCTTATGGCTCCGGTGACGTCATACGGAGTCACGAGTGAAGCCGTGGAATTATGACGTCCACGTCGGCGTGGAGAGCTGGGGAAAAAATTCAGTGGAATGCTGGCGCAGGGGATATTCACAAGGTGAGGAATCCACTGGCAGATGTATCCATCAGAAACAATATTAAAGTCTTTCTACTTTAGCACAGCTATTTTCTGAAAGAATTAAGATCTTTATTATTTGGAAGACTTCTACACTGCCAAATCAGGCATCAACTGAATCATCTCAGTTCCATTCTTGCCAAATCCATAATAAAAATTAATCCTTAAAATGGCAGCATCTGGGCAAATTGCAATCAGACTGACAAGAGGACACATGAACTTTCTCTTCCTCAGACCAGGATCTCTGTTAAATTCAAAAGCTTCAATAAAATACATAGATTAAACAACAATTAGGGTCAGAGCTTTTTTTTTAAAATAGCACCAGACGTCACTAATAAATCTGCCTCTTATATTCGTATCAACCCTCGGTGCAGCAAGTCTGAGATGTGACCCATATGCATCCCAAAAGACGGTTAAAAAACCATCATAAACATACTGAAAAGTGACCCTGCACCCGGGAAATGTAATTCTATTCTGTAAATGAATAGAATTACAGTTCTCGGGTGCAGGGTCATTTTTCAATAAAATACACAGCAATCCCCAAAGTGGTAGAAAACTCTAAAAAGGTCATTCCTGGCATGCGTATGAAGGCTGCCATTTGGTGATCTTTGCCCCTTACAAAATATAGGCAGAGACACCTCAAACAAGCATTGAAAATGCAATAGGTCTCGCCTTTGATTAGGTTCAAGCCATTTGCTTTGCTAATGGTATTGTATAGCAAAGCAAATGGCTTTAACTTAATTTTCAATGCTTTTGTAGACGGGCTCTTGCTTAGCAGTGCGGGGCTTTCCTGCAGTACAGACTTCTACAGAACTGCTGGTCCCTCCCTCTTAGGAGAAACGAGCGGTAAAGTTTCTGCCCTGATTTAGAGCAAATTCCATTCTGGAACAGCAGTGACACCGTGTACCACTGCAGGAAATCCAAAGATTAATTAAGCGCCATCGGATCACCTGTGAAAGTAAAATATAAGGGGGTTCAGCCCAACTCTGGCTTGGCCTGGGCCACTTTGATGTCAGCAAGGACTTGTCTCTGGACTGCAGACACTAGATTCATCTCATTAGAGACATCAGTCACTCCCCCAAATACAGTTTAAAAACTGGAGACTGAAAGAAGCATCGCTGCACCAGCCCCTCCTGCATCCACCCAGGCCGGCCATGAGGGCACATATGATGGTTTTTTCACAATTACCGCAGGGGCTCTCTTTTTACACAGACATACGGAGTTCACTGTGTACGCATGTACACGAATGATTTCAGTACGAAAACGCAATAGAACACAACACAATGCACGCACACGCGCACAATGGTGCAAACGCGCGCACAGACAAATACAGAGAAACACACTTGCATGCATTTAGACAAGCACACAATAGCACACACACACGTAAACGCAGGCACGTGCGAGCACACACACACCAGGACGCCCCACCACACTTAATCTCGCAGAGTATGGATGGAAAGGGTCACAGCCACTCGTCAAAAGGGGACATCACTTTAGCCCCCCTCGACCTCAGAGACATGTTTCCTATGGGCTCGGAGTCCTTGTAAGTCGGAAATTGATTAGAGCCTGCAGTCTTCACTTGGATAACAAGTATCCAGGTTTGATGAAGGAAAACGCTTGCGTTAGGATGGTGGGGTGGGGGAGGGCTTTTAACATGAAGCGAAAGGGAGAAGCCCGGGAGTTGTGTGCACGTGCGCGCTAAAAGGAAATAAATGCTGCTATGTGAAGCAGCACTAATCGCCGACAGATAAGGGGTGATTTAGTAGCGGGGGGAGAAGCCTTCCGTTTAAAAGGCGTGACGAGCGCATCTAAATAAAACAAGCTCTACCCAGGCGGCCCACGCTCACAATGACAAAAAAATGCACGGTCCCGAAAACGGAAGAGGATCCCGCCGGAGCTTGTCTTTATGGGGCCAAACAAAGCCAAAGTCAGGTCTGGGGCTCGAACCTTCAGCGGTTCACCCACCTCCACCTATTAGTCAGAAGAGGAGAATGACCGAGTTCTGGAAGACGCAGTGGTTCAGGTTCCGCGCATCTGTATTTTTTTGGCTCTAATTTACTGTCTGTTGTTATTACCTGCTCCATTCTCCAGCTAGCCCTCCTTCTCTTTTTCCCTCACACTTTTCTCCATCTTCTCTCGCTCTCCATGTCGTCACCGCCAATCTGTCAGCGCCTCCTTTCTTCCTCTTCGCTCTATCTCTCTCTCCCGCCAGCC
Organism: Triturus cristatus; assembly: GCF_964204655.1. Lineage (NCBI taxonomy): Eukaryota > Metazoa > Chordata > Amphibia > Caudata > Salamandridae > Triturus > Triturus cristatus. Next base: position 1,247,568,866 of record NC_140590.1, on the reverse strand, counting down.
TTGTCATTATTTTTCTTTTTAATTGCAACACTCTCCCACCTGCGCTATTTCTTTCCTTTGCCTTCCTTTCAGATTTTTCCTGCTCTTATTATTCTAAATCCCCGTGAAACCGCAGTTTCCCCGTGTTTTATTTAGCAAGAGGCCTGTCTCTTTCGAGTCAGCAGCTTCCTCAAATTTACACGACGATACGTCAAGGAAGGCTGAGAGAAAAACAGCGAAAAGAAGAACAATAAACAAATATCATTGGCAAGCGGAATGTCAGAAGAGATGAAACGCTCGTAGGCAGCCTTATATTTTAAAGGGTGAAGAAGACATCACACAGACGAAAATAGATCATTTGTTTCCCATTGTAACTCAAAAGACAGGGTTCAGTTCGGTTTAACTATGCAGTGGGAAAATGGCTTCGGGTAGAATTTTCACGGTCTTCGCTGCAGCCTATTCACGGAGTCAGGGGCAGAAGAAGATAACAGAGTCTGACTGTAACAAAACACAGCAGACAAAAACAAATACAACTGCGCAGCCAGGAGGAGGGACAGTGACGTCTCTATGGAGAGAATGCGGCGTGAAGGCAGCGTGATTTGTGATACATGCCCAATCACAGAGCCGGACTGGCGTGTGCAGGCAGCGTGAGGGAGAGCAGTTGTGAAGACTTTTCTTATCTGCTTGTTAAATAAACAAGCAGATAATAAAAGTCTTCACGACAGCTGTGAAACAGGCGAGGCAGTCCAACAAAAAGCCAAAGGGAGGCAACTAAAAACCCTCCTTTCCAATGGGAAGCCAGTGTTTACCATAAACGCTGATGCTACCCAATGGAAATGAGGGCCGGGGCTCGAGTTCCCTTCTCAAAAGTAACCTGTTTACTATAGCTCTCGCAGGCGAGGAGCGCGTACGCGCTTCGACGCCTGGCAAGACCTAAAAATAAAGTTCACGGAGTATGTTTTCTTACTGCTGATTCTTATTTTCAAATTGTCCCCTCATTTGGCAAAAATTGACAATTAAGTGCCTTACTTACAGTTTAGTGGGAGGCATACTCCATCACAAACTGGTGGATATCCCATCTGTGGCATCCCAAGTGCCATAGGATATAATACACATGGTATACACCAAACAGAATATCTCCCACATTTACGACAGAGTATTCCATCCACTAAACTCTAAATAAGGACTCAAGTTGTTAAAAATCTAAAAAAGAAGACAACTGAGTGATGTCAGACAGCACAAGCAGCAAATAATGTCTGCAGAACAACATGGAGGGGGTTGCCAAATATCGGTCCACCAGATGTTCTACAGGGAATGTTTGCCTGGAGTGCTGCTGCAAAGTATAGGCCTGGCAGTTCAGACTGGACAGTTCCTATTCCAGTAGGATCAAAACTGATCTGCATTATGATGGCATCTGCGGTACAGTGGGCAAAAAGTGATGGACTAGGATGTGGCCCAAGCAATCACCAGTACCTGAGATAAGAATGATTTGCCTTTTGGTAAACACATGTGGTAAAAGATATAAGCCCCATAAAGCCTTTTTTCTTCCTTACATATTGCTCACCTCTGATGTCTGCATCAGAGTCGCTAAGAATCAATATGTTGAAATTAGTCATTCCATCCAAATAATAAGAAAAAAAGCAAATTGTAACAGAGTTCAGGTTTAATATTCAATGTATGTTTAGACTGTTTAGTGTTTGAAGACGGCTTAGAAAAGAAAGCTCTAAGATTAACCAGTTGGTTTCCATGAAAAATCAGTGATCACGTAATATAGAATGCTACCTCTCCAAACCTTACTAAAGTTCATAGTCGATAAGGATTTATTATATAAACTACATGTTTAATAAACACCATGAGTCAAACATACATGCAGCAAGAAAGTGAATTCCTAAGAAATAACCTCTATTCTAACTCTGCATTAGTACAAAAGTAACATCTACAAGCTTTTCTAGGGACATTAAACTCCCAAAGTGATCCTGGCTGCCCAACTGGCTGCTGCGGATTCTGCTCTGCAGTAGTCTACCTGTGCCATAGGACACAATCCATAAGGAGCACTACCAAAGCAACGAGAGCAACAAAACTGGCAGGTGGACAGATCTGTTTAGCACAGATGGGTTCATCCTATGGCAAAGGCATTTGGGAATACTACTAATCTGCAGACCGACCTAGTAGATTGCCGGGGCACTCATTCACTATAGAGAACTTCACTGATCAGCAAACCTTCAACTCCCTCCAACCCCAGGTAAGTTGCTTTGGCCTTGGCTGTTGAATTTACTCACACAGGGATCACATTTAAAGCATGTATCACTGTGCTCATTTAAGGCTGTGACTGCCATACTAGGACACTATATTTGTGCCATTGCAAAGAAGGTCAAACTTCTGCTTTCTAGAAAAATATGATGTCTGGCACAAACCCATCAGCTTTGGAATTTGGTCCTTCTACCTAGGTCAGTGCTCCTAATAGCGCAAGTCAGGACCACATCCACCTGCAACACTGTGCTCAGTAAAAGAGGAGCGCCTGCCCAGCCCAGACCACTCTGGCATCTCCACGCTCACAGTTACCCAGAGGGGAGTTCTGCAAGTCGCTTGGAGATGCAGGCATGTAAGGTGACGGCGGGGATCTGGAATCCAGAATGGTACTGAGGATGTCAAAAGCAGGTTTCTTTTTTGATCCCCCAACAAACATGACTTTCTAAACAGAAAGTGGACACGTCCTTTTACCAGCCCTTCCCAAGATCTTATATTGACCACAGAAAGATATTAGGAATAGGAATTCCTACTGTAAAATGTAGTTTGATTCTTTTCCTTTGATGTCAGCTGATGTTTGATAATAAATCTGGGAGTAATGAGGGAGAGAGTGATAACAGGAGGCTGCATCACAAAGCAATGGTTCCCTTATTTTTCATCATGCCCCCACTAATATTCTTGTCACAGATTTTTGCCTTCAGAAGGGCGATAATCTTCAGGATTTCTTCACCAGACTCTTTTCTCCTTCCTGATGTCAGGGGGAGTTTCATGCTTTGCTAAGTTATTCAATTTTAATTCAATCAAGAGCTGGACAAGTTACACCTTATCTGGTAGAGACTATGTCTAGTCACAGATTCCTTATCTTAGAATTTCCCAGGCATCAACCTGGATCCAGAAGATTTTTTGTGAGCAGTAACCCTGTGTGCCAGTAGGGGGCATCATTCAGCTCACCGTGTGATGTCTACGCCGGAAGTGACATCTGTGGCAGCTATATAGACGTCAGTTTCTTTTCACGACTTTCCACACCAGAAGCACAGAGCCACACTGACGATTGGTGTTGAAAACTAGGGCCCTGGAAGGAAGAAACCCAGTCCCTTGAAATCTGTTTGCAGAGTGGGAAGGATTGGTAAGGAATATGAGGCGAGAGTCGCTACCAGATAAGGCATTACCAAAGGTAAGTAACTTGTTCATCTGATACAGACTTCTAGCAGCAGATTTCTTACCTTAGAATAGATACCCAAGCAATACCATCCCCCAAGCTGGATCTGCGGACCAATTTCAGACAAGGAAGTCCTACACGGCCGAAAGGGCAAAGTGCCTATCCCTCCAGACCAGACTGTCCAAGCAGTAGTGTCTGGTGAACGTTTGCAGGGAAGCCCTCATTGCCGACTGGCAGATGTCCAGGACCAGAATTCTGTGGGCTAACACAATGGTCGCAGCTTTAGCTCTGTTGGAATGAGCTCTTAAGCCTTCAGGAGGTTATTTTTTGCCCAGAGTAGCAGATTTTGATGCAGAGCACGACCCACCTGGAGCTGGTCCGCTTGTACACATCTCGACCTTTCTTCACACCTACATACCCCACGAAGAGTTGGTCGTCCATCCGGAACTCTTGAGTGCAGTCAACGTAGAACGACAACGCTCTGTTTGGGTCCAGATCGTGAAGTTGCACCTCTTCTTTAGAGGGATGTGGATGAGCGAAAAAAGTAGGAAATGTGATGGATTAGCCTACATGAAACGGGGTGACCACATTTTGAAGAAAGGAGGCTCTTGTGCGAGGCACCTGTTTGTCAGGATATATTGAGAGGTAAGGCTGCTTGGATTACAAGGCCTATATCTCACTCACTCTTCGGGCAGATGTATAAGCCACAAGGAAGGCTGTTTTGATCGTAAGAAGCCTGAGGGAACAGCTATGGGGAGGCTCCAAAGGAGCACACTTCAAGAAGGTTAAGACCAGACTAAGGTCCCACTGAGGCATGATAAATGGCAAAGGAGGGAAGAAATTAACAAGACCTTTCAAAAACATATGTACAATAGGGGATTTGACAAAGGGAGGGTTGGTCAGGAAACTGCAAAAAAGCAGAAAGAGTAGAAAGAAAGCCCTTAAGAGTGCCCAGAGCAGAGGCCTGCTGGGCAAGGGAAAGACTGAGAAGTAGAACCTCAGAAAGGGGGGCAGAAAGAGGATCAATGGATTTACTGCACACCATGCCACACTTTTTTTCCAGCAGCAGGCATATACCTTCTTGGTGGAGGGACGCCTGGCTGCTAAGATGACGTTACAGACTTTGGGAGGCAGGTCAAGAGCTGTCTACTGCCGCCACTCAATCTCCATGCAAGGCAGAGGAGACTGGACAGGTTCGGTGGAGATCCCTTCCCTGCTGCTGGGACAGAAGGTCCTCTCGATTGAGCAGCTTGATCGAAGGAACAATGACCATGCTCAGTAGCTCAGGATACCACACTCTTTGTGCCCAATCCGGAGCCACTTAAATTACTTGGGCCCGGTTGTTCTTGATCTTCTTGAGAACTCTGGGCAGGAGTGGAATGGGCGGAAAGGCGTAGAAGAGGCCTGTGCTCCACTCGAGACAAAAAACATCTGAGCGGGAGCAGCTTTGGAAACTCCAGCACGCAAAACTGCTGACACTGCACATTCCCTGCGGAGGCAAACAGATCTAACCAAGGCTCTCCCCACTGTCAAAAGAGACCTTGCGACACCTCCGGATGGAGATGCAATTCGTGATCCACTAGGCAACGATGCTGAGTTTATCCACCCTGGCATCCCGAGAGCCTGCCAGGTGTTGAACCACAAGAGATATCCCTGATGTTCCAGCTATGTCCAGAAACGCAGGGCCTCTTGACAAAGGGTCATGACTTCATCCCGCCCGGTTTGTTGCAGTACCAAATGGCAGTGTTGTTGTCCATAAACACCTGTACTAGCCTTCCGATGGAGAGTAGAAAGGCTTTCAATGCAAGCCGGATCGCACGAAGCTCCAGCAGGTTGATATGGAGTCCAGGTACCACCAGAGACCAGAGTCCTCTTATCTCCACCTCTCCCTGGTGGCTGCCCCATCCCAGGAGTGGCGCATCTGTGACTACTGTGAGATCTGGTTGGGAAGGGAAAGGGGTCTGCTTCTGACCTAATTGCTGTCCGTGAACCACCACTGCAGATCTTTCACAGTTCCCTACGAGATATGGACCATGTCGGAGAGACTGCCCTGATGCTGTGCCCAATGGAACTTCAGGTCCCACTACAGAACCCGCATATGCCAGATGGCATAAGTCAGCAACAGGATGCAGGAGGCCATGTGTCCCAACAGCCTCAAGGTCTGTCACACTGAAATCCAGGATAGAGGATGAATCATTGGTATCATAGCCTGAATATCCTGGACTCGCTGCTCAGGAGGGTAAGCCCGAAACTGCACTGTGTCCAGAACAGATCTGATGAAGGAAAGCGTCTGAGAGGGAGTCAGGTGTGACTTCAACATGTTGACAGTGAACCCCAGCGAGTGCTTAAGATCTGCCGTAGTCGGGAGGTGGGGGAAGACAGTCTGGGGTGAACCCTCCTTCACAGTCAGTCATCGAGACGGGGAAAGACTGCCACCCCTGATCTCCGTAGATGAGCCGCGACCACCGTCATCATCTTGGCGAACACCCGAGGGGCACTGGTAGGTGTTTTCCTATGAACCGCAGGTAATGCTAGTTGGGAGGCCGGATAGAAAAGTAGAAATCCTGCAAGTCCAACAATACCATCAAATCTCCTGGGCCCAGAGCAGACAGGACGTGAGCATGTTGAACAACAACTTCTTGAGGAAGTAGTTGAGGGGTCACAGGTCTACGATAGGATGAAGGCCTCCGTCCTTTTTGGGCTCCAGGAAATAACTGGAATAACAACCACAAACCAGTTTTTAAGATAACATAAAAAGAAAGGCCCATGGAAGTCTCCCAATCAAATATTGAAAAGGTGTAGAATACATGTAAATAAAGCCAAGTCTACAGCAGTTTTTAAGATAACATAAAAAGAAAGGCCCATGGAAGTCTCCCAACCTGCCATTGCATACCTTATCCTCGTGCAGAGACAAATGATGCGATGCCAACATCCTGATTCCCAGCCTGGAGGTCAAGGTCTTGTCCAAGAAATAACGGATTACCTTCTCATCCTAAAAGACAGAAAAGTCATAGGTCTGAGTGTGCGAGGAGCTTGTGCAGTGATTGTACTAGCTTTGCAGGTAGCGCTTGTAGGCACTGAGACGGGAGTTCAGGAGCTTTCAGGGTCACTCTCCAAATTGGGTATGTATCTTTTGTTATCAAGTTAACTTGAGTATAGTAAGCTCTCACTATCAGTGGGGATTGATGTGATGTATCTCTAAAAGTCAAGGGTGGGTGACCAACCAGGTGAGCAAGGAGCTTGCATGCTCCAGCACAAGCAGAATTGTGATCTTCTCAGGCAGGTAAGCTGGGTAGAGCAGAGGAACTCTTGCATTTAAGGAAGGTAAATGTGAAAAACTCTTGGGGTGACATAAGCTAGATATCCAGGGACCTCTAGTGTTTTTAGGGTTGAATGGGCAAAAAAACATCATGGTCAGAGAGGCTGAGTATGCAGTGAGTCTTTGCAATTAGTGGGTGCTGTGCATAGAGGTAGCTCAAGGTTACATTCATCATTCAACACTGGATGGTGACTTTCAAAAGACTAACAGAATGATGTCGCTGGAACACACACTACAATAGCCAGAAAAGGAGGCCAGACACTGAAAAGGAGTCAAAGCGTCATGTGCCAAGTATGTCAAAACCATGTTCTCAGTCTCAGCTGCATCGAAAAACTGAAATATTTTGAGAGCTGATCCTACAGAGAGCTTGGATACCAGATATTTGCTTACATGGGCCAGAAATAGCAGGAGTCTCAATGCAATGGATATTCCGCAAATATGTAGAGTACTTACCTTCAAGGGAATGTTGGCACTAATACTTTTACCTACAGAATGCTCTAGGAATATTTCTTAGCAGGACAAGATAAGGAAAGATGTGGATGGGATGCTAAATAAGGAGTTCTCCAATCGGCGATCCAGGGTTTTTCCTGCACAGGTTGCTTTAAAGAGATTACTGCAGAGGGGTTCTCCTGCTTCATCCCTGAAAGGGTTCTCCTGAGGAGATGCACTCCTACAAGAACTGTTCGGGAAAGATGTGAGCAAAATATTCTCAAAATATATTACAGCAAGTGCTGTTAATGGAATTTTCTGAGTGCTGCTCCGAGGAGATTCCTGCTAAGGCTCTTCTGGAAAATGTCTGTGCAAGCCCAGTTGCATGTACCCCTTTGCTTCTTTTATAGGACTGATTACCTGAATGTGCTTGCGGCTCTCTCTGAGTCCCTCTGCCAGCTGGGTCACCACATCCTTATGATCGTCCATGAGATCTCGCACAAGCTTGCAGTACTGTCCCTCCGTCTCATGGTCAGTGATCTGAAGAGAAGAAAAACACAGAGAAATAGACAGTGAATAGGTGCTTTTGCTCAGGAAGGTGTGTGCACCTGGAGGTGCTTGGGTTGGGGGTGACAGTGGGGGTGGTGGGGGAGGGAGACTCTACAATTTAACCTTTGCTAGCCGGACATAGAAAAGAGCATGCATATCACACTGAACGACTAGCAGGAGAGAGAATTTTTTTTTGTCGCTCTGTGTGAAAGTAAATTGACTATCGAGTTTAATTAATTCAGAAAAACTGCTGTCAACAATACAAAACAAGAAATCTCTTCTAGCGGGCAGACTTACCCATTTCCCTCCGCTCTGACACCCAAACTATGACGGTTGCATGGAATATTCTTATAAAGCAAAGTCATTGTGCCCTACTTTTATCACTGAACATTTTTACAAGGTAAGTGTAAAATAACAATCCTCTTGTAGAACACATGTTGCACTTCTGCCGGTTGAGATCACGCTTTGAGCATGCCTCCCATTAATAGAATAACAACTGATCTTTTTAAAGTGATTGAACATAGGATTTCTGACAACTGATGCAAGATCTGGGAACTGAAGAATAGCCTCAGAAGATAAACGAGTGAGACCAAACCCCAACAGAACAGTTGCTCTGAAAGAACAGGAAGGTCAGGGAAGAGCCCTTCACCAGCATATAAACAGACTTATTAACTATGATAAAGCAGCACAGGGGGAGACTAAATTGGAAACCCATGGAAATAGTTTAATATTCAGATAAAGGGAGGAAAACAAAAAAGAATGGAAAATGAAGTAATGACAGAGAAATACAGTAAGTGAGAAAATAAACAAACATGTACATTTTACATAAAACATAGGAGGTGCAAATACTGGATTTCCCTGGATTTTTAATAATCATTGGCAAAGTCAACTGTCACTCCTTTGGGACAAATTAGCTTTGTCGAAGGTTCTAGCCTTGTTATGCAGTATCCCATGTGCTGTGCAGCGTGACTTTAAAAAAAGAGAAAAGCCTATGAGGCGACATGCCACATCATTTTGTAGGTGCACACACCATGGAAATGTGCACCTAAAAAAGGATGCAATCACTTATGTTTTGCTTTTTACTTGGCGCAGTTGGATCAATAAACAAAGGGGGGGGGAAGCAGCATGGGTGGGGAGAGTCAAAGCAACACAAACGGTAGGGAAGTGGTTGGAGTCACATAGGGAAGTAACTCAGAGTGTGTTGCGGGAAGCACAAACAGCACAGGGGGTGGAAGGGAACATGAATAGGGTGGGTAGGGGTGGAAGGACCATGGAGGGGATGGTTGGGGGAGGAAGGATCACGGAGGGATTGGGTGTGGGTGGAAGGATCATGGAGGGGGTGGGTGGGGGAGGAAGGATCATGGAGGGGATGGGCGGGGGAGGAAGGATCATTTAGGGGGTGGGTGGGGGGGGGGAAAGAGACTAATGAAGGCGCGGGTGGAAGAAAGGAACATGGAGAGAAAGGAACACTGGGATAGCAAATCGATGAGCCAGGATCACGGAGGGGATGGGTGGGGGAGGAAGGATCACGGAGGGGTTGGGTGGGGGAGGAAGGATCATAGAGGGGTTGGATGGGGCAGGAAGGATCACGGAGGGGGCGGGTGGGGGAGGAAGGATCATAGAGGGGGCGAGTGGGGGAGGAAGGATCACGGAGGGGTTGGGTGGGGGAGGAAGGATCACGGAGGGGTTGGGTGTGGGAGAAAGGCTCATACAGGGGTTGGATGGGGAGGAAGGATCATGGAGGGGTTGGGAGGAAGGATCATGGAGGGGTTGGATGGGGGAGGAAGGATCACGGAGGGGGCGGGTGGGGGAGGAAGGATCATAGAGGGGGCGGGTGGGGGAGGAAGGATCATAGAGGGGGCGGGTGGGGGAGGAAGGATCATAGAGGGGGCGGGTGGGGGAGGAAGGATCATAGAGGGGGCGGGTGGGGGAGGAAGGATCATAGAGGGGTTGGGTGTGGGAGGAAGGATCATGGAGGGGTTGGGTGTGGGAGGAAGGATCATGAAGGGGTTGGGAGGAAGGATCATGGAGGGGTTGGGTGTGGGAGGAAGGATCACGGAGGGGCGGGTGGGGGAGGAAGGATCATAGAGGGGGCGGGTGGGGGAGGAAGGATCATGGAGGGGTTGGGAGGAAGGATCATGGAGGGGTTGGATGGGGGAGGAAGGATCACGGAGGGGGCGGGTGGGGGAGGAAGGATCATAGAGGGGGCGGGTGGGGGAGGAAGGATCATGGAGGGGTTGGGTGTGGGAGGAAGGATCATGGAGGGGTTGGGAGGAAGGATCATGGAGGGGTTGGGAGGAAGGATCATGGAGGGGTTGGGTGTGGGAGGAAGGATCATGGAGGGGTTGGGTGTGGGAGGAAGGATCATGGAGGGGGTGGGAGAGGGGAGACTAATGAAGGCAGGGGTGAAAAAAGGAACATGGAGAGAAATGAACACGGAGATAGCAAATGGGTGAGCCAGCACAACATAAACCTGGGGAGAGAAGCACATAGGTGAAAAGGGAGAGCAGTGAGAGATAAGCATGAGGGAACCACGGAGGTGGGCCGGAGACACAAGGGGGAGTAAAAGAGCAACACACAGCACAGGGTAGTATGCTGGAAAATAACACTTGCGGAGTGCCTAAAGAAAAAGATAAAAGCGCCCGGAAAAGGGAGCATTCGAAGGAGTCAAGTAATGCATCTATGCTCTACCAGAGAGACAAACACAAGAAGAAGAGAGAGAGAGACAAACAAGAAGAGGAAGGAAAGCAAACACATGCTAACGAATAAGAAGCAAGCAAGAAGTGCTAATTGCTTCCTTTGGGACTACAATCTCTGGCATTCAAAGGGCCCCAGGAGGCAGTCCCTGTTATTTATTTCACCTGGTTTTCTGTTGGCCCTTTAAAGTGCGTTACTAAGCCACATGGGACGTGCACGGGCCAAGGGCAGGCCTATCTGCGCCTATCCAAGACAGGGATGGATCCCCCCTCTGAGGCTTTACTTTGGTGTCTATAAGGAAGCAGCAGTCTTGGAATATCGACTGAAGGCATGGACGATGGGTAAGAGAAAACATTCTATCCCTGCCCTAAAGGAACATCCATTATCTGATACTATAACGAGTTTCCTCACTATTGCAATGGGAGTCATTAACAGTGAAATTATTGTGGTTGAAGCAAGACTAGGTGCTACAAAAAAAGCATTACACACAGGGCAGGCTTCAGGGATTACAGAGACTGTCAGGGCTGCTGCCTCAGCATCAAATAGAGAAACCCTTTCAGCACATGAAACCCCTTGCGTTTTTAATGGGGATCTGGGATTAGATGCTTACAGCTCCCACTCTGATCGAAAAGAACTACTAACATGCCCCCCGCAGGCAAAGGTGTCACTAAGGTCATACAAATCGGCTAGCTCACGACAAAAAAACATATAAATCATGGCAGAGCAGCTGTTACCGCACCCGTTATTGAACCTCAATCGAAAATAGGGAAGTAAACGCATGGGGAATTTCCTGCTTTGGACTCTAACTGCTAGCTTAGAGGCAGCTCTCAAAACTATTTTTGGTCTTTTATTGGACACCCTGAATAACATTGGCAGTGCTTCGAAGCCTCTGGTTAATCCAAGTCAGCCTATCCGTCGTTCCTTTCCCCGTAATAATTCCAGATGGAGTAGCCGCATGCGACACTGTGTCTCCTCCTATAGAGCTATTATCAATTAATCGGGGTGTGAAATATGTAAATGAAGTAAGCATGAGTCACCCAATACGCCAAATAGGTCTACAACGAATGGATAGCGTTTAGCACCTAAAGCACCAAATGTTTTACCCTCTGTATGCACGTCACATACGATTTCAGGGGGGGTCAGATAATCTTGTCACTCCTTCCAACAACAGGCACGTGCAGCATTCCTTCAACGTATTGAGAGTTCTTCAGCTTCCGCCGGAAGCCACGCCTTTGGTAGTAATAATGGAAAATGTCCCAGCTCTCACTCAGGCGGAGACCCATGCCCAGCTAATTAACAAGGTGGTGCATTGGTTCACTAGAAACGCCGAACTACATACTCATGGTTTCCTTTTTGAGAATTTCATAAATGCGGAACGGGTCCATTGGATTGGCTCTCATCCTCACATGACATGGGAGATTGTGTAGTGGTCAACTTCGTGAATAAAACTGTTGCTGGAGCATTATTGTCACAACTTCTATGGACTAAAACTCTGCCAAGAGGCATAAATGCAGTGCCTCTTGGAATACTTCTACAAACCTCCTGTAAAGAGGATGCGTAACATCTTTACTGACAAATCTGGCATCCAGAATTTGCATAATATCTCGACTGCGAATTGTTTTGCTACCCTGGAACAGGTTGACTGACTGTCCTACTTTAAATGTAGTAAGCCACCAACAGAACACCTGGGGATGTTTCCCTCAGAGTGCTGGACTGTGTACTAATGCAATTAAAGGACCTGTGTCTTCCCCATCATTGATTTCCTGGAGGTTTCCTGTGTGGCTTTGCAAACAGGAGCTGCCTGTCCTTCTCCGAGGCCGACGACGGTAGCTGTCCTCGTTTTTCGCCCGATATGACTATAGCCCCTACTCCAGCCTCTACGGAATCCAAATCATCTGTTATTTCAAATCAGTCTGTTGTTTTTAAATGTTTCTTTTGGAATGTGGCTGGTCTCTTAAACATGATCAGGAATGAGGAATGGCTTAACTTAATTAAGAACTACAGCATAGTTTGTCTTCAAATTCAATACTGAACTAGGGGCCACTTTTTCTTACAACTGATTTTATTAGAAACCGAGATGTAGAACATATCTCCTTTCCAGGTAGAGGGCATGGTAGTGTTATAGATTTTATTGCATTTTCTCAGTTTTTAAGCCACAGGCCATTGAGTATGACATTCTGTCAAACAGTTTAAGTGACCACTATCCTTAATCATTGGCTCTTGTTTACGGTAAAAATGTACAATCCCCTGCTCCTGTCCTCAATACCCTGTTAACTTACGCACACAAAAATAAGGGGATTGTTCGAAGGTGGGCTACAGTAGACTCTGTGTCTCCTCAAGGATTTATTAAAGGAAAGTGGGGGTCAAGTATTTTTCTGCTTGAATGAGGAGCTTGACACCAAGTTGGACCCAAATGCATTTCAGGATATTTGGCAGTCAATTAGTGGCCTACTGATCATCAAGGAAAACAAAATGGAAAACAAGTCACAACGCTGGTTCGATAGAAATTGTTCTAGGACTCATAAAAATCTTATAGATGCCCTAAAGCAGGTCCCTCAGGACAGGGAGTTGGTGAATTCGTCTATATGTGAATATAAACAGGCTATTACTCAGAGGAAAAAAGATATCATCACTGAAGCCTAGGATAAACTTTATACAGCTAGTACTAGTAATGATACGTACCTTTTTTTTTTGGAGAAAACTGTAAACTATCCCTTCTTTAAAGATGACACTAATACCCAGATTGCAGTTAATATTCCACCTCATGAATGGGTAACATATTTGTCAAAATTGTATAGCATTAATGGAGAATAGGATAACTTTCTTGAGAAACCTATGCCGGTGTTTTACATTGAGAAGATATCTAAAGATCCACCTACGTACAAGGAAGTTATCTCTGACCTGAACCGTTCACAGCGAAATAAGGTCCCTGGTCCAGACAGGGTTCCAGTTGCTCTATTTTTAGTTAACTCTGATCTCTGGGCTCCTCTCCTAGCTATTGTTCTGAGAAGTGTGGCAACAGAAGGTCCACCGAAATCCTGGTCCTGTGCAAACATTAGGCCAATCTTTAAATAGGGAAACAGACCAGAGCCACGATGCTACCGCCCAATTTCTCTAATAGACACCACCTGTAAACTTATGAGGAGAATTTTATTAGAAAGGTTAGAGTCTTGGGTCATAGATGAACAATATGGTTTCAAACCGTATCATTTCTAAATACACTGTGGTTAGGGATGGCAGTATACATCTAGGCTTTAAGGACCTAACTGCGGCCTTTGATTTTGTGGATAGAGGGAGACTGTGGTCCATTATGATTGACATGGGTTTTGACCCACCAGTGGTCCATGTTTTGGCCCAGATGCATGTGGGAGTTACAGGGAAGGTTAGGTATGAACAAAAACGTTTAAATAGATTCTATATTTCTATATTTTTATGTCTGGATTGGGTTTAAAAACCTTATACCACCAAATCCCATATCATGGTCATAGGAAAAGCCTCAAAATTGCAGACGTCCCGAAATATAAATGGGGAAAACTGCTAAATGTCTCCATATTCTCTTATCTGGGAATCCCCTTTGACCAGTACTGCTACTGGATGCACTTGACTAAGTGCAGACGGTTAAGGCTTGAACAATCTACTGTAGCGCTCTTAAGATTTGCAAGGAAACTGGGCAGGAAACGGATGTTATGGTGCAGATCTACTCTTTGTATTACTATTCCACATTTTTTTGTTAGGTCTAGTGCCATTAAAGGACTATGTCAAATTACCCCCCTCCCATGCTAGGGAGAGCCATTTGGGTTAAGCAGGAAGCTGTACTAAATCAGACTATAATTAATTATTGCAAATCATTAGATAAAGCGCTTTAATTTACCTGGTTGAGGTACATGAAAGAGCATCTTGCCCTGATTGGGAGAGAAGACTTCTACCATAATCCATCCTTAATTTTCCAACAACTCTAAGAAACAACTAAAATACAAATTCTTGCCAGAAGGGCTCAGCAAAGGCTGGACATTGAGAAAGGTGAAAATAGGGTAGCTGATTTTTTTCTCCCTTGTTTGTTACCACAACTACTATGGCACCATAGCTCAACCTTTCCTTATTATTAGAACCTGAGGGTAAAAGAGGACAAGACATCGCAGGCTAGAAGGAAAAATCCAGAGAGGGGGCACTCGCGTAAGGAGTGGAGGCCCCCCCCCCGCAAAAAAGAGAGTTCCACCCCCTCCTCTGGTTTGAGGAACTCAGATCAGAGGACAATGATGTAGAATGAAAAGTAGAATTAAACAAATCTACAAAAGCAGCAGCAGATCCCTTCTAAGGGACAGTGGGAACGGTTTAAAAGAGGATGCTAATGAATTGCAGGAGCTTATTAAGTAGGATCTGCCCACACACATACTCATGACAGATACTCACCGGAGGGTACTCACTCAGCTTCTGAAAGGCCCGGATATACAACTCATGCTGTGGGGCAAGATTAGAGAAAATAAAAAATTAGACTTGCACTTGAAGGACAGGTTCTACATAGAGAACATGCATATGTAGGAGAGAGGATGGAAGAGGCCTGGAGGAGACACCTACCACATGAAGAATAGTGGGATTGCAGCCGATGATGAAGGGCAGGCTGCGGAAACCTTTAACTCTATGAGCGATGCGCACCGGTAGCTCCTTGTGCAGGTAGCGGGCACTTTTCTAGAGGAATCAAAGGTGAGAAGTGGAAAGGAGAGAGGGTCAATGAGTGTGCATGGCTAAAATTCCTGCTCCCATTGCCACACACACGCATTTCAGTACTGAAGAAGCTTAAAAGAAATAAACCCCATGGGGTACTTAGTGCTTCTACACCCACCCGCAAACACAAACTGCCACAGATTGGTTTGTAAACACTAACATAAACCTTTATAGTTGTTTTAATAGTATTTTCTTTACAGATGACTCCTATTCAATCCTGTTGAAGACTAACACCCTGTACTGGGACAGATAGTGCAGTGTTTCATGAAATTTGCAGTGACACAAACACATAATCTAAAGACTTGGAACATGAGCAAGATGTGTGTGTTCAGAATAATGGCCACATTGATTCAACAAAAACCATGGAAAGGTTGCAGTCTGAATATTTGATCTGTTTGGTGGTTAGTGGCTGGAAGAAGATAAATTGGTTTTCCTTACCAGGATGTGGCTGCCATCTTGGGAGCGGCCAGAATACAGCATGGTGGTTGGTGTCAGACGCACGGAAGGCTAATAAGGAGAAAAATCAAGTAGATTTTAAAATAAATCTAAAGAAATGCACAGGTCAATCGAATTCCAGGTGATCTGCACCAGACACTACCAATTTCTATTGGCAAACAGATTTTTATTGACTAGCTACCATAACTCTACAATCCCAACCTTTACTAGACAGACACTACCAGCAAATCCTACCACACATGAACCCAGATACCCTTTGCAGACTAGTCTATCATATCCAAGGTACTGACCTGTAGAAGCTGTCAGCCATTAATAATAAAATCAAGATCTCTTTCCCTACTCAGCCTAACCAACATCTTGAATCCTCCAAGTCAGAGTTAGCTGGCAAATCACAGACCAGTGATGACCCGATTCACTACCCTAACTGCCTAGTGCTGACGGAAGAAATCTAGCCTCAACTCACTCGGCAGATAGAAATCTCTGAGCCCATGATGCTTTACATTGGCTGAGCAGAGTTCTGAAAGAGGCTACATACAAATGTTCTGCATGTGGGCACGAGATGACCCATTCCGATAAATGAAAGGATCAATTGCCACTGAACTTGCCTTTTTGCCCCTGGAGAGACTGTTGGACAATATGCAAGCAACTTCCTGGTTAAACAGACTCAGAAAAAAATAATGCAGTCAAGAGACAGGCGAAGAAGAGCAAAGGAAGTCAACAAAGGTTAACCCTGTGGTGCAAGGGAGGGAGTGCATGGGACAGCATGCACAGTAGGCTAAGGTAGAGTGAGACCGTGAGACTAAGTGAAGTGAGGAAGAGGAGTACAGGTAGCGAAGGAGAGGTCACATTAAAACTGGAACCAGGGAAGCCAAGGAAAGTCGGGTAGAAAGGACAAAGGGCCAGGCAGAGCTAGCGGGAGAATAGATTTGAGGAGAGAAGCATGAAACAGCTCCCCTGGTTAATGAGTCCTTTAGTTCGCTTGTTACAAGGGCTCCATTACAAAATCATTACAAAGATAGTGTTTTTACATGTAGCCTCTAAAGAATGTGGAGAGCACGGGAATATCTATGCTTGACTGCACAAAGTTGTACAGCCAATAAAAGTACAAGTCAAGAGTGCTGCAGGGTACAAGGGGTGCCTGCTCAGGAGTATTTGATTAACAGCAGTCACCCAACAGGGAGGTGCAAGAAGGGAAAGAGGCCTGATTTACACTCTCAAATGCCTGCAGGAAACAACAATGCCACTCTCCCAATACCCAGCAGCTCATTCAGGAAAACAGATAGTGATACACTGACATCTTCCTGCCCTCTGGTCACTTAACCCCCTGTAGCTCCTTGAGGTGGCAAGACCTGGAAAAGATAGCACTACACACCAAAAGGTATGATTGCTCCTCAGCAGACCCACTGTTAGGTGTGATGCCCCCAACCTTTGGTCTGTAGCGATTCCTGAATGGGCTTATACCTAAATACCACAATACCCCCACCACAAGCTACAGCACTTGCCCAAGAGACCCTGGTAAAATAGACTTAACCCACCTTTAACTTGAAGCCCCTACGCTGCAGCTGGCAACTCAAAATCATGCATATTCAGAGGAACCCCCAAGTTCTCACATTGGCATACATTCCCTCTACTCTTTCTTATTTGACTGCCACTGTGGATTAAGGGAATTTAACAAATGTAGGAGTTAAGTGCCATAGGGACTTTCAGCAAAAGATATGCACAACTAATCTAAAATAAAATGCATTCTAATAATCTTAATTGCATGCTACTGTACAGCGCCATTTGGCATCAAGACACAATCAGATCACAAGAAGCGAGTACACATACTAGCGCCAAGCACAATTAAAGGATAAATTACACACTTTAATAGCATTTGCTATTTGGCTGGGCATTAAATGCTTACACTACATCGAGAACTATTTTCAGAGGTGAAATGGGACATGTATGCACTTTCAGCCTCGGTCCTTACAGCCCTGCAGCTCACGTACCTCAATCATTTATCCTGTTTCAACACCTATGATGAACACAGAGGGATATAGTAGATGGGGTTTCCTGTACAAAGGAGGACTTATAACTACTTGTACAAAAGTCATATGGCCAATAACTTATACTTACTGTTAGCTCCAGGACTGTAAACCATTAAGTATTAGTAGAGACGTGTGAGCTCCAATAGTGGCAACAGAGCACCAGATTCTTAGAAAAATCTCTCTGGTCGGGGCAAACGCCTGGAAGCTAACACCCTTAGCTTAGTGATATAGAACAGCATTAAAGACGATTCACTAGAGAACCTACCGGTAGAGGGTAACAAACATCTCAACTAGCAGGACAGCAATCGCCCATCAAGGGGAGACCTCAACCATTAGATTACAATCTCCTTGTACATCTTCCCTGCTTTTTCCCCCAATTTAATTGCTTCTGACAACACCTACATCCCTCCCAGTCCCCTTTCACTTGTGACCACGAATTATTCAGCCATTCTTGTACTGGTACATTATGAAGACATTAATTTAGTATCAAATGTATACAAGACGCCATCTTTCCCAAAAACATGCTCACAGTTCTCACTACTAGAAACTAAGGCATCTGGGAAAGGACAATTTGTTGTTGTAACGTCATCACACTTATCGGTTCTAGAAATTGACAGTGCTTCTTCTGTCTCCAGAACTGCCCACAGAAAAAAAATTATTTGCTTGGCAGCAGTGATTTTTAATTCAGGTTGGCTGTGAACCCTAATTGATATATTAAGTTCACCGCTTTTTGAATACCAGTCTGATATTTTGAAACAAATCCCTCTTCACCAACCAATAATTCAGGTATGAGTAAAGATGAATGGCTGTGGGCCACATCATGTGCATAACCACTACCACTACTTTGGTTTCAATGCAGGTGTTCTTTTTAGTATATGTAGATAGTACTACTGTTTTAGTTCATTCAACTGCCACTTGTCTGTTAGGGACTGCCTGAGTGAGCCCTTTTAATTCTGCCCTGTCCTTTAAAATGTTTGTCTGTGTGTTGTTGACTGCTGTCAGAATATGCAGGTTGGTATAGGCCTCCTGTACCAGGTCTTTAGTTTTGTGTTGAAGAGTATAGTTGTCTGTCTTGTCTTCTCCTATCAATAGCACTACTACCTTTGTTAAATGCCCCCCTTGTCTGCAATGCACCCATTGCTTTTCCTATGCCTTGCACTTTATTTTTGTGCTACAATCTTTTTTTTTTTAACTTGGGCCAGAAGATGCTCCTCTCCTAAGGACACATGAATGTTTGTTTGTGCTGTTTTCAAGGCAGAAACATTCTGGAAAGTGAAGCCGCACATGCCTTGATACTTTTCCTGAGCATGGCCTTTTCCCAGCAGCATCAGCAGTCTCAAGAGGGTTTCAGAAAAGTGATGCAAATTATTTACTTTTCATCTCCCACAATGGCTTTCGCCCCTTTCGCAAACTCCTCTTCAAGATGCTGAAAGTAAATCCTGCATTTCCTCCAAATGCTGCTGATCATATCTAATCAGGAGACCACAGTATTCGTGTTGCTGCAGCACTATCCATCTTATGACCCACAGCTTTCAAGCGTTTGCTATGCAAGTCTGTTTCAGGATCTTCTCACGATTTAGTGCTCTTTTCCTTGCAGTTGTCACTGTCAAGAAGACTTCACATGCAGCCCTATGTATTGCAGCTTTAATTCAGAGAGTTTACAGGTTTCTCAATTCAGCAGTAAATGTAGAAGATCTCAGAAACATCTAATTTTGTTGCAATACTTTTGGCAACAAACAAAAACCAATAACCTGCTTTTCTAGCAGAAATCTGGAGCCATCCTTGTCTTCTCACTAACAGCTAGTGCCAGAATTAAAAGCTCTACAGGAGTGTACTCTTTTCCCATTGTTTCAGAGTCTCAGTATCTTCTCTGAGAATTTTAATTCCAATCAGTTTAGGGGGTTATAAGAAAGCAAGGTTTTCTCAAGCAACTATTCATTCTTACACTGAGTGCTAATCGTGATGTTGAAGGGCCTCTTGGATCAAGAGGAGTACGACTATGCTTCATTCTTATTAACACTACTGACAATAATAATGATTTTTTCTCGTGGTCTTTTGCTTATCAAAAGATGCCAGTTACTTCAGCAGTTGAAGATTGTCAGCACACTTGGATGCCATTGCCTTGAGTCCCAAAACAAACAAAAAAAAGCATAAAAAGACGCAACATTTGCAAACTCTCCAAACAGGCAGTCTTAAACCAGGCCAAACACTAGTGCAAAAACCTGTACTCCGCAGCCTTGTTCACTCCTGCTGGATCGCAGTCAATCTCCTTCATGAATGTCGACAAATTCTCGATGTGAAAATCAAGAAGTCCTCAGCCCTTGGCAGCTCATCTTAAACACCCCCAAATCTATTTGCAGATTAAAATAGTCTAAAATGGAGGTCACATACTTTGGGACACTATGGACTTAAGACAGGTCCTACAGTTAGTCATCAAAAAATCACCTATGCTCGACTTCCAACAAACAAACGTTTTTTAAATAAGACCTGCTTCTAAACCCAAACACTAAATGGAGGAATAATGCACAGAGTGCACTTTTTGAAAAGGTTCATGCTGTAACACCAGCAAGTACCTAATGTTATAAACAGCTGTTCCACAAGTGGCAGTCATACATTATTCAAAACACCAGCAGTACCCTGAAAATAGTAAAAACTCTGTGTCTATAATATATAGGAATCATGGGAGTTAGAATACTTGTAGTGTTTTGAAAAAGAAAATCCTCCTGTACTTAACAAGTCTCTTGTATGCCACGCTTAGTTGTCAAACAGACTAAAACATGCATTTTACTGAATACTATTGTGGCTTCGCCTTTCCTTATTTACTCTTGAAAACACAATTGATTTGGTGGGCCCGTAACCGCTTTACATCATTCAGTTTCCAGAGAGTACAGTCTTACAGATTTAGAGGTGGAGTGGAGAAGGAAGGAAGCAATATAAGGGTAACCTCAGGATGGAGCAGTAACTTCAAGAAGCCTTTCAATTATTGATCCACCATACCCGTCTAACAGCAAACTAAAAGACACATGCAAATGTGAAGCATTCTCACCTGCAACAACTGTGTTCTACATACTATGATTCAATGCCCGTCCCTGAGATCAGTCATGCTGCAGTGGCCATTTTAGCATGAAAAACAAATGCAGTGGCTGCAACAGTGCCTCAAGGTGTCTTAACATAACCAGCCTTTGACCCTTATGAAACTGTTGGCCCCACCAACCTGATTGATTATAGCTTATTGAAGGCCCTAAATAGAAGGCATCCCCCCAAGCCCAATCAATCCCTCACCTTCTCAGCAGCAGCGTCTATGCTGGACTGGTTGTAGAAGGAGGTGACAGTCTTGGATCGCTCCCGGGCCAACTCGATTTGACTCTGGTCGGTCGCAGATGTGGAGTGGCGCCCAACTGATGGCCATGCTAGTCCGGGAGGCAGGGAGAGCAGTCCTCCCCCGCGCCCTCTCACCTGCAGTATGACTAGCGTCTTCCACATCATTGTGCCTTCAAGAAGACCAGAGTCCTGCAGAAAGGGAACAGTGTGCATCAGTAGAGGCAGCTCATCAGAGGTAGATCCTCTTGCTGCAGACTGATGCAGAACCTCATAAAAAGCAACACAGATGCAGCATTGTCAGATTGTATTAACGGCAACAGGCATGATTATGTATTTTGATTTCCATTCTGTCTTAGTATTCTGAAAATAGGTTGATTCTGGGTGTTTTTGGTGCATATGAATAAAATTCAAGGGTACTGAGATTAACAAGTATATATTGCTACACAAACAGAGGTATTCGAGCAAACCCACACTACAGTATTTATATCACCTGCTTAGTGTAGACCAACGCACACATTTTAACAGACACTGTAAGCAGATCATTGTTAGTGTAATGACCTTAGAAGTGCCTGTAGCACAGAAGCAGGCTAAACACTCTGCTTTATAGGCAACTTGTATTTACTGCTACCATACATACATGATTGGCAACATACATTTGATGTCACAAGATAAACTATAACGAAATGCTATACTATGCACTACACTCTTCCTCGCTGCCACCTCCCAGCTACTTTGCTGGGCATTTTAAAAGCATGAATACCTCAGTAAGGCCAGTCACATAATTTACACGATGAATCAAAGATACAGTAGATTTTGTGTGATTGCGACTTCCTACGCAATACTGTGAAAAGATTCTTCAATGCTGTCTCTCCTACCATGCAATGCAGGTTTGCTGGTACAGGGAGCCAAACTTCACCCCAAGTCCGTCTATTGTGAAGCCGAGGTTCAACCACACAAACTCTAATTGCGGACACAAAACGCCTCCCTATTGTTGGATTCATATTTTATGACGGTTGTCTTTTCCCTCCAACTATGGTTAAAGAACTGGTGAAATCTTGCAGCTCCAAGTTATTTGCTTCTGCTAGTTTGGCCAATTTTAGATCTTATGCTGAACATACATAACAGATCTCTCGCCACAGCACATGACAGTCCGGTGTACAGCGCGTTTCTCCGCAGATCTGGGGACCCCTTGCTGCATTCATCCCCTAGTGTCACTGACCTACAACCAGCATAATTTCTGAGCATGCAGCTCCTACCTAACCCCACATCCCTGAGGACACATACCTTGTTCCAGGCTGCAAAGTGACGAGCGTCTTTTCCTGCTTGCTGTGCAATCCACAGTCCTTCTTACATAGCCTGTAAAGGAAGCAGTAACACAGGTTAAGCACCAATCTCTACTACACAAGGACTGGAAAACTGGCCACTGTCCAGTTGCCTAAACCCATTCCCTTCATTAGAACCTAAAACAAGAAGCTCAGCCAGAGACTAAATGTTAACTTTGAATCTCAATTTGAAATTCACAAGAGGACGTAGATTTAGGGAGAACAATAACCAGTACAGGGCACACCACCCCTAAAATCGACAAAAACGGCATGAGTGATAATTGGGTTATGGATTTGGTGAAAGTTGGCATACTTGCTGCACTAGAGCCAGGTGCCTTTTACAGCTGTCTCAACTTCCCACACTGCTGCGCCAGTTTTGCAAACTTACCACATTATTTAAAATGTCTTTAGGATTTTTGATAGTGCAGAAAACTTGCTAACCCATTTTGCATACCACTGAAATATTGCAAGATACAAATATAAAAAACAGGTGCAACAAAACATAAAGGCATCGACAAAGGCAATATGTATGGACTGCGAATTAAAGAGTCTTTTTTGTCACTGATGGATTTAGGCACCTAATTAATCATCATCAGTGCACTTTGTGAGTCATCGTCACACTCATGCATCCATTATTCCAGCCTGGTAATGTCTGGTATCTTTTTGTCTGATGAGCTAGCGCATTGACACCCTCGGGTGAATGTTTGCACTCTATAAATTTCTTTTTTATTTCATTGACTTATTCTTGCATTCACCCTCTGACACAACCAGAATAAAACACACACCAACAACAACATATGCAAGATAAATTAAAATAGACGTCAAAAAAGAAAATAAGCTGCCGCCCACACACAGCAGGCATATGTGTGTAATAACAAAACAAAACATTGTAGTGGGTGTCCGTCTTGCAGTGGTACTGAGCATAGTATGCCGTTACTTTCAAGTTGCAGTTTGGCCACCACGTTCAGAACCGACATGTTGGCCATCTGGGAAAGGTAAACCACTGATACACACTGGACAAAAGCATGCCATAATGGTGGTTTGGTTTTGAGAAGTGGCCGTAAGGGATGCTGTACACTGCAAATGAAATGAGCGGCAAGCAAGCAACCAGTTAGCACTGTCTGTGGAACTGTAGTACCCTCTTAATACCAAGCATTGGCAAAGGTAATAAGTCTCATCTATACAGGAACTATTGGCTTTGTCAATGTGTTTTAGCCATGTTGTACACCAGCGTGGCTGCTGCTGCTGTTCAGCATGGCTAAAAGTTAGTGACATAGAGAAAAATTGTGTGGAGTGATGTAGAATGGAATGGCAAAGAGTGGAGTAGAGTAGAGAGAGAGTGCCGTCTACTGGAGTGGCATAGTGTGGAGTAACGTAGAGTTACATGGACCGGAGTGGCATAGAATAGCGTGGACTAGTGTAGAGTGCCTTGACCTAGAGTGTTGCAGAGCATAATAAGCAGAGTATAGTGGCGTAGAGTGCAGTGGTATTGAGTGCAGTGGCACTGAATTCAATGGCGTATATCGGAGCATTGAAGAACGCAATGGCGTAGATTACAGTGGAGCATAGTACAGTGCAGTTGTGAAGAGTGGCGCAGAGTGGCTCAGAATAGAATGGCGCAGAGTAAAGTGGCGTAGAGTGGTGCAGAGTGGAGTGGCACAGTTGAGTGATGCAGTGGTGCATGGCAGAGTCAAGTGGCATAGAGAGCGGTGGAGTGCAGAGCAGAGTCGAGCGGCATAGAGTGCAGTGTGGTGCAATGTAGAGTAGCATTGAATGGTGTAGGTATAGTGCCATAGAAAGCAGTGGCATAGAGTGGAATGAAGCATTGCAGAGTAGAGTGGCGCAGAGTTCAGTGGTGGAGAGTGCAGTGCAGAGTGTCAGAGTGCCGCAGAGTAGAGTGGCGCAGAGAGCAGTGATGCAGAGTAGAGTGCAGTGGTGTAGAGTGCAGTGGTGTAGAGTGGCATAGAGTGCAGTGGCATAGAGTGCAGTGGCATAGAATGGAGTGGCGTAGAGTGCAGTGGCGTGTAGTAGATTGTTTCAGATTAGAGTGAAGTGGCTTAGAGTGGAGAAGTGCAACGTAGAGTGCAGCTGTGTAAAGTGGCATAGTGTAATACCGTACAGGAAAGTTGTGTGGAGTGAAGTGGCATAGAGTGCAGTGGTGCAGAGTAGACTAGAGTGGCATACAGTGGATTAGAGTACAGTGCAGGGGCATAGAGTTTAATGTTACAGAGTAAAGTGCATTGGCGCAGAGTGTACTGACATACAGTGCAGTTTAACAGAGTGAAATGGAGTACAGTGGTGTAGAGTGGAATTGTGGAGAGTAGATTGGTGTCGCAAAGACTGGAGCAGTGTAGAGTCCAGTGGTTTAGATTAGAGATGCGAAGAGTGCATTGGCATAGAGTAGAGTGGTACAGGATAGTGTAGAGTGGAAAGGTGCAGAGTAGAGTGGAGTGGCATAGGGTGGAGTATGCTTTATATGGTAATACATTGTCATTAAAGACAATTAATTGAAATTACTATTAAAATTGCACAGACATACACTTTTACTAATAAAATTGTACAGTGGACAGACAAAAATGGGGGGAAATGGCATCACCTAGTGCAACGATTTGTTTTAATCATAACAAAAGTGTTTGTTTCCAACACTTCAGAAATAACAAAACATGTGCTTCACTTGTGTTTCCTAATTCTGAAAAACTCTGAAATACTTACACAGTACATTTAAATGCTGTCATGTGCTAGGAAAAAAATTCTTTCCTACCCCATAGGCCAACAAGATTGTCACATAAATCCTCTGACTTTAAAGTAAGAGAAAGAAAATGTAAGCAACGGGAGGGAACAACTGAACCTGGAGAGCCTAAAGCATATACAACTAGCAAATAGAAAGCCAGAAAATGTGAGCTACAAAACCAATGGTAGTCAACGGATGGAATGAATTCCCAGGTCAACTTTCTGAAAGTCCCCAAGATGTCCTTAGCAAACCAGACAGCTGTGCTGTCTGGTAGGCTGTGACCTATAATTTAGAATGGAAAGAGGAAAAGCAAACAAATGAAAGGGAAACTATAAAAGGAGCCAAATGAAAACGAAATGACTGGCTAACCAAGCCGGACAGTGATTCACATTCATTTTCAGATGGATTTACACAGATCAGAAAATGCCATTGTTCATAAGGCAAAAGAGCCCATGACTGACTTAGATAGAATCACTACCCCATGCAGAATGCTCTCAGGGATCGAAGTAGAGTGTAAACAACACTTAGAAAGGCCAATATATATAAAAATATAGATGTACGTATTATTTAATTATTCTTTATTGCAAGATCCTGGCAAACCTGTCAGGCATTCCAAAGAGATTGCAGTATGAATTATTAGAGTGCAGCTCTATCCCTAGGGTTTGTCAAATTGGGTAACTAACATCAAAATCCTTCCCTACAAATGTAATCTATGAGATCAGGTAAAAAAAATACCGAACTGCAGGCTTCAACGCTGGGTAAAAACAATCCATCCTTAAAGACCTATTGGCATTTATATGTGTGTTACACTGTAAATATATCAGGCCTGCTGCCTTTGTCGTAGCTTTCTGTAATAAACAGATCAGACCAATGGCATCTGAAATACATTTTCCAAGTGAACAAATCAGGTCCATCGTTTCTATCATCGGCTTGTCACCAAAACCAACTCAAGCCTACTGTATTCAGCTTGAACTGTCTCACAGGGCAACTATCAAGCATATTGTCATAAATTTACAAATGCATATAAAATCACAGCTGGAAAAACAAACTACTATCTCTCTTAGAAGGATCTAACAAGAATTCACACCGTACAAATATACCCACAGCTTGTGAGAAGAGGGCAACCAGCACCAGCCCATGACTACTAATATAATCTGTGAGATTCCATGTAACAAAATACCTACCTGGAGGCTTTAATACCAAGTAAGAACAGTCCACCCTTGCGTGCCTATTGATTTTAACATATGCTTTTCACAATCAATAGGTCAGGCCAGCTGCCTTTATAGTAAAGTTTCAGAATAAACAGGGCTATAACCTTTATCCCCGACTTGCCACCATAACAAACTCAGACCTACTATTTTGGGCATACGTTTTCCTACAATGCAACCATCACTTATACCATAATAACATTGTAAATAAAACATGTATACAATTATAGTTGTCAAACAATATTAAATCCCTACTAAGATTATCGTAGTGCACATCTTCTAGCCACAAGGTTTGTTTGGGCGGGTCACTAACACAAAAACCCCTTGCCGACAACAGTAATCTCTGCAATTCCATGTAACAAGATACCTGCAGACAGGCTTTAGCAGAGTGTAATAAGAATCCACCCTTGAAAGTCTGTTGCATTTAACACATGCTTTTCACAGTAGGTATGGCATGCCTACTTGCTTTGTCATTACTTTTCATCATAAACCGATCACACTTCAGGAATAAGCCCTAGCTTTTCCTGGGAACCGATAAGGCCTATAGCCATTACCATAGGCTCGAGACTAGAACAGCACAGGCCTACTAAACTGCACATAAACTGGCACTGATGAGGCATAGCTATAAAATTACATATATATATAAAATTACTGGGTGCAAGACAATAAGGCATAACAAGCAACATCATGTGAAAATCTTCCACTCCTAGAGTTTGCGAGAGTGGGTGACCAACACCAAAACCCTTGCCTGCTACGCAAATTACCTGTAACAAAATACCGGTCTACTGTCAGTAACATAATGTGATAATCTACTGTCAGAGGCTCACTGCCTTTCAACAAATGTTTTTCACAATAAAAAAAACAAGTCTACTGTCTTTGTCATAACTTTTTCATTAAAAAACAAACAAATCTATGGCATCTGGCATACCTTTGTCCTGTGCACTAATAGGGCAAATAGTGTTTATTGTAACCAATTTGCACGGAGTGTAATCTTTCCCACAAGAGAACCATGAGGCATACAGTCATAAAATGATAAATGTACACAAAATTATAGTAGGCAAAACAAAATGATAAAGATTTTTCACAGTGCAAATCTTCTACGTCCACAGTCTGTCACAGGGGATAAACACCACCAAAACCTTTGCTTACTACTCTGTCTGTGAGATTCCATGTAACAGAACAATTCTCTGTGAGCTTTCGAAAAAAATCATAACAATCCACCTTTAATTGGATTTCTGTTATCATAAGCGCTCCACAATAGATATTTCAGGCCTACTGCCTTTATTGTAACACTTCATATTAAATAGATCAGGCCTATAGCCATCATCATTGGATTTCCCCCATAACCACCTCAGTCCTGCTGTATTGAGTATAAGCTTATAGACAAGCCAAAAGAACAAGTAACTTTCCTTCAGTAACACTCTTTCTGGCGGATACTGTAACTGCAGATTCCTCACCTTTAGAATTAGACACCAGACTAGATCTGGATACTTTTCATAACCGTGCTCCCACATGCCGCTAGGTGAAGCTACGCCGCTCCGTGTTGACTTTGTTCCAAGTGACGGAGTGGAACTCATGCAAGGTTCATCCTTGCATGTAAAAAATAAGTTTGCTGCCTGACCCTTTCTACGCTATCAGAAATGGAGCACAAATCAATTGGAGATACCAGAAATCAGATCTCTAATTTGGGATCTTATTAGATGGTAAAAGGAGATCACTCCAAAGAAGAGGGAGGTCTGAGGACACTTCGGAATCTTCGCTTACTCAGAGCATCCATTAGAAAGCACGTAACTGGAGATAAGCAATTTATACTTTTGTTAGATATTTCAAACCACTGATTCTTCACCTTTAGAATAGATGACAATGCAGCACCTAGATATATGAGAAGTAAGCAGCTGGGTTTGAGCACATTCGCACTGCCTGAACAAGTCACTTACGAGTAGTGTGTGCGTTGCCCACCTCAAATAGTCAGCCGCTTAAAAGACTATAAACAATAATGATAAACCCAAAGTATGAGAGGCAACGCGAAAATAAAATAGCTGGTATACTGTGATATTACAGAATTAACGTAATACACAAAGAGCTAAGCAGTTTTTCAAATTTCTTTCTTTATTGTGATGGTGTTGTTATATCCACAGCCAACGCGTTTCGCCCAAACATGGGCTTCTTCAGGGCAACGAATCAAGCTGTCGAACTTAGTAGAACACGATTGTTCAGTTGTAGCAATGTGGAAAGTTCCCAATATGCAAGAATCTTTTCTGGATTGTCTTCCCGTGCTTGCTCCCAGGCATGAGTTAGGATACTATAGTCCTTTTGGGCTGCTTCAAAACTTCTTCTGGGGTTCTGGAACTCATCTCTCCGCCGGTTATACTTCCGTCTCGGCTGCGCGGGAAAAAGTGAGTGATGGACACTCTGAACGTGTAACATGGGTAAGTACCCCTTCTGATAAAGGACCTTAACGACGTGTACGCCACCGGTTCACTGGGATTCCGATTGTAACAAGGTTGTTACAATCGGAATCCCAGCGAAACGCGTTGGCTGTGGATATAACAACACCATCACAATAAAGAAAGAAATTTGAAAAACTGCTTAGCTCTTTGTGTATTACGTTAATTCTGTAATATCACAGTATACCAGCTATTTTATTTTCGCGTTGCCTCTCATACTTTGGGTTTATCGACAATGCAGCACCTCCCATCTCCTGCCTGTGGAGTGGACTAAGGCCAAAACGTCTTGCTGGACCGAGAGGGCGAAATGCCCTTCCTGTTGGACCTGGTTGTCATGGCTTTGTGAATGTGTGCAAGGACGGCCACATCGAAGCCTCACAGATGTCAATGACAGGCACTCAACGTGCCAATTCATTGGTTGCAGCCATGACCTTGGTGGAATGGGCCATCAGACCTTCCAGAGGCTGATGTTGGTCAATGAATAGCACATTTTGATGCAGAAGACTATCCACCTCAGCAGAGTGTTTTCCTGCATTACCTTTCTTTTCTTTGCCCCCAGAGAACACCACAAAAAGTTGATTGTATTAAGAACTATCGAGTGAACAATCAATGTAAAAGCTCAAAGTTCTTTTGGGGTCCAGCCGATAAGTCTCTCATCCTCGTTTAAGGGGTGAGCCTGGTCAAAGAATGCTGGGAGGGTGATGGATAGCCCAACATGAAAAGGAGTCACAACTTTTGGCAATTAGACTGCCCGGGTCCTCAACACAAGGTAGTCCAGAGAATAAATGGTGTAGGATGGTTGCACCGAGAGAGCCTGGAGGTCATTCATGTGAGGTGCTAAAGTGATCGCAATAACAGTCTTTATGGTCAGAATGCCAGCTATGCATTGGCTCAAAGGGAGTACACAAGAGAAATGTTAGAACAAAATTAAGGTCCCATTCTGGCATCATAAATGGTTTGGGAGGGATTGTGTCAAACCCTTAAGAAAACGTATCACAAAAGGTGATTTGAACAAGAACGGTTTGTCCGTGCAACACAGAAAGGCCGAATTGGTCAACAAATAACCTTTATAGTGACCACTGCAAGGCATTGTTTGGCCAATAACAAAACAAACAACACAATATTTCACAGTTTGGCTTGAAAAAGGTCTGTCTTGCAGACTCCACATCAGGCAACAAATTTACCGATGCACCAAAAGTAAATAATCTTTGCGGAACGGCGCCTGGAAGTTAGGATGACATCCATAACTTTGGTTGGCAGATCAAACACTGTCAATTGCTGTCGCTCAATCTCCACAAATGGAGGTGCATATTGGCCAGGTTCGGGTACAGAACTCTGCTCTTTTGCTGCCGAAGAAGATCCTTCCAAAGTGGTAGCCTTATTGAAGGGCAGATGCACATGCAGGAGAGTTCCAACCTGGCCCAATCCGCAGCTACTAGGATGACTTGTGCAATAGTGTTCATGATCAGGAAAGGCAGAGGACAAACGGCATACAGGAGTCCAGTGTTCCTCTTCAGTTTAAATGAATCTCATAGCAAAACCTTTTACATAAACTGCAACACATAATCGTTTGGACACATGGCGTTCTAGCCAGGGTATTCGCCCACTACTGTAAGACTCCCTCTGCCACCTCGGGGTGCAGACACCATTTGTGATCATGAAGGAACTGCCAGCTGAGCTGGTCTACCCTGGTGATCATGGATCCCACCAGGGGGTTCACATTCAGGGGGATGCCCTCATGTTCCAGCACTCTCCAAAAATGCAGAGCCTCCTGACACAGGATCTCACTCCATCTGCTTGTTAAAGGTTCCCCGTGACGGTTTTCCATGAGAACCTGCATCAGCCTCCCCTGGAGTGACGACAGGGTGGCCTTCAATGACACGCAAATAGCACACAACTCCAATAGACTGATATGTGGCTGGGTTTCCGCCAGACACCAGCGTCCTCTGATCTTCCCCTCTCCTAGAGGACCTCCTCAACCCAACAGTGACACATCTATTACAATTATCAGCTGTGGGTGGGAAAGGGACAGGGGTATGCCCAAGGTCAGACTATGGTCAAGCAGCCACCCCTGCAGATCATGTAGGGTTTCCTTCAAAACGTGGATGGCATCCTCTAGGTTTGCTTAGTGCTGGGCCCACGGGGATATCAGATCTCAAAGCAGAGCCTGCACATGCCACCTGGCGTACTTGACAAGCAGGATGCACGTGGCAAACAGACCAAGAAGCCTCAGAGCTGCTCACACAGAGATCCAGGGCAGAGGCTGAAACATCCTGATGATAACCCAAATATCCTTGACTCTTTGCAACAGAGGAAATGTCTTGAAAGGCATTGTGCCGAAGATAGCTCCTATAAAAGGAAGCCTTTGAAAAGGAGTCGATTGCAACTTCAGGTCGCTGATCGAGAACCTCATTGCAACAAAGTCAGTAGGCTTGCTGTCATCTGGAGGTGGTTTATGACTGACTGTGGTAAACCCATCTTCAACAGCCAGTTGTCAAGGTAGGAAAAACTGGTATCCCCAACCTCCAAAGACGGTTGTCAAAACTGCAATCACTTTTGTAATTACCGGAGGAGTGCTGGTGGGGCCATAGTGGAGTCATGTCTAAAGGCAGTCTTTCACTGGATGCTGCACAGTAATCTTCAGTGTAATGCCAATAAGGCTTAGATCCTCTTATTTGGATACCCTCACCCTGTCTGGGAGGATGAATACTGGCCCAGTCATATCCCTTTCCCTCCTGCCCCGGTCTCGATAGTACGCAATATGGGAGTAAAGTTTGGTAGTCGTGTCACTTTTCACCTCCAGTTGTGGGCGCATGTTTTGAACTTCTAAAATTCATAAAGAATTTTTTTTTATTTACTGCCACTGGAGACCCAAAAAACTATCATTCCTGCTCTCATTACCTCACTGCTTGACTATTACCAGCCGAACAGAGGCAGCCATATAGAGCGACCAACTAGAACGGTCTGCCTGAGCCATGGGATACACACAAGTATGGATTAATCAGTGCACCTGCAGAACACTACTCCAGGGGTGCACAACAGCTGGACGTGGGGGTCGCAGCTCGGGACCTGGCACCGGCTGGCCTGCACTCCCATCGCGGCCGGCACTTCACCCGAATACCTGGTACCACCCAGCTGCTGCGGGCATGCTTGTGCCACCCACGGGGACAGTGGTGGGGTGAGACTGAAGCGGGGCCTGCTGGAGCAGTGCTGGGCCAGTGGCCGTATTTGAGCTCGGGAGAGTTGGCCTGTTGGAGGGGCGCCCCAGATCGGACCTCTGCCCGGAGTGGGTGAGAACCCCCGAGCTTAACCCATCCACCGACTCTCCCCCGATTGCCGAGTCAGACCTTCTGATGCCTCTCTGTGAGATGTACTTGGATGTTGCTGCCCTGAGAGTGAGGAGACTGGACCTGCACGCCGGGCACCTCCAGGCCAGGGCTGTGCATAGACTTAATAGCGGTTTGTCCTTATTGTGGTGGTTGGGTGGAAGATGAGCACTGGTTACTGAAAATGTATTGTAAGACCTTCTGTCCCACTTGCGCTTCCTTATTCATCTGAATATCCACACAGTAGTGCTTAGTGAATGTGTGCACTGAAGACCATGTTGCAGCTTGGCAAATGTCTTGAATAGGTGTGTTTGCTAGAAACGCAACTGTTGCTCCTTTCTTACCAGCAGAGTGAGCTTGAGTCCCTGTAGCTCTTGTACTGCCCGCTTGTGGCAGAGTTGAATTGCTTGTGCAAGCCACCGTGCAATGGTGTTTTTGGTGACTGGCCGTCCCAACAAGCTGCTGGCAAAGGATACAAAGAACTGTTTCATTTTCCTGCTCTCCTTTGTCCTTTCTATGTAGTGCATGACAGCCCTTCTGGTGTCCACTGTGTGTAGCGCCCCTTCAGTGTTTGTAGTAGTTTTTTGGAAAGAACTTGGTATTTGGATTGTTTGGTTAATGTGGAATAGAGACACCACCTTTGGCAAGAAGTGTGGGTCCGTCCTCATTACAATCCGGTCGCTGTGTATTTGTAGGTAGGGCTCTTGGAGCGTTAGCGCTTGCAATTCACGGACTCTTCGTAGCGACGTGATAGCCACTAAGAAGGCTGTCTTTAGTGTGAGCATGTGCAGTGTCGCCTTGTGAATAGGTTCAAAGGGCGCCTCATCAATTGAGTTAACACCACGTTGAGGTTCCATGTTGGTGCTGGCATCCTTTTTGGGGGTGCAATGCTTTTAGCTCCTTCCAGAAATCTTTTCACAACTAGGGAGGTGAAGAAACTCTTCCCTGTTTCTCCCCTCGTGTAAGCTACTATTGACGCTAAGTGCACCCTTAGGGATATGTAGCTTAGTATGCTTTGTAGCAGGTGCATTAAGTATTTTAGTACTATGGATTCCCTCGTGATCTTCCGTTGTAGTTTCTCCTTGATGCACCATTGGGAGAATCTTTTCCATTTTGCTAAGTAGCACTTCCTTGTTGTCGGTTTCCTCGCCTCTCTGAGTACTGCCATAGTACTTGCCGGTAGTTTGAGGTGTGCGAATTCTAGGTCGTTAGGAGCCATGCGGCTAGGCTGAGGCTCTCTGGCTCTGGGTACAGTACCTTTCTGTTCTGCATTGTTAACAGGTCCCTTCTTTTTGGGAACCTGTGTGCTAGTTCTTGTGCCATTTCTACTATCTGTGAGAACTAGGACTGTCTGGCCCACTGAGTATTAGCGTCATGTTGCTGATCCTGCATTTGCTGAGTACCCTGTGTATCAGTGGTATCAGGGGAAAAGCGTATAAAAAATGTCTTTGACAAACTTATCCATAGCGCATTCCCTTGCGACCGATGGTCTGGTTGTCTGGATGCGAAGTGTTGGCATTTTGCATTCTGGCGTGCTGCAAATAGGTTTATTTGCGACGTTCCCCACCTTTGGAATATTTTTTCGAATTCCTGTAGGTTGATCTCCCATTCGTGGGATGCTAACGTCTGCCTGCTGAGTCGGTCTGCTTCCACATTGTCCTTCCCTGGTAGGTGTATTGCTAGTAGGTCTATTCTCAGTGGAATGGCCCATGCCCATATTTCCTGTGCTAGCTTCGATAGCGCTACTGAGTGTGTTCCTCCTTGCTTGTTGATGTAGAACATGGTTGTGGTGTTGTCTGGTTGGATCAACACCCTGTTCCCGTACAGCTCCTTCTGAAATGCCTTTAAGGCTAGGAACACTGCTTCAGCTCTAGGTAGTTGTGTTTTACTGCATCTTTCTGTGTCCATAACCCCCTCACCTTGAGTTTGTTCATGTGCGCTCCCCATCCCAGGTGGGAGGCATCTGTTGTGATGGTCACCGTTGGAGTTGGTGGTGTGAATGGCTTCCCCTGTGCTATGTTTTCTTTGTTCCACTACGCTATTTTCTGCTGCAACGAGTGTGTGACAACCACTAGATCTTCTCAACTCCCCGTTGCTTGTGACCACTGCTGTTGGAGCCATTCTTGGAATGGTCTCATGTGGAGTCGTATATTTGGGACTAGGTGTATGCATGACGCAATCATTCCCATGAGCTTGCTCACCGTCCTCACTGTCAGAGCTTGCCCCTTGTGGTAGCGATGTGTCTCCTTCAGTAGTGCCTGTGTTCTCCTCGTGCTGGGGAATACCTTTCCTTGTAAGGTGTTGATCTCTGCCCCTAGGAATATCTTCACCTGTTCTGGTTTTATTGAGGACTTTCCCCAATGTATTGAAAACCCTAGTTGCATTAGCGTTTGAGTGACCTGCTGAATGTGTTGTTTGCATTGGCTGTATGAGCCTTTACCAGCCAGTCGTCGAGGTACGGGTATACGTGTATCCACTGCCTCTGTAGGTGTGCTGCCACCGCAGCTACGCATTTTGTGAACACCCTTGGTGCAAACTTTAGCCCGAATGCCAGGACCGTAAACTGGTAGTGCGTTTCCTTGATCACAAATTTTAGTAGGAGTTTGTGTCTTTTGTTCATGGAGATGTGTAGGTAAGCGTCCTTTAGGTCTATAGTTGCCCTGTAATCCCCTTCCTGTATCTGGGGTATTACTTTTTGCAGAGATGTCATCTTGAATCTTTGAGTCCTTACGAATTTGTTTAAGAACCGTAGGTCTAGGATAGGTCTTAACGTTTCGTCTACTTTTGGTACAAGGAAGTAGTTGGAGTAGACCCCCATGTTCCTTTCGTTGTACGGCACCGTCTCTATTGCCTCCTTCTTTAGGAGCTCCTGTGCCTCTAGCAGCCAGAGTGATAGTTCTGCTGTAGAGTGTCCCTTGTAGTTTGGTCTCTTGTTTGGAGGTGGCTTTTCTAGTTCTATGCAGTAGCCGTGCTGTATGATGTTTAGTAGCCATTTGTCGGTTGTGACCTTCTTCCACTCCTGGAAGAAGTGTATGATTCTGCCTCCTACAGGTGTTATGTGCTCGGGGAACTGTTTGCATTGTGGTACTAATAGTTTGTCTTCTCCCTTGTATTGTCGCCCCCCTAGAGGTGTTGTGATATGGTTGGGCGTCCTTCATACAGCAGAGTCACTTGGCGGTGGGTTGCTGTCCTCCTCTTCTTGTCTGACCTCGTCCATTCGAGCGCCCTCCCAGTTGCTGTGTCTGATTGCCTCCTTGGTAACCCTGTTGGAAGGCTTGATGTGATTTTTAAATTTTTTTAAATTTTATTTATTTATATAGCGCCAGAATTGACTCCCGAAGGAGTATCTCTGCGCTTCAGACGAGGAAGGCTGTTTCCTCTGCCTGCTGGTCTCCTTCAGGGGGTGCCCCTTCTCACCCCCCTGAACTGCAGCGCTCCCATGGACCTTGCTGTTTCATTGTCCTTTTTTAGCCGCGTAAGATTTTCGTCAGCCGAACAGTTGTTCTCCGTTGAAGGGTGTGTTCAAGATGTTATTTTGGACTTCTGGTTTGAAGCCCGAGATCCTCAGTCAGGCATGCCTTCTCCCGTAACCCCAATCATCATCTGCCTATTGGATGTCTCCGCTGCTTCCAGGGTCGATTTCAGGCATGTGTTTGCCATGTTCCTGCCTTCTTCCACGAGGTGGTGTGCCCTCTGTTGGTACTGCTCCGGGAGATGTTTGAGCAGTGGCCGAATTCCTCCCAATGCTGGTAGGCATGTCTGTTAATTAAGGCATTTGAGTTGGCGATGCGCCATTGATTCGCCGCACTCCTCTCCATCTTCGTCCCTGTGAGGTCCATCCTCCTGCTCTCCTTGTCTTGCGGTGGTCCGGAGTTAGTGGGCACGTTGGCCCTCTTCCTAGCTGTCGATGCTATTATCGAATCAGCAGGTACTGATCCCTGAAAATATGCTGGGTCTTGTGAGGAATGTTTATATTTCTTTTCTGTCCTTGGGGTCACTGACTTGCGTACAGCTGGCTCCCTGAAAACCTCCCTGCCCTGGTCCAGCACACTCTTTAGCATGGGTAGGAATTGGCTCCTAGTCTGTGTCGGAAGCAGGGTTTCCAGGAGAAAACAAGCTTTGGGCTTCTCCTCCTCTAGCTTCACTCCATAAGTGGCTGCAGCTTTCTTTATGACCATATTGTATATGCCTATGTCGTCCGGCGGCGATGGCCTCGACAGATATGATTCTACACCCTCTTCTGGATCTTCGGCGTCGAGATCCTGCCACTCCAGGTCTTGCACCTCTGAGGATGTCGAGTCCCGGTAGGTCTGTTGATCCTCTTTGCCTTCTGCCTCGAAGTAATCAAGGCCCTCTTCCTCCTGTTCTTCGGCTGGATCCGGCGTTTCGGCGGATCAGGGTCCTCGACCCACTCTTCGAGCTCTGCTTCGGCTGCGGACTTCGAAGGGATGGTGTACCGGCTCATCCGATCGTCGAAATCCTTTTTTAGCTGGAGGAGGTTTGTGATTGCGGCCTCGAGCCTTCTTCTCTTTTTCTCCATCTCGGCCACCTGTTCGGCGTCTAGAGCTTTGGCGCTTCGCTTCGTGGTCGTCGGCATCGAAGCCGCCTTTAACTCTTTTTCCCTTGGCGTCGAGCGGTCCGTTTCAAGACTGGGCTTCGACGACCTAAGTTTCTCCAGAGTTCTCGCCTGCTGGGAGTCCTTTTCGAAGGATCCGCTGGGCTGTTTGTCTTTGGGTGCAGCTGCGGGTGCCGAGAGTTTGGACGGCAGCGCCCCTTTTGAGGACCTTGCCTCACTCTTTCGAGCGTCGATAGGGGGTTTTTGGGTCGACGACTCACTTACCTCCTTCGCAGACTTATTCTCGGTCTCGACGACCGTGCAGTCTTCTGGTCCCTCTGCGATGTTGTCCTCTTCCCCACTAGAGAGGCCCAAGTCTCGGAGTGATGGGGGTGGTCCTTGCCCCTGCATGTTGTAGCTTGCCCCTCGCTGCCTCTCCCGAACTCTGAGGGTCTTGGGTGTGAACGCCGAGCAGGCGTTGCAGTCTTCGCTTCGATGGTCGAGCGGCAGGCAGAGGTTGCAAACTGGGTGTTGGTCCTTCTGCTCGTATTTGTGGTGGCAATTGTTGCAGAATTCGAATGGAGTTTTGTCCATCTCCGCGCTAAGGGAGCCCCTGTGTGCGCATTCTCCATTGGACGTCGAAGTTTTTGGTGTTTCCTCTCCTCTTCGTCGTCCCGGTTGTCCGGCCTGCAGTCGGTGTGCTGAAATCGACAATCTTCACTGGTTTTTGCTGATTTTCGTTGATTCCTTCTTCAAAAGTTTCTGGAACTCTTCTGTGACGATCCAGACCCAACGGCGGAAAAAATAATCTGAAGATGGCGACCAAAGGTGGGAGCTTCCGCCAGAAGCGCGTCAACATCACTAAGGACACCAAATGGTGGGATGCCGACGCCCACCTGGGCCACGAAAAAAAAAAGAGAAGAAATACTACCATTCCAGACCCAACAACTAGATGGCGGGGTAATGCACAGCATAGTGAATCCAGAAAGATTCAGGCTGCAAAACGATAGAGACACTGCACTCTGCCTTGGTAGGACGCGCAGGCCCCTTCAATATCAGGGCGGTAAAGTGTCTTTTTTACCGGATTTCACCCTGGCTGTCCAGAATGCCAGACGAGATTTCCTATCTTTTTCACTGACCTGAAGGTGGCTGCCAAATTTGCCAGAGGACTCCCCGCTGCCGAGCCAGCTCTAACATGGTCACCAACAAATTCGGGAAAACGACTTAGGACCTGGGCACCGTTGAGGCATTGCAGCCTTGCCGCCGACCCCAAGTTGTCTCCATCTCATCAGGCCACCAAACTGGATCCTAGAACTGGGGTGCCAAACGACCCTCTGTTAGATAGTGCTGAGATACGGTCCAGTTTACCAAGACAAGATGCTTCTTGCTACGTACCTTCCAATCCTTTATATGCGGCCACCCAGCGCTTTCCATGCTGGGAGTGTGTCTGGCAACCTTTGTACCCACCAGAGATGAGTCGCCATAGGTTTTTTCTTGCTTCCCTTTGGGACCTGTTTGGGGGGATGGGAAGGGATGGTCCAGGTCAGCCCGTTAGGGGGGGCCACAGTGAGCGGTGGGTTATGGGTTGCTGCACTGTTTATGTTATATGTCTTTCGCTTGTTATGCTCCCTATTTGGCCACTCAGCATTCAAGTCCTTAACATCTACACTTCACACACTCGGTACCACCCACGCCCTTGAAGACCATCCACGGCGATAGATAAATGCTTAACCTGAACCATCACGCGATTGAACGACAGACGAATAGTGTGACAGGTATTTGCCTATTACAGCAACACAATATCGACATTTGCTTACTGCAGGAATTGCACTGGATGACCACTACTCAGACATGCTTGAGGGTGCAATGGGCAATTGAGAGGCATGTTGCCTGCTACTCAAGCTATGCGCGGGGAGTAGCGGTGGTGCTCCATAGAGGACTGAACTGGCCCAAGTGCACTGCGCTATGTAACCCACAGGGACGATATGTCATCTTAGCAGACATCCTAGAGGAACTTCCTATAACACTGGTATCCGAGTATGGCCCTAATACAGATGACCCTCTCTCTCACAGAGGTCAGGCGACTGGTGGGAACAATGGCACTCTGGTAGTACTACAGGGAGGTGACTTCAATGTAGTTCTGGATGCCTGCGCGGACAGACCTAGTAAGACACGCCTCCTGGACCACTGATGCCCAGCATCTCCAGCGAACGCTGTCAGACCATGCTCCAGTTCTTCTGGAGCTCCACCTCTACTACTGTTGCTGTCTCTGTCTGGCCATAGCAAAAATGGTTGTACTCCCAAAATTCTTATAACTCTATATTACTTATACCACTCACTCTCCCGACCTGCTTCCGGGGAATACTCCGTTCCCTATTTATCTTGCTAGGATAGGCCGGCAAACAGCCCTCGGTGGCATGGGTAAAACTGGTGCTCCCTTTCGAGCAGCAGGACTGGGGGCGCCGGATATGGATCTTTATTTCAACAGCACCCAGACGCACTTTGCATACTTCTGGTTGCACCCCATCCAGTTCCAGCCTCATACCATGCAGCCCTGTGCCCTCTTCAAACGTTTTTATATGGGCCCGTCCAGCATGTACGGCACCAGGTGAATGCTTTTGGCTTGAAATGAGTTGCGGAAAAGAGCCCACCTGGACCACCTCTTCACTTTGCCTATTTCTCTCTTGGACCACCCATTACTCCTGATGACTACAGATGCAGGGGTGCATGCGCACCTGCTGTGGATGCAGTTCTCCTCCCTCGGAGCAGCATACCAAGACAGCAGCTTTTTGTCACCTATCAGCAGGTGTTTCGGGACACCACACCCTCATTCTCCAACTCCATGACCTATTATCAGATCCGAGTGTCACTGAGAGGCCTTCATGATACATTCCGGGCAACACCCCCCATGCTCCCAGTGCTAGAAGAACTGCTTGCCAACCCATTCCCCACAAGCTTGTCACATACATCTATGCTAGCACACAGCGAGCTGAATCAATTTGCGAGACATCACTCCGCCAGACGTGGTCTGATGACCTGGGTTTGGTCATAAGCGAGGAGCAATGGAGTTACTGCTGTTCCAAGTACAAGGCTCTGTACCTGAACTATAGGCTGCGCTTAATACATTTCAATTTCTTACATAGAACCCATCACTCGTCTACACACCTGCTCCGAATGAGCCACGTGCTCCATTCCTACACTTGCCGTGGGACTCCCCGGAGATACAGAATTTTTGGGAGGAGGTGTTACAGACTGTGACTAGTATTACGGGACAGTCTCCAGAGTGCTCCCCCATAGTCATGCTATTAAGATCTGGTAAAGTGGTCCCCCCGGAGGTCCGCAGGCGGACGGCCATGTTGCTGCTATTAGCTAAACGTAGGGTGGTGTGCTTTGGGGCAGGAGGCAGGTACCCTGCAAGGCCTAGTGGCTCAGGGATGCTGCCACATGCCGGGAGCTATTAGAGGAGTGCTGGGAACTGATGCCAGTCTGCTCAGGCCAGAAAGACATCTGGGCTCGCCAGGTGAACTCTCTCAGACACACTGAAGACTCGACTGCGAACGCACATGCCCCCAGCGGTGGCTCCCGAATGACCCGAGGTGCGTATCTGTTACCCTCCAGGTGCTGCCTTACCAAACTGTTCTGCCAACATGGTTTTATATTCTAACCTCTCATGATGTCAGGTGCATCACCATCGGATGCTATCGACTAGGAGGAGTTTGGATCCCACTGAGTGGTCAGTTTGTTTGCCCTCCCCCTCCCACCCCATACTTTCCCACTAATCTCCTCTCACCCGATGTCCCCTGCCCCTCTCCCCTCCTTTACCTTCCAGATGCACCTTTGTGCTCTGGACCTTAACATGTAAAGTTCATATTTCATCTGCAAATGGAATGTATAATTTTTGTGAAACACTGCTGCATTTGTATTTTGTAAAAATCAATAAATAAATGTAAACAAATTACATTGCAAAAAACTCTGGCAGGGAAAGTATTATGTCTATTGACCTCCTTGAAGTCCATGTAGAAAACTGTTATAATGCAGGGGTAATTAATCCTTTTCTTCACAAATGTCATCTCCATGTGTATCATGCTCTAGTCAGAGTAAGCGTCATAAGGATAATGGATCTTCTGAGGACAGCTTCACTGTAGTGTAGGCACATTGTCAACATAAAATTTATGGGAACCGCATGCACTGCAAAGGAGTCAAGAGCGCGACCTCGGTTGGTATCGAGATTGAGTAGATCGGTGTTGTACATTAGAGTCGGCATCAGATTCCCCTCTTGCATTGATGGCGCCGACATTGCTGAAGGAGCAACCGGCACAGGTCTTGGTGCTATAGTGGAAGTACCACCAGAGTTGGGGAGTTGATGCTGACCAGGAGCCTGGTTCCTGGGGCTCAGTCGGCACGGAGGTTGGATCTGCCGACAGTTATGTGACTGGAGGCCAGATAGGAACCTTGGGACCTGAAGGTGGCAAGCGGGATCTGGAAGAGTGCCAGAAATATGCAGCATGGCCAGATTAAAAGTCTCAATCTTTTGCGTTGACGCTGAAAGCCCAGGGAACGCTGGGATAATTTGTGGAATCAGCTCCTTATTCAGAGATTGTGAGTGAGATTGAATGGCACCTTGACACGCTTGTGACTTCTCCTTTGATAGAGAGTTGTGGGATGGGGGTCAAGTTCAGCTTTGCCTTTGCCTTATTTCTGCTTCAATTTTGACTACAACTTTCTTGACTACTTCAATTGTGAAGAGGACCTGTGGCGGGTCCGTTACCCACATCTGTTTTCTACAGTCACAGTATAGTTTGACACCTGTATTTGTAGGCTGGGACATTGTTCCTTTGCACACTGGATTTTATTTTTTTTTAAACAAATTGTATTCATCAAATGACACATATGGAGCAGAACTCTGTAATCCATAGACATCTGCGCGATAAGTATACAGCATCATGACTTTGACATTTCACTAATGAAATCAAGGAGAATTAGAGAGCAATACAGATGAAATATATCAAATGAACAACCCCCAACCAACAACCCACCTCCCCACTGTCGCACTAATAGCCTCCCAGAAACAGCCTAGCTGTAGATTCTGCACCTCTACCACTCGCTCCAAGGAACTTAAATGCAAAAGACAACAGCTTGCACCAGCGAGGAAGTATTAAGCTGGGTGGAGGTGCCCCGGTGCAGCAACTGGCTCCAACAGCAGGCCTGATAGTCTGCCCAGCGCTTCCATACTTTAAAATGCTTCTGCGGGCACCCTCTTGCAATGAAAATGGGAAGTTCCAGGCCCATACAGAAGTCCAGTTCCTTCTTCCATGTCGACACTAAGGGTGGCGCCGGTGCCTTCCATGCCCTAGCAATATCCCTCTTCGCCAAGGTAAATCCTAACAGGATAAGATGGTGTTTATATATATTGCCCCCAATCCCATCTATGACATGTAAAAGCACCAATTTCGGCGAATGGGGCAAGTCCCAGCCCAGCACTTCAGCGAGGCAAGTCACAATCCCTCTCCAGAACCATGACAAAGAGAGACCGTGCCAAACCGTGTGCATCAGGGTCCCCGGCTCCCGCTCACATCTAAGACATATAAGGGAGGTCACCAGTCCCGCCCTCCACAGCCGGACCAGAGTGAAGTAGACCCGGTGCAGATATTTAAACTGGACAATGCGCGGCCGGGGGGGGGGGGGGGGTGCAGGGCCTCTGTCCAGTCCTCTTCATCAAGTGGACCCACGTCTCTCTCCCAGGCCCCTCAGTGTGGGGGAGCTGTGAGTCACCAGGGTTTGGTAGATCTTAGGTATTTTGTAATCCTGAAGGTCCCTCATAAATACCTTTGCTTCTATCGGGCTGAACTCCGCCAATGATTCCAGGCCCTCCAAGCTAGGGGAAAGGGTGTGCCGAAACTGTAGGTATTTGTAAAATTGGGTTTTCGGCATCTGAAAATCTTTTTGTAAGTCTTAAAAGGACTTCAGTATCGGCCCCCACACGACGTCCCCCAGGGTAGAGATACCAATGTTGTCCCAACCACGAAACCCTGACAGAGTAGCTAGTTGTGGCAGGCAGCCATTGTTCCATAAGGGAGTTTCCCGTGTCAGTGTGTTTCACCACCCCATCCTCCGCAAGGCCTGTTGCCAAAGTTTAAAGACTAACTAGGTTGCCGGCGGCAGGGATCTACGCACCAGTGCTGAGTACAGAATCGTATGGAGGGAGAGATACCCCATAAGGCGTGGCTCCACAGCATATGCAGGGTCATCTCTATCCCCATACCACTACTCATTCAAGACAAGTAAGTGTGAGGCCATGTAATACGATAGTATGTCAGAGGTCGCCAGTCCACCACAATACGTGGAGAGGAAACATGTCCGTAGGGTGACTAACTGCTCCCCCCGCCCACAGAAATTGACCCAATGCAGCATTAACCTGCCTAAACCATCTTGGGGGAATCGGATAGGGGTGGTTCTGCAATTGGTACAGCAAGCGGGGGAGCGAGGCCATCTTGAAAATGGCCGATCGACCATATATCGACAAAGGCATATATGTGACCATGTCCTGAGATCTTCCCGCACACGCGCCCAGACCCAAAGCAAATTCCGCTTCCATGCTACAGTAGACGAATCCGATAGAAATACCCAGAAATACTTCATCCCGCCGGTAACAACTCGAACCGACGAGGCCCAGGCGCCCAGGCCCGATGTGTCCCCAAGAAGCCATAGGGTAGACTTGCTGGGATTCAAGTAGAGGCCCGATGACTCCCCAAAAATCTGCATTATACGAAGCAGCCGCGGCCCCATCCTGTCCACGTCCGTAAGAAAAAATAAAACGTCATTGGCATATAAAGCATAACGATCTGACAAGCCATGCGCCCATTCGAAACCGGTCACCTGCGCGTCCAAGAGTACCCAAGCGGCCAAAGGTTCCACCGCCAGTGCAAACAAATAGGGAGACAGTGGGCAGCCCTGCCGCGTACCCCACCCAAGCGAAAAAGTGGAGGAGGTGGAGTCCGCGACACGTACCGACGCGGTAAGATCAGTGTAGAGTAGGGACAGGTAGGACAGGAAGCGCAGACCAAGATTTAATCTACGTAACAGCGCAAATAGATAAACCCCAGCTAAGGGAGTCAAACGCCCTGTCCATATCTG
Source organism: Triturus cristatus (assembly GCF_964204655.1). NCBI lineage: Eukaryota > Metazoa > Chordata > Amphibia > Caudata > Salamandridae > Triturus > Triturus cristatus. The sequence goes on along the minus strand of NC_140590.1, from coordinate 1,247,525,238 downwards.
CAAATAGAAGTGCCGCCCGTGTACAGAGCTCCCGGATAGCCGCCACAGCAACCTGTGCGCGGCGGATGTTATGTCTAGTCGCCCTCTGGGGCATAAACCCGGCCTGATGTGGGTGTACTAAGGTGGTGATGTGGGACCACAAGCGATTGGCTAGTGCCTTGGCCAGTAACTTGGCCTCCACATTTAGGAGCGAAATGTGACGGTAGGAAGCGTGTTGATCTGGGGGTCTACCGGGCTTGTGGAACACCACAACCTCCACATGTCTCCAGTCTCGAGGAAGACAGCCCCGCTCAAGGGACTCCTCCACCACCCGAAGGTAATGGGGTCCAAGCTGCAGGAAGTATTTTTTGAAAAATTCACAGGGGAACCCCTTTGGCCCCGGGCCTCACCCGAGTTAAGGTCTCCCAAGGCTGCACCCAACTCCTCCTACGTGAGTGAGAGATCGAGCTCGCTCATCGGACAGAGCCCGGGGCGGGAGGTCGTTCAAAAACCGGCCTATCACGTCTTCGTGGAGGCATTCTCTGGGGGCATACAACTCCGCAAAATATGTAGAGAAACTCTCAGCAATATCAATGGAGTCCGTGAAGGGCCTTCCATTCGGGTCCACAATACCGGGAAGGGGCTGGGCATGGAACATCCTCTGACACAACCGATGGAGCATCTTGCTGGATTTGTCTCCCCATTGGTAAACCCTGCTATGCGTCGCCAGCCAAATAAGGCGGGCCTCATCCAGAAGAAGAGCTGCATATTTCTGTTGCGCCAGCAGCAACTGTTGCCGTACGTGGTTACCCCCACGCCTCTACTACGATGATCGAGATCCGCAAGATTAGCCTCTGCTTGTAACAGAGCCTCCCTCCGAGCCCTGCAGGCTGCTGCGCAAAAGGAAATATCGACACCCCGTAAAGTGGGCTTCAATGCCTCCCACAGAGGTTCAGCCCCAAAGACCAACCCCACATTAAGTGTCAGGTATTGATTGAGTGCGCCCTCCAGGCATTCCCTGTAGTCTGCATTCTGGAGATTCCACGTCGAGAGGCGCCAGCGGAAGGGCTGTTTTGTCCAGCCCATCCGAACTGTTAGAGTAATCGGCGAATGATCTGAAAGACCCCTCGGAAGGATATCCGCCTCCATCACCCTTCCCGCTGCCACTCGAGGGACAAACAAATAATCGAGGCAAGAGTAGGAATTGTGGACCGCAGAGAGATCCGTATAGCCCTGAACATCTCAGGGCATCCGGCGCCAGGGGTCCACCCAATCAAGCCCAGACACCAAGAGGAAAGTTTTGTGACCTGGCCAGCATCAGCACCCTCCCCAGGCCTCCAGCGATCCCGGGTCATGTCCAGCACATTGTTCCAATCGCCCCCAACTATAGACAGGCCATCAGGCATATCGGCCCATAATGACATAAGCCGCTCCACTAGGCCCCATGAAAGCAGAGGAGGGGCATAAACACAACCCAGAACCACTGGTTCCTCCCTGATGGTCATGGATGAACCAGTGGTTCTGGGTTGTGTATATGCCCCTCCTGTAGGAATAGGTATCTCCCCTGGGGGTCCACCCACGTCTTCACATGTGTGTATAGAGCCCTGCGGTGGATCAAAATCGCCACCCCCTGTGACCCCCTCACAAACCCCGAATGGAAAGCGTGAGCCTAGCCATAACGTTGGAGGCAGAGCGCCTTCGATCCCATAAGATGTGTTTCTTGGAGCATGAGTACGTCGGCATGGGCCCTCTTAGCCTGCTGGAGAACAGCCCCTCGCTCCAGTACCCCCCTGACATTCCAGCTCACTATTTTGAGAGTTCCGGGGGACACCCGGGCGACATCAAGTGAGTCGGCCACGTAAGACCCCAATGAGAGATACTGGTGCAAGACAGAGTAATTGGTGTATGCAAGGAGGCCTAACCATACTGTAGCAAAGTGCGACTTGTTGATAGAAACATAAACAACCCAACATTCCCCCCACCCAATACTTCAAGAACGATGAAGCATCTGTCGCAGCGAGTGCTGCACGCGGACCCCAACCGGGAGTCCCGGCACACCTCAACCAATGGATCCCCAAGTTACAGCCCAACATCAGCAGGCCCCCACTCCGTCGAAAGGTCCAATAGAGAAGCCGGCCCTCACTTGAACTCCTCTGATCCAAGCAGCAATGTCAAAGATACATAGGACTGCGATCTCCCCCACCAATTAGGAGGTCGATGTAGTCTGCTGGGAGGCCAAGTCGGCCTGGGAGGATGTACTGCAGGATCAAGATCAACGGCTGGACCTGGAGCGCTTGCGATCCTTAAGCTTCGTGTGAGGCTGCTTACGAGCTGCCTCGCTGGAAGAAGAGTCAGATTCCCTCCGAGGCAGTGTATGGGGACGCAGCCGCACTGTCTCATCTGTCCACCGAAACACCTCCTCTGGCGAATCAAAGAAATGTGTGCGGGATCAATACACCACCCGCAACTGGGCAGGGTACATCAGAGCGTAGGGAAACTTACGATCACGAAGTCTAGCCTTGGCCACTGCTGAACCAGCTTTGTATAGTCAGGGAAGATCAATATGCGTGCATTATCAAACAGCAGAGGTTCCTTGGCCCTGGCCTGTTTTAGTACAACATCGAGGTCATGATAGTTCAGCAGCTTTGCAATGACCGGTCTCGGACGGGCTCCAGGCGGAGGCTTCTGCACGAGAGCCCTGTGAGCACGCTCAACGACAAAGCAACGGGACAGGGACTCCGGGGGAAGCCAGCTCTCCAGCCACCGAGTAAGGAACTGTTCCATTTCCCTCCCCCTTCACACCCCTCCGGGAAGCCCACAAAGCGGAGGTTGTTACGCCTGGCCTGTTCCTCTGAGTCCTCCATGTGTGTCGTCAGGCCCCGCTGAATTGTGTCGAGGGCAGCCACCTGCTTCCGCAAGCCAGCAACTTAGTCCTCCACTCCAGAAATGCGCGTTTCAGTCTCTGTGATGTGGGCCACGGCGTTTTGCAGGTCCTGCCGGAGGAGCATGACATTTGAGTCAACCACCCCAATTTTAGCATCTAGGACATCCCTTGACTGCGTGATAGCAGCCATGAGCGCAGCATTATCTGGCGGCCGGGCCTGTATGTTTGTCCAGTGTGCTCTGTTTGGCCGAGCCCCCACTCATCTTGTCTCTCGTCATTGCGCCCGCTGAGCACAACAATTCCCAAGCCACTCGGCCCCAGCTCTTCAGACCGCCCCGCCCGGAGGCCACAGGCCCGTCTACACAGATGAGTAGGTGTCACACTCCAGTGGCCGTCACTGGCCAGCTCAACCCCCCAGGCGCAGGAAGAGGCAAAGCGAAGAAGGTCCCCGAAGCTGTAGATCCAGGTCCCGCGCGACCCGATCCGGCCGCCGAGTGCGGGACCACCAGCGGGCCCCGATGCAGGAGCTACCAGCGGAGGAGGGGGGCCCCCGGGGGGTGGCCAAGATGAAGCAGACTGGTGTCAAGGGCTACCGCTCACTGCAAACGAGCGTGTCACCAGATGTAATGGCCGCAACCCCCAGGCTTCAATGACTAAGATCCTGGGGGGAGGGGGGGGGGGACGGGACACCCCCACTCTTCTCAGGGCCACCTCAAACTCCCCAAGGAGTAGCAACTCCTCCGGGCCCCAGGCGCACCACACGCCGGGCGTTGGCTACCACTCCAGGCCGCGGTGCCGCTCTACTTCACTCGGCGCATCCTGGGCCACCGCCACCGCGGCTCGCCAAGCCAAGATGCGGGGTAGATTGAGGCACAGATCGCAGCCCCCACTCGTGGCCCACCAGGGACACGATCGGAGTGTAAGGATCAGGATCAGAGGACAGGATATTTAAAGAGAAATTATTAGGCTGGACGGAGCGCGCCTAGCACACGTCCACCATCTTGGCTTGCCAAGCCATGCCCCCGTGCACACTGGATTTTGATTTGAAAGTTATTGGATACTGTCAAAAGAGGAAAAAGAGCTCCACATTTGCGTTTGAAGGCATGGAAAGAAAGAACTCAAGTCAGGATGTAGGGGTGGTGGTTATATGTGGCTCCACTCTGTCTAATCCGGAGACAGCCGCATGGTGCAATCTAGAAGCAAACGGAAGCACTGCTATGAAAATTGTCAGGATCTAGCCTGGCACCTGTGGAATATTCTAAAGATGAAGAATATGTAGTGTTGAAAGTATCCATCAGTAAGTACATTACAAGCATTGTTTTCAGTGGACGCACACAACTTCAACCTATTAAAACCTGCACTCAGGGCAACCAACAAGTGGGTGGAACCCAAGCCCCTTTCAGTAGTACTCTAAAAACTTTGTTGATCACATACAGTCTAGCAATAGCTGCGCTATCAAGCCAGACTTAAAAAGGATCGTTTAAACTGGAGGAGTGCTTTGAACATATGAAGGTGTTCAACTTGAGGTCTATTATCGTGCCCTCATTTTTAATGCGATTGGAAAAAGAAAAGCAGCGGGGGTTGGGTTGTGGCTCAAGAAAGTAAAGAAAAGAAAGCACACTGCAGGCAGCAACAGTGACCTAGATAGAATCAACACCGTACTGGGCGATTGTGAAGTTATTCTAACATCAGCTCTGACTGATACAAGTTCATCAGTGATTAGATCACCCACCTCTAAGGGCGTGCGTAGCCAGAGGGTGAAACAAATATCTGGGATGTTTAATATACAAAACAAACAGGCACAGTTGGTCTCTCTAAATGGGGAGGAATTTCCTCTATCACCATCTGTTTTGACTAACCTGGCTCCCGATACACAATCACAAGCTTCAATTGAGGATCCGTTAATATGTAACAATCGGTTTGCTGTTTTATCTGAAGCTCTAGGGGATCAAGATGCTGCCAATAAATGCAGAGCTATACTTAGGTCAACTAAAGTTCCTGTAACTCCCCCACGCAACCATGTAACTTGTAACTGATGTAATTTTGTGGAACCTCATGTAAAGCGCTCTGATACCTCCGGGTCTAGCCAGCGCTATATAAAACTCCTCAAATAAATAAATACATTCCTATTATACCATCTTAATTGCTTATATAAGAAATGAAGTGGAGGTTTTAAAATCACTGGTTTGCTCGCCGTTTGAGTCATTAAAACATGCAAAAGTAGTTACCATAAAAACTGGAGGTCCGGAAATCAGCACACTACCTCTGATTAATTCTCATATACCTGTACGCTCTTCTAATCAGGTGGTGGCTCCTTCCTCTGCGGTGTGTTTTCCCTCTTTCCCTATCTCCTTGTCTATTCCTGACCAAGCCTGTGTTCTAGCTAGGCCCATGGAGCTCTATTCTGTTAAAACTAGTGTAGCTTCACAGATACAGCCCCCAGGTTGTCTAATAGATCATCCCATTTTTTCACAACACCCACTGTCTTTTGTCCAAGGGCTACCTGTTAGAAGGGCTATAAATCCTGATTCCATCTTTATAGTTAATGTACCCAAAATACTGCAAAAGTCCACCTAAGAAAGCGAGGAATCCGTAAAAAAAGAAGGCAATACATTGGATGCGTCATGTAAGGGGCTGCTGATCTATTATTCGTGACAACATAATTTGTGTAAAATATATGACTGTTTCTCATTGTCCATATGATCATCTCAAATTGTCTCGAAGATCTAAATTCTTGGTTGACAATCTAGTAGCTCTGGACATTAGGACTTGTCCCCCAACACAGTTGAAAATTCAACTCAAGTATTCAAAACCACAAATGGTTCCTGGCAGGCACCATCCCATCCCTCTGTCCGACTTAGTGACGGAGGTAGCCCTTTTAATTCTTCACTGGCTAATTCTCCCCTCAAGATGGTTGATTGACAGTCATATGTTAGTACTGTAGGTGGAAATGATGTTGACCACTGGGCTATCCCAGATTCCGACTCAGATCGAGCTAGACAGGGAGCTGTCTCTGTAGCACTTAGAAATGCCGTTACTGGCCCTTGTTTAAATAAATCTTTTCTAGTATCTGAAATTCTGTCTCCTACACCACACTCTTGGCTTTCATCACCTGGTGACTATTATAGAATCACCTCAGTTACTGATAGCTAGAAGGTAGGTGGTTCACCTATTAGCACAGTTCTTCCTAACAAAGTTAAATAGGTGCAGGTTAACCAACATATCCCTAGACAACCTCCTGGGGCTAATAATGGTCTTTTTTTCTTAGCTTGGAATGTCGCAGGCTTGAAATCCAAAATAATTCTTCATGATTGAAACTCTTATCGAGCAGTATGACATCTGTTTGTTCAAAGAAACCTGGAGTGTGGGACCTGTTCTCAAACTTGGTTATTTGACTCATTTCATTCCGGCTCACCGTGGACTGGCTGGACAGCCCTCTGTGGGGTCTTACCATCTGGGTTAGAATTGTTTTGGATTGTGAAATCCAATTGCTCAACACTGACTCACCAGACGTTTTGGTTATTGGCCTCATGGCTAGAAGCGAGAGGCCAATGGATATTGATATATTTAACATATATTCCAAAGGTGTTAGGGGTGACCTAAGAACTCATACAATCATAGTCCTGGAGAAACTCCTGTCAGCCTGCACTCTCCAGGTTTGATTCCAAGGGGTTATTTTAATACCATGTTTGAGCTCCTAGATAATGATGACTCTAGTAATGTAAGTAATGAAGATGAGGTATGGGGTGTACCAAAGCTTGAGCTTCCACCAGTATTGAGGTGGATGGAGGCACTCCATTCTAGTGCATTGATTATATCCTTCTAGACCTCCGTCTTTGGTCATCTTTCATTGATATGTCTGTTATAAATAGCATTGAGAGCAATCATAATCCATTGAGTCTCTCCTTAAATTCTCTTAGTCCCTAATTAAGAACGGACTGTCCATCATCAGCTTCAAACAGGAATGTGATACCAATGGTAGATAGGAGACGGCTCAAATGGTCCCAGGTCGTTGAGTTCCCGTTGGTCTTAGATTAAATAAGTATGGATCTAAAGAACTCTGAGACCGTATTTTCTTTTGTCCCCCTCGTCATCCGGTATTTCCACGATTGCGCTGCAAAATGTATTTTTCAAGCAAATACGGTCTTATTTTTTGGTTCCTTGCACAAACTACAGAAGGAAATCCCCCAGGGAGCACAAGTGATTTAATAGAGAATGCAGACTTCTTCGCAGAGATCTTGGACGGGCACTCAGAGGTAAGGATGTGGGAGAAATTCACCTGGCCAGGAAGAGATACAAAAGGGCTCAGCTTATGGCTAAGAAAGCTTGGGATGAGGCTAGATGGCAGGACCTAAACCGGCCTACTCTCACAAGGATTTCATTAGGTTTTGGACCCTTGTTAAATGAGGGAGGGATGTACTTGTGGATCTCATGAATATCAATATAGCCCCGCAATCATGGATTGAGCATGTTTCTAGTTTCTACTCTGGCACCGCATTACCAAATGAACTGAGTTTTCTAAGGGGGATAGAGGCAAATGAAGATATTATCAATATAAATGACCCGTTTTTTACAATAAGCGAAGTTATGTCAGCCCTTAGTGCTATAACCAGAGCTAGAGTCCTTGATTTGGATGGCATAACGGCTGACATTTTTTTGTATGAAATAGATATATGGGCACAATACATTCTTTTGTTGGCAAACGCAATCGCATGTGGCGCCTGATCCCAGATTCATGGAAGGGAGAAGAGATCACCCCAATATACAACAAGTATTTGCAATGCAACCGGTCTCGTATTTGCAAGAGTTTAAGCTACTGGCATGGTAAATGACAATGCCTTTCATTTATGTTTTAAAAACCAACACATGAATAAAAGGCATTGTCATTTACAATGCCGCCCGCTCAAACTCTTGCAAATCCGAGACCTATTGCATTGCCACAGTGAAAGCGCGCATGGCGCGCTGGAAATACATAGAAGCGCCTGCCATTGCCAGCTTCCCGCAAGTGCCAACAGTCACATGGAAAGACGCGTGGCGCACTGCTATTCTATAGAAGCGACCGCAATTGCTGGCGCCCTGAGTGTCCCGTCTACAATTATTAAGCAAATAATTCTCCAAACTTCTAATAAAAGCTCCCAAGTTAGGACACATGTAAAAGGCCAGTCCTAATGGGAGGTAACAACAGAAGGCAGGGAGGTACTAAGAGACTAGTCAGCCTATAAACAAATCAAAAATCAACATTTACAAAGGACAAATACACAAGCCAATGAAAAATATGAGCGGAGGGTAGGCGGAGCTTCTAGTCTATATCTGAACACAGCATGCCTCTCGGAGCAATGTATGCGCTGCCCAGGCTCGACCTAAAAAGGGGACTAGATCTCTCCCTTCGAATTTAAGCCCAATTAGTTTGATCGACTTTATACAGAAGATTTTTGTCCGATTGATTTGAAGTAAAATTGAGACACTGATCGAGGAAAAGGCCATTATTTCCCCTTTTCAGGTGGGGTTCCGGAAGGTGTCTACAATTGATCAAATCTTCCGTTTTCTTTTACTTTATTGGAAAATTGTGACGGTTGAAGGAGGAACACTAAATGTTGCCTTCCTCAACCTTAAGTCCGCTTTCGATCTGACCCCACATGATCAGCTATAGCAAGTCTTGAATAGCCTGGGTCTTTCCGACAAACCTTAGCTACTTTTGATTTGTCTCCACAAGTGGTGACAGGCTGATTCTCTATCACAAAGCATGTGTTCGTCAGGGGTGTGTGTTGCCACCTACCTTCTTTCATTTTATCTCAACTATGTTGTCTCTTACCTGTCCTCCATACATACTGATGTTCCATCTCTGGCAGGTATTAAGACACCGATCTTTCTCTTCGAGGATAACACCTTATTGATTTCCAAACCCCCGAGCGGTCAGCAACATTCTTTAGATTGCTTTTCGAAATTGTGCTCCCTTTAAGGTTTGGAAATCAACTCCGCGAAAACAAAGATAATGTTCTTTAATAAGCATAGATCTTTCAAAGTGAACCATGAGTTGGGAGGAGGGGGGCGAGCCACTCGATAGTGTAAAGATTTTTAGCTATGTGGGAGTGACTATCTCTCCGAACCTTTCAAGGAAACCTCAGCTAGATTTACCAACTCTCAGCACAAGCGAATAACAGGAACTATAGTCAGAGTACAAAAGCTCCTTAAAAAAACATTGCTCCTACTTTGCAAATTTATGATACTAAAGGTATTGGTGCCTGTTTTTATGGCTCAGAGCTATGGGGTTTCTCTGAACCTTTCTCGCTGAGTAGATCAGAAAATCGTTTTTAGAGAAATTTGGTCGATTTACCACAAAGTGCACTCCTTAAACCTTTGATGTTGGACATAGGTAAATGACCATTGGCAGATAGAGCCAAATTGCGGCCTTTGTTATTCTGGAGGAGGCTGTGGTTTCAGCCGGAGCTAGTATATTATGGTGATGCATTAGGGGACGTGATAACTGTAGACACGATTCGAGAGATGCTTGTAGCCATTGGTCTTGGGGACTACTGGCTCAATCCGCTCTTAAGTCCACCTTTAACCACACTGCTGTTGAATGCCAATTATTGGCATTGGGTAGACGAAAATGAAGTTCGATCGAGCATTGGTCACTCGCTGATTGGAGAGACTTTTATGACTTTAAATCCACATTTTATCTGGAACCATACTGGGATATAATTACTGTACCTCTAGACAGGAAATTATACTTCCAATTTAGGATAGGTACACTGGCTCTATAACCTCTTACTGCAAGATGGGCCCCTGATAAAGATGACGTTTGTCCAGCATGTATTGCTGCCCCAGAATCTGTTGGTCACGTATTCTTTGCCTGCTCTGGATATGATGGCATAAATCCATATGCAGGATGATGGGGACTCGCAGTAGCCAAAACTGCAGTCAGTATACTTAAATCGGATCCGAATCAGACATTTGTATGTGCTGTTGCCAAGTCTCTGGGTAAAATGTGGGTCACTCGTTCAAAGGCAATAACAAGAGCTGCTCGGTCACACTGACATCTTTTGAACTTCTCAAGTAGTTATCACACCAGCTGCCCATGTTTGTGAATACATGTATGGTGATTACCCTCATATCTGTACATATGCCCCATGGACTGAAAAAGAACTTGTTCTTATTGACACCTATCTGTCTGAGTTTCTCTATATAAATAGAGAAAGAGGCGGTCTAATTTTTTTTAAAACAAATTTGCATTTATTTTAAAAATGATATTTTGTAATGCTCTGTTTGTATTCTATGTTATACTGTTTTATTACGCCCAGAAGGCTGCATTTGTATGAGTAGCCTTGTATTTGATATATGCTTTTATGACTTGTATTGTCGAATAAAGCAGTAATTGATTGATTCATGACAAACATTTACTCTTGACAATGAATAAAACAGTATACTGTTCGCATCTCATAAATAAACTTTAAAATAATGTTTTCAATTCCTTTTTCACTAGGAGACAAGTATATACTCAGTTCTGCAACTATTAAACTTCTGGTATTCTGCTTTCATCGAAGCACTGATATTGGAGAAGTAGCTCTTCTGAAGAGTGGATAAAAAACACAAATGAAGGACGGAATGCAGAGCAAATCAATCATTCACCCCCAGTCAATAGATCTGGGTTAAATCCATCGTTCTTTTGCTCACCATGCCACCTCAGTTTAGACCCAGCCATTTACAAAGCAGTCTTGACCCTATGCCTCATGGAAACAGCCAAGCCCGGTCTTTCCTGGACCGGAAACAAGAATCCTGGGACCGGTTTTGGAGCATCACCCCATATCACCCAGGCTAGCTTGAATCCAGGCATGGGGAGCAAAAAAAAAAACGTTAGATTTAGACCCAGATCTCTGTACTGGGGCAAATATATGACATTCTTCTGCCTTCTGTCCATCAATTTTTCTTTTTGCATTTGTCACCCCAAGTGTATGGTATGCCCAGATGTGGGTCCCGTGCTCTCCATGCCACTTGAGTCAAGCTATCCAGGCTGATGAGGGCTGAAAGCCCGAAACCGGTCCTAGGATACAGTTCGGGTTGGACTGTTCTCCTTGGGCGCAGAGTCAAGACTGATTTGCATATGGCTGAGTTCCAGCTGGAATAGCATGAGGAGCAAAAGAAACGATGGAGTTAGGCCCAGATCTCTGTACTGAATGTATGACATTGTTCCACATTCTGTCCATCAATTGTTCTTTTTGCTTCCGAAGAGTGTACGCAGATTTGGACGACACTTGAAGATATTCTGATGGAGATACCTCAGAGGGACTTCCGGGTCTCCCAGGGGGTCAACGTGAAGTTAAAACATAATAGCTGACACAACAGACCCGAGGGCACTCGAATTGCTTGCGCATGGATAGGGACCATTATGAATGGAGGTGAGACTATCCCATAGATGTGGAGGGTTGCTGTGATTGCTCCCATACACAAACAAGCATTAAAAATGCAATAGGTGTCGCCTTTGATTAAGTTAAAGCCCTTTGCTTTGCTAATGGTATTGTATAGCAAAGCAAATGGCTTTAACTTAATAAAATGCGAGACATGATTGGATTTTCAAAAAGTGCGCGTGGTAAATTTAGTTTTTTTTTTTTTTGCAGTACTGTGTTATATAATGCGAACTTGGGGTATAGTTGTATCACAGACGGACACTTTCATTCATTGTTAGGAACGGGAAAATGATGTGATTTACCCAGAATCACAAGATGTTTGAGTCTCCCGCCAAGACTCAAACCTAGTTTCCCTGCTTCAAAGTCGGCCGTCAAGCCAAACTGCCAGGAGGAATGAACAATTGGGGAGCTGGAAGAGGGAGCCTCAGACGCACACACTCCTGGGGAAGGGGGGCTCCTTACACCAAACATTGCTTAGATGGGCCCTAACAAATTGCTTCGGGTAAAACGTAAGAGGAAAGTTACCCAACATTGCTTCCAGTGAGGTTGTAAGAGGGAAGCCTTTTACACGGTCTACGTGTTGGGAGTATCACGCCCAATCACTGCTTTAAATTGGGAAGAAGAAGGTACCCGTGCTCGCTTCAAGATGACCGAAAGGGCAAACGTGTTGTAAAATACCACAGACGTAAACTGCCTTGCGGGGTAGAAAGAAGAGAACCCCCTCATGCTGCTGGATAGGCTGATGAAAAGCCCCCTCGCACATTAACTTAAGAGCAAGTATGAAGGGTGTCGCCGCTAAACCACTACCCCCGAAAGAAATTTTAAGTGCAGATCCCCACGTCAACATCACATCGAGAGTGTAAAAGATGCGTTAGCTTGGTTGGATCACGAATTTAGAGAAGGAATTCTTCACGGATGTATCCACCCAACTGCACCCATGTAAAGTGTGATCGGCTATAATGATCAGCAGTGAGGCGTGGCGCACCATGAGTGTTTCATTCTTATAGTGCAGTATAGATTATCCGGAGCCAGAATGGAAGTCCCTGACCGTGCAGAGCGTAGAGTGTACGCACAAACGTGAAGGTCTTTCTATGACCAGTGTGTGGTCACAGTATATTAACAGCAGAAGGCATTACAGTGAGGCGCATTTGCGGAGCTGAGTGTTCTCTATACGGTAGAATTTTGAGGTTGTAAACTGAGGTACTTTAGGAGAGCTCTGAGGGAACTGATTATACGTATAAACAAAGTTACTGAAATGAAGCGCCCGAGAAGACCTTTTTATGCCCTACGTGATGCTTATAGTGAAACGAGGCATTATTTATGTGACGTGCATTGACAAAACAGTGTTAGGATGACCACATTTTTTTTATTTTTTGCGTTTTTATATATCGCAAACTCGACCCGAAGGTATTGGAGCGCTTTACATGAGCACCAGTTACGTTACACATTATATAAATAGTATAAAACACTAGTGAACATTGCGAGAGAGCCACACTCCGTGTGAGAAATATTGGTAGCCATACGCAGTGGAGTGAGGTGCATTGGCGGAGCTGCCTGCGATCCCGGTTTTGCAGCACCAAAATGTACTATCGTCAGTTGCGTTGTCCGAGACGGGGGAGGTCGCGGGGGCGTGTCGGGTAGTGGAGGAGAGGGGTTATGATGGCTGGAGTGCGCGCTCGCCAGGCAGCCACGGTTTAGCGAGATGCAAAAATAAACACGCGGCGGAGCTTGTCTTTATGGGGCCATGTGTTTGAAACACATGGCCCAATAAAGATACGACACCTTTTGCAACGGGAGGAAGTCAGACGAGCCCGTCCAAGTGGGCCGTCTTAAAAATGGAAAAGTCTATGTCGCAAAGTGCTCTTTCCCAATGGTAGGCCACCGTTTAGCATAAACTGTGACGCCAGCCAATGGGAAAGAGGGGCGGAGCTTGAAGCCCTTTACAAAATTCCCTCAGAATCATTAAATCTCGCCGAGCGAGCTGCGCATGTGCACAGCCACGCTAGCCGAGACCTAAAAAGGGCTCATGTAGCTTCCCAGGAAATTATAGGCCAATTAACCGGATAGATAATTTGCTGAAGATATTTTGCAAATAATTACTTGATAAATTATCAATGTAGATGGGCGAAAGTCTGATTTTCTCCCACTTTCAGGCAGGATTTCATTCAAACGTTAGCACAAGGTATTCCACATTTTTGTTAATCAAGTGGAAGACAATTGATATAAGCAATATCCAGTTATATGTGCCTTATTAGACCTTAGGGCAGCCTTCGCTCAAGCCCGGAGGTCGAAATTGTGGGAGGTGCTATCAAAACAGGGTGTGCTTTCAACTTGTTGTCTATCATATTTCAACTTTATACAAATAATTTTGCACAAGTTTGCTGGGCTCAAATGGTGAATTAACATCAAGGATAAACATCAACAGATGTGTTCTAAAGGGCGGTGTTTCAGCTCCAACTCTCTTTTTGCTTTTCATAAATTGTTTCGAATACCTGCTGGGTTGTTCTAATGACTGCCCTACTATTGCGGGCTGTATGGTTCCAACTCTCCTCTTTGCGGATGACACTACTATCCAAACCAACTACGGGCCTTAAAAATATTTGGAGTGGTATTCAGTTTTGTGTAAGTCATAGTTTGGAACTAAATACTAAGAAGTTGAAACTCATGGTCCTCAATCCCAACAGATCATTTAAGGGGTTGATGATTACCAAGGATTATCCCTTGGAACTGACCCATGAATTTGACTACTTAAGCGTCAGACTTGCTGACTCAAGCGCTGGACAGTCTCAAATTGTTAAAAGTGATCTCCTCCTGAAACAAAGCACAGCTGCTATACTTAAATCTACTAACAGTCTGCCCACCTTTTTAAAACTTCCAGCTTGGGTAGGGTGCGTATGTTAAATACTGCTTAAATTCCCTGGAGCAGACACTATGGAGATTCCTTGCAATGGCTCACACATTTAAAAGACCAAATACTGGGAAAAAGCATCAAAGTAGTGGTTGTCGTCACCTACTAATGGAACCCTTGATGATTTCTTTTTTAATATCCAAACCAGATCCTAATTTTGAGGACTTCTTATATTATGTTACTCCATCCTCATGGAAGTCCTTGCATATCAAGCTTAAAACTGAGACACTCCCATTGGCCATCTTCAACTCTAAGTTGCAACCCGACAATTTCAGTTCCACTCTTGATCTGGTTTGTAACCATTCAGAAGAGGCTGAAGAGCACTTCATACTCCTCTGAAGGTTATTCTACAAGCCGAGAATCAAAACTGATTGCCCGGCTCTGTCGACTGAGGTGGATCACAGAGTGGAGGGGGTCACAGAGGATGTACAAAGTGGACATTAGCGTTTGCATAGTTTACTCTGTAACCAATTTCTGACCAATACCATGGCGCATAAGAATGAAATTAATTTCAGCTCATGTGAGTAATGAAATGATTACTGATTTTATTATAACATGCCACACTGTGTTATGCATGCATCTGATGATTTTAGTGTTGTTATTGACACTGTTTTTAAGTTATTGTGATGTTACTGACTGAGCTTGGTTTCAAATGATATTATAATAGTTATTTATTGTTGCGTTTGTGTCAATAGATCATTGAACCGGAATGAACAAATAAATAAACATGAAGAGAGAGAGAGAGAGAGGGAGAGAGAGAGAGAGAGAGAGAGAGAGAGAGAGAGAGAGAGAGAGAGAGAGAGAGAGAGAGAGAGAGAGAGAGAGAGGAAAAGAGCAAACACACTGAAAGACCTCCCCAGCCAAACACATGCAGTATCTCATGGTGAACAGAAACAGAACTGATCAGAGATCTAGCAGTGCAATTTCAATACCATACCACTAAGGTCCGCAGCCATGAGCAAAGTGTCAACACCTTAAGAGTAGGCGTCTTGGGACTCAGACTGATCCATTTGCAGCAGCCTGATGACGACTCAGATGAGAAGGGAGTTCATACAATTGCCACGCACGCAAACCTGTCTGGCTTGATGGGCAGAGAGCTCATTGTGCAATAATGCTGAAGGTGGTTTAGTTGACAGCCGTAAGGTACAATAAATATATTTTGATGAATAAAGTTAGCAACTTACCTCAAAGAGGTGTACACATTTTGGCATGGCTTTCGGTCTCACAGTGCTTTCGATAGTCATTTCCATCTATAAGAGAAAGAGAAAAGGAGTCAATGTATGTAATGAAAAACGCAGTGACTTCTCACAAGGTAAGCGGGGAGGTTGAACTGACACAGGCTCACTATTTGTTGCAATATATGATGTCAGCAACACAAGAAGGGGATAGGGAGAATGAAAGACCACAAAGAATGCCCGCCTAAACAAATCAATAAACACAACAGGTGTTAGTGGTCAATGTATACGAAAATAGAGGTGGTCTATCAGAAAAGTGCACATCACTTCATCTTAAAGGGCTGTAGCCCTCACCCACTCTAGGGTAGGATGCTTCATCATAGGGCCCCTCCTCACACCCCCACCACGCGAGGAGGTGGTGTGGACTGCAACCCTCCAGAGGACCTCTAGCTCAAGTTTTAGGTCTGGCTTGTCCATAGAGTGAAGGCACTTGTGGAAGTCATGTTTAATCTCTTGGCTATGCGCACTCCCACATAATCCAGTTATGAATTTGCTGGCTAAACGATTAACTTGGTTTTAGATTCGGGAGGCAGGGCTGTGGCTACTGTATTTTAATTGTTCTAATTTAATTTGGATCTTCATTAACTATGATTTTCTTTTTTTTTTTTTCTTTTTTAAATCGGATACATTCTTGAATTTGTGTATTCAACATTTGCAAATAGTAACAAATACAGACATAATACATAAATGTTGCCGCATGCATTATATGCATTATACTGACAGTACTAGACACTAATAATAAACACAGGTAATTCAGAGCGCACCAGGAGCCCTGTAACTGCAAAAAGGGGCACAGGTCAGTCGAGGGTTCTCAGAGCCCCCAGTGGTAGGCGATGATGGTAGGGAGGACCCGGTATTACGCAGAAGATAGAGACGAAATTGAGCCCATATGTCCTTGGGCCACGCTGCAGGACTGTTTCACCATATTGTTCTGACTTGTCCTGACTCTGTGTAACATCTCGTAGCCTCTCTTTCACAGTGGGTACTCTTTTCTGCATCCACATCATGGCCACACGTCTTTTGACTTGTACCAGTAGGACACAAACAAGCCTGCTATCTGCCGGGGGTGTCTCTGATGTATCACCCAGTAGGGCGATTTGGGGTGTAGGGTCAATGGGTAGCCCCACAGTCTCTGAGTCTGCCAAGAATACGCCAGTCCAGTAAGTGGCAAGTCCAGGGCAGTCCAATGGAGGAGGTATGTTGGGTAGCTCATAGCGAACATACCTGCGTCAACACGCCCATTAAATGTACCTATTTTCTCTGGAGTGTAGCAATTTTCATGCAGGTATTTCAAATGTATGAGTTTATGCTTGTAGATGAGCAGAATAGTTTTAACTTGTGCACCACAATATGTCCATAATTAATAAGTCAATTGTTGCCCCAGGGAGAGCTCCCACTAGAGCTTGACTTTCGGTAGTTTGTTTAACACTCCATCCAAGACGGCAGAAAATAAATACAATATGGAATGTTTCGCGTCAGCTATCCTATGTGTGCAGTGAGGAGATGCGTAGCTGGTGCTCGTGTTGGGTATGTAAGTAGTGCAACCCTGACTGCAGACTGTAGCCCGAAATAACAGTACATGCACAAAGCTAAGTGATATCAAAACATCTTCATATTAATTCCCCTTGGTAAGTAAATCCGCCTGTTGCAACAGCCCTTTGAACGCTTGCAGGGGGTACTAGGGGATTATTTGCAGTATTGATGAGTAGGGGATGTCACAGTGTAATTTCCCGGACAGGTCCCACCATGCATAGTTTGTCAGGGCAAGAACATACATGTTCCGCCTAGGTACTCGGGCGGAGCACAGATCTCACCTAGCAATGATGGGGAGCGGGCTAGTGCTCCGTTCGCCCCAACGTGCCCGGGCGTGTATTGTGTGGACACCCAGTATTTCACGTAAAGGGCCTGTGCAACTAGAATATATATGTTGAAATTCGGAAGAAATGCCAAATTACGTAACTGTTTATTTCTTACTTTACTGACTGACAAACAGCAGGAAGTGGAGAGAGAAATTTTAGTAGAACACATCAGTCACCTACTGCCTGCTTTCCAAGTGTTGCCTTCTATGGCGATTCTTCAACAAATACATATCGCCTCATGTCCCTCTCAAGGATCCAACCTCTTCCCACATGTACCAGGCCTGCCCCACGTGCTGTGGCCACTAGAAACCTTCTCCCTAATGCGATGGTTAGAAAGAAGTGGGCTAATACGTGTAAAAAAGTCAAATCAATGCAAGCTGGAGTCTCAAACTTGTGGTACACCTGCCATTGTCCTTTGCAAGTATTCTGTTATCTATGCCAAATTAGCAAATTAAATAAAATCAAGAACCTGGTGTAGACAGTAAGCTTGACTTCAATTATGAGTGCCACATAAGTTCCTCCCACACCATCGTCCTAGACGTCCACATGACAATCTGTGGAATGCAGACCAATGCCATCCTTGTCTATGCCACGTCTTTTGCCTCAATCAATATCAAATCAAAATCCTTACAAATATCTGTAATTCAGCTGCCAGACTGACTGAGGGACCTCAGAAAAAAGGACTGATGTCCCACTTTTAAGCGGCCTGTACTACGCTTAATAGGCTGAGCAAGGACACAACTCAAGAGCTCGTTGAGTCCTTTATCAAAGCTATCACCCCAATCCCTGCAAAAATTGACATATTTGCGCCATAGTAGTGAAAATAAATGTGGGCCAAGATCACGTTATTTTGAGCAACAGTACGAATACACACACATTCACTACTACTGCGCAAAGTTCAACTGAGTTTATTACCATAGCAGAATAAAAGCGACATGGGACAAACAGATTTTTACTGGCTCTCACATTCCATGTAACAATTGCTTTACAGAGGGGAAGCAACTCTCCATATATCAACTTTTCTATGTAATTTCACTATACTGCACAAAAAAAAGGTTTTAAGCAAGTAAACTTGAAAGAAAAAAAAAGCCATGGCATAATCTATATGTGCAGCGTCTAATATACTATTTATCACCATTGCTGAGGAAGTAATTCATGGACCCTTCCCATACTCAACAATGGTAGTAAATAAAATATTACACATTACACACACACACACACACACACACACATTACACACACACACACACACACGCACACACACACACACGCACACTATTTTGAGCTTGTGGTCAACACCAGTGCCTGAGACAGTCTGCCACAAGGTGGAGCTGTCTGGCTAATTTAGAGATAACCACAACAGTTAATTATTAATTAAATATATATTAAAAATGACTGTTACCTGCTGCCCAAGTCATTCTTATAGATTTGGGGGTCTGGAATCGTCCAAATTGTTACAGTTGTAGTTGTGTGATGGTTAGTAATTGTGTTGTAGCTATCACTGGCAGCATGGCAGGGACAATGTGTGGTGCATGCTGCAGTGGCCTCATGGCAAGAGCCCTTAAACTTATTTTTTCACACATTAAGCACTACACACACACATATTATATATACATATATATACACGCGCATTTATTTTTGTCAGTGAGACACAAAACCTTTAATTTCCAGCATATCCACCAGGCCGCTTACATTAGCACGCTTGCTCTGGCTGAACACATCCAAATAC
Source organism: Triturus cristatus (assembly GCF_964204655.1). Taxonomy (NCBI): domain Eukaryota; kingdom Metazoa; phylum Chordata; class Amphibia; order Caudata; family Salamandridae; genus Triturus; species Triturus cristatus. The sequence continues at coordinate 1,247,506,239 of NC_140590.1, read as the reverse complement.
CTCAAGAAAAACAAGCATTGGCATAGCCAATAGGTCTCGCTTTTGGGACCTTATGTGTTTAGCCATGCAACACTTGATGTTGTTTAATCAAGGATATTGTGCTGGATAAATAAACACTTCTGTCCTAAAGGCGAGACCTATCGGCTATGCATTGGGTGCCTTATAAGTGTTTAGGTAGAGCTATTGACTTTGCCAATGTTTCTAAGCTGTGCAGTAGAGAAGTGTGGCTGTTTGCAGGATGCTAAGGGGCTCCCATGTATTTCCATGTGCAGAAGATAAAACCATCGCTTCACACGGAGCGAAACACAGCGCTTCACTGGGAGAGAAACATGGCGCTTCACTGGGAGAGAAACATGGCGCTTCACTGGGAGAGAAACATGGCAGGTGCACGACAAGATGATAGAAAAGCAATGCACTGAAGCAGGAAAAGGACAAACAGGAGTACATGACAACGACTGGGAATGGCGACATAAAGCAATACATTGAGAATAAGGGCAGGACAGCAAGAGTTCTCAAAAATACATGAAAACCAATTCAGGGAATTTTGAGCAGGACAGACAATGGATAGGACTACAAAAACAGTTCTCTGAGATAAAGACAGGACAAACACAGGACAGAAAGACAAATAAAGAAACGTATTGGGATAAGAGCAGACCAGAAGTACAAGTAAAGAAATGTACTGCGATAAGAGCAGGACAATGACGAGACAAGGTGACGAGGAAAGTAATGCGGGGGTGAGGGGTGGGGGGGGGGGGGGAGACTTACCCCAGACTGCAAGACAAACAAAGCAAAACACTTGGAGAGGGGTACGACAAACGCGCGGCTACAAGCAAAGCAATGGCGTACGAGTTAGACATCCTACGAAAATAACAGGCACAGGAAGGAGCAGTGCATTACTATGTTAAACTTTACAAATGAAATTCTAGTGCATTAATAGTTTAACTGCATAGCCTTTTTTGAAATATTTAATCTATAACCCAGAGTTTGGCTATGTAATAGAAAGCTAGAGACATCCACTGGAGCAACTTTAAGCAACAAAAAAAAATGTAACCAACTTTGCCATTCCGAGAAAATACAAAACACACGTTAAGGCTCTGTAAATTGAAAGGCACAATGTCTGCTGCCATTTTCTTTAGCACAGAAAAGGACATCGCACAGCACTCGCTTTGTAGTACTGCTGACAGAAACAGGTATTGCCCAGTTCAGTGGTACTTATTATACCAACATTAGAAGGATAAAGGCTATCATAATAACAAGGATAGAATCTTTTGATGTGCGAGTTTAACACAGATCTCATCAGTAAATGCTTATCATCAGGGCTTTAAGTGGGGCGGGTCCTGTTGGGTCTCAGACCGACTGGTAATTAAAACAGACTTTGAAATGGGTTCCTTTCAGGTCCCAAATATATATCCTTAAATGTAAAAGTTAAAAATTTTTTTAAAAAAGACTGAAAACCCTCATGGTAAGCCATATCACTTTGCAGTTTTTATGTCACATGTTTTATATAACCTTGCAGAATTTAAGAATATTTGCTTTTTCTAGATATAGTGTTTTTGAAGTTTTACTCATGTAACTTTGGACTAGTGCGTGCTGTGTACTGAGCCGCCTTTGAAAGGCCTGGATAAGTTAAGATTGTCCGTCGGTGTTTCTGATAAGGACAATTAATAGCTCTGGAGCCGAGGCTGAAGGCAATGTGAGGGTCGAAATATTGACAGCACTTTTAGAGGAAAGATAATGGGTGGTTTGTGTGGTTGCGGGAGTAGGTTATACAGAGGAGCTGAAATACGGCGCCGAAGAGCAAAGACATGATGTGTGAGGTCTGCAGAGGGAGGATTTCAAAATGATGAAAGTTGGAAGTAACAGAGGGACTTGCATAGGACAGCGGTGTGAAGGGAAGAACTGAAGTTATTGAAACACTGAAAAGACCACTACCTCCTACAAAGACCTTTGTAGTGTTAAATTCACCATAGTAGTACTATGTTTAATGTGGAATTGAAACAATTTCACTCCTAATTTCAGTTCTTGTACTTTAAGTCATATCCTTAATTACAGAATCCACACCTCTAGGGAAATATGCTTCGTTTTGCTTTTTTGGCCACGCCCCTTTGAGGAACTCCCGCCTTTTTGCGTCATTTAAAGCACTTCTTAAGATGTTTCTATAGCCTGGCAGCATGCTGTTTTTCCGTTTGTCGAACTGGCCAGGTTACCGGCCAACAGTGGTACTAGCGGTACCTGGTGTGGTTCCTGGAGGTTGAGAATCATAGGTGAATGGTTTTGTAGCAACGGCATGGTTTGAGGGTTTTGTTATATTTGGGGTACAGGCAGGCTGCTACAGAGGTATAGCGTGTTCCGGCGAGCGGCAGCAGCACGCAGACGAGAAGGTGTGAGAACCGAAGCCGAGGAGAAACGGCACCCGGATAAGGGTTTTCTTTTTTGATTAATTTTTATCCCCCGCCACCCTGTTCTGTGCCAGCCGCCACTGCTTGGGTTGAAAAGCAGATGGCACTGGAAAACACTGTATATGGCATGGCTGCTTTATTATACAGCCATGCGGAAAGGATATAGCTTAACTGTTAGAGCGGCCGACATTGTATTTGGGGAACCAGCGTTCGAGTCTAAGCAGAAGGCTCAATATCCTGTGATTCTGGGCAAATTAGCACGGACACATTTAAGTCATTTGAAATCACTTGAATCTCTCTGTGCATAAAAATGAATGTATCCGTCTGCAATGCAGTGCAAATGGGGCTCGTATGAAGCATTCAGTGTACCTTCGGGTTGAATTTGTGCTATATTTAAAAGAAAAAAATACAGCATAGGGCCTTGCCCTTAATGTGTTTCTGCTGTTGGTATGCTGCTCTTTTAGTCTCTTTGTTGAAGAGACCCTTCCTATGCATTAGGCCATTTGTCAACACCACAGCATTCCTCTCATTGATTGCAGCCAGTGTCTTGGGGAGTGAAATGCCCAAGGTAATCGAGGCAGCAAGGCATGCAGGAACAATTGGATGGCAGTGTTCATGCTAAATGGCACTGCTACATTAACTTAGCCTACCTGTTATCACAGGCAGGCAGTGTCAGCACAGCAGGCACGTCGCACACGAGGAAGAATGAAGCAGTGGCATCAGAGAGAGGTATTCCTTCTGAATTTGTCACCTCTCTTGCTTGTCCGTGCCTGGCCTCGAAGCAGAAGAACTTGAAGTCAGAGTGTAAAAACACACAAAGATAAAAGAAATCATAAATAAATGAAGTTGTTAGTTGAGTCTTTTTGTTTTTTACTACGGCTGGGGTCATTGATTGAAGAGCAGGTTAGTTTTGTGTATGGTGTTCATAATGTGCCATTAGTTTGCCTTGCCCTCGGTTCACAAAATCAGTGTCGAGCCTGACAGGCACTGTACTGACAGTCTCAGTTACAATGATTTAGTTCCACGCAGGCTTCCTTCACTCTAATTTTCTTAAAACGTTTTTTTCCCCTTGGTTGACCAGGAAAGGCACAGACACAGTGGCGTTATCAAGCCAGACCTGTAATTAAAGATTAAGAAAAATAGAACGCGTTCTTGGTAGTGGCGTCAGCCCATCTTTAAATTAAGCTAGTTTCTCGTTGCCGCTTCTTGATATTATACAGATTCATTATTATGGTTCAACGTGACACGTTTCAATATGCCAGAGCTGCCGAATTTGGAGCTGGGGAACCAGGTTTGAGTCTCGGCGTCGGCTAGCTTCCTGTGATTCTAGACAAATCACTTAATCTTCCTGTGCCTACTAAACATGAATGTGTCCCTGTTTGGTGTAACTTGTTCTCATGTAAAGCACCCCTATACCTTCCGGTCGAGATCGCGCTATATAAAACTGCAAAGAAAAAAAAACCTGGCATACCCCCGTTTAAAAAGCGGAAGCTGCACTAAGCAGTATGAATCACACGGTAAATGCAACCGATGAACTAAGACCTTCTGCAGACCAAACCATCCTACTGAAGATTAAAGCTGTGCCATGAAACACATCTGCATACTCCTTAGAGCTTGGGGTAAGTTTTACTTTAGATAAATACATATTTTTAACATACAAATGCGGTTAGCGGTCCGGAGCGATGGTCTTCTTTGAACCCTATGAGCTGAACAGTTATGTTGCAATGAGAACCTGGAATTGTATTCTTTTTTTTCTGGGGCTCTTCTACAAATGTTACGGTCTCTGTAAACATGATCAAGGTAATTCGTGACTGCCAGCCCACTCACAAGCTGGCGCATACCACAAGGATTGCCTCAATTGGATTAAATCAGCGTTACCTCATAAGTGCCGAGTGTTGCAGTGGGAGTTATTGGCTGTATCGTGATCTCCAGCAGGGCATTCACGCTGCGCGAGGGCAGCTGTTCCTGCAACTTGAGAGCACTGCGCACCGAGCGTCCCGAGGGTGTCCAGGCAGCGCGACGTAGGGTGATTCCGAGACTCGCGTGCACACACAGCATCAAGAGGACGTCCAGACAATGCGAAAGTGATCGCGCGCTGCGAGCGATGCGCTTAATGACCATGATGAGGAAAGCCAGATGGCACCTCTGCTCGTAAGCCTGCGCGCATAACCGCAAGCTCTAGGCCACAGTGGTAGCATTTTCTGAAGCCCCTACTAAAAGTCTCGCCAGAGCAACGCATGCGCTGGCTCAGGCGAGACCTAAAAAGGGACGAATCTTCAATCAAAGACTGTATCTCTCGAACAACTTAAAAAATCAGAGGGCAGCCTCTGAGACTTCTCCGGGAACAGCAGAAAAAATATCCTCATCACCCAATCCCAGTCACTCTCCATAAATTGCCAGAAGTAACAATGGTGCTCAGGGACTGTTCAATTTGCAATGCACAACATAACTCAAAATGGAAATAATAAACAGGAATAAAACAAATACTGAATCACATGGCTAGCTGTTAGCTTGGGCATGGAGCACAATTCACCAGTACCTTAAACCACAACAGTCACTTCCTCAAGAAGAGGCCGTTGGCACACAACACAACTTGTGTGTATGCCAAACTATACACTCCCCACGTGTGGTCACAGACTATCTATAGCTTGCCTAAGTGGGAGTACAAAAAACAGCCTATGAATGGGAACAAAGCACAGACTACAAACCTGTGGCCACAGCCTGAGTGCGCGCTCCCACAAACCCTTACACAGCATTGTTCAGTGCCAAAGCACAACGTAATCTGTGAGTAAATATTAACCACAAGCAAATAACCTGGGAGAAGGCACAACCACAACATAACCTTGTGTGGGCACAAACTATGAAAAGTTTCATTGGCAGCACAAACCTCAAAATAGCCTGTGAGTGGGTCCAAACCTCAACACAGACATCGGTGTGTGAGTAACACAGGCAGTGTGCTTCAGCTCAAATGACTGCACAGCTTCACTTACCAAGTCAATGTGTCCTTCAAGGTTCCAAATAAAAAATAATAAGAGCAGCAGATGTCGCAGCAGGACAGGCCTAAAGGCAGCGCAGCCGCGGCCACTGCGGCTCCCACAAAACGCCAGGAAAAGTCCTAGAAAGAGGGCCAGGTGACCTTCAGTAAATGTTTCAGCACTCCGTCCATCATCTCCTTGAGTTTGCTTTGCCCGCCCTAAGTTGGCAGGGTATGCCCAGACGTGGGTTCCTTGCTCACTTTGCCACTGGATTCAAGCTAGCCTGGCTAAAGAGGGCTGTAAGCTCGAAACCGCTCCCAGTATGCTTGTTTCCGGTCCAGGGAAGACATAGCTTGGCAGTTCAGGCTGGACTGTTCCCATGAGGCACAGGGTCAAGACTGATTTGCATATAGCTGTGTCTAAACTGGGGTGGCAAAGTGAGCTAAAGAATGAAGGTGGATTCCACCCAGATCTGTGACTGGGGGTGAGTGTTTGATAAGTTTCAGCACTCCGTTCATCATCTCCTTGTGTTGACCTTCAGTATCCGCCACACAAGCACTGTGCTCTCAGCTTCCCGGGCTCATGAATTAGAGAACGGAAAAGTTGTTAAGATTGGGAACACGCAAAGTCATTAATCTTTATTTCGGTTTGAAAAAAACCCATAAAAGAGGCATAACAACCATTCATATTGATTAGTAAAACACAATTAAAAATACGAAACATTCCATTGGTGCCGCCTTAGACAAATGAAGCTGCCAAAATATTTACATTTGGAATTAAAAAAAGGTGATCGATATATCAAATAAAATATGATAAAAATGATAAGCTTGCAGACTAATATAATTAAATCATTGAAGAGAATATAAAACCCTGGTCGGGTTAGGAAGATGCAAGTACTGGAAGGGTACATATAAATTAATAGAGCATTCTGTCATAGGATCTGAACAGCGACAGAAGTGCAAGTGCTTTAAAAGTGCTTATAAGCTACCTTGAGCAGCACGTAGCATACAGCCCAATGCAATTAAAACATTGAAGAGAATATAAAATCCAGGTTGGGTTAGGAGGATGCAAATACTAGAAGGGTACATATAAATGAATAGAGCTTTCTCTCATAGAATCTGAACAGCGACCAAAGTGCAAGTGCTTAAAAAGAGCTTGCAACCTTGAGCAGCACGTAGCATACACAGCAATACGTTCTGCCTGATCTCTAGACAGTTCTAAAGTGCAGATGCAGGAAGGTGCATATTAAAAACTTAAGGTAACACATAAAATTCAGAAAATTAAAATTTCAAACCTTTTTTTTCTCTTAGTATACCCACAGCGAACAAATATCTGCTAACACTAAAAACAATTTTCTGGGAAGTGTCAGTTTTTAGTATTCTTTTCACCTCAAAACAAGATCCTAGTTCCCAAATTCCAACAGATGGGTTTAATCCATTTTTTCCTTGGCATGGCATATGCTGAGCAAAAGAATAATGAGTGTAAATCATTTTCTTGTACATTGGATTGACATAGTACACAACAATCCTCATTATTCACGCCTGTACTTTAGCCCCATTTCGCTGTGTTTGAATTGATTTGCACAACACCACAGCGAAATTTCATGTACAAAGATTTCACCAACTGTGTCTGCACTTCATACAGATATGGCTAAAAACCAGGGTTGGTTTCATAAAAAGGAACTGAGATTTCAATCTACCAATATCTGGGCTATGGGAAACACTACTTTGTATGTATGCCCAAAAAGCAGTTTTCAATGTTTTTCTGGTGGCTGATGTCAATAGCGTAGGTGCTTCCCAGAAATGCTCCAACCCAAGTTTACAAAACCATAAGTGCACATGCTTGACCCACTGAAGGCTAGTACCTTGGTCACACCTTAGAATCTCTTCTTGCCCTTCTTAATAACTTGCTAGTTCTGTGGTGCTCCACAACTGGACGCAGAACAACAATGGTCTCAGTGTAGCCTGGTGGTCAATGCGTTTTATGTTAAAATCCATAACAATAGGAATAACAGGTGTGCGCACAGGCAGACATAGCAACTTCCTAAAAAACGTATTTGTTTCCCCCGCAAAAGTATTCCTACAAGTAGGACCCCATAATTCCGCACCATAAAGGGATGCGGATTGTGCCCTGTACTTATACACTTCAAGTGCAGGGGACACTGCCTTAGTAATACTGTTTGCATGTTTTTTTTAGTATTGGTAAGGAATTTTGGAGCAAAGTGGTCTTGCTTTTTTGCAGATGTGGGTACCAGGTAATTTTAGTGTAATACCTACGTAATTAAATTCAACACATATTCTAGCTTCTGTTTTTGGACAGTTATGTTATTCTTCAAATAAGTCAAATCAATGCTCCTGCCCCTTGTGCTCCCTACCCCTTCTGCTTGCTAAACGCCACCTCTGTACACTTACTGCTCTTTCTACCCCTCCTGCTCACACACTACCATCTGTGAATTGGGGTTTATCCACAGCCCGCCCACTACTTTTCATTTGTTCATTTCAGTGACCTTTAAAAATCCTTGCTTCTAAGTGGTTCTTTCTCCTATTTGTCCCTCCTTTTCGTTGTGTATTCCCTCCCATGGAGCAGGCCCCCAGTACTTGTAGCATTCAACTTGTCGCAGTATAGTTACTGGCTCAGGGGCTTCTTTTATATCTGAAAACGTGACATTTTCATGCTATAGTTTATAAACATTGCAGAAAAAACCTCGTGGGCTGCCATCACAGCCTTAAATCCACATTCCTAGCATAGAGTAACAGATTTTTTATGGACTTAGTGGGGTTATCATTTCAGTTCAACATATACATGCTTGTCCTTTCAGCCACTGTATACAGACCATCAGACGAACTTAAAGACCGACAGCATTTACTAACCCATCATTCAATCAGCGATTTATATTTGTATATTGTCCTTAGTCTGTTCCATTTAACACATTCTATTCCTATTGGCCCTGAGAAGGTACCGCTTAATCTAATAGCATTCTAGCCAGAGGAAAAACAACAGCAAGTAATTAACTTAAAATATGTTGGCACACTATTGCGAGGGAGTAAACAGAGGACACAAGTTTATAAAAGCACATTTTTTCCATTGGAGGGTCTGCCGAGTCTGACTTCTCGCATGCTCTGTGTCTTGATAGCCAGCATGTAGCGGTACAGTTATTTAATTATCAGGTCCAGCCTTTTAAGTGAGGATCACCCCCATTGGTAGCATCAGGGGTCATGTCTAATAGATCTTCTTTGAATCCCAATTAGACTAGAAGATGCATTTGTTTTATTAATGCACAGTTCCATATTCTTTTCTGCCTTGACAATTAATGCATCTGCTCTTGTTGACATCACCGCGTGTCCTTCTACAGAGGAGTCAAAAAGCTGCTTAATACCGCTTTCGTATGGCTTGATAGCCATTATGGTTGGTGCATTATTGTCGCGTAAAGTCATACAAGGCCGCATTTCACTGTGACGTGCAAGTAGAAACATGCCACTGTTTATGGGGAATGCTTCCATCTTAAGCATAGGTGTACGTACTGTGCAGAATCGCACTTACTCACGAGGACTGCAGACCACTCACAAAGCCTACAAGAGAAATAGAATAAGCTACATGCAAAGGAAAACAGAGAAAGAAAAGAACACTTGCTATAAGAAAATATTCCCAAAGCATTAGAAGACAAACTATAAAAAAAAAACCTGGAGTTACTGCATTCATCTTATTTGAGATATCTGGTAGAGCAGTGTCTCAATCAAAGGTGCACCCTCGAAGCCCCCTACAGGTTGCCTACAACTGTTTTAGTTGTGGCTGGATTCGCCACGAGGATGTAAAAGTAACAAGCATTGGCTATACCAATACATCTGGCTTTCAGTAAAAAAAATGCCACTTTCATTGGGGTGTTTAGGAATTAACTTAACATATATGCACTTGATCACTCATGAATCCGTTCATCTATCCACAGACGTATTCTTGCATTCATCCACTTATCCAGCTGCAATAGAACTCGCACACAAATTTAACAAGCATATGCAAAATACATAACAAGAATAAAAGTAGAATTATTGGTAATATGGGTGCTTGGATCAAAGATAAAGATAATAGTACGTGCTGATTCTTTTGGAAAGCAACATAGGGCAATTTTTCTTCACATTCAGGTTTTTGTTCAAATGTCTCCTGCTCCAAAATTCTAATGGTTCAATGATTCTTCGGTAGTTAGTGGAAAAGTTAGAGGAAAATGTAAACATTTGGAGGAAAGGAGGAAAAAACGCAATTAATACTGTTTATTTTTATTCGTGAGAGGGAAGGCACTGTGGATGATTGACTCAGTGGCGGATTAGCTAAAGTGAAAGATGCCCAATAGGTTGACAGTCATTACTTTACAGGTAATTACATCAGGAATCATTACAGTGTGGCCTCTGCATCGAGAGTCGCTATACTGGGAGTACCTTTACATCGCAACTTCGCAGGCAAGTTTATCATTCATTATTTTATGATCACTGTTCATACACGCTACTTTCCTGTACATCCTCGTACGAGGTATAGGTCCACCTCTCCCCCTAAGTGTCCCGCCCACTACTCCCTGTCTCCACCATACTCTCTCACACCACTCTCTTGCTCTCTAACACACTAATCCAACATTTCTCATATTAATTTACTTCACGTCTTTCAGCACAGTTTCTTTACCATAACTTTACAAAAAAACAAAACCACAAACATACACTCTCCTCTTCTTTCGGCTTCTTCTGTGTACACAAGCACAACCTTTTTATGCGTCTATAACCTTTTTTCCCCTTCTTTCTGTTTCTGAACCCACTCTTTCTGCTACTCCATCTGCAGTTCATTCAACACGTTATACACAAACTATCTACTCCTCTCAATTTTAATTTCTATCCATTTTATCCATCTCTCCCCTCTATCTATTCACCATGCCACATAATTCCACTACACACCACACAATTCCACCCCACACTAACCATTACAATTCAAACCACATAATTCCACTACAGACATAGATCCACTCCAGTACAAACAAAAAAATCAGAGTAAAAAACAATATCATTTACAACGCCAATAGCTCCAAGTTTCACAAATGCGAGACCGATTGATTGCAAATGCTTGTTAATCGTTGGCGGCGGAAGTGGACAAGCGAAATTTCACTTATTTGCTCTGCCATCTGCTTCAATTTACTACAAAATGGAGAAAAAAACATACCCAAGCCAGCCCCATTTACCTGTACCTATAGTATGTGTTGTGTTAGAAAAGGTACAATACTGCTGCCACGACCGTACCGGTTGTGCCTGTTTGTGAAGCTTCACTACCCCCAAAGGTAAATCAAATGGCATTATCAATGCATGTTTTCTTTCATGCATGATTCGAATGAAATAGTTGCCTTCCATAACAGAGGGGACAAGGTTTATATTCAGTTTTACATGGAAAACAAGAAGTCACAGTATTCAAAATGGAGTAGAACACTTTAAAAATTATAAAACGCAGCTTCCGACAGATTGTGTCTTGTGTTCTTGTTCAGCCAGCAGCATTTAGCTTGGTGGGATTAACAATTCCTAGTTCCAATATAACAACAACAACAAAATTCCAGAACTGAAGCATGCTGGCAAATGAGAAGCCAAGACTGTGAAAGAGTCACATGTGACAATGGGCCTCAGGGTAACTAACAAACAACACCCAAGGTTTACTTTGTGATTTTCGGTATTTATTCTTCGAGGCAATCAAAGGTTTGTCAATGAAGTGTTGAGATTGCATTTAAATGCAGAGGTCAACTTTCAGGCACACAAACACAGAGATGCCCCCATGAGGTGTGGGTTCTACCGTGTAGTAGATCCTTCGACACTCCCCGTGGCCACGCTGCATCAGGAAAGAATAAAACCTTCATGCTAGAACTAGAGTTCCCGAGCAGTTCCAACGTGGAGCCCCTGGGCGGTAATGTTGTTGGGGCCGGAGCCCCGGTGCCCCCAAGACGTTGGCTCTCCTGCGTGGAAAGCCGTGCGTTGTCCTACCGCAGTTTGAGACTGACACCCGTTGAGGCTAGGCCTGCGGAGTGAGTATGCATGTGGAGGGACAGCTCTGCTGAGGTACAGTAAGTGTAACTACTCAGTGTAAAGAGTAGAATACCTGTCTGTCTGACGGCAGTCTATAAAATTGGTTTAATTTAATCTTAATGGTAGTTATGGTGTACAAAGAAAAAATACAGCCATTTATGTAAAACGCAGGGAACTTTGAGGCTATTACTACTACCAAGGTTCAAGCAGCCGAATATCTGCTTATCCTGTGCAAACGTCACGCAGACTTTCGCAATTAGGAATACAATCAATTTCGCTACAAATAAGTCGTAAAATATCCCCTTCGCTGCTAGGCCTTTCCCCCCACCCCCTGTGCTAAGCCTTTTTTTGGCTATTTGGGGTAGTGCGCGCTTAGGCCCCTGTACCTTTTTGACCACATAAGGTATCCACGCCAAATTTGTGTCCTTTTCTTCCAACATCATGGGGATTGTAAAGGTACCCAGGGTTTGTGGATTCCCCTGAAGGGGCCCCAGAAATTAGCCAAAATACAGCTAAATTTTGGGTTTATTTGGGAAAAATGGAAAAAAAGGGCTGCAAATGAAAGCATCTGGGTTTCTCCCTGCAAATGGTATCAAAAAAGGGTTTGTGGGGCTGAATCACCATTTTCCCAGCTTTTAGCGAATGACAGACTTTTGTCTGAAAACCAACATTTTTTACACAGTTTTGGCATTTTTCTGGGACATAGCCTATTTCTGCTATTTTTTATGCTTTCAACCTCCTTCCAGTTAATTGTAGAAATGGGTATGAAAGCAATAACGGATCCTGGAAAGCTATACATTTTAGAAAAGTAGACAAAATTCTGAATTCAGCAAGGGGTCATTTGTGTAGATCCTTCAAGGTTTCTTTATAGAAACTAACAGTTAAATATAGGAAAATTGAAATTTAGTTGCAAAAAATAGCCTTTTGTGTCAACGTTTTCACCTGTAACTTCTAATTATGACAGCTCTTTAAAAGCAATATACAGTTACATCCGCTGGACCTTTCTGGTTGTGGGGATATATAGGACTTGTAGGTTCACCAAGAACCCGACAAACCCAGAGTCAAAAACTGAGCAGCAATTTTCAATGGCTTTTTATTATGTACCGGGTATATAGCAATAATTGTGGGAAAATGTATACATGGAAAAAAAAATCGGTATGAAAGACACCTATGTATTTCTGAAATGGGACCAGATTATAGAGTTTAGAAACAGTACATATTTGCACATTTTCGAAATTGGGAATACTCATACTAGCATGAGAATTATCTGTCATTTTTCAAAATGACTTTTTTTACACAACGTCTTTCATTTGGAAGGCAGAAATGCATCAAACATCAATAGGTAATAACAGTTGCTTTACAAATCTGAATTACCCTAAGTCTCCCGATAAAAATGGTACCTCACTTGTGTGGGTAGGCATAGTGCCCACGAAAGGAAATGGCTCAAAACCAAACGTGAATACACCACATTTTCAGAAGGAAAATTTACCCTTTTTTTGCAAAGTGTCTAGCTGTAGTTTTGGAACACTAGCTCTGCCGGCACCTAGGCACACCTAGCAAACCTACACATTTTTGAAAACTAGACACCCAGGGGAATCCAAGATGGGGTGACTTGACTGCCTCCCACCAGGTTCTGTTACCCAGAATCCCTTGCAAACCTAATAAATTGTCCAAAAAAACACATTTTCCCCACATTTCTGTGGTGGAAAGTTCTGGAATCTGCGTGGATCCACAAATTTCCATCCACCCCATGTTCCCCAAAATCTTCCCAGAAAAATGGCACCTCACTTGTGTGGGTGGGCCTAGTGCCCGCGACAGGAAACGGCGCAAAACGCAACGTGGTCACACCTCAATTTCGCAGTCAAATATGACCCTTTTTTGGCAAAGTGCCTAGCTGTAGTTTTGAACCCTAGCTCTGCCGGCACCTAGGGAAACCTACCAAACCCACACATTTCTAAAAAGTAGACACCCGGGGGCTTCCAGAGAGGTATGGCTTGCGTGGATCCCCCAACGTTTCCTTACCCAGAATCCCTTGCAAACCACAATTTTAGCAGAACAAAATCCCTTTTTTCACACATTTTTGTGTGGGAAAGTGTGGCATCACCGGGCTCACACAAATTTCCTACCACCCAGCATTCCCACAGGTCTCTCGATAAAAATCGTGCTTCACTTGTGTGGGAGGCCCAAGTACCCGCGATAGGCAAGGGCCCAAAACGTAGTAAGGCGACATCAAAATTGCCTATCTGAAAACCACCTGGTTTTCCAGGGGGGGGGGGGTCACCTGGGTTTTTGGCCCCGTGCTCGGCGGCCATCTAGGGAAACCTACCAAACCCACACATTTCTGAAAACTAGACACCCGGCAACACCCAGAAACAGTTCAACAATGGCTGAGGTTTGGCAGCATGTCCAAGGTACACACGTCTTACAGAACAGACGCTGCCTGCTCATCTCTTGTATCATGTGCTTTTTGTTGGAAAGCAGAACTGACCATGTGAAAGCCACCACCTGACGGACGAATTCACCTGAAGAGGAGTGCCATTGGGCGGGGGCCTGTGCTGAAAAGAAAATGCACTCTGCTGTGATTCATTTGTCCCAAAGCCTAGGGTTAACCTGGAATTTGAATCGACAGCTAACCTAGACCAACAGCCCTGAGGGCTGGATAAAAGCTAGCAACCTCCGCATTGCCAGTGTTCACCTTCTGGAGAGTCCAGCACATCTGCACACCCGTGTAGATTTAGGCGAACACTGGAGACAGAATCCTTGGCAGTCTAAGAGTACAAATATTTCTCTAAGAGAATAAACTCTGCTGAAAAACCTAGTAGAGAATTTTCCAGGTGTTGAGAGAACTTCCTATGTCCAGCAAGAGGCAGGATTCTGTGCCATGAGGAGGTCAAAGAAACGGAGCCTGCTGACACTGGAAGCCCGTGAACTTCTGCTCCTCACAATATGGGTGCTCCTTAGAGGGAGTGCCTGAAGCTGCGTGCTTTGCTCTGTGAATTCAGTGACAAGCACCTCTCTCACGCCCAGTTACTACGTAATTAATTCAAGAGCTTAGGAATCAGGACATGCAGATCAGCAGCAATAGAGTCACTAAACCCAAGGAACGTGATGCTCAATATCCGGTTGGTACAGTTTATGGATATATTCACGAATATTGTCAAATCTAAAAAGGACATTAGGGGTTCCAAGTGCCGGTACAAGGTAATCGGGGAGGGACAAGAGCAAAATATTTAATCCCCCATCCCATTTAGATGCGGGTTTTGGCCACTACAAGCCTAATAGCACACTGCCCTGTGTAGACGTGCCACCTGTTTCGCCTAATGGGCGGTTGCAAGTGGTATCTCAATCCCTTATCCTGCCATGCGGAGGTTATGTCTAGAAGTAAGTGTCAAGAGTAAAGAGGTTATAATTCCCTACCCTGCTTAGAAGCGTTGGACACTGCACCTCAACATTACACCTTTTAGCACAGCTGTGCCGCACACTTAGGCCTATGGTGGGCTGCTAGGGGCATGGCAATCTCCTACACCCCCGCCGCATACTAAGGCCTCGGTGGGCTGATAGGGGCATGCTAATCCCCTACCCCGCCTTGCTGATGTTGTTGCACTGAGTGATAAGTGAAGCCTAAGGGAATTATAATTTTGACTGTTAAATCTTGCCAGGTGTCCTGTCCCTTTGGTCGGTGGGGCCCATCTCTCTGCATTTGATGTACAAATGCACCTGACACTTTATGTATAGTGGTCACCTTGCTTCGAATAGGCAGTGGATGGGTGTTTACGGTGGGTGTGCGAAGATCGACAATGCCCCACAGCTTGAGTATGATCTTGGGGGCTACATGGCCGGAGGACTACAGCCAGGGGCAACGCACTTTATGGGTATTACCTATGCATGCCTCCTCTAGCCTTTTTTAGGGAGAATGTGGGTTTTATCATGAAATGTCCTGTTGACTTTTATATCCGGATTATTTTATTACTGGAAATGTAATGTTTTTATATTGCTTTCATAATCTTGTAAACATGTTAGATACACACTTTGTACATGATTATGGTTTTAATTAACTAATAAACTATATTAACCAATCAGTGCTGGTGTGAGCCTATGCTACACCCTGTATTGCTGCTGACGAATTAGCAACCGATCATTGAGCGAAGCCTGTGAACACTTCTTCTGCAATAACTTATCATGAGAGGCCTGTCATCTGGCACCCTGCATTTGCATTTCTTCAAAGGCAAGTGACCATGAGAGTCACTGAGTCCATTCCCTGCATATTCTGCAATTCAACAACTATTGAGAATGCCGCGAGGCCTGTACCTTGTATCTACTGCCATTTCGTCTGAGAAAATAATGAAACAGCCAACAAGGGGATCATTTAAAAAAAGGTTTTCACTTAATAAATGAATTTTTGTGTCTCAAAAAGAGGACATTCAGATTCCATCATGAATTATACGACTCAGTAAAGTGAAATAGAAGAACAGATTGGAACTTATCCAGAAAAAAACAGGCATGTGTGGTATGAATTTACTAGAAATAAATTATTTTATGATACAAGTCATGATTAAGAAAAAGACATGGGGTACATATTTGCAAAACGTCATGCAAAAATCATGTCCGGCATAGACAACTTATGAAAAATGTAAACCATGAACCTAAGTATGACAAATCTACTCTTTCCTAAGGCAATATGTGTATCCGTATGATAATGCTGTTCAAACTTGTAGTTATGGTTCGTTAATGGAAAGCCTTTATTAGGGTGAGTCTTCTAAGGATATGTTGTAAGCTCTTACTGCACTAATGACAATGGTTCCAGAGTGAAAATGTGTACACATGATGTGTTTGCAAAATGTAACTGCAGAAAATGCGCCCTTCCCTGGTCCATAATATGGTACTGTAAACTGCCAGCCAAAGGCTTTATGCTGCAGGGAATTTGGTCTACTTGTCCCAAGGACACAATAAATGTGAACTTTTGTTGGCCTGGTTCCAAAAACAATATGTCCTGGGATGTCAAAAAGCAGAAAAAACAGCAAACTGAAAAAACATATTGAATTATCAGAGGAAATGAACGCTTTGGGGTTTTTCTATCCATTGCCGATGTGTAGAGATGCGAAGTTTCACGTATTTTATGTGATGCATTCAGACAATTCTATTCATATATAGCGGAAAGAAAATTGCGCTCTGCGTTTCTTTCCTTATATCATTTCGAATATAACCTTAAAAATGTTGCCAACCGAAAGAAAAAAATGAGGGCTGGGTGAAGGTGCCACAAATGACAAGAGATAAACTTCCCTGTGCACCCATAATGCACAGACTTCGATAGCCCTAATGCACTACACCCAGAGTGCGCCACTTATGCTCCCATGGTGCACATCAGGGCCGGCTCTAGGCATGGGCAGTGTGGACAGCAGCCTAGGGCCTAGCACTCAGCCCACCAGCATGGTGGCCCCGCACCGGTGGTGTGTCCTCTTGTTTCCCTGGTTCTCCAACTGAAAGAAAGGTGTCTCCTTGCAATTAGGGTCCATGGGAGGGGACCCCTCCCCAGGCCTCTCAGGGATGGTGTCGGAGCCTAGGGAAGGGAGACCCTTCCTCTTGTCCCGATTGCAGGAGACCATTCAGAGACACTGCCGGATGCCCATTGTCCAGCATTTTAGCGACCCACAGTTTTAACTTCCAGCCCACAAGCAATCCCCACACCTTCAGCCCGATAGGAGCTGTAAAAGAGGTGCTTTTAGGAGGCTGGGAGGAGGAGCTGTGGACCAGGAGGAGACTGCACAAAGCAGCTTCCTGAACTGTGTCACTTATGTAAATTAGAGGGCCTCGCAAATTCCCTTTTGGCCCGGCCCCCCCAAATCCTAGAACCGGCCCTGGTGCACATCACCTTCCATCTGCGCTGATAGGAGACCTAAGGTACAGTCTGTAGCACAGCACCCTGTTCTGCGTCACGGTACAGTACTGTGTCGTTAACTGCAAACCGGTATCTTTAACTGCTACTCTGTGCGCGTGGGAGCCCGCGGGTTGGTGGTAATAAATTGGCTGTAGGTGTACTGATCCCTGCCCAGGCTTTGGGTGTGCTTGGGTACTCATACACTGTGTCTGAGTGCTGGCACTATACAAAATTCAAATCTATTGGAATTGTCAGTTTGTGGTTACACTAGTCAGCATCTTGGCCACATGGGGTCGTTTGCTACAGGGTCTCCGTTGTGGAAAGTAGTAGACAGTGGTTCTGCAGCCAGGGCTTTAAGTGGGCCAGGTCCTACCGGTTCTGAGCACGGCAGTTCTAAAAAGCAGGTGCTGAGACTGATCCCTATCGGGCTCTCGATTTTTATACTTACCATCAGGGCGAAAACCAAATTATTAACTTTGCAGCAGTACCACCCTTTACAGCCTTTGATGTAACTTCAAAGACTGCATTATAGTTACTTCATAGTCTCATCATTTCAAAACTGAAGCATTTTCAATATGCTATAATGTAACGAAGTCATGGTTGTTATTTATGTTATGCAACTAACAACCATTGACAGAGCCAATAGTACTAGCTTGTTGTAAGTGTAATGTTACTTGCTGTATTATATATCTGGATGTGATGACAGAAGCAGCAAATACCAGTCAGGTGCCACACTAAGCTAAGCACAGACTTTCAGTTTACATGTTTTAAGTCACGCCCGAAATTACATCGGCACGCCCCTTTGAGGGAAACCCCGCCCCCCAATTTTTTGGATCCCACTTAAAACCCTGGCTGCAGCTATACCAGTGACCAGTCAGTAAACGCCGCCACATGAGGCAACTGGTGTCACACCAAGTAAATTATAATATTGTAATCTACAGACAGACGAGGTGATCTCAAGCTATTAACACAATGCTTCTCTACGGCACGTGCCATCACATGGGGATGCAGAGACCGCCACGAAGGGCAATGTTTCTTAGCCTTGTATCATTCATTCCCTTTGTAACATGTCAGCTCGCCAAGCACTAAACTCTTTGAAAAATGGCAGCGCAGCACTACAAACTGCGACCTTCCAGAGGGGGTGCACACTTCAGCCCCATCATTCACTGTGACCTTCACACAGAACGGCTTAGCAGGTACAATAATCCGCTGAGCTATATTTGAACCGCACCCATAAACTTGCTGGTACATACACTTATGCAGCAGGTGCATTAACCCATAGTGTCCTTACCGCCTTGAAATGATGCCTAATTACCCAGTCTCTGGCACCGGCCAAATTCACAGAGTTGGGAGCCCAGCTCGACAGCCTTGAAGCTGCATAGATACGGCACAGGCACATGCTCATTGCACGGGCTATGCCACCATCATTCCTACTGGCCACGTTCAGAAACACCCCGCCCACACCTTCACGTGCCAGAAAAGAAAAATACCAACGGAACGCTCGGAGTTGTGGTTTTGGAGGAAACGGGGAAGAGGTTGAATGGCGGGAGGCGATCACAATAAAATCATGTGTGTAGAGGGTCAGTCAATCCGCCTCCTGTAGTGATGTGTTTATGCCACACATTTCTGGTTAAATCATTACACACTAGATCAGTGGGTTAATGCACTGATCGGTGTACATTATTGGTAAATTACAACCTGAACAAGTTAACTTGGGGGTTAGTGCACTTGTTGCAGGTATTTGTGACCAAGTTACTTTGCCACAGTATTCAAGCAAGCCTGGCTGAAGACAGCTGAAATGCCAGAAGCCGGTCCTAGGAAGCTTGTTTCCGGTTCAGGGAGGACATGGCTTGGCAGTTCGGGCTGGACTGTTCCCATGAGGCACAGGGTCAGACTGATTTGCATATGGCCATGTCTGAACTGGGGTGGCAGAGTGGTTTAAAGAACAGTGATGGATTAAACCCAGATCAGTTGACTGGGGGTGAGTGCTTGCAATGTTCAACACTCCGTCCATCATTTCCTTTGGTTTTTGCTTTGTTCGCCATATGTTGGCAGGGTATGCTCAGACGTGAGTCCCTTGCTCACTTTGCCACTGGATTCAAGCAAGCCTGGCTGAAGACGGCTGAAGTGCCAGTAGCCGGTCCTAGGAAGCTTGTTTCCGGTCCAGGGAGGACATGGCTTGGCAGTTCGGGCTGGACTGTTCCCATGAGGCACAGGGTCAGACTGATTTGCATATGGCCATGTCTGAACTGGGGTGGCAGAGTGGGCTAAAGAACGGTGATGGATTAAACCCAGATCAGTTGACTGGGGGTGAGTGCTTGCAATGTTCAACACTCCGTCCATCATTTCCTTTGGTTTTTGCTTTGTTCGCCATATGTTGGCAGGGTATGCTCAGACGTGAGTCCCTTGCTCACTTTGCCACTGGATTCAAGCAAGCCTGGCTGAAGACGGCTGAAGTGCCAGTAGCCGGTCCTAGGAAGCTTGTTTCCGGTCCAGGGAGGACATGGCTTGGCAGTTCGGGCTGGACTGTTCCCATGAGGCACAGGGTCAGACTGATTTGCATATGGCCATGTCTGAACTGGGGTGACAGAGTGGGCTAAAGAACGGTGATGGATTAAACCCAGATCAGGTGAGTGCTTGCAATGTTCAACACTCCGTCCATCATTTCCTTTGGTTTTTACCAAGTTACCAGTCGCATACCGGCAAGTTCTAGAAGGGGGTGGGGCGGTGTCATGCAACCGACGAATGAGCGAGCGGAGGGGGAGTTGGGAAGGGGCAGTTATGTGTGTGCCCGTTAAACTTCAGGAAGCTAGTATAGGGGGGGTTAAATCACTGCTGCAGAGTAGTTGTGTAAGAAGCGCAGAAAAAGAGAAGATTTGTTTTATACTGAAGAGAAACCAACAATTTCCCAGAACCACAAAGACATCTCTTTTCCTCAGGTTGTTCTCTCGTAAACTACACTGTGTTTAGATAAAGGTTGAATGACTACCTACAAGTAAAAAAAAAAAAAAATTTAAAACGAGCACAAAAAAAAAAATCAGTCTGCAAAAATAGTTCCTGGAAGGAGCCTGGATAATCATCCTTCGCGTCAGGACTTGTTCCCTTCCAGGAACACCCTCCCGCCTCGGCCACCGGAATCGGGCGGAGGCGGGCACAAAAACAGGCGAGTACATTATGTCGCAAGGCTTCAGTTATGCAAGGTTCAGAGGAACGGAACATACATCATATAGCGTGTCAGAGATAAAGAGACAAATGCAGCATTCAATTGGTAACCCAAACCACTCTAACTCATTTGAAACCATATCTCCAATCCTGAACTTTCCACATACAAATCCGTGATTTCAGATGCGTGAGTCTAACTAGCTCAATGATAGCAAAACAAAACTACAATACCCAGACTGCATTAGGCTACAGCTCAAAAGTCCAGGGCTGAAAACAAGTTCTGCAAGGACTTAGGGAGGGCAGGTCACCCTGTTTAGAAATGTGGCATTCTGTTTGACATGGGTGACTACCCTTCTTAAGCAACAACCACAATCCCAGTAAGGGTGAACCACAAAATGCATTAAATTAACCTATGCGTTATCCTCTGGTAGCTTTGCACAAAAGCAGTCAGGCTTAACAAAGGCAACGTTAAAGTATTTCTGCACCACTCCAACAAGAATGAAGATAAACAACACACTAAAAATAATCAACAAACAAAAAAATCCCACACCAACTAAGAACAAGCATTGACAAAGCCAGTAGATCTGGCATTGTCGTATATATCTCAATTGGAGAGGAACAACTTTGTGTGTGGAGGTGCTCCTGGAGAAAGAGCCGCATGCCTCAACTCATATTGTAGTCAGCCGATGGCTCAGGTGGGGTGGAGAGCTCCCCTTGATCAATGCTTGAGTGGGTTAAAAGAGAAAGATAAGGAAGGCAAGAAAGAAGGAAAGAATATTGTAAAAGAAAGGGAAAGAAGAAAGAAAGACATCAGGCAAGAGAGAAGGAATGAAAGCAAGAAAGAAGGAATGATGGGAAGAAAGAAGTCAAGAGAAAAAAAAGAAGGAATAATTCTTCTGAAAAATAATTTTTGGCAGGACAGTCTGAGTCACCACGCTCCATAGCCTAAGGAAATAGGTTCTCCACCTCTACCAGTTGAAACAAGATATATAGCTATATATATTTTTTTTAAGGTTTCTGCTTGGATAAGAGTACAGTCACTGGAAGAGCAAGTGAAGGCTATGGTTTCACCACCCTTTCACCTCTTCAATGAAGATTCTCTCTCACTATTTGTGAGGGACTAGTGTCAATGCAGACATTCTTTCGACGTTGGATTTCGCCAACTTGTTCGGCATCAGACTTCCAACCAGCTTCACTATACGGCCTCAGCGGGTTCAGAACTACACAATTTTGACCATGGGTACAAGCACTGAGTTCATTTTACTCATTGTTCAAAAATCGATCAGTGCTTTTGCATGAATGGTTAAGGACATGAATACAGGGCCCGAGGGGGCCCCGTTCCACTGTCTGTTTCAAATCACTACCGGGTCTGAGACCAGGAGGGGCATGGCCCACTTAAAGCCCCCGGTGGGGACTTTTAGGTGATTGTTCTCCAACTCTGAGACGGGAACCCTTGCTCTCTTGCAACTACCCTGTCATGGAAGCTTCGACAAAGCAGTGACAGTCCTACTTGTTCTGATACGGTCTTCCTCCTTTTGCTTCTTTTTCAAAACCCTGCTGTAATAGTGCCAAGAAGCCCGCAGGCCTATGTTATGCATCAAGTATCTTTCCTCACTACTTTGGAGGTCACAGGGAAAACATTGTCCAAGGGCAGGGAAAAATAGTTAAACAAAGTTAGACAGAGGACTTTCAGCCTGACAGTGAAAAACAGTAAGCCTTATTATTTACTGTGCTTACTAATGTCAAGAAACTGTTGTGATAAGGTAGTATGAGAACAAGTTATTAATAACTTGTAGAGTGGGCCACTGGAATTATGTGATTTTGCGGCAACGGCGTTTTCCGCATAAATATGGATTTGCCACATAATTCATCATTTGATAAGGAATCTGTAAATTTTTACAAAAACATTATTCCTAGCTCAAATGTATCAAAGTTATTTAAAAGGTGGCGACATGTTACTGCAAGGCCCTGTGTAAAGGTGAACTTGTCACCTTTCTGTTGCTTATTGCCGTATTTGGGTGTTAAACTGGTACTATTGAGGTGAAAGCTTTGCCCAGACGGTGTTAGTATACTTAAAAATAACACAATCATAAAGTAATACTATAAAAAGTGGCAATTTATGCCATATAATTTGCCTTTTTGCAGCATAATTTAGTGAACACTGATGCATAATTTGATCCACCTCTGCCGCATAATCCCAGCTGATCAAGCCGCCTGTATCAAATCTCTGTATGTCAGCTCAGCAGGCTAATGCGTCTGCTGCGCAGTTGGATGTGTAAACTGCCAGTTGCAGTTCCACTCGCCTTTGATCCTCAACAAGGAAGACAATGGAGACTCCTGAGTTGGATAACAAAGCATACAGCTTTCATGATAATTCTGTTTATTTGCGATATTCTCTGTATAAAGAGTAAAATAATATATTTGAAACTGGCTTACTTTTAATATACCCCAAAGAGAATATCTAACGCCACTAAAACGCCATTTTATACTGTGAAAAGGAACATGGTACGTGATACAGAGGATTTTTACAAAATGGCACTACATCGACTGGATAATGTGCACTGAAAGCAAACAGTCGTCTGCGCAGAATGCAAGGACGAAGGACTGACAGCGCGGTTAAGTTTAACCAATACAAATGTCTTGAAGGGATTCTTAAAAAGAACACACCTATCAGAATACATGACGAATTACTTATAAATATGTATGCTTCCAGGCCGAGGCGGTGAAAGAGTTGGCCTGGGGCGACTGCCTGAAACCGGGGCCATTGATGGCACCGTTGAGCAGGAGTCAGGTGCCGACACCCTGTGATCCCGACGGATTAACCATTTTAAAGCGGGGTCGCTGCGTCGCTCTGGTTGACCTGAACTGCCCGATTCCACCTAGTGGCTCTTTTTTCCTAAAGTTTTATGGTGGTTTCAATGTGACAGTTTTATAATTTCTTCTTTTCTGGTAAGGCTTTTATGCTGGCAGGAACCTACCTGCCTGTACCATTTTGGAGTGTGCGTGTGTTGGGGTGTGTTGGGGTGTGGGGGGGGGGGGGGAGCTGCGTGTGCTATACAGAGAACACGTCTTGCTCTCTTGCAAAGCGCTCTAGCGCCTTTGGTACAAGTCTCTGCGCTATAGAAGATTGCAAACGTGATGCGTGAGCGCGTGTTATAGGGAGAAGTTGGAGAACACGTCTTGCGCTACCGCCATTGCGCTATAGAAGATTGCAAATAATAAAAACATATAAAAGCACATGTTCCTGGAGCGCAAGTGCATAAGCACCTCTGGCTGCGTCCAGTGCCCGCTGAAAGGCCGCTGCAGTGTTGCTTTAGGTGCTCGCCCTGGAGGGCGTGAAGCCTTTTGTGGCAGTTCACTGGTCGGCCTTGAAGTTTGCACTGTGCGTTTGTAAACAAGAGGCTCGGCCTTAAGGTGCCCACGGTCAAAGCAAACTGGGAAAATAAAGACTTCACTACTAGGCACGCGACATGGCCGGAACCAGGGCTTTAAGAGGGATGAAAAAACTGGGGGGTCGTGTCTCTCAGAGGGGCGTGGCCGATGTAATTAAGGACGTGGCTTAAAAAGACCTCAACTAAAAATCTGCACTTAACATAGTGTGCTGCCTTACTGGTATTTTGCTGTTTCTGTCATTGTATCCAGATATATAATACAGCAAGTAACATTATACCTACAACAAGCCAGGACTATTGGCGTTGTCAATGATTGTTAGTTGTATAAGATAAATACGCAACAACTATGGCTTTGTTGTATATAATATTGAAAATGCTTCAGTTCTGAAATGATGAGACTGTGAAAGAACTAAAACGAGTCTCTTTGAGGTTACATCAAAGGCAGTAAAGGGTGGTACTGCTGCAGAGGGAAGATTTTTTTTTTTTTATCCCCGAGGGCAAAAATGGAGAGCCCGAGAGGGACCCGTCTCATCACCTGCTTTTTAGAACTGCCGGTGCACCCGGCCCACTTAAAGCCCTGGCTGGGATAAAATGAATCCAAGCTAGCAGAGCTGGTGGAGATCCTCATCTTGTGGAGAGTCGCTGGTCCTAGGGCCATTCTGTCCAGCAATTGTGTGTCTTTAGAGTAACCATCTGGCACAGGTGCAACTTCAGGACAGTGAGTGTAAAAATTCATCGCAAAGGGTCAAAATTCGGGACAGAAGGTCCAAATTTAGGACAAAAATAAGTAAATAGACAACTAACTTAAGCACACGTCAAAATAAGTTTATATTAGGTTGAGACAATGGTGCACTTGCCTTTCTGTCGCCGCTTTTGGCTACTCTGGCACCCTTTAGCCCCCTCTGAACAGCTGCATCATGGTGATTATTCTGCTGTGTTTCTTTGTTCTGTCTTATGCTGACCTGAGAGCCACAGATCAAAGTCAGAAAGGGCCAGGAAACAGTTTTATATGACCATGTGACACCCCCCTTTAAGCAGATATAGCGGGTGCTTGACTACGCCTTCGGCCAATTGTCATTCTTTATGCGATAGTCATCCACAGTCAGAACGACAATGGGCCTGTCCACAGACTGAGCGAGGTCGGGCAGGGGCTGCTGCTGCCCCTAGAGTTACAAGAGCAGTGGGAGCTGGCTCCGACCATCAATCGTCACAGGGGAACAGCACAGCTTGATGCCATCCTCAAAATTACGGACAAAAGGCATACGTGAAAGAAATCCTCACGGACAACGGACATGAGGCCCAAATAACGAGCAGTCCGTGAAATTTACGGACAGTTGGTCACCCTACGTGGAACACCCGGGGCGACCCATGCTCAACAGGCCATGTCTCTTCACCCGAGAACACCGTGGCATCTTTTCACCACAGGTGTCTAAAATAAAGAGAGTGGAGCAATAGAATGTTGCTGGGATCGTACAGCTGGAAGATCGGTGTCAAGGGCATGTGAGGTCATCGAGACCCGATTGCAGACTGTGCTGATCCAGCCTTAATTCGCATGAGGTACGTGCAGATTGTTTATGTGGAGAATCGTTAAGACCCAAGCAATATTTGCCTTACGTGGTATCTAAATTCCTAACAAAGGAGGAGTCCTCAAGTATTTCCATCCATATGTTTTTGGAAACCGAGATTATCCCTGCTGAGAGCAAACCAAGATTTGTAGTGAAGGCATAATGTTTTACCTAGGCCATGTGCGAGCAAAGACAAGGAAGGACTCTGGAGGTACTGTCATTGAGAACTGAGCAGTCCACAAGGCAGGGAGGGGATTCTTATAGAGGTAACCAAAGGCCATAGACAACCATTAATTGAAAGTGCATAATGACACTAAGCCTGTAGTTGCTCGACACAGGCCCAACATCACAAGTAGTTAAGGAAGAAGAGATCGAAATGTGACTTGATGCGTCGTTGTGGCCCATGAAGTGGAGAAGTGTGGCTCAATGGTTAGAGCGGCAGACCCTGATGCAGAGGTCTGGCCCGGACCAGGGTTCAATTCCCACCTCGGCAGGTCTTGGGCTCAGTTTCCCCGGACCCGATAATTCTCGCCTCGGTGCCTATTCTAATCATGGGTCCCACTCTGCAACTCTGGGCAATAGCTTGCTTAATCTCCACAACGGCCCCAACAGCGCTAGGATGCCTGGCTTCACCTTGGGGGTGCCCAGGAGTTGGCACTTCACAGGGAAAGGCCAGGAAGGGTTCCACAGCGGTATGTGCACAGCGCCTGAGAGACCCTTTCGGGGGTGTGCGGAGCGCTATATAAATGCACTACATTTACATTTACATGAAGGACACAAGAAAAAAGCAGATGTAGGAAACACGTTATTTTAGTGTTGTAACAGTTTATTGGACTAATAACAGGTCAGTGAACAAGCAAGATTCTGAACTTCCTAACACTTTGGCTGATTGGCTGGTGTGGGGTAACTTCAGGTAAATGAGTGGATAATAATACTAATAATCAGAGCACAAGGTTCTCCGCCTCCCACGTTACAATCCTCTCCCTCCACTCGCCTCCATTTGTAACAGGGGTGGGATGGTTTTCCCATACGATGGGTGGCACAAATCCTTAATTGGAGGGTAATTATTTTGAGTGCTCGGAGCATTCTATTGTGTTGTAAAACAATATTAAAAACTAAATATTTATGCTATGCCAGTAAAAACCAAGAAGGCCCAATAAAACGTTATCTGAAGCAGGTACTGTAATAAACACTGATTCAGACATTTAATACCACAGTGCAAAGGTGAAATCACAGGTAAAGATCATAGTTGAGATGAGATGAAGGTTATTTATTACTCTTGAACTTCGCTGCACGCACCGTGGGCCTATGCAATGAAACTGTACTCTAGTCCTGCTTAAATACCCTGGTTTATAAACTCTGCACTCGATCAACAACAGCAGGGCATAAACCACACATGCGTTTGAACAGAGTGTAAAATGTTACTCATTACTATAGCTGGTGGGGTACCATAACCCCACTCAAAGATTTTCCTTTCGGAAGCCATGGCCCCTCTTCACACTCAAGGGTAAGAAACAGCATAATACCCTCTACCCACTCACCTATGAATTACCTACCATCTACACACATATTCACAATATACATATATTCAATGATTGACTGTTTTATTACACACAAAAAACAATGGTTTCAAGACCCATTTTGCATGTGGATGAGGTCGTACCCATGATTTATTTTTCATAGTTCGCAGATAAAACCATCATTCCCTTTTAATATGTATTTTACCCAATCTGAAATCTAGTCTATGTCCAATATCCTCCCCCACAGCGGATTAGACTGCAAGCATGATAAATCCATTTAAAAATGTCAGACCAAAACCATGCTGATGAAGTTTAATCACCATCCCCTTCATTAAAGATAAACACAATTTGAACGACTCTAATTGCTCTCAGGGAGGGTCCACAGACGAGGGGGCCAAGCAGTTCTAAGTGACGGCTCTACACCTCCGGAAACACCTGTCAAACAAATGCTCAGCCCATAAGAATGATGAAATTCAAGGCAAATCGAAAGACCTGCCTGCTTTTAACTACCCCATCCTCATTTCAAGTCTCATCCCCACTCATAAGCACGTTTCATAAACCTGTCCCCGTCAGTTCCGCTTACACAATATGCTTTACTGACAACAAACTGACAGAGGCAACATAACCAAGACTGCCCCAGTCATTGCAATAAACGGGCAGACAATGTATCACTACAATTAACAGCTCTAAAAGCCATCTACTAACCATCCAATACCAGCTACTATACCTCACCAATGGACACCATGGATTTAACCACAACCTGCCCTGTAAAAACACTGAACAGTCACGATGCGGATCACTCTAACCACCACCAGACCCATGCATTACATGTGCCTTTGTCGATGCTCCACTGTATAGAAGAAATTACGTTTTGAAGGATGCAATACAACAAACATTTACAAAATAGTGAATTAGGTCACTAGATCCCCAAGGTGGAATTTTTAAACCATAATGCTCGCTATTGTACCCTTCATGTAAAAATATTCTAAAGAATGGCCTCTCTCGGTGCTGTAGGTCCAATAATTGATTGAGAGCAATGTTCATTAAATCCTCTGCATCAGTGCAGACTTCTCGAACAGCAGGTTGGTGCACATAAAACACTCAGAAGTGTTTAAGGGCCAAACAGATCAAGTGCACATCCATTGCTGGGGCTCTCTGCTGAGACCAAGCAAGAGAGCAAATTCTGTGTCGCCAATAGGCCTTAGCACAAAGGGCTGTGGGTAACAGAGCAATAGGCGGACGGAGTGGGGAAGCAGCTTCAAGCACACATTGCCATGAGGTGGTTTTGTGAAACGGAAATTAAGTCAAGGTAGGCAACACAAATGTATTCCACCCTAAAAATTGGTGGCTGGGACTACTACATCCAGCCTCCTACTTGCCTGCTGGCCCTCCACATTACCACAGGTTTCCCCTCTTAGCACTTAAAGCTCCGACTAAGAGAGGCCCGTATGAAAATGGCAGCAGGCCAGACCCTGTGCTTGGGCTTTGCAGGCCACGCACTGGGAATTATTTCTATTGCTGGAGAAGAGGTGCTTTGCGTGGCACGATTAGTGCTACCGAGGTACGAGTGGCACATTCAGGACTGGGAGTCAACGGAATCTTGGACTAACGAGACAGGGCCATGGAAACTACCAGAGCGCTCGTCAAGGTCACACGGGATAAAGGGACGAGACTCGAGATAGACTGTTGATTGGGAAACAACAGCGCTTCCCTGGTTACAGCAGAGGAGAGAGAGAGCCCTCCACGAGGTAATTTAC
The DNA here is from genome assembly GCF_964204655.1 of Triturus cristatus. Lineage (NCBI taxonomy): Eukaryota > Metazoa > Chordata > Amphibia > Caudata > Salamandridae > Triturus > Triturus cristatus. The sequence continues at coordinate 1,247,477,556 of NC_140590.1, read as the reverse complement.
TAATGAAAATAAAGGATCAGACCGGCTCTTAGTGGAGGGATGGGCAGCACACTGTTTTTGTGTATGGGAGAGGGACAGGGAAAACTGTGCCCTCGCTGCAGTAAAAAGTAGGCCTGTGCATCTTCTTTGATCACTCAGATCATACAAGACTTCCAAGAACACGGAAGGTCAAAACTGATGAGTGCCCTCTTCGGTATTGTTCAGGCGGAGACATGGCTGCCGTTTGAGTGGACACAGACTTTGTACCCTCTCGCCTAATTGTGCAGGCCATAAAGGACAGTGGTGCCATGTTTACATCTTTCCATAGAAAAACAGTTCTTACAGCCTTTGTTTTTAACCCCTTCCATGCTGCGCAGATTCCGCCGCTGTGCTGACGGAATCTTGCGCGGGCGGGGTCATGACGGAACGGTTCCGTCATGAGCACAGCTCAACCGTGACTCATGACGGAACCGTTCCGTCATGAGCACCGAAGGGGTTAATATATTATTTTGTTTCAACTAATGAATTGTATGTTTTTTTCCCTTAAACTGAATAGCCCACTATCTGTGAAATGTTTCAGTACCGCCACCACTACCTAGTGGAGGCAAGTTTCATAACAGTTTGAGTATTGACGAATGAGAAGCAACAAGCAAGATACTACTTCGTGATGGAGACTTGGCACAACCATCACATGACTCCAAGCTATGCGAATTAGTTGTGCATTGCTTTACCTCACCTTGAGCTTGCCTCAAAGTGCTGAGGCCTGGATAGAAGAGAGGTAAGGAGGGGGCAAGATGGAAGGAATGGGGAGAGAGCCTTGTAATCGTATGCAGATTTGTAGTGCACACTACAATCTCGTGGATATCCAGGCACTTAGAATGTGTGTCTCTAGTCACACCAAGTGGGACTACTTGAAAATCCAGGTGTGTAGAGGTAGTTCGTGAATTAAGTCATTTTCCAGAAAATAACAGCATCTACCTGGACGGGATGATAGTGCTTTGTGGTTAGCAAGCCTTAGACAAATGCAGTGAGACGTAAGTGAATTTGTCTCTTCTGTATTAAAAGATGAAGAGTAGAGCTGGATCTCAAATTCACAGCTTTAGAAAAGTTCTGTAGTTATTGTTAAACAAATCTGAAATTAAGTTTCCTCAACACCACTCAATGAGGATCTCAGCCAATGTTAGCTCAAAATTGGATTTCACACATTAGATTTATCTCTGGCTCTCTAAGTCATCACAGGGTCAAGTTCAGTAAGGTAGAACTATGGAAGAGGTTCCTTGGCTCCCTTTTAAAGAGGACAAAACTAAGGGCATTCTAGGTGTTGCAAAAGGGTCAGAGCCAGAGGGGACCCTCATTCAGAATACCAAACAAAACTGGTATTTTCACACCATTTACAAATTGTGCAGTCATTTTGAACTCGCCCACCTTATGTCCCACGGAAACTTCGCTAGGTACCATATGGAGAGCTTTGTGCAGAGGAAAGACTACAATTGAATAATAGAGCTTGCTGTCTTTTTTTCTCCTCCTTTTACGATGAACACATAATTCTATGGTGTCGATCCCAACATAATGTTCTCCAAGACCAAAAGAACATAGAAGCCATAGTATGAAATCTCAAAAGAATTCTCTTTATTATTCTTCAAAACATCAATGAAATAGCCCGGCCAACACGTTTCGTCCTCTGAGAGGACTTCATCGGGGTTTATGTATTTCTTTGCAGCAATAATACGTCGAAGTCTAAGTGTGGGGGAAGCAGTTCTCCCAGAGATTCTTGTAACACTCGTATTGCTCCTATATTATCGCAGAACAATAACTTAAGGCCATATATTAAAAATGCAACTTCATATCCACACCCAATTAGGTTCTGTAAGCTCAGAGCGGTTAGCACGACGCGCCACCACCTCAAGTACTTGACGGTGGTTTGGGACTGAAATTATTTAAAAAAATAAAATGCCAAAGCTGAAGGAAATCAGCTGAGAATCAATGCATCTCTGTTTTCTACAGGAATATCTTGGACTGAAACTACTGATATAGCATGCAGAAAGATGAGGGTACTTTAGAAGGTTTCAACTGATGCACCTGCAGAGCTCTATTTTCCCACCAAATTTGTCCTTGAATTTTGAAAGCACGTTTTCTGCTTTGTAATTTGGACTTTTATCTGTATCCCATTAAGAAACCACCACAATGCACAGCATGCAAAGTAAAATCCTGGCCTCTTAGTCATGCATTGCTCTAGGAAACTCAAGAGTCCTGTATCTGCTCGCACCCCATTCTGCCACTGCAAAACCGCAACCCGCCCACCGTACAAGTCCAACCCATAGTTTCCATCCAACGTCAGACACTCCGAGGGTCACTGCATAGTGCAGAGTGTACCCAATGGCCCCTGCTAGCCTAGAGCCTCCACACAAGTCACTGCAATACTCGGAGCCAACTTGATGGGCCCTGTACAGGGTGCAGTTTTCCCGAGTATCTTGCACAGCTCAAAGCTCCTCTGGTATCAATAGACGAGATCCCTCCCAAACGTTTGGGAGCGGGGAGCATGAACTAGAACAGCCTGCACATTGGCACAACTAACTCCTAGGTTTCTACGCCGCTCCATGTCCACAAGGGACCTGCAGGGTTCACAGTCTCCATGAGGAGCCTAATTTGCTACAGGCCTTCTAGCTATTCGGAGATCACTTCCTGCAGGCTAGACCCCCCTAGAGCGCGCTGTATTACTCTGATCACACTTTGAATCGTGGCACTTTCCCCAAGCAGGGACCCTCCCCCCCCCTCCTATTTCCCCCCCACCCCCTCCCCGCACAGCCTTGCCGAGTGACCCTGCACCGCTCCAAACCTGCTAGTGGCACCACCAAAGGTCCGATCTTCCAACACAGCTTCAAATCCCTACAGCCCTCGCGCAGCTCGGAGCCCTCCCCCTTACCTTTACAGAGAGCCCCCGTACAGTACTGTTATCAGCTCCCAGTACAATCCCGTGGCGCGGGGTCTCCTCACAGCCAGCCTCCCTGGAAGCCCTGTGGCACATGCTGTTTATGAAAGAACGTCACCGCTGGTACAATATGTTCTTCCCCGACCCGCGAGCCAAAATTAAACAAGAACTGTCAGGGTATGGGGGCGTTCCTTGCATGCCTTAACTCACACAGCACGCAGGGAGCCGACCGGAACACGCAACAACACGAGGGGAAAAGGTGCATACAGTCAAGAAGAGAGGTTGGGAATAAAAATAACTGCTTTTGTATGCCCGACTAGACAAGGTTAGCGACTGCGAATAGTGGGGGCTTAATACAGAGCTTGTGGCACCCTAAGAGCTCTCACGTATCCTCGGTCCCGTGCGTGAACAGCCTACCGAATCCAAGATCTAAGGGGCATTTTGGGGCTTCGTGTCCTCTTTTACTAATGGGATTTAAAAAAAACTAGAAATCCCACCACGCACACATAAAATATTAGTCTGGCTGAGGTACTAATGACTGGAACTAGGAAACTGGAGAGCTCTGCCTATAACAGATGTATTGATTGACACTAAAGCTCATTCTACAAGCAGAAGGATAGTTTAAAAAAATTGTATCTTTCATTTACACAGGAGAACAGATAAAAAAATTAAAAAATACATTTATAGTACTCAAGCTGTTAGGCGCAATAATACAAGTAAAATAGGGCTCAATGACCAATGTAAACGCTAAGTGAAAGGTCTGAGTGTCCTAAAGTGTGGTTCTGAGAGCCCTACGTCTCAGGTGTTTCATTCTGGCCTGTGTTTACAACGTTCGGGCAAGTGTACTAGATACGGTGTTACAATACAACAAGGTTGCTACTATACAGCTACTTGTGTCCCTACTTCGTCAGTGGCACTGGAACTGAGTGCAAGGCGAGACAACTCAGTGAATTGCTGCCCTGAAGCGGGAAAATCGATAAATAAAAAAGAAATCACTTTGCAGTGACAATTGGACTTCCCTTGATACCTATTAGCTTTACTAAGGGTTTTTAGCCATGCTCCACAGCATCCCGACGCTGTGCTACATCATGGCAAAATATTTAGAAATCAGATCTTGAAGCAGACAGTCATGACATTTTATAGTCATACCTACAAAATGACACAGTTACTTTTTTTTCATTTTAGTTACCGATCAGAGTTGGATCGGTAACTAAAGAAAAAATGCACAAAAGAGTTCTTTTAAAAAAAAATAAGCGGATGGTGAAAGTAACGAGAAGCAGGTTTAGAGAAGCAACACTTGTGCGGTGGAAGAAATGGAGGCGCAGATGGGGGTGGAAGCAAAACAGGGTCAAGGGCAGTGCTTTAAATGGGAAAAAATAAGTGCAGGTACTTTTAAAATGAGCTATGAATGTAGCAAGTGGGCGGGCTATGGGTGGGGCTAAGGACAAGACATTTCTACTATGTGGCCGAATACTTATATATTCTTGAGTGCGCACTCACAGAAACAAGCAGCAATGCACACACAAAGCATTCCAAGAATGTCCTTTAAAATACCTCCCTAGTGTCTGGATTCCCTCCCTCTTTCACTTGTTTTTCTCTCACACACACACAAACATGCGCGCACAAGCAGGCAAACACCCAGACACACACAAGACAGGCACCCACAAAAAAACACTCAGGTGGGATAAAGGCCATCTTACACCCGTTATCTCCCATGGCTTTCTTAATTGCTGCTGTCAGCGGGATGCCTGGATTCGAGTGTGTGCACAAATGCACACCATGGTGTGAATGTGATTGACAGCATAGGGCCTGAATGGACCCTGCTCTGTCAAACAAAGCGTGGTGGTGAACACAGGACATTATGCAGATGAGCCCTGCTGAATTGTTTAAAAGGTGGCTCAGCTTGGGCTAGAGGCCCTTTGGCTGTCAGACAGCCTCGTTTGTGCGCATGAGCCAAAGCAACAATGACCCTACCTTTGATGAGTACCCGTACTCTCCTTGGCAGCAGAGAAGTGCCGGTACTCAGAGCAGTAAAAATGAGAAGTGCCGGTACTCAGTCCCGGTGAGTACCGGCCCATTTAAAGCACTGGTCATGGGGTCAAAACAACATGGGGGTGCAGTTGCTGGCAGAAACATGGAGGCAATCAAACGGGCAAAAGTGAGCAACACGAAGGTGGAAGTAAGAAAGCACTTGGGGAGAAGGCAACACAAGAAGTTGGGGAGACACACGCAGGAGAGAGAGAGAGACAGGAATATGAAACACGGCGGGAGGAAGAGAGGCACACAACACTTTCACTCTCGTTGAGTGCTTAAATGAAAAGAAAAAAAGCAGCATCTGAAAAAGCGAGCACTGAAGGACACAGTAATACGTTTGTGCTCCAGGGACAGGACAAACATGAAGAGGAAGGAAAGCCCACATAGTTAAGAAGCAAGCCAATGAGAAGAACAATGAAGTCAACCAATGGCAAGCAATGGATGGGCTCTAAGCACACTGTACGAAAACAATATGTCTTCCTCTCTGGCTGATTGTTTTGCATTTCTGATTGAAATGGTCAGCACACAAAAGTCTCTGCTATTGAATTGTTCATTTCTGATTGAAATGGTCAGCACACAAAAGTCTCTGTTATTGATTTGTTCTAAATGTACATAAAAAGAAAAAAACTTTGAGTCCCTTAGATTCAGCTGGTAAAGTTTTGACTAGTTTTATTCTGTCGACCATATATATAAACCTATATTTTCTGCAAACGGTCCTTGATCACTATGTCTGCTATTCGGTAGCATCCTTTTTATGTCTATCACTATAAAGGCAAGAAGACTTATTAAGAAATTATTTCATATAGTCATTTGATAGATTTATTTTACTTGATCTATTTGTTTTCTTTTATTATGCACTAATAAGATGATTAATCTTTGAAAATTGATGTTTTTATATGAAAATTATGTGATTTGTGCTTTTTTGATCTATGTATATTTCAGATCAAATAAAGTATTCTTGACTTGACTAGTTTTATTTACATTCTCATACGGGAAATAAAGTTTAATCTGTGATTTGTAGGTGTCAGCAAGGCATATGTGCACGCCCACAAAATTATACAGCTGCTTTATTTTTCCCTTTTTATTTACTGGTCTGAGCTGGTTTGGTAAATTATTAAAAAAGCGTTTATTTTTTACAGCAGATGGGGAGCGGAAGGAACACGAAGGGCACGGGTGAGGGGGAACAAAAGTTAAGTTTTAGGGGGCAGAAGCAACACAGATCTGCGAGCAGAAGCAACAGGAATGGCAGTGATTGGTGAACAACATGTTAGGCGTGAGATAGGTGGAGACACCAGCAACATGGAGAAAGAGAGGAGAGAGAAGAGAGAGAAGAGAGAAGAGCAGAAGAGAGAAGAGCAGAAGAGAGAAGAGAAGAGAGAGAAGAGAAGAGAGAGAAGAGAAGAGAGAGAAGAGAAGAGAGAGAAGAGAAGAGAGAGAAGAGAAGAGAGAGAAGAGAGAGAAGAGAGAAGGAGGAGAGAGAGAGGAGGAGAGAGAGAGGAGGAGAGAGAGAGGAGGAGAGAGGAGAGAGGAGGAGGAGGAGGAGGAGAGGAGGGGGAGAGGAGGGGGAGAGAGAGGAGAGAGAGGAGAGAGAGGAGAGAGAGGAGAGAGAGGAGAGAGAGGAGAGAGAGGAGAGAGAGGAGAGAGAGGAGAGAGAGGAGAGAGAGGAGAGAGAGGAGAGAGAGGAGAGAGAGGAGAGAGAGGAGAGAGAGGAGAGAGAGGAGAGAGAGGGGAGAGAGGGGAGAGAGGGGAGAGAGGAGAGAGGAGAGAGGAGAGAGGAGAGAGGAGAGAGGAGAGAGGGAGCGAGAGATGGCATTCGGGGGGAGAGAAGAGAAGCACAAGGGCAAAAGAGAGCAAAAAAGGAGCTGGCAGGCCGCACACGGGTGAGAAAGCAATGTGGAGGAAAAAAAAAAAATCACACACAGGTGGGCGGATCACAGAGGAGAGTGGGGCAGAAGCATACAGGCAAGAGAGCAACGCGGAGCGTAGTACAGAAGTACACGGTGTAGACAGCTGGGAAACATGCACTCCCATTGAACGCTTAACCCCAAAAAAAATTTTAAGTAGTGCTCGAAAAGCAAGCAGCGGAAGCACACAAGTAATGAGGCTACACTCCAGGGGAAGGACAAACACAAGAGCAGGAAGGAAAGACCACACAAGCTAACAAACAAAAACCAAGCAAATGAAAGAGACAAAGCCAACCAATGTCAAGCAATTGATGGACTCTAAGCTTACTGTAAGCTGATAATACGTCTTTTCACAAACGGACAGCTTGAGCTGTCTAGTAGGCAAGAAATGGCTTAAACAGAAAAAACAAGCATTGAAAATGCAATAGGTCTCGCCTGTGATTAAGTTAAAGCCATTTGCTTTACTAATGGTATTGTACAGCAAAGCAAATGGCTTAAACTTAATCAAAGGTGAGACCTATTGCATTTTTAATGCTTGTTTATTTTGGTGCCCAGAACTGTTTTCTGTCCCAGTCCGACCCTTTGTGCGCGCTAGGCTCCGCCAGACATATAATCTACTTGATAAATTCGTCTGGCAGCCGCTGACTGCCAAATGCCACGGCGCGTCTGTGCGTAAGGGTCTGTGGCTGAGTTGAGTGGATAAAACTCTATATTGTGTGCCAGGCTCTGCCATCCACCACCAGTCTTTGTGGGTCAGGCTCTGCCAGTTGAGGGGCAGACTTTGCTAGCCGAACACCATCTAACTCTGCAGTGTGTACCCAGCCTTGCAGCTGTGTGCCACCCAGATCTTCACTGTCTGATTGCCGGGCATGCACCACTCGTGTTTTATAGTGTGTCTGCTAGCTCTGCCCAGATATAGTTGAATGCGCCACCCTCGAGCAGCGCCTGGCATGTCTTCAGAACTCAGGCATTCCTCGTATTCGCATATAATTTGCTTTGATGGACGGGGTAATCTGGTGAAATTTCACAAGCCTAGTGCTCGTGATTATTAACATATTAACATTTCAATGTGTGTGTTTAAGCGTGTGAAATGTGTGCCCCATTGGCTGCTGTGTTTGCTGCAAGAGTGATAAACTTGTTCTGAGGGAGGCGTGTACGGGCTGTTGGACGTGACTGGCACCCTTTGTCAGGACCGGCCTTTGCTCTAAGTAGTTCCAGGCGCATGCAGGCAGCAGTATTCTTGCAGCACAGCATGCACGCGGTCTACCCCAGCTCATTGTTTAAAGTGAAAGCACGCCGCCATGCGCGCATGCACATCTGTTGACGGAGCCACAGTTGAAGGAAGCAGCGTGACGAAGCTTCTGATAATAAGCTTAGTTGCCATGACAATGAAAGCTGAGCACAAGATGGCGTCGGACTGTCTGTACGTAAACGCGGATGCGGTTAGGTTTAGACAAATGGCGAGAGCAGCCATCTTTGTCCATCCCTACGCGTGCATGTAAGGCTTTTGGAGAATCGATTGCAAAAGGCCCTCGCATGGCGAGAGCAGTGCATGCGCTGCTATCGCCAGGCGAGACCTAAAAACAAGTAGGTGAAAAATCCACCTTGTACAACGAACAGCGGTCAAGCCCACATTAAACAGTGATGCAAATGTAAGAACTAGCCTTGGAACACTAGAAAGAAACGTGTCTAGTTAATGTGGCTGCAAGGGATCTAAGAAGTCTGTGAACAGGTCACTGGGCCTTGAGTCGGTCCCAACCTGGAGTTCCACAGTTACAAATCCAACTTATCTCAGAAACTGTGTTCAATGCAAGGAAGCCTCATATAATGGGACAAAACTCTTAGAGCCTGGAGAGGAAAATATATCTTTATGTCCCGCTGGATAGGAGGCAGCTATTCAGAAACAGTACAGAAAGTGTCACAGGCAATAAAGGTCCACCCATAGTCGAATCCCTTGAATACTCTCGTGAGAATGCCTGATGATCTTGCCAAATGGATTGCAAGGTCCTCATGACCCTACAATGACTGACTCTTGACAAGACCTCCAAGCACAGAATTCTTCCGTCTGCTTGGTGTTACTCATGTCCTGGTAAGGGATATGCTGCCCTATGCATCAAGTATAGCTCCTTTCCAGAGACTGGTTACCGCAGCAGGGCTTAATTTAGGGTCCTACCCGGACACTGGTCTTTAAAGAAATAGCAACATGTAGAGTCTTGTACCTGGCAAAAGTCCCCTCTGGGCTGGAGAAACACAGCTCCTTCTCAAGTCTAGACAAAGTACCAAGCTACTGGTCAGGGGCCAGTATATATCCAAATTTGAGGTCTCTGGTGGCAGCCAGGTCCAAACACACCAATGTTTTCTTTAAAATTCGGACACAATTCTTAGAAGGACAACATTCAGCTTATCAGCTGTTTCTGCCTATATGGGGTAACATTTAGCTGTCAAAGGAAGATGGACTGCACCCACACTCTCGCCAAGGCCTTGTGGGTGTTAGACAAAGCACAAGAGGAGCAGTTACTGGGCAGACGTGGGCCAGATAGGATGCAGATACACACTTTGTCAGCTGATCGCCATGGACAGCAGAATTATGGCAATGGCCACAAAAAAGTCAACGAAAAACTTAAGGGAAACCATATTTTGAGACGCATTCAGTCTCCTTCCTAGGATACCATTCACTCTGCTGAGTCTCCCAGATTCATATGTAGCATATTACACACAGAACCACACAGAACAGAAGGGATTGAAGGGTCTGTAGGAAAGTTGTAGGGAACCTCAGTTAATGATGACGTAAAAGGTTTCAGAAGGGGTGAAATATTAACCTCTTCAGCGCTGCACGGATTCCCGCGCGGTGCTGAAAGTTCTGAGCGCGGGCGGGGCCATGACGGAACGGTTCCGTCATAAGCACAGCCCAACCGACGTGCATGACGGAACCGTTCCGTCATCGGCGTCGAAGAGGTTAAGCCTTCTCAGCAAGCCAAATGGCCTGCACAAATGCATTACAAGCAGCTACCAACCGTCTGTCTCCCCTGAGCCTGCTACTAACGACAGAAGCAACCTATAATGTATTTATTTACTATTCTTCCACAGCACAGTAGCACCTGGGGGCATTTAGGTGCTTTATATTTAACTAGCAATAATACACTTGACATGGTACCAAACAGCAGCTTTCTGAAATCACCACCGGAAGGTAAAAACTAATTTACAATTATTTGTGGGGCAGAGTTTAGGCACATATCTTGGTCAGCAGTGCTATGTGCTCATCAGCAAAACAGTGGACCACCACCTGTTGGCTCAGATTGTTGAGTACACAGGGCAGACCTACCATGGTGCAACACGTGCAAGGAGGCATGGTATTCCAAGCCTCCTTGCAAAGGCTTCGCACTGCACACTCTTTGAAAGGCGGCGTAACAGAGTGCGACATTGTTAGAGGTGGGGTTTCTGGTTGGCTAGGGTAGGCACCTTAGCCAGGCAGAACCCACCATTCTAGTCCGGTTAAGTTACACACCATAGAACCTGAGCTCACCCGTAGGTAGCTTGGCACAGAGTAGGCACACTTATCATCAGAGGCAGTGTAAAGCATTTGCACAACACACTCGCACAGTAAATACACCACCAGTAAATCTCAGAGCACAGTGCCATCCCATCAAATACTTTTAATTATTTCAAATGTTCCTGGTACACCAAAAATTGCCACTCATGGCCCTGTGGGCTCCCTTTTTCAATGGAAATTAGTGTCAGACCCTTAGTAAGATGGCTTTTATTGCATGGTTTGCCTTCCTCTACTTGCGTTTGTCTTTTTCCCATCCTTTTGAGTGGATGACTTTTAGACTTCTATTTCTCACAATGAGGGAACCTCTTTTTATTTTTTCTAGCACTACATGAGAGTGCGTTTGTTTTTTTGCTTGATCTCTCGTGTACTGCCCCTTCAAACACCTCTCACACCTGCCTGCTCCGTGTTGCTCCCTTCTCCACCCTACCCCTCACCTCATCTATTACTTTACCTATTTGGTCTTTTTTTAAAAAAAATCTTCCTGGAGTGCCTCAGCTATACAGGGCCCTTTGTTGCTCCCTACAACCATTAGCTGTTACACCCCAGCTTCGACTTTTCCGGCAGCGGTTCCTGCCTACCTACTCCTCCACTACTCGCCACCTGCGGCACTTAAGCAATTCTGTTTGTACAAATTTTGGAGGGCCCAAGAGCTGAAAATCTGCTGCTGTATTGCTCCATTTCTAAAACACATTTTTGCGCTAGTTTAAATGTAAATAAAATGTATTGTATTTACCACTTCAAATTACGTCTTGGAACGGTAACTAAAAAAATATAAAGGATGGCCATGTCATCCCATATGCACACACATATGTCATTACACTAGGCGCCAAAGCGTCAGGACACTTATGCGCATGCCCACATACATGTCATTCCATTAATTTTTTCCTTCTTTTTTTGTCAATGCTGCACATCATCGGCAAAAGCGATGCTTGTGCTGCACAGTATCTGCAAAAAACATTGATAAAATCAATAGCTCGTAAAGGTGAGAGCTTTACAAATGCTTTTTCAAAAGGAAGCTGCCAACATTGCCAACGCTGTAAACGTCCCAAAGGAACTGAATGTGCAGCTCAGCGATCCAAGGATTCATCTACAATCGTGTTTCCACACAACAACAAAAAATCACAAGCATTAGAAAAACAGAGAGCTGCACTAATGAGTAGGTGTATACTTCCCAACCATGGGTCTGGGTACATCGAAAAGTAACATTAAGTCAGGTTTGCAGAATATAACAATGAATATGCAGGAAACCAATACACACAGGATGGATTTCATTAGAGATTATTTACACATAGGCCCTTCAGAAAAGCCAAATGGGTTTAACCATCCAGTGACTAAAGAAGCCTAGCTGAGTTTGGACTAACATGCCGAGACATTGTCTTGGTGGCTTCATCTCAGGGGAAGAGTTTCTCTGTAGACGAATCAAGTGAAACGCTTCATTAAGACAAGTAGCTCTGGTTCTCCGTGTCACACCATTGGGAGAAAGGAACAGTGAGTAGCAACACATTGTGGTCTTGCAGACTGCCAGACCAACCGAACCAGGAGGGGAAAATGACAAGCTTGCAAGAATTAGTGAGAGTTTCAAAAGAGGAAAGAAGGTAACGCAAATAAATGTACATTACACACTACTTGTATGAGCCATCACTGAAGATTTAAACATGAGCTTAACAATCAGGCACTGAAGAGCCCAAACTCTTCTGTCTCCAAAGCTCCAACCAAGAAGGAAAGATGACAGACATCAAGACTGTAACACCTACAGGCAGGCTAGGTTCTAGAGAGTGGGGCAGGCCCTCCAAAGATAGCTCTGTGTCCCACCCAAGGCCATTTCAGAAGCAGAAACCATCTTCTGTTCTTTTTCTTAATGCGAAAATCGCACGGGCATGCAGGCTCCCAATCAAAGCCTAATTGTGTAACTTCCATCTAAACCGGTAATGCCTTTGGGCTACTTTAAGTGACTGGGGTGCGGTCAAAGGGGACAGTTGTTGGTGTAAACAGAAGGGCTACCTGAGACATTGCCATTATAATCGGGACCGCAAGCTCCCGTCACACAGTAATTACTTAATGAAAACAGTTTCATGTAGAAACAGTATGACGAATTTTGCCATTGTAAGTAAGTGAAATTGAACATACACTCAAGATGTATATTTTAGCAGTGGTTTGTTATGTTTTCTTTCTGCTATGGCATTATTGCTACTTACTTGGTGTAATGTGGTACATGTTGTAATAGTATAACTTCATTATTTTTACACATTAACACTGTCTTGGAAAAGGTTACATCTTGTTAGTATACTACCGTTAGTATAACACCGAAATACAGCAATAGGCTCCTGTATGGTGAGCAGTCTGCCTTTGTGAAGGGCCTTCCAAGTTGCTGCATTTTCAGTAACGTTTCATTCATTTCAGCTAGAAACAACATTTTATTTTGTTAAAATCTGCAAACTATGCAGAACGTGATTATGTGATAAATACATAATTATGCAGAATACGATGCAGAATAATATAATTCCAGTAACCCAGTTTATGGCATTATATAAGGTTAAAAAAAACACTGATAATGGCAAAGCTTTGACTCTTCTTAATGGGAAAGACTAATACACCACAGATACCGAATGGAGAGGAGCAGTGAATGTGCCTATTATAAAAAGAAAAGCACTGGCAACAATTCCATGGCAGCACTGGTAACATATGCTGCTACTGTCCGGCCTCCTCTCAGAAGGTGTAGCTCGCTAATATAATTAGAAGGAATTCAAAGAACAAACACCCCCTTTTGGGGCACGACTGTGCATTTATCCTTTTCCAACAAATTCTCTATTTTTGTCACATGGATAAAACGAAAACGATTATAGTCAGGACCCCTGGAATTTACGCGACTCTGCAGCCACAGCGTTTTATACGTCGTTATGAATTTGTATCATCTGCCACACAATCCATCATCTGCTGCACAATTTGCAGAGTTTAACAAGAAACCATTTTAAATGGAACAAAAGTTGCTAAAAAGTAGTGACATGTTGCTGCACAGTGAAAGGCCATTCGCAATGGTTTACTGGTCACCTTCCAGATGCTTATTTCTAGTGGTCCTGATTAGTGCTGCTTTTACTCCTTGTTTCTAAACTGGGCCCTAAACTGATAATGTAATATATGGCTAATGCACTTGCTGCGGAGATGTTCCTACAATCCATGGCTTCACAGTTTCAAATCTTGCAACTCAGCCTTTCATGGCTGAAAAATGAGAGCGAGAGATCTGCCTTTTCTGCAAGGTCACGCTGGATGTTTTTGCCTTTTTATGTAAACTACTTTGCTGGTTTTTTAACTCCATGCACTTTACCTCTGCTAAGCAGAAATAAAGTACCTGTGCTCCCTCTTTAAACATGGCTAAACTGGCTTATTCCTAAATGACACATTTAATTTGCCTATACGTCTTACTATATGGTATAGAAAATGCATCTAGGGCCTGGAGGTTAATTGTCACTTGTGGACTGCAGCAACGTTTGAGTGATCTACAGGTGGCCTACAAACATTACTTCAGGCCTATCATTGTAATCTGACTGCTGCAGTGCAAAGCTGCATTACAGCCTGTCAAAATAATTTTTGAAAGACTATGCCCTCTCTTTTAAATATGAAAAAGTGACCCCTTTCTAGGTATTGTAGCCCACAAGATAGAGAGCATAGTATTTTGAAAGCGGGACACATAGAAAATCAATGTCACCATGTCCTTACAGTGGCAAGGCTCCAAAAGCTATTTTCACTGAGGCAGGTCTAACTGTCCTATACTGAAAACTAGAGTGCAGATTAAAATATTAACACTGCTATCTTTGGTTTGGGACTAACATGGAAAATAATGAAACCACTATTTTCAATTGTTATTACAAATTTCAATTTATTTAAAGTTAGATTTTTGCTAAGTATCAAGTAAAAGTTACTTTTTGGGTTTTACATTTACCCTGCCTGAAGCTCTTGGAGGCTAATTTGCATTAGCTCTCCAGCAGCTGCCCAGCACATAGTCTTTAACAAAGTGTAACATTCTTGCCAGGAGCCACACAATAGACCACTTTGATAGTCAGTCAATCTGAATGGGGAGTTATGACTCCTTTAAGCTCAGCTTGAAATTCAGGGTGAAGACTACTGCTCCTTCTGTTGGCAAAAAAGTGTCAAATCTTGCCTAAATGGCCTGTCTGAGGCACATGTAAAGTGGATCAGATCAGAATTCTTGTGTATCCTCTGTCTGCTTGCTGAAGGACCCAGCTTTGACTTGCTAGACTTGTGTCATTTTTTGTTGGGAGCCCAGGGCCTGCTTTAAATAGGATTTTAGTGTTAGATATGGGAGGCCAAGGTTGGCCTAAATTGCGCCTAGGTCCCATTCCATTGCGACCACTGGCTGACATTGGCATTTTGTGTTTTTTAGTGCTATTTTCACCTAAACTTTAAAACCTCAAATCTCCGGTTTTCCTTATTGGATTTTTGTTATTTTGGTTTATTTTTGTTTACTAATTCTTACTCTACTTGTTAATTCAGTATGGGATTTTTATTACAGGGTGTTTTTACTTTATTACTGTTAGGTATTGCATTCATACTTTCCACATTTCCCCAAGTTAAGCCAACCTGCTCTGTGCCATCGCTACCAGAGGGTTGAGTTCAAGTTAATTTCGTAAATTTGAGGGTTCACCCTGCCAAGAATTGTTATTATTCATTGAGGTGGGCAGTCACCCACCCCAAATAATCAACTTTCCTACAGCCAGAAAGCGCTATACGAAAAAAATAACTTTGATCTACTAACAATATAAAAATGGTGAGCTGCTAGGTAGGTGTCCCTGATCTGGATAAAAAACACATTTATTTAACCTTCAAATATATGTGATGTTTTGGGGCATTTTGAAAGGTAGAGTGCATAAACCACTTATAACACTAACAATATTAATTAAAGACGAATTCACATATGCAGAAGCAATGGTATATTTCCATTGAAATCCTGAAAAACCCTTGGCCATCTTCAGAAATGTGGCTCCAGCGGGTACCCAACAAGGATTCTAGAATCTTGACAAGAGGAAAAGGTGATGAGGTCCAGCGATGTGAGGTTGACTAGAGGAGAGCGTGGGGATAGAAAAGATGAGGAAGATAAAAGAAACGGATGGCTAAGAAAAGGAAACAAGTGGATAAAACATGAGTAAAGACAAGATTAAAAGGGAAGAGAACAAATACGACAAGAATTTATTAGTGAAGAGTATGGGGCGATGAGCATCAAGGTAGAGAAGGTGACGAAAATGGTGTGGGAGGTGGATGCAGGAGAAAAGCAGTCTGAGGAAGTAGAATGGATGGCACAGGATATTTATGAGCAAAATGAGTGATGAGAGTACGGGGATGGGTAAACATATACTGAGTTGAGGGTCATAAAACATGAACAGAGGAAGAGGAATACAGAAAGGTGAATTCTGAAGATGATGCTTGGGAAGGATAGGGAGAATGAGAAAAGAAGGTGGTCACATAGGAAGGTCATGGGCATTGATAAGTGATGGGCGAAGGGCAAAGAAGGAGTGTGAAGAGACTGCAGGATAGTGCCAGAACAAGGAGTAGAGATTGATTGACATTGTGAGTGACAGGTACAGAGGGTGATGATGGGAATGGGATAGACTGGTGAAAGACAGGAGAAGAGGAAAGAAGAGGAAGCATGCCAATCACTAGTTAGGAGAGAGCTCAATTTTGAGGCACTCAGATGAGCTGTATGTTTCCTCTTTGTTCCACTTAAGATACATTCTGCTCAAAAGACTTACAACAAATCAGTGGTTGAGAAACTAGCCATCAAATTACGAGTCCAGTTGTCAACCTCAGATGATGTACTCTTGGCACAGTGGGCAGATGGGGGTAGAAACAGGCCCACGTTTAATTTTGTTGCTCAGGTCGTCACCTTTGAATGCTTCTTCAATTGTTACTGTGCTTCATTAGTTAAAATATGCATACCCCAGGGTCTTTGTAGATCTCATGTGTGATCTCAGCAGTGAAGGTGAGGCTAACAGGGGAGAGAGTGAGGTGGAGAGTCCAGGGTGAGGTGGAGAGAAAGAAGGGTGAGGTGGAGAGAAAGAAGGTGAAGTGACAGGACGGTGGAGCAGAGAGGCAAGAGGGGAGAGGCGGAGGCACGAGGGAGGATAGTGAGGAAAAAAAGGATGACGATGGGAGGAGGCGAGTCAGAGAGACAGAGGAGGTCAAGCGAGAGGAGGGCGGGTAAGCTTGAGAGGAGGAAGAGAGAGGAAGGTGAGATGGAGCGAGAAGGGTGAATCGTAGTAAGAGTACGTTGATGCACAGAGAGAAAATGGGGAGGTCAGGAGAGAGGTAAAGTAGTATAAGGCAGGAAGAGCAGAGGGTGAGGTGAAAGAAATATAACTGTGAAATGGAGAAAAAAAAGCACAGCAGGGAAATGGGTGGATAAGGTGGAGAGAAAGTAGGAGGGGAAAAGAGTGAGGTGAGAAGAAGTAGAGGGTGTGGTGAGAAGGACCCTAGGATGAAGCAGGGAGAAAGGACCCTGAAGTCAGGAGAGGGGAGGGATAAACAGAAAGATGCGTCCGATGGAGAGAACAGAAGAGATAATGCCCCTAGTTTTAAGCCTCTAAAAATACACAGCTTTAACGAGCAGACAGAGCCAGCAGTGCGTAAGGTATGCAGATCATCACATCCGTACAACACATTCCAGCATGCCCTGACCCAATTCTCAGACACCTGAAACTCTGGACAAACCCACCTATCTTTATGGCCCATCCATGCCTCTTAATTGCCCTCCCAGATCCCAAGTGGTAAAACCGAGCCTCATGAGGTCCATCATATTTTATTGGCTGTATAGATTATAGACAGTGTTTTTTTTTTTGGGGGGGGGGGGGGGGGGGGGTCAGGACCTTCCTGGAGCTGTCACTGGTGAGGGGCCAGACTTCTGGATCCATGTAAACAGCTTTTAGGGGCGAGACGAAGGGCAGATTCTGCCTTCTAGGAGTCCCTGCCATACGGTAAACAGCTTCTACTCCACACGAGTGAAACGTAAATGTCAATTCCCTCGCCTCCGTAGAGGTTCATGAAAACAGCCCTTACCTTCCGCCCCACGACAGCAGGTCTTAAATAATCCAAGTGCCTCTGCTTGGCTTTCGCTGATTTCAACATATGAAGGACTCGCAAACCGACGTGGATAAGCGAAGGCAAGGAGAGGCAATCGGATGGTTAGTTTATGCTGATTGGCAGGCTAAAAGGCATTACTGAGAAGTGCTGGTTGCCTGTCCTGCCCAATAAGTCTCGCTATTGGCTAGAAAACAAATCACCCGCCCCGGAAAAGATAGGCAACACTACACAGAATAAAAACGCCACCGCTGCTCTCCCGGAAGTGATTCCGTACCGGCATGTGCGCCACAAGACAATAGGGCACAGGCAGACGGGAACCTCCAGCCGACGGAAGATAGCCCCACCCCGCCCCCGCTGAGTTCCTAGTGCAGGTCTTTTGTTTTTCGGTTTACGCTTCCCCTTGTGGCGAAGTTAGTACTGGGACAAAACGGCCTTGTTGGGCTCAGCAATGCAGCGGTAAAGACGATGGGGCAGATTTTCAAAAATTCAAGTGACGCTAAACAGCGCAAATTTTATTGCACTCTTTAAGTAGCGCGAAGCTTTGCATTACCTTGCGCAGACGGTGCGTTACATGGGTGGTACATGGACGTTCCCATGCAACCACCCATGCCTTTTGACGCAAAACCATATTTACAAAGATTTGTAAACATGGTTTTGCGCCAGTTAACGCCCCTTCAAAGGAGGAGCTAGCAGGAGAAATGCTTTCATTTCTCTGTACTTTCCATGCTTCCATGCATGCTGCACTGTGCAGCACATATGCAAAGTGGGAAAAGCTTTGCATTGTGCCTTGCATAATATAGCTACACTCATACACACACCCTAGTGCTCGGGCAGTAAGGTGTGTTCATGGCAGCTAAAATCAGCGCCGCTGTAAGGGAAAGGGGAGGAGAGAGCCATATCTCTTAAGATATGGGGCTCTCCTGCTCCCTCCCTGTCACGCTACGCGGTGCAGCCTCGCGGGCGGCTGCGCTGTGTTGCGTGACTTTTTGAAAATATCCCCGATGTGTCTCCGCATCTCACACTATTTTTGTGTCCTCTGTACGTGCATGTAACATAGTGAACACCTCCTTATACGAACATCTAACATTAAAATACAGTTAGAAGGCGTGAAGTGGCTGAGCATGTAAATTCTTTGGCATGAGGTAAGGTGAAGCAAAATATCTGCAGTGTTTTTAATGCCCCGATTAAGTACTCTATGTTCATCATCCCTGTTATTTATTGATTAGGGAGGTATGCCTAAGTCAAAAGGCTTTTGACGAAAATCCAAATATCACCAAAATAACCAACACCCATTGACTTAATTTCAATTAAAGAGTGATCATTTATTCAATTTAGTAATAGAAGCCTTCCAAATGACAACATTGTAGACGGCAGCATACCAGACCAAACATTTTCTGTTAATTGCATGTATTCTGAACTCTACAATGTCTTATGAAAGTGTGTGCTGAGGTCCAAGAACAGGCCCTGTAAGTCTCTTTTAACGAAACACTGAAATGCAGTAAAGAGTTTGCAACATTCTTGGTGGAGCGTCATTACACCTTCCTCAGGGCAGAGTCTTCCAGGCTCAAATAGGAAGGCAATATCATTTCCTTAATCCATCCACTCATAGTCATTTCAGAAGTCTTCATACCTTTACCAGATAGAATTTTCAACAAACTCAGTAACTTTACTTCTGCAGAAGAAGGACAAGTAAATGAAACAGGAACTATGATTTCCTGAGCAGTATCAAATTTAGTACTCCCTTTTGGTTAGAAAGTAGTGTTAGGCTTCAAGGCTATAGCACAATCCAGAAACTTTAAGAAAGTAAAATTATATAAAAGAGCAGCGCTCCCAAACCACTGTGCTGAAATAATTGCCACCAAAACACATACTTTGAAAGAAAGAAATGTGTAATCAGCAATGTCCAAAGTTTAACAAAAAAGACTATAAACACTTTAAAACTTGCAGGAGATCCCAAGGACTTACAGAAGAACATAAACAATTCAAGACTTGCAGGAGATCCCAAGGAGAAACAGAAGAATTACAGGAATCGAAATAGAACAATTCAAACAGAAACAAGAACTTCTGCTTCCTTCATTGAATTTTCACACTTGTGAAAAGCCTTCATCATACATCATTGCAATTCGAGTCGAAAGCGATAGAGTCTTGTCAAAATCCAGTTATAATTGAAGTATTACAGATTAAGGACATAACACTTAAAACAGATTGTGCAAACAAAACGAATCAAAAGTAATCCAATGTCTTGAGGAAGGCTTGAGAGTAGGTCTCATAGAACGTTGCGCCATTTCTGCTAAATGTGGGGACAACCTTTGTTTCCAAGATATTTAACCTTTCAACCTTCAAACCGACGGGGAAGTTTCTGAGGAAGCAGAGGGCTGTTCAAAGAACAAAAGTGAGGAATAACCCAAGGTATTTGAAGGTCAATCACTTTGAGAAGTAAATACCGTACTCTTCTGTGTGAAAAAATAAAGTACTACAATTATGTCAGCTATTTCTTGATGAATTGTTTACAATCTTTGAATTCATGGAAATAGAGGAAAAGCAAACATTAGTTTCTTTGGCCATTTCAGATCACTTGCATCCACACCCCATACTCCCTATTCCAGGAGCCTGGAACAGCACTTCATGAAAAGAGCATTCGCTCTGAAACCAAAAAGGTCCATGAAAGGGATCCCATACCACATGCATACCTCCTGGAAGGTCAATCTGGACAGTGTCAGATTTTGGGAGGAGGTAAACACTCTGCTTAAGTGATCCGCCTTCACATTGCCCAGACCTTTGATGTTCACTGTTGCTATTGAGAGTAGATGTTTCTCTGCCCAAAGACTCTGGGAACATGGTAAATCAATCAGAGACTGCAAGTGTGAGCTACCTTGAGGACTGATATAGGCCATTGACACTGTATTGTCGGTCCTTACAAATGCATTGGAATAGTGAAGTTATATAAAATAAAGGAGAGCTCTAATCACAGCTGTTAACTCTCCAATTTGAGGATTTTATTGGCTCTACTGGCCTCCATCTTGTTTGCATTGACAGATTTTCCAGAGTCGTGCGCCAACCAATAGTGCTATAATCTGTCTTCAAGACTTATGGAGCTTCCAGATGCAATGGAACTCACGTGCAAAGGTTGTCTGGACTCAACCACCACTGAATAGCAGATCTGATGTCTTGTGTTACTGAAATTATCTCCTCTAAGTACTGTGAAGCTGGTGACCAATATTTGTGAAGATGTCAAAGTAACAATTTGAGGTTAAGCCTTGAATGATGAACTCAAGCAGCCATGTGACCTTTGATCTCCATCCACTTATAGACTGATGGCCCTTGCATACATAGGTCAGATCTCAACAAGTTCTGAAGACAAGTTGCCCTTTCCACCTGATAAAAGACCATTTTGAGTGTCGGACCTTGCTCCAATGAAGATGAGATTCTTTTATGGCTCCAGGTGACGCTTGGGCACGTTTAGGAGAAACTCATGGTGGCTTAGAGTAGTCCTTTTTAAATAAGACGAGTAAAGTCTTGGACTGATGGAACCTGAAGCAAACATTTGTACAGGTTTGGAAAAATTGAGATTCCTGGAAGATGAAGCTGTGTAATCATGGGAGCTACCACTTTCATAAATACTCTAGTGATGAACCTATTCAAAAGAGAGAAGTCTGAACTGCCAATGTTAACCCTGGACACAAAACCTCGGCTACTTCTGGTGAGATCTGAACAATAGCACATGTGCATCCATCAAATCTAGTGTTGCAAGAAATCGATCCCTTCGAATCAATGGGATTATCCTTCAGGGGGTATTGATTTTGCAAGGAATCTTCTTCGCAAACTTACCCAACTCCTTCAAAACTATGACAATCCGAAAACCTTTTTTCAGCTTTGCCACTAGAATAACAAATATACAACCTTCCCCTTCATTTTTTCTGATACTGGAATATTCTCCTTCTTCAACCACACTCAGATATTCTTTGAACTTCTTGTTTACTGACCCGAGACACTATGTTCCTACGTGCTACGTAGAATACAATGCATTACACCACTCCGCAAGAGGATCAGCAAGCTCGGGTGACTCCGGCCCCAGTTTTCCAATCCCTGATCCTGCCTCCCCGAACAAGCGAGCTCCTCCAAAGGTACCCAAGCTGGCTGTCCTGCCCGGTTCTCCAGCTTGCAGCTTGTAGCCGTACCTTATTTTCGATTTGACCGGGCAGGTGGGGTCTTCACCACAACGCCTTCTCACTGCTGCACAGTTGTGTAGGGGGCCTCCATTTTTGCTGCCAAACATGGACTTTTCGACACACAGAGTGGAGAGCTCTCCAGGAGGCAGTGTTTTAGAGACCTTTCAGCATGCCTGTGGGGGCATGATCTCACTGAGTGCCTAGAAACGTCCAGAATTGGGCCTGTGGATAAGCAAGTGCAGTGGTTCACCAAGGTGTGATGGTAGGGTGGTTGCTTAGTGGCACCACACAGGGTTGAGCTAGGCCACACCAAACCGGCGTCGCTAAGTTGGGATGGTGCTTGTGTGACCGGTGTATGCTCGCACCTTGCGCCCCCCGTTTACCTGCTCTCTTCCTTAAAAGTCCTAAAGACCTAAAGTCAGCGCATTAGGGTGAGCTCGCCACCTCCTCAGTTGTGCTGCCAAACTGGATAACACACATTCGACGGGTGGTCACAGCTTAATTAGCTGCCGCTGCCATTATAAGCCAGCAAGGCTCCAACGTGCATCCAAGGACAAAACCTGGTCAGTCCCCCATTAAGACAATTCAAATTTTCCCAGATTAGAAATCCGTAGGTGTCAAAGGCCACATGTTACCACAGCTGCCACAACAATCATCACATTTGTCACAATTGGGCAAAATCAAGGCGAAACATCCTGGCCAACTGGAAAATACTACACAAGGTCTTTCTTTCAAGGATGACAGTGGCGATGACTTACATGAAGGCTCATACAGGAAATCCCTTGGCAACCTCAAACACAGAGAAGGGCCCAAAGCACTCGTACAGCAAACCCCTACGAGGAAGTTCCCCTTCGTCACCCAAAAACTCAAGGGCCATCAACTTGGGCAAGTCCCCTCAGAGAACTAATACCTCCAGCAGGCAAGTGGCCATTGCCATCTCAGCTTACTTCCTAAAAACAGAAAAAGGAAACCTGTTCACGGGAAGCCTGGACCTTATGTCGAGCCTATCCCTGTTTTCTTTGAAGTAGGACAATCAGCTGGGGCCCAAATCCTGAATAAAAGAAGGCACACTCGCTCATGCCCAAAGATGGGAGACATAAGTTCAATAATAGAACCATCATCAACGATATTAGAAATATCAATATCACACAATGTGGACAAAAAAGTAGCACAAACGAATGGGCCTTATCACTCAGAACATCTAAACACGCAACAATTAGGATAGTTACTGCACAGGTCCATAAAGCGAGCAGATATTAGTCAGGGGAAGGCTAGCCGCCCACCTAAATAAGTAAGTCTGCACACTCAATTTCAGACTGTACACCCCCAAACCTTAAGTCTCTTTCAGGTACATCACTGCAAAAGGAAGCACTAACACACCTGGAAAAAATTGGGCCCTTGCAAAGGAGTTCTAACTACCCACTGCTGGATTGCTCCCCATCTAGGCAGTGATACTGAGGTCAATCAACTCCTTGCTTATGGAAGCCATGAATGCCTTGACGTGGCAGACTCACAAATTGGAAGTTCAGATGGAAACCATACAAGTAATGTCTCTCAGAATGGCAGAAATGGCAAACAAAATTGACGAGATTGACAAAAGGGCTGTCACCAACAAATGCCTTTTCCCAGAGATTGTAGAAAAGTGGTCCAGTCTACCAACAATCCTCTCAACAATGGCCGCTGACCTAAAATAAATCGAATCAGCCTGGAGCACAAAGTTCTGGGGAAGTGGAAGGTGGAATGAACAATCCCAGGGATCAGATGATGACGATAGAAAAGAGAGAAAAGGACAAGCATTGTCATGCATATTCCATCACAGGCGACCCCATAACTAAAAATACTAACAAACAGCCCCCACAGTGGCGGTAGAGAGGGGGCCAGACAATGAAGAAGAATTGGAAGGCATCAGAACACCATGCCGCTGTCACGGAGAGCAAAACAAACGCCTAAAGAAACATCCAAAAATACTGAAGAACCGGCAAACTATAAAAGGCGAACAAATAGTACAGAGTGATCCACTGCTGGAGAAAAGTCAACCAACAAACCCAGACACCTTAACATAGACCATATACCCAGTTTTTCTAACTAACAGGGTCCAAAATATGCCCCAAAAGGCCAGTGAGGGAACTGCCCCTTTGACTTCAAATAAGATCACATATGCACTGGCAGTGCAACACCAAGTTAGAGAAAATTACTACTCAACAAAGAGCAAAGGGACGGTAGAGTCCCCTAGGAAGACCTTGTATACAATAGTCCAGGACTGTGAGGATTCAACAAGCCAAGGGAAGCAGGAATGCCCCCATTCTGGGACAAGTTTCCAAACTACAATTACAGTATTAATAGATGTCATCAGACAACTTTACATAACCATAAACACACAAACTGGGAAACAACAAATCATAGTTAGCAGCAGCTAAACAACAAAGGGAAAATTGGGCACACCCCCGCAGAGACAAGTAAGGTGATCACAACTGGAAAGTCAGTTGAGGCTCCCAAGAGGGCCACACCTGCAAGTTGTGAGGACTGCGTGGTCACAACAAGCCAAGAGGTTAGAACAACCCAGCACTGAGAGAAACTTTCAAATTATAAAGTGCCACTGCAAGCCTTAACTACGGCCCCTAGATGAGCCATACATAAGACATCAATGGAAAGTCTCCAGTCGACAAAACTGAACACCTGGCGTCGCACCTATGACACGAAAAGTCCCACCCTAGACGATGAAGGGGATCACAAAAGACAACACTCACCCCACAATATCAATCTCAGGGTAATATGGATGTCCTTAAATGTAAATGTTTTGTACTTGTATAGCGCACAGCTACCTGCAAGGGGTCTCCCGGCACTTGTACGAATACCACAAGGGAACCTTTCCTGGTTTTCCTTGTGAAGTATCCACTCCTGGGCACCCTCATGGTGAAACCAGGCATCCCTCGCGCTGTGGGGGCCGTTGTGGAGACTAAGCAAGCTATTGCCCAGAGTTGCAGCGTGGGACCCATGATTAGAATAGGCACTGAGGCGAGAATATCCGGTCAGAGGAATTTATGAGCCCGAGACCCGCTGAGGCGGGGATCGAACCCTGGTCCCTGGCCAGAGCTCTGCATCAAGGTCTGCCTGCTCTAACCATTGAGCCACACTTCTCCACAGATCCAACATACTCAAACTCTTTCAGCACATCCCCTAATTATCTCCATCAAAAGTGAAGCCATATTAGGTGTCCTATGTGACTCCATAGGCCTACAGAAATTGAAAGATTCTACAATCATGACTTGGAGAAACACAGGCACGCCAAGATGGGTGTTACAGGAGTAAAAGAGGTTTGCGAACTGGGGAATCAAACTTCAAACAAAAGAAAATGAAAAATATCTCCACGAGTGAAAAAATCACAGCCCACAAAAAAGGTATTTGAATGGAGGCACTAAGCATGCCAGTCTGTTCCCAGATTTAGGAACTTAGCCATCCTGTACCGACCTGAGGCACATGCAAGAGATCAAAGGATAATCACGCTGAAGGCAATGACAAATGACTGACCTGACAACTGGAGCTGGATCGCCGCAAATTTCACTCAAGCGAAAAACCAAAACATCCCTAGCAATATTCACACAACCGTGGTAAAGCATTAATTACCAAGCAGAAACAACAAAAATAATATCATGGAATGTAGCAGGAATCACCAAGATTTTACAGAGCAAGGCGGCACTCACGTTACTGAATGAAGCAGTCATCTGCCTCCAAGAAACCTAGTCAAGTACCCCGAAACTCTTACCAGACTATGTGGAGATCCATGAGTCAGCAAAAAAGGTCCACCTATTTGGAAGGACATCCGTGGAATATTTTTGGACCTAGTTTCAGTTATTTTCCATCCTCAATCGCCTTTTATTTGTTTTTACGTATACAATAATGTGTGCTTCTCTGTAAATCTTTACTTCCCTTACCTTATTTGCATCTAATTTTGAACCTATGTTTATAACCTTGCCCTTGATTCTGTACAGCGCCTTGATACCGCAGGATCCAGCCTAGCCAGTGCTTTATGGGCCCTCAATTGTTAATTGTTATTGACCTCATTTCAGCAATTCCATCGTTCTTGTACCTAAAATTGTCTCTTTGTATATATTATTGTGTGCTCTTCTGCTGACTTTCACTTCCCATATTTTATAATTGTATGGAACCTTGAACCAATGTTTATTGCCTTGCTCTTGACTCTGTAAAGCTCTCTGATTCCTAAGGGTCTAGCTAGCGCTAAATAAAACCTTAAATAAATATTATAAAAGTCAAATCAGTGAAGTTGCAACTTGGTATCATCGAAGGATACAGAGCTAATGGAGGCAAATTGTCAATCTTAAATAAATGAATGTCAATCTTAAATAATAAATGTTATCTTAATTTTCATGGCAAAAAGACAGCGGAAAAAAAGAGAAGATAATTGGCCCCTTGGAGGAATTAATTAGTTAGTATCTGCGGGGGGGCGTGGCTTGCCGAGCTGCGTAATGGGCGCTACCCAGGCGAGCTCCGCCGGCCAAGACATCATCCTGGCAATATCCGGATAACTGGTTGGCACATACTGTGCTAAAATACCCCACGTTTAAAGCCCAAGGTGTGCGGTACACGCCGAGCCGAGTGAGTCCTGGTCTGCGGTAGCAGCTCGCTGATTGCTGGTGAAGTGCGTGGGCGGCGGACTGCGCGAAAATCTAGGCCGCGGCGTCGCTAGTGCAGTAGGCCGCGGCCTCTTCATACAGTTGCGGACGCTTGGATGCCCCCGGGAGAGACATATTGCCTGATCGGCGCCAGTTATTTACACCTTACCTAAAATCCACAAGGACACTGAACACCCCCCTGGACGCCCTATCGTCTCCGGTTGCGGCTCCATTCTAGAGCCATTAGGCTTGTATGTAGATTTTTTCATAAAGGAGTTCGTCCCATCTACACCATATTATGTCAGAGACAGCATGCAGATGATTACATTGGTCGAAAACCAGGGTTTTGATCCCTCTACAGATACACTCTGCACTCTCGATGTGGAGTCTCTTTACACTAACATCCCCCAACGAGAGGCTTTGCTCGTCATTGAAGAAACTCTAGAGACACGCATCAGACCACACGCAGTTCCAACTATTTTTATTTTACAACTTCTTGAGATCTGCCTGACCAGGAATTTCTTTTTGTTTGACGGGCATTTCTATCAGCAGACTAAAGGAACATCGATGGGGGCAGTTTTTGCCCCGAATCTGGCGATCCTTTACATGAATGCTCTGGAGACGAACTGTATACTGGTCCCACTCAATCCTTTTTTCTCTGCCCTGTCACACTGGAAAAGATACATAGACGATATTTTCCTTATTTGGCATGACACCCAGGCAATGCTTGAGAATTTCCTTCATTGGCTGAACAACAACTGTGGTGGTTTGAAATTTACACTCACACATAACAAAATTTCCATTCCTTTTCTTGACCTCAATATAATTCACAGAGACGGGATTCTGGTGACTAGCCTGTTCAGAAAACCAACTGAGCGCAATACTCTGTTGAAATACAACAGTAACCATCCGAGAGCTCTTAGAGACTCCCTTCCCTATTCTCAGTATCTCCGCATCAGACGCAATTGCACTCTTAAGGAGGATTATTTCAGGGAAGCCAAAGTACTAAGCAACAAACTGACCTCCAGAGGCTACCCCAAAAGACTGATCCGGAATTCCCTCAAAAGAGCCTGGTACTGTCCCAGGGACACTCTCTTGGAACCCAAAAACAAGAAATCAGAGAATCGCATAGTATGCGTGACAACTTTTTCCCTCTCCTCACACAAACTACGGAAAAGCATTCTAAAACATTGGAGCGTAGTCAATGCTGGAATACTGAACCTAGAGAAACCTCTCTTTGCCTTTAAGAAAAACAAAAACATTAAGGACCACTTGGTCAGAGCAGCTCTTCCCAGCACCACAAACACTGGTACCCTTCATGACCATTGGTCGTTACCCTCTTTGACTGGTCATAATAAATGTGGCAATTGTTCAGTATGTGGTTTCACCAATGACTGCAAGGAATTTGTATATGGTAATATACGTAAACCACTCACACAATTCAGTAATTGTAACACCTGTAATGTGATTTATGCTATCTTTTGTCCCTGCGATATGATCTACATAGGTCAGACCACACAAAAAATTCGGGTACGAATCTGCCAACATAGAAGCAGATTAAGATGCAAAACTCCGAACGCTCCATTGGTTGAACATTTTGAGGCCAAGGGCCACTCTGAGAATGAAATACGCTGGACAATAATCTCTGTAGTGAAGATCCCACCCAGGGGCGCCGATCTCGCCCAACTGTTAAACAAAGAGGAATTGAAATGGATTCTCAAAACAGGAAGCATACACAGTGGGCTGAATCGCCTTGAGGACTGGACCTCATTACTATGAACTTTTTTGGATTCATTTTCTGAACAATGATTTAATACCCACTCTTGCTCACACCCCCGTGGGCTCTACACCAGGCTCCATGACTAATGTCAATCGTTACCCATCACTGGTTGTCTAATGATCATTGTTCCACATAAATCTCATGTTTCATCTATATGTATGTACAGACTGTAAATTCCTTGTATATTGCGTTTTGCGTTTATTATTCATTTTCTCACTGAAATTCCTTTTCTTTCCACTCGTCCCGCTATCGCCGGCCACTTTTTTCACTATTTAATTACCCTTCCAACATGGCGCCTTGGTTCTACCAACAATTGCCTTCACTCGCACGGCGTTGTTCCTTGGTCACATGACACCATGTGACCACCCATATGACCTGCCACACCATGTGACTTCTCACATGACCTGAAACACCTACATTAGGCAGTTTCACCTTTCTGCCCCCACAGTTGATCCGGCATCGTCCGTTCACACTGCATGGCCACGGAACCCATTTCTGCAAGTTGACTGAGGTAAGCCCTCCCACCACGCACTCACGATCCAGATGTCCCGCTGCTCATACTTGGACCCATATTTATTGCTTTCACTTTCCTTCATTAGACCTATCCGTGTCCTTCCTCCCGGAACAATTGTCCGTAGGTAAGCCCTTCATTCACAGCACGCCCTACGCATTCACTTCCACACTTCGCCCTTCTTATGTTTTTCTATTATTTCACAGGCATTGTCCTACCGTAAACTCGTACCCTTATCTCAACGGTACCTTTTCGTGATTCGCCATCTTTTTCGTTGCCTCCATGGCAACATGAGGTAATTCCCTATTCACTTATCCCCTCTTCACCTTCGTTCCCCACCACCCCTCTTCACTTAACGTCCTCGTACGCCTCACGGGTCCACATCGTACCGCGCATCTATTGACTATCGAACCACGGCTGTCCTAAATGCCTTTTTTAATTTAATAAATTTCTAACGTAACCTTTACAATCGTCTATCTTTCATAATTCTGTATAGACATTAGTCGCCATGAAACAACCACTTGCGATGTCACTTTTACATAAGAATGCACACCTGAATGAGCACCTGATCTGACGCAGTACCTGGTTGATGCGAAATGTATTGTTTTTATTGTAATCACCAACTGATTGATTATTATTTTCCATTTTTTCCCTTCCCTCCCCTTTATTATTTTTATTGTTTTTTCCATATTTATGTTGGTTGTACGTTTGCCTTATGTCTAATGTTTACTCAGGCATTCCTAATAAGGGCAATTTAACTAATTTAGTCCTGATGATGATCCTGTATCTTTCCCATAAGGATCGAAACGCCGTCGACTCTGTTGCCCACCCTACACCATAAATATTGCTGTATGTAATATAGTGTGAAGGTGGCAGTCTGAATATCAGATGTTTCGCTATTCATTATCTGTCACAGAAACATCACTGTAATTGCCTGAATGTGTTTTGTCATTTTCTGTTTACTCGGTATGTAAGTCAGAGGGTACAGGCTTGTGTCCCACCGAATTCTACTTACATTTCCCTGTTCACTATCAAGAATTTCTACTTATTAAAGTTGCCATGCCCGGCTGGACACTGGCTAAAATATAGTTTCAATTTTGACTATATTCACTTTTTGCTCTATCGTTTGGTTTCAGGGACCACTGTTTCCTGTAATACTGATCGGCGCCGCCGGGCATCTGGCGGTGACTGCATCAGACCGCGATCATCCTGTGGCACGCCCCGGATGCTAAGGAGACGGCGAGGGTGAAGTGGGCCCTCACGGCCGGTTCAGTCTGAATGGAAGACTGCCACTGAGGAAGCCAGCACCCTTACAAAGCGGAGTGGCCCTGTGAGCTCACATATTGGGGGACAACCAAAAGTGACACCAGGTGGGATCAAGGTGGATGTTAACCTGTGATGCACGACGCGGCTGTACTACTCGGTGTGCGGCCTGTGGCCCCCAGTTCATACTAGCTGGCAGACAGGAACGACGCTGTAACACTGTTGGGAACGCTGAGACGACTCGCCTGATCCTGGATGCCCTGGGGGAGCGTAGGCGACCACTCCTGCGACCATATGTGACCGGTATCTATCAGCCTACAGGTGACTGCTAACCTGGGAATAAGGCCACATTCACGCTGCATGGTCTCACCGCTACACACACCCCCTGAAACTAAAGCCCCATCGACAACGAGGCAAGAGTGGTGACACACTCCGGTGAAGGGGACTCTGATTGAGGATTGTGTGGTTGCTCTGGATGACTCTCCTGTCTTAGCAATTGAAGCGCGGGCCTAGTTCTCTGTCGCCCCTATTCAATGGATAGGTATTAGGCGGTGAGGCCCGTACTGGACATTTTTTGCTTGAACCGCAACAGACTGGTACAGCGCACGTATTGGTTCCGAGACAGAAGCCGATTGAGCCATGGGCAAACAAGATACAATACAACCAAAGTTAAACTTCGACCAGCGGAGGACCACGAGGCTCACAGAACACAATTCGGAGGCAGGAACGGAACGACCGCCGGACCCATAAAACAGAAGATCAGGGGGAAGATTTACGTACCTTAATGTTTGAAATGAGGTCCAGTTTTCGGAATATAGACGCTAAGCTGGATGCGTTGACCTCCCAATTGGACACTGTTAAAACACAGGTGGGGGCACACAAGACTAGGCTGGATGTGCTGGAGAACCGGGCCTCAGACTATCATGACTTCCAAGTGGAGGCAAAAGAACAACTCCTC
The DNA here is from genome assembly GCF_964204655.1 of Triturus cristatus. Taxonomy (NCBI): domain Eukaryota; kingdom Metazoa; phylum Chordata; class Amphibia; order Caudata; family Salamandridae; genus Triturus; species Triturus cristatus. Next base: position 1,247,446,759 of record NC_140590.1, on the reverse strand, counting down.
CAGATGGACAAAGTTCTTGGCATAATCCGTGCTAAAAACGGGGATTTGGAGGCCCGGTCTCGCCGAAACAACATCCATATTACTGCCATACCGGAGACAACAGCAATTGCAAATATTGAGACCTACATAGCAGATCTACTACACGAAATATTTGACCCACACCTTTCTTGAGTCTTCGCCGTGGAGAGGGCGCACCGAGCTCTGGTCCCTAGACCGCCAGTTGGTGCTACCCCCAGACCCATCTTGGCCAAGATCCTGAATTATCAAGATCGAGACACTGTCCCGGGGTAAAGGGACGATCACCTATGGGGGAAATACCATCTCCTCCTACCTAGACTTTAGCCCCGATGTGCAGGCGGCGTGGTGGGAGTTCCTCGAGGCTAAGCTTCTCCTTCTGCAGGCCCAGATTCCGTATGCGCTTCTTTATCCTGCAAAACTTAAAGTAACTTATGATGGGTCTGCTCATTTCTTTACGGATGCTAAATCTGCCCTCAAATTCACAAAACATATCGGGGGAAGACATCCAAACACCGTCCTAAAGGGTCGACTACTGAAGAAAACAGTTTAAGCGACAATGACTGACACAGGTCTTGTTCCTGAAGCCCCCCTGGATTGCATTACGACGACTCCTGTCGACATAGTTTGGTTTATAATTGTTGAAGATGGGAAGTGGGGTTTGCCTGTATATTTATTATACCTGGTTTTTGATATACAACATTGTCGTAATTGATCGCTGGTTATGAGTACACCACGTCGGCCTCTACAGTATACTGGGGCTAGTTGAGACTAACTAAACTGGTATAGGTTGGTGATTCATGGGGCAAATACACACCGATTATACGTACTCTAGTGGGTTTGGGTATTTGGTTTTTAATGTTACGAGGAGATAGGTATGGCTCACCGAAATGTTCTTGGCCACCCTGAGTAATCGGGAGAGTATGCTAGCAATACTATGCCCCTACGGGAGAGCTCCCACTAGTTGTTGTAGCTTTTGTGATATTTGGGATGGGTACTCTGCAACCTGATTGGGAGGTTCAAGGGTAGGGATGTTTTAGGGTAGGGATGTTTTATTGTTTGCCAGATCTATGCTTTTCAATTTTTATAATGCTTGTCATGTGAAAATGTATACGCCATTCTGCTATGCTCCTGATGATTCGTTGCATTATACTGCTATAGCCACCCAATGACCTCTTTAAATTTTCTTACCTGGAACATTCGAGGGTTAAATGACGGTATGAAGGCCAGGGTAGTCAATTCCTATTTACTTAGACATAATATTGATGTTTGCCTGCTGCAGGAGACACATCTAAGCATTCCCTCCTCACCTAGATTGCGCCATAGTAGATGGGGATCGGTTTACTCCTCTATCTATTCAAACTACTCTTGAGGAGTCACTGTACTGATCAGATGTGGGTTGGATTGGAAGGTAGGCGAACAACAACTAGACCCAGAAGGTAGATATGCAATAATACAAGGCACCCTAGCTAGCAGTCCAATGGTGAAAGTCACGGTATATGGTCCCAATGCTGACACACCTGAGTTTTTTCAAAGTATATGGGCTAAAATGAAAGCGACAAATTGCGACACCATTATCTGGGGAGGGGACTTTAATGCCATTCTCGATGATGTACTGGATAGGAAAGGGGTATCTCTCACACTACATCCTTTAGCTAGCGCTACGCTGCAAGCCATACTATCAGACGAGGATTTAGTGGACATCTGGAGGAGTGTGCATCCGGCGGTTAACATGCATTTCAGAATATCATAAGCGTGGTCACGGTTGGATTATTGGCTGGTTTCCCGAGATGTAGCTACATGGACGAGGGAGGCCCTGCATCTTCCCCGATCTCTATCAGATCATGCACCCTGTCTTTTGCGCTTGGAATTACCACATTCCATACCGAGGATGTATACCTGGAGATTGCCCCAAGACGCCCTCTTAGACTAAGCTTTTAAAGAAGAAATTAGAGGAGACATAAATGATTATTTTTCCCTCAACACGGGCTCTGTGAACACTGTGGCTACATTATGGGAAGCCTTTAAAACTGTGGTAAGGGTGAACTGTATAGCACGACAGGCCGGGGTACTGAAAGCCATTCGAGGGACTCTTAACTCACTCGAAAAACAGATTAGGAAATTGGAGAAACAATTCTATTCATCCGGTGCGTCCACTACACTGGCCACGCTGAAAGAAAAACTGCTTGAATTTGAAGAAGAGGCACACAGAGAAGTTAAATTCCTAGGTAAACATGCCCAGGCTAGGCGTTATGGAGAGGGAGATAGGCCTGGGAGGACACTGGCGGCAATGCTACGCGCCCCACAGTCCTCTACATTTGTCACTGAGTTAAAAACTGCGGACCGATCTATAATTAGGGGTCAGAGAGCTATACTTGATGAGTTCTCCAGTTTGTATTCTAAGCTCTACACCACTACACAGTGCTCCAGCCCTGAAGGCCTGCTGCCATTCCTAGACTCCTTCGAGCTGCTTTGGTTGAGTAATAGGTACAGGGAGTATTTGGATTTCCCCTTTACAGGAGACGATGTGGTGCAGGTCATAAAAAGCTTACCGTTAAACAAAGCCCCCGGTTCGGACGGCCTAACCATTGCCTTTTATAAAACCTATGTTGAGGAACTAGTGCCCCACCTCTTAAAAGCTTTTTGAAGAAGCCCGCGAATCTGGTGTCCTTCCACCGTCAATGCGGGAGGCGATTATAATTACCCTCTTAAAACCTGGGAATCCTGAAGACGAACTAGACTCCTATAGACGTTAAAATCTTGGCGAAACTAATTGCTAATAGGCTGCAGCCCTTGCTCCCATTGGTGGCTTGTCCGGACCAATCGGGGTTTATCCCCGGGAGATCAACATCCCAAAATCTTAGGACTCTATTCTCGGTACTACATTATTTGCACCCAGAGGTACAGGCAGCCGCTGTGTTTTTAGATGCCACAAAGGCTTTCGATACTTTAGAGTGGCAATACCTATTTGCAATCCTTGGTCGCATGGGCTTTAGTACGTTATTTATAAATTTAATACGTCTGCTCTACACGCAACTGCTGGCACGTATGAGGGTGAATGGTCTCCTCTCGGCACCCTTTAATATTTCGCGAGGCACACGACAGGGATGCATGCTATCCCCCCTACTCTTCGCGATCGCGATGGAACCACTCGCGGTGCGTATCTGGCAACATCATACTGTTTAAGGGATTGGATTTAGTGCCCGTAGTCTTCTCATCTCACTCTATGCAGATGACGTCACCCTGTGTGTGTCTGATCCAGAATCAAATCTAGATCCGTTATCGAGGGAATTTATTAAATTCGGTGGCCTCTCCGGTATATCAATCAATTGGGCTAAATCTGTTATTTCCCCTTTGACTGACACCACTGTCCACTCTCCATCTGAGTTCCCTCTTACATGGACGATGGAGCCCGTGAAGTATTTAGGTATATGGGTTAGCAGGGATATTCAGGTCCTGCGAAACATGAATTATGGACGTGCCATAAACTGGTTGGAGGAGAAGGTCACTGCTTGTGTTGAGCTTCCGCTCTCATTGGCCGGGAGGATAGCATTGGTTAAGATGGGGGTGCTTCCTAAATTCCTTTATTTATTTGTTAATATTCCATTCCCCCTCATGCAAGCTTTTTTTAAAACCCTACGGTCCCTGTTGATTTCCTTGATATGGGCGGGTGGACAAGCGAGAATTTCATGGGAACTTTTAACACTTCCTTTGTGACAGGGTGGACTAGGGGCTCCGGACATGCAATTATATGTGTGGAGCGCACAAGCGCAGTTCTTACATTACTGGGTACATCCCACTCCTTTTCAGCCCCATGTGGCAGTGGAAGCGGCTGTTGCGGTGCCCCTCCCCCTACAGGTTGCCCTGTTTAAAGATTACAGGTGCCCTAGGGAAGATATTGACACAGCAGAGACTCTGCACTGGGCCTGGAACGAGTTGCGGAAGAGAGCCGGCGCTCCCATCCTATATGCCCCAGCAATGCCCATAGCACATAACCCGATGCTGTTCCCCACGGGAGACGGTATTGGAAAAGACTTGGCACATAAAATGAATCTACACACTTTTGCTGACCTCTACCCAGAAGGGTCTTTCCGACCACCTCCGTCGACCACGGAAGAGCGGCAGGTGTCTTTTTCTGAATTATTCGCATATCATAAACTTAGGGCTGTGTGTCGGTCCCTCCATGACACTTTCCCTGACGCCCCGCCCATCCTTAGCTCCTTAGAAAACGTTCTTAAGTCAGCCTCCCCTCGCCAACTAATCACCTGAATATACAACCACATGCAGATTTTGGCCCCTTTGACGAAACCACAAGCACTACGGGCGTGGAATGAAGACCTCCGACCCCCACTCACAGAAGACCAGTGGCTTTATTGTTGCAGCCAACTCACAGCCCTCTCCCCTTATTACAAGCTTCGTTTAGTTCATTTTAAATTCCTACACAGGTGTCGCCAAGTCCCTGAAACCGAGGCACATTGTGGAAAACCCCTTGCTGACGGACCCTTTCAACCTCCTATGCAGGGTGCTGGCGGTCCCTTTAACGTGGACTGGCTCGCAGGAACAACCGAAACGCCTCCACTGACGTCACAGACACCGGGCCTATCAGAGACTACCGAACACCCTAAGGCAGAAGTCCGGACGGACGAAGGCGCGCAAGCCAGAGGAGGAGAGGTCATAGCAGGAGAGAGCGGAGCGAAGAAGAAGACGGAGAGCGAGCAGGAGAGAGGAGGTCGGGATTCGGAGGCCGGACGGAGCGGAGAGGAGAGAGCGGCAGAGCCAGGAGGCCAACTTCACGGCATCTCGCCCCGCCACGCGCCTGGAGGAGCGTGGCTGGGAAAGGTACGGGGCCAGATCCTGGGTTTCTTATCCACACGGGGAGGGAGATAGACGGGTGGTTTTCTTTCTGGGGAGGTCACAGGGTTGTGGGGGAGGTTCTATGTCAGGAATCCCTCACTCACCGAGACGCTTTGATTCCACGTGTGTTGTTTGGTGACGGAACCCCGGTGACTCCTCACTACCCTTCCCCCCTCAACTCGTAACAGGACAGGATAATCCCCTAATACATTGGTGTTCCCTTCCTTACATGTCCCGCGGAGGGTTCCCGCTGAGACCGACTCCGGAAGAAGAGGAGAAGAGGAGGAGCAGACGACCCCAAACAGACGAGTCGGGAGAGCGAGAGAACGAGAAACTGTCCCTGCATCTCTAAATAAAACCTTAGTACACTTACGCCGTCTCGGGGTATCCTTGCTCTACTCAGACGGAACATAGCACCTAGGTGACAACAGGTTTTATAGATCACCTACTAATCTTCATCGTATAGGTCTCAAAGAGGATGACAGTTGCTGAAAATGTGGGAGAGCCAGAGGTTGGAAAAGTATTGGTTCGATGTGTTTCATATAATTCATCAAATAAATGGGCAGGCTGGGGACCCTAACCCTATACAGGGGCTGCTAGGGTATGTTAAGGACATATTTGCTAAGCTTAGAAAGCTGCACGCATTACTGCTCCTTTTTGCTAAACGACGGGTCGCCATACATTGAGGAGGTAGGAGGGTTCCATCCAAAACTGATTGAGTAACAGACATAACATTTGGTCACTCAGAATTGACCCCTTTCTGGGAGCTGATACCCTCCACATCACGACCCAAAGACATTTGGGAACCATTTGTGGTGTGGGCCTGTGAACATCAAAAGACAACTGTGGCCGCGGTGCCCCAGGAGTAGCCTTGAAGGAGATCTGAGTGTGATGTGATATACAGTTTGGGTATATGGCAAATATGCGAATGTGCCTGATTATGTTGCACTTCCTTCAAATTTTACAGTTTTGGATGTGAGATGTCCTGCTATGAATTATTGTGTTGATGGTACTGCTTCATCCTTTATAATGGAAATACCTACTGTGTTATTGGGACTATGCGTAGGAGCGATTATGTAAACAAATATATTAGTAATTCACATGACTATGTTACGGAACGGTAACCCTGTATTCTATAAGCAACTGACTGGCTGTTTTTGCAACTGGTTGTATTGTTGTTTTTTCTTGAAAATGCCAATTAAAAAAATTAGTTAGTATCTGCCATCTGAAATAATTCTAATGGGTGGCTTTAACATGCACAGCCTGGGAGAGGATATCACCAGCAGAAGGACATCCTGTCAAGCGAGCCGGAGTTTCAACACCTTCTTCCACACTTATAAATTTGAATCAGCCCAGAACACAGTGATGAAAACCCATCCATCTGTTAGTCATCCCTACACTTTCAATAATTTGACCACAATCGATTACGTTTTTCTGAGCGCCAGCTTGAGCAAAGCAGAGGGAGAGGATGTAGCCTTTCGGCTAGAGCGGTCGACGTCGAAGCTGGGGACCTGGGTTTTAGTCTTGGCAACGGAGCTCAACATCCTGTGATTCTGGGCAAATCACTTAATCTCCCCGTGCCTAACAAAAAAAACAAATGTGTTCTTGTGTAGCGAAACTGGTGCTATGTAAGGCGCTCTGATACCCAATATCTTTGGGTCTAGTTCGCGCTATATTAAAAACTCTAAACAAAAAACAAAACAAAAAAGCTGTATTGGATTTTCAGATATTCCAGCAGGCAGAGAGTGACCATGTCGTACTGCTGTCCCATTTGTCCTTACATTGAAGGTTCCGTGACTGGTTACCAGCAATTGAACAAACAAAATGCGAGGAACATTATAAATTGACACAAAGGATAAAATGGTCAACACAAATTTCATCTTGGAAAGAGGGCTGGAAAGGTCAATGGGAAAGCTGGTCAACAAATTGCAAAACCAGTACATCATCAAAGAGTGGTCCAACTTGGTTTGTGACCTGCACTCCTTATTAGGAAACTACAGATACAAATCCAACAAGACAGAGAACCGCACTCCGGGCTTCATGTGGGAGGTCAAAATAAGTTCCCACAAACTCACGGGAGCCACACAGACATCTAATAGACTAGGAACAGCCACTACCCGGCAGGAACTAGCAACACCAGCAAAAAATGCATAAACATCTCATATGGGCCTCTAAGAGAAAACATTGCGAAGCCGAAAGGGTCTGCAGGGTAATAGACAGACGTAACGTCAAATGACACTAATTCAAGTGTTGAAACTTAGGTATGAAAGGTGATAGGCCAGACATTTAGATTTACAGCGATTTCAACAATTTAAAGCCAAGCAATATTGTGGCATTTTAAATCATTGCTAAACCCACTACAAATCAACGAGCAGGTGGCATATACTGCCTAGAAACAACTCAATAGGTCAGTACAGTCACTGCACTAACTTAAGATGGCTCCTCCGTTGGGCCACTATCGTCCTTTGTCGGCTCTATGATAGCGGAAATGATAAGAGAAGACAGACAACTTTCACCCCACTCAAATATGGCTACCATGTTGGACGAGCTGTACAAAGGTTGTTTACTTAACACTGAAACGGGGGCTAGAATTTGGAAACATCCGCACGGAAATGGTCATTCAAATTTTTCAAGCTAAACCATGTCAGGAAGGCACTTCTATAAAGGTTTTACTAATTAGTGTGTTGCTCTGTTGGCTGACCAGTTCTGTGTATTTATTAACAGAAAGCCTCATGTTCAGCAGTCATTAAGTGGTGTGGTTATTCGTGATGGATACAATTTTGTAGTTGCCAAGGCATTTGATTGAATCAACAATTGGGCGGGGATCACATAGGGGTGTGGATTTTCCTGTGTTGCGCGTGTTCTAAGGTTAAAAGGGGTGAAGTCTACTTCACATTCACCACCATTGTTTTCGTCTTCATAACCATTACCAGATAGTTATTTTAGGTCTTTGTTAGGCGTTAAATTCTTTAACAAATTTCAATGTCTGGAAGAGTTGATCCGGTTAGTGTACCTTCTATTTCTGTGAATACATGGGAGCCACAGACACTCTTAACATGATGGCCTTGCCACTCTCTCCTTGTCAGAAATTGTCAGTGCAGAGGGGAAGGTGTGCAGCAGCGCGCTTGGAAACTATACCAGTTAAGTTTACCAAGACTGGTGTGAAGACATCTGCAGTGTGCCCACCTCTCACCTCAGAACAAGCCACCATGCAGCAGATGCAACTTCCGGGAGTGTGACTTGAGCAGTGGCGGATGAGAGACTTGCAATGTGCCTGCCTCTCACCTCAGAACAAGCTGCCCTGCGGCAGATGCAGTGTAAAGTAGCCCGGAGGCAGGGGTTGGGCACACCAGGGGAGAGAAAACACCCTGCCCCAAACATACGGGCGCCGAAGCTGAAAACGCACCCACAATGTAACAGAGCAGGAATGAAATAATTTTTTTCCCCCCCAAACCAACAGATAAACAACCAAAGCGTAAAGATACAGTACTTGGTCCCTGCTCCATGGGAGGAAACTGAGACCAAAATGAGGGACAAAGTGAAAGGATTGACCACCAGCAAGCATGGACTTTTAAAGGACACTAAAACAAACAAATGAGAAGAAGTGGGCGGGCTGTAATCCCACAGAAGTATATACTAAAGTATATACAAGAGGTCTTGAAAGCTTGACCTCAAAACTGCCATATACCCCCTGTGCAAATTAAACACCTGCCTTCTCAGCCCCAACACTGAGGCCATCAGGAGGGTGAAAAATGCTAAACTCATGCCCACTGTCAATTAGGCCAGCAAGCGTTCCTTGGCTTACTTGGTGTCAAATAAGATCAAATACAATGCATGGGATTTAACCAAATCTTTCAATTACCTCCACACATGTGGAACACACTGATTCATTTGGAGTAGGGGTGGGCGGTAAACTTCACTCTGCCAGTGGAGTTTGTGAAGTTTTGCCAATCCACACTCCACTTGGAAAGTGGAGTTCGGCAAAAACTCCGCCAACCTGCCAGCGGAGCGGAGGTTACTGGTGTGCTCACCCCTAGTCTCAGCAATCCTGCAGTGGGGGACTTACTTGTGGCAACAATAGGGGTTATTGGCTTCCAACGACCCTCAGCAGACAAGGGGACTTCATCCCCAAACAATAGTGCACCAGGAGGCCTCTTTGCAGAGTGGTTGAGAAAGGAGGTGGGGCCTCCGACGACATCTCAGCAATCCCACTGTGGGGGGACTTACTTGTGGCAACAATATGGGTTCTTGGCCCCAACGACCCTTAGCGACCAAGTGTACTTCATCCCCCAACCAGTAGTGCACCAGGAGGCCCCTTTGAAGAGTGGTTGAGAAAGGGGGCGGGGCCTCCGACGACGTCTCAGCAATTCCACTGTGGGGGACTTGTGGCAACAATAGGAGTTCTTGGCCCCCAGAGACCCTCAGCAGCCAAGGGGACTTCATTGCCAAACCACTAGTGCACCAGGAGACCCCTTTGCAGATTGGTTGAGAAAGGGAGCGGGGCCTCAGACGGCATCTCAGCAATCCCGCTGTGGGGGGACTTGTGGCAGCAATAAGGGTTCTTGCAGTAGAGGGCACCACAAATAAAGGGTGGTGGGGCGGGTGGAGGGAGGGAGAGCTTGGGGGAGGGCGGCTTAGAAATAATAGATTTTAAAAAATGTACCTTCAGCCGTTGGCCGCCTCCAGCGTCGTGCTGCCTCTCTTCTTGGGGCCCAGCAGCCCCTAGGGTAGACTCCCATCCAATCCCCGTGCTGCAGAGCAGCGCAGGGATTGGCCTGAGCGGTCTAGAAAGACGCTCCGCTCTGCTCAAGCCAGGGAGTCTGTGATGGCCGACCAAACACACATGAGCACTGAGGGAGTGGAGTTTACGGAGCACTCCTCGTCCCCCATCCCATGCCTCGGCCCGCCCTTCCCAACAGCACTGTCCAACAAGAACATCGTTTTATTTTACATTTGCTGGCCAGCCAGCCAGTGGGGCGATGCTCCTCCGCCATTGCGGAGGAGCCGCCGCTGGGTTCTTGGCCTCCAATGACCTTCAGCAGCCAAGGGGACTTCATCACCCAACCGGTAGTGTACCAGGAAGCAGAGTGGTTGAGAAAGGGAGCGGGTCGTCAGACGACGTCTCAGCAATTTCGCTGTGGGGGACTTGCTTGTGGCAACAATAGGGGTTCTTGTCTCCAGACAACCCTAATCAGCCAAGGGGACTTAATTAGGGGTAGGTGAACAATACTCCTCAAGCTCACGGAACTCCACAGAATTTGGCAACTCCGTGAGCCCTGCCCATGCCTAGTTTGGAGTTCGGTTTTGTAATACAAAAACTCTAATGTATGGCCGCACATGCAAAATAATTCTTTGGAACAATCTCCGCTCCTGACAACTCTTTGAAACTGAAAGCGGCCTTTAAAACTTTCTTTAACACTGAAAATAACCTAGTGACACAACTATCTGAATACAGCCGCAGAAAAGCTAAATCTGGCCATAAAGAATTGGGCCCAAGATTCAATCTCTTATTTTGCCATCAAAGCCTCCATAAAAAAACACTCAATCAACTGTCAAGAGAAACTGACATCAAGGCCCTATTGGAGAAAGGCACACATGCTATTGAATGTACAACATGCCTGAGCAACTATACATAATTACATAGTATATGATTACTGTATAAAATGGGCCAATAGACTGATGATTAAAAGATCAATCTACTTTATTGACTAGATATCTCTGTAAAAACATGATATACAAATATAGAAATACTACCACATATATGAAAATACAAAAATCACAGCTACATGCAGTAACACATTCCCACAACAATACACCATCAATACGCAATGCTTGTGATATCTCGATATATTTTCCTCAAAAAGGACAACAATAGTCCAGAGTCAAAAGTGAACAATGCAGCTCAGTAATGACTTTAGTATCACAAAAACATGGTCACAAAGTTATGGCTTAAATAGGTGATAGGTCTTCATGAGATCTACGTGTGTTTCAGTGACAGAAGCACCTTCACATGTAGGACTGTATAATACCTGAAAATATATAACATCAGTCTAAGCCCATAATCAAAACAATGAATACATAATTCAACTTAATACACAACTTGACAAGGTTGTTTTACCTATAGTTAAGACACTCCACTGCACAAATAAAAGAAGGAAAATAGAATAATAGATCAAATTGATCAAATAGCAGTCTATTCACCAATGGAAACTGATCCAGCACCAATTGATAACACAAACACTGGCCCATTCTCATACACCCAACGCATAAATCCCTTTTGCGCTGTTTCAAGTTTGAGTTAAATTAGTTTTCCATGGTTACAAGCTCATACCTAACATGCTAAAATCATAACTGAACCTGTATATCAACTCTTTTTCCTCTGGTCGGTTGACCTAAAGTTGAGAAGTTGATGGTAATAATTAGAACTAGCTATCTATCTATACTACTAAATAAATTACAAACTCAGTGTAAGGTTAATAGTGTTTATCGCAAAATAATGTGAAGATAAAATGCTCATCATGTACAGGTTCACAACGCAAACAAATAATCTATCAGAGAGAGAGAACATTAATCAAGGCAAACAGTGTAAAACTCATATCAAATTAACAAAATGCAAATGAAGGAGTGGATAAGCAAAGAGACAAAAGTTTCAGAGGCAAAATACACTTGCAAATTATTATGCAAAGTGTGTATCATTTAGCTATACTAACCCAAATAAGTCAGTAGACAATCTACCCTCTGGCCATGGGAATAGATGGGGGTTCCCCGGGAAGGTTCAGGGAAGAAAGAGTAAGGCAGGTACAAAAAATAGGTAGGCTGGATACAGCAAACCGATGGACAGCGACGATCTCCCTTTCTCTAGCTTCTTCAAAGAGGCACGCCCTCTCACCCCCAAGCACTCCAGTTATACTCTAAAAACCTACATGTCCAACCCACATTTGTTGTAACATTTTCAGAAACTCAGCCTCTCATCGGTCAGTTTAGGGGATGTTTAATCATACCACCATAGTCACGTCCATATTTTCACAACATTCTTTGTTTAATACATTTTTGTATTACGATATTCACGTCTCATGAATAAGCATTTCCTCCAACAAGTAACATGTTGCAAGTCTCTACACTTTCATTGTTTGCATCGGCAGTTTCTGCGGAAGAAGGTTGTACATTTGCACTTGGTCCCACGGCCATTCTTCTGTTACTTGGCAGACACACAATAATCCTTGAAGATTATCAGCCTCAGAGCTCGATTTTCAGCGTATATATTCGAACTTATTTCTTTAATCCTCGACTGACATACAAAGATGTAGGCACATGCGAGCATCACTACCATGAACAAAACACAGACATTATTATTTTCATGAAATATAATTCTCACTGTTTCCCACCCACCATTGCACTAGCCCATGTTATATTCCTAGCAAGAGCATTAATGTGCAAAAGCGGCATTATTATTATTTTATTCTCAAGTACAACGCAAATGCGGCCCAGTCTATCATGCATTAGTCCATGCATTAGTGCACGCATGAGCAAAACCATTTCCCCTAGTTTCGTGTTTTTGCAAGTTATTTTTCACAGCACACTGTTAGTAAAGGTTACTGGGGACTTAATCCGAGCAGGTTTTATTTTTCTCAAAACCCTGCTCCATCAAAACCATTACCATTGAAGAATATTAGAGAGGAAAGCATATCATGCAAATTGTGACATCAGATGCCAGAATACAGAAGAGAAAATAACCATGTCAAGTGCATAAAAGTCTATTAAAATAGTGCAGAAGTGCATTCATAAAAGCAGTGCGGTTACACCGTGGGGTGTAGAGCACCTCTGGTATCTTCTCTTACCAAACGTAGGGATGGAAAAATGCTCAAATGGCGCTAAAAAAAGGAGATGCACTGGTACAGCAAATTCAACAGACCACTTCTAAGGAAAGAAAACAATAAACAAAGATTTTTACCCCCCACTATTAATATCTTATAAAACTCTGAAAATACAACCATACTTGCTCCAAGCATTCGGCAAACATCTAAAACAAATACTCTAGGACAGGTTAGTGCCACTCCCAATAAAAGAGTTGAAAGTTGGTTGGAAATGTCTTACTAGTATTGCACAATGTAGACTCTGTGACTATAAGAAAGAGTCACTGGTACATCTGTTATGCTGTAACCTAGCTTTATACAACGCCTGATGCAGGTTCCTGAAGTATTTTTTATTACATCATGGGGTCCGCACTGTCGCTGAGGCGCAAAACCTTCTATTCTGGCTGGAAACTGTGTCATACCTGGAAAACTTTGGCAAATTTATCAATCTGGTACGGACACTGCTAAATGCCAGGTTACCTGATTAGCATCATGAGGGTGCAACGTAGTTTCCATCTCTTCCAGGGTGCAGCTCATCAATTACGCTTTTGACTATGGTCCACACGATCAACAATCAAGGCAGTTGTAGTACCGGACTTAATTGAGGCTGTATTCTCCCAGTAAACAGCTGCACAAGGATCTATGCACTTTAGACCCATGACGACAATACGTGACACTATACTTAGACTTTTCATTCAACGACCCATTATAAACTGGAATTGACAAATGAACTTTTATCTTTCTTTTAATGTCATATGTAATGGTTTTAAGTAATCATACAATAACAATTCATTCTAAACTTCTTCAACCAAAGTGACCGAATTTCTTCCTCTAAGGCTTTCAGTTTCTCTTGACATTTTGGTAAATGTGCAGCAATGGTCCCTGAAAGCATAGGAGCGGAGATGAATACTATCTAACTTTTTCCTCCAGACAATGTTGAGCACCTATTTGTTTGAGACTGACTTCTCCCAAGTCTTCAGGAAGTAACAGATCCTGCCACTAACCTTTAACTCGTGGCCATTGACTTTCTGTCAACTGACACAGTCAAGTCAAGAGTGCTGTTCTTCACTTGCAGGATCTTGTTTCTCTTTCCTCTGAAACTTCGAAAGGAAGGACCTTGTATGGAATCTTGAACCGCCTCCTGAATTCTGCTGTCTCCCGAAGAGTTGTCTAAACAACAGTTTGTGCTTGAAAGGAATTTCGCTTTCGGTTGGTGCTTTCAAAAACAAAAAGAATGTTTTTGCTCTTTAAAAAGATTGTATGTTTTATCTTCCAGCTCTGAACCAAACAACCTAGATCCTTGAAAAGGCATCATCAGAGCAGCTCATCTCTAAGAAGAATCAAGTAGACAGTATTTTAGGAAGAGATCATGTCGTGCAGCTATTCTCTAAGAGACTTGAACATTGCTGACCTTTTTGCATCACTTTAAACAGCTCCTTCAAGTCAGGAGCAAGTGATTACGATGTACAAGTCCCATATCCACAGTGGGCAGAGCAAGATGAGAAGCAAAGTAGACTTTCTTAACCACTGACTGCACATTCTTCGCTGGGGAATCCTTGAGGATATTTTCTTCCACCAAAGACAGTTTACCCACAAGACACCACCTCTGAGTCTACGTGGATAGAATCTAGCAAATATTATTTCATTCCTTCCAATGGATATAATTGCACCATAAATATATGTAGACTAATCTTGTCAGGGTCCTTACAGGCATTAAGAACACATCTATCACATACTGATGGCTAGGAAGACCTGTTGTGAGTCCTGGGTTCTAGGACCCAGGTCTGCATGGTTTGGGTCCCTAATCTGCGGGTGGAAGGACTTAGTTCAGTCCACCACCAGTGAGTAAGGAAGTCTATGTTTACCTCAGCCCCACCCAACCCACTGAGCATTCATGCAAGTATGATATTTATGAATTCTGGGTTACTAAAAGTCCCATAAAGGGTTCAGGGACACAGCTATAATTCAAGCCCAATTTTTTTCTTGTAATCGCCCACTCAAGTATAGAACTAAGAAAGACGCTATATAGTACATGGAGGTTGTCATTACGAACTCCACAGCACCATAATGGCTGCACTGAAGACTGGGAAGTTTGGTATCAAACTTCTCAGCACATTAAACAGTTTTAATATGTTACTCAGTACATTAATAGTAACCACATAGAACATCATTCAAAATACTTTTTTCGATATTTTACAACCATAGAAGTACACAACAAATAAGACACATATACATACAACAGAGTTTTAGAGAAAATAGCAGCCTAAAACCTTATAAAACATATAACAAATTCAGAGTGAGCAATGGCTTATAAAAGAGTAAAAGTCCATCACTTGTTAATAGTTAATAAAAAGGGAGACATATTAAAAAAGAAGCAATAGTCATACAAATCAGCTCATGTTACCATCTGTAAAATAGACCCCGTTAAAAAATAGAATAATTATGACCAAAGCCAGTAAATGAGAAAAGGACCTAAAAAGGCAAGCAGGGTTTCTCATATTATCAGATTAAAAACTGGCCACTGTGCTATCCAAAGCTTCAGACCAACACATCCATTGTAATGCACCAGCTCCAGTATAGATATTTAGACATTGCACAGACAATCACCTGACTGGATTTGGTGCGCAGCAGCCATAGAGCATCCTGGTACTTATGGCATCCAAGTTGTTTACATAAAGGAATAATCCAGGATTTTCTAGGGCGCACACATGATGGGCAGAAGAATACAAAGTTTGCTAAAGATTCCTCTGCCTGTTGGCATGATGGACATTTAGTGATCACTGCGCCACCTAGGTTCCATTTTGCTCGGTGCAGCGGTAGGGGGAGAGTGCCATATCGGAATTTAAGGTATAAGCTCTTGACGGCTATCAGGGTTATGTTATCTAAAAAAGGCTCAAATGTGATATCAATCTTAAAATCTAAGAATGTATCCACAAGGGATACCTCAAAGACACACTTAAGTTCTTCAGCACACAGGTACTCCCATAAAGCCTTTTTAAGGGATACCTTTGGTAGATACTTTGAGGCAGGGCAAGAGGACTAACATTCACCAAGGCCTATCTTATGCAGCATATTTTTAACAAAGGAGAGCCATTTGATGTTGCCAGCCCTGTTGTGAGAAAGTACATCCTGAAAAGAATCATAATAGCCCTCCAGTGCTGCAGTATATTTAAGCCAAAATTGCACTGGCCTGAGTTGGGCTTTATGACAAAGGGGGTATCAATGGGGTATTTTCTAGCAAAAGTGTGAGGGCTCTTACAAAGGTATTCTCAGCCCTCTCCATCATGGTGAGATCAACAGTACCCCACACTTCTGCCCCATATAATGCACTGCCCTTAGCTCTATACACTTTCAGAGTAGGATATATCTGTCTATCTCGAGAGGCCCGATGCATTTTCAAAATGGATGCAGCATGCTGGGTGAGGTTCAAACCACTTCTCTCGACCTGCGGTACCCAAGACATTGATTTGGTGAGATTGATCCCCAGATAAGTAAACTCAGTTACCCTAGATAGTGGTCCACCCTTAAAAAAATAGAACTTCTAAAACACTTAATTGGGTTGATAGTCATAAACTTGGCCTTTGTTTGATTGATCACCGGTACGCGTTCACTAAAAAAGGCAGCACATGTATCCACTAGACATTGCAGACAACTCGGGGTTTTCAATATTAATAGGGTGTCGTCCACAAATAATAAAAGAGGGCTCTTGCAGCCCCTAAGCGGTGAGCATCATTCATGTCATCTTCAAGATAGAGTGCCACATCATTTAGGTTGAGAGAAAATAGGGTCGAGGCAAGGTCACATCCCTGACAAACTCCATTATAGATGGGTATCTGATCTGTGAGTTCCCCATTCCTTCCCCTTCTAACGTGGGCATATGTATGTTTGTGAAGGCATACCAGAACCTTCAAAAGATCATGGGAAACCCCATTATTTTTAAGCACCTCTCAGAGCTTCCCACATCGGACAAGGTCAAATGCAGACTTTAGGTCTACAAAGACCAAGTAAAGATGTGCTTTTTGGAGAAGAGCAGTCTTCCAATATATCAATAAAAATCTAAACACCTGATCAATTGTGCTAACCCCTTTGCAAAAACCCACCTGCAGAGGAGAGAGGTCTTGATGTTCCTCTATCTAATCTTCCAAGGTCCCTAAGATTTGTCTAATAAAAGCCTTCTCGGCCACATCAATAAGATTGGATCGCCTATAGTTCAGTGGCGGCTCCTCCGCTAAGGCAGAAGATCGTTGCCCGACTGCTTTGCAGCAGTGAAATAAAGGAAACATAAAAGGATAATAACTCGCTGTTATTATCATTTTATGTTTCCCTGCTGTGGCAGCTTTGCGGGCGGGCGAGGCTGCTCTGCTTACAGAGCAGGGCAGAGGAGAAGCGGTTTGCACTCCCTATGTGTGCCCCAGAGGGCCATCCATACAGTCATGTGCACTTTGCATGTTCTCTATGCAGGCTGCACTTTGCATGTTCTCTATGCAGGCTGCATTACAGCCTGCATGGAAAACATGCCCTGGCCCCCCCTTCCCTGGCTGAGACCCGAACCGCGGCACTCAGACCAATCACAACACTGCATTGCAAATGATTATGGAAAGTACGGATCATTTAGCTATACTGACCGAAATAATTCAGTAGAAAATCTACCCCCTGGCCATGGGAATAGATGGGCGTTCCCCGGAAAGGTTCAGGGAACAAAGAGTAAGGCAGCAACAAGAAATAGGTGGGCCAATAGGTGGGCCTCAGTCTGGATACGGAAAACTGTGGGACAGCGACGATCTCCCTCTTTCTAGCTTCTTCAAAATGGCACGCTCTCTCACCCCCCAAGCACCCCAGTTATACTCTAAAAACCTACATGTCCAACCCACATTTGTTGTAACATTTTCAGAAACTCAGCCTCAGCATTGCAGCCTTGTGATTGCCTATGGGGAGCCTGGGAATAGTGTGCTTCCTGCCTCCCTGTTCCGGCCTACAGAGACAACGGAGGGACAGCAGAGGAGAGATCCGACAATCAGGCACGCTTTTTCCCTTTTTTTAAACCCCTAACCCTCCCTCCCCCGCCCCCGATCCATGCCAGCCTCCACTGCAATAGTTAGAAGGAGAGTCTCATGTACGATTCTTATGAATAGGGACAATTTAAGCTGCCTTCCAACTACAAGGAATCTTAGCTCCTTGAAGAATACCATTGAATAACTTATGAAAATATGCAGCCCAAACATCAACATCTGTTATAAAAAGGTCGTCTGGGATACCCTTCGTCCCTGGTGCCTTGCCCTTCACAATGTTTTTGATTGCAGAGACGGTCTCACTGACCTCGAATTTAAAAAAGGAGGCCTGAAGGAACTGTCATTCATACTAAAGTCAGACAGCCTGCCATTGATCAGGTCCTGTTTATAAAGATCATGAAGATGTGAATACCATACGTCAGGGGGAAAGTAGTTAGCCAAACAATTGAGTGGTCGGCAGTTTCCATAGGCTGCTATCTTCCAAACAACCTACTATCCTTATGGGCAGCAGCCTCATACAAATTCACCCTATAATCGTGAGTCCCACTCCCTGTGTGCTTTAATCTGAATTTGTTTATATTTTAAACATTTAGCACTATTCAAATTACAAACACCCTTGATTAGGGCATGGTGTAGCTCATTTGACTTGTTACTGCATGATTTATTATACCAGCTACACTCAGCCTTTGGTACAGCATGACTAGGTCTAGCAGAGCTAACAAAGAAATCACTAAGCTGCTTAAAAAGGCCCTCATTAATCTTTGAGATCTCAAGCTGCCAGAGATCATCACTAAGCTCAGCTAAGGCCACTTCTATTAAGCCTAATAAAACATCTCCTAGGGCCTTATCCATGAGGGCTCCAGAGTCTGCATTAGTTGCTACTTTATTCCATTTTAATCTTCGCTTATTATTAGAAGGAACTACATCAATGGTTAGCGAAGTCGGGACCTTTGCCCTGAAAATACACAAATCTCTTAAAGTGCACTGGACAGCATTGTGGTCACTATCCCCCCTGTTTAATACCTTAAAATCGACCAGGCTTCCCCACAGGACCAACGAGATCAGGCAATAATCTATTCTACTTGTACAATTAAAAGTGTGAGCAGCAAACTGGTCTGAGGATGTTCATTTTATTTATTTGCAAAGTTTTATATAGCGCTGGCTAGATCCGGAGGTATCAGAGCGCTTTACATGAGGATCAGCGAGTTGCAGGTTACATAATTACATCAATTACAAGAGCCAAGTATAGACATAGGAGAAAACAAAAAACATGAGATTACACAATAATATGAGGTATTAGCACGTCTTATGGGGAAAGGAAGGTAAGGTAGAGGGGGAATGATAAACGGGTAAGGAATGCAGATAGGCTCAGGCAGACCGGCAAGGGGAAAAGTACAACAGGGGGAACAAAGCAGTCAAGGCAGTCAAAGTGAAAGACAGTATACGAGGGGAGGGGTGTGGAAGGCCAAAAGGGGGGAAGTAGACTAGAAGAAAAGGACAAACAGGCGAAAGGTCAAAACCGCCAAGATGGAGGACCCACAGACGCCGATAGCAATTATCCCAAAGTGGCGGGATATGCAAAATCAGATCAAGGTAGCTGACTCCACAGCTCCACGCAGGGCTGGAAAAGGGGAGGCAGCCAATGAATCATGGAGGGAGGAGGCGGGAGAGGGAAGGAAACACAACAGGGGGGGGAGGAAAACAATGTCAGATGTCCGGCTGGGTAGGTGGCGGCTGCGGGGGTGAACCAGCCCAAACTTCTCTATACCTGCATAGGACAGCTCCACCGGGCATCGGCCAAGGTTGCTCTTGCTCCGCAGTAAGTACAAAACAGTTATGGATGTACGACCATTACAGGCCTTTCAAACCATGCGATATAGTGAATGACGTGAGCTGGTAGGCTGCACTTGTCCACCGTTTGACTTGTTTAGTATTGAGTATAGGGATTCCCCAAACCTCATCCTCTTCACTGGCAGGTGAACCACATCCTAAATCCATTGGTAAAAGGGTACATTAAAATCGTCTCTAATAATCAAACAGTCCTGTAAGAAGAGGAGGGGCACAATGAGAGATCAAATCTCGCACTGTCTGGGACTCCTCTCATTCTGTTGGAACCCTGTTATAAGCATTATTTATATGATAGGTGCTAGAGCCTGCTCTAGATATGGATATGCCCAGTATTTCATGTGAAATGAATGACAACACTGATATTTTGACATCTAGGGCCAGGTCTCCCAAAATCAGAAAACCCCTGATGGCTGGCCCATTCGTGCTGGAATCGCAGGAAAATATGTGACATATCCAGTTCTAAGCAGCGGCTCGCACAACCAGGTCTCCTGTAGGAGGCACAGGTGGAAGTCGTATACAAAGTTTCCCTAACTTGGATCACTGAATTTAGACCTGATCCCTGCCGCATTCCAAATTAGAATATTCGTGAGGGGGCTGGTGGAGATAGGAGATAAAGCGCTCAAGTGGCTACATAACAAGGCAAGAATACAGTTAAAGATTGCTTGCATTACACACAAAGCACTGCACTACAAAACACCACTTTACCTTACACAGAAAATTACGATTTCCGGAGGCAGTAGATCTTCAAGAGGATCAGGAGATTTCTTACTGAAACCAGCATTGTTCCGTAAGAAGAGAACATATGATAGAGCATTCTCGGGAGCTGCACCAAGAATTTGGAATTCGCTCACACAAAATATTAGAAGAATCACCTCTGCCTCACGATTCAAAATGGAGGCTAAGTCCTTTCTTATGAGTAACCCCCCCCCCCCCCCCTAACTAACAGCGGACCATGTTAAGGCTCCTTCTGAGACCTACAGACAATCCTTGATCTTCTTCATTCAACCTTTCAAGTAGGCGACGGTAAACAGGATTATAGTCCTGCTAATCTCAGAGCAATGAAACTGGGGATAGTGCAAGACAGTTTGCTTTCATCAATTTAGCTCTATTGCCTATAGGCAGCTCTGTTGGATACTTTAAGTTGCCTGCTCAAGATGACAGGGTCGATGGCTAATGACAGGCACCTCTATCAAGCCACATGTGTATTTGACTGACATATAATACTGTAACTAGTGCGGATTCCTAGTAATCTTCAGTAGCGGTATTATGTTTTAATTTAAGTACGACATGACATGTACTACTGTAACCTGAGTTGAATCCTAGTAAGCCTCATATGTGTATTATTTGTAAATATTAAGCTTATGCAAATGGTAGATGAATACTTGTACCTTGCAGTAGGCTTAAAGGACTTGGACATCAGCGGAATTTAATTACTGTGTGTTGGACTTGGCCCTTTTCCCGGAATTTTTTCGCTTTTTATGGGAAACCACATGCTATGTGAATGCGTGCTAAACGCCAATGTTAAATGCTGTGCACTGGTGTACGCACCTTTATCTCCCCCATGGTAGAGAAATGTATAGGCCATGTGTGGTGTGAGATGCCATAAGACGTGCTGTGCAATGGCGTGTGCAGACTGAGTTTCCCTATTTAAACATCTACTTTCAAAATGGATGCCATGGCTGTGTGGTTGTGCCACCTGACTGAGCTGGGTTACCAGTCTAGTTGTTATTTCCCAGCAACCCCAGCTTTTGGAGGGAAGCCTGGCACCCAGGGTGCTCTACCCCTCCCCCTGTGCCAGTTAGAACCGGTTTCCCCAGACGCTTCTAGAAGCTGCTGGCACTGTCTGGTAGGCGGAGCTGGGCTGCCATGTGCTCAGTCAGAGCGTGGACTTGAACAAGAGAGGACCTACTGCCAGGAGGTACCGCCACCTGGGCCTGTGTGCTGGCCCCTGTGCCCAACTGTAACCCCTCTGCTGTCCACAGGGCTAGTGAAAGCCCTGCTGCTGGAGTGGAGGCTGCTGTATCAGGAGGAGTGCCAGGTTGCAGAGGATGATGGTTCCTAGGACCTACAGCCCTGTTCTGATGAGTACCCACTGACTGCTGATCTCGCCCAGCCGTGCCTGCTGCTCTGCTACCTAGCGCCTGGATAAGAAGAGCGCTATACTGGACTGGCCTGTGCTCCCTGCCTGCACCCTAGCCCCTCGTGGGACCCTGACTGCGCGCCCTGCGTAAGGTGAGCGCTATATGTGGTGGGCGCTACACTTTAATTGACTTCATCCTGCCTGCTATCTAGCGCTTGGCAGAGGCGGCGCTAGGTACTGATTGCCCAGGAGAAGAGGAGCACTGTCTTTTGCCCATGAAGCTGGTGGGACTGCCTAGTGCCTGTAAAGTGTTATACATCATGCCCCAAAGGAGGTGGGGAGCGTGTTGCCCGGGAGAGCTGGGTATGTAAAAATATAGCGGGAGCCTACCCCTTATTGGCATTTTATTTAAAAACGGGAGCCCACCCCGTGACTGTGCGCTTATCGGAAACAGCGGGAGCCCACCCCGCGTTCCTGCCGCGCTTTGACCTTGCCGGAATCACCGCCGCGGCCCGAGCCGCCAAGCGCACCAGGAGCGGGTGCCCACCCCGCTTTATGTTTGGAATTAAGCGGGTGCCCACCCCGCGTGATTGCTGCGCTTGAAGACTGACGGAATAATCACTGCCCGGATTGCGTACAAGGAGCGGGCCGCCGCTCTGCCTGCGGTGACCCGGAAGGGGAAGGAGTGATCCGAGAGCCAGGTGGGAGCCTACCCCGCGCTGGCCCTGCCCCCAAGACTCGACGGAGACTTCGGTCCGTGGTGGGGGGCTCTCCGGAGGAAGAGGAGAGCCCCGAGTGCTGCTGGAGTCCGGGCAGGGCTCTCGCATGTGAGGAGAGCCCCGCGTAGAAGTCCCGGGTACCAAGAGGGGGCCCGGGTGAAGTGCAGGGAGCCGCCGGGAAGGTGCTGCTGCTGGCAGTGCTCCCCTGTCAGGAGTAGGCCCTGCCTGCCGAGAGAAGAGCCCGGAGCAGCCTGAGAGAGTCCCGGTGAGTGGGGCTGCGTGCAGGGCCGAGGGTGGGTGTTGGTTGAGGCACGCTGTCGGTGCCTTCCCCCAGTGGCCCCCAAGCCCTCGTGGAGGGGAGGATCCCCAGCGGTCAGGGCGGGTTGCTGCCCCGAAGGGGCATTTTCGTCTCTAGAGTCCCGTAAGAGGGACTCCAACGTCCCAGTGTTCTTTTGGGGGCAGTCTGGAAGTTAGTAGCCCCGGAGTGGAACTCCCAGGACCCGGTGGGCCAATTCCCCTCGCATTCAACACGGCTATGCCACAGAAGAGAGGGCTGCTGCACAACAGGGGTCATCTTTAATCTTAAAGTCCCAGAAGAGGGGCTCCATCTTCCCCAGGCGCAAGGCTGATGACACTAGTAGGGTGTGCAGCTCCCCGCAATGACTGCATAGCTAATAATACTTTATGCCCCTTACTAATGTGACTTACACTGGGGGTTTTTGGGCATAATAGGCCTCTGTGTCCACATGCTGCGCCTCATGCTCAGGCGTCCATGCCCAATGTGACCGATGCCTATGTTTTTATGCAGAGTGTAATGGTTTTCTGCCCCATGCTAATGCGGTTATAGGTCGATATTAATGCCTCCATGCTCCCAGGTCACTGTCTAATGCCTCTACCCTAATGGCAAGGTGGCGAAGGTTACGTATAATGTGCTTAGGCCTCATGGACCTATGCTGTTGGTGTTCTGCCTCATGAGTTCTGCCTAATGGTTTTCCCTTACAGCTTTCCTGCCTCAGGGGACATTCATGTTGTTCATGTATTTGGTGATGCCATGCGGTTTCCATTGCAGGTGTTCCGGCCTAATGTCTAATGTCTAATGTCACGCCCTGATGTTTTTATTGCAGGATTGAGGCTGATGGACTTTCCCTTTATTCCTACGTACCTTTATTCTAACTGTATGTTGCAATGGTTCTGGCAGGGGCCCGATTGGCCCTGCCATGTATATAATTCCCCCCTGTAAATATTGCCTTGGCGCCGGTGGGCGCAGTACAGAGATTACTAAAAATACCTTGTGTTTTTGTAATACAAAAGTTATTCTTTCACAAACTTGTGTAGCATCTCTTTTTGGAGTGTGCCCTGTGTGTCGTCTGTGTGTACTGCGTGGATGCTTTGCACATTTCCTCTGGAGTTTGGCCCACCCGCTCTGCACCACGCTACCTGTTTCCAACACTGTTGAATTGTAAAGCGCTCTGACACCCAAGATTGGGTCTTGTTCACACTATATAAAGCACAGAATAAGTAAATAAACAAATTAAATAGCATGTAATGGTGGGCTGCCAGAATCACTAGACTGTTCCAGTCTCTTACCTTCTAACTGTGAAGATAGAACCAGTCAATCAACCATAAAGGTGTCCAAAGTTTCTATATGTTGGTTAGAACGAATCAACACCTCAGCTCCCTTAAACTTAAATGGCCAGCATGGGACCCACCTGAGGATTGGTATCTCACAAAGACAAGGGGGATTCAATTTGAGTTGGATGTGTGAGTTGGGGGACAAAAGCCTGTGGGCTGCTAAGCTAAGTAACCCATCTACAGGGAATTTGTCTTTAGTTTCAACCTAATATAATCAAACCTCTCTGCAGAACAGGATAGGTCTGGAAAGTGCTTTGCCTGTAGAACATCGGAGCGAATAACAGAGAGCAGCAGTCATAAACGGACAGAATGTGATGTACACGTTTGTTTAAAAGAGCCTCCTCAGCTTCAAAAGCTTCCCTAGGTAGTGGGGTAACGAGATTGGAAGAACCCCCATCTCGCTCCCCCAGAAGGTCATTACTATTTTGAGCCCTGCTAATCTGTTTTTTGGCTGTGGGGAAGCGGACATATGGCCCTTTAGAAATCTGGGGCAGATGCCTCCTAGAGACTAAGGGGCAGATTTACAAGGAACTGACGCATCTGCATATATGCGTCAGTTTCCTTGCGCCACAATCAAATGTCCTTGCGCCCCCATGGATGCGCTGTATTTACAATTCAGTGCTCCTTGACGCAAGGATTAACAGATGCGTCAGAACTTCTGACGCATCTGTTGGCCCAAAAGCCACGCATTGCTGGAGTTGTGTCGCAAGCACGACGCAACTCCAGCAATGTATTTTGAGGCCTACACTTACTGTACTGCGTCACTCCTTACGCCTGCTTCAAGCAGGCGTAAGGTTTTGACGTAGTGGCATCCTAAAAGTAACGCAGTGAAATCTTATAAATTTCACTGCGTCACTTTTACGAGGCTTTTCTGCGTAGAAACGCCCCCCTGCATACATTATACTTGACGCAGGTATAATGTAACGCAGGGCTTTACAACGTGACGCACCTCCCTAGATGCGTCACATTGTAAATAGGCCGCATTGTTTACGCCGCTGTTGAGTCAAAAAAAGTGACGCAGTGGCGGCGCAAAGAGGCGCAAGGGGCTTGTAAATCTACCCCAAAATCTGTTGCTGGGGGAGGTATATAAGGAAATGTGGCGAGGGGTGGACATCCTTTAGTAATGCTTTTATTTTTCCCACATTTTGTGCTCAATGTAGTGTAAACACTGCTATCAACACATTGGAGCGTTTTAACTGCAGGAGACTGTTGGATTAGAGCTTTGGGCTCTCCTATTTCCGAGAGCAACAGGTAACCTTAGAGTTCAGATCCCCAACCTCTGTGTGGAGTCCTCGAACAATACAGACAAACTCTGAAGAGCCCAGATTACTGTCTGCATTGTCAGTAGAACCAGTTGGTTTCAAAGGTGATCCTTTGCAAAGTAGCTAAAAGGGAGCTTTGGACAACCTTGCTGGTCCTTCTGATGGGACCAAAGCCTTCGCGGGACTCGCTGGAGGCAAAAGCCTATTTACACAGATTATTGAAGGCGAAAGGGGAACATGCACAGTCACACTATCTCCAGATACAGTTTGATGCATGGTGAGCATTGGAACAGCGTCATCCCCAGCAACTTCCACTGCAACCGTGTCCAAAACAGGATTTGAAACTGAGGGGGACATCAGCCGCTGCTTTGCATTCGTTTACCTTTTCTTTAAAAAAATTTAAAGCAGTTTCTTGAATGGTTTGGTTGATTGAGCACTAGAAACATCGACACCTCCCAAGAGACTTTCTACTTCTATCAAATTGTCAATGTCCTTGAGAGTAAAAGCATCAGAGTGATTATGAGGGGACAGACTCGTGGGCTGGCGATTTTTGACTGCAGAGTCTCTGTTGCTTTGCGCTTCCCCATGACAGGAGCCCACCTTTAGGTAATAATAATAATAATAATGCCGGGAACGACAAAGCGTAGCAAGTGAATAAAAGTTTGCCTGAGAAGGGCTACAAAAATGCCCAGCCAAGTGAGACCAGCCAATATTACTTCAGCAGTTGAAATTTACTTGAGGCCCAGCATGAGACAGCCAGCAGTCCTACAGTGCTTTAAACAACAACGTTAAAGAATAGTCTGGCAGGATCTCTCATGATAACCTGGTGCACAGGCCTCTGCAACTCAGTGATCAACTCCTGGGGTTTATATAGGATATTTACCACTGACGTTTAGCGTGCATTGCAAAATCTCGTGGGCATTTTCCAAAATCAGAGATGCAACCACACTAATGCATCAAGACGAACATACGTCAACTTGAACTACATGTTTATCATGTCTACTATCAAACCATGAGATGTAGACATTAAGTAGTTTGCAGCTGAAGTTTGTCGCCTGGTGTTATAACAAATCAGTGTTTAATATTTTCAAAAGGGAGTCTAACATCACAATAGACCAACACTAGTATGTTTCTTAAAATGCCTTAAAATTGTGTCCCTAGATGAATCTGCAATTTCATCTATTGGAAAGCCCATATTGTCCTTTGTTAGGAGTTGCCTCTTTTTGCATGATCACCCCCAAAGTTTTGGACTGATACTGCTAGTTGTTCGACTCTGAGAGTGTACTGAGGCCTGCTAACCAGACCTCAGTGCCAGTGTTCTAACCCCTTATCAAATTATGTTGAATTAGCTATCCTCAGGTGGCATGAGCTGACTTACATACAAGTCTCTAGTATATGGTACCAAGACTACCCAGGGCATATAAGACAAAGTGTCCCTCTATGGCTGCAGCACTAGTTGTGCTACACTGTGTGTAACTAAGTACAGAATGGCTCCTAGCCTGCCACTGCATCCTAGAAGAACAGTTTTAAACTTCTAGTTCGACTTTGCCATTTAAATCAATGGCAAAGTCCCTATTTCCCTTAACAGTATATATAAGTCTCCCCTAAGGAAGGCCTATGGAGCCCTAAGGCAGGGAGCTGTATATTATTAAATGGGACATATACTTTTAATATGCCCTGACAGCAAATCATCCAAATTGTCGTTTTTGCTGTGGAAAAGTTAGTAGCCTCATTGGCTGGCACAGAGTTACTTGCTGACCTCTCAGCCTGCTAACTTCTGAATAGGACTACTAAAATGGGTACTTCAAGGTATCAAATTAATCTTGGCATTAAACCCAACTTGGTGCCCAAGTCGAATTTAAAGTCACTTTTAAGGAAAGGCAACTTTTAAAAAGTTGCCACTCTGTTGCCTAGTTTGTCCAGTGGCCTTGCACAGTTGCTGGCCACCAGACAGCATTCCTCCCTCCAGGGGATTAGTGTGAATGACTTCCAGGCTCGAGAACAATAGAAGCTTGCTACAAGGAGGTAGCAACTCATGGTGTTGGCCCAAAAGGTAAGCTTCAAAGGTGAAGCCGCCTTTGGAGGGCAAAATGGTGATCACACTCCTGAAGGGTTACTCCTTTTGTTCAGGTAGACTGGCTGGTGGTGGGAACAGAGAGGGGAGATCAGTGCTCAAACTGGTTTTCCAGTGAGCGTGTAGCCCACAGGTAGCCACGCCTCTAGGTTGGGTTACCAAGCGCCTAACATCCAAGGAAAGGTTCAGAAATCTCAGGAGTAGGCAGAATAGTGCACTCTGGAATTGCTAGATGCTACACATAGCGGAACGAGTCACAGGGTGGGAAGGATCCTGATAACCCTTTGGCTAGTGACGGCATCATACCCCAATGGCACTTTCTGGACATAAACATGGCACCCCTGGCACCTTGAACCTCATATCACACCTGAACTAG
Organism: Triturus cristatus; assembly: GCF_964204655.1. Lineage (NCBI taxonomy): Eukaryota > Metazoa > Chordata > Amphibia > Caudata > Salamandridae > Triturus > Triturus cristatus. The sequence goes on along the minus strand of NC_140590.1, from coordinate 1,247,419,037 downwards.
AGAAGGGACTGAAGTAGGTCTTCTTGACCTAGGCTAATAAAGAGAGGATTGTGCCTGTGACTCCTGGCTCGTGGAAAAGTCACTCCCGAGCACCAGACCAAAGAGCTGACTTTAAAGGTCAGCCGGCAGACCCCCTGGAACCAGCACCAGGGCCATCAAATCTGAAGAAGCTCATGACGGCAAGACAGTAGCCACTTTCTGCGAATTCTCACTGACTGCCATTGGGCACTCCAGAAGACCAATCCTTAATGGCCAAAAGTTGCAATCAAGTCTCCCTGACCAGAGAGTGTGATCTGAATCCTGATTGGTCGCCTAAGAGGGACACCAACCTTCACCAAAGGATGCAGCTGGACCCGCCATGTACGGAAATCAGTAGCACAGCTACAGCTGGCTTTCAACTGGCTCAAAGAGGACTTCAAGCGACATTGACCCATATGGCCAAAGTCACCCCACCTTACCCATGGACCAAAAAATAACAGCAGACATCCCCATCGCGCGCGCACAACAAGAGCATCTTTCAGCTTCCTGCATCACCACTATCAGGACCACTCCATTGAAGTCTATGGCAGTCTTGATATAAAGTATGGAACTAGGCTTGAGACTGCTTTTGTGTCCAGGTGACTGTCCAACTATTATTTTGTGGCCCCCTTGATTTTCTCTCTGTTGGATTTGGTCACCCCACTCAGGCCAGAGTAACCGATTTGTCTGATTTCTTTGGTATAGACAGGACGCATAGGGCTCAGGCACCTGTCCGTCCACTGGACACCCCTACGAGGGCCTTCATCACTCGGATATTGAATTACAGGGACAATCCTGAGGGCTCCCAGGGTTGTGACTGTACCTCAGTTTGAAAACTGTAACATTGTAATTTACCCTGATTATACTCAGAAGGTACAGGAGCTGCACAAATAGTGAAAAGGAAATTGCACACCATGAACCTCCGGTACATGCTCCTTTATCCGGCTAAACTCTGTGTCATTGCAGCGGGGAAGTCATACTTTTTTGAGTGGCCCGAAGACATCTGATCCTGGCTGGACATGTCAGATGGATCACTAGTGCATACCATGAGCGAATCGCATCCCTTTCACACCTGAGGTGGGTGGCACGGGTGCCTCTGCTCTGGGGGAGGCGACAGGCCACCGATGGGAGGCACCAGCTACATTGTAGTCTGGGGGATGGTAGCATGGAAGCTGCTGAGCTGGAGACCCAGCAAGTGTTAGAGACACTGATGAGGGGCTACACCAGACAGTGGGACATTGGATACTCCTTTTCAACCCAGTGACAATATTCATGATACTGTGTCACCCTGAGGAGTCTTCGTGTTTTCCCTAGTCGCAGGGAGATATCTAGCTGCCTGCTATCCCATGTATAGGATCATTGGAGTCTCTGCAGAATCCTATGGGCAAATGTAGACCCGCTGTTGCAGCAGATGATTCTTCCCTGGCGTCTAGCCCACACATTTTGATAAACCCTGGGTGCTATGCATGTGCATCTGCTGGCCTTAGGTGCCTGTATTCTGCATGGAATGTTGTTGAATATGTGGTGTGTGTCTGCGGGTGTGTGACTGTTGCTATAGCAGGGAGTGTGGGGATTTCTGGGTCTTGTGTTGGTTCTGTGGGTGAGCAACGATGCTGTGCATCCTGATGTATTGATCTTTGAGGGCTTGTATGCAGTTGCAGTTTGCTCTTACTATTCCCACGTGGGTGGGGTTTGTTGATTATAGGTTCTGTTCTGTTTTGTTTTTCAATGATTCTGTTGCCATCATGTCACAGGGAGGAGGGTGAGGACTGCCCTGCAGATTGTATTCTATAATAAGAAAGACAGATCCTGTTAATCTCCTTACATGGAAAGTACTGGGGCTGGGATCACATAAAAAATGGTATAGAGTTCTCTCCTTTTTTGACGTAAAGTAGATATTGCTTGCCTGCAGGAGACATCTTTCCGACAGGAAAGCTACTAAGTTAGCCACAAAATGGAGGGGACAGGTCTGCTATGCAAATTATTTGACGCTCTGCCGAGGGGTTCTTATTTGGGTTGCACCAGGGGTTCCCTTCGCCCTTCCCTCCATGAAGGCAGACGTGGATGGTCGATACTTACTGATCATGGGGAGACTCAATGGGGTGGAGATGTTCATAGTCAATACGTATGGGCAAAACATCAAGAGTGAGAGTTTGCCCAAAGGTGCAAGATGCTATCTCACCAGTATCGGGTTCTGTGAGCAGGGGACTTCAATTCCATAATGGATGGTGCCCCAGATAGGCACCCCCATGTCATAATACCAAACCTAATATGACTTCCACGCTTCGAGAGGTCATTGATCACTTAGGACTTTGTGATATTTGGAGGGCTTTCCACACCTTGCCGAAGACAAATGCCTGCTACTCCCCGACTTACGGTACTCGTGGCAGACATGACCGTATTTTACTAACCACCTCCCTGGGTTATAGCATCCACATGGCGTCTATTAAACTATTTGGCTGATCACGTCTGATCATTCCCCTGTTTCTGTTAAATTAAAGGGGGTGGGGGAGGGGGGGGGGGGTGTAACGGTCTCCATTGACCTGGAAGCTCCAGGGGATCTGGAGGATTCAAAAGGCAGGGAGGTTCTGACAGGTGCATTGGTGGATTTCTTTAAGCTCAACTGGTCCACGGTGCAATGGCAGTCAACTGAGTGGAAAACTATGAAAGCTGTGATCTGGGTACGTTGTATAGTCCTGTCTTGTGGGGTCAGGCGAACTTTGAAATCCAAACTTCTTCAGAAGGAGGACAAATTGGCGCATGCCAACCACTTGACACTGGCTGGGGCAGAGGGGTGGCAGGAGGAGTTACTAGCTCAGCAATGGCAGCGGCGGTTCCTCTATGGGAGTAAAGGAGTGTTGCCCCCCCCCCACACTGCTGGGCAGAAAGTGTAAACAACGAAATGGTAATAAAATGATTTTATTACAATTTTATTTTTGACACTCTGCCAGCTAATGGAGGGTGAGTGCAGGACGGGGCCAGTGTGTCACTGCTGCCAATGATTGGCAGCAGGGAGGAGTGGTCACTTAAGTTTGCATTGCGCATGTTGGTTTGGCCGGCAACTTGCTAACTCCAAACTGACATGCGCAGTTCAAACCTCTTCAACCCGGCTGTCTTGGACAGCGGGGTTGGAGAGCAGGCACAGGCCTACAGAGCCTTTGGAGCTTGGAGCCAGCCCGCTCCAGCCAATGAAGCTGCTGTAGAACAGTGTCTTGATTGGATGAGAGTTGGATGTGGGCTTTGCGCTCGGAGGAGTGCTGCCTGCAGAACCAGGAAGTACTGCAGAACGAGCAGCAGTGTAAGGTAGGTCATTGATTTTTTTAATGTGTATATTTATGTTAATGTGTATATTTTTGTGTATTTGTTATGTGTATATGAATATGTGTATATGTATATATGTGTACGTGTATATGTTGGGCCCGATTCACAGAACTAACTTAAGACAAAATCCTAAACTTACTACCAATTTGGTATTCACAGAAGGCACTTACTCATTTGGGTATTCACAGAAGGCACTTACTCATTTCGGTATTCACAGAAGTTAGGAGTCCTAACTTTAGGACTCCTAAATGTCTTCTGTGAATATCGAAAGTCTTAAAATTAGGATTTTTCTCAGTTTAGTAGTAGTATAGTTAGGACTCCTAACTTTAGGACTCCTAAATGCCTTCTGTGAATACCGAAAGTCTTTAAAATTAGGATTTTTCTCAATTTAGCAGTAGTAAAGTTAGGACTCCTAACTTTAGGACTCCTAAATGCCTTCTGTGAATACCGAAAGCCTTAAAATTAGAATTTTTCTCAGTTTAGCAGTAGTATAGTTACGACTCCTAACTTTAGGACTCCTAAATGCCTTCTTTGAATACCGAAAGTCTTAAAATTAGGTTTTTTCTCAATTTAGTAGTAGTAAAGTTAGGACTCCTAACTTTAGGACTCCTAAATGCCTTCTGTGAATACCGAAAGCCTTAAAATTAGGATTTTTCTCAGTTTAGTAGTAGTAAAGTTAGGAGTCCTAACTTTAGGACTCCTAAACTGAGAAAAATCCTAATTTTAAGACTTTCGGTTTTCACAGAAGGCATTTAGGAGTCCTAAAGTTAGGACTCCTAACTTCTGTGAATACCGAAGTGAGTAAGTGTCTTCTGTGAATACCAAAATGAGTAAGTGCCTTCTGTGAATACGAAAATGGTAGTAAGTTTAGGATTTTGTCTGAAGTTAGTTCTGTGAATCGGGCCTGTTAGGTTTATATCTTTGTGCCCTCCCAGTGTGATTTTCCACCAACCTCCACTGCTCCTCAGTCAACTACTCTGCAAAATTAGATAACATGGGCACAGTCTTCCTTAAACCCTTACACCTTCCCTTCCAAAGCGGGACATTTTTAAGATCACTGTTTCTGTTATGCTCGGAAGGTATGTGTTTGCACTCAAACAGAGGCCACATAACCTGAAAGTGCAAAGTTCCCTTTTAACACTGACCAGACAACTTTTCAGTCTATTGTTGTGTGGGTCCAGAATCGTGAAATAAGAAGGGTGTTCATGAATGGGTGCTATAATTACATATAAACTACTTTGGCCCATATTTAAATTAAGTAGGGTGCAGTCCATTCTAGTGGAGCACAGCCTGCCATTTTTAGAGATCTATGCCAGGAAGACGACATATCTGTGCCTTTAGCAGGGCCACCCAGGGGCGTAACACAGGCCCCTGCATCCCCCGCGGTGCAGGGGGGGGCCCGAGCTGCAGGGCCCCCCTCAACACAGTACTCAGCCCTGAGCGCCCAGGATTAAATCCGGAGCGGAGACCCCTCCGTGTACATTGCAGGGGGCCCCCTTAAAAGTTCACTACGCCACTGGGGCCACCGCCACCACAGCAGCTCTGTTAAAAGGCAATGAAGTTTAGCTGTGTGGGCGCCATGCTCAGTGCACCCAGACAGCCGTGTGTTTTGTTTTTCAATAACAGAAAGTTGTTGAAAAACAAAAAATTAATGGCCCTGTTGGGATTCCTTTTTTTTTACAAGCACATGCTAGTCATTAATCGTATTTCCTAATTAGCACCACCAAGTTTTCGAGATGCTGTTTGGGTTTTTTCTTACACTAAAAAAAAACCACAGAGTGCATGGCTTCTTGCTGGAGTGCAGACACCAAGTTCTGTGCTTCACTGTTATGCTGGATGCTGTTTGAATTTTTGGCTTAGCCTGTCTTAGCTGGCGCACAGATGCACATATCTGCATCTCAGCAATGAGTTGGACCCTGTTTGGATTTTACTGAACCTCAGAAAAATCTAGACTGAGTACTCCATTTTTAGGTCTCGCCTGACCCAGCGCATGCGCTGGTCTGGCGAGACTTATTGAGAGGGCTCCAAAAAGTGCTACCAGGCCAGCCTAGAGCTACGGTGCATGTGCGCGGGCGCACGTGCCGCGATTTACCGCGATTACTTTCGCTTTGATGTTTGATCACGATCACTTTTACTTTCGCGGCTGCACGGCCGCTTTGCATAGCCAATAGGTCTCGCTTTTGGGACCTTATAAGTATTTAGTTATGCAACTGTTGCATGGCTAAACACTTATAAGGTCCCAAAGGCGAGACCTATTGGCTATGCCAATGCTTGTTTGCTTTGCGTTGGAAAGATCCAAGCAGCATCTAGCTCCTTGCTGGAGCTCATACCTGTGTCTGGTTCTCCTGAAAGGAGCTGGATGTTGTTTTGATTCTTAGGAAAACAAAAATATAAGTAGCATCCAGCTGGGGTACAGATATGTTCTTTGACTAAGAAAAAATAATCCAAAGAGAGTCCGGCTCCTTTCTTGTCACAGACACACAGATCTTCACCACAGTGAGAAGCCACATTGCTTACACAAAAAAAAAAAACACAGAGCGCATGGCTTCTTGCTGGAGTGCAGACACCAAGTTCTGTGCTTCACTGTTATGCTGGATGCTGTTTGAATTTTTGGCTTAGCCTGTCTTAGCTGGCGCACAGATGCACATATCTGCATCTCAGCAATGAGTTGGACCCTGTTTGGATTTTACTGAACCTCAGAAAAATCGAGACTGAGTACTCCATTTTTAGGTCTCGCCTGACCCAGCGCATGCGCTGGTCTGGCGAGACTTATTGAGAGGGCTCCAAAAAGTGCTACCAGGCCAGCCTAGAGCTACGGTGCATGTGCGCGGGCGCACGTGCCGCGATTTACCGCGATTACTTTCGCTTTGATGTTTGATCACGATCACTTTTACTTTCGCGGCTGCACGGCCGCTTTGCATAGCCAATAGGTCTCGCTTTTGGGACCTTATAAGTATTTAGTTATGCAACTGTTGCATGACTCAACACTTATAAGGTCCCAAAGGCGAGACCTATTGGCTATGCCAATGCTTGTTTGCTTTGCGTTGGAAAAATCCAAGCAGCATCTAGCTCCTTGCTGGAGCTCATACCTGTGTCTGGTTCTCCTGAAAGGAGCTGGATGTTGTTTTGATTCTTAGGAAAACAAAAATATAGGTAGCATCCAGCTGGGGTACAGATATGTTCTTAAACTAAGAAAAAATAATCCAAAGAGAGTCCGGCTCCTTTCTTGTCACAGACACACAGATCTTCACCACAGTGAGAAGCCACATGCTGTGTGCATTTTGTCATAGTCTAAGAAAACACCCAAACAACATCTGGCTGCTTGCAGGGGCATGGAAACACAAGTCAATTAATCAATCAATCGATCGAAAACTTTATTCGGTTCATATTGTATAAACCATAAAAGCATCACATCAGTACATTAAAAGTTCGATAAAACATTCATCTCACAAAACGATACCAATTCATGAAAACACTGATACATATAAAGACTGCATTTGATATAAAAAGTATTAAAATGTATCTGATAAAACACCTAACATAATACAAAGTGAGACAGGGTCTAAGTCACATAATAAAGTCATTGAGCACATTAATGAATTTCATTCCCTGTGTCATCCTAAGAGTCTCTAATGCGGAGCACCTTATAAAGAAACAAAGCAATCCTATAGCACGCTGTCGCATCCCCTAGATCGTACATATACTTCAAACCCACCTGATGATAAATCATTCTTCCTTGTAGGAAGAGGGGTTTAAGATAGGTTTTCCTGGCAGAAAAGTGGTTAAGTGCTGGGTTGTCTGCTCTGACCGATTGTCACAGGGACATTTCCACATAATACATAAATCCCTACCCTTCATTTCTTGGAAATGCAGTCATACTGTGAAAAATATAAAGATAAAAGCAAGTTAAAGGTACCTATGCCGAACATTATTGGCTATGTAAGGTACAATTTACAACCTAGCAGGTCATTCAGTGCAGTATAGCGTCCCACTGACACCTTATGGATATCTGTTTGGGCCCTTTTCTCACAGCATCGCCTAACTACATACTCTGTTAGATCTCTTTTAGAGCAGCTAATAATATCCTGCGGGTGTATCCAGAGATCCCTCCCTGGTTTCCCCAGGCCCAGCAGAACCTGCGTTATGTGTCGTAACCAGGGGATTTCATTAATCTTATCCAGGCCCATACAGTCCTTACTAATAGATCTAGAGAACGAGGTTTCTTGTTTGGACTAGACCGATCGCCACAACAGAAGTGGTTTGCTTTCAAGGGTATCCGATGGAAAATCAGCTCCCACTTCCCAATGATAATGTATTCCGGCGTAGACTGAGGTGCATCTAACAACCTCCTTAAAAATGTATTTTCTGTTTTTGGAGAACACCATTGTCCCCCAATTCCCAAGATCCCCACACCATATACTGCAGCACAAATTGTTTTGGCATTATAGATGGTTAACAACTCTGCGGAGGATTTGGTACCTAGTTTAGAGGCAAACCTAGTCAATCTTTATTATTTCTTATCATATTGGATACATAGATCTCCCCGTGACACTTCCAAACCAGTTTGAAGGAGAACTTGATCCTCAAATAACTAAAGGTATTTGTACTTTGTAGTTTAATCCTGTTACTAAAGAAGGTATTAGGTTTCTCTCTTGCAGGACCACAAATCATAGTGTAAGTTTTTGCAATCTTAATTTTCATACCCCTGTCTTCCATAAAGTCTATAAAGGAGGCTATTAGAACCTGCAGACTATTTGGAGTAAGTGCCAACATGGCCGTGTCATCAGCGTTCAAGAGTATTGGGATTTGCCACCTCCCAATCCTAGGGGTATCCACACCATTCGCCTGGAGCATTTCGTCCACATAATTTATGTATAGGGATAAGAGGAAGGCCACCATTACACCACCCTGCCAAACCCCTCTCCCTATGCCAAATGGTGGTCAATTTGCCCTGGATCCCAAAACGGACTTTGGCTGTTAAATTATTGTACAAATACGCCAATAGCAAAATAATCTTCTTTGGTGCCCTCTTTTTATCCAAACACTCCCAAAGCTAGGTCAAAAGCTCTACTTAAATCAATGAAGCATTTATGCAGAGACCCTTCCTTGGATAAGGTGTACTTCCCCATCAAAAGGTTCAGTTGAGTGACTGCTCAACCGTCCTGAAACCTTTTCTGAACCCATATTGGACATCTGAGAAGAATTTATTTTCCTTTGCCCACACCTCTAATCTCTCTAACAGGACTCGCCCCAATAATTTGATGGAGGAATCGAGTAGAGAGATGAGACAATAACATATTGGATAATTCCTAAGTCCCTTTTTGAAAATGGGTATGATAAGAGAAGTGGACCAAGATGGAGGTATATTGCCCGCCCCTGCAGCGTTCCAATACCTTGGTCAGAAACGGAATCCACAAGTCTGGTTCAGCCTTGTAGGTGTCCAATGGGACCCCATCGGGACCCAGAGTCTTCCCCTTTGGACTCTTATTTATGGCCCTCACTACCTCATCAAGGGTAAAGACAATCCCAGTTGGAGAGTTCCCCAACGGAGGGAGGGGGACTCCCCCGCCTGGATTGGGGAGAGAGGAGATCAAGCCAAAATGATCCACCCACTGAGTGCATGTGATTGAGGATTCTAGGGTGGGGCTTATTCCCTTGGTAAACAAAGGGGCATTAACGTTCTCCGGAATAGAGTACTATCCTTAGTTTCCGCAGCCTGTAGGAGGTTGGCCCAAGCCTCCCTTTGGAGGTTTTTCTTTCTCTGCTCAATGATATTATTATAAGTAGCTCTGGCTTCTTGAACTGCCTGCACATCCCTTGGATATTGGTTTAGTGTTTTCAGCAGGTTACTTTGTGCGTTTGAGCCTTGGCCATTAAACCAGCCCATTGTGTCATTTCTAGACCACTTTGGCCTTGCCGTCAATGCTTGATTGATGGAGTTTGATACGTCGATGTAGGTGTCACGTGTCTCTGCATGATTGGTTTCTGAGGCTAGAACTGTCATAATTTGAGCCAGATTCCTGGCAACTATTTTTTTTTTAAAGCTAGCAGGATCATCCCCTGCCCATTTTATTTTGAAGCCATTTAGGCCCATGGCGATATGTTATCGATCTTCCCTGAATCTGGGGGTTTGGTGATGTTGAACTTCAATTTTAGGATCACTGGATTGTGGCCACTTATACAGTTGCTTCCCCCCTGTAGGTCTAAAATGTTTGCTCTATTACTAAATGAGGTGAGAATATGATTGATATTATTGCTATGTTCCCTCCTTATAAAGGTGGGTAAATGAGGAGAATTGCTATAACAGCAGTATTCAACTAATTTTAGATTTAATTTCATCATCAGATCATTAAGAGCGAAACCGTAAGGACTATGTTTAAAGTGAGTCAAAGTATTTGTACCAACATCTCTATACCCACAGGTTAGTTTGGACATATTATGGCATTCTGGGATGTTAAAATCACCAACCCAGAATATGTAGGGATCCCGGTCAATAAATTGTTCCCAAATTTATTTCTAATGTGTTGACCACGTCTACCTTTGTTGAATCAAAACATTATTACAGAAATCTATAACCATTATGTCCAGTTTGGTTTATAGGGTAAGTGTGATGAGTTGATAATAAGGAGACTCTGTAAAAACTCTTCTTGATTTGTGGGACTATACCTGTAGAGACAAATGTTACCAGACCCCCTTTGGTCTACCGGTGCTGGAGGAGATAGTAGGAGAATTAAAGGCTGCAAAACCATCCATATCAATAAAATATTGAATGTCCACGTCTCTTGCAAGCAGACAATATGTGTAGATTTTAGGTATTTTATCCAGTTGACCGAGAGATTCAATTGTATTACTGCCAACGATGTGTGAAGATAGATTCGATCAGAAAGTCAGTCCTGAAGATCCAGTTGTAAAAAGGCCGAAAAACTGTTATAAGTTCGCACCTGGTAAAAAACGATGCAAGGGGGCAATAGTCTCTTGCCTCTGGGGCCTATAACAGAGGCCCAATGGTGGGGCTTCAATTCATGAGAAAGGCCGCACAGAGAAGTGGATCCTAGTCAAAATACCCTTGGTGACTGCCGTATTCTTAAAGTCGATGACTATGCAGTCATTAGAGTCTGGTTTTGGAGAGTGGCCTACCCATCCAACCCTCCGAACCAATGTTGACCTGCGTGTGCTAAAGTGCTAACCCTCTATTCTGCTATTGATCCAATGTACAGCTTTGTTCAGGAGCTGAATTTGAGCTTCCCTCACATCCTGCCTCAGGGAAGTGAAACATTATAATACAATCACATATGGGTGGCTTGTGGAGGGAGTTGCAATGCTGGTGGCGTCAAAGGCATCAGGGAGTGGTTAGCCATGGATTTATGAGGGGCGCGAGGTTCCTGTATGGGTCTCTGGGCCATTAGGATTATTTAATGACCGCCACGCCCAGCTATTGTGGTCACTGTGCCCTCCCATTATGGGTTGGATCGATCTTTCAGAGATACTATTAGCCGCTTCCTCAAGTGGGTGGAATCCCCTTATTGGGGGCTGACTTGAGGCCTGTCTCCACGTGGTACGCTACCCTTAGCAGTATGCCGCCCTAGGAAGAAACAGAACCACGGCACCCTTCTTGTCCATATTATGCTGGCCCTCATATCTCCTCTCCCCCGACAATGGTTTACATTTTAAAAGAGCTTCTTTGATATTGGTTATAGGTGCAAATATGGGGCTCAAAGCCGCAAAGAATGATGAAAGCACGTCTTTAGAAATGTCATCGACCAAGAGGGCCTGTGACTCCCCAACGGCTGCTTGTTGCCCTTGATGCTATTTTCTCTGGTGTTCTGCTCATGTAGGGGTAAGCCAGGGCAATGTCGTCTGGGTTCTGTGCCTTCCTCCACTCTTTTCCTTTTCCCTCCTTGGGATTTCCTCCTAATCCCATTACCAGCAGCTCGGCTCGGGGATTGTGTATCCCCCCCCTCCATCCCCTAAGGCTGGGGTGGAGTCTGACACTATAGAAATGGGTGCAGAGTCTTGCCTCTCTTCATTTATACTGATATTATGCACCACCTAGTCATTTAGTTCAACCTGAACACATGCAGCGTGGGGGGGGGGGGGGGGAGATGACAATATTAGCCTCTTCTCGGCCAGCTCAATTTCTTTATTAATTACACTTCAAAACTGTCCATGGTCGTACTAGTATGTATACTTTATTGGTAAAGCGCAAACAAATCACCCCTAGGGGTCTCAAGACGCTGGGGGCCGTCAGGGAGATTAAGTAAGCAATTGCCCAGAGTCACAGGGTGCTGAGCTGAGCTGCCGCCGGGGGGTCGAACCGTGAGCCCTATGCTCTGGAGTCAGCTGCTCTGGCCGCTGTACCACACCTCTCCTAGTAGGGAGAGCCGGGACACTTACCTTGCGCTTTCCCATGTTAAAACTACTGGAGATGCCCCACTACTTAATAAAGATAACTGGTTACCTTAAAAACAGGATGTCAGATGGGTGGCCCAGCCCAGCCTCTGCTAGTCGCTGACATTTGTGCCCTGCCGAGGAGCTTCACCACAGTGAGAAGCTGCATGCTGTGTGCATTTTGCAATAGTCTAAGAAAACACCAGAACAACATCTGGCTGCTTGCAGGGGCACAGAAACACAAGACATCTCAGTGTCACACATCAGCTGGGGTAGCCTTCCCACACAAGACATTTCTCAACACTAGACAACAGGAATAGTCCTGGGTGGTATGGCATGAGAGGAGGCTACTACTTTTTCTCAGCAGAATTCCAAGCACAGGCTATACACTGTGTAGGAGAGTGGGATCTGCTTCACATGGGTACCCCCACTTTTTGCTGGTGTTTCACTGTTTTTCGACCTTAGTCTGGCTGTGGCCCTGCTAATCAGGACCCCAGCCTAGCTGCTTCCTCTCTAAAATGGTTTCTATGTACATTAGGTACATTTCTAATTGGATTCTGGAGTGCCTTATAAGCCCCTAGTATATGGTATACTATGTACCTAGGGCATAGGTACCTCAGAGGCCTACCAGGGGCTGAAGTATGTATTATACCACCCCTGGGAAGCACTCCAAAATGGCACCACAGGTCTGCTACTGCAGCCTGGGTAGGGGTGTGCTTGCACCCCTTACTGTGGTATAGGCTACCTATATCACTACCATTGCACACACATATAAAATCTATAAGTCACTCCTATGGCAGGCCTTGACAATCCTGGAAGAGTGCTTGGTTTTTATGTGAGAGGGTGCCCCTGCATGAGCAGAGCCCCTCTGCAGCGTTATGAGTCCCTCCTCTGATGCTGTTTGTGGTGCAGCCTGACCATATACTCTTAAGTGCATTCTAACCTCGCGGTAAATGCTAACTTTGGACTGGCTGCACGGAAACATGTCGTGTTTCGTGTCAAACGCCTTGGAATACTACCCCCCTTCTAGAGGGAGAGACATGTTCACACTGGTCTACCCGGTAAAGACTTTCTAAAGCCCTGGCATCACAAAATGGATGCCACTGCCACAGACAAGGGTCTGGCCTCCTGCTGCTGACCGAAACTCCAGCATGGGAGGCCTGGACAATAGGTTTCCTGTCCCAGGGAGGTGTAACCACCTCCCCAGACAGGCAGATGTGTATTGAGGCTGGGTGGGAGCACTCTCTGCTGCTTTGACGTCCTGCACTGGGGCACACTTGGTGTCCCTGTGCATAGTCCAGTTCAAACCGGTTGCAGGGGCTACCTGCCCCTGCTCTGGCGCAAAACTGGACAAAGGAAATGGGTGTAACCACCCCTCTTTCCAAACCCTCCCATAGGTGGGTCCCAAGAAAAGTGTCCAACACCCAAATTTAGTATAAGTATGGGAACCCAGTCCTTGCGACTTTAGATTACCCTGGACGAAACTCTGCAACATATATCCTGGACCTTCGACGTTCTACTTTAACTAGAAGACTGAAGAAATCTCCTTTGGGGTCAAGGAGTGACTTCCCTGCTTGGCAGGCACCAAAGAAGCATCTGTCCGGTCTGCAATTCTTAATCTCCCGCCGGACGCCGAAGTCTCTGCATCCCCAGAGGTGGATTTCCAGACTTCCCTGAGACTACCCTGAGTCCACAGCAAAGCTGAGGCCCGTGGCTATCATGGGTGACGTGGAACCGTGACCCCTGGACACCATGAACTTTTGCAGCTCCATCATCTTCCTGGTCTTCCTCGAAGTTGTGCTTTGGGCTCCGAGTAGCCCCAGCCTTGAGCACCTCCTGCACTGAAGATTTCTGGCTTCCACTTCACGAGTGACCCGTGGGCCAGTTTCCAGTGCAACCACTCGAGGCTCCTTCGCGATCGCTAGCCCGTTGGCTTGTGGGTCCCCACGAAGGCAACTCCTCTTCTGATTAGGCTTTCCTGGTTGCTCCAGATGTGCCCCGACTTACCCTTGCTGGGTGAGTCCCCCAGACCTTGCTGGTCTGAACCGACGTCCTTTGTCTGTTTCCAAGTGACTTGCAGTTGCCAAGGCTTGTTGAGTCCAATCTAGTCGCCAACACTGCAGCACTCGACAGACTTCGTGGGACAGCTCAAATCCAGCTCCTGGTTGTCATCGGCGCCTCTGAACCTCGTGGCTGAAGAGTCAAGATGCCCGTCAACTCACCTGGAGCACCCGGCATCTGTGGGCATTGGTCTATCGTGCCCTTGGTCACTGGTAAGTGACCATGACTCTGTCCCCTCTGCTTTCAGGTTCCTTCCATCCTAGATCCAGACTTGGACCACTTCGGACACTTCTCCTCTTCCCGGCAGCAGCAGTTCTTCGCAGGCTTCCATTGAAATCGACGACGCAACCACATACCAAAAGGCACCTATGCACCCGGCTTCCCTGGGTGAGGTAACACGAGTACTCCGGTGCTCCCGTGGGTGCTAGCCCTAGAACTTCCTGAGTCCAAAAGGATTTGGTCCTGACTAATTTCTAAATGTCCCTAATCTTTAAATTTCCAACCGCGACATTGCCCATAGAAGCTAACGGGAACCCGCGGCTGTGTTCACACACTGCACACGGCCCCCGTGGGTCCCCTGTGTCACTACCTTGGGTGGTTCCTTGGGGTCCCAGCGATTCTACAGGCTCTAGGCCTTGTGTCTAGTTCAGTCGTGATTCTTATACCACTTTATTGGCATATGGTTTGGTACGCCCCTAGGGCCCCAACGTGTATTTGTGCTACTACTGTTGAATACTGACTTGTAACTTAAGTACTTTGAACTCCAGTCTCATAAAGAGACTAGAGGGGTGTGTTTTATCTTAAATACATATATTTTAAATATATACCTGGTGTGGTTGTCTTTTCATTTGGTCATTCAAGAGGTTATAGACTGGTAAAACAAGCTGCTTTACATTCCTTCAAGACTTAGCCTGAAGGCTGCTCTCCATAGCTACCACTAGGATAGCTTTCAATAAAGGTTGTCTTAAACCTATCACCATAAGGGGTTGTTTGGACTAATACAAGGGGCCCACTATAACTAGTGGACAGCATATTATTTTATTTCTGTAATGACAATTCTTATTTCTGTGAGAACATTTTCTGGCTAACTTGGGGAACAGAAAAATCCCACAGCCCAGTCACCCACACATATAAGACATTGCTGGACTCCGGACATCCATGGCAACATCTGCTTGGCAGGATTTATGTCTGCCCATTTGAGAAACGAAATATTGAGTAAATGTGCTAAAAATGAAAATATCATATTTCATTATATCAGATATTGATGCAGAGGTTGCACCAATACATTGCCTGAAGGCGCTAAGACATACGGTTTGAATGGATACACAGGGACTAAAGACGCGCATGTGCCTGAAAAACCTAACACCGCTGTTATTTTAAGTAAAAAGCTCCAGCACTGAGATCCACAAACACGCCAACAGTGAAATGGTTAATATATATATATATTTTTTAAAATACTCTGAAATTGATTTAAAAGCATAGTTAAAGTGCAGTTGTGGTTTCAAAATATTACCCAAAAATACCTGAGATTTCCCAGTTGTGATTAGCTGTGCAAACTATAGCTCACTCCTTTACCATGCATAACTGGCAAACCAAATGAAATGCTTATTACCTCACATTATGTATAACTATAAATAGAAGAACTTCAACAACATCTCTAAATGTCATCACACACACAAATAAAAAGTTCACACCATATCATTAGTTATGTCATTTCATAATGTTAGTGCTAAGGTAATATGCCATGTCACTGATGAGACCACTTCTGTAATTTGTGAAGTCATCCGTTATATCAAGGGTGAGGTCATAAGCTCTGCATTTGGAGGGTGAGTCAAGATTTGCATAGCAGATGTGCGATTTATGGTTTGTGGATTTCGCCATAACTGGGAATTTCAGACGTTTATTTTTGAGGCATAACTACACTTTAACTATGGTTTTCAAGTGAAATGTAGTTAGTATGTCTGTAAATGCCATGTACTGTGCTATTTTTTTTTAACCATTGTTGAGTGTCAGGAGGAACAATGGCTCATAAGAGGCGGAGCCTCAAGTGTGTCATGATGCCCCTTGCATCCCTCAGCGGTGGCAACAAATGGAATGTTACATTTCCACGTGTATTTGTTTTTAAAAAGCTATGCAACCAAAACTAGGATACAAAGGGTTCCATTTTTTCAGTATAGTAAAAACACATTCCAGATAAATCCTTACTATTAGGAGAGTTGTTTACCTGTCTAAATCCATTGTAATTTACAAAATATGAGGCGATACACTGTGTTTTTCACATGTCATTCTCACTGTACTGTAATAACATGGAATGTGACCTTTCCATTGTACAAAAAAGGATGATGTGCGTTTCTTGGTACATTAGTTATAAAGCACATTAGCTATTAGGCTACTTTTATTTTCACTGGCACGACATTAACACACACACACACACACACACGTGCACACACACACACGCACACACGCGCACACACATACACACACACACACACACACCCACACACGCCCACACACACACACACACACACACACACGATACATAAATAATGGGTAAGCATTCTTATTGAATGTAAATTCAAAGCTTTAGCAATGACAGTGCTACTCTTAGACTATTAATCAGCACATGTGACAAGCTCACTCTTGAATGGACATCCTTGATGCAAGCATCTACCAATGAATCCTTCCCAGGGTATGGAAATAAACATTGTA
Source organism: Triturus cristatus (assembly GCF_964204655.1). Taxonomy (NCBI): domain Eukaryota; kingdom Metazoa; phylum Chordata; class Amphibia; order Caudata; family Salamandridae; genus Triturus; species Triturus cristatus. The sequence continues at coordinate 1,247,402,540 of NC_140590.1, read as the reverse complement.
AATGCAGAACCCTGTCAGTTACAAGCATTGGCAAAGCCAATAGGTTTCATCTATACAAGAGCTATTGGCATTGCCAAAATGTTTTAGCCATGTTGTACACCTACGGGGCTGTTGTTCAGCATGGCTAAAAGTTAGTGGCGTGTAGTGGAGTATCGTAAAGTAGAGTCTTATGGAGTGGGTTAGAGAGTTGTGGAGTGGTGTAGAGTAGGGTTGAGTGGCAAAAATGGAGTGGTGTAGAGTGGAATGGTGTACAGTGTTGTGCAGTGATGTGGAGGGAGTAGAGTGTCGTAGGGTGGAAAGGTGTAGCATGGAGTAGAGTGTCAGAGTTGTGTGGAGTAGAGTGTCAGAGTGGAATAGAGTGGAGTGGCATAGAGTGTTGTGGAGTGGTGTAGAGCAGACTGGAGTGGCATAAAGGGTGTTGCGTAGAGTGGAGTGTTGTAGAGTGGCATAGGGCGGAGTAGATTCTCTAAAAAGGGGGTGGCATAAAGTGTGTGAGAGTAGTGAAGTAGAATGGAATGGCATAGAGTGGAATAAAGTGTCATAGAGTGGAGTGGCATGGAGTGTCAAAGAGTGGAGTGGAGTGGAGTAGTGTGTCGCAGAATGGAATGGAGTAAAGTTAAGTGGCATGTAGTGGTGTAGAGGGAGTTGAGTAGAGCGTCATAGACTGAATTAGTCTTGTAAAGTGGCATAGAGTGTTGTGGAGTGGCATAGGGTGGAGAAGAGTCTCATAGAGTGGAGCACAGTTTTGGAGTAGAGAATCATAGAGTGGAATAGAATTTTGTGGAGTAGAGTATCATAGAGTCAAGTAGAGTGGCCTAGAGTGAAGTGTCATAAAGTACAGTGGTGCAGAGTAGATTGACGTAGAGTGCAGTTGCATAGAGTGCATTAGTTTTCAATAAAATGGTTTAGAGTTGAGTGGTGCAGAGTGAATTAGAGTGGAGAGGTGAAGCGTAGATTGCAGTGCCATAGAGTGTAATGGCATAGACATAGAGTGGAGACGAGTGGCATAGATTGTAGTGGCATAGAGCAGATTGTTTCAGAATAGAATTGTAAAGAGAGTAACGATGGCTAAGAAGAGCTTTAGTGGGTTTATACAAGTTTTATTCGCAAGTATAACAAAAGAAATGAAGCAATTGTAGGAGGAACTAGAATATTCCACATTACGGGAGGTCTTTAGAAACAGTCCTTGGACTAACTCCTCAGTTGTCCAGTTTGGATTTGGCGTCATCAGTTCTTGGGTCAGATGCTCATGATTATTCCAAAGGAATGCCTCGAAACAAACACAAAGAGAAAGAGTTATTAAGACTCTGTTCCCTTATAGTCAGGACCGCCACCAACACCTGTGGTTCTTGCACAAGAACAAAATAAAAATAAAATAAACAAGAGGGAGGATGAGGGAGTGTCTTTCTCTCTCTTAAGCCCTTTCTCCCTTCATTTCCTCCTTACAGGGGCCACGTCATGTTAATAAACCTCACCACTGACCCCAAAGACCCCAGCCTGGGACTTGCATATGGCCTAGCTCAAACTCAGAGCCGTGGCTTCCTGGAGCTTCTCACGTTGAATACCTGAGAAATCTTGCTGGTCTTCTGCATCCCTACCTTATTCTGTGCTAGCAGCGACTGGCGTTCTGTTGGCCTCTCCTGCAGTCCTCATCCCGGTCTTCTTCCCTTCACACTGCCGACCTCTCAGTTCTTGTCCTGCCTCCTCCTGCATACCGCTTGTTCTCCCTTGTACACATGTTGGAGCATCTTAAGCATTCTAAAGGTATTCTCCTGGTTCCCTTCGTCAGACATATTTGGTGGGGAGTAACCGACCATATTACAAGCATGAAGTGGCATAGAGTAGAGTGGTGAAGGGTAGAGTGGAGTGGAGTGGTGCAGGGTAGAGTGCAGCGGTGTAGAGTAGAGTGGCATAGAGTGCACTGACATAGAGTGGAGTGGTACAGAGTAGAGTGCAATGGCATAAAGTGCAGTGTTGTAGAGTAAAGTGGCATAGAATAGAGTGGTGCAGAGTAGTGTGGAGTGGCCTAGACTGGAGTGGTGTAGAGTGCAGTGGTGACTAGTAGATTAGAGTGGCATAGTATGGATTTTACAGTGCATAGTGGTGCAGAGTAGAGTGCAGTAACACAGGGTAGAGTGACGTAAAGTACAGTGTTGCAGAGTAGAGTGACATAGAGTGCAGTGGTGTAGAGTACAGTGGCATAGAGTGCATTTGTGTAGAGTAGATTGTTGTAGAATGGAGTATAGTTGTGTACAGTGCCGTGGTGCAGAGTAGATTGGCTTAGAGTCCGGTGGCATAGAATAGAGTGCAGTGACATAGGGTGGGATGGAGTGATGCATGGTAGATTTCAGTGGTGTAGAGTGGAATGGTGCAGAGTGGAATAAAGTAGCATAGAGTGCAATGGAGTAGAGTAGATTGTTTCAGAGCAGAGTGAAGTGGCATAGAGTACAGTGGCATAGAGCAGAGTGTCATAGAATGCAGTGGTGCAGAGTAGGTTAGAGAGGCTTAGAGTGGATTGGCAAAGAGTGCAGAGCTATTGAGTGGAGCGATGTAGAGTAGAGTGGCATGCAGGGCATTGGCATAGAGTGCAGTAAATGGCGTAGAGTAGAGTGCACTTGCATAGAGTACAATGGTGCACAGTAGAGTAGCATAGAGGTTAATGGCAAAGAGTGGAGTGGTACAGAGTAGATTGGCGTAAAGTGGTGTGGCATAGAGCGCATAGGTGTAGAGTGGGGTAGACTAGAGTGGTGTAGAGTAGAGTGGTGCAGAGTCAAGTGAAGTGGCATAGAGTGCAGTGGCACAGAATGCAGTAGCATAGAGTAGAGTGGCATAGATTCTACTGGCAGAGAGGCCAGTGTTGCAGGTAGACTGTTGTAGAATGCAGTGGTGTATAGTAGAGTGGCATAGAGTGCACTGGTGCAGAGTAGAGTGATGCAGAGTAGAGTGACGTAGAGATCATGAGCATAGAGTACAATGGTACTAAGTATAATAGAGTGGCGTAGTGTGCAGTGACATAGAATTCAATGGTGTAGAGTGCAGGGGCGTAGAGTGTTGCAGAGTAGAGTATAGTGTTGTAGAGTGCCGTGTTGCAGAGTAGATTGGCATAGAGTGCAGCAGTGCAGCGTGCATTGGTTTTGCACAAAGTGGTGACAAGTGCATTGGCGTAGAGTGCACTGGCATATAGTAGAGTGGAGTGGCGCAGAGTGAAGTGGCCCTGAGTGCAGTGGTATAGAGTAGAGTGAAGTAGAGTGGAGTGGTGAACTGTAGAATGGAGTGCAGTGGCATAGAGTGAAGTGGTGTAGAATGGCGGAGAGGGCCGTGGTGCAAAGTAGATTAGAGCGGTGTAAAGTGGATTGGCATAGAGTGCACTGGGATAAAGTGGAGTGGTACAGAGAATAGTGGATTGGTGTAGAGTGCAGTGATATAGAATGCAGCTTTGGAGAGTAGAGTAGTTTAAAGTGGAGTGGTGTAGAGTGCAGTGGTGCATAGTAGAGTAGAATGGGGTAGAGTGGATTGGCATAGAGTAGAGTAGTTCAGATTAGAGCAGAGAAGCGTATAGGGAAGTGGTGTAGAGTGGAGTTTGCAATGGCACATTGTAGAGTGGTGATGAGTGGAGTGGCGTAGTGTGGAGTGATGCAGAGTAGAGTACATGGCGTGGAGCGGTATAGAGTAGAGTGGAGTAGGGTAAAGTGGAGTGTGCATAGTGTGGTAGTGCACTGCCATAACAGACAACACATCTTCAATTGAAATAACCAATATATTTGCACAGACGTACAGTTTTGGTGATAAAAGTACCGATAAAACTATACAGCACACAAACGATAATGCGTGGAAATGTCATCACCTACTGTATTAATTTGTTTTGATCGTGTTAAAATATTTGTTTCCACTGCACATCAAATTATCATAAAATGTGCTCCATTTGTGCTTTCCTTATATATTCTGAAAAATCTGTACTTCGTTGCAGGTCGCGGCATCGCTCGCCGGTGTTGCTTTTTCCCTCTGTGTCCCTGAGACTTCAGAACAGGAGGCACAGAAGACAAGCTCTACACAAGCCCTTGGAGATCTTCTTGAAGCGGGATACACAACACAGTTCAGTCTTTGTCCTCTCTTTGGCAGCAGCAGCCACTGCAGGCCAACCCAGCAAAGCATTCACAGAGCAATAGTCCAGACGTATTCTAAAGTTCTGGGGTCTAAGCCCCATTATTTATACTACATGTTCCTTTGTTCTCTTGTGGCAAAAAGTCTCTCAGCTCAGTCCAAACCAGTTCCGTCCTCTCAGATCCAGCTTCTTGGTAGGAAGTGGAGACAGAATTGTGTAATGGTGCAAGGAAATCTCCTCCCACTACTCTAAATGCGTCCCCGGTCATTCAGCTCAGCTCTGAGTCATCCAGGGAAGGCAGGACACACCTCAATCTCCCCCAGAGGCTGTCTACAGTGAATGCACATTCCCAACTCCTGGGTATCCAAAACCTGACAGTCAATACTCAACCCAGCAGAGGCATTTAGAATGGCTAAGCAACAAAAAATGCCCACTTTCTAAAAGTGCAAAAACAACAGTTGATAGACAGAATGCAGAACAATGTCATACATTCACCCCAGTACAGAGACCTGGGCCTAAATCCATCGTTTTTTTGCTCACCATGCCATTCCAGTTTGAACCCAGCCATATGCAAATCAGTCTTGACCCTGTGCCTCATAGGAACAGTCCAGCCCGAACTGCCAAGCCAGGTCCTCCCTGGACTGGAAACAAGCATCCTAGGACCGGTTTCGGGGTTTCACCCCTCTTGAGCCAGGATAGCTTGATTCCAGTGACATGGAAAGCACGGGACTCACGTCTGGCCATACCCGCCCCACTTGGGGTTACAAATGCAAAAACAACAGTTGATGGACAGAATGCAGAACAATGTCATACATTCACCCCAGTACAGAGATCTGGGCCTAAATCCATCGTTTTTTTGCTCACCATGCCATTCCAGTTTGAACCCAGCCATATGCAAATCAGTCTTGACGCTGTGCCTCATGGGAACAGTCCAGCCCGAACTGCCAAGCCAGGTCCTCCCTGGACTGGAAACAAGCATTATAGGACCGGTTTCGGGGTTTCACCCCTCTTCAGCCAGGATAGCTTGATTCCAGTGGCATGGAGAGCACGGGACTCACGTCTCAGCATACCCGTCCCACTCGGGGTGACAAATGCAAAAACAACAGTTGATGGACAGAATGCAGAACAATGTCATACATTCACCCCTGTACAGAGATCTGGGCCTAAATCCATCGTTTTTTTGCTCACCATGCCATTCCAGTTTGAACCCAGCCATATGCAAATCAGTCTTGACCCTGTGCCTCATGGGAACAGTCCAGCCCGAACACTGTGTGTCTTTTGCTTTCTCGCCCTAAGTGCGCTGGGTATGCCTAGACGTCGCTCACTGTGCCACTGGAATCAAGCTATCCTGTCTGAAGAGGGGTGAAACCCTGAAACCGGTCCTAGGATGCTTGTTTCCGGTCCAGGGAGGACCTGGCTTGGCAGTTCAGTCTGGACTGTTCCCATGAGGCACAGGGTCAAGACTGATTTGCATATGGCCAGGTCTAAACTGGGGTGGCATGGTGAGCAAAAGAATGATGGATTTAACCCAGATCTCTTGACTGGGGGAGAATGTTTTGATTTGGTCTGTATTCCGTCCATCAATTGTGTGTCTTTCACTTTCTAAAAGTAGCATTTTCAAACAAATAATTTAAAAACCATCTTTACTAAAAGATGTGTTGGTAAATTCTGAGTTTAGAGATCCTAAACTCCATTTCTATATCTTGTCCCTATTGAAGTACTGGGTTTTTCGGAACCAACCCAGCGGTGCCAGGGGACACACCCGAAGACTTTGAGTTCTTCCTGTTTCAGACTACAGAAACACAGAGTCTTCTAGGTGAAGTCAAAGATCGTATTTATTGGCTGCAGACCAATCACAGGTATCCGAGAAGTACAGCACGGTGTATGTTCTCAGGAGACTGCCTCCCAACCAAAAACCAGTCTTTTCTTATATACAGAATATTATGCTCTGGGCAACACCGGCCCTATTTTACAAGTGGTCATTCACATATTTTCGCTTCAAAGAAAGAGCAAAGTCATGATGATAGTCCCACATTTCAGCTCGCTCAGCCCATAATTATTTACCCAGCGAGGCTCAGAACCCTCATCAGATATCAGCAGACCCCAATAAAAACGGGCACCCCCTCCTCGTAAACTAAGCCATAAAGTAGGAAACAGAGTCAGATGTGAAAGAGATTAGTCAGGGTTCGTGTGGGATGCACAACTTTATGATGTGTCGGGCCCTGATGCTAATCCCATTTGGCCGCAGTAAAAGGAAACGGCCGGGCAGGACTGACCTCGGGCAGCGGAGTCAGTTTGCACAGGTCACAAAGAAGTCACAGAAAGATTGCGTGTCCTTTAGGCCTAGGCATGGCCTCAGTGCGCAGCCTATGTGAGGGCAACCACAAAATGGTTACCGTTTTAAAATGGAACACGAGGGTTTAATATGTAGTATCGTATACACGGTGAGTTCATCGGGGAAACATGACGAAAACACTCATACATACCGCATTAGTCATTTGCGGTTCGCTGATACCAAAATCGGCATGGTAGGACCATGCTACCAACATGGTTCCGAAATTTACAGTTCCACAGACCCTCCTTTTGCCCTTACATAGGCAATAACTATATTCATACTAATCTGAGTCCAGGTCTATAATCATAAAGTCATGAAGATGTTGCTGTAGCATCATCTTATTGCTTAGTTCGTCCCTTGATACAGGTTTCCTTACACATGATGTAACACAGAGGCTACACATTACAGGAGCACACTGTATACATAGACAGAACAGGAAAAGAATGGCTAAGATCGTCCCAGTGACTATTAGAATCTTCCATCCCCAAGCTGATATCAGTCCCCAGAACCACCCCATCATCAACCAGTTTCCTTTATCCACATGAATGGATTCGGAAATCTTATGCAGTTTGGAAATGGCCTGATAGACTGTCGGAGCGTTATCTGGTACGAACATACAGCAGTTTGATTGGATAACCTTACATACCCCACCACGGTCTGCAAGTATGACATCTAGAACCATACGGTTCTGCAACATCATGAGGCGATCCGCTTGGAGCTCAGCTGTCAAGTTACCAAGGGCACCAGCCATTACATTAACAGTGGATTCAACTACACGAGTCAGTTGTCTCAGGTTCCTGCTATTGACCATTGGTCCCCAAAACGGCAGGAAACCCAGGAAGAAGTCTCCCGCTTCCTGACCGGCAGTATCCTCCTTACTAGCCACACCTCTCACAACTCTGGTCTTGTGATAATCAGAGGCGGCAGTAAATGTTGGCGGTAGCAAATTTGCAACATAACACGTGCCCAAGAAATCAGGGGGCAACCATGTATATGCTTGGTCATTACAAACAAAGTATGTACCCTTGGCAGCCAAAAACGCAGGGGAAAACTGTGATGGAAAAATGTACGTTTCAGCACAGTCACTCTTCCCTAATTGAGCTCTTGGATTCTGACCATTGCCTTGTAAACAGAACCGACCTATGTGGGGTACGACCCAGACTAATGCTATACCCCGTCGCGTTCCAACCCACATAAGCTCGCAACTCATCCTTGGGAATAGATGAATATGCATCGATATCTCTACTCATATCAGCAACTCCTCTCATCAAGGCTTTATTGTTCGTGCTAGGTCTATTGGAACGCGGTGGTCGTGGGGAATAGGTCTCAAGTGCAAAAAGAAACATAGTCTGGAATGCCCATGATGACCTATTATAGCTAAACGGCAGCACTAGATACGGGATACCCTTATCAATGGTATGCGGCATCAAACCACACACCCAGCAATTTGTTGTGTTCATAACTAGTTGGTGCTGGTGCAGGAGTTGAATAAACAAATTGTTTACGAACTCAGAACGTCTAGCTTGTTCGTGTTCAGGCAGAGGGTGGAAACAGTGTGAGGGAACAGTAGGAGGAGGTATGGGCTGTATAGTGGGTGCAAACAGCACTTGAAAAGACAATAATACATAACCTACAGAAAACATCATCATGCTAAATAGTACAAATAGACATAATATTACAAAACGTTTGCTATTCATTACTTTACATATTCTGCTCTTAAAATTTATTTCCTCAGCGGGTCTCTCCATCTCGAAAAACTCCATCCTCTAATCGTACTGTTCGCGGCGGATGAGTATCTTCTGCTAAGGAGTACACCTGTCAGTCCAGGGAACGCCCTAGACCAACCAGACCGTTGACCTAACGTCTCCGGCTTGTACCCCAAAGTCTTGGCACCGCGACCCTACAGCTGAACCCGGATGGTGGTTCGAAAAACAAAAATAAAAAAAAATAAAAAATAAAAAACACTTCAGATGGGAGAGGTGTAATATTAGAAAATAGCAAGGGAAAGGAATTTTTTACTTGTCCATAGTCTTTGACCTCAAATTGTAATGGCTTTTCCCAGGTACTGTTTGGTCTTGAAACAAAAGTTCAGGTTCTGTAGTGTCCAATCAAATTGACGGTGGCACAGCTTCTTGCAAAATGTCATCGCTTTACTTCTCAGAAAGCGTTCCTTTTACTCGTGCATCGCTAAATGGCAGAAAATGAGGCACAGTCTCAGTCTCTGAGTCAGCGATCCCTTCCTGGACCCACTGGTCATAAGGCAAAGGCAAAGGGACCCTCTTGCAATGAACGCCGTGGATCCAGTTCTTTTTCCCTTTCACTCGAACAGCTGATCTCGTCGAGAGAAGGACGAGATGGGGGCCGGTCCAACGGGGCTCATCATTTTTCGTCCGCTGAAAGTTTTTGACCAGCACCCATGATCCAGGATTGATGGGGTGTCCTGGAGCGTCAGAGACCTGAGGCAGAGTATCATGCACCTGTTGGTGTAAAACACGTAATTTAGCCGTCAATTCATACAGGTAATCAAGCAGTACTGGATGTTCAATTTCGCTGAATTTTGTCGGTCTTGGCACACCCCATATATTGGCCGGACGGCCAAACACAATCTCGTACGGACTAAGTCCCACTCGTGAATGCACAGTCATTCTTGTTGATAGGAGTGCTAAGGGCAGAGCATCAGGCCATTTAAGACCAGAACTCGCCTGAATCTTAGCCAACTTAAGTTTCAAAGTGCCATTGTAACACTCTACTAGTCCAGCTGATTGGGGGTGATTTGCAGCGTGGAATTTCTGCTTAATACCTAGTCCCTCACATACATTCTTCATCACTCGACCTACAAATTCACTCCCATTATCACTCCATACCATTCTTGGCATTCCAAACCTAGGGAAAAATTCTTTGACAAGGGCTTTAGCTGTGGATAAGGCAGTATTGTCTTTTAGGGGATATGCTTCTATCCCCCTTGAAAAAGCGCAGACAACAACAAGTACATATTTCAAATTGTTGCACCTCTCCATGTGGATGAAATCTAGCTGCAAAACCTCAAACGGATACGTTGGAGGCGCAAAATGACCAGCTGGAGTTGGGGTTCCCCTAACAGGATTGTATTTCAAACATACCATGCAATTTTTGACCACATTCTCCACACACTTGGGAATTCCAGCATTCTTCCATACTGGAGCCAACAACTTACAAATCCCTTTCACACTGATATGCGCCATTCCATGTGCCATCGTGACCACTGGAAGCACATATGCATCAGGCAACAACCATCGCCGGTGTTCTGACAATCCAACAACCATTTTCATCCAATTTACCCTTACTTTCTTTCCACACACTCGATTCTTTCTCTGTGGCTTCAGCTTGAAGAGACTTCACACTCTAGACTACTGTAACAGCCTGATGTTAAACGCCCAGCAGAGCGTATTAAGTAAACTCCAGCTTCTGCAAAATGCAGCTGCTCGCCTTATCACTGACACACCCAAATTTGCCTCGGTATCTCAGGAGCTGGTCAAGCTTCATTGGCTGCCGGTCCGTAAAAGAATCATTTTCAAGGCAGTCTGTATGGTCTTTAAGGCCCTCCACGATTCGGGACCTAGGCACTTGAAATCTCTTTTCCGCTCGCACAAACCAGCAAGAACCCTGAGGTCAGGACAACTGGCGCTGGTCACGGTCCCCAGAATTAAAAGAGCTCGCTGGGGAGGCAGGAGTTTTTCTCTTGGGGCCGCAGAGGCCTGGAATAAACTTCCACTTGCGCTTAGACAAATCCAGAATCTGATGGCCTTTAGAAAAGGTCTAAAAACATGGCTCTTCACTCAGTAAGCACGCTTCAACACACCAGTCTATCTTTCTAGCGCCAGGACACCTCCGGGTATCAGAGCGCTCTATAAATGTGCAAAATAAATAAAAAATTGTGTCTTCACACATTCCAACATCACCAACCCATCTTGCAGGGCCTGCAACATACATTCGAGTCGTAACATCTTGTGCTGTTTCTTTCGCTACTTCGTCAGCAAAAGCATTACCACGACCAACATCATCGGTAACCTTCTTGTGCGCACTGCATTTCACAATCGCAACTTGTAACGGCAAGGTCAACGACTCAAGGAGATCATTCACCAACTGACCATTCTGAATCTTAGTTCCATGCGAAGTCAGGAACCCACGTTCTTTCCACAAGCGCCCAAAACTATGGGCCACGCCAAAGGCATACTGACTGTCAGTATATATGTTCACTTTCATTCCTTTCGACAACACGCATGCTCTTGTAAGTGCAATTAATTCTGCTGCTTGAGCCGAATTATGTGGTATAAGTGCAGTTTCAACAATCGTGTGCAAAGTCGTGATAGCATATGCAGCAGTCGTATCACCATTCGGAAGCTTGAAGCACGAACCATCCACCCATAAGGTACCATCACTCTCAACCAGGGGAGTATCTTTAAGATCCACTCTCCCTTTTGTTTCTTCTTCTGTTCTGAACAGACAATCATGCTGTTCAATCTCATCTGTGTCTGCTGAAATCGGCAATAATGTAGCTGGATTCAACGTGTTGCACCTCTTTATGTGCACATGACTCGCTAACAGTGTTAACTCATAACCTGACAATCGAGCACTAGTTAAGTGCTGTGTCTTGGTCTTGTTTAACAATGTGTCCACTGCATGCGGAACCATTACAATCAACGTGTTATCCATCACTAACCCAGCAGACTGTCGAATAGACACAGCTGCTGCCGCCGTGGTTCTCAAGCAACTCGGCAATGCCTTAGCTACCGGATCCAAAGTCGACGAAAAATACGCGCATGGACGCTGTTTGTCTCCAAAAGACTGTGTTAACACTGACAATGCGCAACCTTCCTTCTCATAAACATACAATGTAAAGGGTTTACTGTAGTCGGGGGTACCCAACACAGGAGCTGAACATAATGCATTACGCAATTCTGAAAAACTTCTTTGACACTCTTCAGACCACGGACGGGATTCGGGGTATCTTTACATGTTAATGCTGTCAAAGGTTTTGCCAGCAAAGAAAAACTCGGGATCCACTGCCTACAGTATGAAGTAAGACCCAAGAAAGCACGCACTTCTCTCTGTGTTCTTGGCACGCTCAATTGGGCAATGGCCTGAATTCTTTCTGGGGTCAGTTTTCTTCCCTCTTTCGATAAGAGATGACCTAAGTAGGTCACTTCTTGTCGACATTATTGCAGTTTTGAGAGAGACACTTTGTGATGAAAGGTACACAAATGACGCAACAACGACAATGTAGCTTCTTTACAAATCTCCTCAGTATCCGCGGCGATTAGTAAATCGTCAACATACTGAATAAGGGTAGCACCACTAGGTAAAACAATTGTATCAAGCTGCGCTTTTAAAGCCTGACTGTATATTGATGGACTTTCACAGTAGCCCTGTGGAGCGCGTTTAAAACGGAAGCTTCGACCTCCTAGACTAAAACCAAAAATATCCCTGCTCTCCTCTGCAATCGGGATGCTAAAGAAAGCATTCTTTAAATCGATCACTGAGAACCAAGCAGCGGAAGCTGGAATCATAGTTAACAAGGCAGTTATATCAGGGACAACTGGAAACTGTGGCACAACTATCTTATTGACCTCTCTAAGATCGATCACAAACCTGTAAACAGGTGGCTGAGAAGGGTCAGTACGTTTTAAAACAGGCAAAACAGGACTATTGCAAACGTTGCCTCTTGTCTCTTCAATTACATCGTTTTCAATCAAATCATAGATGATCGCTAACAACGCTTTCTCACCTTCATTAGAGATCTTATATTGGGGAATGCGTGGCAATTTAACATTGGCTTTCAAAGTGACCACATATGGCGGTATTTCCAAGAGGCCCACATCATTAGGACCAGTAGCCCAAAGGACATCTGGAAGGGACGACAATTCAGCTGGCAGTTTATTGTTCGACAAATACATTGGAGAAATCACTTCCCTACCCAGTGTAAGTTGTACTCCTAAGGGAGAACAATATAATGTCGCACGTAACCTCTTTAACAAATCCAATCCTAACAGGTTTTCACCACAACCTGTCGTTAGGATATGGGGTGCTTTCAGCTCACAAGGTCCAACAGAAAGGGGCATTGCACTAGAGATCGGGTTCCTAACCGGGGCGCCAGAAAAACCTACTGAAACATTCATTTCGCCAGACAAAGGCGCGCCAGGGAGTTTTGAGTGCATAATAGAACTCTTTGCAGCACCAGTATCCAATAGAAAAGGCTCTGACACACCCGCTGTAGTCACCTTGATATACAGTCCACTCTGATCCACTGGCACTGAAACAACTCCCTCTCTTTGTCTATGGCTGTCCTAGTAATCATTACCTTCCGCATTTTCATCTTCCGCATAATAGTCGTTATTATAGTACTGAGCCGTCCTACCAGTTGCATTGGCTTGCTGATCAAAACTATTCATCGTATTTTGAGGCAGAAGAGGACGCGCGTTCTGGGGAACATTTCCACGCCCTCTACCTCTAAGAGCTTGCTGACCACCTCTACCTCTTGTGCCATAAGCATTATTCGTACGCTGCAACAATATAGGACAACTATACTTAAAATGACCTTCTTCTTTACAATACGAACATTGATTGGGACCTACAGGAACACGCGGTTGGGAATATTCGAACCTTTGCATGTTTCTTTGAAACTGCTGAGGTTGCTGATAGTTACTCTGACTACCGCGTGGTGGGTAGGCCTGCTGTAACAGAACCTTCGTCTTTAATTCTTTTGTTTTCTTGTCTGCTCTATCCTTCTCATCTTTATCCCTATTTTCGTAATACTGTGCAGTAGCCAGTATTTGCGCTGAAGAGGAAACAGCCCAAGAACTCTCTGAATCTTTTAATTTCTTGCACAACTCGGGAAGCAAATTATGCACAAATTTATCAACATATAACCGTTGACCACCTTCCGTACTCATGTCTTGACCACTGTGGTTGATAAATGTTTCTTCAAACCTGGTGAAGAAATCAGAAACTGACTCATCTTTCTTCTGCTTGCATGCGGATAATTTATCCCAATTCACACGCATCGCAGGCATTAAAGTTTTCATGTAGGTAATAATTCTAGCAGGGAGTTGTGCTACTAAGGGCTCAGGTTTCGCACCATCAACTTGTCTAGTGTCTGCAGCAATGATATTAGCCCATGTGTCACCTAGTTCTGCAGCATGATCTGCATTACGAATCGATCCCCATAAAGGCTGCGGAACAACATTCCCGAACAACATATCTATGTCAGCTAGATTCATAACACACGATTCTGCGGTCTGTGATAACTCCTTATAATATCCTGCAGGGTTTTTACGGGGGTCAGGCAAGGTCTGCTTAAGGGCTAAAACTTCAGATCGCTTCCAAGGAACATGTACCCAAACACGCTGAAAATGAGCTGGCACAGCAACAATACCTCGAGCGGCATCAGCTGCAACAGCGCCCTTCCATACCGGAGGGACTTCTCTCATCGGGTATTGTCATAGGAGTCATGTTCAAACAGCGACTGAGAAGGACCCTCTATCCTGAAAGACAATAAAGTCGCAACTGCTTTCTCAACATCGGGACCCACAATCATACCTTTTTCAAAATCAAACCGTACATGACACAACTCCTGCGGGCTTGAGTCTAAACCATGATCTTCCAATTCCTCACAGAGGAATTCACACATCTTCTCGAAAACGTATCTCTGTTTTGGTGCTTCCCATTGATGAAAAACATTTACAACAGACCTTACATCATATCTTGAAGGATAAACAATCCATTTATGTGCCATGCGGTCTAATACTTCTTTCTCTTCAGAACCAGGCAGCTGACTACGCAACTGCTTACGTTGTGAACCAGGGGTCGTACTAGATGACCCGAAGAGAGGCCATATAAAACTAGTGACCGCACTAGCTATTCGTTGTCGTGTAGAAGGTGAAGTTGAGGCAAGAACAGGGGGAAAGACAGAGGGAAGAAAAACGGGTGCGGATACAGGTACAGGGGTCATATCAGGAAGAGCGCCGAGAGAGGCAGCTGATGTACTAGGTAGAGTCGCAGGAAGCGCAGAAGAGATAGGTAGCGAAATCGGCGGCCCGTGAGAGGGCTGCGTTGTAGGGATAGGAGCCGGCTGAGGAGGAGCTGGCGGTTGCGGGACGGCTTGCGGCAAATTAACTGGAGGCTGTACATTTAAAGGATGCGGAGGCGCTGTAGCAGTCTGCGCATACGGGGGTGGCGAACTCAGCAAATGTGACATTAGGGGATCTTTCTCCTTTTCTCTTGACGCATCTTGCTGAAGGGGCGGCAAAACTGGGTAACATTTATCAATCACTAGTTTACGTTGCCTTCGCAACTGCTCATTCATTTGTTCTTCTTCATTATCTTTAAACTGTAAAGCTGCTTGCATTATCGACATACCTTTCTCTCTTTTATTTTTATTCGCTAATTTGATTTCTTTCTGTTTGGCTTCCTTTCGCCATAGGCGGAAAGAATCAAACATCGCCGGCCGGGCTTTCTTTTTAAATAATTTAACCTCTAGATTATCCAGAATCTCTGTGTCGAAACTACCATATTGGGGCCATTTTAAATCACCATCTTTCCTGGTGTATCGAATCCATACTTCATTGTACGTAATGGGGCCCACGCCATGTTTCACATAAAGCTCATAAGTTGGAGTTCCAATTGGAGGAACCGGACATGAATCCTCTAATCGGGAGTCCTTATTACAACCCAGACAAAACAAATTTTCAAATATACTAGAACCAGGCATCTTCGCTCACTAGTCTAGTTTCAAACTTCAAAGGATTATCGAATACGATAGTCTCGTGAATACACGAGTCCTTCGGCTTTGGCACTTGCAAGTTCCAAATCAAAGCGATCCCAAAGGGATACCAAACTAAGAACTAAACTAAG
Organism: Triturus cristatus; assembly: GCF_964204655.1. NCBI lineage: Eukaryota > Metazoa > Chordata > Amphibia > Caudata > Salamandridae > Triturus > Triturus cristatus. Next base: position 1,247,387,214 of record NC_140590.1, on the reverse strand, counting down.
GACTGGGAGACGCTCCACTTATACTTAACTGAGGTATCGATGACGTCACCAGAAGACTCGTTAAATCGTTTCGCTCTACCAAATCATCAAGGGTCCAAAACAGGGCGACAGTCAGGGCAGCAGTCCTTCGTAGCCGTCGGGACGCGGGGAACCTCGCAGTAAAGACTTTCGGACCACGTCGACATGCAGGGGTCGATGAAGTGGCGGCCTTCCTCCAGAATTTTCACACGAAGCTCCTCACGAACCTCTGGCTTGGACCGGTACCACTGAAATCGCCCCACGTTGGGCGCCAACTGAAGTACTGGGTTTTTCGGAACCAACCCAGTGGTGCCAGGGGACACACCCGAAGACTTCGAGTTCTTCCTGTTTCAGACTACAGAAACACAAAGTCTTCTAGGTGAAGTCAAAGATCGTATTTATTGGCTGCAGACCAATCACAGGTATCCGAGAAGTACAGCACGGTGTATGTTCTCAGGAGACTGCCTCCCAACCAAAAACCAGTCTTTTCTTATATACAGAATATTACGCTCTGGGCAACACCGCCCCTATTTTACAAGTGGTCATTCACATATTTTTGCTTCAAAGAAAGAGCAAAGTCATGATGATAGTCCCACATTTCAGCTCGGTCAGCCCATAATTATTTACCCAGCGAGGCTCAGAACCCTCATCAGATATCAGCAGACCCCAATAAAAACGGGCACCCCCTCCTCGTAAAACAAGCCATAAAGTAGGAAACAGAGTCAGATGTGAAAGAGATTAGTCAGGGTTCGTGTGGGATGCACGACTTTATGATGTGTCGGGCCCTGATGCTAATCCCATTTGGCCGCAGTAAAAGGAAACGGCCGGGCAGGACTGACCTCGGGCAGCGGAGTCAGTTTGCACAGGTCACAAAGAAGTCACAGAAAGATTGCGTGTCCTTTAGGCCTAGGCATGGCCTCAGTGCGCAGCCTATGTGAGGGCAACCACAAAATGGTTACCGTTTTAAAATGGAACCCGAGGGTTTAATATGTAGTATCGTATACACGGTGAGTTCATCAGGGAAACATGCCGAAAACACTCATACATACCGCATTAGTCATTTGCGGTTCGCTGATACCAAAATCGGCATGGTAGGACCATGCTACCAACATGGTTCCGAAATTTACAGTACCACACTATGCAAAGTTATATTTGTAAGATGTTACACATAAACTCCCATGTTACTTTAAGGGACAGATAGAGTTTCAAAAGTGAAAAACGAAATGCACAGTATTTCCTTCTCAGGACGTCACATACATTAGAACATGTCCTACCTATCACATACACTGCACCCTGCCCATGGGGGTACCTTGGGCCTACCTGAGGGGTGTCCTAAATGTAAGAAAAAGGAAGGTTAGGGCACAGCAAGTGGGTGCACTTGCCACGTCAACATGGTAGTTTAAAACTGCGCGCAGACAATGCAGTGGCGGGTCTGAAACCCCTTTGAAAGGCTGTTTGTGTGGGTGGCACAATCGGTGCTGCAGACTCACTAGCAGCATTTGATTTACAGGTGCCGGGCACACACATTGCACTGTACTAGGGACTTACTAGTAAATCAAATAAGCCAATCATGGAAACACCAATCCATAACACAATTTTCATAGGGCGCACTTGCACTTTCTCACTGATCAGCAGTGGCAAATTGCCCAAAGCATCTAAACCAGCAAAACGAAATCCAGCACACACCTAAAACAGGAGGCAGAGGCTAAAAAGACTGGGGAAACCATGCCAAGGATGCCACGTCTAACATGTGTCTCCTCCAGCTGAAAAGTGGGGGAGAACTACCCACTTATCTGGCAGTTCTCTTCACTAAGGCGGAAGAAACTGGACAGACCATCAGCATTAGTGTGTTCCGTAGCAGGGCGGTGTTACACCATGAAGTCCATCCCCTGTAGGGAAATGGACCATGTCAACAGCTTTGGGTTCTCAGCCCTCATCTGCATCAGCCATCAGAGTGGCCTGTGGTTGGTCTGAACCCGTAAGTGAGTTTCAAACAAGTAGGGCCTCAGCTTCTTCAGCGCCCAGACAACAGCAAAAGCCTCACGTTCAATTGCACTCCACCTTTGTTCCTGGGAAAGTAACCTCCTACTAATGAAGGCTACAGGTTGGTCTAGGTCCTCATCATTTAGTTGTGAGAGAACTGCCCCCACACCATGCTCTGAAGCATCTGTCCTCACAACATATTCCTGTGAGAAGATGGGTGCCTTGAGCATGGGTATCATGCACATGGCAGATTTCAGTGCATCAAAAGCAGCCTGACAGGCATCAGTCCAGATCACTTTCCTGGGCTGCTTCCTGGAAGTCAGATCAGTCAAGGAGGCAACAATGGTGCCATATCCCTTGACAAACGTTTTGTAATAACCGTTGAGGACAAAAAAGGCTCTCACCTCATTCTGGGTCTTGGGGGGTTCCCAAGCCAGAATTGTGTCAATCTTAGACTGTAGCGGCACCTCTTGGACACTTCCTACCTGGTGCCCTAATTACACCACTGATCGGTGACTGACATGACACTTACTGGCCTAAATCATGAGGCCTGCCGTCTACAGCACTCTCAACACTTCATAGAGGTGTTGCAGAAGTGGCACTGAATGCTGCGATGTCATCCAGGTAGGCGGCACTGAATTCCTCCAGTCCAGCCAACACCTGGTTAACCAACCTCTGAAAGGTGGCATGGGCATTCTTCAACCCAAAGGGCATCACCCTGAACTGGTAGTGCCCCTCTGGGGTTGAAAATGCAAACCTCTGCCTGGTCCCATCAGTCAAGGCAATCTGCCAGTACCCAGACGTTAAGTCAAACGTGCTGAGGAAATTGGCAGCTCCCAACTGATCTATGAGCTCATCAGCTCTGGGGATGGGGTGTGTATCAGTCATGGTGATGGAAGTGATCCTTGGTTGTCCATACAGAACCGTAGTTCTGGAGTGGCATCGAGTGTGGCAGCCTTTGGGACCAGTACTACTGGGCTGGCCCAATGGCTGTTTGAGGGCTCAATCATCCCTAGTTCCAACATCTTGGAAACCTCTTCCTTGATGCTGGTTTTGGCCCTGTCAGTCAACCTGTAAATATTGTGTTCAAAAGGAAGACTGTCACCAGTGTCCATGTCATGGACACACCACTGGGTGACAACGGGGGTTAGGGAGGACAGAGGGGCAAATTGCCAAAACAGTTGGCGACAATCCTTCTGCTATTCAGCAGTCGGGGTGGGGGAGAGATTCACACCATCCACTGACCCATCATGCTCCTTATCAGACAGGAGGTCAGGGAGAGGCTCAGTCCCCTCTTCCATTCCATAGTCTTTTGCTAGGAGCATGTTCACTTCAGACCTCTCAAAGTGAGGCTTGAGGCGGTTTACATGTAGGACCCGTAAAGGGTTCCTGGGAGACTGCAAGTCCACCAGATAGGTGACTTCACTCTTGCAATCCACCACCTCAAAAGGCCCTGTCCACTTGTCCTGGAGAGCACAAGGCTCTAAAGGGGCCATGACCCACATTTTTTGGCCAGGCTGAAACTCGATCAGAGTGGCATTCTAATCACACCAGTGTTTCATGTCCTCCTGGCTGGCTTCTAGATTTGCCTGACTGAGTTGTCTAAAGCGCTTAGTCTGGTTCTGGAAGGCCAGAATGTAGCTAAATACATCCTGGCGAGGTCTTCTGGGAGCTTTCTGCCAGAATTCTTTGACCAGACTCAGAGGTCTTCTTACAGGATGCCCATACAGGAGTTCAAAGGGACTGAACCCGAAGGACTTCTGTGGCACTTCTCTGTAGGCAAACAGTAGCCATGGTAAGAGGACGTCCCACTTACTCCTCGTGGGTTCTGCTTGACCCTTAATCATGCCCTTGAGGCTAATGCAGAAATACCAAGGTCCGGGGATCCCAGTTCCGGAGGAAATTGCCCAATTTATATATGACGTATTTCTTGCGGAGGTTGACTCAAGACACTGGACCTCTATGGTCTCAAAAAAGTACATGCATTCAGTTGTGAGTCAATTCACTCCTTCTCAATTAAATTTTAAAATGAAGAAAATCGATATAGATTAATAAATCCAAATTATTATTTTATTTGTTCAAACGAAAGGGTTCTGTTCCAGATAATCCAATCATTCAGGATTGTATCCTCTATTATTTCTTTCTTAACTTTTCAAACAAGGCGAACAGTCATAAAGCGAGTACGCTACAGGTCGATTCCGATTCTGGCATTTTACTCCGTCGACCTGTAGCGTACTCGCTTTCACCCTACTCGCCATTTGCAGACATTTGACCTACTGTGTTGTGCAGTGACTCTGAACAGTGAAACGTGAAGTTAATATGCTATGTTGCATCCTTGAACATTAAGCCTTGAGAAAGCCCTGGCCCGATATTGAGTCATAGGGTGAAACACGTGTCGGCTGTTCACTTCTGCTTCAAATATGACTGTTCGCCTTGTTTGAAAAGTTAAGAAAGAAATAATACAGGATACAATCCTGAATGATTGGATTATCTGAAACAGAACCCTTTCGTTTGAACAAATAAAATAATAATTTGGACTTATTAATCTATATCGATTTTCTTCATTTTAAAATTTAATTGAGAAGGAGTGAATTGAGTCACAACTGAATGCATGCCCTTGAGGGTCTTGTTGAATCTCTCAACCAGCCCATTACCTTGGGGGTGGTAAGGAGTGGTGAACTTATAGGTAACACCATGCTCCTGCCACAAGGACATCATATACTTAGATATGAAGATAGTACCCTGGTCAGATTTCACCTCTCTGGGGAACCTCACACGGGAAAAGATCCCCATCAACACCCGGCTCCCCACAGAGCCATTCATGGTTCTGAGAGGGAAAGCCTCGGGGTACGGGTGGCATGGTCCTCCAAGACCAGGATGAACCTGTTCCCCATGGCTGTCTTGGGATCCAGTGGCCCCCACAATCTCAATACCGACCCTCTCAAAGGGGGTGCTGACTACAGGGAAAGGTCAGAGAGGAACCTTACACTTATTCCCACTCTTACCACTTGATTGGAAAGTCTGGCAAGACGGACAATGAGTATCAGAGTTTTTGTACATTTGGGGGCAAAATAAGTGGGTGACAAGCCTTTCAAAGGTCTTGTCCTGCCCCAAATGTCTTGCCAAAGGCACATCATGAGCCAGACCCAGTAGGAAGGCTGTGAAGCGCTGGGTACCACCAGCACACGGGCTGACCCAGGCTCAGCAGCCTTTGGCTCACTATACAGCAGATCATTCTCCCAGTAAATCCAATGTGATCCAGACTGATCACCAGCTGCCTGGTTTGCAGCCTGCTGCCGCAAACCAACAAGAGAAGGTCATCCCTGCTGCTTCTTGCAGAATTCCTCCCTGGTGGGACTGCCTTCCTGCTGCCAAGAGGTCAGCTCAGGTAGGTCCCCCAGTTCAATCAAGTGCTCCCCTGTAGGCTCCAGGGCATCCCCTCAAGGTCGCCTCCTCCTGGACTGTGGAAACTTGGAGGCCCATTACCCGTTTCCCTTGCCACCTGCCTCTCCTCTTTCTGGCAGGTACCTGGGCAACTCTTTCAGGCTTCAGGTCCTCTTGATTTGCCCTTACCGGCTGCCATTGACCGAGTGGTCACACACGCCCACTCATTCAGACCCAACAATTCCAGATGAGACCTGTGTTCCACTGTTAGAAATGGGGGTTTTCTAGTTGGCAATGGCTGGCGCCAATGTCCAAATAGGGACCCTTCTTCCTAAGTCAGGGCAAGTGGGCTACCCCCTTTGACAACCCCTGCTCAACCCTGTGGTAATGTAGCAGTTAGGCCTATCTCAGAGGCAGTGTGTGAAGCATTTATGACCATGCACAATAAGGCAGTAACAACACCACAAAAGGACACAACTCAAGTAGGTATAGAAAAATAATATCTTTATCTAAGGTTTAACTCATGACTCTCAATGCGTTTTAACCAGCTACAATGCACGTAAACCAGTAGGGACTCAAATAAGGCAATAACGTATTCACCAGAACGTGACACTGACTGAGTTCAAGGCCGGGGCCTACGCGACCCGTTGCGCACCAGATACCTGCCGTTGAAAGGGGACCCAGCACGCAGCTTCTCGAAGAAGGGGAGACGGTGACAGGCAGACTCCCAGCAACCACAAGTCTTGGCTGCAGGGGTCCACAGTGTGCACCCACAATGATTCGGCCATTCGGGGACAGGCGGGCTCTCAGCGGCAGCAGCACGCGGCTGCGGTGGCCCGGGCTGGTGGTGGCGATGACTCTCGTCTTGCAGCTCTGTGGTGGGCTCACAGCGGCAGCAGCTCTCTCTTAGCTGCGGCGGCCCACAGGATGAAGGATGGTCTTGACCAGGCTGGCACAACGGTGGGCACTCAGTGGCTACAGCTCTCTCTTAGCTGCAGCGACCCACACAGATTCAGCGAAGGTTCCGAAGGTTCAAATTCAGGCGGGCTCCTAGCGGCGACAGCTCTCTCTTAGCTGCAGCGGCTCACACAGATTCAGCAAAGGTTCCGGAGGTTCAAATTCAGGCGGGCTCTCAGCGGCGGAAGCTCTCTCTTAGCTGCGGCGGCCCACACAGATTCAGCGAAGGTTCCGGAGGTTCAAATTCAGGCGGGCTCTCAGCGGCGACAGCTCTCTCTTAGCTGCAGCAGCCCACACAGATTCAGCGAAGGTTCCAGAGGTTCAAATTCAGGCGGGTTTTCAGCGGTGACAGCTCTGTCTTAGCTGCAGCGGCCCACACAGATTCAGCAAAGGTTCCCAGTCCGCGTTCCTCACAGTAGAACTAGAGGTTCCGGATTGCTCGACAGAGGCCTCACCTGCAAGCAGAATTCCTCGCATAGGAATTCCGACGGCTACCGGGGTGAAGTCTAATGTCCCTGAGATTTCATCAGGAGGCACTCTCGATTCAGGCCCTCGGGTAGTTTCTTCAGCGAGCTTGGTGAAAGTTTGAAAAGTCCTTTCCTCTGCTCACTCGGACAGAGTTTCGTCTTGACATCCAGAAGGAACACACCCGGACAAGGCCCCAGCGCAGCATTTTATACCTAAAAAGTCCTCGTTCTCCAAAGCAACAAATCACTAAATCCAGTCAGAACCAGTTTGGTGGGTTTGGGGAGCACTTGGTTTACGAGGCATCATCCTGCCCTTTCAGAATGCGGGGGTCTGCTATCAGACGCCCAGTGGGGGGTGGAGCCATCATTCACCTTGCCAGGCACGGCCTTGCTCAGATCAAAGAGTCACCCCTCCCCATGCTCTGAATACCGATCTCTCTCTCCAGCCAGGTCTGACCCAGCTGGCCCTGCTGCTCCAAAACCAGACAGCCAATATACATACTAGCAAAGCCTACAGGAAAGCTCAGTCAAGAAAATACCGCATTTCCAGAAGAGGCATTTTCGAACATGGGATATATAAATGTTTCTTACTAAAAGGTGTATCTCAATGTCCCGCGCATAAACATATCAAACTCGAAGTTCCTATCAGGTTCTGGGGGTCTGATAGGATTATAGAAGGTAATTCTCAACCCGCCCATTCTGGCCTATGAGAACAGATAGCTTCACAATAGTAACAGTGAAATGGAGGGTAACTCACTATTAGAAGATGCTACACAGACCTAGGCATTATGGTTATCCTAATTCATACAGTCACCTTTACACAGGGAGCATTCGCACTGTGGCACTGATTAGCAGTGGCACAGCGCCCAGAGCATCTAAATCCAGCCAACATAAAAGATAGGAAGCAAAAAGAGGAAGGGAGACCCACGCCAATGATGCCAGGTCTAACATCCACCTTAACCCAAAGGGAACTCTTCAGGTCGTTGTCAGGCAGACAGTCAACAGGCATGGCTGGCCTCACAACTACTTTCCAGTTACCTGAGACCCCCTCCCACTCAAAGGGAACCTGTGCCACTTTGCAGAGACACTCTGAGTTGTCAGCTGCAGCTAGTGGGTGAAGTACATTGGGGATCTCCTACTCTTCAGACACCAGACGACAACTGACAGCTGTCACACTGGCTCCAGTGTATTTCAGAGCTTCCACCCAAAGGGCATTGACGGTCACCCACTGCCGTATTTCTTAGTGTTTGCGGGCAGGTGGGTCCTTTGGACCATCTCGCTGTCCCCAAGTGAGACAAGGGTCAGCTCAGCTGACTTCCACCCTTCCTGTGGGTACAACTCCTCTCCCAATGCTACACTGGCCAACCCAAGGGACGTATCACCAGTAGGTGTGGGTGTAACCTTGGGACACTTAGGGTCCTGAATAAAGTGACCCACATGATCACAAGCAAAAAATTTGCGGGGACCTGTTTCTGCAGGCTTCCATGTAGAGACCCATGGTTTCTTCCAACCGGGGAGCTGGGAACTTTTCCCTTGGGAACTAGATTGGGCCCTTTCTGGAGCTCCTTCTGTTTACCCTTGTCCCCCCACTCTGCTGCTGGGGACGCTGCCCACCCTTGGCTGTCTCCCACATACCCCTTGTGGACCATGGTGCTGACCCAGCGGTCCTCCTCCACAGCAAGCTTCCTGGGGTCAGTCCGCTTACTGTCGATCAACTGCTGACGTAGCTCTGAAAAACTATTAGCAGACAAGTGCTCCCATGCCATCAAATCATAGAGCCCCTGAAAATCACTTACCTGATTACCCTTCACCCAACCATCCAGTGCTCTGCAAAAGGAAGCAACATACTCAACCCAAGTGTGAGATTCAAGTTTCTTACAGGCCCTGACCTTCTGTCTACACAGTTCTGGAGTCAACCCATACCTTTTGATCAAAGCCTGCTTCATGGGAGTATAAATCACGTTATCCTCCTCAGGTAAAGCTAGCAAGGTGTCCTTCCCCTCTGCAGTGAAGTGGCTCCACAACCTGCTCCCCCATCTCTTTCAGGCACTCAGGTTTCAGGTTTTAATGTCTTTATTTCGATAATAAAATCATAAAAGACAGCAGAAATTACGCAAACAGTTTGGGCCATGCTTTACAATCACCATATACTGTCCAGTTTACAAATATTTTTACACACAATAAAAACTATACATTAAAAAAAAAAATCCTTGTTAAACATCCCATTTGTATTTAGACGATCCGTTTATGTATTTTTTAAAAACATAAAATTAATAGATAAAAACCATCTTAAAATACTATACAATATCCATCTTTGGATAGAATGTTTTAAATACGAATCGTATGAGCAGTCATTACTAACTATGTATTGGCTCTAATGATCCAAACCCAGCCAAGGAATTTCGCTGTGCTCACCACAAACAACTCTGAGGTATTGGTCTTCAATGCCCGAATGGCCTCCGCGGATCTACTACAAGTAAGGCGTTGAAACAGAGGTTTTATCCATTTTCTACGTGGGTCTTGGTACATGGGGCAGGCAAATAAGAGGTGACCCTCAGTCTCCTTATGACCAGGACACCATTGACAAAATTCGGTTACTCCAGTACCCCAATGTTTAGTGAATGAATTCAAGGGCAAAGATCCCACCCGAAACTGATGGTAGAGTTTCTTGTCGAGCGGCCTGGTAATTATATCCCAGTAGTTCTCACGGGAAGGATCCAACTTGTTAGCCAGGAACCTTCCTGTTAGACTTGTGGAACTAGAAGCAGACACTAAGGTTTGTCGAACTGAGGCCCAGTATAATGCTTTAAATTCTTGTTTGGAGGGAAACACATTGGTTCCTGGAGACATCCACAGCTGTTCCAATCCCATTTCAACCAAAATGGTTCTAACCGTGCGTAGCCATGGAATTCTCCCGGATCCCTCAATGGACCTAACTTCGCCAAGTTCATTAGCAAATATGGCAAGGTCAGGAGAAGACCAAATCCGTCTCCAAAAGGCAACCAATCTGAACCTCGCCATCTCTTTTATTGGATTACATCCTAAATCCAAACAAAGGGGTATAGATGGAGTTGATTGCGGTAGCCCCACTAGATTCCGCAAGAACTTGCACTGTGCTTTAAACAGGCTAGAAAGATCCATATACGCCCAGAGATCCGCTCCATATAGAATAGCAGCGTTAATCTTTGCGTCATAGATTTTTAGCGCTGGGTGCACACGTTTAGTGATGGATCTCTTTTGTTCCCTAAGGAGACAGCCAGTTAAGCGGGCCAGTTTAAGCTGCTGTTCGACTACCTGCTCCTTCCATCGCAGGCGAAAGTCTAGGGTAACCCCTAGGTAGGACATATGATCTACTTGTTCCAAGTTAGCCCCACCCATCCTTAGCGAGCTCCGAACCAAAATGTTCTTAGTAAAAACCATAAACTTAGTTTTGCCCACGTTTACCTTCAAATCGTTGATGACACAAAACTCCTCAAAGCAGTTCAGAGCCCGCTGTAAACCGCTTCTGGTCTTAGAGAGGAGCAGAGTGTCGTCAGCGAAGATAAGCATGGGGAACTTCTTCCCAGCCAGGGAGGGAGCGTCAGTTGGGAAGGTCTTGAAAAAGTTTACTACCTGGTCAATGAATAACAGGAAGAGTGTGGGCGCCAGGACACATCCCTGACGAACCCCACGTGTTACTGGGAAGCTGTTCGTCACTTGTCCTTGACCGCCCCACCGAACCCTAGCAAAATTGTCCTCATGCAATTTAACAATTAAATCCAGTAGTTCCAAGGGTAAACCCAAGTCTCTTAAGACGCGCCACAGTTTAGCCCTCGGGACCATGTCAAAAGCCACTTTTAGATCAATAAAAGCAGCGAAAAATTTTCCCCCGCCTAACAGCACCACCTTCCAGTAAATTAGACAAAATCTAAACACCTGGTCGATGGTGCTGATACCGGATCTAAAGCCTGCTTGCATGGGAGACAAAATGCCCTCGGAGACCATCCAACCCTGAACTCTACCTAAGATCATTCGTGCAATGACCTTTTGGAGAGAATCAATAAGGCTGATCGGGCGATAATTGCCCGGATTGGACCGATCCCCTTTTTTGTGGATTGGAAGGATCTCAGCCCCCTTCCAGCTCTTTGGGATTCTGGCTCCTTTGGCAATTGCATTAGCTAACCTGGTAATATACGGTACCCAAAGTTCTTGGTTGGATTTAAACAAATCAGCAGGGATTAGGTCCATCCCTGGTGCTTTCCCCCGCTGAGTCAAACCCAGGGCCAATTCAGTTTCTTGTTCTGTGAAGATCAGGACCCCACCTTGATCAAACAGTGTGTACTCATTACTTAGCATGGTGGAGGATTCCGAGATCTCAGACCTAAATTGGGCAGCATAAAAATCCACCCAAGTTCCGGGGGAGACGTGATTTGTAGGTGTTTGCGAATCTGGGTCTCTGCCCCACTTTACCAGTTCCCAGAATTTAGTCTGGTTATTGGATGTCGATGCATCCAGAAGATCGGACCAATGCCTGTCTTCCCACTCTCTTTTAGCATCCCACTGGGTTTTTTTATACAGTACCCTAGCTAACTTGACATCACTCATAACCCGAGACTTGACCGCCTTAACTAATTGGCTATAGGCCTCCCTGCATTTCCCGTTGTACCATTTCTGACGGGAACCAAGTTTTTTTGACGGGCCTTCCAAGCATGGACTAGATAAAAGAGATTTAAGCTGTTCAGAACAACATTCGTGAGTCTCGGTTACATAATCGGGGCCAACCCCCTCAAACACAGTGGGCATGAGTTCGTTCACAGTGTTGGAGACCAAATTTTTAATACTTTCAAGGAGGGTGGCATCACCCACTAACCTAGACCATTTCAGCCTTCTTCTGTCATTGGTCAGGGTGAGATCTCCTGTCCTAAGAGTATCTGGATTCCTCAATCTATTAGAGCCCAGGGACCTTAAACTAAGCGACAAGGGATTGTGGTCGCTTTCTGGGCGGGATACCACTTCCATGTCGATCATATATTGCCAGAGTTCCAACTTTAGCAAAATATAATCTATGCGGCTTTTCCTTAAACCATTATCATAGGTATCGCAGGCACATTGATCTGATAAGGAGCGGCCATTAACTGCCCTTAAGCCCCTGTTCAAACATAGGGCCATCCAGTTCAAAGCTGCCTCAGTCCCTTTGGCGATTTTATCAATTGATAAGTCCGGAATATTCCAGACTACATCCTCTGTGGACCCCCAACTGTCCCCAGCTGCCTGAAGCGGCTCAAAGGTGCAGTTCAAATCGCCCGCTAGGACAAAAAAATTATCACTTCCTAACCTATCGAGATACCTATCCACTACATCGACAATACCAGGGCAGCGGCCTCCAGGTAGGCCTCGTGCATAGATGTTAATAATAATCAGATCCCGATGGGCAGCTTTACTCAACTTAATACCCAAGAGGTCTTGATGTTCTACAAATATTTCAGACAGATGGACTCCCAAGGTTTGCTTCACCCAGATCAATAGGCCCCCTGAAGCACGCCCTTTGCTACCACTGATTGCAGGTTTGGAAAAATTAATAAACCCAACCCTGTGGATTGGGACCGTTGCCCAAGTTTCCTGAAGTAATATAATATCAAAAGTATCTATAAATTCCAACCACTCCTCTGAGTGTAGCCGGCCCTTGATCCCAGCCACATTCCAGGAAGCTACCTTTAAAATATCGTGTGGAGTTGTTACATTACTTTTATATGATTGAATCATTGGCACAGTGGGGGCTGGGTTCTCCACTACCTTCAGAGGTTCAGCCCGTGTCTCGAGTCTAGGAGTCATACAAGCACTATCCACCCCCACAATTTCCTCTAAAATATCCTCAGCAGTTGCTTCAACCGTCCCCCCCCATAAGATTTAACATTGGACCCCCCTCGTCGACATACCCCATTGAAGATTCCACCCTTTCAGGCCTAGATATTACATTCCTGTGACTCTCAACAGTGCTGTGCACCTTACTTGGTAAATGTAGTCAATCGACAGCCTCAAGGTCGGAAAGGGGGCCATAACGATTGAAAAGTTGAGGATGTTGGGAGTGGTAAGGTGTTCTCACAATTGAGCGCCTCCTGTCTAATAATCTCTTAGGATGGGGGCCTGGTATGAGTTTAGAATGTCTTTCGGGATAAAAATAAGCAAGGTCCAGTGTTTGTACATCCCCCATTCTTGCAAACCTTGCTTCCCTTCGAATGGACTCTACCACCCAGGGATCCTTAAACGATACCAAAATGCAATCACCCTCTAAGTCTTTGGTCCCAAAACCCACCCAATCTACTCTCCTCACTAATAGGATTTCGGTTGAAGTAGATGGCGGGAGGGGGCGATTTTTATTCAGCCAGAATACTACTTTATTACGTAAGTCCCTGTCTGTCTCTTTAACACCCTCCTTAACGGGTGCTGCCCCAGTTAACACAATGGTATATTGGTTTGCTTCTGGTGGTAGGTCAGTACGGAGGTGAGCACCCTTAACAATGTTTCCCCCAGTATGGATTGTGGGATTACCAATAGTAGCTGGTTTCCCTAAAGAAGGCTGGGATGGGGTGCTGTGTACAACATTTGCCCTGTCATCCGCCCTGCCAGTTTGAGCTCGTTGCGCTGTTATCATAGAGGTGGCTTTACTGGATTCCTGCACCAGGGTGCCTGCACCAACAGTGCTAACTATTTCCCTGAAACCCACCTGTGCTGTAGACTTTGTTGCTACAACCCCCGTTACTTTACCAAGGCTCACATTGTCTGTACTCTTAATTGGGTTTGCCTGAGAGGTAGAAGCCCCCACTACTATGGAGGGAGCAGATAGCTTCTGGAGTAGGCGCATGTTCATATTCGCGACAGACTCCAAAGCATCAATTTTGATGGACATCAACCTGGTTTGCTCCAAGACGGGGAGCAGGAGGGTTTTAAACATGGCCTCCATTTTTACCAACAGGATTTTGTCGCTGTTAAGACAAGTAGGGCAAGGATCTGATGAACCAATAGAAGTTAGAGTGGGGCACAATACGTTGGGAAGTACCGGGGGGGGTTGTGTAGCAGTGTGTAGCTGCAAACCAGCTGCACCGGTACTATTAGAAACATTTGGTTTAGACTGCTTCTGTACTCTCCCCCCATGTTTGCTCTGAATATTTTCCCTTTTACAGATTTTTTTTCTAAAGGAGTCAAACGCTTCCGGTGGATTCGACACCAAATTATTAATTGTGTCCACTCTATCTATGCCACTAACATGGGCCCCGCTATGCTGGGTGACATCTGAACTCAAGTCAAAATTGTCTGACGAGTGTAGAGAACCCACCCCTTCTCCCTCAACATGCATTAGTGCCTCTGTCGTTAGTAAATGTAGATGATTAGACGGGACTTGAGCCGCAGGGCTAGAAATTGTAGCAAGGGCACCTAAGGAGGAACGCTTACCACTGACTAAGTCTAGGGAAAGCCTTTTTTCGGACATTGCTATTTCTTTTTCTAGAATCCCAGTTGCTCGAGTTATAAAAGCATCAAGCGGACCAGAAACTATTCCCTTGGAAGTTTGCAGTTGGACTGTACGGTCTTTGCCTGACCTTAGAGGCATGTTAGGATGTGTAGAAACAAGCAATACCTATGACAAACCCCAATCTGGAATAATAGGTGGATGCCTTCTGTGATAAAAAACACAATGGAATGTAGCAAAAGGCCGATAATTGTGGACAAGCTCAACCTCGTCCAATCGCAGGCGGGCACAGACTAGACCCAGACTAGTCCTGGACTAATCCCATGTACTCAACGTTGACTTTATTAACAAGATAGACAGACAATGGTCATTAGCTGCTCTGTCTTTATGATCTTTAGATGGCATAACAAGAGTCAAGAAAAGCAAATTGTCGTAGAGAGGCCGACTGCCACAGAACTCAACAAATAATCAGCAGGGGAAACTGGGTTAGCAACCAGGAGTGGTACCAAAAAACCGTTAAGAAGCAAAGTCCACAGTACCTTGAGGAGACCGATGATGGTATAGCACAACTTAGAGGGGTAGCCCCGCCCCGTCCAACTCCGGTCAGTGACGGGCAAGGACGGGCCCGCCCTTGGCCCGGGCTTCGCCCGGGCGCTGCCCGCGCGCGTCCCGCGCTGCGTGAAGCCTGCAGGGTTTATGAGTAGCCCGGGCGCTGCCTGATGTCATCAGCGGCAGGCGCCCGGAGCTGAGGATGCTGGGGCTTGTGGTCTCCAAGCCGTTTACCTCACGGCGGTGCAGGGAGGCTCCCGGTCCCGATTTTCAGCAAGCGGCCAAAGCGACTCTCCCCTCAGAAGCCGTTCCCCTCACGGCGAGCCTTCGTTGAGTAGGTGCAGGTAATTTTGAAAAGCTCGTCCCGCGCTGCGTGAAGCCTGCAGGGTTTATGAGTAGCCCGGGCGCTGCCTGATGTCGTCAGCGGCAGGCGCCCGGAGCTGAGGATGCTGGGGCTTGTGGTCTCCAAGCCGTTTACCTCACGGCGGTGCAGGGAGGCTCCCGGTCCCGATTTTCAGCAAGCGGCCAAAGCGACTCTCCCCTCAGAAGCCGTTCCCCTCACGGCGAGCCTTCGTTGAGTAGGTGCAGGTAATTTTGAAAAGCGCGTCCCGCGCTGCGTGAAGCCTGCAGGGTTTATGAGTAGCCCGGGCGCTGCCTGATGTCGTCAGCGGCAGGCGCCCGGAGCTGAGGATGCTGGGGCTTGTGGTCTCCAAGCCGTTTACCTGACGGCGGTGCAGGGAGGCTCCCGGTCCCGATTTTCAGCAAGCGGCCAAAGCGACTCTCCCCTCAGAAGCCGTTCCCCTCACGGCGAGCCTTCGTTGAGTAGGTGCAGGTAATTTTGAAAAGCGCGTCCCGCGCTGCGTGAAGCCTGCAGGGTTTATGAGTAGCCCGGGCGCTGCCTGATGTCGTCAGCGGCAGGCGCCCGGAGCTGAGGATGCTGGGGCTTGTGGTCTCCAAGCCGTTTACCTCACGGCGGTGCAGGGAGGCTCCCGGTCCCGATTTTCAGCAAGCGGCCAAAGCGACTCTCCCCTCAGAAGCCGTTCCCCTCACGGCGAGCCTTCGTTGAGTAGGTGCAGGTAATTTTGAAAAGCGCGTCCCGCGCTGCGTGAAGCCTGCAGGGTTTATGAGTAGCCCGGGCGCTGCCTGATGTCGTCAGCGGCAGGCGCCCGGAGCTGAGGATGCTGGGGCTTGTGGTCTCCAAGCCGTTTACCTCATGGTGGTGCAGGGAGGCTCCCGGTCCCGATTTTCAGCAAGCGGCCAAAGCGACTCTCCCCTCAGAAGCCGTTCCCCTCACGGCGAGCCTTCGTTGAGTAGGTGCAGGTAATTTTGAAAAGCGCGTCAGGCACTCTGTGGGACCGCATTGCTACCTCACACCCCTTGAACCACTGACCAGTGTCATCACCTATCACAAAATCTTTGATCACCTCTTTAGGAATAAGCACCCTTCCTTCCACATGCATTGACGACAAGCTGCCACCATTGGAATTGGACTCCACATGCTTGGATTTTATGTCCAGCTCCTTCAAACTTCTCTCATGCTCTAGGAGCATCTTCATTTCCTCCATGGCAAGTTTCAGCCTCTCTAATTCTAATTTATTGTTCTCTATGTCACTCTCTCTCCACAGCTTGAGCTTTGCAAGCTCCAACTCATGCACTCTGCTTCTCTGTCTGTCCTCTACCTCCTCTGGAGACAACCCCTTTGAAGATACACTGCTGCCCTCCTTGGAGGGCACCCTCCCTCCATTCAGGACCAATAGCTCATTCTGCTGCCCATCTAAATCCCCTGTCTCCACCACAGGATCCTCAGCACGCCTACTCGCATTCCTTGATTCCAAGCAGGCCATCAGTGCCTTTTGGTATTTCTCCTTTCTGGTGAGGCCTCTCACTGGAATTTTAAATTTCTCTCAGAGTGATTTTAGCTGTGGCACAGTGTAGGATTCCACCCTTTCCTCTTTAAAAATCAAAATCCACAGATGCCATTGATGCTGGTTTTGTCATGGTGAAAATTGGCAGGCCACAAGTGATAGAAAAGTCCAAAAAGGAAACGTTGACCAAATAGTATGTGATTGCGTAATGGTCTGCACTGTACTAGTAGTGTACACCAATCACTGTATGATAGGCACAAATGCAAGTCCTAATCCTCACCGCTGACCCCTGATGTTAGAAATGGGGTCTCTAGTTGGCAATAGTTTGCACCTTTTTCCAAGTAGGGACACTTGCTTCTAGTCAGGGTAAGGGAGAGTTACACCCTTAGACATCCCCTGCTCACCCCCTTTGTAGCTTGGCACGAGCAGACATGCTTATCTCACATAAAGCAATACAGTAAAATCACTACAAATGGACACCACACCAGTTTAAAAGAATAGGAAATCTTTATATAAACAAATCTAGGCCAAAACGACAAAAATCCACTATATATATATATATATCAAGATATCATCAAAAATAGGTTATTCACAGAAATATGACTTGTAAAAACAAATAGCTCCACTTGGGGCTATTATGACATCATGACAAATGAAAAATCCTAAAGTACGGCGCCAACCACGAGGTGTGCTGTGTCGGGCCCGGAGTCACACAGACCCCACCCAAAGAACAGTACCTTGGCAAATTATGAAAATAAAAACGGCGCACAGCTTCGATTCCTTACGACCCAAGGGGAGGTGGAGCATCTGTACCTTACTGCAATGCAGGGGAGGTGAGGCGTCGGTTCCTTACTGTTGTCGGGGAGGTGATGTCGTGCAGCAGCAAGGCGTCGGTTCCTTATGACGGTGCGGTGTCGATGGATTCGGGAGATCACCCACGTCAGGTATCGGCTCCGCGATGTTGAAGCACTGGCGTTGGTGAGGTCGGAGCTGCAGTGCAAGTCGGGGTGGTGCGTTACGATCGGTGCCCTCAGCTTCGGTGCAGGTAGTAGCCTCGGTGATGGCATCAGAGGCGATACAGTGCAGCTTCTGCAGGCATCGAGGCTGTGATACAAGTCTGGAAGGTGCATCACGACACATCACGAGCGGTGCCCACGGCTTCGTTGCAGCTCACATCATCGCTTGCCGGCATCGGTGTTGCTTTTTCCCTCTGTGGCAGCTGAAACAGTAGTTCCAGGTGCAGGAGGAGAGAGGAAGTGAAGTCTTTGTGTCCCTGAGACTTCAGAACAGGAGGCACGCTCCAAACCAAGCCCTTGGATATCTTCTTCAAGCAGGATATACAGCACAGTTCAGTCTTTGTCCTCTCCTTGGCAGAAACAGCCACTGCAGGCCAACCCAGCAAAGCATCCACAGAGCAATAAGGCAGTACTCCTCGTTACAGCTTCACCAGCTTTTCTCCTTGGCAAAGGTTCGTTTTGAGTCCAGAAGTACTCTAAAGTTCTGGGCCCAAATATTTATACCACATTTTCCTTTGTTCTCTTGTGGCAAACAGTATCTCAGCTCAGTCCAAACAAATTCTGTCCTCTCTGGTCCAGCTTCTTGGCAGGAGGTGGTGACAACATTGTGCACAGGAGACAGGGCCTATTCAGGTGCAAGGAAATCTCCTCCCAGTACACTAAATACAGCCCAGGTCTATTCAGCTCAGCTCTGAGTCATCCAGGGAAGGCAGGACACATCTGAAACCCCCCCGAGTGACTGTCTACAGTACATGCACATCCCCAACTCCTGTCACTCCAAAACCAGACAGTCAGTACACAACCCAGCAGAGAAACATAGGATGGCTAAGCAAGAAAATTCCCACTTTCTAAAAGTGTCATTTTCAAACACAAAATTTAAAAACCATCTTTACTAAAAATGTGTTCGTAAATTCTGAGTTTGGAGAGCCGAAACTCAATTTCTCTATCTTGTCCCAATGCAAAGTTATACTTGTAAGATGTTAAACAGAAACTCCCAAGTTACTCTATGGGAAAGAAAGCCTTTCAATAGGGAAAAAAGAAATGCACAGTATTTCACTCTCAGAACAATTCACACACATGAGTACATGTGCTACCTTTAACATACACTGCACCCTGCTCATGGAGGTACCTTGGGCCTACTTGAGGGGTGTCTTACAGGTAAGAAAAGGGAAGGTTAGGACCTGGCAATTGGGTGCACTTGCCAGGTCGACATGGCAATTTAAAACTGCTCACAGATACTGCAGTGCAGGTCTGAGAACCCTTTGAAAGGCGCCTTGGGTGGGTGGCACAATCAGTGCTGTAGTTCCACTAGCAGCATTTGATTTACAGGCCCTGGGCACACACAGTGCATCATACTAGGGACTTACTAGTAAATCAAATAAGCCAATCAGGGAAACACCAATCCATAACACAATTGACATAGAGAGCGCTTGCACTTTGGCACTGATCAACAGTGGCAAAGTGCCCAAAGCATCTAGACCAGCAAAACAAAACCCAGCACACAGCAAAAAAAACTAGAGGCATAGGCCAAAAAGACAGGGGGAACCACACCAAGGATGCCAGGCCTAACAGAATGCCTCAGACTTTTTAGTGAACTTCTGGAAATAAATACCTGTACCATATAAATCTCCACTCAAATTGTTAATAGCACTACATGCCAGCTCTTTAATGTCAGCATGTGCACATAATTCCACAGTTAAACAATGTAATGTAAACATACAGTTTTGCTTTTCGCACATATTGTGGCAACAGGACTTTGATTTAAGCCAGATCCTATTTGTAACATTTGATTGCAACTCAATCAAGTTGCGGTCAATCACCTCCTTGTTTAAATAAAGTACTGTTTGCACTTAAAGTTTTGCTAGTAGTTAAACTGTGCACATGTCAATGTTACCATACTGAATCAGACTTGTCTCCAAGATCATTCTGTTTATATTTTATAGATGTACATATATACATACAGACAATGTATGCTGTAAACGTTTGTGAACCCTTTACAAATTACTTTCTTTTGTACAAAAAGATCAAGCAGTTTATAGAGTAATTTGAGGACCAGTCTCTTGGATCATGTAATCAGTGATGTCATCAATGATGTAAATTGAGATGTCATCAATGATGTAATTTAAAAGGTCACGAGTGATGTAATATACGAGGTTATAAGCTCTGCATCGTGGGGGGACATAACATGAATTTTAGTTATTTTTATTTGTTAAGCATTAGTGTTTAACTCATTTCAACACCTGACTATAACATTACAGTAAAATTAGTTTTTTAATGAATTTCTAGTGTCTATTAATATAGCCTTATAGCCCGCCGTAGCGGGCTATACCGGCTGTTAAAGGCCCGCTGCAGCGTTAAAGGCCCGAGCCGAAGGCGAGGGACTTTAACAAAGCAGAGGGACTTTAAAAGCCGGTATAGCCCTGCTACGAAGGGCTATAAGGCTATTAGAACATTCTGCCACTAGAGGGTAGAATGTTCTAACAAAACAAAGCCTTCAGGGAGCGCGAGGGATAAGATAAGATCTTATTATCATACCTAACTATAAGATCACTTTAACCTTTGTTTTTTTCAGTGAGTTTCTGTTTTTTTTTTAAAGTCATGGATGATCATATTACCATACCTGACTATATTGTGTTAATAACCTTTGCTTTTTTCAGTGAATTTCTAGTTTTTTAAAACATATTCAGCCAACTCCTCCACTGCACTCAGCCTTTGGCCATTCATAACCTATATGTTGGCACGGAGTCACCCCACTACAGCCTGCTGTCCATGGTCACTTTGCTGCCCTGCTCCCTGCTTGCCCTCTATTCTCCATCTGTATGCTCCTGCCCCCACCTCCTGCCTTCCACAGTCAGCTTGCTGTCTCTGTCATGCCAACCTCCCCTCTGTGGTCAGCTTGCTACCCCTGCTGCACACCTCCTACCCTCCATTCTCCATGAGCATGTCCCAGCACCTCCCTTTCTGCCCTCCATGCTCCATTGTGCTGACACCCATGCAGGCCTGCTTGCTGTGGTGAGATTGCTGTCTCCCATTGCCGTGCCATCGCTGTGGGGGACTCCATTGCCCAGAATCCTGTAGTCTCCCAGGAGGGAGGAGCCACGCTGTTGCCGGGCACTTAAAAAGTGCTTGTGACACCCACTGCACAAGACACTTTGCCTTGCCATCGCTGTGGGGGAATCCATTGCCCAGAATCCTGTACTCTCCCAGGAGGGAGGAGCCACGCTGCTTCTGGGCACTTAAAAAGCACTTGTGACACCCGCTGCGTGGGACGCTTTGCCTTGCCATTGCTGAGGGGGACTCCATTGCCCAGAATCCTGAACTCTCCCAGGAGGGAGGAGCCACGCTGCTGCCGGGCGCTTAAAAAGCGCTTGTGACACCCACTGCGCGGGACGCGCCCGGGCGAAGCCCAGGCCAAGGGCGGGCCCGTTCTTGCCCGTCAGTGACAGGAAGAGACAGGACATGGTCATCTTCGTTGAATTTTTGTGGACAGCATACAGCAAGAACAGCCTACAGTCACCATATTACCAGGTTTGATCCTCTGTGCTGTTTTTCGTGGAAAACCCTGTCCGCTCACAATTCACGTGCTCATAGACTCTGTTTGTATAGAGACTAAAGTTTTTACATTGTCTGATAACAGCTAGTTCTTAATGTACTGAGAAGTTGAGCGGTTGTTCCTCTGTATTGTTAAACGCATTGAGCATGGGGAAAAGGAAACTATTGGAGGAGAGTGAAGGAGGGGGGGGCAGGGGAGCTGCCGGTAGGGATAACAGGGGCAAGAAGGCCGAAAGACCAAAATCCTAACACAGAAACAGATCCATTTAGGAAGTAGTTGTGTCCTAAATAGAATAGACACATTAGCGAATGTGAGGGCATTTTAGAGGGTGACACATCTGTACCGGCTATAACTACCGAATTACCCAAAGGCCCCTTATGCATATCAAATCATAGCCCTGGTCATCAGCTAACTATCCCTGCAATGTTTCACAAGCCGGCTGGAGGTGGCAGCCCAGTAGCCAGACAGAGGGAGATTACTGATACGGGGAGGGTAGTCTGGCTCTCGATAAGAATACAAGCGATAACTTTCAGCTACTGGGTGTTGCAGTCGTTTGCTCTAATAGGTTTTCCCCCCTGGCAGATACTTTGGCACACCCTTGGGCGGGAGATGGTCTGGACTTTTCGTTGCGAATCCCCCCCCTCTCCACCTGTTCTCCCCACCCCTGAGCTTACCTCACGGCTTAGTATTGACCTACTCATGGATCCACAGGGAATGCATTCTGTTGTTAACGAACTGAGGGCGGAAATAACATCTATGCGCTCAATGATTGTGGAACTAACTTCCATGGTCAAACTGTTGATACAAAGGGCACCTACCTACTCAGAGGCCATCAAAACCAACTTACCTCAGGATAACCTGCCCAGAAAGTTAATTTCTTATAAATCTGGTCCTGAAATTATGGGCTTATCTAGTGCGATTCTCCCCCAATTGCGCCGCCGGTCTAAGTCAGGTGCAGAAACAATCCCTAGCGCTAGGCGAGGACATCGAAATGTGTCCAATTCTAAACTAGATCCAGCATTAGCAGTTAATAGTCGTCCCTCCCATTAAATACAGGAAATTCCCCACACAATTTTCTTGAGCGTAGACTCATCATGCCCAATTTTAACTTGTCTCAGGATGCTACAATCTATATGGTAAATGTGCCAAAATACGTTTCCTCCAATAACACAGAAAGCGCAGATTCCCTTACTAATAAAGCAATACACTGGATCTGTCATGTGAGGGGCTGTCGCTCGGTTATCCGCGAAGATATTATCAGTGCTAGAAGGCTCACTTCACGAACCGATCCACTAGATTGCATTGAGTTAAAGCTCAAAGGACAAGTTCTTGTAGAAAACATGCTAGCATTGGAATTTCGTACATCGTCCCCGGACCACTCTTCCATCCAATTTAGGCGCTTCCCACTCACAAACAGTTATGGTCATTCTTCCGGGCAACAACACCCCCTTCATGTAGGGTCTTCCACTTTGGAAGCCAACGATTGACTCCTGAGCAAGACTAATAGAGATCTGGAGTCCCAGGAGGTTGTTTTAGCAAATAGAGAATCCTTGTCCTTACCCCTTCTAATCACTTGAAATCAACCTCCATTAGCGAGTTACAGCCACATAACGCAGTGGTAACACTAGATCCGCTGCCAGATTTGGGCAGGGTTCACAGACTAGCTTCAATGACAAAAGTCCAGGCTGCGTTCCTCCTGTAAGCCTGTCTGTGCTTTCCTGGAACATAGCTGGATCGAGTATTAAGATCACATCCACCGATTGGCATACTTTTATGGATCAACATGATATTTGCCTACTACAAGAAACCTGGACGGTGGACCCTTGCTTCCAAGCAGGCTACTTAAATTATAATATGCCAGCTGTTAGGGGGGAAATGGACGTGCTTCGGGGAGCTAAATAATCTGGGTACGCCAAGAACTTGGTTTTGTTGTCTAGACACTTGAATCTCATAGTAAGGATATTCTAGTAATTAGAGTACAGTGGGGCCCAAGGGAGACCATTGACATTTACAACATCTATGCTAGAGGTACAAATGGTAAAAAATTGGAAGTTTTAGCAGCTCTCGATTGTTAACTAGACCAATACTCTCGGGTCAGGAATGTAATAATTGCGGGTGACTTTAATGTAACCTTTGAGCCCCTTACAAATGAGAAATATAATATCACTGATGAGGAAGACGACCAGCGGGGAATCCCTAAATTAGATCTACCTCCCATAAAAAAAAGGACAGAGGTGGCGATCCAATTAAATTCCATCTGCCTGGAAAAAGGGCTAAGGGCGGCAAATGGTAGATCCCTATCTGACAGACACGGGGCTTGTACATTTAATAATGGCCTAAGCTCTAGCCTCATTGATTATCTATTGATAAATTTCCAATTATGGTTTGTGCTAAGGGACATGGTGGTCAGAGAGAGGATCGCGAGCGACCACAACCCCCTGTGTTCACTTTTTAATTTATCAACAAAGGAAGTTCCTAATTTCGTCGACAGCGTAGTTGTTACCCAGGACGTGGTCCCCACAACTGATATGAGACGCTTAAAATGGGTAAACCTACTTAAGAACTTTGACGCTCTTGTAAAAATTTCCCTAGACACTAATAGTGCTTTAACCACACTAGAAGCTCTCCTTTCTAATTCAGCATCCCCTGAGTCTATAATAGAATTCCATGAAGAATTTTTTATCCAACTTCACACCCACTTCTTTAGGCATTCCAAGACCAGGAGCAATAACCTGAGAAACGTTTTAAAATGGTTTAATGCTGAATGTAAGGAGGCATGTAAGTCCCTTGGGAGTGCAATCAGAGAAGGGGACCCCGTTAAAGTACGCATGGCTAGACAAACCTACAAGAAAGCGCAACATAAGGCCAAGAAAAATTGAAACGAGAAGAGATGGTTGGACCTCAAACGTGCCTATGAAAGTAAAAATTCCAAAGAGTTCTGGGATGCTGTAAAATGGGGCAGAGGTGGACGGCCAACTGAACCAATAAAGCGTGTAAGCCAGGACCATTGGGTAAGCCATTTCAAACCCCAATATGCTTGTAGCCCAGAGGAAAGCAAAACGGCTGAGCTTTTATATTCTTATTTTTGTGGCCCCGCATTCAGCGAGACCGATGTTAGCCTTGCACTGAGAGGTGCAACTGGAGGTAAAGCACCGTGTCCTGACGGAATCCCAGCAGACATATTTGTTTTTGATCAAGCTAAGTGGACTAAATATATTATGATTTTAGCTAATGAAATTACAAAGGGCGCACCTGTCCCGGCCTTGTGGAAAGGGGCCGAGGTAATTCCCATTTTCAAAAAAGGGGATAGATGTTTGCCTGGAAACTATAGACCTATTAGCTTAATTGATTCCCTTAAAAAAATTATGGGTCGACTTGTTTTAAACAAGGTGCAAGACTGGGTGGATGAACAAGGTATACTGTCCCCACTGCAGGCAGGGTTTCGGGCGTGTACAAGTACCATTGATCAGATATTTCACTTTACAATGGTATATTGGAAGATGGTGGTCATAGACAAGGGCAGTTTATATGCTGCCTTTGTGGACCTTAAGTCTGCCTTTGACCTCGTCTCCCGTGCCAAACTATGGATAGTATTACAAGATCTAGGCATGCCCCATGAATTATTATCATTTATAGCTAGACTTCATGAGGGAAACTACGCAAGAATCAGATGGGGAAACCAAGGACAGACCACTAACCCTTTCCCTGTAGAAAGAGGTGTGCAACAAGGTAGCGTAATGGCACCTACATTATTCTCCCTGTCTATTAACGGGATAGCAAAATTTATGGAAGCCACACCCACGGATGCCCCTGTTCTAGCTGGTGTGAGAATACCTATTTTAATTTTCGCGGATGACACGTTGATAATCGCTAAAACACCAAGTGGTCTCCAGCGTGCCCTGTTGCTCTTTGAAGAGTTTTGCCATCTGCGGGGCCTGGAAATCAACGTGTCAAAAACGAAATGTATGACTTTTAATCCACACAGATCTTTTAAAGGCGGTGTAACACTGAACAACCATCCTCTAGAACAGGTAAAAGATTTTACATATTTAGGGGTCACAATGGAGGGACATATGAAGTGGAGCAAGCAATTGGAAATGGCCACTTTGAAGCATCCCCAACTGTCCAGAACATTGCAAACCGGGTTTAATAACTCACTAACTAAACCAGTAAGCCCAGTATTGCAAATATATAACATGAAAATTGTCAGTTCCGTGCTATATGGGGCTGAACTGCGGGGCTTTAACAATCTTTCCAAACTAACAATAGCGGAAAATAAGTTTCTACGGAACATCACTAAACTCCCACAAAGTACACCAGTTCGCCCGTTTCTCCATGACCTGGGTAGGAAGTCACTGGCTGACATAGCCAAACTGCGACCCCTTTTACATTGGCGGAGAATCTGGTCGACACCGGAACTAAGAGATAATGCTGTCAGCCTGAAGGATCTAATTAGAGTAGATCGCCAAAAAAATGTCACATGGTTGCAAGAAATCAGAATTTTGCTCACCAATATTGGCATGGTTACACTGTGGAAAAATCCAGAAAGTACCCCGTTTCCAACTAAGGCTTTGCTAAAGGAAAGATACTGGAGTTGGGTGACAGATAACATCGTTAGGAACAGTGATTCCTCATCACTAACTTGTTACTTTCTGAATGCGAAGCCTTTACAAAAGCTGGCACCATACTGTGACATAATAACCAAACCATATGACAGGAAGCTTTATTTCCAATTGAGAGTTGGTACCTTGCCATTAAGGTAATTTGCGGCCAAATGGGAAGCCCAGGCCTCAGTTTCTTGTCCAGCCTGCCACGCACCTTTAGAGTTGCTGGCCTATCTACTGTTTGCATGTCCAGCCTATGCGGCTCCACGTCGCATGTGGCTGACTCTTATTTTCAGAACACTGGGAACTAGAAGCAATGCTATGGCGCTTAGACTTCTGCGCGCAGAAACAACGATACCTTTTGTTATTGCTCTGGCAAAGTTTTTAGGCTGGGCATGGTCCATAAGATCTCAAATTACCTCAGGTGGGTAGAGGGCAGGTTATGTTCTTACGTGTGGTTTCCACATGTTTTCAGACCCTTGTTTGACATCTTGACTGATTACAGTGTTTGTCCGATCTAGATGATATGTTAAATGAAGCTCCTTATATATATGCAGAATAAGTGGTAATAGGTATCCCACATTTAACTCAGAACTGTTTAAGTGTTAAACGCCCACTGCTTTCTTTTCAATGTTTTTTAACGGAATTTTAACGGATTTTATATGTTTTTAGCTGAATGATCTTAATGTATTATCAACAAACGGTCATGTGCTTCTTAAGTTTTGTATATGTGCTTTTATGACTAACATTTGTCGAATAAAGCTAATATGACTGACTGACTGTCCCTGCCCCGCTTCCTTCTGTTCTCCGGTCATTATCTGTGTGCTCCTACCCTATCCCGTTAGTCTTCTGTAGACAACTTACTAGCCTTCCATGCCAGTCTGCCCCATCCGGTCAGCTTGCAGCTCCTGCTCCTTCCCCTCCTCCTTGCCTGTCATCCCCTGTGCGCATACCTTTTCCCTCTCTCTCATGCCCACAATGGTCCATTGTGCTACCCTTGCCCGGGGGGCCTTTCCTTCGAGTTCAGTTTGCCAACACTGCCCTCTCTTCATTGCCCGCCATTGCTCGAGTCTTTGCCCTGCCTCATCCTCCTGCCCTGCATGGTCTGATGTGTGCCACTGCCCCTCTCGCTTGCCCTTGTGGTTAGCTTGTTCTCCCTGCCCCCTCCACCTGCCCTCTGCATCCATGCCCCTACATTCTCACTCCAGTCCTACATGGTCTGTTGTGCTGCCACTGCCTATCCCACCTGCCCTGTGTGGTTAGCTTGCTGCCCTGTTCCCCCTACCCTACGTTGTCTGTGTGTGGGCTCCTGCCCCCTCCTTCTTGACCTCCATGGTCTACTGAGCTGCCACGGCTCCTCCTGCCTGCCCTGCATGATCTGATGTGTTGCCACTGTCCCTGCTGCCTGCCCAGCTTGGTCAGCTTGATGCACGGTTCCTGCCCTCTACCCACTGCCATTCATTGTTCAAGTACATACCCCTATCTCCCACTAAGCCCTATATGGCCTGCATGGTCTGTTGTACTGCTACTGCCCCTCCTGCATGCCCCGTAGGTCCAGCTTGCTGCCCCGGCTGCCTTCCACCTGCCCTTTGCTGTTTGAGGCCATTCCTTTCTCCTCTCTTCTGCCCTCCATGGTCCTTGGTGCATGCCCCTGCCCCCTCCCTCTCGCCCACCACGGTCCGTTGTGCTTCCAGTAACCCTTCTGTCTGCCATATGTGGTCCGTTGTGCTGCCACTGATCCTCCTACCTGTGCTGAGGGATCAGCTTGGTGCCCATTGCCCATGGCAACCTCCCACCTTTCCTCTGCTGTCCATGTGTAGCCCCATTCCTTCCCTTCTACCATCCATGGTGCATTGTGCTTCCACTGCCCCTCCCGCCTGCATGATCAGCTTGCTGCTCCTGCCTCTGCCACTCCTGCCTTCCCTGTGTGGCATTTTGTGCGGAAAATGTCCCTCCTGCCTGCTCTGTGTGGTCAGCTTGCTGCCCCTGTCCTCTATCATCAGACTCTGTGCCTCCACTCCCTCTCTCTTGCCTTCCATGGTCCGGTGTGCTGCAAGTGCCCTTCCCTTCTCCCCTCCAAGGTCTGCTGCGCTGCCACTTTACCTTCTGCTTGCTCTGCATATCAGTTGTGCTGCCATTGTCACTAGTGCCTGCCCTACCTGGTCAGCCTGTGGCCCCTGCCTCCCTCTCCAATGCCCTCTACTG
The DNA here is from genome assembly GCF_964204655.1 of Triturus cristatus. Lineage (NCBI taxonomy): Eukaryota > Metazoa > Chordata > Amphibia > Caudata > Salamandridae > Triturus > Triturus cristatus. Next base: position 1,247,359,169 of record NC_140590.1, on the reverse strand, counting down.
TCCAAGTCTAAGCCCCTATCCATTCCATTCCCATCATAAGTAAACTGACATAATGTCACCTTTTAAAGATCAGGGGAGAGCGAGCTCACGACCCTTAAAATGTGGCCTCTTTTATTGGAAATTACACAAAGAGATCCATACATTTGGTGTGAATGTGCAATGGCCCCATGATCCCATCCAATCATATTGAAGAAATAACAATAGAGTCTGAAATTGCATTATTTAGCACTATCCCAGAGATTCACATAATACAGTTCGAATCCCTGGTGCCGTCCAGACATCCAGTGACTGAGACATGATTCATTACACAAGTTGCAGAAACAGCTTCATACAGTACAGTCACACTGTGCTCCAAATAGATGACGCCTTGGGGTAATTCATTTCACCAACAAAGCATTCTATGAGGTTTGGGAACCAAACATCATTTTGTACATGGGAGAAAGACACCACGTTTCAAAACATTGTTTACAAAGTTCCTAAGTGTACTGTGAACATGATGAGAAAGGAACAGCGAGATGACTACATGCTGAAATAGATGGCTGCAGGCAACAACAACCACTTTTAAATCAAAGCCTACAGTGTCCAATATTAAAAGAAACACAGTTTGAGGCATGGGCAGCAGGGAGAATGGAGTATATGCGTGCCCGTATCGCTCAGCTCTATGAGTGGCAAAATAGCACACTCAATGCACTTTGTTTCTGAACCCAGGGGCTCCCAATGAATCAAGAGGCATGTCGGTGACTGGGCCCCCACTTTTGGGCTCCTGGGGCATGAACAAATGAGGACCCAGAGCAGAAGACCATCCAGAGGCCTGCGGAACTGCTATCTTGGAGGGCAGCACCAACTTCGCGGACAGCCAACATAAACCTACACATGGCAGCGCATTCAAATCCTTGCCATCGGTGGAAGCCCTGGTGAGAGCATGCAGTGCTTCAGTTCCTGAATTTCTTCACTGCAGCGTCAACCCCCGCGAGCACCTGACCTTCTTAGCCCTAATCAGGCAGCAGACCCAGAACATGGGTGCGGCCCCACATACAATATCCCAACAGGCTGAACCCCAGGTGGGGTTGGAGACACCAGCAGAGATGCCTAAAGGGCGACCCAATGACTGGCGGGGAGCGTTCCTCCCAAGAAGAGTGGACTGTCCCATGACCCCCCAGCCGTGCCACTTCAGTGGGCTGTTGTGCGGAGAGGCCCCTGATGTACCCGGTGTCTCTTGAGCTGGGTAAACATTATGTCCACTTGCCAGCACATTAACCTAAGGAAGACATTGATACCCTTGTGCAGTTCCCTAGCCTGTACAGACATTGGCTGCCCACATACCTGCGGGCTGTCACTGGCCTCTATCACCTGTTGAACGGTATCAATCCTTGAGGAACTGGAGGCAGAGTCTGATCTTTACCCTGCACCTGATAACATGGTGCTCTAGCGGAAGTGACTTGGAAATGCCACCTAACTTTGAGCCCATGAGAGTACAGCACCAAAACCTGACAAACAAGTGCTGCGGAAGGAACTCTGAAATACGCACAGGACAACACTTTCTGAGGTGACTCTTTGACACCCTTTATCGCAGGGAACATCCTGAAATCAGACACTGTGCCATTTTGGGAACTAAGGACATAGCTCTCCTCTTCACTAGCGGCATAGTGGAGCACACAGGTGCAGACTCTCTGTCTGCCCCTGGCAGTGCACTTACCACTGATCAGCTCTGAATCGACAACATGGCCCATGGGCAACCTTGCAGGGCCACCTCCAATAAAGAAATGTTAGCCCCCAAGACTACAAGGATGGTCAAGAACAAACTGATCAATGCCCATCCATGACAGATGACTCTTGTCCCCTTGAGGACTGCCATCTCCGAAAGCTAAATGCAATCTTTCCTTAAGGAAATCAAGAATGAAATTTTCATGGTCCAGGTGGACCTTAAGGATTACTTTATAGACATGCAAAAAGATGTGACAGAGTTAGGCAATAGAGAGGGAGACCTAGAACAGACAGTGAATGACCGATGAAAGGAATTCCATTATTTAGGTCGGGCCTGGCTACGCTGGAAGAATGCTGCCTGGAACTGAAACAGGAAGACATTGAAAACTGGTCATGCTGCAATAACATTCGAATTTGAGGTCTTCCAAGTGGGACGGAGGACTCAGTCATTTAAGCCTACAACCAACACTTTCTTTACCATATTCACAACCATTGCGATGAACCACTCAATATGGCTAGACAGAACCGATAGAATGAATCCAGGAGCCCATTGCAGGGAGTTCCTATCGGATATCCACATAAGGATACCTTTTACTGAGGAGAAAGAAAAATCATGTCCATCATCCGGTCCTCCCCTTTGATCTCCTACAAAGGTGACTGGCTGCCTTCTACAATGATCTGGCAGCAACAACACTGCAATGGTGACACCAAATGAAATTGATCCCTGACTATCTCTGCCCCAAGATGTCAAATACCAATGGGGCCTTCTATTTTGCCTTATATTCACTTGGGAAGGCCAATGATCTATGGTATGCTTGATATCTGACCCCTGCTGGGTTCTGAGACATCAAGACGATGACATACCAGCGATGGCGGTGTTGCTGCACACCACAACCCGCACAAACCCCAACAAATGGACCTCAGTAATAAGGCATCAGAAACCTGCTTCACTGCCACCCAGAGAGATTGAACTGGCCAAAAAGCAGAGAAAATGAGGACCATGGACACTAAACCAACAGGGACAGTTGGATATCAGCCGCCATCCGATGACAATAAGGAGGACCATAACCAGGGAATAGAATGCCAAAAGCTGGCAAACCGGTGCGATGGAACACACTGGGCTTGGGAGGGGAGGCATACTGGCCTACTCACCCGAACTACCATGACCACAAATTGTAACAATACTGTTGTTTTTGTTTTTTCTTCATGATATTTGTTGTTCTGTTTGTTGGGTGCTTGAATGGGAATGGGAGGAGGGTATGGGAGGGTCACCCGGGACGTGCAAACTCTCAGTAATGGCTTGGACTGTAGTAAACAGCTTTCTTAACACAAAGGCCAGCCCGCACTCCACCATGCCAAGCATTGCAACATAGACCTGTCTTCCAGGCACCTATGATTAAGTTATTCACCCTTAATTTCAGAGGCCACAGCTCACCAGCCAAGAGGCTGGCTAATATCAATCTCCTGAGACACACAGATGCAGACATCTGTCTCCTCCAGGGGACGCCCTGCTCTTAAAAGGTACCTCCCGCATACGCTTCATGATTTTCCCACACCAGCCCTTCACTTCTACTACTGCGAAGATAGCTCGAGTGGCGATCCTGTGCAGCAAATCGCTCAAGGAGGAGATCCTGGAAGTACACCCAGACAAAACGGACAGGACCCTAGGAATGTCAATAAAAGTAGGCTCTTGCACCTCTTACCATTCTAAATATATACCCACTCGACACACACCAGGAGACGTTCATAAAGAAAACTATCGCTTCGATACTCCAATACACGAAGGGAGATCTGATAGTGGGAGGAGACCATAGCTTGGTTAAGGACAATGCGATCAACTGGGCAAATCCCCCCCTCCCCCCACCCGGCCACAACACGATAGGGTCAGCAACACCATTGTTGAAGGAACGGTTCGGAAACATGGGTCTACGAGTTGGCTGGAAGGTTTGTCATAAAAGTAATAGAGACTACACAGTCTACTCTGTGGTCCTCAAATCTTATGTAGGGATGGACCACTTTCTCCCGGGGGACAATCTAATGAGGGTGGTCATCTCAATAGATATAGGACACCTGATAATTTCTGACAATGCTTTAGTTATCCTTATCATTTCTATGCATCCAGGGCTTTACTGACCATCTACCTGGAGATTAAACAACTTTCTTTCTACATACCCAGACACTAGGAAAGAAATTGTGGACGAAATAAGGATATTTCTGCAGACCTATAGACCCATATCACTGCTGAATGTTAGCGTGAAGCTACTGTCGGCTACCCTAGCCGCTAGACTGGGTCCTATGCTACCCACTATCATCTATTTAGACCAATCTGTCTTTATTCCAGGAAGGAAATGTGGCGCTAACATCAAGAAACTCATTCATATCCTAGGAAACGCTCAGAGAAAGAATAAAAATGTCCTCCTTCTGTCCTTGGATGCAGAGAAGGCGTTTGATAGAGGTAATTGGCTGTACATGAGAGGAGTACTAGTAAAACTATGATTTCTTTGTGGGGTCACCACCAATTATCAGAAACCTATAGCCAGAATCTGGGTAAGTGGTACACTGTCACAACCTATTATTATTGAACAAGGATTGAGGTAAGGCTGCCTGCTCTCTCCGCTCATATTTGCCCTTACACTAGAGCCCTTTGCCAATGCCATCCAAAGCTCCGCAGGTATACAGGGTGCTAGAATCTGTGGGAATGTCTTCAAGCTGACTATGTTTGCGGATGACATCATGCTCTAACTAACAGAACCCGACCGTCATGTACCCTGGTCATGAAGGAACTCTGTACATTCCAAGCCATTTTCCTCTTTAAAATCAACCACACTAAATTGTAAGCCCTACTCCTACACCCCCGCCCAGGACAGCAGAAGATGTTACAACGACTTATCCCCATACACTGGGCAGCAGACCACGTGAAATACCTGGGAGTCCTTATAGGCTGCACACCGTCTCAAGTGACCACCTCAAATTACATACGCTTAATCAAAAGCTTGCAACACGATTTTCAATGCTAAAGTTCCTGGATGGGACGAATTGCAGTCATTAATGTGAGAATCTTACAACAGGTTCTCTAACTATTCCAAGCCATACCTTTATCGCTAGTATCAGGTAGCCTCCCAAGCTGGATTTACATACTTTCCTTTACTGACCGCTCACACCCATATCCTAAAACCCATATTTCACCCCAGCACAAGCATCCTCCGAGTACATGTCATGTAGAGAGCAAAAATGCCTAATGGTGGGCTGCTTCTTTGAAAACCAACATATACTTCAGTTTGAATACCTTAAACATGCACTCATTATCACTGACACCGAGCGCTTTGCATATACCCAACTCTGACACTGGGTGCTTCACCTCACCATGAAGGAGGGAGCGGCCAGACTACTGACCTGACTGGAAAAATGGCTTAAAGCTGGCCTTCACAATAGGGCCCTAATATCCACCCTCTTTGTTTTCTCATAGACTACCCCAACAGCGAATAAACCCCAGGACAACAATGTTCTGACAAGGAACTAGACTACCAACTGATGCAGAAACACTGGAAACACACTTAACACAGAGGATGTAGCGTTGCAATTAATGTACATCCACAAGAAACCCAGTACAAAATCCTGACATACTGGTACAGGACACCGATAAAAAATAGCACAGTGGAACTCAATGAAATACACCAACTGCTGTAGAGGCTGTGGAGCCCCAGGCACTCTACTAAACCTCTGGCAATGCCACAAGCTTTACAAATACTGGGAAGAAGTGCTCTAAATGATTGATGATGCCTGTGACATACAAATCCCAAATGACCCTGGAGTGATCCTTCTAGGTAAACCACACCCCCTTCAGCAACTTCAAAATCAATTAGGGGAAAACAGGTACATAAAACTCTGGTCGTAGCACTTCAAGCGTGTTAAGGTTATGGTGAACGACTTCAGTGCCCCCGTCCCATAATTGGACAACCCGCTTCTGGCAGACACCGGCAATGGAAAAATAGAGACGACAAATCAACACCTCCCTTCTCTTATGAGGTAATCTAGGACCCCATCATACAAATATTATTCCAAGACTTTGCCCAGCTGCAACAGCAAGGTGGATGGACAGATCTACTCTGGTACCCTTTGGCAGTGTCGCAAATCCTCTGCTTCTGTGATAGTGACCAGGTGCAAGCCAGAAGCCCACCAGTCATGCTCTTCACAAGTCTCTGTTGGATAGAACCACAGTCAAGTGGACCATTGTTTTTACTGCTAATACGATGCTCTGTCCCCTTGGTTGTGGAGCCCCTCTCTCTTGTCCAGGAGGATAGAACCACAGCACCAGGACCACCTGTTCTTATCTACACCGGCAGTCAGCGCATCCTGCAGGGGTGGCTAACTCCTGCCCTCTTCTTCCATGCAAGACTTTCCAGGTGCTCCAGGGAAGGGGATTGGTTCTTCCTCCAGATCATACTCCAGGTGATGTCCCTTGCCTGCCTCCTTAGTCAAAGAGAACATGGAAATGGAACAAGAGGGTCAACAGCTCCTACTTTTAAACAGGGATGGCAAACAGTTCATGTGTATTCTCTGTCTGACCTTTAAGAAACAGTTTGGGCTGAATCTCTCCAAAACGTATTTAATAATAGTGAAAGGCACAATAAAACCAAGAACAGACCATGAGGCAAATAGCCCCCTGGCACTAGGTATTAGCCCCTGTGGATTTTTTGAAGAGAGGTAGGTCTTCTTGACTTCTTTAACTGTACCCTTCACTATTATAAATACATTTAGAGATACATATATCAAGCCCTGATGAATGCCCAAGACCTCTTTTAGGGTCTAGTAGAAGGGCAGAAACATGTTGGCATAACAACTCAGGGGTACGTAAGTTCATAGAAACCACGTTCGTCCTATGAGATTACTTTGCGGTACTTTTTTTTTTTATTTAAACATCTCTCTAATGGGTACAAAAACAAATCTAGTATATCGGAATACCACAGCGCTACCATTCAATATCAGTAATTGTGACCAATATATGCATCTTGATCCAGCTCCAGACAGAAAAATCTTGGCTTCACTGTAACTAGTTATCTTGACATACATTAATTGAAACATTTCTGAAGATGCCTGCCTCTGAAGACATTACTATGGGAGCAACGCATGGATTACCTCTGAACACATTCCACTGGCCCCAAATCTTCTCCCATTTATGGGGGCAGCTCCGGCCTTCATATATTACCCTTTCTGCCACCATACACCAGTCCATATTTCATTTCCAGTCTCTAAGCAAAGGTACGGGCTGCCCCAAATGGATATATATATATATATATATATATAGATTGTATCGCAACCATCATGCCCAGGGTGACCAAAGTCTGCTCCATGTGGCCCAGATCCGTTGCCACCCAAACATTTAGGAGACACCATTTAGCAGAAGGGGTCACGTCATGATCACAGAGATTGTTCATACATGCCACTACTGATTCTCAAAAGACAAATCACTGGTCACTCCCAAAGTATGTTGAAAAATGTACCTTCCCATCCACACTGTCTGAGACAGATTGGGTCGGGAGTTCCACTCATCTTGTCCACTATATTACAGGACAAATAGGCTCTGTGTAGAATTTTGAGTTGAACTAATTGGAACCATGCTCTAATTGGCACCTCTTTCGGTGAGGCTAAAGCCTCTAACCAATCTTCACCAGTAAGGTCTCCCAGATCTGCCTCAAAATGATTTCATAGCTGGAAGAGTGTGTCCGTGGTGTTATTAATCAATTTTGGGTACATAGGGGAGATTGCTTTACGGCTCATATGGTCATATAGTCGTCTATCTTCCGGTGGTGAGGATTCCGGAAGATCCTCTCCCTTGGGAATCACTGCCTGTAGGGCATGTTGAACCTTTAGATAGTGAAAGGTTTCCATGACGGCAAGGTCATATTGCCCCTGCAGTTTGGAGAACGGCAAGACCACACCTTGGGACCAGAGATCGCCAACCCTTGAAATGTCTATCAAATCCCATTTATCAAAGCCTGATCTTAGTTTCAACATGCCCAGTTTTTCAGATTTCCACAGTGGTGTAGCATGAGTAATCCTGTCTCCCCAGCCCAGTCTCTTAAGGGTAGTGTGCCAAAGTCGGACTGTAAGTGCTGTAGGTCACGTAAGGGATAGGTGTTTCGGAGAGGTGTATCATGCTCGCAAGTAGCCTCCGTGTTGTAAGATATAGCGGTCCATGCAATATGCCAGATTGGCAGTGGGACCTTGTGGTACTTTTTACTCAAGCCTAGGATACCACCTGAATAAAGGATACTTTGTGGCATAGTCTAAGGTTTTTTTAGACATAGAACTGGATCTAAGTATTTTATCCAGAGAAAAAATAAATTTCTAAGAATTCCCTCAGGTTCACCACCCCTGAGGCAGAGTCTGCCCTGGTAGTATCATCTTACCAGGATGGGGCGAGGTGGCAAATGATGAGGCATGAGGTATTTTGAGTTTTTTTGGTGGGGGTGCACTTCTCTATCCTCCTGCTATTCATATTTTTCACTCTAAACAATGGTGCTGCAGCGTGGCATGTGCTGTCAACACATGCAGTAGTAAATCATCAGTTAATAACAAGTTCAATGACTTGAGTGCGCTGCGCACTGTTCACTATGTGTTTTACTTGTGCTTTTGTAAGACTTAATACTGATTATAGTCAGAATGTTTTACATTTATTCAAACATCGTTTTCAAATATTATTTTCAAAACATATTTTCAAACAAATTATATGATAACAATTTTCTATTAACTTCTGCTCTTTATGAGTACCACTAATTACAATGACATCACATGTACTTTACTTGTCAATACATGAAAAAAATCACAATTGTATATTCTTGAAATGACATTCAGTGTTGTGCCCAATGCATTTCGGGACATAAGTGTCCCTTCCTCAGGGGAAAATATGAAAATTTAAAACAAAGTAAACAACATAAACTCCTATTTTGCAAATGTCTGCAAAAGCCCAATGTCCCAGTTGACCTATGTTAACTGTCTCATGACACTGCATTCCTTGCAAAACTGTACCTCATGCCCATCACACCCATGGTGGTGTAATAGGCATAGTTAGGGCTAGGAAGATAATTCCCTAAGCACGCCAAGAGGGTGTCATGCAAATTCTGTGTTTTGAGTGAGTCTCTTTTCGTGTGACCCTCTTAAAATATCTTCCATAATCAGCCGCTTTGTATACTGATATGCCATGCACAGCTGGGTCATCTCCAGGCTGAAGCACCTATAGTAGAGGAAGAAAGAGGTAAGAGCATTCTGCACCTCACTATCAACAGCACCACCTGACAGTCATCCGGAAGAGAGACAATATCCGACCTCCTTTTAGATGACCCTTTACACTCTAAAAATAGAAACCGCAGTTCCATCCTCCACCCTCACAATCCAGCAAATGGCATTTTCAGGAAGACTAATCAACGGTTCCCTGAATCAAAAGAGCGAAATCACATTTTTAAGGAGCAGTCCACCTCCTCTTTCTGCATTTAAAATGTCTTGATTCTCTCCCTCGAGTCTCAGGAATGTCAGCAATACACTTCCACTGCCTGGAAAAGGAATTTCACCTCCATGTTGTGCATATGAACAGAACAGGGGTTTCCAAAATGTAAACTATAGGCCTCTGTCACTCTGGTTCATTCAGACACTCACCTATGGGTTTAACACAAAGACCACCCACAACATACGTACACCCATGCACTTGGGATCGTAGAGCAAGGTGCTAGGCTCGTCTGTAGCAGCGGATCTTTATACGCGGGGGCAAGTAGGCTCTCACTTACATGACACAGAGAAAGAGTCAGATTACACTGATTTCCAAAATAATGGTAAGCTGCCACCACCATAGTAACGTGTGAGCCTGTGTCAGGGACAGTAGTCCTCTACCACTATGGACAGCATGCATGGTGCGACTTCCAGTTCCAGGACAGGACCAGTACCTCTTATCAAAGGGTAGGCCTATGCCTTCGCATGCAAACTAGGCAGGCATGAGGCAGAGGCCAACATATATTTGTAGTTGGGCACGCAGGACAGGAAGCAAAACTGTTCACCAGCAGGAGAAAGTCCTGTCTCAATACTGTGTATCTTGGGTAATTTATAAATTGTAGGAGTACTTGGTTGTGTTCAATTAATCCTATTTGTGTTGAGTTAACCATCTTTCTGCTAATGCTACTCCTGCAGCAGTAGCAATACATTTGCTTTATTTCATGTAAATGATGCCTGGGTAGTTTTACATAATTCTCTTGATTGGATAACTGAGGATTTACTTTTTGTCATAGGTTTTGACTTGTATGAAAATCTTCCTGACCATGTTTGCAAGTTTATTAATAACTTTGTAGTTGGAATAGAAGGATGTGAGAGCATTTTTATCCTTTCTGGAGTCAATGAATGTTATATAGTGGTATTGCTGTTGCACATCTTCCATCTCATAGATAACTAAGGGCCAGACGGATTGCGACCAGTAAAATGCATTTTCCTACGTACCAACCATATTTTACGAGTCGGTAACCTATTACCGACTCACAAAATTGGGTTTGCGAGTCGCTAGTAGGAAGGGGCATGTAAAGAGCATCCCTTCCTAATAGCGAGTCGCACTTGTATGTATAAATGTTTTGTGACCGGGAATGAGGCTACAAAATATTCGCAGATTACTACCAATTTCAAATTGGTGGTAAGCCATTCACAAACAGGAAGGGTTCCCCAATGGGGGCACCAGCATTTTTTTCAGAACCAAAAACCAGTGGCCATTCTAAAAATATTAAAAGAAAACTTTTCATTCTATTTTTGAAATGTATCTGATTTTTCTTTAAGGAAAACGTGCTGCATTGCAAAAAAAATAACTGCTTTATTTAAAAAGCAGGACACCATCCATCTGAGTGCTGGCCATTCTTAATGGGTCTCAATTTGTGACCTGTGTCATGAATATTAATGAGGCAGGTCTCTTGCGACCCATTTGGGAATTGCATAGAGTGTCTGAGACACTGTTGTACATCAGGGTTTGCACCTCGTAAATTGCGAGCCACTAAAAATCACAATTTGCAAGTCAAAAAATTTGACGGATGTACATGTGGCCCTAAGTTCTCAAAAGTAGGCCATTATAGAGAGATAATAAAGGGAGTTAAATGTCAAAGGATTACATAAGCCAGCACGATCAATTATTGGCTCAAATTCATTAATATTGAAAAAATATTTTAATCACAGTTTCTTAAGCTGTGTTCAAAGTGCAATTTTCTTTTCAATTGGATCAAGTCAGCACATTGATGCAAAATAGAGAACTTTGCACCATACTTTGGACTCTGTTTTGTTTGACTAAGCTGTGCAGTAAAACTGGTTCCTTGTTTGCCATTCCCCAGATGTGTATTGATTCCTATATCTGTCACTCCTGCGACCATGGCTGCGGCTGCTGTCTGAATAAGCGCAAACCTAGCCAATAGGTCTCGTCTTTGATATGTACTGGCTTTGTCAAACCCTTTGGCGATGCTCTATAGTTTTAGGCTTTTTACCAACGCTGTAGTTGTGCAGCATTGTTGAAAAACAAATTTTAAAAAAGCACAATGATGCGACTTCTGCTGGCAGTTGTGTCATTTTACTGGTGCCTGCATGCATGATTACATATGTGTGCACATGAATCATAATGCATGCCAATTCCAGGGGAATGACGCAGGTGCCATTTGCTTCAATAGATAGAAGATACTACTAAAAATTATTAAAAAGTTAGCTATAAATATGCAGTGGAAGGACATAAGCCAGCCAATCAGAAAATTGGTAAATAGGCTAGGGGAGGGGCAAACACAAGATGGACAAACTGGGACAGGAAAGACATCGAATAAGAAGTAAGTAAATTAAGTTGCAACCGATGGTAAGTAATGGACGAGCTGAAAGCCCCTTAAAATTCTTGGTAAACCCACAATAGGTTTTTTTGGACGTGGATGTATCAGAGCTAGAAAACTGCTTTCTGAGTAACTCCTGAGTAAAGAGCTGAAGTTAAAGTGAACATTCAAGGCAGCCACAATAACTTATCCCCTTCAACATTTGGTACAAACTTTATAAGCCCCACATCAGAGAAGACACTTGCAGTAACAATGCCAAAACTGATGTCTTTCTTAACTTATGGTGACTGTCAAACAATCTTTTATTGGAAGTACTAACATTTGTTAAATCTAGCACAATGTTGCACTTTTAGGGGGTTTTCCCCTCAAACTTCCTCTTCAAAACAATCCCGGATTCGTATGGCATTTGTGTCGATCATTGACGTTTAATGGGCAAATTTAAAAGCTTTGAGCGCGCTTGAAAAGTGGCAGAGGATGTTTCGAAGCAATTTTTGGTTTGTGGTCGAGGTCAAAGTTCAAGGAACCTTTGTATAAAGGGGCAGAAACTCTTGGAAACATTTATGCAGATGCTAACTAGTGCGCCCGTGCCAGATGGAATTCATCCCGGCATACTGTTCACGTGAAAACACTTCGGCCCCAGCTGCCCATATTTACAGAAACTGCGGATGCACCTCTCAGCATTTGGCGTTTGTGTAAATAAGGCTGGGCGCTCTTATTTTTAACTTTACAAATTCAACTCACTTGTGTCATACTGCTGTAGCTATGCTTGCGCTTCATATTACACTGAAAACATATTGTGAAACAAAAGACTCTGTGGTGGAATATTTTAATAGTGATAAAACCCCAAGCCCACATAACCAACAGGTGGCATGGGGACTTGTGCTCCTCTCATTTATTCCAGTCATTTCTGACACTCTAGCTTGAGGTCTGGACATGGACTGTTTTATGACGACATACACAATGTGTTCCACTGGTGTCCAGCGAGCGTCCAAGCTGACATTTTGACAGCAGTGAAGCAAATTCTGCATCTCAGCAGGTCACATGTACAGGCATTGGCTGCGTCCTCCGTAAGTGGAGGGGGGCTGGTTTCTTCCATATGTGGAGGAGGAGGGCTGTGTCTCCATGGAACCCCTATGCCTCACGGACACCAGACTCACAATGCAAAGCACGCCTCTACTACCTTGAGTTCTGAAGCTACTGTCATTTCCCCTGGTGGTGTTTTTTTCACTACTGACCTTGCGTGAAAATGACATCAGTCAGGAAAAGTCCCCACCAGCCCACGAAAACAGGAACACCCCGTCCCCTGCCTTCAGCCTCCCCAAGTGTAGCATCCTAAGGTGGAGCAAAAAATGCCCTTTCTCTCTGTCATGTCGCTGTGAAGCGAGCAGCTCTCTCCCAATGCTTTAAATGAGAATATACAAGTGCGGGTACTCATGCTATTAGAGTGCCTGCTTCAAACTGTGAAGTGCCGGTACTCTCCCATATAAAGTATTGAAAATCTTGTGCAAAAGGAGGTTGAAGTGCCATTTCGTTTAAATTATATAAGTTTAGGTACTCTGTACCTGCCCATTCAAAGCACTGCTCTCGCCCCATATGAATGAAGCAGTACACCCTCTTCTTGTGTGCCATATGCTTGTAAAGGAGACTATCCCTTTGTGTTCGTGTAATGGCCTCTAACTAGCCTAATACGAGTAGTGATGACGATAGTAATGTGAAGAACGGAAAGTGCGCATTTAAAGCGGATATTTTAGGGGAGAGGGTGAGGCGTAACACCAGAGCTGCTGACGTGGCACTGGGAAACCGGGTTCGAGTCTCAGCATCAGCTCCGCACCCTGTGATTCTGGACATATCACTTAATCTCCTTCTCCCGTGCCTACCAAAAATGAACATGCCTAATGTAACTGGTGCTCATGTAAAGCAACCCAATACTTTCGTCGACTTTAATATTTAAAACCTGCAATAAAGTCACGTTGCATTATGTCACACCTACTTACGAGAAAAATGCTCCAGGATGCCCATGCAATGGGAAGTCACCCAATACAAAGGTGTACAGCCCCCGCCTTCACACACTCGCACCTTGATAACCTCACAGGTAAAGGCCTTCGTTCAAAGTCGCCCCAACCCTACCTCCCCCAGAGTGGGGGTTAGCAATATACAACCCCATGATGCACGCCACTGACCCCTGCCCACATAGCCACCTCACTCACCCCCAGTAGGAGTCTGCTCAGCATCAGCAGCATGTGCGGAAAGTTCCGGGATAGGCTCTGCATGGGGTCTGATTGGGGCACAAGCAAATTCAAACACACTTAAGGAAACGAAAGACAAGCGCGGTCCCAAAAGCGAAAGAGGATGGCGCCGGAGTTTGTCTTTATGGGGCCAAGTGTTTGAAACACATGGCCCCATAAAGATAAGAAACCTTTTGCAACGGGAGGAAAGCAGGCGAGCCCGTCCAAGTGGACCGTCTGAAAAAGCCAAAGGGAGGCAACATGGAAAGATCTTTTCCAATGGCTGGCCACCGTTTAGAATAAACGGTGACGCCAGCCAATGGAAAAGATGGGCGGGGCTTAAAGCCCTTTACTGAAAGTCTTCAAAAACGTTAAATCTTGCCGAGCGAGCTGCGCATGTGCGCAGCCACGCTAGCCGAGACCTAAAAACGTCCCCCACTGCTCCAAAACCGGCCCTCACACTTCCGGCCCACTGGAAAAACGCCAGATGCCCGCAACAGACAGTCTGGCCCTGCCCTGGGATGTCCTGGCGCTAGATCACTGCTTTTCAAGCTACTCCAGGCTCCGGGGAGCGGCAAAGATAAAGCACTGCGAGGCACAGGAGAGGGAGGGAGTGGGGCCCCTCTCCTCGGCCTTGCAGCCCTGGCTGTATCTGAATAAAACCAACAATTAGAAGGGTACTTGAGTGCCCTTATGTGTGAAGTGAGTCCTGCCCCTGCATGAATGAAAAGCAGGGTACCTTGCAGGGCTCACATCAAAAGAAAGAAGCATGTCTCATTACCAATGGGCGATGTCATCAAAATTCTAAAGGCCATATTTCTTTCACACACAGAAGGGTTGTATCTTAGTACATCAGATTATATCACTGTATTAAGATGTATTTATTAAAAGTCAGAGTTTTTTTAACATGAACTGAGAAACATTCCTGCCCTCGCTGTGATAATGGTAGACAGGCTTACTAACTTGTGCAGCAAGAAAAGGCAAATTATGTGGCATTATGCAGCACATTTTGTGATAGTATTACCTCATTATTTTGTCATTTTTACCAAACTATTACTATCTGAGCAAAGGTTTATTTCATCTCATAAGTACCAGTCTCACACTAAAATACATCAATAAGCAACAGAAAGATGACCAGTCAACATTTGTGAAGGGCGTTCCACTGTGCAGCAATAAGTGTTGCTGCGTTTTTTTGTAACTTATCAGTTTTTTATCCATTTGGGCTAGGAAAAAAGAATTGTTAAAAGCTGCAGGTTATGCAGCATTTGGCTTATGCCGTAAGTCCATGATTATGCTTAAAATGAAGACGCCTCAAAATCACATAATTCCAGTGGACCTGATTAAGAGGCATGTCAAGGTTCACATGTACCCTATATGTGGACTAGATTCTTATTTAACATGGAGCTAATTTATAGTCTATTACATTAAACACAAGAGGCGCTGTACAGCACACAACCTGATTGCACATATATAAAAGTGCTCTGATGTGTGATAATGAACAAAATGGAGGTTGGTGAAGAGGAAGAGGTGTGGTGCAACGGCCAGGGGGGCTGACTCCGGAACACAGGGGCTCACCGTTTGATTGCCGTTGGCAGATTATCCCAGCACCATGTGACTCTGGGCAATAGCTCGCTTAATCTTCCCGACTGCCCCCAGCGCCGGGACACCTCACCTGAGGTAGCTGCGCGCTTTACAAATGCTGGTATAATTATTAATATTAATATTTGCCTAAGATAAAACAATTTGGTCAAACAGGGAAGCCAACATTAATCCTAGATTTTCCAGTTTCTCACTGTGCAAGTCAGCCACTACATGGGCATCTCTTTGTGACATTACAGCTTTTTTTTTTTTGTTGTTTTTTTTATTGAGCAGAGCAAAAAGGTACATACATATTTTTCGAGTGCAACATTTGAAACACCACAATTTGACCGATGATTGATGTTGATTTGTTGATTGGCTACTTACTAAGCAAAGTGCGGAGTGAAATGGATTTTCATATTTTATCAGCAGTCACACACAATTTCATTGTCTGTTGACTAGTTAAAAAATATAAATAATAAAGTGCAAATACAAGATGTAGCCACAAGTTAACTTATAGCTCAGCTAAAACACAAGACAAATACAAGATTCACTGAAGACAGAAATTAGAATCCCGATTTAAAGTGCCCAGTGCGATTGCAGCCGAAGTTAACCTTGGCAACTACAGTACTCTTAACATCACAAATAAAGTGCAAATGCAACATTTGAAACACCAGAATTAGACCCACCATTCATGTTGGTTGTTAATAGACTACTTACTAAACAAAATACAAAATGCTAAGCATTTTTATATTTTGTAAGCAGTCACATATCATTCCATTGTCTATTGACGAGTTGGCAAATAAAGTGCAAATGCAAAATATAACTACGAGTTAACTTATAACTCAACTAAGACATAAGATTCATTGAAATCCAGATTAAAGTGTCCAATGCATTAACAACCGGAGTTAGCCTTGACAAATACAGAACTATTAGCATGGAATAAAAATATAGACGAATAAAGTGCAAATGCAAGATAAAACGACAGAGTCGCATATAACTCAACTCATCTTAAAGCTCGAAGGACCTAATAAGGTTCTAAATTATAGTGTCAATGCATAAGCAGCCAAAATCTGCCTTGTTAGAATACAGTATTATTAACATTATTACTGTTTAAAGTGCAATTGTGCTAGCAGCAAAGCTTAGTCGTATAATAAAAAATATCAGGCAACAGGGTAAGATGCAAAATACCGATGGCAACCATTTAGAAGCTGCTAAAATCACATAAAAAGGAGAGCAACATTAACATCAATGAAACCAATGTAAAACTTATACAAGTAGGAAATCGTTGCCCCAATCGTTGTCCTTGTTCGTTCTAACGGCTACAATCTGCCATCAGCGCGTGGCGTTTCAGCGAGGTAGGGAGGAGGAGGGGCCATGGACGCGCCTAGCAGCGTAGAGGCGTGGTTCCCCGCTGCATCCCGTTCCCGTTCGTCCCTAGTTCACTGCATTCTTGGTGTGTATTCCGTGACATTAAAGCTTAATGCATTGTCTTTAATTCATGTGGAAGAGACTACAGCGCCTGAGAGACAGGCAAGGTCCATATTGCATTTTTGGCAGTTTTACATAGCATATGCCTTGGCCATGGACATAAGAGTGCTTTACAACAGACACAGACCATGTAAAAAAAAAAATCCAACATGGAGATTTGCCTAGATTCACAGGATGCTGAGCCGAGGCCGGGATACAAGCCTGGCTCCCCATGATACATGGTGGTAAGCTGTAACTAGTAGACCCCATCGCCTCTTGTGAATGCGATGTGGCAAGCGCAAGGTAAGTGGATTCTTTTTTTTAAATTTAATTTTCCCTCGTCATCATCTGTTGACTACCTCCCCACCCGGCCCCACCGCTCTTACCTGCACCGGCTACGACTGAATTTTAGTCATACCCTAGTCTAGAAACAATTAGTGAACACCATAATAATCATATCCGATTTGGAGAGACCTAGGCCTAGCTTTTCCGGCCAGTTTGATTAATGTAATGTATTTCCATGTAATACAGTTTTAAAATACGTGTACTTATTTTATTAAGATTATTATTTATATTTTTTGCTATTTTAGTGATGGTCACGCTAAGTAAGTAGTTTCTTGCGTAGTTGCTTCAACAAAGCCATGGAATTAATATTCAATTAATGTCACTTCCTGTCATGTCACTTCTTAGAGGGGCCTTGCTTGTTCCATTTCTGCCCGGAGGGCCCCCCCAAACTCTAGAACTGTCCCTGGTTGAAGCAGAGCTAATGTCAGGCGGGAAACAGCTAAAAAAATCAATTTTTTGCTTTAAAAATTAGGAATCTTCGGTTTGAATAAGGTCTATTGGCATGTGTTAGGGTTAGGCATGAGCGTACTGTACCCAGGATCAGACTGGGACAGAAAATAGGCCCAGGTACCAAAATATAAGTGCCACCCATCAGTGGATTTGATAGCTGAGAAAGTGGCCTATGTTTGCAAACTGGGGATGTTTTGAACTTGTAAAGACAAGCTGTATAAGTGTTTTGGAAGGTATGGGAGCCTGCAATCATGTGTACTCCTTGCAGGGAATGTTTGTTTTAATATCAGGGAAATCAATAGTAAAACCCGGCCCAAAAGGCCATAAACAGACCCACAAACAGCCAAAAAATGATCTGCACACCTACCTGTAGCACCAGCCCAACAGGCACTACGGATTACCCTATAGACCAGTCGAACCTGACTGCAATACTCTTAGTGCAGCTATAGTTAGCAGGCAGGTCAGTGTGGAGATAAGGGCCTCACGAGACTGGGCCTTTAGGTACGAGCCAGTGCCTGCTTCTTACTCGTCTCAGGAGAGCACGTACAATGTCAATGTAGATTTTAATTATTGATAAAGGGCCTTGATTTCCTACAGTAAACAAAGGCATGCTAGTACCTCTTAGCTTGAAAGACAACCTTGTTGAAGGAAATGTGTCTGGACATTGCCCATCTCACTTCATTACTTAAATCCTTGTGGGCGTGGCTTTGAGGTAAGCGCCATATGCTGACCTACAAAACAGAACACATTTGTGTCTACAGCGTCAGGCGCATGCGCCGTGCTGACTATCAGTGCACATGTCCTAGTACAGCTCTTCCTAACCTGTGGTCTGAGGGCCCCTGGGGGCCATGACGCCAATTCAGGGAGTCACCTGCTAACTAGTAAAATTAAATAATATTAACAGATCAACGAAGTGCATAAAAATAATGAAGCAGAATGTAAAACGGTACATTTTAAAATGTTCTGTAAATGTCAAGCAATTTGAACTTGGAAGCTAAAAAGGGAGTTGGTACCCTCAGACTGTTTTGTGGGAGCAGTACAAGTGCATCAGACAGAATATAGTATGGGCGATGGGTGGCCTCACTTGAAATTTGAAAAGATCCAAGCTTTCTACTAACATTCAAACATTGATTTTTTTTTATATTTGTTTGTGAATCAAATAAAATGTTTCATTATTTGTTTGATGAATTCTTGTTCCTGTATTTTTTAGTATTTTATCGCAGTTCAAATCATCATGTAGATTTTAATTATTGATAAAGGGCCTTGATTTCCGACAGTAAACAAAGGCATGCTAGTACCTCTTAGCTTGAAAGACAACCTTGTTGAAGGAAATGTGTCTGGACATTGCCCATCTCACTTCATTACTTAAATCATTGTGGGCGTGGCTTTGAGGTAAGCGCCATATGCTGACCTACAAAACAGAACACATTTGTGTCTACAGCGTCAGGCGCATGCGCCGTGCTGACTATCAGTGCACATGTCCTAGTACAGCTCTTCCTAACCTGTGGTCTGAGGGCCCCTGGGGGCCATGACGCATACTCAGGGAGTCACCTGCTAACTAGTAAAATTAAATAATATTAACAGATCAATAAAGTGTATAAAAATAAAGAAGCAGAATGTAAAACGGTACATTTTAAAATGTTCTGTAAATGTCAAGTAATTTGAACTTGGAAGCTAAAACGGGAGTTGGTACCCTCAGACTGATTTGTGGGAGCAGTACAAGTGCATCAGACGGAATATAGTATGGGTGATGGGTGGCCTCACTTGAATTTTGAAAAGATCCAAGCTTCCTACTAACATTCAAACTTTGATTCTTTTTTTATATTTGTTTGTGAATCAAATAAAATGTTTCATTATTTGTGTATTTGTTTGATGAATTCTTGTTCCTGTATTTTTAAGTATTTTTTCGCAGTTCAAACCATCAAATTTGCTTTGTCTGGCGTCCCTGGCTTCCAATAATAACTCAGTGGGCTCCCCAGATTCCATTGATTCGGTGGGGATTCACGGATTCCAGTAATGATTAAGTGGGGGTTCACGGAAATTAAAAAGTTATGAACCACTGCGGCTTTGATAAAGGCGCTGTTACAATCTGAACTTCGGCACCGCTATACTTCGCACAAGCCCATCTCCCTATCACAGAAGAAGGCTGCCCCCCTCCACTGAGAGCGGGAGAGTAGCAGGAGCGATTAGTACTGATAACTGACAAAATATCCATGTATTGCCCTCCATAGAGTAACAGCGCGCAATGCAATTGCGGCTGGCTGGGCAGGACTCTGCAACGCTTCCAGCTTTTTAGGTCTCGCCTGACCCAGCGCATGCGCTGGTCTGGCGAGACTTATTGAGAGGGCTCCAAAAAGTGCTACCAGGCCAGCCTAGAGCTACAGTGCATGTGCGCGGGTGCGCGCGCCCCTTTTACCGCGATGACTTTCACTTTCACTTTGATGTTTGATCGCGATCACTTTCGCGGCCGCACGCCCGCTTCGCATAGCCAATAGGTCTCGCATTTGGGACCTTATAAGTATTTAGTTATGCAACTGTTGCATGGCTAAATACTTATAAGGTCCCAAAGGCGAGACCTATTGGCTATGCCAATGTTTTTTTTTTATGTTGCATATTTATATAGCGCGAACTCGACCCGAAGGTATTGGAGCGCCTTACATGAGCACCGTATTTACATTACACATTCAGGTACGGCCGGGGAGATTAAGTGATTTGCCTAGAATCACAGGATGTGGACGCGACCTCGAGGCTCGAACCCTGGTTTCCTGCACCAAAGTTGGCAGTTTAAGCCGACGGATCACATCCTCTCCTCTTTGGTGTCTGAGATGGTTATAAATGTGAGGAATTATTTAATGTTGGTGAGAACTGGCAAGATGATCTCCTGAGCAACAAGGCATGCGGCAGGCACGCATGGGAGGAGGGAGGTGGATTTGGGAAGTAAGTAACTGCTCTGGCGATGAACAGGCAGGGATGGGCGTGGGGGAGTTGTAAAAAAATAAGCCAAGCAGGATGGTGAGGAGTGCAGAAAGCCTGGTAGGTAGTAAAGCAACACAGAGAGCACGGGAGGAGCAGGGATGGGAAAAGGAAGGCAACACAAAGGGAAGGGCTTAGAAAATACATCTACTCCCATTAACTGCTGAAAGCAGAAGAAACAAGTATTGGCAAAGGCAATTGGTCTCGCTTTTGGGACCTACTGGTGTTGCCAATTATTTCTGGCAAAAGCTGTACAGCAGCAGTTAAAAGCAAAATGTTTTTTACCACTGCTGTTCATCATTGTAAAGAAAATTTCATGACATGACATGCATGTGCCATACTATTGACGCTCATGCATTTAATAATTGTAATTGTATTTGTACATGTGCTCATGCGTGATCACGTATGTGCACAGGTGTCACCCCTCAGCGCTCCTACCGAATGATGCGTTCACCATTGTATTAATTTTTTTTTACCTACCCAAGACATAGGACACCACTAGGCACAGTAGATAAAAAAGTACGTTTTCAATTGAGATTCCGTGCAGTTCAGCAAATGGAGCAGCCTGGAAGCAAATGGGACTTGCCAGGCCCTCCACAAAATGTAAATAACATTTCAAAAATATCCCAAGGAATTAAAGTGCATTTCAGCAAGCGGAGCAGACCCTTCAAGGTATGTAAAAAAATGTTAAGTTCCACGAGGGGTCTCAGATGTATAATAGAAATAAGTTGAATGGTATTATCTTGGGAAACTCTGTGTATGACCGCTCAGTTATGGTGTTGAAAATTAAATAAATAAAGTTTTAAAAAAAAGTTCCACATGGGGTGGGCGACCAATTTGGAGCGCGTGGGGTGAAGCAATGGATAGATAAATATAAATAAAAATAAAGCTGCTGAAGAGATAAAGGAGGAAAAAAGGGGCACAAGAGGGAGAGAGCAGCACGGAACACAGGTGGGAGTTTGGCAGGTAGAGAGCCGCACATGAAGCGGAGAGCAACACAGGGCGGTATTTGGCAGGAGAGGAAAACACAAGAGAAAGCTGGAAAACACATACACTCTCATGGAGTGCTTAACAATAAAAGAAGAAAAGTAGTTCCCAAAAAGTGAACAGTGGAATGACAGAAGTCAGCCAATTATAAGGATGGCAAAGAGGCTGGGACATAGGGGAGCGACAAACACAAGAAGTGGAAGGCAAGCTATTGAATAAGAAGCAAGCAAACAAGACTGACAATATAAGCACCCAATAGTAAGCAATGGGTGGGCTGTAAGCCCATTATAAGTTTTTGTAATGGTCAATAAAAGACTTTCATGTACAGGAAAGTAGAAGCTGTCTAAAAGGTGTGACCTAAAAACCCTATGGCAACGTTATCACAACTTATAAGGATGTGTGTATGCCACGTGACACGATCTTGCCTGGGGATAACTGAGATACCGGTCAACCTGCCATATATCGAGGAAATTCACCATTTTGGAGGAGCCAATCTTGTCCTTTTTTTGGTTGAAGATAACCTATTGATGTTTCTGTGATGGAAATCATTTCCAAGTCCTGACAGGTCTAAGTATGATTTGCTATTACGAACACCTCGTGTCGGGAGACTGTGTTACGTACAAAAATTATTTCCATTTAAGAGGCTGAGAGGTATTCCTGTCTACATCCATGATTATATGTGGTTCATTTAGAAAAAGATATTCATTGGGGAAGAGCAAATTAATATATTTGTCCTGAAGAAGGTGGTCTATCCTAATTAAGACCACCTAAACACGTTGACGGATTTTACAAACATGACCCACAGTGCTTAGACAATTAGACAACTTCTGCTTTAATGCTCTCACTTTATGTGCACCTCAGTTTGTTTTTGTGCAATACCTTGCTGCTTTGCCTGCACTTCATCTGGTTTCCTTAACAAACATCTTGTCTGTTATATTCTATTTTCTGTGCATTTCATTTTGTTCACTCCCCATCTCATGCAGTGTTCCTGGAACAACAGATCTATGCTTTCTGTGCAACTCAGAAGCACCTCATTTCCCATTCTATCTTATTCTCATGTGTGCCCACTTCACACGCCACCTTCTCCTCACTTTCCACTCTCTGTATGCGGTGCTGTACTTGGTTGTTATTATTCCATTTCTTAAGAACATCTTCAGACTGTGTGGTGTGTTCTCATTCATATCCATGTGTTAATTTAGATGTGTTAGCTACTTCAGATCTTTGGCCAGGAGATGCAGGATGGAAGGAGAACTGGAGCGGTCACTGTGAGGAAGGACGGCGACAGGAACTGAATTCTGATGGGGGCGAGCACATGCTGCACACATGGGATCATGCACATCTGGCTCTCCCCACATGAAATGACAGCAAAATCATAAATTAAATCTGCAAAGTTTCATTGGAAAAGGCTCTCTGGGGTCAAAGAGTCAAAGATCATGGTATGTGGGCAGCAGCTCTTTATACTCTGGGAGCTC
Source organism: Triturus cristatus (assembly GCF_964204655.1). Lineage (NCBI taxonomy): Eukaryota > Metazoa > Chordata > Amphibia > Caudata > Salamandridae > Triturus > Triturus cristatus. The sequence continues at coordinate 1,247,336,138 of NC_140590.1, read as the reverse complement.
TTTCAGAGTAGTTGAGCCTGTCTCTTTCTAACCACTCAAATACTTGCTTATGAGACTGCATTTGGCCTTATTCCACTAAGGTGCTACTCGTATGGATGAAAGAAGGGTGAAAACAATATGCAATGTAGATGGTGTGATCAAGTGGAGGAGTCTCTAATACACGTGATCTGCATTGGTGAATGCTTAAAAACCTTGAGGCGCCTATGGATTCGAACAATGTTCCAGACCTTACATGTGAAGACCGGCAATGGCAGCTTGTCCTATGCTGCATTAAAGGAGAATTTAGCCAGTTAGCAGGGCTCTTTTGAAAGTTCATGAAAGAAGAAACCGCATCGCAGAAGATGCTTTAAGACCTCAGAGGCAACTGAAGAGAACTTGCACATAGCCTCCCAGGGGTATAACAGCAACATAGTATAAAGTACCCTTGGTGGATTTAACCCCTTATGTGAAGGAATTAGATGGTTAATCCTCAGCTGGTAAAATGGAGCACAAAGCACTTTTGGCTCCTGTGGAGGGTAGAAGACCTGTGTCCAGCCCATGTGGGACATCTATAATGGAGCAATACGGATCAATAGTAAGGAAAAGATGATACAGGTGGAATAGTCTAATGCACTACGCTGGGTCAACAGTAATTATATTGGTTTTGGTCTGCGAGAAAAATGGAAAACTAAGCACTTTCTGCACAGAGCGCTTTTGCCCTTTTGGAAGGTAGAGGATCTGTGCCTCATATGGGATATTTATGATGGATTAATGTGGACAATTTGGAATGATACAACGATACAGGTGGCGTGGTGATAATGGGCCATGCTGGGTCACTGGTAATGGCATGAAGAGTGACAGTGGACACGGTTTTTGGCATAGAAAAGGATGGGACCATTAATTCTCTTTTTATTATTTAGTTTTTATAATACAGTTACTTTGCCTCGGGGAAATGGAAATTGGGGGTGGAAAATGGGACATATTACAATGGAATGACCAGGCAAGCAATGAACTTTTAAGGTCCCAGGTAGAGTGGGCAAATTAATTTTTTCTTACTGTCACGCTCAGACTTGTTTTATAATAGCACTTTAACTTTTTAACCCTTTTTATATGTGCTAAGATGGAATGAATTTAATTAATTGAATAGCAATAAATTCTATTATATTATATTTTCCAATGGAAATTCATTTTGTTGGACTTGACCCTTTCTTCCGGGGCACCCCCAAACTTTTTACCTTCACCCCTCCTGTTTATGTACCCATTTTTGTGGGCTTTTATGACTCTGTGCACTTTGTCACTGCTAACCAGTGCTAAAGTGCTTGCGCTCTCTCGTTTAAACATGGTAAAATTATCTTTCACTGAATTGGCAGATTTGATTTACTTACTTACTTATAAGTCCCTAGTAAAGTGGTACTGCAGGTACCCAGGGCATGTTTTTAATATATGTCTTAGGCCTGCCATTGTAGCCTGTGGAAAGTTTTAGTCAGCCATTTCAACAATGGGTTATCTTATCACATTTAATGATAGATGACCTTTGATTGGGAGTCGGTAGGAGCTCTAAAGAATTGTAATTTATAACCCTCTTTCATGGAAAAGTCAGATTTTAAGTCACAATTCTGAAAGTGCTACTTTTAGAAAGTTGACCTTTACTTGTCCTAACCAGTTGGTGCCTGCTCCTGGGTCACATGACTAGGTGTGAGTGGCAGCTGGCCTCCGTGTACTCCTCTTAGACAGCTACACAATAGAGAGACTGGGTGTTGGCAGGATCGGCCGTTCAGACGAGATGAGGTCCAGAGCTGTCACCTACCAGACTTGCACTTCAAAGGAGCTGCCGCAGCACACACACAAAGAGCTTTATACTAGGTCATTGTGCCCCCAGACAACCTGGGATCAGGGCAGAGAGGCAGGAAATTCCAGACACTTCTGTGGGGTTAAAACCCCAGAAGCTTCCCCCGTTTTAAAGCTAGCACTAGGTATAAAAATGGAACCCTCAGACCCACTTTCCAGTATACTCCTGGACATGTGGATACCGCCAAAAAAGGATTGCCCTACTGCCAGAGAACTGCCCTGCTGACTGATGCCTGCCCTGCTGTCTGAGAAGAAAGACTGGACCTGCACCATTCATCCCAGGCTACCTGAGTGATTCCAATGCCTCCTGTTCTGAGCTACAGGGAGACAACAGGCTTCAGAGGTCTTGCAACTGCCCAGCTGATCTGCTGCACTGGACCTGAGTGAACCTATAACTGGACTTGCCTGGGCCCTGCTGACCTCTGCTGGAGAGCTTTCCTGAGCCACACGAGGTGCCACCCAGGCTCTGAACCCTTGGTATGGCATCATTTCAATCAAACAGGAGTTTGTATAGCGTGACTACTTACCCGTGAGCTGCTCCAAGAATAAAAAGAGAAATCCTGAAGTTGTGGGCTCTTCAGGACCATGAATGGTCCCATTGGTGCAAAGATCTTGCCACCCACGTCAACCATCAACATAAAGCTCCGGTGAGCTCGACTTTTCCCGCTGCAGCAACAGCAAGTGACGATGGGCAGCGAGAGATCTGTACTTTGCACTAAAGCATCGACAGCGGACGGTGACCTCCAAGCAAAGCTCCAGCAACAACTGTCCACGACACTCAACAGGATTTTTACGCTACAGTGCCGACCATCCACCACATCCAGCCACCTCTTCGCGCTACAGTGATAACCAATGGCGATACTCTCTCTGCTCCTTGCAGCCTCCTCCAATGTGAACTAGACTCTTCGTGATGGCCTTTAGACTGTAACTTTTTCAGTAGGACTAACCTGGTCTCTGTATCTGGTCTACACTCCATTGCACTGGGGCTGAACTAGTGACTTTCACCCGGTCTCGAATGAACAGAAAACTTGACGCTTTGTGCTTTTAGGCATTATACCTTACCTTAAATCTTTGTAAATGCAGATAACCCATTCTGCTGATTGGATTTTTTTCGTTTTGGTGGCAAATTATTTACTAAAATGTACCCTATTCTTCTAAATTAGTGTGGGATTTTTATTGTGTTGCATATTCACTTTATTACTGTTTGAGTGCTGCATAAATACTTTAAATAGACTCACAGTTTTCGTTTGTCAAAGTCATTAATATAAGCCATTTGAAGCAAGGGTCTCCATTGAGTAGTCAGGAGCTACTGGTAGCTGGACAGCACCCTCAATCAGTCAATCAATCAGGGGTTTACAAAGCGCGGCTACTCACACATGAGGGTCTAAAGGCACGGGGGCTTCCGGTCCGTCTGGGTGCTGTGGTTCAGTTGAAGAGCCAGGTCTTGAGATCCTTCCTAAATTTGGTCAGCAACTGGGATTGCCTGACGTGGAGGGGCAGGGCGTTCCAGGTCTCATGGGTAAGGTATGCGAAGTATCTTCCTCCGGTTCAGGTTTGTGGATCTGTGGGACCGTTGCCAGGGACAGTTGAGTAGAGGAAGTGTCTGGTGGGTACATGGAATGAGAAGTGGTGGTTCAGATATGCTGGTCCTGCGTTGTGGAGGGCTTTGTAGGCGTGTGTGAGGAGCTTGAAAGTGATTCTTTTGTTGACTGGGAGCCAGTGGAGTTCTTGAAGGTGTTCATGATGTGACTGGGGCAGGGTTGAGGACCAGTCTGACTGCGGCATTTTTTTAACATTCTGTAGTTTTCTGAGGAGTTTCTGGGTGATGCCGGCGTAGAGTGCATTGCCGTAGTTGAGTCTGCTGCTGGTGAGAGCGTGGGTGACCGTCTGCCTGGATTCGGTGAGGATCCATCTGAATCTCTTATGAAGTAGGCAAAGCATGTGGAAGCAAGATGAGGATACTGCGTTGATCTGATGGTTCATTGTAAGCAAGGAGTTCAGTATAATGCCGAGGTTTCGTGCGTGGTCAGTGGGGGTTGGGGGGTTCTCAGTGCCGCAGGCCACCAGGAGTAGTCCTAAGATGAGGGGGTGGGTCCCAAGATGAGGACTTTGGTTTTGTCCTAGTTATGTTTGAGGCAACAATCTTTCAACCAGGTGGCGACGGCCTTTATCCCGCTGTAGAAGTTGTTTTTGGCGGTTGTGGGTTCATTGGTGGGTGAGGGAAAGAATAAGCTGGGTGTCATCTGCATAGGAGACGATGTTCAGTCTGTGGTTTCTGACGATGGCTGCGAGCAGAGCCATGTAGATGTTGAAGATGGTGGGGCTCAGCGAAGAGCCCTGGGGCACTTCGCAGCTGATCTCTGTGGGTTCAGAGAGGAACGGTGGTAGTCTGACTCGCTGTGTCCGACTGGTGAGGAAGGAGTGGATCCAGTTCAAGGTTTGTTCCGGATGCCAGCATCATGGAGTCTTGTGATTAGGTTGCGGTGGGAGAGGGTGTCGAAGGCGGCTGAGAGGTACAGGAGGATGAGGACTGCAGTTTTGCCATAGTCGAGGAGGGAGCAGATATCGGTGGCGGTGAGGAGTGCAGTCTTGGTGCTGTGGTTGCTTCAGAAGCTGGATTGGGAGATGTCCAGGACTTGGTTCGCTTCAATGAACTCGGAGAGTTGGGCATTAATGGCCTTCTCGATGACCTTGCCTGGGAAGGGGAGCAGGGAGATGGGTTTGAAGTTCTTGAGGTCTGTTGGGTCAGCTGATGGCTTCTTCAGTGGGGTTATACTCTGCATATTTTCAGTCATTGGGGAAGGTGGTGGTCTCAATGGAGCAGTTGATGGTGTGGTGAAGCTCTGGGGCAATGGAGGTGGCTGCTCTGTGGAAGATGTGGGGCGGGCATGGGTCAGAGGGGGCTCTGGAGTGGATGCTCTTCATGGTCTTGAGTGGGTCGTCTGTGGTGAGTGGGGTCCAGTTGAGCAGGATCTGTTGGGGGGCGATGTGGTCGGTCCAGTGGTTTGCGGCGTGGTGGTAGGATCTTGGGTGTCGATGCTGTTGTACCCTCAAAGTAGCTTTCAGAGATGAAATCAAACCCAGTACCTCATTCAGAAACTCTGTGCATATTAAAGAAGACAGCACTCCCCATCCCAAGACCCTTAGAGTGCCTCTCAGCCAAACCTATGGCAGAGACTCATACTAACACTCAAACACACACTGCGTCGGCCTTCGGGGTCTGCCACATGACCACCTGTATCTAATCTCAATCAAAGTCACATGGAGATTGGCATGTTGTCATCCCCACTTTATCAGTCGCACCATGTGTGTGAACATTGGACCATAAAAGAAGAGTCGCAGCACTAGTCTGAGCAGTAATCTGTGCTGATTCGCATAAGTGTGGGACTGCAGGAGTCAGAGTGCAAATGTGTCAGTTGGGCGCATAATCAGCCCAAGACCTGAGGAGAGCAGTGTATAATCCAGAGAGGATAAAATTAAGAGCCTCATCTGCAAATATTTATGTGTGCATCCATAATAAACACTATCGCTTACTGGAAGCTACGCCTGGTGTCAAGGTCTGCCAAATGTGTATGCTAGCCCATATCATGAGGTTTTTATCTCCGGCACGATGTTTGCATGTTCATGACCTAATAGTGGCAATGGCATATTAATGGTCATCCTTGACCATTTTAGAAGTTCTTGGTCCAGCTGTGGTATACTGGCAGCCATTACTGACATATTAAGAGAATGACTGGCCTACTGTTAGCTATCTCTAATATAAAGGTGCACACCACTTGCATAATGGTCTTGGCTGATGTATGGTGACTACCCTGGCCTTTAAGGTGTCCTGTCTTGGCACAATTGTGGCCCTGGTACAATAGTGGGCATTATTGGGTTAATACAGGCATCCTAAGTGCTAAGATGAGCATCCATGGCTTATAACTGTATTACCTTGGTATTTAAAGGAGTCTGTATATGTGAAGTATTTGTACATTTGATTACTTGATGAAAATGACAAGCTGGTGTTTTGGGACTGTGTATTTCATATACATAAAATCTGATATTTTAAATGCATTTAAAAAAAAGAAAAACTATTTTCTTCTGAAAACTTGAATTTGATTGTCTAAAACAAAAAGTGGTATTTGATAGGAGAATATGTGCATTTTCAGAAACTGATATAATGACAAAGAAAAAAGGTTGCTATTCCAAAACACGTTTAAAGTTGATAGGTGAATGATAATTCAAACTGAGTTGCTGCGGTTATGTCCTTTGTGCCATAGGGCATGTGATGATTTGAATGTTACTTGGTTAGTCAGGTGTAAGCATTTAATACTGATAAACGTTTCCGTAGCATTTCTGCTGGCAACCTTGCCTGAAACACTCAGGCGGTCACTATTGATAATCCTGCTTAGGGTGGTCATTGTCTAATGTAACATGTGTCATCACTATTTTACAATTATAAAATTTGCTAGCAGCTCGCGAGGACTTTCCTTTAGCAGAATTAGCTCTCATTACAGAAAAGGTTGGAGAGCCCTGATTTAAAGCCTTGGATTTTCATATTTTCATTTTATGTAACTAAATGGCCCAGTGAGTGAATATTCAGTGATTTCCACTGGATTGAATTCATGCTGTTTGTGGTTCACATAAAGTGTGTAAACACAATCCTGGAGACATCCTGTGTCAGTTGTGCAGCTAGGCAACAAGTCATGGGGAATCACCTAGCTGGCTTCAAGTGAAATATACAAAGGACAGTTAAATCTTGAGTAAGTTGATAAATGAACAGTTCCGCTTAACTATATCCCCGTTTCGTGCTAGTAAAAATTAAAGCAACTCAATGAGCCTTGATATACAAAGTGATCTGGTGACTCAGTTCCACTAATGAGCCAATGCTCCAGCACTTGGCATTCACTTAACAAACAAACACATTTTGGGACTTGTACTTCTAGTTCCCTTCAAATGATCCAATGAACTTGCCCAGAAGCAAGCACACATTTGCAATTAAAACACCTCTGCTGGAACATTGTGCCTTTGATGACAATGAGTCGCCTTGTAATCTTATTTTTATTGCACACGGATAGTTTCTTGGCATTTTAAATACAAGTATTCTTATTAAACAACCCATCAAGCACTTATCTGATCAAGCCTTAAGGAAGGAAGCCATCTGAATTCAGACCCAAGCTTTGCAATTGAAACACACCACTGCCGGAAGTGGACGGCCCACCAAACTAGTTTCCTAATAGAAGACCTGGTACTGCTTCTGGTGCTGCGGAAGACCTCATCTTCTCACAGGACTGGGGCGGGCTGTTCGAAAAGTCCTGTGAAAGTGATTATAGTGCTCAAGGGGGTATATAGGTATGTACAGAGCTACTTAAAAATAGAATAGACACCCATGATTGTTGTAAACATTATACACCCAAGAATCCTAGCAAATGTCTCTGAGGTTTTCAGTGGGAATAAATCAATCTACAATCAAATTGAATTTTTGACGTTTCGACCCATTCATGAATTAGAGGGGGGTGGGGGGGGCGGGGTGGATCTGCACCTAGGAAAAAAGGGGGTCCTTAATAATGCACACACTCTAATTGAAGGTCAGCATCTAATGTAATAATGGGATAAATAGCACATACCCCTGTAGTATTTCTAAAGGTATTAAACAGCACGGCCACAATTCGCAATTACTAATTCTCCAAATTTACTTTACAATGAAATCCATCTGGATATCTTCCTGTACCTAGATGTGTTTACTCGCTGTGTCATACAATCACAAGTCAGATCCACTGACCCAGAAAAGAGAGATGCGATGGCTTGTCTCTAAATGTTCAATTAATGAATCTAAAGGGCACGAGTCACAGATGCACCGCGTGGTAGTGCGGACTGCTGTAAATACAAAAATAAGTTATCTCCACCACTCAAACTAAATCTAAATAGGTATGGGCGAATTTACTGTCATGTACCTAATGAAAAAACAGGTTCCCGGTTTTATTCATGCAAGTTTCATAGTAGTGGATACTATATATCCATGAAAGTCTAAAACAAAACAGTTTAAGAAACAATTACTGCTGACTTTCAAAAGAGCAAAACGCAAGAATGTATCTGTTAGGCTCGCATGCGAGCAGTACTGATACTTTTAAGGTACATCTGGTTATGGGAGCCAGAGTTCAGCCCCATGTTGCCAGCGTCTCGTTCATTTACAAGTGAACCGTTGGAAGAAGAAGATCCCGCTTAGATCTGGTCAGTATCAATCAATCAATTCTAATTCGTAGGGGTATCCAGGTGCTGGGGGTAGCTGCTGCTTGGCCTGGTCAATCAAACAGACAGGTTTTAGCCCACTTCTGAAGTCCTGCAGGGATGGGGAGGTCCGGAGGGGGGAGTCCGTTCCAGGTCTTGGCAGCCAGGTGGGAGAAGGGGCGGCTGCCGCTCCTGCTTCGGTGGAAGCGGGGATTGTAGGGGTGGGTGAGGGATGCAGAGCGCAGATGTCTGACGGGTTGGTGGGAGTTCTGCCTGTAGTTAAGGTAGGCTGCTCCTTCGTTGCGTAGGGCCTAGTAGGCGTGGGTCTGCATTTTGAATTGACACCTCTAGTGGATGGGGAACCAGTGGAGTTTTCTGTGGTGAGGGGTGATGTGGGTTTGCCTCAGGACATCAAGTACGAGCCTGCCTGTTGCGTTCTGGATGGTCTGAAGTCTATTCAGCAGCTGAGAGGCGACCCCAATGTAGAGTGTTGCTGTAGTCCAGGCAGCTGGTGACGAGGGCCTGAGTGATGGTTCGTCTTGTGCTGATGGGGAGCCACTTGAAGGTTTTCTGGGGCATACAGAGAGTGAGGAAGCAGGCTGCGTACACTGTGTTTATCTGTTTCTTCATGGTGAGCTGCTGTATGATGCATGGTTACTAGCATGTTTGTGAGGGTGTGGGAGGAGGGGACCGAGCTCTCCTGGCCACCAAGAGTCGGCCCACAGGGAAGTGTTGCTTCTGAAGATATGTACCTCTGTTTTGTCGGTGTTGAGTTTGAGGCACTTATTTTGCATCCAGATGGCGATGCTGGTCATGCACCTGTGAACATGGCTTTGGTGTTCATGGGTCTGCGGGTAGGGAGAGGATGAACTGAGTGTCATCAGCGTATGATATAATGTTCAGGCTGGCCAGAGGGGCCATGTATGTGTTAAACAGGGTTAGGCTTAGTGAGGACCCTTGGGGAACGCCGCAGATAATGTTCTTTGGGCCCGAGGTGTAGGGTGGGAGGCCGACACTCTGGGTTCTTCTGGTGAGGAAAGATGCAATCCATTTGAGGGCATCCCATTGAATCCCCATCCGGTGGAGACATTTTAAGAGGGTGTAATGGGACACGGTGTATAAGGCTGCTGAGAGGTTGAAGAAGATTATGTCTGCGGTTTTACCCTGGTCTAGGAGAGACCTGATGTTGTCAGTGGCTGTAAATAGGGCAATTTCTGTGCTGTGCTTTGAGCGGAACCATAATTGGGATAGGTCCAGGAGATTATTGTTCTCAAGGTAGTCTGTGACTTGCTTATTGATTGCCTGTTCCAGAACCTTTGCTTGGAAAAGGAGCAGGGAGATGGACCGGTAGTTCTTGAGCTCATCCACGTCTGCAGAAGATTTTTTGAGGAGTGGCTTGACTTCCGCATGTTTCCATTCCACTGGGAAGGAGGCAGAGGGGATGGATGCCTTGAGGATTAAGTTGGGTTCCTTGCTGATGGTGCTAGTCCCCAGGTTGAACATGCGGTGAGAGCAAGGGGACCTGAGTGCTCCTGATTGGATGGAGCTCATGATGGTGGTAGTGGTCTGCATGGTGAGATGGTCCCACGTTATGATTCTTGTTTTTTGAGTTGGAGTCGATGAGGTTGAGGAGGCGGTGGATGCTGTTATGGGTGAGTCAAAGTGATCATAGATGGTTCAGATTTTGCTATGAAAGATGTCTACAAGGGTGTTGCAGAGCTACTGAGAGGGGGTGATGTTGTTCTTGAAAGCTAGGGGGTGGGAGAACTCTTTGATGATGCTGAAGAGTCCCTTGCTGTGGTTGGAGCTGGCTTTGAGGTGGTGGTCAGGGAGTCCTTTTTCGCTAACTTCAGGAGTCAGTGGTATTTGGTGAGAGCCAGTTTGAAGTTGGTTCGATCTTTAGGCTCCCTGCTAGCTACCCTAATCTATACAAAAACCACATTGGCGACAACAAATTCATTGTCCAGGAGTCCAAAAATCATTTAAACCTCCTCTGTAACTACTGTGCACAACACAGTATGAGCATGTCAAACGACCAACCTAGCTTCATGTGAACTCAGGTTGTGCAATACAAGTTGGTCTCTGTAGCGCATACCCTAAGTAGACGTCATCTACCTAACATATCCCTCTGTACTCTCATTGGTAACAAAAACACATGGGGGCTAGGGGAGGAAAGGATGGTCAACAATAATCACATTTCTAACAGTGTTTATAAGGGTAACTACTTAAAGATCTGACACATCACTGCTGCACAACAATCAGGGCAAAAATGCCAAACGTTCTTGCTGATATCATAGTTTCCCTTATATCTCCTAGAAGCCATTGCATTAAATGCTTGATGATACCAAGTTACATAATTCATAGACATTGTTTAGTCCCTTTGTCGTGGTCTGCAGCCAGCCCATCCATTTACATTCTCTGATGTTCAGTAGAGAGGTGATGTTACTCCCTCTGGCATCCAGTTTTGTCACCTCATTAATCATCAATTTAATGTTATTGTCTGTAAGACCCAACCAAGAAAAGGGCGTAATTAACGGAGCACCCTCTACCTTGCACCTTATCCTTCTCTGGTGCTGACAGATCAGTTCTATAGCCCTTTTAGTGGTTTGTGCCACATTCATGTTGTTTAGAATGTTTACAACAATCTTTCGTATGTCAATTATTTTTATGTAGCTCTGTGCATAATTATACACTTCTTTGAGAAATGTGCCATCTGCACTATAATCACTTATTGTACAGCACTTTTATCGCTTGATGATATAAATATATTTCTGCTAAGAAAGGAGAGGTCCCAACTATATTTACAGTATTCAGCAAATGTTTGTTCTGTTCAAGTCATAAATCAGTGTTGATTGATTTCATTACCATGGACGACTCAGATTGGTAATATGGTAAATGAGTCCCACGTGACCTGTATTTTATGTTATCATTAACCTTGTCCTGGTGGGTGTAAGGATTTGTCTTTGTTCATATAAAATACTAAAACAAATAAAAGCAGGGGATAGAAAGCAAGCAAATGAGAGAGACAAAAGGCAAAGCCAATTGTAAGCAATAGGCAAAATGCATTTATGGGTAAGCTTTCGGCATACCCCCAATATGTCTTTGGAACCAGACAGATGTGCTGTCTGGTAGACTGTAATCTAATAAGTAGGTCCCAAAATGTGAGCAGTAAAAATCTGAAAGAAAGTACTGGAAAGGCTTCTCTTTTTTATAGCAGACTATGTCCTTTTGCAGTTTGTCTATTTTACGATTAAATGAATAAGACTTAAATTCTGCAACAGTTTTTTGTAATATTGCTTTTGTATCCACAATTATATTCTCTTGTGTTTGCTACAAGTAATCTCCTTTACTGGTGCACGCAAAACAGACTTTTAAATTAGCCTATTCATGTTGCTGATAGGCTTGTCTTTCTTTATATAGGCCTCTTTTGTAGCACCTGACCCGCCACATTTGTTAAATTGCTGTATGGTCCATAGATACCATGGCCTTTGGAGTTTTCTTTTTTTAGGTTTTACCTACCAGACTGCACAAGCGGTCTGGATTTGAAAGACCCATTGTGAACTTCCAGTGGGCTTCCAACTCGCCCATTGCTTACCATTAATTGGCGTTATTCTCATTCTTTTTTGATTGCTTCATTATTTGATGGCTTTCTTTGTCCCATCTTGTCAGTCTTGTGTTTGTCCCTCCCATGGAGCATAGCCTTTTTTCCTTCCTTTTGCTTGGCCAACTTGTGTCCTTCCACATCTTATTTTTGGGAAACTAATTTTTTCTTTTTGGTTAAGCACGCCATGAACGTGCATGTGTATTTTATCACTCTTCCTCGTGTACTTTTACCTATGCCATAGCCCCTGTACTGCGTTCCATGTTGCTCTCTACCCTGTCTTCTTCTCCAGATCTCACTGTTTCTCTCTCTGTTGTGTACGTCTCTTTCTGCAAAGCAATCTCCACACCATGCTCCTTGTTTCTTTTTTTCTTGTGTGCCTCACCCCTGTAAAACACCTCTGCACTTTGTGTTGCGTACTCCCTTGTGTGCTTCTCTCCCCACAAAACACCATAGTGCTCAGTGTTGCCTTCTTCCTCATGTGCTTCCCTCTGCAAATTCCCACCCTCCCCCATGTTGCTCTCTCCCTCGTGTGCTTCCCCATAACCTCACCCCCCACCCCGTGCAACGCCCACGTTCCTCCCCAAACAGCACTGGCAAAGTCAATAGTTCTAAAAGGACTGACCTGTTGGTTTGCCAGTGCTTGTTTCAGTAGTGTTGCCAATGACTCTCTTGTAACCTGGCCTTGCGATTTTTAGAACATCTGGGAACTTTCCTCCCTTCTACTACCTCTCAATGAACTGACAAATGTCCTGGTAATTATAAAAGTTTTTTCACTGCTGTAGTTTTGCTGCTTTTTCTCGGACACACATACCTACTTCTTTTGTGGAATTCCCACTATGTGCAAAATCGTTGTCTCAACGTATGTGGCTTATTCACTGTATTCCTCCTTAAAAGAATCATTACTGTTTTGCATACCCTAGAGTATCCAAGACTGCATCACCTTTAAACATGGACGTCATTTAGGGGTCACCAGGGGTATTAGAAAATGTTGCAGGTCAGGTTTGAAAGAGTGTATGTGGACACGAGCACTGGTAAGATCTGGGTGCTGTACGTCAGGATTGGGGCACATTGGAAGAGTTGTGTTAAGTGACACTTGGAATCCGGTTGTGTTATAGGTCATGACTAAGGACTTTACTTAATGCTGGGATGTGATGGAACACTGCCATAAATCAGAGATGTTCTGTTAAAAGTGAAGCCTCAGCTTGCTCCATTTTTAGGTTGCCACCTAGCAGATAGCACAACTGTCTGACTATGCAAAAGACATCTTGGGGACTTTTGGAAACTTGACCCGGGAATGTATTCCACCCATGGCTTGCTATTGGCTTTGTGGTGTGTAACTCATGTTTTCTGCCTTTCCATATACTGCCTTTATTTTCTTTACGCTGTGCAGCTTGAGTTCGTACCACCCCTTGCTAAAGATGTGTTCACAGTATTCTTCCACAAACTCGTTTTCTATAATAAACAGACCTTTAAATCTTGTTCTTATCTTGTCAAAGGATGCGGCCACATGTCAAGCTGTGTTTTCGTGGTAGGCTGGTGCTTATTTTGCTTTCAACTGACTTAAAAGTGAGAGCATTTATAGAAAAGAGGAATGCAGCATACTTTCTCCATGGAGCCTGCTTGTGCCCTTTTTTAAAAAATCTATATTTTAGACATAGCCAACTCAAAAGCCATCTCGTTCTTAAGCTGTGCAAAAGATTTGCACATATTGTTCTGTAAAATTCCTCTTCTTTGATGAGTCCATTTAACCCCTTCCCCGCGGCACGCATTCCGCCGCGGCGCTGGGGGGTTGCGGGGTGAGCGCGGCAAAGCCAAGCTCGTGACGGAACCACACCGTCATGAGTCACGGGCAAGCTGTGCTCATGACGGCGTGGTTCCGTCACGACTCCGCCCACTCATTATTTCGCCCACACAGGCGGGGAATTAGTGCCGCGTGGGCGGAGCAGCCGCAGCATGACGGAACCACGCCGTCATTAGCACACGCCGCCCGTGGCTCATGACGGCGTGGTTCCGTCATGCGCGTGGAAGGGGTTAATTTGTGAAACTGCCTCGTTAGGAACAAAGCACAAAACCGCATTTCAGTCTTAGTGTCAGCCTAACATATAGTGATCCTGGGCAATTTACACAGTTTATGGCCCATTCACTGTCAAGCACAGGATAAGATCTTTCCGCAGGATAGAGCAAGCCACATTATAACACAATTTAACAATGCTTGGTTTTCACTTTGATGTGTAAAACATATGATGTATTCATGACATCTGTGGCAGCTCCTTTGGAGAGTGAAAGCTTTTGTGTTTATGTTTAGCTACACAATAATTATGTATTCCGTCTGCAACTGTGCCTTTTTTTGAACACATACATTACTGGATATAAACAATTTCCTCATTTGTCCTTGCAGGGACTAGGGTCATGATTTGAATGGTGCAACAGGTGCTGTGTGTGGCACAGGGGCCAAAAGATTTAGGAAACCCACTGAACACCGATTATTGGTATATTTTACTACCAAACTAGGATCATGATTTGAATGGTGCAGCAGGTGGCGTGTGTGGCACAGTGGCAAAAGCTCCAGGAAACCCACTGAACACCGATTATTGGTATAATTTAATACTAATTAGGCAGTGACAAGTACAGATACTTTGTAGGCACTAGGGTCCTGATTTGAATGGTGCAGTAGGTACAGTGGCACAGGGGCCAGAGGGTCCAGGAAACCCACTGAACACAATTATTGCAATATTCTACTGCTAAACAAGCAGTAACAAGTGCTTTTTTGGTCCTTTTGTAACCATTGCACCCAGAGTAATGCATAGCCTAAAGCATCACTGTAATAAAAGCTGTAACCTTTTTGACTTTTCTGTCAACCTACGAGTTATGTGACATTCAGCGCATTTATATGGCACATTATCACTGTTTTGTATGGTCTTAAAATGTTTCTGAATCTGGACCCACTAACAGCTTGGCAAGGGCATTCTCCATTCTATATCATTGGCACTTCAGCCATTGCAAACACTGTATAAATACTTATAATTTACCAACTGGCATTCCATACCAAGTATTGGCAAAGCCAATAGGGCTCGCCAATGTGAGATCTAATGGCTTAGCCAATTTTTCTTAGCCATAATATACAGCAGCACTAGCTTCAGTGCAGCATAACTGTAAATAAACAAAAAGCTCTATTACACGGACAACACTGGCTGTGTCATACAGCTTTTTACTTTACTTTCCGCTATTTGCAACATTGCTAATAAACATTAGCAAAGCCAATAGATCTTGTATAGGCAAGACCTATTGGCTTTGCCAGTGCTTGTTGGAAACATGTGGCCATGTGGCTTCTCTGCAACAGGGCTTAAGGTCATGTTGATGGTCACCCAACCTATTTAGGGCAGGGAGAAAATCAGTTGCTTTCTCTACATTGGTCTGCCATACGAGGAATGGCAGATTTGGTTAAGAAAAAGCACAGTGGCCCTCGTACACAGAGAGGAAACTCCTTGCACATTGGGGCCACTGTGCTTTTTTGATTTCTGAAAAAACTCCAACATTTTTTTTTTTTTTTACAGAAAACAAAGACTTTGCATAGCCGGCACATCCACTAGAGCAAATACTAGATAAAGCTTCAGGGGCTCGAGAAAAGCTGCAACACTGTCAGATTCGCTGAAGGAACATAGGTCCCTACCAGCCTGGACAAATCTTCCACCTGGGGAGCCACAGCCTCCATTGACCTGCGGGAGCCGATGGTATTAAGGTACATTGGCAAAGCAAATGGCTTGATTTGCAAATGCAGGAATAAACTTGCACCTGTAAATCGATATTACCCACACAATTGTGTAATATCCAACTGCAAAAAATATGAATCTAGAGGTGAGAAGCTTTCCAGTTTGGAGATTCCCAAAAAGATTGGGGAATTCACAGACCTAAGCCTTTGTGGGTATTCACAAACGTTTCCCATCCTGGAAACATTAGAAAATTCAAAAAGTAAATTTCTTTCCACAGTAGGAATAGACAGTAAGCCTCCCAAAAGTTCCGCAGTAGACTGAGAGAGGGTTTCCTGTGGAGAAATAAAATACAATTGAACAAATGCAATGGAATTTAGATGAGCTCAGCTGTACACTATGTACAGTATTACATGTGGGAAAATTCTTTCTATAGAGGTAATTAGAAATTCTCTAAACTTTTCAAGTAGTGTTGGAAAATGTTGTTAATTCATGCTATTCGTAAATCTGTACCCAAGGCCGGGTGTAAATCTGCGGATACAGATTCATGACTATCTTTATGAAATAGGCTTGAGGCTTGTGTCCAATGCCTGGAACATCATGAGCGTTGGAGGTCAAAGCAGTTACTGCAGGAGAGTAAGGCATGTGACCAATAACTAAAGAGGACAGTGCTCTGGTCAGAACTGCCGTGCATTGGAAGAGCTATGTGTTGATCCTAGTAAAAATTGGCAGACAGCTTCAGGTCTGATTGTGATGCAGTGGCAGGGATATACATGCATCCAGGTATTGAAACAGCAGAAGTACAGCAAGTTATGATTGATGTGCAATGGCCAGCCTGCGTCTAAGATCCAGTACCAGACCAGCTTCTAATACTGCAGGTTATATTTTAAGTCCATTCGAAAATGAGTTTGTGGGTCTAAGAATTGGAATGGCAATGGATTACAGGACAGAATTGTTAGGAGATGTGGCCAACAGCCAGAGCTGCCGACTTTGGAAGTGGGGAACCAGGCTCAAGTCCCGACATAGGCTCAACAATGACAATGTGTTAATTTGCTTGCCAAAAGTGCCAATTGAAAAAGGGAAAGAGGTTTGTAGGTAGAACAGGCTTGGTCCTTTTAAATGCTTATAGGAAAATGCATGGAAAATGTATTCAGTTAGAAAAAGAGTGTGAAACGATGGAAAAACAGCTAGTGGAAGCCAAGAATACTTCTGTAATGTTGTCATGCCAGAATAAATGATTGCAAGATCAATTGGAAACGTATCAACTTGTGGCTGAAAAGGCAGCGATACGTGTAGCACAATATAAAAAGAAAAGGCGAAGAGGAAGGGTTAACAAAAGGAAGGTGCATTTGGCTATTGCTAAGGCTGGTTTAGACTGGAATCCGGAGGAGTGGGAGGGTAACATATGGGATGGTAACTCGGTCAAACTCTAGGGGAGAATGTGCTCAAGATATTAGTCAGAATGAGGCAGAGGGTCTGAAAATCATCTGGGCGCAGCCAATCTACCAGCAAAAGATACAGCAAAATCTACACAATCCGCAGGGGGTTGTATTAGACTCTTTGGAGGATTTCACACAGCAGGAGATTAGTGATATCATAGACAGATTCAGACAGAGGTCAGGTGAAACACTGATAGCATGGATTGTGTGCTTCATTGATTTAGGGGTGCAGAGAGTGCATTAGATCATGGAGATGTAGCGAAGTTCTGTATACATACTCAACACCTGTCCACTTGATTCTTACACCATTTTTCCTAATAGTCTCAATACTATTTCCCAATTGGAATGAGGCCTGTCTTTGGCCCGAAAGAAAAACGTTAGTGTAACTAGATTGTGGTCGCTAAGAATTTAGGGTGCGATACTAAGATTACCACACATATCAATGGCGGAAATAGATACCAGTACGTGATATATAGTAGAAAATGAATTTCTCCCAGTGAAGGTTGGGACTGTTTCCCCACTGGGGCCGCAGCCACCTCTAAGTAATTGGAGATCATATTTGGAGATAATCAGGTTTAGTGCTTCCCCATACTTGTTGTGGCAAAAATGGTAATTTCCCTCCCCATCCTGGTAAATAAGGCCACATGCCTGGGTGCTGGGTATTGCACATGTCTGAATGCTAAAATCTCCTGCCCACACTAGTACATAGTCTGTATTAATAGGAGATAGAAAGGTTTCAAGGCTGTGGTCAAGGGCTGTAGCCACACTACTACGTGTTGGATCAAAGATATTATCATAGAGATTTACGATTATAATATCTCTCCCTCCTTTTGTATTTAGCCACAGTAATTGTCCATAGTGGCCCACTGATGCAACCATTTTGACATTAATAGAAATCTTACTGGAAATGAGTATCTGTAGTCCCCCTTTAGCCAGCCCAGCATGCAACCCTAGGGCTTCTACATAGTATGAGGAATACCCTTCTACATACACTGGATTTATGCACCAGGTTTCTTGTATACATATGATGTCATAATTAGATATAGTATTAATCCAGTCAGCATTCCCTATCTTATTTAATAGCCCATTCATTTTGCATTTTGCAGGCTTAAACCCTCCCTCAAAGGGCTGACATACAGGTGCTGTACTTGATGCATGAATGGGTATATTACAGGTACTAGAATTATCATTGCCAGTCGCCATGGCGGGCTTGGCTACAGCCAGCCTACAAACTGGGTGTGTCCCAGGGTTAGATTTATTTTCTTTAAGGGATAGTTGACTTGTCTGGACAGTTATAAGGTCCCTTCCCCATTAGGTCCTGGAGTCATGGTTTTCATCAGGACTGAGTCATTCGTTCTCATCTAAAGTACTCAGTGCCTGGTATCTATTTGACACTGCGAACTCCGAGCAATATGGTAGATACGGTCTTGGGGTCCCACTTAGTGCTTGTGGGTTCGATGTATCATTAAGACCTGTACTCCGTAGATGACGATAAAAAAACAACCAATGGGAATATGCCTAAATCTTGGGTAGCCAGGGTACATTCCCTCATCTTTGTGTGGATACCTCTAGCAACTCTAGGATTCCTGAAATGAATAACTACACAGTCACCATCAAAGTTATTTTCCAGTGGCCCAATCCACCCCACTCTCCTTGTAAACAGGTTTTCATGGGCTCTAACAGGCAAAAGTAAGTGCTTAGCGCTAAGCCAGTGGACAACCTTGTTCTTTAAACATTCCATGGTTTCCCTAGCCCATGGCTTCAGCGGGGGGGACATTAACCAGTACTGCCACATATGGGCAGCAGGCAAGTGGCAAATTAATGGTAACTAGTTCCTTGGGAGGGCATATTAATATTGAGAGGGTGTGTATTTGTTAGGCTCTGTGAGAGTTGGTCCACAGCATATATCATAGTGACAGGCTCTCCAACAGATTCCCTATTAATCTCCTGGGCATTGTCGCCCAAGTAACACTACATTTAGCTGGTACGAGCCATAGCTTCAACAGGGGGGAGCATGCCACCTGTAACAATATTCGGTTTCGCCTCTGGTTGTCATGGTCTCTTATTTGGTGGCATTACACCCGCAGTAAAAGTTTTCAATTCATCCTCCACCCTACCCAGTTTTTCTTTAAGAGCCATTAATAAGTCATTGATGACAGTTGTTAGCTTCTCCCAAAATTGGATCCATGCTTATTTGTCCATGTGGTTACTGTTATTATCAGCTGCCCCTTGTAGCGAAGGTATATCCGGGGGAACTCAAATTGACAGTAATTTCATTCAGGGTCTTTCTTTCTTTTACGTTTAGCTGCTGGTCGGCGAACAGTAGTTGGAACAATAATTGCAGCTTTATCTGTGCCTGTTATGTCCTGGGGTAGGGAAATAGGAGCTGATGCTGTTTCGAACACTGAAGGCAATTGGCAAGCTGTAGAGTTCACAGATCCATTAGTGCATCCTGAGCTCTGGGGATCTTGATAGTTACCTAGGCCAGACTTCTCCTTGATAGATGTTATGCATTCAGTTCTCCCATTTTGGCCATTCATACTAAGGGACATAAGCCGCTCAGCTAGGTCATTTCTTTGGATAGGGCTCCCAAGGCACGGGCATGAACGATATCTATGGTGGATCGCTTAGGTGTAATAGTTGGCTCAGTAGAAGACTTTCTGACCCCAACCTTCCGTTTAGCCATACTGCTGGCTACTAGCGTGCTTGTATGAGGTGCAAAAAGAGAGGGAAAACAAACTTACTTCCCAGTGATCCCTCAGGGTCCTATAGCTGGCATCCACTGGTGGTAGTAGTGTAGTAGTGTTCCAAAACGGTGACAGAAGGCCACAGAAAGAAAAAACAAGAGGGTGGGCCCAGCCTTTGTCAGCCAATGACGAGCGCCAACGGGCCCACCCTTGGCCTAGGCTTTGCACGGGCATGGCCCGGGCATACCCACACGCATCCCGCACTGAGGGAACACCCAGCAGTGTTTATGGCGTCAGGAAGACTGACCACACCTTATGTGCTGTTGCCGCCAAGAATGCTGGGGGACCGAGTCCCACCGCAGCAGCCAGGAACAGGTGTGGAGGAAAGTGCAGGTGGTCGGACGTGGATTTTATCGAGGCCCCCCAATGAGGGTTCTCCCTCAGTGGTTGAGGAAAATGGCAAGAAGCTTCCTCTGGCAGCACCTTCTTCCCCATCCAATTTTGGGAAGGCTGACAACACTTCTGCAGAAGCTACCGCATTGGCTACCAAGGAGCCGGTCACGATTCCAGAGTTACAGGTGAGAATCATTCCTATTTCCAATGTGATTTTGGGGGGCAGAACACAATGGTTCCTTCACAGTTGACAACTTCTAAAACAAGACCCCTGGGTCCTAGAATCTATCCAGAGTTACAGACTCGAGTTTTACAACACAACCTTCCAAACCTCCACTCCACAGGAGCTGTATTTTTGTCTATAAGAGCAGAATTTAATTTCCTCAAAGATGCAAATGCTTCTGCAGAAGGACCCAAATTGTGTGTCCTCCTCTCGTCTCAGGAGTTTCCTCAGGACCATCTTCTCAGTAGACAAGAAGGGAGGTGGTTCTAGTCTAGTCTTGAATCCAAAAGACTTCAATGCTTGGATTGATTCCAGGCATTTCAAGATGGAGGGGATCCACTTCCTCAGAGACATTTTACAGGAAGGCAATTGGATGGTTCGCCTAGAGTTAAATGGGGGCTTATTTGACAATTCCCATCCTTCCCCCTCACAGACACTTCCTTCAATTCAAATGGCTGGGTCATTGCTTTGAGTTCAAGGTCCTTCCCTTTGCCCTTTTCTCAGCTCCATAGTGCTATAACAAACTAATGAGACCTATAGTTGAAGCTCTTTGAGCACAAAACGCGCAGATGATTCTCTATCTCGACAATCTGATCCTGTTTGACCAGGATTGTCAGAAGGTAATGCTTCACCTATCCTAGATGATTCAACTCCTTCAGGACTTAGGCTTTGTGATAATTCAGTCAAAGTCATGTCTAATTCCTTCTCAGTGCATGGAATTCTTGGGGTTTCTGGTAGACTCTGTGTTGTCTCAGCTAATTCTTCCTTCTCAGAAAATTAGATGTATCAAAAAGGAATTGAGGTCTGGGTTATGCAGCCAGACCATTTTGTTGAGATCAGTAGCCCGGATTGTGGGCCTCCTGGCATCATCCATCAAAATACAGCATTTTAAAAAGGGTCTGTCTTATGTTGATCAGATTTGCCGCTCAGAGGAGGCCAAAACGGAGACGACATGGTGGCTCGACCACATTGATGCTTGGAATGGCAAAGCATTCTTTGGTTGCTCCCTGGACATCATTCTGGAATCAGATGCCAGCAGATGGGGTTGGGAAGTGTAGCGTGGTGAGGCTCCCTCTCCACAGGGGGCCATTGGTCAGAGAAAGATAGTGGCCTCCACATCAATTGCCTGGAACGTCTGGTATGTTCCTTTGTGATAAAGAGTATTTCACCTTCAAAGGCAGATTGTTGCATAATGCTGAGGATGGACAACATCTCAGCAGTCCGTTACATCAACAAATCAGGCGGGAAAAAATCCAGTCTATTGTTGGAGACTGCCAAGGACTTTTATTGTTTTTGCCTTCAGCATCCGATTTCGTCATCGCAAAGTATCTCTCTGGGCAGAAGAATATGGAGATGGATTGGCACTCACGCCACCTCCGGGACTACAGCAATTGGAGACTTCACCCAAAGATCTTCTTCGGTCTCAATCATATTTGAGGTCCTTGCACAGTGGATCTGTTTGCTTCCCATCTCAATCGGCAGATTCCTGTTCTTCAGCTGGCATCCAGATCCGAAAGCAAAGGCAATGGACGCTTTCCTCCAGGATTGCTCTCCCCTCCTGGGATATGTGTTTGTGCCTTTCAACATGATTCTAAGAGTCCTGTCTCAAGTGCGGCATCAAAAAGCAGGGATCATTCTTGTGACTCCATTATTGAGGGTGCAATCATGGTTCCCGATGGTGCTGGAATTGTCTTGCAAGCTTCCAATATTGATTCCCTCTCTCCAGAACCTGTTGCTGGACCCAGTGGGACAGCCTCATCCCTTAATCCTCTTCGGTCAACTCAGGTTGGTTGTGTTGAAAATTTCAGGGAAAGATGGAGTATGACAGGCATTTTTCAACAGACTTCCTTCTATATCAAGCAAGCCTGGGCATCCGGTACACATAAACGCTTTGCTTCGGCATGGAGATGATGGGTTAGTTGGTTTGACTAACAGAATAGCGATCCCGCTGGGACGGATATCTGCTTGGTGATCAATTTCCTAGCCTCCTTGGCATCATCGGGTCTAGAGTACAGATCCATTAACAACTACAGGTCTGCCTTTTCTACTGGGCATCTTCTGGTCGACGGGAAGCCTTTTGGGGAACATTCGGTAGTGTGTAAACTTATGAGGGGTATACAAATGTGTAAGCCCCCTCAGACTAGTTATTTGACCTTATGGGATGTCAATATATTCCTTTACTCTTTGGACAAAGGGCCAGATAATAAAATGTATTTGACGTAAACCGCTTTCGGACAAAATTAAACTACTGTTGTGTTTGATCTCCTGTAAGAGGGTTTCTGATGTTTGTACCGTTGATCTCTCAGGAGGTGTTTTTTCCCAGGAAGGAGTCTGTTTCTGTATTTCCAGAAAGACTAAGTCTAACACCAGGTTAGTATATTATCCAGCATTTCCTAATAACGCACAATTATGTGTTGTGCAATGTCTTAAGGCTTGCGAGGCCACAAATATCTAATTCAGCATAGACCTGGGAGGTCAATTATTTAACACGTTGCAAAAACCTTTCAAACCTGTGCAACCGCTACTCTGGCATGTTGGATGCATTGGATTTTAGCAGAGTCTGGTATGATACTTCCATTTTTGAGGCACATTAGGCCAGGGGTGTAATGGCTTCAAAATCATTCACCTTAGGCTCACACTTAGAAGATATTCCGAAGGCAGCGGCAGGGGCGTATGTCCAGGAAGGGTATTTGGGGTGTAACACCCTCATAATAAATGGATTCTGGCGTGTTTAGTTGGTTCCAGGGACATCCAGCCAGACTGTCAGTGTCTATGGTTGGGTGTCCACTCAAATTAGTAGCCCTCATAGTGCAGACATACATCTCTATGAAACTTTGCAGAGATTGTATACACCCCTATCTCCTCTTCCCTCTCACCCAAAACATGCCAAGAATAAACAAAGGGTTGTATGTCTCTTATGTGGTACAGAGAAGTCTTTCAAATGTAAGACTATTTTCATCCATTTTGAAATTTCAATGGCTGTGATGGTTGGGAAATATCTGTTCCACCCCCCCGAATCTAACTCACCAAGCTATGTCCATGGGCAGCGGACTGGTATTTCGAATTGACCTGCAAGACTTTTTATTATAACCCTATTGTTGATGTGGCGTCACTAGTGGTAGCACAGCTTTAAACAAGTATAAACAGATCTTCCGGTCGTGACATAGAATAAAAATACTTCCAGTTTATGCAATAAGAATGTTCAATTCAATGAAAGACATTGGAGGTGAGGATTATCTCGCCTGATTGGCTTTACTTTGATTATATATGTGTTATACATGATGATTTAAATATGTATGTATATGATGAATACCATAATGGATTAATTTGGTTTTCCAGCCTTGTTATTGTGGTTTGTATGCGTTTTATACTCTAGGGAATGGAGTTTATGACCTTCTTTTGTGATTTATTAGGAAATGATCAAAAGCATACCTGATGTTGGACGTTTTCGGCATTGGATGTTCTATGGAGCAAGGACGGATGTCCGCTGTGAAGGAGGAGTTGCTTGACACTAGTAAAAGAAGATATCTTCCTGTGTAGAGCTCTTCCAGTTTATGAGCTCTTCATTCAGAGTATAATGGTTATTGTGGTTTGTATGCGTTTTATACTCTAGGGAATGGAGTTTATGACCTTCTTTTGTGATTTATTAGGAAATGATCAAAAGCATACCTGATGTTGGACGTTTTCGGCATTGGATGTTCTATGGAGCAAGGACGGATGTCCGCTGTGAAGGAGGAGTTGCTTGACACTAGTAAAAGAAGATATCTTCCTGTGTAGAGCTCTTCCAGTTTATGAGCTCTTCATTCAGAGTATAATGGTTATACTTCTTGGTACAGCCGGGAGCAGTTCAACATGGTTATCTTATTGACTTGATGGTTTCAGTTATGTTTGCAAAGAAAGATTACAAAATGGTGGTCCCGAGTCTTAAAGGACTGGGCTGTTGGGGACTGGATTATGGGACTATTGGTGAATTTAGGGTTCATGGGACATGTTGTTTTTTTCAAATACTTTATTGCAATTGGCTGCTGTTAATTTTGCAGTAAAGAGAGAGGAAGCATAATCTTCGCCTCCGTGTCCTTAATAGAATTGAAAATTCTTATTGCGTGAGCTAGAATTTTGTTATTCATGGCTGTCTTGCTCACGTTTCAGCAACCTGTCTTAGCTGTAAAAAAGGTATGTTTTGAAAATTACTTCATTACTTCTTTCCAGTTGCCAAAGTTGTACAGAGATGGGTCTTCTGTTGCATAAGAGGAATTGATCAAGACTTGACTTGTTACAAAGGATGCAGGTCGACAAACGAAGTGCAACTAAAATGGATCCATATATACAGAAAACCTGTTAGCATGTCCACAAAAATGAAATGGAGGAACCAGTGGTACTGTATGAAGGGCAGCTACATGTATTGTATTGAACAGGGTGGAGGAACAAGGGTGAAAATAAACAAATTCATCATTCTCTGCCTAGGTCCCTGCAGAATGCCTTGTAATTTAGAGTCTGTGTTGTGGATAGAGTACCTGCAAAATCAGGAAGCAACATACGTGCAATATATCTAATGGAGTGGGCAATGACCATGGTTCTGACTGAATCAGTCAACTGAGTTTAAAGCCAGTCAATGCGTAGGGCTAAAGCAGAATTCACCGCCGAGGAGACAGCCAGACAAAACACAATATAAAATCATTCATCAAGCATCCCAAAGTTTGAACAGGGTTTGCATAGCCCAATGCACCTTTCAGGTGGAGGAAGGAGGAGATCCCTCTGAGAAGGCCCCAGGAGCCAATGATGCTGGTAGAATCTTCTTGGGGCAAAACCACTCTAAGTATTTTAGAACACCTGAAAGATGCAAGTTGCGTAACAGGGCCAGGGTTTTCAGCATTGCACTGTGTCAACGATTTGGCAGGTTTGCTTTATGAACCACTTGCCTGCTAGTTTTTTCCCACCGGTGTTAAGCTATTTTTGCGATGTATGGGGCAGCTTGAACTTAAACCTTCATAACTTATTTCCACAAATAATAATAATAATAATATCCACATTTGTAAAGCGCGAACACTCACCCGTAAGGGTCTCTAGGCGCTGGGGGCCGTCGGGAAGATTAAGCAAGCTATTGCCCAGAGTCAGTTGCCCTGGCCGCGGCGCCACACCTCTTCCCTTCCCACAAATGGTAGCCACACCAAATTTGAGTCCCTTTTCCAACATCCATGGCATTCTAAAGGTGTCCAGGGTTTGATGATTCCCCTGCAGGGAACAGAGAAAATAGCCAAAATATAGTTACATTTTGTTTTTTAGTCCTAAAAAATTAGAACAAAATGCTGGGCAAAAAAAGAGTCTTTTTTCCCTAAAAATGGCATCAACAAAAGTTTTGCAGTGCTAGAATCACTATATTCCTAACTTTCAGGAAGAAGCAAAGTTTTATTTAAAAAAACACTAAATTATTTTACCACCAATTTTGCATTTATTTAGAGGTAGTCCATTTTTCCCAATTTGTGAGTTTTCAACCTACATGCACTTTGTGGTGGAAACAGTGTTAAACCCATGGGTGATCCCAGAAAGCTCTACATGTCTGAAATGTCGACAACATTTTGAATTCAGCAAGGGGTCATCTGTGTAGACCCCTCAAGATTCTCCATAAGACAAAAACTGTTGAAATAAAACAATAATGAAAATGAGTATAAAAGCAGCCATTTCTGACAATGTTTTCATCTGTAATTGTTTTCACAATGGCTGATTTACAGAAGCAATACACTGTTAGATCCGATTGACCCTTCTGCATGACAGGAATGTATAGGCTTTGTAGGTTCTCCAAAAACACACAATACCCAGAACCAAAAAGTGATCTGCTGCTAAAAAATATTTTTCATTGTGTACAGACTATACAGCGATTTATATGGTAAAACATAAGGAATAAAAAATGAGTATGAAGGAAACCTGTGTATTTCTGAAATATACACAAGATACTGAGTTAAGGCACATAGGTTATTTGTAGACTTCTGTATTTATGGTTCTACATACTATCATGTGATTAAGAGAGCATTTAGCAAAATGTCTTCTTTCTTGCACACTGGCTTACATTTGGAAGCCACACATGCAGGTGAAAAACAATTGCTAGTAACAGATGTTCTACTATTGTGAGTTCCCTCTACTATTGTGAGTTCCCACGTCTCCCGGTAATCTCACTGGTGTAGATGGGCCTAGCACGTGCAACACAAAACACCCAAAGGTGATCTAGAGAGATCACATTTCACCCAGAAAATCAACTCTGTTTTTACAACATCTGTAGATGCGGAATTTGGGCCCTAGCTCAGCCGCCACCGATGGATACTTGCCAAACCCAGACATTTCTGAAGACTAGATACCCAGAGGAGTCCAGTGTGGTGTTACTTGCGGGGACTTTATGCATTTTGTTTTTTTTACAGAGAGGTCCTTGCAAACCTCACACTTGGTCTAAAAACACACATTTTCCACCCAGTTTTCAAACCCATCTCCCGATCGGTTTCCATCACAGAAATGCAAGGAAAATGTCCTCTCTCTATCCGAGTTGAATCCAGGAAGGCCAGTGATAGCAGCAAGGAAGGTACAGGTTATATAGCAGAGCTTGATTAAAGATAGCAGCCACTGTCACAGACTTTGGTTATCTTGTGGGATCAACATTGCTCCAACTAAACTCTGATTTATCCTAAGGCAGGTTGGGCACCGCTACATCAAGATTAGCTGCTTATGCTTTTCTCCCAATACCTTGTTGTCCATCGCCACCATTTGGGGGCTGCAGGCATCAAGAAGAAGATACTGGGACATGTGCCAGCTCACATTGGAGGACTAAACTAGGGCCCACACTGTGATTCATGACATAGGGATCTCTAAGGTGGGTCATCTGGGGGTCCATAGGAGACAGACCAATACTATTGGTGAGGAACCATGACAAGGCTAGGTGTAGGGGTTGATCTATTAATATCTTGAAGAAAGAGCAAGCTCTTTCAGAAGGCACATACAAAAGAAAAAAGGTTACAAAGGCCATTAAAATAACATACCAACAGGCAGACCCCCCAGTATATTGCGATTTCGTGATTTTCACAAACATTGCAAAATCTGCACATTTGTAAAAATCCAGCCATGTTCACAAAACTGAAGTTGAAAAAAAAACCTGACCCTCTCTTCACTGCCTCTGTGCTGCCGCTGAACCAGTAAAGGGAGGGTGAGCATCAGGATATAAGGAAGCAGAGGTGTTAACTTCCTTCGTCACCTGAATTTTAAATGGATAGAGCCCCCTTCTGTGCAATTAGCCTGCGGTCCATCCCCTGCTTATTCTGCAAGCGGTTGGACCTGCTGGAGTGGGGTTTTCTTTAAAAAATTGTATACCCTCTCCATTCTGCATGTTTGGATTAATATGAATAATTAATTAATAGTAATTGTACTAATTGTTTGCTGTGTGAACTGACTAACATTACTAATATAAGAAATACACGTGGGAATTGCATTTGCATGGCCTAATTAATAACGTAAACTAATTTTCGTATGCATATTAATAATAGACAATTAGAAATCGCATGATTATATGTTGCTTTCGTGATGTATTCGTGATTTGTGCATTATTAATGTGAATATAACCTGCATTAAGTGTTGCTTCTGCTATATAAATACACAATCACTACATTCGCTGGTGGGGCCCATAACACCACCAGACCTCACTCCTGATCACAACCCCTCCACAGCAGTTTGCACTCATCTCCCTTGCCCCACGCCCTCCGCTGCCCTCCTTCTCCTGTTCACCCCTTACTTCCCCTCATTTCTCTTTTTTTTTTGCATTTCTTTTATATAGAGTGATCATGGCCCATGGACATTAGACCACATCCCCTCTCCAATGCCACCCACCACTCCCCTGCTGCGCTGACTCCTCTCTTGCCCAATCCTCCCATGATTCATCTGCCCCTCCCCCCACTGCTTGCCAGTCTCTTTTGCCCCGCCGCCCCTCAACACCTGTGCCCTACACCAGGGGCGGCTCCTCTATGTGGGTAGAGGAGAGTCGCCCCACTGCTTTCTCACAGTGCGAGACGCAGAAACATAAAATTGTATAAATACCATTTGATGTTTCTGCTTCTCGCACTGCGAGAAAGCAGAAGGGTTTGTTTGGTTCCGGTCGGAGTGGCTAGCCCAATGTTGTGAGCGCTGACTATTTGGTCGGTCCCAGGGCTGACCAAACCAGTCTTGCGCACTCTCCCGTTTTCTCCATGTAGGCTGCATGCAGCCTGCTTGGAGAAAACAGCCTCCCTTAGATGCCTGCGCTTTCTGCGTCACAGCCAATCAGGGGAGGAGAGGAGAGCTGCCTGCTTCTGCTTCCTGTGAGTAGAGAGAGAAGACACGATGCAGGACCCGAGGCGGAGGTAAG
Source organism: Triturus cristatus (assembly GCF_964204655.1). NCBI lineage: Eukaryota > Metazoa > Chordata > Amphibia > Caudata > Salamandridae > Triturus > Triturus cristatus. The sequence goes on along the minus strand of NC_140590.1, from coordinate 1,247,307,671 downwards.
TTTTAATGTAATTTTTTAAAAATTAAATTAACACCCCGCGCATCCCCCAGACGCCCACCCGTAAATCATGTAGGCCGCGACTGCCCTGCACACTACACTGTAAGGAATGCAGGTTACCTGATGCCATAAAGAGCAAGTTTCATCTACACTCTAAGGCATCAGACATCATCCAGTACGAGGCGCTGTACTGCTAGATACTCAGCGTGGTTACACATTGTGACATCGCACAGTCTCAACGAAGCCACAAAATCCTCGTTTGTCTGACCATGTGTATTTGAAATGCGCACATCACCCAGAAGGATGTCTTAGCGCTGAATTAGCAAATGTTTGTTTTAGCCAACTCAATAGAACCTATGAAAAGCAGTGCCAAAAAGGACCAGGACGAAAATCCCACCAAGGCATAAAAACCTTCTTGGCATTATATATTAGGGTATTAGCCAAGAACAAAACTTGAATTTGAAACACATAAGTTTGTTTTCTCTGCACGAGTCAAGCATAAAATAAAGATTTGCATTAAAGGATTTCCGCCTGGTGTGCGTTATTGCAGGCTTCAGGTTTTATACTGATATTCCTAGGCTTCTGACCCACCGAGCGCATTCCACGTAGCTTGGGCAAGAGGCAGACGGTAGGGTACTTGTTGTTTTATATATGTGTATATACACGTTTCAGACCTATTCTCTCACGAGAGTCCTCAATCTTGGAGATAATGGACTGTCATTGCAGAGTCAAAACAGCATGTTCAGGCTTGCATGTGCATTATTTGAATGGCTGGATAAATCCTTGAACCTCAAGCTTGCAAAAACTGAACTGGAGTACCTAAACAAGAGCCATTAAGTTTGAAGATGTCATGATAAATAAGGAGGGAGTATTGGCATGTATGGAACAGGGCATTTTAGGTGACGATTAAGGTGCACTGAAAATGCTGCTCATAAGCCATCAATTGGTTTCTATAATCCACATTATAATATAATCCACGTTTGTAAAGCGCGAACAATTACCCGTAAGGGTCCCTAGGCGCTGGGGGCCGTCGGGAAGATTAAGAAAGCTATTGCCCAGAGTCACATGGTGCTGGGCTAATCTGCCGCCGGCACCAGGGATCGAGCCGTGATCCCCAGATTCCAGAGGCAGTCACCCTGGCCCCGGCGCCACACCTCTTCCCTGGTTTCTGTGGTTGGCTAAAAATGTACATTTATTTATTACCTTGCAATGCCTCTGCTATGGTATTTTATTTTCATTACTATTTTCAAAATGCTAATTTATTAAATAAAAAAATTAAAATGCTGTGTGAGTCTCGGCAATGGAACGGTAGAGTGATGCCACGAAGTAGGACTGAAGTGCATTGGCAGAGCTGGGTGTGGCGCTTATGCATGCACGGAGCGCTGCACTGTCAAAACTGGGTGTGGGTCTCAGCATCGTGACAGTAAGATCTCTGTAAATCAGGATGAAGGTGGATTTGTAAATCTGTGGCTCCCATTATTGGAATAGCAAGGTGGCATTTCTTTCATCCTCTATTCCACTTTCCTCTGCATTGTCTTTTTAAATATTTGTATTTTACTCTCAGTGGTATTTTGTACTCTTTTTTCAAATATACTTTGTTTTGCATATCCATGTTCCTTTTTACTCTCTTTATATCTGGCCCAGAGACATCTTTAAGGCTACCCATAAACACTTAAACCCCAGTACAACTCAACCAGGCCAGTCGTATTAACCTCAGTTAGGCAAAAAGTAACTGCCTAACCTCAAATTGTGAATAAATTTGGTTCTGCTCAGAATTCAAACACACAAACACAGAGAAACTTTAAGTGAACCCTTTTCATTAACCCGTTCAACTGTCATTTACATTGCCTCCACCTACAGTGTGGGGACAATGGGTCAGCCCACTTCACCCAATTCTCTTGCACTGAGTGATGGCAAAATACCTGACCACATGTGCACATCCATCTAACAAAAAAAAGAGCACTTCAGTGTCAGGGCTGGGGTGCAAATCCTTTACGTTGCCAATGCTTTTTTTCTATTCCTTAGCCTTTTTTAATTCTTAGGTCTCGCCTAGGCAGCGCATGCGCCGTCTCTTTGAGACATACTGTATTCAGAATATGGGCTTTAAGCTATGCCCATCTTCCACCCATGTTTTTAATTGGCTCCTTTGACTGTCATTTTGTAATGCTTCTTTTTCTTTGGTTAATGTGTTTAGTAGTTCCTCCTCAGTCCCTCCTTTTCTACTGTTGTAAACTCCCATGAGGACAGCTCCTGTTACATGAGACTTTACTCTGTACTTTTATGTACAGTTTCTGAGCACTCTTTTGTTAAAGACTTATTCGTTGTAGCTGGCGTTGCAGGAATGACAGCTATGCCCTTCCCTGACACGTTGTGTAATTTGAGTTGGGTTTTTCTTTTTTCAGTTGCTTAGCGTGCGCTCCTCAGTAACCGTGAGTGCAAGTCAAAATTCTATGTTTTATTTTAGTAGAACGGCTTAAACTTTGACATGGCGGCCGTGTGCTTTTCTTTTGTTCTGCGCGGCTCGCCCAACTCTACTTTTAAAACATTCTATGAGGTTTTTTTTGCAGCACGCCTTGCTGCACTTTATCTGTAACAATGACAGCCACGCACCTTTCTTTTGTTCTATATGGTTCGCCCAGGTCAATTTTTAAAACATTATCTGTTTTTTGTTGTTGCAGTAATTCATTTGTTTCATTTCTACGTCTATCGCCCCCTTCTCCCGCCCACCCATTCACTAGATCGTCAGTCTATGGCTTTCCGATCGTCACCAACTCACCGTCACTTTAACTTCAGCTGTGTCCTCCGGACCCGCTCCTCCGATTTGCCGGTGCCTGCGCCTTTAAATCCTGACTTCAGCACTCAGGCGTTGTGACGTGACATCCTCTTTCACAACGACGTCCTGCTGTCGAAGCAATTGCATATGGGGTATTGTAGTGTGGCAGTAGGGTCACCGACCCCCTTCTCCCGCCATCCCATTCACTAGATTTTCAGTCTCTGGCTGGGTTTCTATTTCTGGCTCTCTTACTCTATTCATGCATGTCTGTCTTCAAACAAGTCCTTCCCTCTTTCGTTCATTCCCTTCTCCTCTCTCTGTCCCTTGCTCACTCTGTTCCTCCCTTTCACCTTGCTCTCATTCTTCCTTTTGCTCCTTTTACTCCATAGTTACTTCCTCCCCTGTTCCTTTATTGCTCCTTTATTCATCCCTTCTTTCTTCCCTCTCTTCCTCCTTGATGCCTCCTTCCCACCACCTCTCCTTTCTTTCTTCTTTCCTCCTCCCCTTTTCATCTCCCTTGTTCTCATTTCCTTCTTTCACTCACTTGCTTCATTCATTTAGTCCTTTCCTTTCTCATACACTCTCTCCAGTGAACCCTCTCCCCTTTGTCACCTCGGTCCTACCCCTGTATTCTATGGTGAGCAGTGCACTAACAAACAGTCCCCACATTGCTCTGTTCCAAGTTCCGTAGCACAATGTATTTTATGTCAATATGTGCAAAATCACAACTGGCAAACATAGACTATTTATGTTAAACAGTCAAACAAACTGGTGCTCCCCTGAGAACTGAACAGGGATAACTTATGTCAGTTTTTTGTACTTAGAAGTAAGCAGATCACATGTAAAATGTTTCAGGAGCCCAGTACTTTAACTACAGGCACATCAAAAAGGTGCCACGTCTCCTCTTCCCTCTGTTTCACTGACTAAGCTGACTGACCCCTCCTTACTCCCTTCCCTCTGGGTCATTGAGGGCTCGTTCTGCTCTCCTTCCTCCATGTTCTTGACTGTGCCTTCCTTTCCCAATTCGCTGTGTTCCTCCATTCCTCCATGATGCCCGAGTGGATCACCCTCTTGACCTTTCCAACGGGTTCCTGAGTGAACACTTCTTGATCTGTTCTCTCACTGTCTATGAGTCAATACAAACCAAAGTTGCTTTACTGTACAGTGGCAGTGAAAGCTTATAATATGGTATAGCATGTACTTCTATTTCTGAATGATCACTCCACTGCAAACAATCAAAAGTAAAAAACATTGCAATTTACAACGCCAGTGGCACTATTTTTCACAAATGCGAGATCGATTGCATTGAAAATGTTTGTTTAGCAGTTCTTGTAGGTTTAAACTATATCTTCGGGTTATAGTAATTGAAATAAAACTGAACCTTTTCTTTGTGCCAATAAGAGTTCTATTTTCCGGTGACGTACATTGATAGAGCAGGGTTTTGCAAAAAGAAAACTTCTCGACTTGACACCCCCGTTATACTTACTAACAGTGTGCAGTGGAAATTAACATACAAATCACATAAAATACACGGGAAACCGCTTTGCGCATGCGTGCACTAATGTGAACTAATGCATGAAAGAACTAGGCTGCATTTTGCATTGCACTTTGAAACAAAACAAAGAATAATGCATGACTAGGCCGTATTTCGCATCTTGCATCTTACTTTAAAAATAATAATAAATAATGCCACTTTTGCTTAAAGCTTTGCTAAGAAAAATATTAACATGGGATAGTGGGATAGTGCAAAGGTGGGTGGTAGACAGTGAAAAGTGCATTTCCATGTAATTAATAAATGCCTATGTTTTATTCATCTTTGTGAGCTGAATGGGCCTGCATTTTCCTAAAATTGACATGATAGATGGGGGCTGGAGAAAAGCATGAATAACCCAATAAATAGACAGAAAAGCTGAGCGCTGCAGAAGAGTGCAAAAAGACACGGTTGATTAGCTACAAAAAACATTGTTTGTCTGCCAAGAGACGAGACTGGCCGTGGGACCCAAGACTTCTTCCGCTGACGTAGCAGAGAAACTCATGTGAATGATGAAATTCTTACATGTATCATAAATAAATGAGCAAGTGAAAAATCACGTAATGAGAACGATGTAAAAACAAAGAAGACTGTAGAGTTATGAATGTGATCATGGTGGTGTGATTGAACACTCCCTAAACCATCCAATAAGAAACTGAGTTTTATAAATTGTCAGCAGGAAGGAGATAGAGGGGTGATTTGTCGCTGTCCGTCGGTTTGCAGAAAGGCCTAGCTGTTCCTGTCCCTGTTCCGTCCCTGTATCCTGAAATCTTTGTTCCCTAACTCTATTTCAGGGGACCGCCAACTACCTCCCTGGCCAGGGGGTTGGTATTTCTCTGATCCTTTGGGTTAGTATATCTTCATGATTCGTACTTTGCATAATCATTTGCAAATGTATTTTTATGTCTCTGAAACTTATGTCTCTTCATCTATCCACTCCTTCATATGCACATCGTTCATTTGATGAGTATGACACTGTTTGCATTTTGCTGATGTTTTTCTCTCCATCTTTGTGAGATTTCCTTGTTTGCATTGTAACCTGTATGCGATGAGTATTAATTACACATTATTTTGCGATAAACTTTATTAATTTTACAGAGAGTCTGTGATTATTTAGCTAACTAGATAGTTAGATAGTAGTATTATTGCCATCAACTTCTCAACTAATTGGTCCATCGACCAGAGGAAAGAGAGTTGATACACAGGTTCAGTTATGTATTTAGAAATGTTAGGTATGAACCTGTAAAAGAAAACAACTGTTCACATCATTAAAACTTGACCCCCAGCGCATCTGGGATTTCATGAGTAGGGTGAATGTGTATGGGCCATTTGAATGTAATGTTATTGAGTATGGGTCCCTGATTAGGTGTAGCGCTGGATCAGTTTTCTGGTAGCAGAGGACGGTTTAATTATTGATAAGTTTGGTAATAATTATTGATTATTGATTATATGTTTTTAACATGAAAAGTTAGTGTCCTGTTCTATGTTGTCTAGAATTACAGGTACAAAGCTACCTGAGAGATCCGAGATGGAAATTCAGCCTGAAATAGGCAGAAGAAGAGTGTGGATAAGTTATCACACTGGAGAAGTACTTTGTCTGTTGTTATAATACTGTACGGCGGAAGGCTGTAGGTGTTATATTTAGGGACAATTTCGTATGTGAGAAGAGTGTCTGAAAGAGTGAAAGGTCCACTTCCGAAACTCGGGCCTTATACCCAGAAGAGTACCAAGACCTCTTTTACACCAAAAAGCCCTCTTGCAAAACTTTGGCCTTATCCCTAGAGGAGGTCCAAGTCCACCTGTAGCTTGTTTGAACGTAAAGTAGCAGTGGTCGTTATTCTTACTTGAAGTGAAAGAATTCTTTTGAAAGGGTGAAAACTATCTCTTTATTTAGTGGAGCAGACAAAGTAGCATTGTTTTGTGTTGTTTCTTACAAGAATTTGATTAAAGAAAACAAAGCCGTATTATTTTGTAAAGGGAGGGTCAGTAGTAGGAGTAATACTGATGTCACAAAAAGGCCGCGCTGGCATTGGTCAGGGTGCGGGTGTGAAGTAAGCTTGGATTGGCCGGTTGGTGTAAGCCGTGCTGGTATTGGTTGAGATAGTAGATACATAGGCAACTGTGATTGGACGGTTGGTGTGAGCCGCGCTGGTATAGGGCGAACACTAACAAATAGAATAAATAGAATTACGGAAAGGTTTCCTTCTTTGTGTTGCTGAGATACATTACCGTAAAGAGTCGATAAATGAAGTTGCTTAAGAAAATAAGGAATTTCTTTAAAGAGGACAAACCAATAGTGACTAGAGAGGGAATTCCTATTACACATGTGTACAGAAGTGTAAGGGTAATACATTTAGTCCAATAAATTTAGCCATTTGCCCCAGACCCTGTTGAATTTGGCTGGACATCCACGGGCCTCAAATAAGGGTTCTTCTTTAGTGGCACACCAGTCCACCCCCGGCGCCATTTTGCTATGCTTGGGGGCTTGACCTGCGCCCAGGCCGCTACAATATCTTGTTTGGCCACAGCAACTGCAGTCCCAAGGAATAGCTTGTCCGCTCTAGAGCTATCCAGGCCATCCATCACCCCAAGAATGAGGCGTAAGGGGTCGTGGGGGACCTGCCAGCCCAGGATCTGTGTGCGTCCGGACTCTATCACTGACCAGTACGGGGTAAGGTTGGGGCATGACCAAACCATGTGATAAAAATCTGCCGGTGCTTGGCCACAGCGCATACAATCTTGGGAGGGACGCAATCCTGCTTTATGTAGGCGTGCCAGGCTGAGATGAGCCGTATGCAGGTAGTAGAGCTGAATGAGGCGAAGTTTGACGGAGGTCGTAATAGGTTTGGGAGCCATAAGGGCGTCACGCCAATCCTCCTCTTCCAGGGGACCCAGCCATCCCTCCCAGCAGGCACGGAGCGTGTCAAGAGTTGTCGGGCCGTTGTTGACCAGGGTGCAGTATATCCAAGACACCCCTCCCCAAGTTCCCCATCATGACGTGCGCTTCCAGCGGGCTGAATTTGGGGAGTGACGTGTCTGTTGAGGTGTGAGTGTTAAGGGCATGGTGGGGGTGCAAATATTTATAAAATTGGGAGGTGTGGAGGGTTTAGCGTTTCTGTAAGTCGGGGAATGCCCTAATGTGATCCCCCACCCAAACGTCTCCTAGTAGAGATATCCCTATGTGGTCCCATTGTCGGAAGCCCGCGAGGGTTGCCACCTCCCTGAACCATAGGCCTTGCCAGAGAGGCGTCTGTTGACTCAGTCATCTATCCCAGCGTATTGTGCCGCAGGGTCATGCGCCAGGCCACCAGGACCGCACTGGTTATCGGCAGTATCTCTTTGGGTATTGGGGTCCCATATAAGTATGATTGGATTTGGGGAAAGTCCAGATCCCTGAGCTCCGTTTTGTAGGCCGGGTCAGACAGCCCCCTGTGAACCAGTCGAGAATGACAAGGAGCCTGGTGGCTAAGTAGTATAGGTGATGATCGGTCATAACCATGCCTCCGTCAAAGGGTGGGATCCTGCACCGGGTGAGGGTGACACGCGGTCTCCCCCCTCCCCATAGAAACTTCGTGATCACCCCCTCCAACTCCCTAAACCAGCTACTCAGAAAATGGAAGGTGGTATTCTGAATGATATATATAAGAAGCGGGGGAGGATCATCATTTTGAACAATGCCACTTTCCTAAGTGGGTTGAGTGGTAGAGTTTGCCAGCGTCCCAGAAAGCTGGAAGCACGCCGAGATCAACGCCTTACTCAAGAAACCCAAGGCGGACCCTAAGGACCTCAAGAACTTCCGGCCCATCTCCCTACTCCCGTTCCCGGCGAAAGTCATTGAGAAGATTGTCAACAGGCAACTGACCCTCTTCCTCTTGGAGAACAACATCCTGGACCTATCCCAATACGGATTTCGCAGCAACCACAGCACCGAAACCGCCTTCATCACCGCCACCGATGACATCAGGACCCTGCTGGACAACAGAGAAACCGCGGCCCTCATCCTCCTGGACCTTTCGGCCACCTTCGACACAGTCTGCCACCACACCCTACGCACACGCCTCCACTACGCAGGGATCCGCGACAAAGCCGTGGACTGGACCACCTCCTTCCTCACCGGCAGAACCCAGAGTGTCCGCCTCCCTCCATTCCGATCTAAAGACACCAAGATCATCTGCGGCATACCCCAAGGATCATCCCTCAGCCCGACACTCTTCAACGTCTACATGGCACCGCTCGCCCACATAGCCCGATCGCACGACCTCAACATCATCTCATACGCCGACGACACCCAGCTGATTCTCTCACTCACCAAGGCCCCCACCACCAACAATACCAACCTCCACGAAGGAATGAAGGCTGTCGCCGAATGGATGAAGGAAAGCTGCCTGAAACTGAACTCGGACAAGACGGAGGTCCTCATCCTCGGCTCTACCCCCTCGCCTGGGACGACTCCTGGTGGCCGGCCACGCTGGGAGCTGCATCGACACCCACCGACCACGCACGCAACCTGGGGTTCATCCTGGACTCATCGCTGTCAATGACCCAGCAAGTCAATGCCGTTTCCTCCTCCTGCTTCAACACCCTCGCATGCCCTGCAAGATCTAAAGATGGAGCCCCACCTGAACCAGAAGGCCTCTGCACGCCTCATCCTCGACATCCCCGCCACATCACACCTCACCGGAGAGACCTGCACTGGCTCCACGTCAACAAGAGGATCACCTTCAAGCTCCTCACCCACACTCAAAAAGCACTCCACAACACCGGACCACCATACCTCAATGAACGACTAACCTTCTACACCCCGAACCGCCAGCTTCGCTCCGCTGACCTCGTCCTCGCCACCGTCCCCTGCATCCGAAGAGTGACCGGCGGCGGCAGATCTTTCTCCCACCTCGCCGCCAAGACATGGAACTCCCTCCCCATCCACCTGCGGCAGACCCAGGACCTGCTGACCTTCAGGAGACTTCTCAAGACCTGGCTGTTCGAGCAGTAGCAGCACCCCCCACCCTCCTAGCGCCTTGAGACCCTCACGGGTGAGTAGTGCATTTTACAAATGCATGATTGATTGATTGATTGATTGATTGAGCGTTTGAAGTCATCCTTAGCTTTCTTGACCAATGGGGTGATATGTAATGCCCACTCCAGCTCCAGGAGCAGAGCCACCCAAATCCCTAGGTATTTGAACAATTGTCTTCTGATGGAGATGGTCGATTGCCAATTGAATCACTCCCTAGAGGGATGAAGGGGGACAAGGGTGGATTTAGCCGGGTTGAGTCAAAGGCCTGAGATGTTTTCGAAGGCTTGGAGTAACCCGAGGCATCTAGGACCAGAGCAGGCTGGGTCTGCCAGGAAAAGCAGGACATCGTCAGAGCTGTTGTTTTTATGTAAAAATATTACTTGGCGAGAGAGAAGTCTTCATGAGAAAATAACAGAGGCTGCCAGTGAATATGGAGTAGACATAGAGAAGTCGAAGGTGTTGCAGAAAACATACAGGTTGGATTTTACTGATAAGGTTTTGGAAAGTTTGAATGCGTCGGGAAAAAGATTACAGATAAAGGAGTGGATGAATATTTTGAAAAAATGGGGAGATGTAGAATGGTGGAAAGGTAGATAGCCGAAAAAGAAAGAAGAGGCAGCTGGCAAAGAAGCGTCTTTGTTTCCGTTGAGAGAGACTGAACAAGTTGAAAGGGCGTGTCCGATGAGAGAAGTTCTAGGTGGTGGATATGTTCGCGTTCCTTGGACGAGACAGGATATATTATTCTTTTACGAATGATTTTCCCAGGTTAAGGGAGAAACCAGTTGAGTGGTACAAACAGGTAGAGAGGTTTGTGAAAGTTTCATAGGTTTTATTAAAGGATTTAGATGGTTTGTTTGAGATTGTCGTTCCAGATGATTTATGGACAGAATCTAAGATGACTGTTGATTGGCCAAAAGAAGAATATCCTAAAGATCCTAAAACAGGTGCACCAGCAGATGAGGTGATGAAAAAGTATAATCAGGTAATCACGTATTTGAAAGGGAATATTTCCCCTAAGGAAACAGTTTGGGTTAAGATAGACAGGACAACCCAAGAACCAAAGGAGTCAGTACATGCCTACTATGAAAGATTGTTGCAGGTATTCAAACAGTACAGTGGGTTTGAGAATATTGGAGACAAAGATATGGGACACTTTGTGTATCGTTTTGTTTTTGGATTAAAACCAGAGATTAGTAACATGATTCAGGAGCATTTGATCTGCTGGCAGAGCAAAACAATTGACAAAAGTTTGAGGTATGCGAAGTATTGTAGTGACAATATTGAATCAAGACATAAAAAGTTAAAAGAGAAAATGATGTGGGCACAAGTGAAGGTAGCAGAGCAGCAAGAAGGAAACAGTGGTTCTCAAACAGGTTATCAGATGAATGGCCAGAATCAAAATGGTCAGGTACCTAGTGGAGGTAGAGGTAGAGGTAAAATGAGTAGACAGGAGGCTAAGAAGAAATTTCCTTGTCATGTGTGTGGAAAGTATGGACATTGGAAGAACGAGTGTAGATCTGCTCAAAAGAATAATGGGGTAAATCAAAATTTAAATCCACAGATGCCGAATGAGGTGGTTGTGAATCAACAACAGCAGCAGCAGGTAGTTGCTCCACAGTTACAGGTGCCACAAGCTCCTATGCCAAATAATGTGAATGCTCAAGTGCAGAGGTACAGTGCGAACACTGGATTTCACGAAGGTGATCAAGTTGGTAAGAATCAAATGTGCAAATGGTTCCGCAATACTGGTTTCAGTGCAATGAGAGTGATTCAGACTCATCTCAATGGCGGTGCCTGAGGGGGGACAAAAGTGCGTGCTTGGCGTATCTTTGGCGGTTGATCAGTCAGGCCCATTTGTTGACGGAAAGGTGGAAGGCAATGATATTACATTCCTAGTGGATATTGATGCTACCCGTTCTACTGTGACAGCAGCAGAAATTCCTAACCTACCCCTCTCGGGAGAAACTATCGAAGTTGTAGGAGTCTCGAACAAGCATATTAGAACACCAGTCACAAATCCAATAGAAGTTCATATTGGGTGTTTCAGAGACATGCATCGTTTCATGGTATGTGACACGAGTCCGGTAAATCTCTTAGGAAGAGATTTACTATGTAAAATGAATTGTACCATCTATTGTACGCAAGATGGTATTGCGTTTTAGACACCTGATGAGGATGTTGCATTCCAGATGATGTTAGCGAAGCAAGGGACAAAGTGGATGAGTTGTTTTCACTTCTCACAGAAGAAAAATTGCCTAAAGAATTAAAAAGTACAGTAAGGTCGGACATAAGGATTTTACAGGAAAGGAGATTGGTCTAATGACAAATGTAGATCCTATTCAGATTACGGTGAAAAAGGGTGGCATTAATCCAAACACACCTCAGTACAAAATGTGTCCAGAAGTAATTGCAGGTGTCACTCCTGTGATTGACCAAATGATTGAGCAGGGAATTCTGAAAGAAATATTGAGCAGTCCTTGTAATTTGCCTATTATAGGAATTTAAAAACCCAGTGGAAAATACAGAATAGTGCAGGATTTAAGAAAAATGAATATGATTGTAGTACCCTGTTGTCCAATAGTGTGAAATCCAGCAGTGATCCTGTACCAAATTGCCTGCGATACTGAATGGCACACAGTAATTGATTTGTGGCAAGCATTTTTCTCGATTCCTTTACATCCGGAAAGCAAATATTTGTTTGAATTCTGGTTCGGAGACCGTGTTTTTGCATGGTGCCACTTTCCTCAAGGGTACACAGAGTCCTTAATTTTTTTATCAGATTCTGAAAAGATGTTTGGAGGCTTCAATCATGCCAGGAAATTCAGTTTTGGTTCAGTACATTGATGACCAATTAGTGGCATTAAAGACACGAGAGGCATGTGTGACAGATACCATTGCCATACTGAACCATTTGGTAGAAGGTGGACACAAAGTGTCACCAGCAAAATTTCAAGTTTTTTAAAAAGGAAGTCCAGTACCTAGGACACAAAATAGAACAAGCATTTGCAATGCAATAGGTCTCGCCTTTAAGAGAGTTTGAGCTATTGTCATTGTAAATGACAATGCCTTTCATTTACGTGTTTTGAGAACCTGTAAGCGGTCCGTAAACACGCACTTTGTACTAACAGCTGGCAGTCAAAGAGGCGCAGTTACTGCCAGCCTTGCTTCTCAAAGAAAGTACAAAGTGAGTGTTAACGCACTGCTTGCAGGTTTTCAAAACACATAAATACAAGCATTTACAATGCAATGGTCTCGGCATTGGTAAAGTTAGAGCTATTGGCATTGCTCATGACATTATTTTTGTTTATGTTTTTGTTTTTAAAACATTTAAAGAAACAGCATTGTTATTTACAATGTCAATAGCTTAATCACTCTCAAATGCGAGACCTATTGCATTTGCACCCACACACAGAGCCACCTACACACACACTGATTAAGCTATTGACATTGTAAATAACAATGCCGTTTCTCTACATGTTTTAAAAACAAAAACATAAAGAAAAATAATGTCATGAGCAATGCCAATAGCTCTAACTTTAACAATGCCGAGACCGTTGCATTGGAAATGCTTTTTTTTCTTCTCTGGGTAAGAAGGAAAAGACAGAGTCCTGTTACTTCTCTGCCGCCCGTCCTCGAACGCCAGGAACGCCAAGCTTTATTTATAGGCGATGGTAATTTCTTGCGTCCCGGGAAGCATCTCACATTTGTTGGAGCTGGAGCTATTGGTATTGTAAATGGCAATGTTTTGTACTTTGAAAAAGGTCTTGTGTTTGTTGGAGCTATTCACATTGTAAATGGCAATGTTTTTTATTTATCCTTAGGGTTTTATATAGCACGAACTTAACAGCCTCAGTTGTGAATTTCGATTCATTAAAGGTTTGTGAGCCCTGAAATTTGCACAAGTAAAGTGCTAACAGTATAAATATGGGCACTGTTTAATAAACGAAGCCACTGCAATACAAGAGCAAGGGTGACCGAGTGACTGCTTCTGGGTTGACGGAGTTGCTTACACTCACTGGCCGTTAAAGCTAGCTAGCCCGCTACTATGAGTTTATCAAACTTAATGCTATGTTTTCTTATGTTATGTTATGATATGCAATGCTATGTTTTGTTATGCTATGCTATGTTTTGTGTATGCTATGCTATGTTTTGTTATGCTATGTTTTGTTTTGTTATGCTATGCTATGCTATGTTTTGTTATGCTATGCTATGTTTTGTTGTGTTTTGCTATGCTGTTTTGTTTTGTTATGCTATGCTATGTTTTGTTATGCTATGCTATGCTTTGTTTTGTTGTGTTTTGTTATGCTATGCTATGTTTTGTTGTGTGTTGCTATGCTATGTTTTGTTATGTTATGCTATGATATGTTTTGTTATGCTATGTTTTCTTGTGTTTTGTTATGCTATGCTTTGTTATGCTATGTTTGTTTTGTTATGCTATGCTATATTTTGTTTAGTTATGCTATGCTATGTTTTGTTGTGTTTTGTTATGTTATGCTATGTTTTGTTATGCTATGTTTTGTTGTGTTTTGTTATGCTATGCTATGTTTTGTTTTGCTATGCTATGTTTTGTTGTGTTTTGTTATGCTATACTATGTTTTGTTATGCTATGTTTTGTTTTGTTATGCTATGCTATGTTTTGTGTTTTGTCATGTTATGATACGTTTTGTTATGCTATGCTATGTTTTGCTATGCTATGCTTTGTTTTGTTATGCTATGCTATGTTTTGTTATGCTATGTTATGTTTTGTTGTGTTTTGTTATGCTATGCTATGTTTTGTTATGCTCTGCTATGTTTTGTTGTGTTTTGCTATGCTGTGTTTTGTTATGTTATGCTATGATGTTTTGTTTTGTTGTGTTTTGTTATGCTATGCTATGTTTTGTTGTGTTTTGTTATGCTATGCTATGTTGTGTTTTGTTATGCTATGCTATGTTTTCTTATGCTATGCTGTTTTGTTGTGTTTTGCTATGCTGTGCTTTGTTTTGTTATGCTATGTTTTGTTGTGTTTTGTTATGTTATGCTATGTTTTGTTTTGTTATGCTATGCTATGTTTTGTTGTGTTTTGGTATGCTATGTTTTGTTATGCTATGTTTTGTTTTGCTATGCTATGCTTTGTTATGCTATGGTATGTTTTGTTGTGTTTTGTTATGCTATACTATGTTTTGTTATGCTATGTTTTGTGTTTTCTGATGCTATGCTATGTTTTATTTTGTTATGCTATGTTATGCTATTTTTTGTTATGCTATGCTATGTTTTGTTATGCTATGCTATGTTTTGTTTTGTTATGCTTTGTTATGTTATGCTATGTTTTGTTTTGATATTTTTTGTTGCTATGCTATTTTTTGTTGTGTTTTGTTATGCTATACTATGTTTTGTTATGTTATGCTATGTTTTGTTATGCTATGCAACGTTGTGTTTTGTTATGCTATGCTATGTTTTGTTATGCTAGGTTTTGTTGTGTTTTGTTATGCTATACTATGTTTTGTTATGCTATGTTTTGTTTTGTTATGCTATGCTATGTTTTGTGTTTTGTCATGTTATGCTATGTTTTGTTATGCTATGCTATGTTTTGCTATGCTATGCTTTGTTTTGTTATGCTATGCTATGTTTTGTTATGCTATGCTATGTTTTGTTATGCTATGCTATGTTTTGTTGTGTTTTGTTATGCTATGCTATGTTTTGTTATGCTCTGCTATGTTTTGTTGTGTTTTGCTATGCTGTGTTTTGTTATGTTATGCTATGATGTTTTGTTTTGTTGTGTTTTGTTATGCTATGCTTTGTTATGCTATGCTATGTTTTGTTGTGTTTTGTTATGCTATGCTATGTTTTGTTATGCTATGCTATGTTGTGTTTTGTTATGCTATGCTATGTTTTCTTATGCTATGCTGTTTTGTTGTGTTTTGCTATGCTGTGCTTTGTTTTGTTATGCTATGTTTTGTTGTGTTTTGTTATGCTATGCTATGTTTTGTTTTGTTATGCTATGCTATGTTGTGTTTTGGTATGCTATGTTTTGTTATGCTATGTTTTCTTATGTTATGTTATGCTATGCAATGCTATGTTTTGTTATGCTATGCTATGTTTTGTGTATGCTATGCTATGTTTTGTTATGCTATGTTTTGTTTTGTTATGCTATGCTATGTTTTGTTATGCTATGCTATGTTTTGTTTTGTTATGCTATGCTATGTTTTGTTGTGTTTTGCTATGCTGTTTTGTTTTGTTATGCTATGCTATGTTTTGTTGTGTTTTGGTATGCTATGTTTTGTTATGCTATGTTTTCTTATGTTATGTTATGCTATGCAATGCTATGTTTTGTTATGCTATGCTATGTTTTGTGTATGCTATGCTATGTTTCGTTATGCTATGCTATGTTTTGTTATGCTCTGCTATGTTTTGTTGTGTTTTGCTATGCTGTGTTTTGTTATGTTATGCTATGATGTTTTGTTTTGTTGTGTTTTGTTATGCTATGCTTTGTTATGCTATGCTATGTTTTGTTGTGTTTTGTTATGCTGTGCTATGTTTTGTTATGCTATGCTATGTTGTGTTTTGTTATGCTATGCTATGTTTTCTTATGCTATGCTGTTTTGTTGTGTTTTGCTATGTTGTGCTTTGTTTTGTTATGCTATGTTTTGTTGTGTTTTGTTATGCTATGTTTTGTTTTGTTATGCTATGCTATGTTTTGTTGTGTTTTGGTATGCTATGTTTTGTTATGCTATGTTTTCTTATGTTATGTTATGCTATGCAATGCTATGTGTTGTTATGCTATGCTATGTTTTGTGTATGCTATGCCATGTTTTGTTATGCTATGTTTTGTTTTGTTATGCTATGCTATGTTTTGTTATGCTATGTTTTGTTTTGTTATGCTATGCTATGTTTTTTGTGTGTTTTGCTATGCTGTTTTGTTTTGTTATGCTATGCTATGTTTTGTTATGCTATGCTATGCTATGTTTTGTTGTGTGTTGCTATGCTATGTTTTGTTATGTTATGCTATGATATGTTTTGTTATGCTATGTTTTCTTGTGTTTTGTTATGCTATGCTTTGTTATGCTATGATTGTTTTGTTATGCTATGCTATATTTTGTTTAGTTATGCTATGCTATTTTTTGTTGTGTTTTGTTATGTTATGCTATGTTTTGTTATGCTATGCTACGTTGTGTTTTGTTATGCTATGCTATGTTTTGTTTTGTTATGCTATGTTTTGTTGTGTTTTGTTATGCTATACTATGTTTTGTTATGCTATGTTTTGTTTTGTTATGCTATTCTATGTTTTGTGTTTTGTCATGTTATGCTACGTTTTGTTATGCTATGCTATGTTTTGCTATGCTATGCTTTGTTTTGTTATGCTATGCTATGTTCTGTTATGCTATGCTATGTTTTGTTATGCTATGCTATGTTTTTTTTTTAATTTTTTTTTTTTTTTGTCCTCATGCGCCACCAAGGTTCTATATACGTGATCGATAGGTTAGCAAACAAAGTGCTAGCTCAGTCGGCGACTGGAGGGGACCAAACGGTGAGCAAGAGCCTCGTCCCGTAGCAGTGTAGCTTGACGTACCCACGATCGACATAGCATAACCTTGCAGAGGATTTTAAGGATCCACCAAAATACTGAACAAAAGTGTCCAGTCATTACTCATACCCAGACAGAGTATAGATGGCTTAATCATTGGACCTGGGGAAAAAAAAAAAAATAATAATAATAAATAAATAAAACCCCAGACTCTCAATGATCCCATCTCAGGAGGTGCCAAAAAGACCTTTTCTCAGGATTCCCTATTCTGACCAAGTCAAGCTTGGAGACTTGCAGGGCGGAAGCAAACCATTCTATAACTGAGGGAGGTGAACAGTCCTTCCACTTCTTGCATATCTCCCTTCTAGCAAGTAATATTGCATAAAAGACTAGCTTTTTCGCCGTATTGGAAACCCCCTCTAGGATTCCAAAGATCACTAACTGAGAATCCAATACTATGTTGAAATCGACAGACGTTGACAGAATCTTACAAATAGCATCCCAGAACTGCAACAAAGATGGACACTCGTAAAACATGTGGATGTCCGAGGCAGCCAGGAGGCCACATCTAGCACACTTCACCGTGTTCCCTTGAATAAATTTGGACAGGCGAAGGGGAGAGTAGTATGCTCTGTGGATAGTATAAAGGTGGTTCCTGCGCAACCATGCCGGCTTCACGACATCCCACAACATTCTACATGATTTCACCCATACCTCTTGCAGACTGGTATTGCTTATATCTGACCCCCAAAGCTCCTCAGGTAGCTGAAATTCCCCGTCTAACTCCTCCAAAATCAAATTGTACCATAAAGAGATCTCTTTCCTGGCCGGGGGTTTGTCGATCAACATATTTATGAGAGTACTATAACCGCCTAATGGGGGCTTGCTTCTCTGAGAGGGCTGTGTTATATAAGATCTATACCAACTGGCCATTTGTAGATATTTTAGCCTAGATAGGCCAGAACCAATCTTCTCCCTCAAGCAGTCCCAAGAAAGCAATTCACCCTCAACAAATAGGTCTCCCCAACACTCCAACCCTGCCTCCCTAATGGGTAGTGCAAGCTGATCACACAACCAGGCCGGGGGATCGGGGAGACCCCATAAGGGAGTCCTACCGCTATAATACCCTATTTTGGTGGCTTTTAGAACCTGGGCCCAAGTCCTTGCCATCCCCAGTAGGATCTTCAGCTTAATCTTTTTGAAGTATTTCGGATCTCCAAATTTCAAGGGGAATCCAGACTGACTAACCCCCTCTCCGTCTAGCAGGGTCGCATATAATATTCCTACACCGGATTCTAATGGCTTTTTTAACAGCATTCTGGCATGGGAAAGCTGGAACGCCCATGCATACAACTGGATGTCCGGAGCAGCAAAGCCCCCCTTTTCCCTACGCCTCCTTATCTTTTTCCACGAGATCCTTGGAAGGTGTTTATTCCAAATAAATGTATTGATCTCGGCCTGGAATGTTTTAATAGGGATTGGATCAAAGTAGAGGGGAATAGTACTAAATAGAAAGGAAAGCTTTGGCAGAACCGTCATCTTGACCAGATTAGACCGCCCAAGTAACGACAGAGGGAGACAGGACCAGGACTGAAGTAACTTACGACAGTCCTTGACTATCTTTAAAAAATTGGTCTTGACAATCTGGTCTAAATCCTCAACAATGTCAAGGCCCAGGTATCTTAACTTCTTTCCTGGCTGAATACCGGCAATGCTCGGGTACTGATCCATACTCCAAGTCATCATCTCAGTTTTTGTGGTATTGATCTCATACCCTGATACTTCTCCGAAAGCAGAGGCTAGCTTGAATATTACTGGAAGAGCCATATGGGGATCGGAGGTGTAGATAATGATGTCATCCGCATAGAGGGCCACTTTTCTCTCCCAGCCCCTACACGCAAACTCCTTGATGTTAACATTATCCCTCAGAGTTTGTGCAAACGGTTCGACATACAGGTCTAATAGGAGCGGAGAGAGAGGGCGACCCTGCCTTGTGCCTCTCGAGATGTTAAAGGGATCGGACAAACCTCCGTTCACCAATACACGAGCACTTGGGTTCCGATATAAAAGGGCAATTGTCCTTCGAAGCACTGGTCCCACTCCAAACTTCGCCAGGGCCTCCGACAGATACGACCAATTCACTCTGTCGAAGGCCTTGGCAGCGTCCAGGGTAAGGACCGCCAAGGGGGACGGCTCCAGAACTGCAAGATCTATTGCCCCAATTAGGTCATATGTCAGTTCATGTAACTGGCGCCCCTTGACAAACCCTTTCTGGTCGGGATGTAGTATTTTGGGTGCAACAAGAGCTAGTCTATTTGCCAAAATTGAAGCAAATAGTTTATAATCTGCATTCAAAATGGAAATAGGCCTATATGAGCTACATGCCGTTGGTGGTTTTCCTGGTTTTAAAATTACAGTGATAGACGCACTGTCCCAGGATTTAGGGGGGGACCCGCCAGCCAATAGGATGTTATTAAACAGTAGAACCAGGGAAGAGGCAAGTTCCCGCTCAAGCAGCTTATATAATTCGGCCGGGAGGCCATCTGTACCAGACGCCTTCCCCTTTTTGGCATCATGTAAGGCCTTGATAACTTCCTCCTCCGAGATTTCACCTTCTAATGTTTCGCTCTGCTCAGCAGAAAGTGCTGGAAGGGCAATATTGCTAAGCCAGTCATTGATGGTATTTAAACTAATATTCTTGTCTTCACAGTAGATATTTTGAAAAAAGTCTCTAAAGGCAGCTCTAATGTCATCATCGCGGGAGAGCGGGGAACCATTGACTCTAATCACCTCGATGTTATTTCGTACTTGGTCAGTTTTGGTTTTCCAGGCCAGTAGTTTCCCCGCTCCTTCTCCATATTGAAAGTGTGCAAGCTTGCTGGCCTCCCACCTTTCTTGAACCCGTTGATTTAAAATCGAGGCTAAGTGGCCCTTTGAAGAGAGTAAACTCTCAGACAGAGAAGAGCGGACCGCCGCTGTATTATTATCCTCTTCATCTAATTGGGTCTGAATCTTAACAATATTTGCTTCGGCTGACATAACGGCCTCCCAATATTCCTTCCTCCTGAAAGCTGCTTTATTTGTGATAAGCCCTCTCAGAAATGCTTTCAGAGAGTCCCATACTATTCCAATGTCTGCCGAGTCAATATTTGCCCTTAAAAAGAGGCTCACCTCAGACTTAAGATAGAGAACGTCTTCTGAGTGGGAGAGTAAGGAGCGATCGAAGGACCAACTCCTCGCCGGCGCCCTCAGTAGCGATATAAGATCCAAAGCTATAGCCGAATGGTCTGACAGGTGGATCGGAAGGTATTTAATATCTTTAACAAGATCTACTAAAGAATGACTAATTAATATGAAATCAATTCTAGATTGATGGTTGTATTTGTGATTTCTGTAGGAGACACCCTGTTTTTCCCCTACCCTTAACCTCCAAATATCTACATATCCAAACTGCTTCATAGCGTTTAACAAAACAGACCTTGATTTAGATGAAATTAGCGATCGACTATTGCAAGATTTATCCAGGGAGGGGTTCAGGACAATATTAAAATCACCCGCAAAAACCACAGGTTCTGGAAAAGACAAGAGGTGAGATAAAATTATCTCCAATGAAGACGGGTCGTCTTGATTGGGACCGTAATACCCCACCAAAGTTATCTGGGTACCCAAGATGGAAAGTGCTGCGATTACCCACCTGCCTGCAGGATCGACTTTGAAATCCAATACCCTAGCTCTGAGATATTTTTTAAAAATGATCGATACTCCTCTACAAGTCAAGGATTGCGATGTAGAAATTGCAAAGTCGATCCACTTATTACTTTTGACTACTGCGTCCATTTCATCCTGAGTCAAGTGCGTCTCCTGCAATAAAATGACCTGTGCCTCTGAGTCTCTAAGATATTGCAGTATTTTCCTAGCCCTGGGTTTAGTTCGCAGACCATTCACATTCCACGATAATATCTTTAAATTAGCCAAAGCCATGATGTTAAATAGCTGACCCTAAGAATACAAAGCCTCACGTAGGTGCCCACTTTTATCTGAGCTAACTTTATGGCAGACAACCACATATCCAAAGCAAGAAATAATAGAACGCTAAGATGGCGCAAGAGGAAATTTTTAATCGTTTTACCCCATGACCCTCCCAACCCCCAACCCCACACCCCCTCCACCCCCCCCTGGAGAACCCGTGGTGTATCTAACCGGATCAAATCCAGCAGATGGCACCCCCAACACAAGCTCCCATGTTTCACACCCACCCCCGAACTGTGTTACAGTCAAAAAAAAAATAAAAAAAATAAAAAATTGGAGTAACCGTTTATGTAAGCGGAAGGTGGTTAGGAAAGTAGTTGGGAGAATACACAAAGAAATTTCTTCTCCACCCTCTTTTTTTTTCCCCTCTCTTGTTATTTGTTGATTGTTATTTATTATTTTTCTTTTTCTCCCTCTTTTTTTTTTTTTTTTTTTTTAGTTATTGCTGTATATTTTTATTTATTTATTTTTTTTTTTACTTTCCCTTCCTTCCTTCTTTCCTTCCTTCCTTTATCATTCAACTCCCCTTCTCGAATAACGACATTCAAATGAGTGAACCTTAGCCCTCAAAAATCAAATCCTTCCTCAATACTAACTTAACCCGTTGTCTTATTGCCTAGCTCTAAGAGGAGCTCGTCAGCTGCTTGCACTGTACTTATGTTAGACATTTTGTTGTTAAACATCACCCTCAAGACAGCAGGGAAAACCAACTGGGCGGTGGCTCCCAACTTTCTGAAAGCCTCAAGGCGCCTTCCAAACTCCCACTGTTTTTCTAACGTAGCCCTGGATAAATCTGACCTAATAAGGAAAGTAAATCCCTTTCCAGGCAGTGATTTTTGCTTCAGGGCTAAATTAAGAATCTGCTCTTTAAAGGCATAGGTATGGAAGTTGACGAGGATTTTGCGAGGCTTAGCTCTTTGCAGGTTACGCCTAAATGGGTCCCTATGGACCCTTTGAATGTCAACGGCCAGTTCTTCTGCTGTCTGATCTAGAGACAGCGACTCCTTCAATAGCTGCACCACATAGGTTTTAACATCCGAGCCCTCAGAGCCCTCTGGTACATTGAGTATACGAATATTAGATCTTCTGGCATTGTTCTCTAAAACTTCCATCCTGTCTAATAGGGACTGGTCGACCTTCCGCAGCTTGACAATTTCCTCCTCAGCCTTATCGAGGTGCGTGGACAACGCAGTGACTGTGTCTTCTACCTCTCCAGTCCTGGAAGTTAAACCATCGATCTTTTTGTCTAGGGACTCACAATAGGTGCGAATATCCATCTGGTTAGCGGAGGATTCTTCGAAGCCCTTTTTGATATCTTGGGAGAGGGAAGAAAACATTGCTAGTAAGGAGGCAGCGGAAACTGGACCCTCAATCTCATGATGACAAGCGGAGGCTTGTTGTTGTGCAAAATGTGGAGGAACAGCCAACCCTGCTCCAATTATGTCAACAGACTCCAGTTCTGCACTGCCCCCCTGGCCTTCATATGCTAACGGTACAGTCAAGCCTCCAGGCAAGGGATCGCCCCTAGATATAACTAACTCCCCCATAGGTGAGAGGTTCACAGAAGCAGGCAGTGCCACTGAGTCGCCTCCTATGGGGGGACAAGGGGCAGAACAGTGGACAGGAGAGGGAGGGAAGGTGGGGGCAGAAGTACAATCCAAACCTGAGAGATGCGGATCTATGACATCCGGAATAATAGGAACGATGGAAACAGGCATTCTCCCCTCCCCTGAGTCCGTAATCGACAGAGAGGCAGACATATCTTGAGCGTCTTGTAAACAAAGTACCTGGGGTATTGCTTTGAAGTAAGAACGCAGGGACGGTGTTATTTTATTACCCAACTCTGTGCTCAAATCCCTTTTAATTCTCACCTTACGCCTGGCTCCGTCAGTGCTAATGCCCTTTGCTTTCACTTCTGTAGACAAGTAAGAAGAAGCTTTCTTACCTTTAAGAAGGCCTCCCACCAGCCTGACCTGGGTTACCTCGGGTGGAGTATGGCAAGTGGACTCCTTCTCCGAACCTCTGCCTTTTCTACGACCCCCTCTGCCTTTGTTTTTGGGGTTGAGGGGCCTTAAATGCGGCTGCAAACCCTCCTCCTCAGACTTCCCTGAAGGCTCCTCCAAGCCGATTTCCGCTTGCCTTGTGCCCATAGGACACTGATCTGCCTCTTGACCTTCCACTGCCTCCCGTAGATCAAGCCCAAATTTAACCGCTTGGGGGTTGACTAGCACATTGCATATAGTAAGCGCTCGACAGCGTGCTTTCCTCCCGTGTCGCAGCTCCAGGGCGGCAATAGACCAAAGCCAGAGACCGGCCGATACTCCGTGATGTAATCCTTCGTCCTGCAGACTTGTTTCAGGGCCAATAGGGCGTATAACTTCCCAGCCGCCTCCACCTCCACTGCTGAAACCACCTGATTTGCCGCCCAACGCTCCCGTCATTGAGGACGGACAAACTAGCAAAACAGCCGCGTATGTCTGAGAGGAAAAAAAAAAAAAAAAATCGACGCTTTCCCTTTCCCTTCGGTTTTGTTCGTTTCGTTTTGTTTCGTTTCTTTCCTCAAAACTCCAAAAACCTGGGCTAAAGGGATCCTTTTCGAGGACCAGGGAGTTTTTCAGGTCGCTAAGTTACTCATTCCCTTGGATTGCAGGGGTCAGGTGCCGAACAACGGGAGCTTGGTCACGGAGCTCCGCAGCGAGTCAGCCGACTGCCGCCATGTTCTCCGATCTCCTTACGTTCCGCTATGCTATGTTTTGTTATGCTCTGCTATGTTTTGTTGTGTTTTGCTATGCTGTGTTTTGTTATGTTATGCTATGATGTTTTGTTTTGTTGTGTTTTGTTATGCTATGCTTTGTTATGCTATGCTATGTTTTGTTGTGTTTTGTTATGCTATGCTATGTTTTGTTATGCTATGCTATGTTGTGTTTTGTTATGCTATGCTATGTTTTGTTATGCTATGCTGTTTTGTTGTGTTTTGCTATGCTGTGCTTTGTTTTGTTATGCTATGTTTTGTTGTGTTTTGTTATGCTATGCTATGTTTTGTTTTGTTATGCTATGCTATGTTTTGTTGTGTTTTGGTATGCTATGTTTTGTTATGCTATGTTTTGTTTTGCTATGCTATGCTTTGTTATGCTATGGTATGTTTTGTTGGGTTTTGTTATGCTATACTATGTTTTGTTATGCTATGTTTTGTGTTTTCTTATGCTATGCTATGTTTTATTTTGTTATGCTATGCTATGTTATGCTATTTTTTGTTATGCTATGCTATGTTTTGTTATGCTATGCTATGTTTTGTTTTGTTATGCTTTGTTATGCTATGCTATGTTTTGTTTTGATATTTTTTGTTGCTATGCTATTTTTTGTTGTGTTTTGTTATGCTATACTTTGTTTTGTTATGTTATGCTATGTTTTGTTATGCTATGCTACGTTGTGTTTTGTTATGCTATGTTTTGTTTTGTTATGCTATGTTTTGTTGTGTTTTGTTATGCTATACTATGTTTTGTTATGCTATGTTTTGTTTTGTTATGCTATGCTATGTTTTGTGTTTTGTCATGTTATGCTACGTTTTGTTATGCTATGCTATGTTTTGCTATGCTATGCTTTGTTTTGTTATGCTATGCTATGTTTTGGTATGCTATGCTATGTTTTGTTGTGTTTTGTTATGCTATGCTATGTTTTGTTATACGTTGCTATGTTTTGTTGTGTTTTGCTATGCTGTGTTTTGTTATGTTATGCTATGATGTTTTGTTTTGTTATGCTATGCTTTGTTATGCTATGCTATGTTTTGTTGTGTTTTGTTATGCTATGCTGTGTTTTGTTATGCTATGCTATGTTGTGTTTTGTTATGCTATGCTATGTTTTCTTATGCTATGCTGTTTTGTTGTGTTTTGCTATGCTGTGCTTTGTTTTGTTATGCTATGTTTTGTTGTGTTTTGTTATGCTATGTTTTGTTTTGTTATGCTATGCTATGTTTTGTTGTGTTTTGGTATGCTATGTTTTGTTATGCTATGTTTTGTTTTGCTATGCTATGCTTTGTTATGCTATGGTATGTTTTGTTGGGTTTTGTTATGCTATACTATGTTTTGTTATGCTATGTTTTGTGTTTTCTTATGCTATGCTATATTTTATTTTGTTATGTTATGCTATGTTATGCTATTTTTTGTTATGCTATGCTATGTTTTGTTATGCTATGCTATGTTTTGTTTTGTTATGCTTTGTTATGCTATGTTTTGTTTTGATATTTTTTGTTGCTATGCTATTTTTTGTTGTGTTTTGTTATGCTATACTATGTTTTGTTATGCTATGCTTTGTTGTGTTTTGCTATGCTTTGTTTTGTTATGCTATGCTATGTTTTGTGATGCTATGCTATGTTTTGTTGTGTTTTGTTATGCTATGCTTTGTTTTGTTATGCTATGCTTTGTTTTGTTATGCTATACTATGTTATATTATGCTATACTATGTTATGTTTTGTTATGCTATGTTATGATTTGTTATGTTATGTTAGGCTAGGCTATGTTTTGTTATGTTATGTTTTGTTAAGTTATGGTATGCTATGCAATGGTATGCAACGCTAGGCTATGTTTTATTATGTCAAAGGCAAAGCTGGCTGACGGCAAGTTGTGTATCCTCTTGAGTGCATACGTGAATAAGAACGAGTCAGGAGAGAAAACAGAGGAAATAAGATGCAGTTTTCAGAGAATGAGATTTGAGAGGAACAGGGAGGCATTCGGCGTCGAGGGAACGGGATCAGAACGCTGTGCAAAAGTGCCATGTGTAAGGATTAGGCTATGCTATGTAATATGTAACTTCGGGCACTAGAGTGTTGCTGCAACTGAAAGAGAAATGTTTAACGCATATCAAAGAACTCGGCTGGTAGAGGGCCCGGTGCTGACAGACCTGTTACCCGCTTTTACATAACACAAAATTAGAACATTTCCTGCAAGTGAAGTAAACTAAAGTAATTAAAAACATTGCGTTTGCGATCAAACATCAAAGCGGCGAAAGTGAAAGTAATGGAGCAGAGCATCAAAGGGCTGGGTGAGAAGGGAGGGGGGAATGCAAGGGTCAAAGCGGCTAAAGTGAAAGTAATCGAGCAGAGCATCAAAGGGCTGGGTGAGAAGGGAGGGGGGAATGCAATGAGTAGAGGAGCAGCTGTGTCACGTGCATGTGATCGTGCACTCAAGGTTTAGGCCAGCCAAAAGACTGTGGGTAGCACTTTGAAAATCCCACATATAAAATGTCTCTTCGAGCCTTTGGCTCGCGAGACCTAAAAAGGAGTCAGGAAGGTGACACCAGAACGAATTAGTGCGATTAAACAAATGAGCCCACCCAAAACTCAGAGAGAAGTTTGAATGTTCTTGGGAATGGTTGGATACTGCAGACAGTGGATCAGTGGTTTCTCACTGATTGCAAAACCTCTGCAGAGGTTGACACGAAAAGACGGGAAAGATCCGATTGTTTTGGATGATGAAAGTATGGAAGCTTTTAATAAATTGCGAAACAGCCTTTGTCGAGCACCTGCATTGGGAATGCCAGATTATGCAAAGGATATTGCGTTGTACTGCTGTGAAAGAGATGGGTGTGCACTTTCAGTCTTAACTCAGAAACATGGAATGGCACGACATCCAGTAACATATTTTTCAGCTACTTTGGATTCAGTGGCTGCAGTATTGCCAGGCTGTTTGAAACCAGTAGCTGCTACTTGTGTGAGTCTGGAACAGAGTGAAGCGATTGTGATGGGACATCCAGTCAAAGTATATGTGCCACATTTGGTTGAGATTCTTTTGACATGGACGAGGACGCAATATATGACCTATAGTCAGCTGACTAGACACGAAAGAGTGATTTTGAGTGCTGAAAATGTGACTGTGGTGAGGTGCACAACGGTAAATCCGGCAACCCTGTTGCCGAATCAATATTGTAAGGAAGTGAGACGAGACAGATCACGTTTGTTTGGATGTGACAGAATTGTGCACAAAACCCAGGCCTGACATTGAGGATACCCCACTAAAAGAATCAGACTGCATTATGTTTGTTGATGGATCATGTTTGAGGAATGAGAAAGGTGAATTGTGTTCTGCCTATGCTGTAT
The DNA here is from genome assembly GCF_964204655.1 of Triturus cristatus. Classification (NCBI taxonomy): domain Eukaryota; kingdom Metazoa; phylum Chordata; class Amphibia; order Caudata; family Salamandridae; genus Triturus; species Triturus cristatus. The sequence goes on along the minus strand of NC_140590.1, from coordinate 1,247,280,732 downwards.
GCACCATAGCGGGTGTTTTAGAAGCATCCTGTTTAAAAGGGGTAAACTCTGCCCAAGTTGCTGAATTGATAGCTCTAATTAGAGCATGCAAAATTGCCAAAAATCTGAGGGTAACCATATTGACTGGTAGTCAATATGGTTTTGGATTTGTCCACAACTTTGGGCAGTTGTGGATGCAAAGGGGATTTCTGACTTCTTCAGGTTGCCCAATCAGGAACAGCGAACCTGTGAAAGATTTATTGGATGACTTGCAATTACCCAAAAGGATTGCAGTTGTCAAATGTTTCACACATAAGTCAGGAGATGACTATGTGGCGAAGGGCAACAGATATGCAGATTAGGTAGCGCGTTTCTGTGCACAAAATCTAATAGCCCTAAACAGAGGGATGGAAAAAGAAAATACCAATTGTCATCTAATGTTCTCTTCTTCATTTGAAACTTGGGATGAAATTAGACAGTTGCAGGAAGAGGCAAGTGATGTGGAAAAGGAAATGTGGATACATTCAGGCTGCAGAAATAGAGCAGAGAACGAAGTGTGGGTTTATATAGATGAAAGACCAGCCATGCCAGATTGTTTACTTTCACAAATGGCAAGGGTATACCATGGAATTGCACATGTTGGAAGAAATGCAATGATTAGGCTCTTCAAGCAGTCATGGTATAACCCAAAATTCAGGGTCATTGCAGAGAGTCTGTGCCAGAGGAGCGTCACCTGTCAGCAGCAAAATCCAGGCAGAAAGACAGTTGTTAGTTGGGGACAAAATGAAAAGGCAGCAGGACCATTCACCCGACTCCAATTGGATTTTATCGAGCTTCCCCCATGTAATGGACTAAAATATGTTTTGGTTGTTATTTGCTTGTTCTCTCGCTAGGTGGAAGCCTATCCAACGAGAAGGAACGACAGTCTCACTGTCCCAAAACTACTTTTAAGAGAGTTGATCTCAAGATTTGGATTTCCAGTCACTTTAGAGACAGATAGAGGAACACATTTTAATAATGAGATAATTCAGATGATTTGTGTAGCACTACAAATAGAGCAGAAGCTGCGTTGTGCCTATCGACCCGAAGCATCTGGAGTGGTTGAGCAAATAAATGGCACTGTTAGATTTGGGGGTCTCTAGTTGGTAGAGGTAGGTACCTGTGACAAATAGGGACCCTTGCGTCTAGTCGGGGTAAGGGGGTACACTAATAAAATAACCCCTGCTCACCCCCTTGGTAGCTTGGCACGAGCAGACAGGCTTATCTCAGAGGCAGTGTGTAAAGCATTTGTGAACACATACAGTAATCAAGTGACAACACTACAGATGGACACCACACAAGTTTTATATCAAAAATAAGTATTCTTTATATAGACTTATCACAAGACCACAAACGACAAAAATCCACAATACTGTACTTAAAATGGTAGAATTAGCTTAGTTTTCTTTAGATGTTAAGTAGCGACACTTTGAGTTCAATGTACCTTAAGATGCGTAACGCAATGCAACGAAAGAGTTGCAGGGATGGTGAAGATCTGGTGCAAAGAAACAAAGATGGCGTCTTTTTCTTAGTGCGAAACGATGCGAGCTGTGACAGGCCCTGCGACACGCTTCCCGGTGATGCGGCGGCGTCTGATGCGACGTCGATCCGCTTCTCCAGCAATGCGAGGTGCTTCAGCAACGATGCGAGCCACCACAGGCCCTGCCACATGCTTCCCGGTGATGCGGCGGCGTCTGATGCGACGTCGATCCTCTTCTCCGGCGATGCAAGGTGCTTCGGCAAAGATGCGAGCCACGACAGGCCCTGCGACACGCTTCCCGGTGATGCGGCGGCATCTGATGCAACGTCGATCCTCTTCTCCGGCGATGCGAGGTGCTTCGGCAACGATGCGAGCCACGACAGGCCCTGCGACACGCTTCCCGGTGATGCGGCAGCATCTGATGCGACGTCGATGCTCTTCTCTGGCGATGCGAGGCGCTTCGGGGACCCTGCGATGACTCAACGGTTCTTCTGGGCCGCGACATGCCCTGCGACACGCTTCCTGCTGATGCAGCGGCGTCTGATGCAATGTCGATCCTCTTCTCTGGCGATGCGAGGCGCTTTTTCATTGTGAAGCGACAGCGGCGGTGCGGTGACACACTTCTTGCTCGTGAGTCGCGCCTCCAGCTCCTTGCGACACGCAGTCCCTCAGAAAGCCTCGCAAAACAGCAGGCACTTCCAAAGAACTCTTAGGGAGCTGGTGGGTGAAGTCTGTTGTCCCTGAGACTTCAGCAGGAGGCAAGCTCTTTTCTCAAGCCCTTGGAGATCCTTCACAAGTTGAATAAAGTACACAAAGTTCCTTCTCTCCTCTCTTTGGCAGTCAGGCAACCACTGCAGGCCAATCACTCAAGTTGACGGATAGTCTCTCCTCAGTCTCTCTAGTTCCACTCCTCAGCAAAGGTTTCTTCTTGTTTCCCAAAGTGATCTAAAGTTCTTGGGTTTGGGTCCCAATATTTATAATAAGTTTCTCTTTGTTCTCTGAAGGCAGAGAGGCCTTTGCCTAGTCCAAACCAGTTCTGGTCATTCCTGGAGCACTTTGTTTACAAGACTCCTTCTTTCCTTTCAGAGTGCAGGGCAGAGACATCAGACGCACCACAGAAGGTGGAGCCAGCATTTTGGAGGGAAGGCACAGCCCTATTCAGGTCCCAGGTGCAACTCCTCCCACCCATCTAGATGCAGATCTCTCTATTCAGTCCTGTGCTGACTCACCCTGTCTCCTGGAATCCCCCAGCCCCTGTCACTCAAACTCCAGACAAGGAATACACAACCTAGCACAGGCAGGGTTGGATTGTTAGACAAGAAAAAACCTACTTTCTAAAAGTGGTATTTTCAAACACAGAATGTTAAAACCAACTTCACTAAAAGATGGATTTTATCATTCTGAGTTCAGGCATACTAAACTCGAATTTCTACCTAGTTCCCTGAGTCAGTTAGGATTATAAGATGTAATAATCAAACTGCCCATTCTGGCCTATGGGGAACAGGTAGCCTTGCAATAGTGAAAAACAAAAATGGCTGTAATTCACTATTAGGACATGCCACACACACCAGGGCATGTCCTACCTTATACTTACAATGCACCCTGCCCTTGGGCCTACCATAGGGGTGTCTGATATGAAGAAAAGGGGAGGTTCAGGGACTGGCAAATGGGTGCACTTGCCCCGTCAGCATGGCAGCACCAGACTGCACACAGGTTCTGCAATGGCAAGCCTTAGACACACTTTAACTGGCTGTTTCTATGGGTGGCACAATCAGTGCTGCAAGCCCACTAGCAGCATTTGGATTACCAGCCCTGGGCACTCCTGGTGCACTGTACTAGGGTCTCACAGGTAACCCAAACCAGCCAATCATGGAATCACTAATCCATACATCATTTTACAATAGGGAGCACTTGCACTGTGGCACTGGACAGCAGTGGCACAGTGCCCAAAGCATCTAACACCAGCAAACGCACATGAGGCAACAGCGAAAAATGGAAGGGAGACCCACGCCAAGGTGCCAGGTCTAACAGGCACAATAAAATCTAGGTTAGGAAAGGTGTGTACATCCACAACACGGAGATGGCCTTATGCTTTACCCCTTGTATTGATGAGTCTTAAAAGCATTCCTGATAAAAAGACTGGATTGAGTCCTCACGAAATCCTGATGGGAAGAGCAATGAGACAAACGATTGTACCAGCAAACAAACTGATGAATATATCTGATGATCTAGTGCTTGATTATTGCATAGGATTGGCTGATCTGGTGCATTCTATGTCTCACCAGGATGGAGAAAATGCAACTACAACACAGCCGAATCAAGCTCATGATCTGAGTCCTGGAGAGTGGGTTCTCGTGAAGAAACATGTGAGGAATTTGTGTTTAGAACACAGGTGTAATGGACCTTACCAAGTAATGCTGGTGACGACGACAGCAGTGAAGTGTGGTGGCTTGCTAAATTGGATTCATGCGAGTCATACCAGACGAGACCCAAGTCTGCTTGAAAGACAAGAAGAGCAGCAACTGGTAAACCAAAGACAAAGACCAGAGGCTGAAGTGTGTGAAGCTGAAGAATCTAAAAGTGACAGATTCTGAAGAACAAACAGATGATGAACAGCCAATCACAGGTCAAGTAGAGTGGGCACCAGCTACTGGGTCTTGTGAGACTGCTGTTGAAACTGAAGAAAGGGAAGCTACTGAAAGTCAAGAAGAAGAACAAATAAAAGAAGGGCCAAGCAAAAGAACCTGTGAGCCAGAGAAAGAAGGTGTAGAAGCAGTTCAAATTAAGAGAGCAAGAAAGGGAGACAATTGGCCAAGTGGAGTGGAAAGACTGACCTTCTCCTCACAGGAGTGTATTTCAAAGAAAAGACCAGAGTAAATTAATGAGGTCTCAAGTAAAACAGAACAGGAGGAGTCAGGAGAAGATTCAGTGCGAAAAACAAAGAGAGTAAGAATCCCAAGCAAGAAATACACAGCACCAGAATGGATATATGTAATTTTGGAAGACATTGAGAGCACAGATCCAAGTGAAGAAAAAGACAGTACTGACACTGAGCAAACTGATGAAAGCAAATTGAAACCACCTTAAATAAACTGTGAAAACCGAAGGTGCAACGTTGTCAGCCAAGTCAAAATGAATTAAAAGACTCAGAAGACTTGAAGAAAGAAATAAAAGAAAGGGGTGAAAGAAGAAAGCCTTGAAGTGCAGGATTACACTATTTTTCTGAACAAAGTTTGAGTTTTATAGATTTATATTTTTATATTTTTTGGGTAGAATACAAAATGGCCGAAGCAACTGTGACTGAACATCCAAAATCTAGCCCAAAACGTAGATGTATTAAAGCTTGCTTATGTAGTGTCTTTTTACTAACATTTATGTGGATAATATTAACTGTAATTGTACCTATTCTAATGGTAGCTAATAATGGAAACAATACTAATTGATGTAATAAGTGAAAGAGTGAGTGATGTTACTAAAGAAACCCCTAATATTAATATAGAACAAATAGATGGAAGTACTTATCATCATGATAAAACAATTAGTGATTTCTCGTTAAATGTTTTTACTAAATTGTTGTATGAGTATGTCAACACAATGAACGTGATTGATTGTTACGTGTGCATGCAATTACCTTTGTCTGTCTCAGAGGGGGTGACCTACCATCACCTACCCTTAACATATGGTGTGTCGTGTAGTGTTTTAACCAGCCTTTTCTACGTGACGGGGAAGCTGGAGTATCATTATTCCAATATAGATTTAATATTTTCAGAAATACCTGTTATAAAAGAGCTGAACAAGGTTTTAAGTAGTAAAAATGCACGTTATATGGAAGAAGTATTCCATATTACCAAGACACTAGATATAGAGTATGCTTATAAACATAATCTAACATGTAGTTTGCGGGTTGAAGGAAAGGTGTTCATAGATGTAGTAGAAGATAGAAGAGAACCTTTTCAAAGAAAAGCTGCTGAACAGAAGTCACATGTACCGCCGTGGGCTTTTAGAGAGGGAAATTATGAGAAAGGCGCTGCAATGTCCCTGGATTGGTATCAAAAAGAATCTGCTTGCTTAGACTAAAAACTAACTATAATAATTATTTAATTGGTACGAGTGTGAACATACTTTCCAAATTACTGGAGGGTGGGGATTAAAGGGTGGAACTGATCCTGTTTTCCCAGGAGTCTATTATGTGTGTGGTAAGAAAGCCTAAGGTTGCCTGCACATTGGTATGGTAGTTGTTATTTTGGAATTGTTTTTCCAAAATTTTACCATGTAGATAGAAATAATAACAGAATCAATTAAATAAAACAAGGACTAACACGTAATAAGAGAGCGAGTTTCTCAGAAATAATAGGTGACATCTTTGGTGCACTGATACCATCAGTTGGAGTCGTTCTGAATTCACATAAAATTTGAAAATTGTCCACAGTGGTTGATCGTTTATCAACAGAAACTGCTGGTGGGTTCTTGATGATTGACACCGAAATGGTTGCAATCAGATCTATGGTTTTACAAAATCGACTTGCCATTGATATCTTATTGGCAAAAGAGGGTGGAGTCTGTGGCATGTTGAAAATTCAACACTGCTGCACTTATATCCCAGACAAAAGTAAAGGTATTAAGGGATATACTAAGAATATTACAAAATTACATTAAAATTTGACCGAACTGCAGGTTGACGGTGTCTGGGAGAGACTTAGTAAGAGTTTCTCTTCGGTAGGTAAATGATTTTCTACCTTTGGAAGTAGCTTATTAGAAAAAATAATAATGCCAATCATTTCAGTAGCTGTAGTAGCCTTAGTAATAATAACAATACATAAATGTTGTAAGTGTAGACGTGGAAGAAAAAAGATACCAGAATCAAATAACACATGAAGAGCAAGAAAGAGAAAAAGATATGAGATAGAACTAGAATATATGAAAGGAGATTACTATGAAATGATGAAAGATTTAGACAAAAGAATGATATAAAGAGAAAAGAATACTGAACTTTAGATAAAATAAAGATGGCAATTGGTATGTTGGGTATTTTGTGATGGCTCAAGAAAGCCATCAGAGGGAGGATTGATGGAGCAGGGTTTTGCAAAAAGAAAACTGCTCGAATTGACACCCTTGTAATACTTACTAACAGTGTGCAGTGGAAATTAACATACAAATCACATAAAATGCAGAGGAAAACGCTTTGCACATCCGTGCACTAATGTGAACTAATGCATGAAAGAACTAGGCCGCATTTTTCACTGCGCTTCAAAAGAAAACAAAAAATAATGCATGACTAGGCCGCATTTCGCATCTTACTTTAAAAATAATAAATAATGGCGCTTTCGCTTAAAGCTTTGCTAAGAAAAATATTAACAGGGGATAGTGCAAAGGTGGGTGGTAAACAGTGAAAAGTTCATTTCCACGTAATTAATAAATGCCTATGTTTTATTCATCATCGTGAGCTGAATGGGCCTGCATTTTCCTAAAATTGACACAATAGATGGGGGCTGGAGAAAAGCATGAATAACCCAATAAATAGACAGAAAAACTGAGCGCTGTAGAAGAGTGCAAAAAGCCAAGGTTGATCAGCTATGAAAAATAGTGTTTGTCTGCCAAGAGACGAGACTGGCCGTGGGACACAAGACTTCTTCCGCGGACGTAGCAGAGAAACTCATGTGAAAGATGAAATTGTTACATGTATCATAAATAAATGAACAAGTCAAAAATCACGTAATGGGAACAATGTAAAAACAAAGAAGACTGTAGAATTATGAATGTGATCATGGTGGTATGATAGAACACCTCCTAAACCATCCAATAAGAAACTGAGTTTTATAAATTGTTTCAACTGTTGTGGTTGGATGCTCCCAAGGCCCTAAGAAATGCCTTGAACGCATCCCAAATAACCTGGATTTTTGCTGACCCATTATTATCTTTAAAGAAAGTCATAACCTCTTCTCTGATCTTAAATTGGACCTCCTCATCTAATAAAATTGTCCGGTCTAGAGTCCATCTAGTTATACCCCTTTTTTCCTGAAATCTCAAATGGGGGCATACCGCGGAATGATCAGAGATGGTAGCAGGGAGATGTTTACCCCTTTCAACTCCCTCAAACAAGCATTGATCTATTAAAAAATAATCTGTGCGGGAATGGTGGCCATATTTTTTACTATAAAAAGTATATCCCTTCTTATCCCCCATTTTAATTCTCCAAACATCAACTAAGTTTAATTCTTGGATCAATGTTCTAAGTATAGCCATTGAGTGTAAAGAGGTAATATATTTTACTTTAGAAGTTCTATCTAACTCAGGTCTTTGAACTAGATTAAAATCGCCTCCAATAATCACTGGACTATGGGTTAACAAAAGTGCAGCCTCTAATTTGATTAACGGATCTGGGTTGTCCTGATTTGGGCCATAATAGCTAATGCACACTAGCGCCCTATTCTGAATTTTGATATTTGCTAATATCCATCTACCCAAAGAATCAGAAAGATGGCTTTCCAATTTAATTCCACTATTTGATCTAATGATTATTGCTACTCCTCATGTACTACCCCTCTGATTAGAGCAAACTACATCCTGAACCCAAGACCATTTTTTAAGCTCAGTCAAACATTTGCTTTCTTCTAAATGGGTTTCCTGTAAAAGGATAACATTTGCCTCAACTTTCTTAAGGAACTCCATAATACGAGCCAGTTTTCTCTTAGATCTCATCCCATTCACATTCCATGAGATGAGACGGGGAAATAGCGTAGCTCTAGGCAACGTGAGAATGACCTGTTGAAAAATATTCAAATTAAGGAGCTAGAATTGCAGCAGGCTTCCCTAGAGTCCTTTAGTGAGGTTCCTCGTCTTACTAAGGAACTGGAGAACCTTCAACTAGAATACCGGGGTGTTTTGGATATGATCATAATAAATAGATGGAAGGTCAGTAAACTTCAAAACTTTTCATATGGGGAGAAAAGTGGCCGGCTTTTGGCTTGGAAAGTCAAAACTGATAAAGTTCGTAATCATATAAATACCCTTAGAGAGAGTTCTACGGGCCAGATTTTAGATACAAATACAAAAATAGGGGCGAAAGTCCGTGGATATATGGCCAAATTATATAAAGAGGATACTGTACCAGGGTTGGAAAAGATCAAATAATTTTTGGGTAGAGTTGAGCTCCCTTCCCTGAATGAAAATCAAAGAGTCTATCTAGCCTCCAGAATAAGTGAAGAAGAGATTCGAGTACAGATGAGAAGAATGTCGAGAGGGAAGGCGGCCGGGCCAGATGGCCTTCCGATAGAAATGTATTGATCTCTTGAGGATAAACTAATATCAGTATTTAAAGAGCTATTTGATAAGATCTTGATAGAAGGGGAGGACCCTCCGATGTCTTGGGCCGAGGCAACGATTATCTCAATTTTAAAATCAAATAAGGATCCGTTGGCAGTAGAGTCTTACAGGCCCATATCCTTGTTGAACACTGACTATAAAGTGTTCATGGGGATATTGGCAGCTAGAGTTGCTAAGATTATAAAGAGTATAGTTCATAGAGATCAGAGGGGGTTTATTCCTGGAAGGCAGCTTAATAAACTTACCCTTACCATGTTGGGTATAGTAGATTTGGCAGAATCTTTTAATCTTCCAGTGACTCTGGTGGCAGTAGACGCTGCTAAAGCGTTTGACCAGGTTCACTGCCCGTACCTTTGGGAAGCTTTAAGAACTTATGGTTTCCCTATAAACTTAATAAAAGTGATACATACGCTTTATAGTGCACCTAAAGCCAGAGTTTTAGTCAATGGAGAATTAACTGATTGGTTCGGTATTATGCGGGGAACAAGGCAGGGATGCCCGTTGTCCCCCTTGTCGTTCAACATATATATTGAACCTTTTGCAGCCTTAATCAGACAAGATCTTTCCATCCTTCCTTTTAGATATAAAAACTTTGAAGTTAAATTAGCTTTATATGCGGATGACCTCATTCTTTATACTCAGAATCCTAAGGAGGCTATTCCTAAGTTGTGGGATAAAACAGATCTATTTGGGAAGGTCTCCGGATATAGCGTAAACAGAGACAAGACTGAGGTTATGCAGTGGAACCAATCTTCTCAGACCCCTGGAGAAAAAACTCAAATGCGATATCTAGGCATTATTATTACACAGAAGTTAGTAGATCTCCCGGGGTTAACTGGAGAAAGATTAGCCAGGAGGTTGGAAGATTATTGATCAGATGGGCTTATCTCCCTCGTAATCTATACGGAAGGGTAAATCTGATCAAAATGATCATACTCCCTAAGATTACTTTTCTTTTTAATAATATACCCCTCCCATTTGATAAGAATGAGGTAGCAAAATTACAGGGCAAGATAGGAAGTTTTGTTTGGGCTTCAAAGGGTTCGCGTCTATCTTGGAAAAGGCTGAGGAGAACGTTAAAGAGGGGGGGTCTCGCCCTTCCGGATTTATGGGTCTACGCACACGTATTTCATTTTAAGAACTTTCGGATGTTATTAAATAAACCTGATGATTCTGCATTAGGCATAATCTATGGGGCATTGCTTAGCGATTTGGGGGATGGACAAGAACAGTTCCTTTTTAAGTTCGGAGACCCGAACTTTTTCAAAAGAGCAAGGTTCAAAATTCTCCTGCAGGCGCTAAAGAACTGGGTATACATACGGAAAAAATTGGGAACCTCATATTATTCAGATTACTCACCAATTTGGGGTTCCCCAGGTACTCCAGCATGTTTAGACGATTCACTCAGCCTACCATTGAAACAAGCAAATATCTCTTGTTGGGGTGATTTAAAAATAGGTATGGATCTGATGAGTTGGGAAATCGTGACATTGTGTACTCGTGGTCAATTAACTAGATTTAAATACTATCAATTGTCTGCTTGGTGGGCTCGGCAACAGTGGGTGGAACAGATGGATGATGCCTGGCTAATTCAAACTACGAAAATAGAGAGTATCAAAAAAGAGGTGGCTTTGTGGTATCGAACTTTGATTGAATCAGAACATCAGGAGAGTGGCATCGACTGCATAGTTGCCCCCAACTTTTTGCTGATGTTTTTGACTGTTTTTATGACTCTAGCCAGGCTGTGGCCCTGCTATCCAGGACCCCAGCCTATCTGCTTCCTCTCTTAAACGATTTGAGTACCCTAGGTACACACCAATTGGATGCTGAGGATGCCCTGACAGTCCCTTGTAGATTGTACCCTAGGTACCCAGGGCATGGGTCCCTCAGTAGGCCTACCAGGGCCGCAACACTTATTGTGCCACCCTGGGACAGCCATACAAACTGATACCACCAGACCACTACTGTAGTCTGGGTAAGGTGGTGCTAGCACCCCTTACAGGGATATAGGTACCCTATATCCCACCCCATTACAACACATATACTCTCATAGGTCACCCCTATAGCAGGCCTTGCTAATCCTACAAGGCAGGGTGCTGAGGTATGTGTGAGGGGGAACCCCTACCTGAGTAGGGCCGCTCTGCAACCTACGTAAAACCATTGCTGGGTTGTTTGTAGTGTAGCCATACCATATACTCTTAACCGCATTATAAGTTTATCGCGATAGTGTGATAACTTGAGATTGGCTACACAGAACCATATCGTGTTTGGTGTCAAGCATGTAGGAATCATACCCCCGTCCAGCCAGGGGCATGAGGGCACGATTCCCCCTGCTAGAGGGGCGATATGGGAAAAGCAGCAGAATTTAGACACCAATTTAAAAGTGCACACGTAGTACAAATTGGCTACTACCCGCCACCCACACGACTCTGGCTGGCTGTTGCTGGGGAAAATCCCAGCCTCGCCAGCTGGACAATAGGGCTCCTGTGACAGGGAGGTGCTAGCATCTCCCCAGACAGGATATGTGGATTGGAACTGGGTGGGTGCACCATATGTTGCCTTTCAGAGTTGCACGTAGGCATCTACAGCGCCTAGATTCTGCATACACCGCCTGGAACCGGTTCAGGGGCATCCTGCCCATCACCCAGGCGGGAAACACACAAAGGGGAGTGGGTGTAGCCACCCTTTCCCGCCTCAACTCTCATTGGTAGGCTCTGATCAGGACCCTCCCCTAATCTTGGGGATAAAGGTGAATACTGTGTCCCCAGAGCCTCAGATTAATCTTGGACTTCACAGACTTGACCTTCGACGAGCTGCTGCCCAGCTGACTGAAGAAATCTCCCTTGGGGTAAAGGAGTTACCCCCCTGCTTGGCAGGCACCTGAAACACTGCAAGTGACCCGGTTGGAACTTCGCTGCTCCTACAGACTTCGTCGACTCCCAGCAACCTTGAGGTGGGTTTCCTAAGCATCCCAGAGGCCAGTGATTGTGCAAAGCGAGTCTGAGCACCGTGGACCGCGTGGGTGCCGAGATTCCCCATACCCCCAGGACCCGGCCACCTCTTGCATAGCACACGACCCTGACCAGTGGGGAAGTTGTGCTTTGGCCCATTATTGAGCCAACCACCAAGCAGCAATTGTGCCAAAGATCAGCGCCCTAGCCCCCTCCGGTGGCCCGTGGGCTCCCTTTTACGCACTCCATTTTGCTGCCTTCTGCAGTCCCTTGTCTCTCAACTTGCGGGCCCTAGCGGAGGACAATCTCGACATTTAAGAGTTCCCCTGGTTGCTCCAGGCCTGCTCTACAGTCTCTCCAAAGGGGACCTCTCACAGACCTCGTGGGTCTGCACCAGTAGCTAATTTGTTTCTCTTGCGTGGATTGCGGTTGCCAAGACTTAGTGGATCCAATCCAGACACTAACACTGCAGCGACCCTCATCCAACGTGGGACAGTTGCCCTCCAGAAGCTGGCCTTCCTTGAAGACTCCCGGAGCCCGTGGCTGCAGATCCAAGCTACACCTCTTTCCACTTGAAGCACCCGACATTGAAGGGCTCTTTCCTTTGAGCTCCCTGGTCACTGTGCCGTGACCCAGACTCTGTCCCCTCTGCTTTCAGGTTCCTCTCTACAAGATCTACAACTTCATTCTTCACGGCATCATCGACGCTTTTGGTTAGCAGCAGTTTTGTACATTTTCCCATTGAAAATCAGCCTGCGACCCGACTTCGAACACGACCTATGCACCCGGCTTCCCTGGGGCAGGTAACAGTGGTACCTCGGTACTCTCATGGTAGTGGGTTCCTCAAAGGCTTAACTCTAAGCCCTTAACTTTGAACTCCTGCTAGAAGTGTCTTTAATCTGTTTAAATCAAACCGCGACATTCTCCATAGGCTATAATAGAGATCCCGATAGCAGCTATTTCCACTGCACGCGCCTCCCGTGGGTCCCCTTCCTCATAACCTGGGGTGGATTCTTAAGGGGCCAGCGATCCTAAATGCCTTAGGCATTGTCTGTAGAATTGTCGTGGTTCTTATACCACTTTTTTAATATATGGTTTGGTCCCCCCCGGGGCCCTGTGATTCCAGTGCTAATTATTGTATCTATCAATGCTTGTTTGAATTGTAACTTTGCCTCTAGCCTCATAAAGAGACTTGTGGGATTCTGTTTAGAATAAATACATATATTTTATATATATATACCTGTGTGGGCTACTCTTTCATTTGGTCATTCAAGAGGTTATCTATGGTAAAACAATAAGCTTAACACTCCTTCAAGACTTAGCCTGAAGGCTGCTCTCCACAGCTACCACTAGGATAGCTTTCTTTAAAGGTTGTCTTAAACCTATCATCAATAAGAGTCAAATTGGACTGGTACAAGGTGTCCCCTATAACTAGGAGACAGCATATGCCAGGCCAACTTCCCACATTGGTGTGCAGCGGTTTGATTCAAGCTTGCCATTGTTTTACCAGATAACAAATTGAATTCCTAAAGTGAAAGCCACTTGGTACTAAAGGTATATATAAATTCAAGCTTAGAATATAATAATTTCTACTGAACGTAGGAGTTGTGTGTAGAGGGTTTAGCACACCTTGACTACAACTCAAGAAAGGGTTCAGTAGGCCACACCTAGTGTAGGTAGATACACCAGTACCACTACACTAGAAATGTCTTTAAGTTCAGGTGCCCATAAGGCTCTGGAAGGACCTCAGAGGGTCCCAGTCGACAAATATGATCATCTCTCCTTTGCTGAGCTCAGGGAGATGTGCACCACTAGGCAACTTAAGACAAACAAAGGTGCCAATACTCAACGTCTCAGGGAAATCCTGCTCATAGCAGACTTTAATGTCTGATGGGGTAGACAGGTTGGGTGGGCATCCCCCAGAAGAGGACACCCCTGGGGTGGACTCTGATGAGATGAGGACCAGGAAGAGAAAAATGAGCTTAACCTGGATGAACAAGACCATTCACAACATGGAGGTGATGGCCAAGAGGCACTCTCTCCATCCCTAAAGGGAGAATGGTGGATCCAAACAGAAGGAACAGATCCCCCTCAGAGGGGTCCAACCATTCTGAGAGATCCAAAGGGACCTCTGCCTCTTCTCAGAGAAGAGAATCCTCCCAAGAGAGGAAATGCAGACTGATCCAGTTTGAGCAGGCTAAACTACAGCTCAGGAGAGAACAGTTAGCATTGGACAGGGAATCCCTGGAGCTTCAGAAAGCTTCAAGAAAATGGGGTCTGGAGACCCCTGGTGGCAGTAATGAAACCCCTAGAGTTAGAGAGAAAGCTCCTGACAATAGGAACCTCGATAAGATTGTGCCCCCCTATCATGCAGGGGATAATATCCACAAATGGATCACTGCTCTTGAGAGGGCCTGTAAAGTACAAAGGGTCCCAGTAGAGCAGTGGGCAGCAATCCTGTGGCTCTCCTTTGCAGACAAAGGAAGAGACAAGCTCCTCTCTGTAAGAGAAGAGGATGCAGATGATTACTATATCTTGAGAGATGCTTTGATAGATGGGTTTGGCTTAACCACTGATCAGTATAGACTAAAGTTCAGAGACACCCAGAAAGCACAGAATCAAGATTGGGTAGACTTTGTGGATTGTGCTACCAAGGCACTGGAAGGTTGGTTAACTGGCAGTAAGGTAAATGATTACCAAGGATTGTATAATCTCATAATGAGGGAGCAGATCCTTAATAATTGTCAGATTCAGCTCTTACATCAGCACCTGGTGGACTCAGATCTGACCTCTCCCCAAGAATTGGGAAAGAAGGCAGACAAATGGGTCAGAACCAGGATTAAGCAGAAGGTCCAGCCCTTGGGGGGTGCAACTAAAAAGGAAGATGCCAAGAACTCTGAGAAGGGTGGGGAAAAGGGAAAAGACCAGCAGTCTTCAACAGGCCCCCAAAAATCTGCATCTGATAATACCCAAGTTTCTAAAGCTAAACAACCAAGGAAGCCATGGTGTAAAGTCTGTAAACAGAAAACCCATTGGACTTCAGATTGTAATAAGGCCAAAGACTCCACAAGTACCACACCTGCCCCTAAGGCACCTGTTACCCCTAGTCCAGCTATAGGTGGTGGTACTCAGAACAAGGGCATAGTAGGGTTGACCCTGGGATCTGGAGAGGACTCTGGCCTAGTCAGAACTCCTACTCAGGCTGTACTAGTTTGTGATGAGGACTTGTCCCTGTTTGTGAGCCCCAGTGGTCTGGGAAAATACAGACAACAGCCTAAAATAAATGGAAGGGAGTCATTAGCTTACAGGGATATAGGAGCCAGTGTCACCATGGTGACTAAGGACCTTGTGGACCCTAACCAGATCATACTTGGGGAAACTTACCAAGTGACCAATGCAAGCAACGTTAGTACTAACCATGCTCTAGCAGTTGTGAACTTCTCCTGGGGAGGGGTAACTGGCCTCAAGAAAGTTGTGGTGAGTGCAGACCTACCTGTTGAATGTTTACTAGGGAATGATTTGGAGGCCTCAGCATGGGCTGAGGTGGAGCTAAGTACCCATGCAGCAATGTTGGGTATACCAGCAGAAGTATTTGCCCTGACAAGGTAAAAAGCAAAGCTGACAGGAACTGAACAGGCCTTGGATCCTGGAAGAATGGACCAAGGACCTTCCAAGAGGAGGAGTAGCAGGGGTAAGGCAGAGCCTTCCCCCCAGGAACAGTCTGTAGAGACTCTTTTAGCAGAAGAGGATCTAGCTCCTGAAGAAGGAACTGCCCCAGATGAACTGGAACCTGATCAGGTTGAGTTCTTGGGGGCAGGGGTCCTTCTAGGGCAGACTTGAGCCTGGAGCAGCAGAGCTGCCCCACTCTTGAACCCCTCAGACAGCAAGCTGCTGCTGAGGCTGCAGGGAATGCCAGTGGGACCCATAAGAGTTATTAGGATGATGGGCTCCTATACTCTGAGGGTCGAGACCCCAAGCCTGGTGCAGCCAGGAGGTTGGTCATACCTGAGAAGTTTAGGGGCTTACTACTCACACTGGCCCATGATATTCCCTTAGCAGGACACCTAGGCCAAAACAAGACTTGGGACAGAATTGTCCCTCACTTTCATTGGCCACAGATGAGTGAGGACTGTAAGAGCTTTTGCAGCTCTTGCATTATCTGCCAAGCCAGTGGCAAGGCAGGCAAGTCCACAAAGGCCCCCCTGATACCATTACCTGTGGTGGGGGAGCCCTTTGAGCGGGTGGGGATTGACATAGTTGGTCCCCTGGACCCACCAACAGCATCTGGGCACAGGTTCATTCTGGTGTTAGTGGATCATGCCACCAGATACCCAGAAGCTATTCCCCTTAGGACCATCACAGCACCTGTGGTGGCAAGGGCCCTCCTGGGAGTCTTTTCCAGGGTGGGTTTTCCTAAGGAGATATTGTCTGACAGAGGTACAAACTTTATGAGTAGCTACTTCAAGGCAATGTGGAAGGAGTGTGGGGTTAACTATAAGTTTACCACCCCTTACCATCCTCAATGCAATGGCCTTGTTGAGAGATTCAACAAGACCTTAAAGGGTATGATTAAAGGGCTCCCAGAAAAGCTTAGGCGAAAATGGGACGTTCTTCTGCCGTGCCTTCTCTTTGCATACAGAGAGGTGCCACAAAAGGGGGTTGGTTTAAGCCCTTTTGAACTTTTGTTTGGCCATCCTGTTAGAGGGCCACTCTGTCTAGTGAAGGAGGGATGGGAGCTACCTCTCAAACCCCCTAAACAGGATATTGTGGACTATGTACTTGGTCTCCGCTCCAGGATGGCTGAGTATATGAAGAAGACAACTAAAAACCTGGAGGCAAGTCAGGAATTACAGAAACCCTGGCATGACCAAAAGGCTGTTCTGGTGGTGTACCAGCCAGGACAGAAGGTATGGGTGTTGGAGCCAGTGGCCCCAGCAGCTCTCCAAGATAAGTGGAGTGGACCCCATACCATTTTGAAGAAAAAGGGAGAGGTTACCTACTTGGTAGACCTTGGCACTCCCAGATGTCCCCACAGGGTACTTCATGTCAATAGGTTGAAAGCATATGTAGACAGGGCTGACATGGGCTTGCTCATGGCAACAGATGAGGGACAGGAGGAAGAGAGTGACCCTCTCCCAGACCTGCTCTCTCAGAACCCTGACGATGGGTCAGTTGATGGAGTAGCCTTGGCAGGCAGCCTCACTAACCAGCAGCAGGCAGATTGTAGACAAGTTCTTCAGTCTTATAGACATATGTTTTCTCTGACTCCAAGTCAGACCCCCTGGTGCACTCATGAAGTGGACACTGGGGACAGTCTGCCTGTCAAGAATAAAATCTACAGGCAACCTGACCGTGTCAGGGACTCCAAAAGATGTTGGAATTAGGAGTGATTGAGCCCAGTAGTCCTTGTACCAAAACCTCACACCCAGGATGGTAAGAGAGAGATGAGGTTCTGTGTTGACTACAGGGGACTCAATGCAGTCACTAAGACCGATGCACACCCAATTCCCAGAGCAGATGAGCTCATAGATAGATTGGCCTCAGCCAAGTATCTGAGCACATTTGGTCTGACAGCAGGCTACTGGCAGATAAGGTTAGCTGAATCTGCAAAAGCCAAAACTGCATTTTCTACCCCTGGTGGGCATTATCAATTTATTGTGATGCCCTTTGGTTTGAAAAATGCACCTGCCACTTTTCAAAGGTTGGTGAACCAAGTCCTCTCAGGCCTGGAAGACTTTAGTGCAGCATATCTAGATGATATTGCTGTCTTCAGCTCCACCTGGGAGGATCACCTGATCCACCTGAGGAACGTTTTGGAAGCACTGCAAAAGGCAGGGCTCACTATCAAGGCTACTAAGTGCCAGATAGGGCAGAGTCAGGTTGTGTACCTGGGTCACCTTGTAGGTGGAGGCCAGGTTCAACCACTTCAGAGCAAAATCCAGACCATCATGGACTGGGTTGCTCCAACCACCCAGACTCAGGTTCGAGCTTTCTTGGGCCTGACTGGTTACTATAGGAGGTTTGTAAAGGGATATGGATCCATTGTGACCCCCTTGAATGACCTCACCTCTAAGAGGATGCCCAAAAAGGTTCAGTGGACTGTCAGCTGTCAGAAAGCTTTTGATGACCTAAAACAGGCAATGTGCTCTGCTCCAGTGCTCCAAAGCCCCAACTACTCCAAAGAATTCATAGTTCAAACTGATGCTTCAGAGGTGGGGGTAGGTGCTGTGTTATCACAACTGAATGAGGAGGGCCAGGATCAACCAGTAGCTTTTATTAGCAGAAGGTTGACCCCCAGAGAGAAACGCTGGTCAGCTATAGAGAGAGAGGCCTTTGCTGTGGTCTGGGCCTTGAAGAAGCTGAGGCCATACTTGTTTGGCACTCACTTCCTAGTTCAAACAGACCATAAGCCCCTCCTATGGCTACAACAGATGAAAGGTGAAAACCCTAAACTACTCAGGTGGTTCATTTCCCTACAGGGTATGGACTTTACAGTGGAACATAGACCTGGGAGCAACCATGCCAATGCAGATGGCCTCTCCAGATATTTCCACTTAGAACATGAAGACTCAACTGGTCAAGGTTAGTTTAATGTCCCTGCGTTTGGGGGGGGTGGTATGTAGGAGAGTGGCATCGACTGCATAGTTGCCCGCAACTTTTTGCTGATGTTTTGACTGTTTTTATAACTCTAGCCAGGCTGTGGCCCTGCTATTTAGGACCCCAGCCTATCTGCTTCCTCTCTTAAACGTTTTGAGTACACTAGGTACACACCAATTGGATGCTGAGGATGCCCTGACAGTCCCTTGTAGATGGTACCCTAGGTACCCAGGGCATGGGTCCCTCAGTAGGCCTACCAGGGCTGCAGCACTTATTGTGCCACCCTGGGACAGCCATACAAACTGACACCACCAGACCACTACTGTAGTCTGGGTAAGGTGGCGCTAGCACCCCTTACAGGGATATAGGTACCCTATATCCCACCCCATTACAACACATATACTCTCATAGGTCACCCCTATAGCAGGCCTTGCTAATCATACAAGGCAGGGTGCTGAGGTATGTGTGAGGGGGGACCCCTACCTGAGTAGGGCCCCTCTGCAACCTACGTAAAACCATTGCTGGGTTGTTTGTAGTGTAGCCATACCATATACTCTTAACCGCATTATAAGTTTATCGCGATAGTGTGATAATTTGAGATTGGATACACAGAACCATATCGTGTTTGGTGTCAAACATGTAGGAATCATACCCCCAGTCCAGCCAGGGGCATGAGGGCATGATTCCCCCCTGCTAGAGGGGCGATATGGGAAAAGCGGCAGAATTTAGACACCAATTTAAAAGTGCACACGTAGTACAAAATGGCTACTACCCGCCACCCACACGACTCTGGCTGGCTGTTGCTGGGGAAAATCCCAGCCTCGCCAGCTGGACAATAGGGCTCCTGTGGCAGGGAGGTGCTAGCATCTCCCCAGACAGGATATGTGGATTGGAACTGGGTGGGTGCACCATATGTTGCCTTTCAGAGTTGCACGTAGGCAGCTACAGCGCCTACATTCTGCATACACCGCCTGGAACCAGTTTAGGGGCATCCTGCCCATCGCCCAGGTGGGAAACACACAAAGGGGAGTGGGTGTAGCCACCCTTTCCCGCCTCAACTCTCATCGGTAGGCTCTGATCAGGACCCTCCCCTAATCTTGGGGATAAAGGTGAATACTGTGTCCCCAGAGCCTCAGATTAATCTTGGACTTCACAGACTTGACCTTCGACGAGCTGCTGCCCAGCTAACTGAAGAAATCTCCCTTGGGGTAAAGGAGTTACCCCCCTGCTTGGCAGGCACCTGAAACACTGCAAGTGACCCAGTTGGAACTTCGCTGCTCCTATGGACTTCGTCGACTCCCAGCAACCTTGAGGTGGGTTTTCTAAGCATCCCAGAGGCCAGTGAGTGTGCACAGCGAGTCTGAGCACCGTGGACCGCGTGGGTGCCGAGATTCCCCATAACCCCAGGACCCGGCCACCTCTTGCATAGCACACGACCCTGACCAGTGGGGAAGTTGTGCTTTAGTCCATTATTGAGCCAACCACCAAGCAGCAATTGTGCCAAGGATCAGCACCCTAGCCCCCTCCGGAGGCCCGTGGGCTCCCTTTTACGCACTCCATTTTGCTGCCTTCCACGGTCCCTTGTCTCTCGACTTGCGGGCCCTAGCGGAGGACAATCTTGACACTTAAGAGTTCCCCTGGTTGCTCCAGGCCTGCTCTACAGTCTCTCCAAAGGAGACCTCTCACAGACCTCGTGGGTCTGCACCAGTAGCTGATTTGTTCATCTTGCGTGGGTTGCGGTTGCCAAGGCTTAGTGGATCCAATCCGGACACTAACACCACAGCGACCCTCATCCAACGTGGGACAGTTGCCCTCCAGAAGCTGGCCTTCCTTGAAGCCTCCCGGAGCCCGTGGCTGCAGATCCAAGCAACACCTCTTTCCACTTGAAGCACCCAACATTGAAGGGCTCTTTCCTTTGAGCTCCCTGGTCACTGTGCCGTGACCCAGACTCTGTCCCCTCTGCTTTCAGGTTCCTCTCTACAAGATCTACAACTTCATTCTTCACGGCATCATCGACGCTTTTGGCTAGCAGCAGTTTTGTACATTTTCCCATTGAAAATCAGCCCGCGACCCGACATCGAAAACGACCTATGCACCCGGCTTCCCTGGGGCAGGTAACAGTGGTACCTCGGTACTCTCGTGGTAGTGGGCTCCTCAAAGGCTTAACTCTAAGCCCTTAACTTTGAACTCCTGCTAGAAGTGTCTTTAATCTGTTTAAATCAAACCGCGACATTCTCCATAGGCTATAATAGAGATCCCGATAGCAGCTATTTCCACTACATGCGCCTCCCATGGGTCCCCTTCCTCATAACCTGGGGTGGATTCTTAAGGGGCCAGCGATCCTAAATGCCCTAGGCATTGTCTGTAGAATTGTCGTGGTTCTTATACCACTTTTTTAATATATGGTTTGGTCCCCCTGGGGCCCTGTGATTCCAGTGCTAATTATTGTATCTATCAATGCTTGTTTGAATTGTAACTTTGCCTCTAGCCTCATAAAGAGACTTGTGGGATTCTGTTTAGAATAAATACATATATTTTATATATATACCTGTGTGGGCTACTCTTTCATTTGGTCATTCAAGAGGTTATCTATGGTAAAACAATAAGCCTAACACTCCTTCAAGACTTAGCCTGAAGGCTGCTCTCCACAGCTACCACTAGGATAGCTTTCTTTAAAGGTTGTCTTAAACCTATCATCAATAAGAGTCGAAATGGACTGGTACAAGGTATCCCCTATAACTAGGAGACAGCATATGCCAGGCCAACTTCTCACAGTGATGATGTAGGTACTACTAATTTGAGGGATGCTTTGTTGAGCTCGTTTACATTGCTCTGTGAGACAGTTAAACCGGCATACCTTAAGCGAAACCATCTTTTTACTCTTTATCGGGTTTATTGGTCTCCGGTGAAATTGTCAAAATTTTCAGGAATTTAACATGTGTGTTCGAGATGCCAGGGTCCTTCAGCAAATGACTGTCACATGTTTTTAACTTGCCCCATGATTACAAAATTTTGGATGGATTTGTGTGAATTTTTGACAGATGTAATAGGAATCCTGATAGAAGTAACCCCTGCGCTTATATTTTTTGCATTGGGCCAGGATAGTATTCTTGGTCTCAAATAAAACTGCGGCAAGGTTAATTTTTATGTTATTTTATTGGTAAGAAGAGAGATCTGTAAAGCCTGGAAATCGGCTGCTCCACCCCTTTTCTCTGACTGTAAAAACAGCATTATATATATAAGTCAACAAGACATGGCATGTGATTCCAGAAGCCGGGAAAAGATTTGGGCCATGTTGGTTGATTGGTGCCAGAGGAATGGGGTCCAATGATTAAGCCAAAGAATAGCTGTCGGTCTGGGTCCCCCTCTTTTGTATTCTTGTGTGTCAAGCGTAAGAGGGGTTGGAGTGGAAACAGCTAGATTTCTTGTGTGGAAAGACTCCATTCCCATCTTGCTCCCAGCAGGGGAATAGTGAGTATAGACAACAGGTTAATTGGCAGGATGAGGACCTTTAAAGAAGAAAAAAAAAAACTGTTGTGGTTGGACATGTACGTTTTAGGGTATAACTGGGGTGCTTCTAGGGGTGTGGTTTAGCTGTTAGCAGGAAGGAGAGGAGTGCATTCAAGAGATAGAGGGGTGATTTGTCACTGTCCGTCGGTTTGCACAGGTCTAGCTGTTCCTGTCTCTGTTCCGTCCCTGTATCCTAAAATCTTTGTTCCCTGACTCTATTTCAGGGGACCCCCCACTACCTCCTTGGCCAGGGGGGTGGTATTTCTCTGATCCTTTGGGTTAGTATATCTTCATGATTTGTATTTTGCATAATCATTTGCATATGTATTTTTATGTCTCTGAAACTTATGTCTCTTCATCTATCCACTCCTTCATATGCATATCGTTCATTTGATGAGTATGACACTGTTGGCATTTTGCTGATGTTTTTCTATCCCTCTTTGTGAGATTTCTTTGTTTGCATTGTAACCTGTATGCGATGACCATTAATTACACATTATTTTGGGATAAACGTTATTAATCTTACCGAGAGTCTGTGATTATTTAGCTAACTAGATAGTTAGATAGTACTATTATTACCATCAACTTCTCAACTAATTGGTCCATCGACCAGAGGAAAGAGAGTTGGTTACAGGTTCAGTTATGTATTTAGAAATGTTAGATATGAACCTGTAAAAAAAAAACTGTTCACGTCATTAAAACTTGACCTCCAGCGCATCAGGGATTTCATGAGTAGGGTGAATGTGTATGGGCCATTTGAATGTAATGTTATTGAGTATTGATCCCTGATTAGGTGTAGAGCTGAATCACATTAAAGCTTAAGTGGTTTTCTATACCTAATTTCAGTACATATGTTTATCATACATGATGATTATTTTTATTTTATTGTAAATATAATGTATTGTAAATATATGGCGACCACATTTAGGTGGCATGTTTGATTTACTTCTTTATACTTTTATTGAATATGGTTAACTAACAATCACAACCATTGTATTCCGCAATGATAAACATATTGGCTTTCCCAGTGCATGCTTCCTTTTTAGGTCTCGCCTAGCTATTGCGTTTACGCAATCGCAATGCGAGACTCTAGTAAGAGGGGCTCCCAAAAGTGCTCCCAAAAGTGGATTGCATGGCGAGCACGCGCACAATCACGTGCATCGTGCCACCATGCAATCCACTTTTGGGGAAGCGCTTCAGCCCACTGGCACCTGCACTGGCGACGGGCGTGCGGTTACGCGCACAATGACGAGCAGAGGCGCCATATGGCTTTTCTCTCTCGTCATGGTGCGCGCACATCGCACACCACTCGCCAGCCAGCCTGCTTTCACTTTTGCGCCTCATTCTTGTTTATTTAACTACTACGGAGTTTGAGCCACCCACGGAAACAGGTTGCTTTCTGCTGTTTAAAAATCTATTTTACAACTATCCCTAAAGTTTTCAGTCTTAGTCTGTTTTTCTGTTTACATGACTTGGCTAATTGCCCCACAAATTCGATAAATCTATTTTGCAGTCACAAACGCAAAGTATTTTGCGTGGTTCGTGATCCATTAGTGGTAGTAGAATAGTATGACCGCACTAAGAACGTAGAGACGCCAGACATATTTAAATGGCGCAAAATGTTGTGTACTCAAATGTAAACTAAACAGTGTAATTAATTATAGCAAGCACGTTTAAAAGTAAAATTTCAAATAGACGTCTTCAAACACGTCAAAGTCAAATAAAGCGGCAGATCGATAAGTATTTATTTACCATCTACATTATATTTAATAAAAATATTTTGCTTTGTTTATATTAAAATGTGTATAAATAAATGTCATTACCTAGGCAACATTTGCCCGTGCTCATCTTTAGCCAATGTTACTGTTGTAATGCAAGCTTCTAAGACGGCCACTCATTATTTTAAGGATTGAGGCTGTTCTTTACAGCCCACGTTTCTCTTCTCTTTCTATACTTATTCCAAGCTGCTAGGACAACAGCTCCCACGATGCTTTGCTGCCGCGCATGCCCACTGGGCTTTGACGTGTGTTTACCTGCTGTGGTGCACGGACCCTATAGCCATGTTCAGGTCCTTGTCCCTGGGCAGTTGGCTGTGGGGTGATGGAAGACCTGCCTACAGCAGAGCCCAAGTGGATTACATGGCGAGCATGCGCACAATCACGTGCATCGTGCCGCCATGCAACCCACTGGCGCGTGTGGCCCAGCGCTGAACACCACAAATCCCCTCGCCACAGACCGGACCACATTTCATTCACTCATTCACTGGTGGGGCCCATAACACCAATCATTCATTCTACTTTCAGTATCAATGGTCCTCGAGTGAGAGAGGGGAATTTCTTTCTTTATTCCATGCGCTGGAAATGGGAGGAAGAGTGCACCAATCACCTAATGAGTAACAACAAGTTTACCTATACCTCCCTACCTCACCAGGATCTCAATACATTATAACCGTGCAGTTCCTCCCATACTATTGGCCATGGATCAGCTAGTTGCTGGGAATAGCAACCCTTAATTCTTCTAAACAATATACATTGAAATACTTCAAATAATAACCCGACACAGTTCTTTAAATGCAATAATATGTTTATCTAATTAAAGCATAAGGAAATCATATAGCATTCAATATTTTAGTTCACATATTTACCTAATCTGGCTAAATGGCGTCCTCTATGTCAAATTCAGATCTTTCGTCTCTATGCCCATAAATCAAAGAATCAGTTGGTAAGTTAATAGGGCATCTGATCAGTCCATCAGAATCTCTGTTAAGCAGCTGTCCAGCAGTGTCACCGTCCTCTCCGTCAGCATAACGTCGGGCAAACTGGTAAAATGAAGGTGGGCTCGCAATGGAATAGAATAAAATGGAATCCTGTCCTATCCTCTCTAGTCTACTTTTATAGTACATTTTTATCAACGAAATGTTTCAATACATGTTTCAGAACAAATTTAATTGGTTAAACCAGGATCATTCTTCCTGATTCTCATACATTAAATGTTGCATTAGATTCAGCTTCTCAATTTGTGAGTAAATTAGCAACAGTTTCTAGTCCATTCAGGGATGTTGATTCCCATGCGGAGTTGTGTCCTTAGTGTCATCAATTATAACAGTTCATAGTTTAAGTAAGTCTTTTGTTTGATGCTTGGCACTCCTCCCAGGATGTCCTTCACGGATACAGTCTGCCTGGGGTCAGAACGAGGTTATTGTTGCTCATCTTTTAGCGCAGGCGCACTTCACTCAGTGACTTCTGTGTCATGTCGGGGCGTCAGAATAGGGATGGCAGCCATTTTGTGGCCACTCCAGAAAGGTCAACTTAAGCAAAGAAACATAAAACGTAATTAATACATGGAAATGACTATTAAAATGTTATTCCCTCACTAACCCCTCTATGTGTGTGTATTTATCTAGCAAAAGCAACACGCATTGCAGTTTATACTCACAATTTAAAGCACGATTCACAAATCACATCACAAAAGCAACATATAACATGCCGATTCTAAATATCTGACATTAGTATAGGTACAAAATTAGTTTATGTATCAATCAAGCCATGCAAATGCGTTTCCCACATGTATTTTCTAATTAGTAATGTTGATTATTTAAACACAGCAAACAATTATTACTATTAATGTTAATCAATTATTCATGTTAGTTCAAAATGATGAAATGGAGGAGGTATAAAATTCTTAGGGAAAACCTCGCTCCAGCACGTGCACTGGCGACGGGCGTGCAGTTACGCGCACAATGACGAGCAGAGGCGCCATATGGCTTTCCTCTCTCGTCATGGTGCGCGCACATCGCACACCACTCGCCAGCCAGCCTGCACACCCCTCCCCCACCACAGAGCGCGTCTCGCGGCCGCGCGCCTTTTTGTTGCTTGTTATTTATGACACAGTTCCTTCTTTCTCAGAATAACACAATTTCGTAAATTAGTTATAAAAGGGACCGGCATTCCACCTTTAGATAAACCGGTTTGGAAGCGCAATTTTCTCTCTTGAATATTAGGTGATTTTTACTTCCTTATAATGTAGCGAACTTCCATTTTATTTTCCCTTTGCCCTTGTCCGTATCTGACCAAAACTGTGATTTCCCCTATATATGCGTTCCGTGTCAGCATCTTTTGCTTGATTAAGGTGTGTTGGTCTGAGCTTCTGTTTTGTTTTGTGTAAGGGTCAATTAAAGGCCACGTGAGATGTGTTTACATAATGCACTTTCCTATCATTGCCGCATAGTGTGTGGATGCAGTTCTTTGTACGGCACATTATGAAAATTCTGTGACAAGTTACCAGCAGCAGTAATCAAGAGAAAGAAATGCTATAAAAAATGTTGTTCTTCGTGCAATTCCACACTTTTTGCAACCAAAGAGTATATTCGGTGGTTATGCGGTGTGGCGCACAATATCACAGCATCTGGGTACTACAATAGATCGTGGGTCGCATGACTCTTGTACAAGACAACCGCAGCATTGTAGCCTGACTTCTCCACATCCGGCGGATTGTGACAGCAGTGACGGATGATCCTTAAATCAGCTGGGGCCACAAAGGGCCTTTTTATCCCCCACCACAGAGCGCGTCTCGCGGCCACGCGTCTTTTTGTTTTTTTTACTGCCAACATGTTTAAGGCCCACGCATTTTAAGACCTGCAAAGAAGTCCTTACTCACTGGGAAAGAGGAAAAGGAAGCTTGAGAAAGCCCTTCCCGTAAACTGTGATGTCATCAGCTAAGAAAAGCGCTTCAAACGAGCTTTCATTAGAAAAGAAAGGGTGTCTCGTTTCTATCATTAGGTTGATAGATTTGCATCACATTCTTTACCATTTCAAAGCTTATGGTGTTCTGGTGGGAGGATGGTTCACTTATTTTTGTCCCAAGCCTCAAATTTTGCAGTGGCACGTAGCTATGAGCAAGTTGAAATTCTTACTTTGTCAGAAATATAAATGAAAGGCTGCAAATACTTGACAACTAAATTCCTAACTTTAGAAACTAGAGAACACAGTCTACTGACACTGTCAGGATCCTGAAGCCCTCTAAGCATTAACTGTCAAAAGATAGACCTCTCGATGTAGTCTCTTTTCTAACGTCTAGTATTCGACTATCCAGTGCACTGGAGACACTGATCAAAACATTCTACAGATGTGAACAAGCAGTTGTTTTTCAACGGACTAAATGAAAACAAAACGAATTGAAATTCATTCCCTGCCAGGTTCGTCTACCTTTTTGTGATGGCGAGTTATGTGCTAACCATTAATTAAGGTGTTGCTGTGTTCTTGGAACAAATCCTGCTAGACTCTCAACTTACTACCAACGAATTGTAACCAACTCAACCAGCAAACTGTTTTCATTCTACAAGAAAGCAAACAAGCATTTGCAATGCAATAGTGTAGTGTATGCCTTTAAGGTTTCTATTGTTTTTATTTAATCCTGTATCGTGGAGCGTGGCGTGGAATCTCTCGTGGGTTCTGGACAGTTTCCAATCCAGAACGTCAGATACTGGCTGATGTACTGGAGAGAAAACTGTCTAGCCTGGCGCTCGCCTGTTCTTTGTAAAAAATAAATATCACTTGGATTATACTGCTCCGACCTTCATTACACTGGCGACGACGAGGGATTGCCCATGAAGACTCCTACACGTTAACTAAGCACTTCAGTTAATCAACGCGGTGAATCTCCGTCGAGGGACAGATCGCGAAGTGGGACATTATTTATTTATTTTTTCTACTTTTACCGCCTCCTCTACTTGCTGTAACCCAACGTTTCAGTGCAGCACCGCATTCAAGTAAGCCTTACTACTTACTTTTGGAAGTGGTTGGGGGGCCATCGGGCGCATTTTTCGACGGCTGCTGGCATTCCATGGCTTCAGCGCGCTCCCGTCATCATTGGAGTAGCGCGAGCTGGGCATGCGCGAGCAACCATAGAGGCTTAGCGCTCAATTACACAATGCAACCCCAGTGAAGCAGCGGTGCGAGCTGAGAATGCGCGAAGGACAATAGAGCGCAGAAACACACAACGCGACCTTGGCACAAGCGGCGGCCATCTTGGGGGTAGTTGTGTGAAGCGGAGGAAGTGTAGGAGATCCTTCAAGCTGTTGGAAATATACGTTTGAAGAGAAAAATAAGGATTATAAGCACAAGTATTAAATATTAAATTAAGGGGCAGTAAACTACATAACAAGAACGAATATAAGGATGAAAAGAAATAAAGGTACATAATATAAAAAAGAACAGGCGAGAGAGTCGGGGGAATCAGTTATCCTAATAAACAAAGAATCTTTAATTTAAAGATTAATATTGGAGATTAAAGAGTCATTCCTTACAGACTGAAGGAAATTGATCTTGAAATATACTGATATACAGCACATGGATCAGGGAGACCAAGCGTCCCAAACGGAAATACACGTTATGGCTCAACAAAATTTCTCCATAAGCTCCCCACATGCATTTTGGGTAAGTGGAGCACAACCTATTATTAAATGGATGGAATGGAAAGAGTACTTTGTGAATTATATTGAGGCCATTGATGAGGAGGGTAAGATGAAACCAGAACAAAAGAAAAGGCTGCTACTTCACTCTTTGGGTCCGGTAGGTTTAAAGACATACATGCGAATGCAGAAAACCACAAATGGTGAGGGGAACGTGTTTACAACAGCGCTTAACGACCTTGACAGATATTTTGCCCCAAAGGTGTGCATCGGCGTAGTAAGGCATAGATTTTTCCAAAGGAAACAGAACAAAGAGGAACCTGTGGATGAGTGGTTAGATGATTTAAAGAGATTGGCAATTGATTGCAAATTTGACAATTTGCACGACGACCTCGTTAGGGACCAATTAGTCATGCATAACAACAATTCTGGGTTACAAGACAGATTATGGGTTAATGGTGATGCACCTTTAGATGATGTACTAGCAATAATAAGGAAATCGGAAATGTCCGGAAGATGCGCCACCGTAGTTAAGGAATCTGGTAAAGAACCGGCTGGCGTTTTTAAAGTACAAAATGCAAACAAAAATCAAGGCCTGCGATGGCCTATCCAAGTTCAGAAGTCGGCACAGAAGGAATGGAAGCACGAAGAGAGGAGATGTTACCGTTGTGACAGCAAGGAACATTTGGCTTTCAGCAAATATTGCCCAGCGTTAAAGAAGAAATGTGGCATTTGTGGACTGATGGGTCATTTTAGCAAGATGTGCCGCAGGAGGGGCAATGTGAAATATGTGTCTGATGGTGATGAGAATGAGGAAACCACAGGGGATACTGAGGACAGTTGTGTCAAAAGCTTAATGGGGAACTATGTTTTGAATGTCTCTGATGAATCAGTCAAAGGGAAACCTATTTGTGAAGTGTCCTTCGGGGGTATCAAGGTTAAGGTGTATGCAGATTCTGGTTCACCTTATACTATCGTAAACCAGTCTGTCTGGAAGGAAAAGTTCATAGATAAAATGGGTCAAGACTTATACCCTACTGATGTGAACCCAGTAAGTTTTACGGGGGAAAAAATTAACATGCTAGGGTTCAGATGGCTCACGTTCTGGTTCAAAGGAAGAACGGCAAGAGGCAAATTATATGTAGCAGAACATGGACCATCTGTTTTGGGTTGGTTCGACCAGAAGAACTTACACATCATTTTGGACCCCAACAGTGAGGAGAAGGTTTTAATAATGGATGAAACTTATAGAATGGGGGAGTCATTAGCTGAAAAATATCCGAGTGTTTTTGGGAAAGGTTTAGGAACTCTCAAAGGGTTTGAGCACAAAATTGTACTCAAGGAAGCAAATGTACCCAAGGTCCATAAGGTGAGACCGGTACCTATCCTGATAAGAGATGAAGTAAATAAAGAGATTCAAGATTTGTTGGCTAAAGATGTAATTGAAGAAGTAGAGAGCTCGGAATGGATTTCTCCAGTTGTCGTCGCAAGGAAGGGAAACGGAAAAATCCGTCTATGCATTGACTTACGCCATTTGAATAATAACATTGTAATAGATAAATTCCCATTACCAAAGATAAACGAAATGGTTTCCTCACTCAGAGGTGCTAGTTGGTTCTCAACTATTGACTTGTCAGCAGCCTACCATCAAATTATGCTAGCACCAGAATCAAGGAGGCTGACTGCTTTTATTACACCCTTTGGGTGTTATCAGTTTAAGCGTATGCCTTTTGGGCTTGCATCAGCCGCTGCGGTTTTCCAGCGACTGATGCATAAGCTTCTGGGGGCAATGAAGGGTGTAAGTTTCTTCCAAGATGACATTCTGATAGCTGCTGCTAGTAAAGGGGAACATGATGACTTACTTAATAAGGTCTTGGGGATTTTGCAGAATGCTGGGTTGTGTGTAGAACTTAGCAAATGTAAATTTGGTGAAAGGGAGGTATCCTATTTAGGACACATCATTAGTGGTGAGGGGGTAAAACCAAAACCCTCGCTTATCAATGCAATCATAAGATCACCAGCTCCTTGCACTAAGGAGGAGGTTAGATCATTTCTAGGAATGAGTGAGTATTGCTCAAAATTCATACCTAATTTTGCTAGTGTGTTGTACAACATACGTTCACTTTTAAAGAAAAATGTGAAATTTGAATGGACAATGGAGTGTGAGAAGGAATTTTCAATGATCAAAACTTACTTGGACAATGTGAATGCTTTAAGTAGTTTTGATCCGAACCTAGAATGTTTCTTGACAACAGATGCAAGTGACAAGGGATTGGGTGCAGTTTTGTCACAGAAGAGTAAGGACGGTCGTGAAAACATAATTTTGTTTGCTTCAAGAGCCTTATCCCCTGCTGAAACCAGGTATCCTATCATTGAAAGAGAAGCACTAGCATGTGCCTGGGCATTAGAGCATTTTAGAGCTTTTGTGTGGGGCAAACCTATTATCATCCGTACTGACCACCGACCTTTAGTCAAGATTTTGACTAGTGAGGGTAGTGTAGGAGCTTCGGCTAGGCTGTCAAGGATTTCCATGAGAATGAAGGAATACATTTATAAAATCATCTATGTACCTGGGAAAGACAACGTAGTCGCAGATTGTCTTTCTAGACTACCTGCTCCTTTAGAGGAATGTGAAGAGGACCCTTGGAGCAATTTTAGTATTGCTCTTATCCAAGATTCAGGCACCCCAGTCATCACCAAAACAGAATGGCTTGAAGAGCTGTCCAAAGATGATGTGTTAGCGTCAATTTGTAATTACATATGCAAGGGTTGGCCAAAGAAACTGAAAATGATTTTGGAAGAAAAAAATTATTGGGATGTGAGAACTGAACTGACTTTGGATAAAGGGTTGTTAATGAGAGGTGATAGAATCATTCCTCCGAGAAGTCTGCGGAAGAGAGTTTTAGAATTATGCCATGAGGGACATTTTGGAGTGGTCAGAACAAAAATTGTGGTTAAAGGTGTATTTTGGTGGCCAGGAGTAGACATGGAGGTGGAGAAGTTTGTTAGAGCATGCCCAATTTGCTCCTCTGCGGATAAATCCTTGAAGACTTTAAGACCTCCTATGAGCGAAGGATTAATTCCCAGTCTTCCGTGGGAAGTAATTGCTATTGATATTTTTGGGCCTGTAGGGGACTTGAGAGAGTATGGCATTGTGGTAGTTGATTTATTCACTAAGTGGCCTGTGGTCAGAATTGTAAACAAAGTGGACACACTAACAGTTTTGGAATTCTTGGATGAAATATTTGTTTTGGAAGGTTTGCCTGTGTGTGTTTTGAGTGATAATGGGGTACAGTTTACTTCTAATACCGCAAAAGAATATTTCAAGAAGTGTGGTATTCAACATAAAACTACTTCGCTTTATAATCCTAGCGGGAATGGCACGGTGGAGCGTTTTAATCGAGTAATTAAAGGCGTAATCTAATTGGCAATGAGTAAACATTTAGATTGGAAATTAGAACTGCAAAAGGCAGTTTGGGCATATAGGATAACGGAGCTTTCCACAACAAGATTATCACCTTTTGTAATGATGAGAGGTAGAAGACCCAGATCGAAGTTTTGCCCCGACTGGTTAGTCAAAGGTGGGGTTGAACAGTGGTCACCGGAAGAAGTAAAGAGTAATTTAGAGACAGCACATAGTAAGAGTAAGGAATATTATGATGCACAGCATGGAGCCAAGGATGTAAGTATAAGTGTAGGTGACTGGGTAAAAATTAGAAGACCCATTAAAGTTCCTAAAGGAGAGAGTAGGTTTGAAGCAGCACAGCGAGTGGCGGAGGTCCTCCGCAATGCTGTAAAACTTGAAGATGGTAGGGTGTGGAACATGAAAAATGTCGCAATTGATTTTGATCAGGTGCATTCTGACAATACACCTAATGTAGAGCACACAAATAATTTTGATTGGGTGGAAGATTATTTTAATGGTAGTGAAGTTCAAGCTGACTTGGGTAGTAAAGGTCATTCAGATAATGCAGAATCTCAACAAGATAAGACTTTGACTGAGCCCCGAGTCAATGCGGAATCACATGGGGAGGGTTCCGTTCTTCCGACTAGTGTTCCCACGGTAAAGAAGGGGGAAGTGGGTCCTAGCGCATCCAGTATCAATATGGGAACGGTGAGTGGTGGTGACCCAGTTGGAGACAGTGGGAAAAGGAAAAGAGTTTTACCTGCATGGCTTAAGGAATATGTCAGGTAATGGGTAGGGGGTATAGCTGATTTAAAATTGTTTTGCTTATAGTGATATGTCCCTGTTTCCTTCCTTACCCATGCTCAATACCTTTTGTTTTATTTTTGGTGTATGTTATTTATAGTGATGTGATTTACATTTTTGTTGTTATTCCAAGAGAGGGGGATGTGTAGTGTATGCCTTTAAGGTTTCTATTGTTTTTATTTAATCCTGTATCGTGGAGCGTGGCGTGGAATCTCTCGTGGGTTCTGGACAGTTTCCAATCCAGAACGTCAGATACTGGCTGATGTACTGGAGAGGAAACTGTCTAGCCTGGCGCTCGCCTGTTCTTTGTAAAAAATAAATATCACTTGGATTATACTGCTCCGACCTTCATTACAAATAGGTCTCTCATTCACACAATTTGATCTATTGGCATTGTAAATGACAATGCCTTTTATTTAGGTATTGGTTTTTAAAACTTAAATAAAAGGCATTGTCATTTACAATGCCAATAGCTTAAACTCGCGTAAATGCGAGACCTATTGGCTATGCCAATGCTTGTTGGTGTTTCCATACTTTTTGTATCTTCTTATTTCCGTTCAACGATTGATCATCGATTTCCATTTTTGTTTCGCTTTTTTCTCTTTTGTTCTACATTATTTACGTTTTTTAATAGTTCGTCCTTCAGTGTTGTATTTTAGGTTTGGTTCCCTTTGCCTTCTACCCGTTTACCCAAGCCATTTTCTATCTCTTCTCGCCCATTTCTACATTATCATCTTGTTAATCGGCACCATCCTTTTATCTT
The DNA here is from genome assembly GCF_964204655.1 of Triturus cristatus. Taxonomy (NCBI): domain Eukaryota; kingdom Metazoa; phylum Chordata; class Amphibia; order Caudata; family Salamandridae; genus Triturus; species Triturus cristatus. The sequence continues at coordinate 1,247,247,471 of NC_140590.1, read as the reverse complement.
CTCTCTTCCGTCGGGTCCTCCTCGCTCGGCTAGTGGGCTACACACCTCTTTTCAGTCTAAATTTCCCCTATCGCCCTGTACGTTTTTGCCTCGTCACCAAAACCAGCGCATAACAGACATTCCTGAGAGTCGTGCGGCCCACAATTCTTTAAATCAACGGCAACCAATGAAAAGGCACAATCCGGAATCCAATCGTAGTTTGCCCTGTCTTTTTTGACACAGGTAGAAGCGGAAGGCCTCCATCTTGACTTGGGAATCACAATATGTTATCAGGTTTATATTTAATACCGATCTTGTAAACCAGGCGCTGCATCTGAATGAAAGTCATACACTAGTTTATTATATTTTAATTTACCATTACCCAGCACTATTCAAGGGCCGAATGAAACATCCACTCAAACTTGAAAGTGCGATTCCCAGCCCAAGATGGCTACTGTACCGCTTTCTGTAGTCTTATTTCTATATCTTGATCTTCAAGTCTAGAGTGCTACATTTGCCAGTGCTAGAGCCAGGCTGGCAACATGGAAGCTCCAAGTTGGCACCTGAAGCTCCGGCTTCTGCTCTGCACCGTGGGCATTGTGCTCTCTGTTTATGCATACCACGTGGAAACCACGAAGGAGGGTGACGCGAGCTACCGGGCGATGTGTGACATCAACCCTTCCATCAGCTGTTCTAAGGTTTTCACGTCCAGGTAAAAAAAAAAACATGCTTTCTCCCTTGTTCGTCAATTCATCCCGCAGATTAATGATAGGGCAAGTGGAATTATGCAGTGTAATGTGGCAGTGTTGTCTTTCATTGTTATCGCTGCCTGAGCACAGGTATATTCTGATTAGTGTAAGTTAACACCTTAGTATAGCAATCGGCAACGGAAAGTTGACCAGTGAGTTAACCTATTTAAATGACTTGCTTCTGACCTGCAACGTGTAGCTAAAACGTATATGATTAAAGATGCTTATCGTAAAATCAGAGATTTCATTTTTTGAGTTTTACAGAGTATAACAGAATGCAACAGAAAACAAAGATGCCGGTTTCATTTTAAAAGTAGAGTTATATCAATCAATCAAGAAATTTGTATAGCGCGCTACTCACCCGGAGGGTCTCAAGGCGCTTGGGGGGGGGGGGGGGGGGGGTCCGCTGCTGCTCGAACAGCCAGGTCTTGAGTTGCTTCCTGAAGGAGAGGTGGTCTTGGGTACGACGGAGGTGGATGGGGAGGGACTTCCAAGTCTTGGCTGCCAGGTAGGAGAAGGATCTTCCTCCCATGGTGGCTCTTCGAATGCGTGGAACCGCGGCGAGGGCGTGACTGGTCGATCGCAGTTGGTGGGTGGGAGTGTAGAAGGTCAGGCGGTTGTTGAGGTACCTGGGGCCCAGGTCGTGGAGGGCCTTGTGTGCGTGGGTGAGGAGACGGAACGTGATTCTCTTGCTGATGGGGAGCCAGTGCAGGTCTCTCAGGTGTCCGGAGATGTGGCTGTGTCGGGGGATGTCCAGGATGAGTCGTGCGGAGGCGTTCTGGATGCGTTGGAGTCTTTTCTGTAGTTTGGCTGTGGTTCCGGTGTAGAGGGTGTTACCGTAGTCCAGTCGGCTGGTGATGAGTGCTTGGGTGACCGTCTTCCTGGTTTCGGTGGGGATCCATCGGAAGATCTTTCGGAGCATGCGTAGGATGTTGAAACACGATGATGAGACGGCGTTGACTTGTCTGGTCATCGAGAGGGAGGAGTCCAGGATGAAGCCCAGGTTGTGTGCATGGTCCGTTGGTTTGGGTGCGCTGCCTAGGGCCGGGGGCCACCAGGAGTCGTCCCAGGCAGAGGGTGATGATCCAAGGATGAGGACTTCCGTCTTGTCTGAGTTCAGTTTCAGGCGGCTGTTCTTCATCCACTCGGCTACTTCTTTCATCCCTTCGTGTAGGTAGGTTCTGGCGGTGGCAGGGTCGTTGGTGAGGGAGAGGATCAGCTGGGTGTCGTCGGCGTAGGAGATGATGTTGAGATTGTGTTGGCGTGCGATGGCCGCGAGGGGGTTCATGTAGACGTTGAAGAGGGTGGGGCTGAGTGACGATCCTTGTGGTACGCCGCAGATGACTTCGGTGGCCTTGGATCTGAACGGGGGGAGGCGGACTCTCTGGGTTCTTCCGGCGAGGAACGAGATGATCCACTCCAGTGCCTTCTCTTGGATACCGACGTTGCTGAGGCGTTGTACTAGGGTGCGGTGGCAGACAGTATCGAACGCTGCGGAGAGGTCCAGGAGGATGAGGGCCGCTGTTTCCCCGTTGTCGAGCAGGGTTGGGATGTCGTCAGTGGCTGCGATGAGGGCGGTCTCGGTGCTGTGGTTGGCTCGGAATCCGGACTGTGAGTGGTCGAGGGATCCGTTCATCTCGAGGAAGGCGGCAAGCTGTCTGTTGACGGTCTTCTCGATGACTTTGGCAGGAAACGGGAGGAGAGAGATGGTGCGGTAGTTCTTGAGGTCGGTGGGGTCTGCTGAAGGTTTCTTTAAGAGGGCGCTGAGTTCGGCATGCTTCCAGCTTTCCGGGAAGGTGGCGGTGTTGAAGGAGCAGTTGATGATGTCCCGGAGATGGGGTGCGATGAAGGAGTCGGCCTTGTTGAAGACGTGGTGGGGGCATGGGTCGGTTGGCGATCCGGAGTGGATGGTGTTCATCGTGCGGATGGTGTCTTCGGTGCTGACCGGGGCCCAGGCACGGAGGGTGATGGTGGGGGGCGTTGGTTCTCTGGTAGGGTGCGTGGACTGTTCGCCGAAGCTGTTGTGTATGTCTGCGATCTTGCTGTGGAAGAACGAGGCGAGTGAGTCGCCGAGGTCTTGTGAGGGAGTGATGTCGTTGTTTCCAGCGCTGGGTTGGAGAGCTCTTTGATGATGCTGAAGAGTTCCTTGCTGTTGTGTGCGTTGTTGTCTAGTCGATCCTTGAATGCTGACTTCTTGGTGGTGTGGATCAGCTGGTGCTGTTTGCGGGTGGCGTGCTTGTGGGCGGTCATGTTGTCTGTGGTCGGGTTTTTTCGCCAGGCTTTCTCGAGGGTGCGGCAGTTCTTCTTGGAGTTCTTGAGGTCGTCGTTGAACCAGGAGGCATTCTTGCTTCCGGGCCTGCTGAGATGGTTTTTCAGGGGTGCGAGGTCGTCAGCGCAGTTGGTGATCCACTGTGTGAGTTTGTTGGCTGCTTGGTTGGGGTCCGTTGATCTGGCGGGAGGGTTCTGGTTGAGTGATGTGGTGAGCTGGTCGGTGGTGATCTTGTTCCAGCTCCTGCGGGGAACCTGTTGCGGGAGGTGGTGGGTCGTGGTCTTTCTGAAGCTGAAGTGGACGCAGCTGTGGTCTGTCCAGTGGAGTCCGGTGGAGAGGCTGAAGGAGATGTACTTGCTGGAGGAGAAGATTGGGTCGAGCGTGTGTCCGGCGTAGTTGGTGGGGGTGTTCACCAGTTGCTTGAGTCCGAGGTTGGCGAGGTTTATACATAAATCCTAGAGTGGTTCAGTTACCATTCCGTGTTTGCGCATTGCATTGTTATACATTATTAATGTTGTCAATATACAAGGAGAGATACATGGTGTCTATAGTATTAAGTATACTGTATGTAAAAGAGCGAGGTATATATTCAAAGGGAGGGAGTGTGTGTTATCGGTAGGTGCGGTTTCTAACACTATGAGGGTTATATGTGGAGAGTAAGTGGGGTAGGAAAGGGTGTGTAGGTGGACATAGTGTCAAGCTCGGTTATTTCCAGTTTCACTTGTTAGTCCCACTTTGTAATGTTTATTAGTCCGGGGGTGGGTCTCCTTTTCTAATGGAAATATCTGTAGACATGATTTCCGTGTCTACTATATGTTTTTAGGTTTGAATGAGGGTGATTGGTGAGAGGCATAAATATCACTTGTGCCATCGCAATTTACCAAGTCCTGTATCCAGCGTTTGACTGTACGGTGAGGTATGGCTCACCAATGCATAGATGCTTGGCGTTTAGCTAATAGCAGCGAAATGGCAGTGTACCACGGGATTCCCTTCGGCAATGGTTGAACGTACCATAGTGGGTCTGTAAGTGGAGTGGGGTCCAGCTCGGTCTCCATCATCCGTGACAAGACATGGAATACTTTCTCCCAATATGCTAATATAGGTGCACAGTTCCAGGCAAAGTGGATGAAGTCAGCATGGTCAGACACGCATTTAGGGCAGTTGTGGGGTTTGGTAGGATCAAATTTGGACAGAAAGTGTGGGGGTGGAGTATGATCGATGCAGATACTTAAAATGTGATAGTTTGTGTTGATGATTGTTTGAGACTAATCTGATTTATTCGCAATAGTAGAACCATGTTTTGTCCAGTAAGGGGGAGCCCAGATCTCTATCCCAGGGCGCCCTCGCCCCTCCATCAGCGATAGTTTTCAGATTGGATGCTGCGTGGTAGAGTCTGGATACTAGATGTGCTCTCTCAGGAGTTGTAATAACCTTTGATAACAGGGGAAATTCCGGTGGTTCAAGGGGAGCAGGAGTAGTTCAGGCACGCAGCAAATCAGAGATTTATAAGTGACCTATGTCGATGGTGAGTAATTCACATTGTCTTTTTCTACCCTGTTTTCTGGTTTTGCTAGGCCTAGATTTCTGGTAGGAAAACAACTCCAAATGCTGGACTTGAAAAATAGGGCTGGACAAATTGTTGACACCTGCTATGGGACAACTGACAATCTTGTACAATTTTTTACAAATGCTTAAATGCGAATCTCATTGTTGGGTGTTCTTTATTGTCACTTGCTTTTCGTTACCAGGTGGGGCCGTGGCTTTGGCCTGTTGGAGCATATCTTTGGACGGCAGAGTCTGGTGAACCAGCCCAACAGTGTCTTTGGTGTGCTCTTCTACAGTTTACAGATATTACTGGGTAAGATTTTTGATTAAGTAATGTCACAAACCTGAATCTAAGAGAGAATTTTTTTCCAAATATGACATAAGTAAAATGCATGTGGAATCTGTACTGTGAGAAGAAGCATAAGTATGCGCTTTTTATTTGGTTGCAAAAAGATTCGTAAGCAGTTATGTCACTTTCAAAATTAGCTGTAGTGAGGCATGTGTAGGTATTTATGTTGTGTGTATAGCGTGAACCCAGTTGAAATACAGTATTGCAATGTATAGGGGCAAAGCTATAGTCAATGCGTGATAGGAGGGATAGCTGGTTTGTGGACTATCATTGCATCTTTATGTTGCTTTTTTTAAAGAGGTTATGTAAGTTTGGAAATGTAGTACCTGTTTTTCACGTTGTCTGTGGAATTGTAACATCACAACATAACTTTAATAACTTATTACAGTAGAATAGCAATGTAATTGTCTTCTTAGAGGTGATTATTGATGCTTTCATTAAATTATAAAAGTAGAAAATAAGACCGAGGTAAAAAAATATATATATTACATGCTTCCATGCATTATACGGTGCTCTGTGAGAAATTAACAACATCAATGTTACCTGCTTTAATGATCACTGAAGTATGAAAGACACGGTCATCCAACGAGATTCAAATCTGGTGTGCACATTAGCTTTATTGTCCTTAACTTCATAGTTGGTGGCACAAAAATTGGGAAGTTGGACATGCCATATGTATTTTGTAGCGTACTGTGTGCATATAATAATGTATATTGAACACAGATACCACATAACAATGTGAACGGTACTTATTTCTTCCTGGATGGATGCATAACTGACTTCCTTTACGGGGACTCGAAACTTGTGTCCAGTGAGTTACAAACTGATCTCTGCAACTGGTGTTACTACTATACTATAAACCATTTTGAGCTGTTGCTTGCCTTTATAGATCCCCAATTTAGTTGTCAGTACTGTCCACGCCAAAAACACCCACCGCAAATAGTTACAATTTCATACAATTGCAGAGTTCTTCACGCACCCAGCCCACAAACCCTCAGAGTAACTCACCTCACTTGCATGCTCCACATCTCGAGGTTAGCCAGTGCTCACTACCTTGATATTGGCGATCTTGTACTAGTACACAAACTGGATATCTTTGGTATTACAGAAACCTGGCTCAATGTGCACTGCCATTCTATTATGGACTCACTCTTCCATCAGGGCTGCTCAGTAATATACACAAACAAGGAAAGCACACACAGGCATTGCCCTTTCCCCTTTGCATGTTTTATAGTGGCACATAATTTACCACCCACTTAATCTCAAACCTGATTTTCTTTCAACAAGACTACTTCAGCACGAACCAAATGCTTTCTTAAGAAAACATCTACCTCGGTGACTTTTATAAGGACCGGGGAAACGTTAAATGCAAAACATTAAGATCTCTTGTCACTTCTACAACAGCACAACCTCCTGTAACACTGCCTCCTGTAACACTGCCTCCCTATCCACATCAAACAAAGAATTGTAAACCTCATTATTGCTGGTCCCACGGCCATCAAATGTTTTTCTCCTAGCGAGATAAATGGTCGAGCCATTTTACTATCCATTTTCAGTTTCCATTTCAACCTCTTATCTGCCATCCAGAATTTATGCACTGAAAATATGTGTAAATATCATATAAGAAACATTACCACCTCTGTTTTTGAGGGCATTACCACTCTAAGATTAAGTCTACTTAACCAATCAAAAAAGGTCAACTGTCTACAAAAGGACTACATATCGACTCAACAATTGATACACAAGTCCGGCTTTAGTTAAAACAACAAAGAATGTATAAGAGACAGTCCTGGTTCTCAGAGGCTCTCAGGTCACAGAGAAGGGAGGTACACAGCCTGCAAAACCTTTGGAGCCAGATGTACAACCTGCCAAATAGCGGTTGGCAAATTGCGTCGCTTTTGCAGCTCACAATTTAGCATGTACAACAGTGTCTTAGACACTGTTTGCGATTGCCACTGGAGTCGCAAAATGCGAGGCTCATGAATATTAATGAGCCACTCGCATTTTGCAACCCCATTTGGAATGACCGGCCCTCCCAGGGATGGTGGCCTGCTGGGTTCAGCAGACCACCATGTCTGGGACTGCTTTTAAATAAAGCTGGTCTAAGACCAGTTTGCGCATGCTAAAGACCGTTGTACATCTGGCCCCTGGAACTTTTCCTTGGCCCAAGTGCTTCACAAAAAATTAAAAGCAAGACAGCGATTGATAGAAAGAAAATGCTATTAAAAGACCAGTAAGAGCTCGGCCTAAATCACATTATTATCAGGCCCTGAATGACAACCCCCTTTCTTGGAACTCGATCACTCAAAGTTTCAAAGTTAATGCCACCAACGGTTCTGCAAAAAACGGTGCAACTAGAATGCTGGCTTTCATCTATGGTTTCTTGTTCTCAAACTTGACCTAAGGCAAGTTAACACTATGTGCATTGCTCAAGCTGTTTCAGCTTCCATTAAACTAGACTTTTAACCCTTGCCTTCAGCCTCCCACAAAGCTCCACCTGCGCCACTCACTTGAGCCAGAGGCAACTTCTTTTAATAGGCAAATATGAGAACCTGTACATTAACTCTTATGTCTCCATAATCACTGGGCATCTCTTCCTAAAGGAGAGCTACTTATTTGCTTATCTTGCTGTATTCCTGACACTAAAGAGATTTTAAATTGTCTCAAGTTATTTGATACAGCCAAAGAATATCACGATTTCAGACCCCCCTTCCAGATACATTAACAAAAAGAAACAATATTTCAGCAACTATTTTGTTAGTTGCATTGACACTTCTAGTGTCACCTCAACAAACTAAAAAAGCTCCAATCATTTAGAACTATTTTAATTCATCTCACTTCAATCATTATGCTAATTCATCTCTCTAATAACTCTACTGCTACCTCCCAGCCATAGCAATACCATCACACAATTCATAACAATTTAATCTGCACTGAAAACAAATATTTCTCAATTTCTTAAACTGGATACTATTTCTAAGTCAACTCAGCTACCTGAAAACTGCAATAAAGGTTAGAAATTAATCATGAGTTTTACTACCACCCCTGCATGGCCATTATAAATGAGTGTACTAAACAAATTGTTAAACTACATTCTACCCAGAGAGTTAGTATGAATATAAGACTGTCAGCACTCTTCATAAACTCACACCTGAAATCATAAGCTACTGTAGTTTGGTTCAGAGACGTGAGAAGTAGCAAATACAGCCAATACCGAACACTCACATCATCTGTAGTGGGATATAGTCCCCAAAATCCCTTGCCAGTCACTAGGCGGATTTATTTTGCTGTTTTATCAGCTCACTAATTCTTTCCAATCATTTTAATCTACACTGCTTAATATTTAAGCCATATATTTTATGCACTTCTTCAGCAATGTGCCTGCAGTCACAACACCTCACCATAAACATCAGCACTAAACGATCCAACTACAAACCACTTCCTCTGAAACATATAATCCTAACATTCTCAACCGCATCAAAATCAGTCAACCCGAAAAATCCAACCTCTGACATAAAACCGTTTTCTCTTTTATTCTTTCAATGCTAGATCTGCAAACTCTAGCTGTAATGAAATATTCAACTTAATTAATCATCACAACCTTGATGCAATCACGAACTCCTGGTTAAATGAGCATTTTTTTCTCTATCTTTGACCTGTTTGCTCTCCAAAGTCACACTTGAATACGACTAAAAGACAACACAAAATTGGAGGAGATATAACAAAAATTATTAAGAAATTCATAAACTGTAATGCTAGGTAACGAAAAGCATCTTATGTCTCTGAATGCCTCCAGCCATCTCTCACTATCACTCCCTCTACATTTACACACAATTTTAAAGAACAATTCCAGATTCATTGTCATTGTCATTGTCAATATATTTGAGTATTTATCTAAATGCTCTCCCCCCAAACAACATATTTCTTGGCACCTTCGAGATCAATTGGAGGAATCAAAAATGCAAAGCCTTTACAGATATAAAAAAAAAATCTGATCATTTTGAATGACTTCTTGCAATTTGTCTTGTTCCCCACTTAGACGAAAGGCTAAAAATTCAACGTCACATTCAAGAGCTCAAACACATAGGTTGTAGTGCATCTTATCCACACTGACTAGTGTGATCACTTTGCTGAATCCTTTCACTTTTTCTCTCAACCCAACCCCCACTCTGCCAAACCTCCCATCCTAAAATACTTACTTTCTCTCTAAAGAAACTCACCCATCACACCCTCAAAAAGCATCTCTCTCCCGAGCACAGCAAATTGTTTCTGACTGAAAATGTCAAAACAATAGCTTTTGAATACAAGAGCGTCATTGCAAAAGTAACAGATGAGCTGGCTAATGTGCTACTCACAACTTTTCTGAAGGCCAAGCCAACCCTGGTTCTCAGAACGTATTGCCCAAACAAAAAGCATCCTTAGAAAACAGAGGATGAATGGAGGAAATACAAATTACATCAACTATTGTTCAAGAAGAGAATAACCAATGAAAGTCTATACAGTATTCATCTCCTCAGACAAATCTAAGATCTAAGAAAAAATAAAATCTTCCCCAAAGCCTTAAGATCCTTATCAACAGAGAATCACCCAGTATCATCCACAAAGGGAAAATATGAAGATATATGCTCATACATGCACACTGTCTCTCTTTTGTGTGCTCATTCTATCCTTCCTTAGCCAACGCTGTGTAACCTAAACATCTACATATAGAACTAGTCCCAAATTATGTAAATTGTATTGTCTCTTAGGATCAACTGCTGGCCACCCAACAGTGCAGCTTCAGGCATGACTTCTGCATCCACACAGCTATATTAAATCTACTTGATGTTGTAAACCATATACTGGAAACGAGCATCTCATGCTTAATCACATTACTAGAACTCTCTGCTACCTTTCCCACAGTTTACCATGTAAGACTTCTGCATGCAATTAAACATCACCTAGATGGTCCATAAGCTGGTTTAAGCTCTTCTTAACTGACATATCTCAATTGGTGAGCATCAGATTTCCACCACTGTAAACAAAACATGTAGAGTACTACAACGTAAAAAAAGTCAACATTGCCACTCTAAGAAACTGCCTATCTTATCTTATTTAGAAACATGGATAGAAGGAGAACTTCCTTCTCCTAAATGACCAGAAAACAAACTGAATTTCCACTCTTATTCTAATTTAAAAGCAAATTTGATCCTAAGCTCCTAAACTCTTTAAAACTGTAAGGATTCTCTACCACCCTCAGCCACATCCCTTGGCTTTACTCTTAGACGTGGGCCTCACACTTCTCATCCATACTAACAAAAATGGTGGAGGCTGCAAAGTTAATCTCCAGCTCTGTAGAAAATATGGCACCTTGTACCCCCAGATTAGTTAAAGCCGCTGTTCATTCCCTTGATATCACCGATTTCGATTTTGGAAACACACCATGAGCAGGAGCCCATCAAACATCACAGTCTTTGTTCAATGCAGTTCTGCAGTCAGCATCAAAATGAATTAATTATGCAACCAAATTCAAATACTTTACTTCTGTACTTCGTGATCTACAGTAGCTACCCATTTCGGCCAGAATCCATTTCAAAGCTTGTTGATTAGTCGACAATGACTTCCACGAAAATAGCCTGCTCTAATTTGGGGATAACCATCTTGGACAGCTCAAGTGGTCTCATTCGTCACAAACTAGTCTACTTGAAAATGCCAAAACCAGAAACCCCTACATGAAAACAGCCCTTCTTAGATGTATCCTTCTTAGCTTGGAACTCTTTGTCTCCTGATCTTAGAACCCTGACCTCATTCCTTATCTTCCTGATGTAATATAAGGCCCATCTCTTTTTGAAAATATTCCATCTAACTCCTATTTGCCACACTCAAAAATGCTACATGCTCTTGCTAATATGTGTACTGTAGACTCTATTTTTAATATGACTGTACATACACTGGCACACTATCGACTAATTCACACTAACCCGATCTAGATGTAATTTCATGCTTTGCTTTGGGAATGTTTCAAAGTAAAGCAACGACATACCCTTGGTGTTCAAATAAAAGCTATAAGGAGTTCTAAACAATCCCCCAACACTGATAAAAAAAAAAAATCTCCAAGACCAAATTTTCTCTTACTCTAATCCATCCAAATCCTATTTTCATGCCTCCACTCTCTTACTATAAATGTGATTTTATTTAGTTTTAAAAGCACACCGGTATCTGTGAGATTTCTTGGCTCCAATACAATAAGAAAATTACAAAGGAGTTCAAAATTAACGAAGTAAACACACTTAAATTCTGTATGAAACCAAAATAATTCTCAATTCAAGATGCAGGTTCAGGTTGTTCTCGAGCATGGGGAGCAAGTGTTTAACGCATACCCTCTTGACATACAGAATATACAGCTGGAGCAAATTTAAAAGGAACGCATTTTCTGAGTGTAAAGAGCAGACTGGAATTTATGGCCACATGAGATTAGAAAGTTCAGACCTTACGCGCCCATAAAAGATCTTCGGGGTTATACAAAGGTATTTAAATTGAACCCTTTCTTCTGCAGTCTGTAAGTACAGCTTGGTGGTTCCAAACAGTCTGGATAAGAAGTTCTGCACTCACTATAGGGTTGCCAGTAAGTAAGCACACCTGCCCAGAATACTGACCGTCTATTTTGGAAAGGACACAAGCTGGGACTGTAGATGCATGGCTTAATGACTGGATTCTGCCACTGTGGAGCAAATGAAGCCTTAACCCCTGCATTTACCTGCCTCATCAATACTGCCTTGTGATTTAGAAGGGCGATTTACTTTCAGAGCAGGTATTGGGTGGTTCCATCCATGCCGTGAAGCAACCTAGCACTGTCCAGTGATCAGCGTTTTTGTGTAAGACATGCAGCTCCATTTTGCTAGCACTGAGCTTAACGTGGTTGTGGCCTAACCATTGGTGGGGGCCATTCCAGACAATTCCTCATTCTAAGTCAGTACGGACATAGGAGAGTGCCTATTCAGCCGGATTTTAAGCTGTGTATCATTGGTAAATCTGAAAGGCTTGATCAGAAAGTAAGCATAAATGTAAAAGTGTAGTTGATGGGTAATTGCCCTGTTGCACTGCAAACTGAAGGTCCAAGGGGCTAAGAATCCCATGGCTTAGTTAAATAGGGAAAACTGCAGTAGCCTTGGGCAGGTCAGAGCTGTTTACCGAACCGCATGTGATCTTAAAAGGGAATTTAAACACGATTAAAGATCGATTTCTAAGCTAGGGGCTTTGGCTGTAGGTGTGTCCATACGTGTCTGAAAAGTCTTACTGGGCAGGTCGCGGTCAGAGGGAGTCTTCAAGTTAAGGCTGCAGGCATCGGGGTGTAGTCCAGCAGGGATCAGCTCACGGCGGACTCTTGCTCAGAAGTGCTGGAAAACCTTCATAGGACCCGTGGGCCACTTGGACTCGGGCCGTGGGCGTCGAGTGCAGAGGTGGGTCCGGCGGTGGTTTCATGGTTCCTCAGGGCAGAGTTCTTTGTTCTTTAAAGTTTGTTTCTTCTGGACAGGTCCGCTGTCCACAGAAGATCTTGATCTTTGTCAAAGTCAGGCAGTCCTCCTAAGGCTTTGGAGGTTGCTGAGCTGCGGCATGGGCCCTCTTATGGCGCAGGTTCGTCGAGGGCTACTGACAGTCCAATAGGGCTGAGGCCAAGTGAGTTGTTGTCTCCAGTCTTCCCTGCCGAAGTGACGCTGCAGTGTCAGGAGTCGGTTGCCACCTAAATACTAGATTAAGGGGTGTTAAATTGGAGTGACAGGTAGAGACCAATGCGTTCCTTACCTTGGGTGTCTACACCCTCTATTATGCCAGCCTCCTGTGAGAGGAGGACATAGCTCTAGCCCTGATTGGATAAGTCCCACCATCTTCAAAATGATGGGCACTGAAAAATGTGCTTCACTTCACCTCCAGCACCTGATGGGTGGAGTTGGCAAAGGAGGGCACACCTACTATTCTCACCTAGGTTTCCTGCCGGTTCTCCTGACAGAAGTGGGGGTTTGAACCGGGGGCTGCCATCTGCTGCTAGCAGCAGAGGCTGGGGTCGCATTACAGAGGCGGCAGGATTTTTAAAGCTTTACTCTCAAGCACTGTGCCTTCCTGGGAGATGAGGTGTGACACCTCCGCCCAGGATCGACTTTGTTTCTGGCCTCAGAGAGCAAGAGCCCTTGACCCAGAGTCCAGAAACATGTCTGGTAGTGGGAGGCTGCCTAAAGCCAGTCAGAGACCACACCAGTGTTGATAGGATTTCAGGGGGCACCTCTGAGGTGTCCTCTGAGTACATGCTTTAATAAACATCCAACACTGGCACCCGTGTGGGTGTATTAAGAGGTTTTATATGGTACCAAACACTCCTGGGTTCAGTGAAGCCATCATTGTGCTGGGGAACTCGAGTTGTCGAGTTTCCAGTCTGTGTACTCTCTGAGGCTTCCCTGGCACACACAATATTAAGAATAGACGTAAATATTGAAGGGGCATATCTACTCATACAGATATGCCCACACCTGGGATTTAGTGCACCCTGTCTTAGGGTTTGTAAGGCCTACTAGAGGGGTGACTTACCAATATCCTAGGTAGTGCTACTTTGACATGGCACACATGCAGTGTGCCATGCCGACTTTGTCATTTTTGTCTGCACTAATGCATGCAGGCTGCAGTGGCAGTTAGCATGGTCTTGGTGAGGGGTCCCTAGGGGACCCTCTTCAGTCCCAATGCCCTAGGTACCAGGGGCACCATTTACTAGTGACTTACCGGGGTTCTGAAGTTTTGCCAATTGTGTTATATTTTTAGGAAAATGATACTGGTGCTGGAAATCTGGTTAGCAGGGTCCCAGTATCTACAAAGTTGCATCTTTTTTGTAACTATTGTTTCATGTGAAACGCCATGATGACTTCATTGGTGCTATAAAAACAATAGAATTAATAACTTAGAATATTATCATTGTGTTCAGAGGCCAGTACATTATAAGGTTAAACAGTAGAAATATTTGCCACCGCATTGGTGTTTTGCAGTGGCAAGAGGTGGGTAGGACAGATTTATATTAACACCTGAGCCAGAATAATAGCAGGCATTTGGCTTTGCAGGAAAACCTAAAGTAAACACATCTAAATATTTGGTGCTAAAATCATGCAACAGATTACATTATATTTGATAGTGTCTATAATTAAAATTCTTACATTTCTAAACATGAGCCTGCATTTAAGAATTCCTTTTTCTGGTCCACATAACCATCCCTGACAAAACTGCTGCGAGTAAACTGAGACAGTCCATTTCGTCATTTAACTGTATGTGTTGTTAGTGTTCTAAAATAGGAAGCAGCTTTAGATCAAGTGAGTGAGGAGTGTGTATAGAATGCAATCTGAAAGTGACCAACTTTAAAGTGCTCTAAACTTTGACAGTGAAACAACATGGGATATAGTCAAGTAAAATGATTTGCCTAGAATCACACAATTTGGTCATGGGAAAATGACAATTTCATCCCAGTTCCCCACAGTTCGAGGGTCTGCAGTGTAACCACTGGACAATATGTCATTACCCCAGTTCAGTATCAAAGAACATTGCTTTGCTTTTAAATTGTTTTTCAGAACATAAATGAGTACACTATGTTTTAGTTATTATACTGTGTTTAAATAGCACACTTGCCACGTTGCTCACATATTAAGTCAATTTGAAACAATGTAAATAAAATTCTAGTCACAAACGAATTTATATCTGGATGATAAAAAAATAGTCAGAAAATGACATGACATAATACGGAAAATTACTTGACATAGTACATAATTAAGTGCATGGAAAACTGAGCCATTTATGTGTTTAAATAATGTCACTGGCCAGCTTGACTTTGCAAAAAAAGTCATTTCAGCATGAGCCCATCACACCAATGACTTCAATTAAATATATTGTCCAAATGGTTGTCCTGGAGTTTCCGGTCTATTTACAGGTATTCAATAGGGCACATCCGCAGAGTTCAGCTTGAACGTATTGATGCGTTTGGTTTATCGTTTTTCATTTCAACTGCAATTTCACTGGAAAATTATCAAACAGAAAAATAGCCTTTCAGATGCTGTTTACACCCATTTATAGTCCCATACATAGTATGTTTGGCAGATGGCCTTCATTTATGAGGACACTTCTTTTATTATTACAAAAAAGAGATGGTGGAAGGCAGTGCTTGGGATGCTGGACTCTGATTTGATGTGTCTTCAGAAGCCTCTAGACAAGGGCCATGCCAGAGCCAGACATCTGAACTGACCTAAGCTCCAGCCTTCCTTCACTCAAATCCCCTATAAGAGGGCCATTTTCACTTCGATCTAAAAAGTACACCTTCTGTTGATAATTTCTTTAGTTAATTTTCAAATGTATTGGCTTACAGAGTTGTTCCTTGTTGATGAACCATGTGCATGCTCTTACTAATAGTTGTAAATATGATGTCTGAATGTGTTATGTAAGAGTAACTACAGTTCCTCCGTATTCTTGCACTGTTAGGTCTAGCTTGACCGTCCAGCTGTCTATCTGACCTGTTAATACTAATCCTTTAAATTTGATTAGTGTGCGCTTTGGCTTCACCCAGAGGAGTAATACTTTTGACCACGTGCTGTTGGCTGCTTGGTGTATCATTCCACCTTCTATGGTATGCTTGAATGCCATGCATGAGGGACAGTTTTTTTTATATCTTAAAAGTAAACGAAATCATCGCACATTAAATTATTTATCTCAGACGCACTGTATAAAGATAGCAATACTTTTTTCACTGCTGCAGGCTTTAAAAAGTATTTTAGGCAGTACCTTTTGGCTTTGCCAGTGCTTCATTTGGTTTTACATCTGTTTTGTTTGTTTGTTTCCAAGAGAACTCTTATCACTCCATCTCCACCCACGCAATGAAACAGACTATGTCTCTTCCCTCTTGTTCCATTGTCTCTGGTCACAGAAATATTGTTCAGGTGAGCTCCCTCACTTGAGTGCTACGCAAGCTACTGTATGAATGCAAAAACAACAGTTGATGGACAGAATGCAAGCTACTGTAGGCCTCTAGAATAGACCTCCACATTGAGGAGACCCTCACTGTTATCGTGCACTACTTTATATATCGTGTTCTTTTCTCTGATGAGTGAACTGAATATTTTTTTGTCACCTCTCTTTTAGGTTTTTCAGGGACAAAAGGGGCAGCTGTCACCCTCTTGGGTACATCTGTGGTGTCTCTCGCCGGATCGCTCTACCTGGCCTACATCCTCTTCTTTGTGCTGGAGGACTTTTGTGTAATCTGCATCACTACCTACATCCTCAACTTCACACTCTTCTTCCTGAATTACAAGAGGCTTGGATACCTCAAAGCGACTGGAAAACCCGATCGAAAATACAAGAATAAATAAAGGAAAATGAGCAGGAATGTCCGAAAACATCTCACAATAGTTGATAATCTGGTCAAAAAGCACAGGAGAAACTGGTTAAAGTAAGAGAAGACTAGTGCCTTCCTTGATAACTAATATGCAAGCTTGCTTTATCCAGTGTTGCACCTGATTACATTGCCATAACCCTCACAGTTACCACAAAACCCTGATTAGTGGAGCCCAGGAGAACGGCTGGAGAGGTGAAGTCTCTTACACCACTAGCACAGTTAGGTGTCATGGAACCTAGCTTCCACTTTGCTAGGGGGACAAATCCCGCCCTTCCGTCTTTCCTTGGTAACCTCAAGTTATGTCGTAGAATAATGAATTCAATACTAAAGTCTGCATATACCCGGTAAAGAAGGCTGGATGTCTGCTGTTCTGGGGAAGGCTGCCAAAGCTTGGTCTTTTGTATATTGAAATGAGTACATTCTTGGCAAAGTGAAGTTACGTTGTCTCATCTGAACACCTACCTCAGTCACAGATCACCACAACAGACATTGGCACCTCAAACAGAGGAAATGTTTTTAATATCCTGACCAAACTAAAACTGGAGCTGCTAAAAAATGATTTTGCAATGAAAACTTATTTTCCTCTCATTTACCTGTGAGCAAGCGATGGCCTTGAAAAATGTGTGTCGCATAGAGGAGCATTCAAATGTTGTACTAATGACCATTCCTTTCTTTGTCTTGTTTTGAAGCATACTATCTTGCACTTCTGTTTTTTTTTTTTATCCCATTCCCAGATTTAGGAAGCTGTTGGCGGGAATATTTGACTCTGCTGCAGCTTGAACATAGGCTCCTGCTGTTCAGTCAGACCAGGCTACAAGGTTTTATTCTTGTTAGAAGATGTGCCATATAAACATAGGCCAGGACAGCAGATAATTTCATTAACTTTAATAACTCTGTTCCACCTACATTTGTCTCATTTTTCTTTTTTAAGAAGCAGTTTTTTTCCCCTCTAATTTCCTTGGAGATTTTTTTTTTTTATTATTTTGGTGTTCAGAGCCCATTTCGTATTGAGTATTTAATTTTGATACTTCTAAGCGTCCAGTTTTGTAACTTTGGGCTTTATTCGAGTTTGGCAGGTGGATTACTCCATCATAAACATAGCAGCTATCCCGTCGGTGTTACTATGTGCCATAGCATATAAAGGGAATACATTCTAATAGGGCGGAGGGGAAATCCATCACATTTGTGATGGAGTAATCCGGCTGCCAAACTCTAAATCAGGCCCTCTGTATCCATTGTGGCCAACGCACAATACAGTCTGTTACGGATGACGGCAGGACCACGAAAGCTGAGGTCTTAGCCTAATTCTTGCTCACAGTTGCAGAATACATCAAACTAAATGCAAGGAAATAGTTCTGGAAAGAGGACTTACACGCAACATTTTTGGCAGGGGCAGCAATTCCCTGTCACCTCAAAATAACTTTTTTAATAACCTTTATTGTATATAATAGAATCGTCTGGGGGTAAAGAAGGTACAGGCAGTTGAGACCATTCCAACCAACAAAACATATCAGCGCCCCCCTTAGCAAGATCAACACTTGTAATGTAAAACCAAAAAAAGAGTTAAAGTAGGGACTATAGTATAATGTCATTACAGTCTAGATTTCTGGAGCCTCTGATTTTTGCTGCCTGGAGACAAAGTTTGAAAAAATACTTTTCTGACCCCCTGAAACAGTAGCATTTTGGCACAAAAATTCAGCTCGGAGTTAAACGTCCAATATTATTTACAGTGGATTTGGGGTTAGATTGTAACTTTCATTTTTGTTTTGATAGATTGCAAACCTGAGCCTCCAGGAAATGAAATGTTTTTTGCAAGATTTACAATATGTTCTCACGCAGAGAAAGCATGGGCCAGTTTTCTGGTCTCCAGGTTCCACTGCAGACTATGTTAAGACTACATTGCATCCCCAAAAGTCCCTGACACCTAAATCCGTTTCCTGTCTGGAACCTGAGCTTACTATTGGTTTCACAAAGTGTGTGATTTGTTTGAACCGATTGAAGCTATGTTACACAGAGCTTTGTGTTGCCTGGTTGTTCATTAATTTAATGACAGTCGAACCATTGACTGTAGGGATTAGGCTGTTGTTACGCTTGATGTTACACTACGTTTGTACAATTCTTTTAATTCCAGTTGTTCGTCGGAGGCCTTCTCCGCCAACTTCTAGAAGCAGTGTTTTTAATTTTATTGCTTTTGCCTCGATCGTTCCCTCAAGTTAACCTTTAGCAGGGTTTAGACCAAAACAAAAAAATGTAAAATGGCGCTGAAACATGAAACATCTGACCACAAGAAGTGCGGGCCTTACCTTGGAAAATAAGTATAGCATTGGTGCTACTGCTGTATGGGTGTCCTTTGGCTTCCTTGACATGGACCCTGTTTTATCCTGGTCTCATAACTCACGAAGACAGCGCGAGGAACATAAAGAAGATGGGGTGAGGCAGTAGTCAGACAATGGTTCAATCCTCTGTCTCTTCAGGATCAACAGGATGTATGATGTCGCAGCTTCAGCTTCTTGAATTGTGGTCAGTCAGTGTTTAAGTGCTGCTGTGAAGTAGCCAGATCTGTCCCAGACCTCTTGTTTTCTGATACGCCAAAAAAGGTGTCCTCACAATAACTGATTTTTCTATACTGGGGTTCTGATAAATGTACTGCAGAGTTTTGTTGTCCTCTGGTGCCCTTAGTGTGGCAAGGATGATCTATTTTTCTTTAATATCGAAGATTGAACGAGTGAAAGAAATTAAGAATGCATTGCAGATGTTTTAGAGCAAAGTATGTTTATGAAATGTATGATTTTAATACAGTTTCTGTCATCAGTGTTTGTTTTATAATTTTTTAGCTATTGTTACCTTCCAGTGCTATAGAACTGAATACTGTATGGATATTTTACATAATTAAATGTGTGCATTCAGTTACTGAGTCACAAGTTCTTTAAAACTATATTTGCTCAGCACTATTACTGCAGCCCGCTGTAGTAATGTAATCTGTCATTTATACAGTGCTTTCATGCAAAGTATTTTACCTAGTGCAATTGTGTATTATAATTACCCAGTCGAAACTGGTATTCATTCTGCTGACTTTGGAAGGATGAAAGGCTGAGTTGATGGAAGCCTTCAGCTCACACCATGTGTGAAGAGGGAGGAGCTGCCCGTGGAGACTTCTCGGATATACAAGAGGTGAAAGACTGGCGGCAGAAGAGTGGATGTGTAGACAAGGTGCTCATTGGGCACTGTGGAGAAGGCGGTAGACTCCAGATCTGCAAACATAAGACCCCAACATTACAACAGCAGTGAAACAAGCATTGGCAAAGGCAATAGGCACAAGCATTGCCCAAGCTATTGGCCTTGTCAATGTGAATGCCTTTTAGCCATGTTGTGTAGTAGCACATCTGCTGTTCAGCATGGCTGAAAGTCACTGAAAACCAGAATCACAGGATATTTAGCCGACGCCGAGTCTCTTTGCCCCCCATGTTGAGTTTAATGTCCTGCTCCTCCTAACACAAAAAAGCGCTATGACGTGGCCTGTGCTGGATACATCATAGACCTTTTTTCAGTGACTTTCAGCCATGCTGAACAGCAGATGTGCTGCAAGACAACATGGCTAAAAGAAATTCACATTGACATGGCCAATAGCGCGGGCATTTCCAAAATCTATTGGCTTTGCCAATACTTGTTCGCTGTTGACAGGGTCTTGCTGTACAAGTGTGAAAGTGATAGTGAGAATCAGTTGAGGAGCTTGGAAGTGAAGTAGGGATGTGGCGTAACAAACAGAGCTGCTGACAAGGGAACTGGGGCGCAAGTTTCGAATCTCGGGTTTGGCTGAACAGGTAAACCATTTACGTTTCCCCCTCCATATGACAATGAATGTGTCTTTGTGTAATGTAACTGGTGAGCACTTAAAGTGCTCCTACACCATCGACTCATGTAAGCACTATGGTAAGATGTAGGCCGGAACCAGCGCTCCAATATCATTGGATCATGGTAAAAAATAAAATAAAAGCAGCAGCGACGAGAGAGGTAGTGGGTGGACGAGTCAAGCAAAACTGGAGGGTGGTGTGGGAGATGGACAAGCAACAACATAAGAGGGCTGAAGGAAGCAACAATGAAGGGGTGAAAAATATCTCAATTGAAGCAGGATTAGCAACACAAAGGAATGTGTCATTTTAGAATGTAACTGGTTAGCACTTAATTATCTCCAATACCATCGGCTCATATTTATGCTATGGCAAAACGGAGGACGGAGCGAGGGCTCCAATACCATCGGATCGTGCAAAAAAAATAAATAAGTGCTGTTCATGTTTTAACAACTTTTTAAGAAATACTTTTTTTGTGTACGCTCGCATGCATTTTAATAGTATGTGTACAAGGGATAAAATGGCAAGATGAAGGACAGAACAAGTGCTCTAGTACCATAAGCTAGTACAAAACAAGCATTGGCATAGCCAATAGGTCTCGCTTTTGGGACCTTATAAGTATTTAGTTATGCAGCACAATATCCTTGGTGCAACAACATCAACTGGTACATGGCTAAACACTTATAAGGTCCCAAAGGTGAGACCTATTGGCTATGTCAATGCTTGTTTTAAAAAGTAATTCAAATACGGGTCGGTCTGCGAACTGCTGACTTTTCAGAAATGTTGTGGGACGTTTTAAAAGAACGAGTTTGGTATTTTCTGCCGGTGCGAAATGGCCAACAGCTGCCCGTTCGTGGGAGAGAAGCGCTCCTTCCAGAGGCAGAGGAGTGTGGCACGGACTGTGCCAGTCACACAGGGAGGGCACGGGCTGCCCTCTGAGACAGGTGGCTGCTTCTGATGAGCGCCCGCCACCGAGGGGGCATGTGCAGCTCCCAGGTCTGAACTCAGTCAGAGCCAACTCACCTTTTATCTTTTTGCCAGTGATGAAATGAGTGCCGCTAAAAATAATGTATACTTAAAGGCGATGGGTCAATTCATTGTGTCTGGCTCCTGCATCAAATCCATCATGTTATCTCCCTGAAGCGCCTACATGCGCTGATGTTCTGCAGTGTGCGCTATAAAGGGTGGTATCCATTTATATATAACCCTGCATTAGGGAGTTGTACAAGGGTGAAGATGAGACGACTCCTGTGAGTTCAACAAACTTTTTCTGGAAAGAATCGCCTGAGTGTCGAAGTTTGAGATGTTTTACTGGGGTACTGGCAGGATGAGGGAGATGGGGGTGCAGAGAACAACCCTACTTCAGTAACAGTGGGGTGGATGTACGCTCGAAAATATGTGCGCGGCCCTCTTCTATCGCGAGAACAATACTCTGATCACTCGCTCGTGGGTTCACAAACAAATGTGTCCATTGTACTTCTGTTCTTAACAAAGTATGGTTCATGTTATCCTGACAATAATTGTAAATCAGCAAAATATGGGAGAATGTTGTCCGCGGGTAGTCGAGCAAACCCGATTTCTAATCCCGGCTTTCCCTGTTTACAAAAATGTGTGTTCCTTGGCAAATTGCCTTCATGTACGGGCTTCACCTGCACCAATTGTGGATGTTTAGAAACAGAGCTGGGTTGGCTGTTGAGCGCTACGTGTAACTAAAACCATTTGTTCAGCGAATAGAAGCACAGTTATTTCAAACAAGCAAGGTATGCAGGCGCTGTCCAGACGGGATTAAATAGTCCACGCGAAATACTTGTTTCGGTTGATTTTGTTGTGAATTTATTAGCGTTTGTATAGCGCTTGAGCACCATTAATTTACTCCCACGGGGTACATTTTATCTGCTGTCTTTTTAAATTACGCACTGAGTATGGAAGCACAGTATTTACACACATTGCAGTGTTATTGAAGAATTTGGTTCATTTCATTAAAAGTTTGTGTATTTGTTAAAGCGCCTCTTGCCAGCGAGGCTGCTTCTGAGCGCTGAAGTGCCCTGGCACAAGTTACGGAGATTACACCACATAGAGGAGGTGGGCATGGTGCAGAACTACCTGGCGGGCATACGCCTTTTGGTACACGGGGATTTACATTCTTAAGGTGTATTTGTTTTCGAGGGACGGGTAGTCCGCAGCGCCTAGCAGCAATTTTGGCGCTCTGGACACATGCAGTGGGTTTGGAGAAGTGCCTTTGCCTGCTAGCCCCGAACTAGTTATAATAGGTCCTGTCTAGTGCACTGCCCTCAGCAACCAGCGGGTGCTGGTGAGATGCAGCAGTGGGCATGCCTGGCACAGGAAGGGAATGGATGGGAGAGGGAGGGAGAACAATAGGCATAGAGGAAGCATCTGCACGGGGGAAGGGGAGCACAAACTCGGAGCATATTTAAAAGTTATAGCGTGACCCCCATAAAGGGGAGGCCGTGCCGAGTTGGAAAAACAAGCATCGGCGCTTTACTTTGAACATTAAAAGTAAAGCGCGGGTGCCGCGATTATAGCAAAAGTAAAGAAATAGATGTTTTTTTCTATTTCTTTACCTTTTGCGAAAGTGAAAGTCATCACGGTTCTAATGACCCGTGAAAGACTGCTGGCGGCCGGCTGCGTGCGTGCACACGCGCATGAACGCAAGCGCTAGGCCAGCCAGCAGCACTAAAAAAGTAAAAGCAGCAGCAAAAAGGTAAATAGTAGGGGAATGGATCAAGCAGGGAACCGGGAGGTGATGGGGAGATGGGCAAGCAACGGTGGGAGAGGGTGAGGGTGGAAGGATGCAACAAAGAAGGGGAAAAAAATAGCTTAATGAAGCACGATCAGCATTGGAAATGAATGCGTCATTGTGGACTGTTGGTGAGCACATAAAGGGCTCCAATACTATTGGCTCGGGTTCGCGATATGACAAGACAGATTGAGAAATCACTCCAAAATCATCGGATTATCTGTTGTGTTTTAACAACTTTTTAAGTAATGTATTTGCTAATGTACACACACATGCATTTTAGTGGTATGTGTGTTTGTGTACAAGGCAGACGGACTGAAAACACAAGTATTCCTATGGAGTGCCTGAAAACAAAGAAAAAATAGATTTGCATACTGGTAGTAGTGTAAGGAGAAATGTATTTGGTCTATGTGTTATGGGAGGGCCCAACACAAAAAGAAGGCATGACACCTGCATGCCACAATGAATGGCATCAAAGAAAATGAGAGCAATGCTTAAGCTTAACATTGATAGGAGATGGGCAGCTTGTAAGCCCACAGACAGAACACAACACGTCTCTTCGAGACAGCGCATGCGCTGTCTAGCTGAGACCTAAAAACAATAGATTTCACCCAGGCGACACCTTTTAGCGTTGCCAATGTTTGTTGTGTTTAGAAACGGGGAGATTGATATATCCGTAATCACAAAATGTGAAATTGAGAGATGATATGACGTCCTTTTGGGAGGTGATGTGGCACAAGGACGAGAGCTGCCAACTATGGAGCTGGTAAACAGGGTTTAAGTTTCAGTATCTGCTTATCATCCTTGATTTTGAGCAAATCATTTAATCTTGCCATGCCTACAAAAATGAACGTGTCCTTGTGTAATGTAACTGGTGCTAATATCAAGTGCTCCAGTACCTTCGGGTGGTGTTAGTGTTATATAAAACTGCACAAAAAATAACTGGTGCTAATGTAAAGTGCTCCAATACCGTTTGGGCAGTGTTGGTGCTACATAAAACTGCACCAAAAAAGTATCTGGTATGCTAATGTAAAGTGCTCAAATACCTAGTGGTGTTGGTGCTATATGAAACTGCCCCCCAAAAAATTGCGGTGCATATGTGAAGCGCTACAATACCTTAGGGTGGTATTGGGGCTACATAAAACTGCACAAAAAAATGTGAAAAACACAGGGAGGATCTGTGCAGCGGAGTTTAGCCGGGGCAAACAGCGATGGCCGAGAAGTGGTCGGGCAACCAACAGCAAATTTGAGCACCCACAGGGAGATTAAGTGATTTACCTGTAATCACAAAAATGTGGAACTAGGGCTAGAGAGAGGATATGGCGTCCTCTTGGGAGAGGGTGTGGTGTAAGGGCTAGAGCTTTTGACTGTGGAGCTGGGAAAACGGTTTGAGTTTCAGCGCCCGCTTAACATCCTTGATTCTGGGCAAATTACTTAATCTCCCCATCTTTCCTACAAAAATGAATGTGTCCTTATGTAAAGTAACTGGTGCCAATGTGAAGCGTCCCAAAACCATCAGGTGGTGGTTGGCGCTATATAAAACTGCACAAAATAAGTACTGGTGCTTATGTAAAGCTCTCCAATACATTTGGTGGTGTTGGCGCTACATAAAACTGCACAAAAACATGTCAAAAGCATTTTCGGGGAGGAAGGGATATGGGGGAGCAGGGGATCAGTGCAACGGGAGTTCAGCGTAGGCACGCAGCGGGAGGTTGACTGGAAACCAACAGCAAATGTGGGCTGCCAGAGGGAGATTAAGTGATTTGCCTAACTTTACGGTGTCCTCGTTAAAAGTAACTAGTGTTAATGTAAAGCTCTCCAATACCTTTGGGTGGTAGTGTTGGTGTTGTATAAAACCACACAAAAAGTAAATGGTACCAATATAAAGCGCTCTAATGCATTGGGGTGGTTTTGGCATTATATAAAACTGCACCAAAAAATGTGAAAAGCGGGGGTAGGTGGTGATCTGTGCAATGGAGTTCAACGGGCAAGCAGCGATGGGCAGGAGGTGGACGAGCAACGAACAGCAACTGTGGGCTGCCACAGGAAGATTAAGTGATTTGGCCTTAATCACTGAATGTGGTACTGAGGCCCAGGCTAGGGAGAGGATGTGGTGTAAGGGCCACAGATGGCGAATAGGGAGCTGGAAAACAGGGTACACTTTTGGGCTTTGGCTTAACATCCTTGATTTGGGGCAAATCACTTAATCTCCCCGTGCCTACAAAAATGAATGTGTCCTTGTGTAAAGGAACTGGTGCTAATGTAAAGCGATCCAAAACATTTGGGTGGTGTTGCCACTATATAAAACTGTATAAAAAAGAAACTGGTGCTAATGTAAAGCTTTCCACTATTTTCGGGTGGTGGTGGTGCTTTATAAAACTGCAAAAAAAAACCAGAAAGAATCTGTGTTAGGCTGGTTTACAAAGGTGAACATGAGGAAATACATTGCGTTGGCAACCACATCAAAATGACTTCTTTTGCCGTGGACACGGAGGGGCAGGTAGACCTTGAGACATCAAGACGCAGCCTGACTCCTTTGAAGAGATTTCAAGCTAAGCAACACTGGCACACGGAAACACTTCACCAGTGAATGCAGAAAAAGTAACAAAGTGGCCCTGGTGCAGTTCGGGTTATTCAATTACCCCCTGCTTCCACGGACAGAATGATTTCTCAGTCACATGCACATACACACATCACACACTGGTGGGGCCCATAACACCAACATTCATTCTCTCAAACTATCCGTGCCTACAAAGGGACATCAATTCCGGACCACAACTGTTCTCTTTGATAGAGGAAAACCACTTCTCCTGAATCACCCTAACAAATCCTCCATCAGGAGGTCGATTGAATCATTTAGTTGTTATTTAGTTTAATGACACTTTAACTCTCAAACTAATCAATAAACATTTCAATGAAATAATCACCCGACACAGTAATTCAAATAATGATTTTCTTTTATCTAATTTAAATGCAGGTTAAATCTTAATAATGCAATATTATCTTTTGTCATATATACCTATTCTGGCTAAATGTCGTTCTCTAAGTCAGAACTGGTCCTCATTAAATTCGTCAGAGTTCTTGTTTATCATATAGAGTCACCGTCCTCTCCGTCAGCATAAGGATCTCTGATCATCGATTCTCCGTCAGTAGCTTCTGGCTAATGCCCTCTCTAGTCTACTAATATTTATACTAAAATTTACATATCAATGATACATTTTCTCATTTTACAGAAATCCGATTGGCTGAATTCAAATACATCTCAGTACATTAGGAAACATTTTCAAATTCTCTCATGCGGGAAAAGTCTCAAAGCATATGTATGGGAATGAATGTCCGTGGTCCTAAATGTAACAGCTCGTTGAAACAGGTTGGGTTCTATAGTTCATTTTTCCCACTTGTAACATTTGCTTCACGTTCAGGGGCATTGGCACCTCGCCCAGAGTAGTCTTCATGGGCATGGTCTGACAGGTCACACAAAGGACACGAATGAAGTCAGTGCAGGCGCCTTCCTCCATTGTTCAAATGATGAAGTAATGTACTTTAGTTAGGTTTCAGTCGGCGGTCATCTTTTGGTAGGCCAGAATAGTCAACTTTAAGCAAAGAAACACAAAATCGTAATTAATACATAGAAATGATTAAAACAGTGTTATTCCCTTGCTAATACCCTTATGTGTATGCCTTTATCTAGCCATATGCAACATTCAAAGCAGTTAATACTGGTTTATTTAAGCGCAAATCACAATAACATTACTCAAGCAACGTTTATAATTTTAATATGCATACAGACTTAGTTCACTTATTATTTTAGCCATGCAGATGCATTCCCACGTATATTCTTTCTGTTAATAAGGTTGGTTAAGTACTTGCATATCAAACTATTAATTATTATAATTATTCATTAGTCATTTTAATATAAACATATATGAATGGATTGGGTATATAAAAAGAAAACATTTTACCCGCTCCATCAGCCCAACGGGAAACATTTGAAGAAATAGAGCACCGCCCTATGAATTGAAAAGCAACATGATGAGACACTAACAGTTCAATCGTTTTGCACAGGAGAAATGTGGCTATGCAATTACAGCAGAAGACACAGGTACTTCAGAAGCTCTGACATGCCCTGTGATAATGCAATCAATCAATCAATCATGTGCTTGTTAAGCGCAACTACTCACCCGTAAGGGTCTCAAGGCGCTGTGGAGGTGCAGGTTCCAGTCCATCAAGGAGGAGGTCTATCGAAGAGCCATGTTTTGAGGTTTCTCTTGAAGATCGGGAGTGATGTCGTCTGTCTGAGGTGGAACGGTAGGGCGTTCCAGGCTCTGGTCATGCATACCTGATTCACTTGAGGTCTGATTTATAAACACCATTGCTGAACAACCACATCTGGTGTAAACATGCACACACGCATCCACAAGCATGGAAAATAGAGACTACACGTGTGCCATGTAATAGCAGCCGTGCACACATACTTCAATCAGCACGTCAGCTCTATATTAACAAAACATTAAAAGGCAGACACTAACACTCACTAGAACGAAACATACTGCAATTGGGGTTTAGAGCAGTGATGGGGTCAGGGAAGGGGGTAAAATCATGGACTGGGCAAGCACCAGGAGGTGCGAGGGCGCAAGCAGAGACTGGGAGCAAGGAGGTGGGGATACAGAAAGCAGCAATGAAGGAAAGAGCAGTGGGGGGGATTTATGGATGGGGCAAGCACTGGGATGTGTGGGAGCAAGCAGCAATGGAAGGGAGGAGGTGGGGAAACAAAAAGCAGCAACAATAGGAAAAGCAATGACGGGAAGGGGGTGGAATGAAGGTATATGCATCAGCAGCAACTGAACACTGGGGCAGACAGGGTTAGTCTTGTTACTTTAGAAAGAAGGTCTCTAAGGTTGGTGTCCCAAATTGGAAACAGCACTTTGAAAAGATCCGGAAAATACTGTGTTCGGGGTGACAGTCCTTGTCATCTAACTTGTACTGTTCCCTTTTTGCTAACCATTGTTTGTAAGCCATGGTGAGACTAACTCTCTCTTGTTTCCAGATCGGTACAACGGTCTTAGTATGTTAAGATGGACGTGCTGTTCTATGACTGCTGTGAGAATGAGCCATTCTGGCACACGGCCCAAGGGGAACGTCGGGGCGTTGGTATGATTTCCTCTGTGTTGCTAAGGACTATTGATGCAACGGACAGGTACAAATCGGTTAAAAGGACCCCAAATCACTGTAACTGCTTTGGCTATCTGTTGGAAGGGCTCTGAGGACAAAAAGTGGCCCCCAAACGCGTACTTTAAAAAGTGTCTAGTGCTCCTGCTCGCAAGCTGTGTAAGGAAAATGGGCTTGAGATCCTGATCACACTGGGGTATCACACGGTCACAGATCCCAACAATCCTATCAATTCACCGGTATCTCCTATCTCCAGATGCAAACTTAGTTGCATGGACCCTATTGTAGCACTGAAGAAGCATGCCGTTGATCCTCAAAGGGACGTTGCTCTTGAAGCCATCTGCACTTGATTTCAACATGCAGACATGCAGTATTGGAGCTGAAGACCAAATAGTAAAAAATTGTTGCAAATTTCTCTTTTGTACGCTCAGCACCCTTCCTTCCTTCCTCGCCGTGTGCTCATGACAAACAGCCTAAACCCGCTCCCGGAAAGGGAAAACCCACCCACTCCTTTCCTGAGGTTCAGATACCTGTAGCCCTCCCAGTGAAAGTATCCCTGGATAAAGTGGTTAGGTACACACGTTATTTGAACTGAACTGTTGGCGAAGCAACCACCATTGACAAACATCCTTGAGACTGGTGCTGCAGATCGGAACATATAAATTCTCCCTACTTCCACGGACAGAGTAAATCCACAGTCACACGCACATACTCTCATCATACGCTAGGGCCCATCACACTAACATTCATTCTACTACTCTATCCACACTGTATATATGGGAGAGAAACCTGAACAATCTGCATTTAAACGAGGTCAATGCAACCTAAAGAAATTGTCCTGAGTCATGATTTTAAACATAGGAAATACATTTGAAACTCAATAAATGACAAAGAAATAACCACCCGACACTGTGATTCAAACAAAGGTCATCTTTTATCTAAATTAGTTCAAAGGAAAATCAATCATTAGCAAAATCATTATTCTCATAGTTACCTATTCTAGCTAAGTGTCATTTGGGTCAGGACAGGTCTCTCAGTAAAGTCTCCCGAGTCGCCGTCCACTCAATCAGCGTCGATCCTCACGAGCATAGGTTCGGGAAGAAGTGACCTTAGACCCTCTCTAGTCTAACATTATTTATAGGGAAAATAACGAATTGAAAGTAACAAACAAACTCTAAACGTCCGTTGAGCCGCTGAGCAGAGCGAGCAGGAAAGGATGTTGACTCGCAACATTTAGAAAATCTCCGCTCACAAAAATCACAAAAATAAAAACACGGAAGAAGGAAGCTCAAGCTAGAAAATGTTACATCCATGAATGCTCTTCCTCGGAATCATAGTGAAGCCACCGCAAGTTTATCAGAGTTCATTGTGGCTTTATTCTTCTCCAAGGGCAACTGGCAGCATGCCTGGAGCTGCTGTCCTCACGGAAACTTTTAATACAGTCAGAGGCCGAAGTCAGGTGGTTTCTAACCATGTTCAGCAAGGCCTCTCGTCGCATTTCAATCACTCTAGTGCAGGGTGTAAATATCGGCCATCTTGGATTAGGCCAAAACGGACCATCTTAATTAAAAGAAATACAAAACAACGTTACCACATCGTAATGATTATACAGTGTTAATACCCACTAATACCCTTATGTGTATGTAATTATCTAGCCGTCTGCGACACATAGAAGCATTAAAGCACGCTATTTAAAAGCGCAAACACGAAACAAATAGCTCTTTTGCAACACTTATTTAATTAATTTTGCTCACCAATTTAGTTCACGTATTAATAAAGCAACATAAATGCATTCCCGCGTGTAACTCTTTCATTAGTAATATTGGTTAATCAAAAATTTTAACAAAATTAGTAATTAATAATTAATTAATCAGTAATTTTAATTATGACATATAAACATAAACTGGAGTTTAAATCTCAATAAAGTTTCAATAGAAAACCCTGCTCCAGCACTGGAAGGAAATTGGTTCTTAACCTGTGGTCCGGGGACCCCTGGGTGTCCACAAAGCCTACTCAGGGGGGTCACTATTGCTTAGAAAATGAAATAATATGAATAGGTTAATACAGTGAATCTAAATGAAGTAACAACATGTAAAATTGAAAATGTTAAAACGTTTTGGAATTGTGTAGTATTTTTAATTTTGGAATCTAAAAATTAAGTTAGTATCCTCAGATTCATTCATTTAATATTTATTCGATTATAAGTATAATCATAAAAGTACAAAGCTAATATACAATATTATTACTGTCATCAGTTTCATATAAGATTCATTTTAATATACATCAAAGAAGAATAAACATAGCAATAAAATCGGACAGTCGTAATCATTCAATGCATCCTCTTCTCTAAAATGTATAGTTGTGTCACTAAAGGGCATTTTTTCTTAAAGGCTCCCACTGAGGAAGAAACATAACGGTTCACGAGCATTTGAAGGTAATAAAGTGCAGGTTTATATTGATTAAAACCCTGATTTTTTAGCATCAGTAATACATTTTTTGACCTGGGTGCTTTATAAAATGTGCATAAAAATATAAACTGTTCCAAGGTTTGGGGGGATGATTCGTCACAGGGACAAAGGGGTATGGACTTAGGGTAAAACTGGCTGAGAGGGAAACTTACATGACATATCATTCCTAGGCATAATTTTGTCAGTAATGCCCTTTCCCTGATGTTGTTGACAAACTGCAGCCATGGCTTAACCCCTTTAACTGTTTGAAGGTTCATCATTTCTCTCATGCTGCACCTCATGACCTCACTGTCTTGTCTATTGGACACTGCCCTGGTTAAAAACAAATCTTTAATTTTAGTTTACTCCCCCCTTCAAATTAGCACGTGGATTGGAAAAAAGCTCTGGTCTTCCCTTGACTTCCACTGATTTTTGTATATAATTCAGCCATGAGACTTTTAGGCCATAGTTGCAAGAAAGGCAATCCTCAATTATTTCACACTTGAAAGACGCTTCTGGATTACTCCAAATGGATGCCTATAAAAGAAGGTGTGCTGACACCACCGAATTCCCCACTGAATCAGTGAAAAAGGACAAATCCAATTCTTCATGTATGAAGTGCCATGAGCTACCTGGTCCAAAGCCAAGAAATCGCCTGCAAACGCGTTTTGCTTCCCTCTGGAGACTACTACAATATCTATGCCCCATATACCAGTCCCATAGGTGAGGACAGGTAGACATTTTTGTTTATAAATTCCCAATAAAGGTGTTGTAGGTTTGCTTCCTATTCTGGTGGATACATTGAAGAGTGCCCTTGATGGAGCGGGTAAAATGTTTTCTTTTTATATACCCAATCCATTTATATAAGTTTATATTAAAATGATTAATAATTAATTCTAATAATTAATTGATTGATGTGATGGTACTAACCAACCTTATTAACCAAGAGAATATACGTGGGAATGCATTGGCATGGCTAAAATAATAAGTGAACTAAGTTTGTGCGCATATTAAAACGATAAGTGTTGCTTGAGCAGTGTTAAATGTGATTTGCGCTTAAATAAACCAGCATTAACGGCTTTAATTGTTGCATATGGCTAGATAAATACATACACATAAGGGTATTAGCAAGGGAATAACACTGTTTAATCATTTCTATGTATTAATTACGATTTTGTGTTTCTTTGCTGAAAGTTGACTATTCTGGCCTACCAAAAGATGGCTGCCAACTGAATCCTAACTAAAGTACATGATTTCATAAATTAAGCAATGGAGAAAGGCGCCTGCACTGACTTCGTTCGTGTCCTTTCCGTGACCCGACAGACCAGGCCCATGAAGACTACCCTGGGCGAAGTGCCAATGTCCCTGAACGTGAAGCAATTGTTGCCAATGTGGAAAATGAACTTCCAAAAGCCACCTATTTACAAAAGACTGATACATGTTTGACCTAGGAACAGCCTTTCCCATACGCCTAATTGATCTTCATCCACATGTGAAAATTTGAGAATGTTACTTAAATGTATTGAGACGAAGCTGAATTCAGCCAATCAGTGGCCTGAGAATAAAGAAAATGTTACTGTTATATGTTAATTTTAGTATAAATATTAGTAGTCTAGAGAGGAAAAAAGCTACCTACCCCTTATCGCTGCTGCTCTACCATGCTACCCCATGCGACACTCTATGCTGCTCTTCGCTAGAGATCCTTATGCTGACGGAAGAGGACGGGACTTTAGAACTCCGATGAACTTTTCTGAGGACCAGTTCTGACTTAGAAAACGACAATTAGCCAGAATAGGTAAATATGACAAAAGATAATATTGCATTATTAGGATTTAACCTGCATTTAATTAGATAAAGAAAATCGTTATTTGAAGAACCGTGTCGGGTGATTATTTCTTGAAATGTTTTAATGATTAATATGAGAATTAAAGAGTCATCAAATTCTAAATCAACTAAATGATCCAATTGGCCTCCGGATGGAGGAATTGTTAGGGTAATTCTGTAAACTGGTTTTCCTCTATCCAGGTGAACATAGTTGTAGTTCGGGATTGGATGTCCCTCTGTAGGTACGGATAGTTTGAGAGAATGAATGTTGGTGTTATGGGCCCCACCAGCGTGTGATGTGTGTATGTGCGTGTGACTGAGAAATCATTCCGTCCGTGGAAGTAGGGGAAGATTTAGTGACCCGAACTGCACCAGTATTTCTGGTAGCTAGAGATGGTTTTTATTGTTTGGTTTGATGATTTGGCATGTATATAGCTTATAGATTATTGATTGGTATTGATATATGTACTAACACTAAATGTTGAAGTCGTCTTGAGTTTTATGTGGTCTGTACGGCTTCTGGGATGTAAGAAGTCGGTGTCAGTTCTGTAGTAGGGCAGAGGTAAGTGCTGCTCTTGGGAAGGACGGATTTGTGGTTGCCCGTAGGTACACGGGAAAGAACGTGTGACAATTGAAGCTGCGCGTCACATTGTCTGGGTTCGATTCGGTGACATCGTCGTGTGTTGCCATTAGAAAACATTTTTCTGTGTGCGAGAAGTACGTATGATAGCAAATGGGTTACCTGTGAAATTTTGGTCTTAGGTACCAGGAAACCAATTGGTATGCCGATAACGCTTATCACTGAAAGGGTAGCAGGTGTTCTCTGAGCTTGTTAGAAGGACAGAAGCAGAGGTAAGCGCTGCTTTGTTAACGTATGTTATAATTCTGTAGTAGGACAGACTGTTCGCTGTTCTCGGAAAAGGCAGAATTCTGTGTGAATGAACTATATTTTCTTGCGTGAAAGTGCGTGAATGAAATAGCATTCGGATTGATTGAGGAACTCTGGATTTATTTCTCAGGAGCATTGCGTTTCCACCTATGTGTCTTAATTCCGGAGAAAAACAGTTAATTGATGCTTGATAGAAGGGTGAAGTAGAGGGATGCGCTACTTTGCCAACGGACGTAACGATTCTGTAGTAGGGCAGAGGTAGGTGCTGCTCTCGGGAAAACAGAATTCTCGTGGGAAAGGTCTTTTGCTATTCTGTGGTTAGCGGAGCAGACAATGGAGATGTTTGTATGTTGTAACTAACAAGTATTGTAAGAAATTGAAACAAAGTCTACCGAGTAGTTTTGTAAAGGAGGGGTAGACTGGAGACAGGAGTCAGGAGCAGGAGCCGCTGCAGTGACTATTGACGTCAGGAGGACCACGCTGGGATTGGACAGCTAGTCAGTGACGTAAACGCTCCAGGATTGGTGCGTTAGTGTGAGTCGCGCAGGGATTGGAGGTTGTGGCAGTGACGAAGACGCTCCAGGATTGGTGCGTTAGTGTGAGTCGCGCAAGGATTGGAGACTGTGACAGTGACATAGACGCACCAGGATTGGTGCCAGAGTAAGAGTCGCGTTGCTATTGGACTAAAGATCGTACAGTTGCAGGAAAGACTAAAGGGTTCACAAAAGAAAGGAGAATATTATCATTCACCTGAAAAGAAGAAAAAATCTTTATTTAGTAAAATGAGGAATTGGTTTGTGAAAGACAAAGAGATCGTGACTAGGGAAGGACAGTTACTTCCCCCAGCGAAAACCCCCGCATCCTTTATGGTTGCGAAATATGGGTACCATACTTGCATCTGGTTAGACAATTGGGCGAAGTATACAAAGGAAGACGGAGTTTTAGCGTTTCCAGAGGATGGGTCCTTTAATTTGGCAATATTGAGGAACTTACGGGAGAGGATGATGAGCTTAGATCCGCGACCTAGGCCTACGCAGTTTGAGGCATTGACAGAGTGGGAAGATGAGATGCATGAGTGAGAGAAACAGAGAAATGGCAGTAGGTACCGGTACATGTTTGGACGGCCAAATGATCGCGAAACTCATTGTGATCGAATGAGAAGGTGGCGAGATGCTAGTATGACTGAAGGACTGTTTCCCGTTAGAACTGAAGGAGAAAGTGAAGGAAGGAAATGCCTAAAAAAGAAAAATCATGCAGAAATCGGGAGGTATGGGGCCAACGAGACAGATGATGATGTCCTAGATGATATGTTTTTCAAAAGCCCACCTCCGTACAGGCAGGAACCAGAGACGCCAACCGCAGATACACCAGTGAGGGAGACTCTGAGAATCATTAAGACAGAGGATATGACCCCGGAGGTGAAGAGAAGAAACTCTCTAAGGGAACGGGGAATAGATAATAGGGTAGAGAGTAAGAATTCCAGGGAATTAGCAGAAACTACATTAGAGCTGACAGAGAAAATAAGAGAATTGACGAAAAATCTGGAAGCAGTTACAGTCCCTGTGACCATAGGTCCTGTCATGCCAATTTTTGAGAAGCAGAAAGAAAGTGAGCGTGGTCTAACAGTTCCGTATGTGAGTAGTAGACCAGCGGAACAGCCCCAAATGAAAGCGAGGGAGAATCCTTGGAGACATACCATGAGGGAAGGTGGATTGAATATGTCAAATAACCCGTTTTACAATCCTGATTTGATAGAAAGAGACAGATTAGCAGGAGGACCAATATTAGAACCACAGAGAATGACAGAACCAGGCAACGTAGAAAAATCAGTGGGTATAACTACAGATGAATTGAGTGAATGGTTAAAGAGCCTACAGGGAAAAGAGAAAGAACCTCAAACCATTGATGTGGCAAAATTACGCATGGTGCTAGAAGAACTAATAGTAGGGACAATCCCCACAGAAAAGCTGAAAAATTATCAGGATGAAGAACTATTGTTTTTGTGCAAAAGTGTCACTTGGAGAGCAAAGAATTTGCATGACAGACTAGCAGAAATAGCAAGTGAAATGGGAATTGACATGGACAAGGTAAAAGCTTTACAGAAGCCATACCGAGTGGATTTCACAGAAAAGGATATTGAGAATCTGAACCCTGCAGGACGAATAGTCCAGATTAAGGATATAATCACAGTATTGAGGAAATGGGGAGATGTGGACAAATGGAAGAGCAGGTGGTATAGGAAGCGGGATGACACTTCAGACAGAACATTTCCAGCGTTTCCTGTGAGAGAAAAGGAGAAGGTGGTGACAGAGTTCCCCATGAGAGAGATTCCAGGAGGGGGGTATGTGCATGTCCCATGGACCAGACAGGACATTTTGTCATTTACAAATGACTTCCCTCGATTATGGGAAAAGCCGGTCGAGTGGTACAGACAGGTAGACAGATTTGTTAAATTGTCAAAAGTACTGTGGATTGATCTGAATAGTCTGTTTGATATAATAGTGCCAGCAGACTTGTGGGCAGAATGCAAGATAGTCATAGATTGGCCAACTAAAGAATACCCGAGAGATCACAAAACAGGAGCCCCAGACCCAGAGGTAATGAAGAAATATGAACAGGTCATGGTGTTCTTGAAAAACAAAGTGCCTCCCAAAGAAACAGACTGGGTTAAAATAGATCGAACACATCAAGAAGCGAAAGAGTCAGTTCACGCATACTATGAGAGGCTAATTTTAGCTTTCAAACAGTTTAGTGGGGATGACAGTCTGGGAGAAAAGGACCTGAGTCATTTTGTGTACAGATTTGTGTATGGTCTGCGTCCCGAAATTGGGGACATGATTAAGCAGCACACCATGGACTGGCAGACCAAGAAAATAGATGAGACCCTAAGGCATGCTAAATACTTTAGTGATGAGATTGAGGCAAAGCAGCGGAAACTAAAAGAAAAGGCAATGTGGGCTCAAGTGAAGGTTGCAGAGAAACAGGAAGCTCAGCTGGTAGAACAAGCTAATAATCCAGGCATTAAATCAAGATTTGGCCCAGGAAAAGGAAAGGGTAATATAGAAGAAGCAAAGAAAAGGTTCCCATGCCACAATTGCGGAAGATTAGGGCACTGGAAATCAGAGTGTAAATAGCCACCAGGTACTAATAATGAAAATCCGTCATTGAATCCACAGGTGCAGTGTGAGGGGAGTGGCCCACCACCGCAACAGCAGAAGGCTGTTAATCCACAGAATCAGGTGCCAAAACCGCCCTGACCACAGAGCCGGAATACACAGAAATATAATAAGGAGGCGGGATTCTACAATGAAGAACAGGTAAGCAAACCGCAACGCGCGAGCACTGTGTCACAGTATTGGCTGCAAAATGACGAGAGTGAGCCAGAAGAGATTTATTGACGGTGCCGAAAAGAGGAAGCAGGGTGCGTACTTGGCGCATCTCTAGAAATAGATCAGACGGGACCATTTGTGGATGGGAAAGTTAATGATGAAAACATTACTTTTCTAGTAGACACTGGAGCTACACGATCCACTGTCAGATCAGCAGATGTGAAAAATCTTCCTCTTTCGGATGAAACAATCCAAGTAGTTGGTGTATCAAACACCCAGATTAGACCGTACCTTACTGAACCGGTAAAGGTAAGAATAGGGAAATTTTCAGACATGCATCGATTTGTGGTGTGTGACACCAGTCCTGTGAATTTACTAGGTAGGGATTTGTTGTGCAAAATGAATTGCACCATATTCTGTACACCAGACGGAATAGCCTTTGAAACACCAGATGAAGATGTTCTGTATAAGATGACCATAGCTAACCGAGAGTGTGAGGTTGCTGGAACCTATGCAGTATTCAATCCAGATGAATTGCCCCCAGAATTGAAACAGACAGTGAAGGCAGCAGTCTGGGATTTCACTGGAGAAGATGTAGGCCTGATGAGAAATGTAGACCCAGTAAGAATCGCAGTAAAGGAAGGAGCAGTTTACCCAAACATTCCACAATACAGACTGATACCTGAAATAATTGCAGGAGTAACCCCATTGATTGAGAAAATGATCCAGCAAGGAGTGTTAAGGGAGATATTGAGCAGTCCATGTAATTCGCCTATAATGGGACTGAAAAAGCCGAGTGGGAAGTTCAGGATTGTGCAAGATTTGAGAAAGATTAACAAAATTGTTGTATCATGTTGTCCCATTGTTCCAAATCCCTCAGTAATTTTGTGTCAGATTCCTCATGATGCAGAATGGTACACAGTAATTGATTTGTGCCATGCTTTCTTTTCCATTCCGTTGCATCATGACAGCCAGCCGCTTTTTGCATTTCGGTTTGGAGAGCGGATTTTGGCATGGTGCCGAATCCCACAGGGGTACACAGAGAGCCCCGCCATTTTCAATCAGTTGTTAAAGAAATATCTGGAAAGTCTTACCATGCCTGAGAATTCAGTTTTGGTCCAATATATTGACGACCTATTAGTGGCGTCAAAGACACGTGAGGTCTGTGAAACAGACACCATAGCTTTGTTGAATCATTTGGCAGATGGAGGACTGAAGGTATCTCCGACAAAATTGCAATACTGTAAAAAAGAAGTACAATATTTGGGTCACACTATCGAAAAAGGGCTGAGAAAAGTAACCATAGACAGGATCAGAATCATTAGGGGAATGAGAGCTCCAATGACCCAAAGAGAAGTGAGAATGTTTTTAGGAATGGTTGGTTACTGTCGCCAGTGGATAAGTAACTTTTCCCTGATTGCAAAACCATTGGTAAAATTGACGAAAAGTGAGGTCAAAGACCCCCTTGAACTGAATAAAGAAGAATTGGCAGCATTTAAACAGCTGAAGAACAGTCTTTGTGAAGCTCCTGCTCTGGGCATGCCAGACTATGAGAAAGAGTTTGAGCTATACTGTAGTGAGCGAAACGGATGTGCACTCTCAGTGTTAATATAGAAACATGGAAGGCAAAGGAGACCAGTGGCATATTTCTCGTCAATGTTAGATCCAGTGGCGATAGGTCTGCCAGGATGTCTGAAAGAAGTAGCAGCTACATGCCGAAGCCTAGAGCAGAGTGAGGGAATTGTGATGGGGTATCCAGTAAGAGTGTTTGTACCCCATAGTGTGGCGATCCTTTTGACAAGGAGTCGAACACAGTTCATGTCACATAGTCGGCTGACTAAGTATGAAAAGGTCATTCTAGGTGCAACCAATGTGAGTCTGGAAAGATGTGTGAATGTGAATCCAGCTACACTTTTACCTGATGCAGAGAGAGTGGAGATAAGAGAGGACGTTGATCATGATTGTCTGGATGTGCTTGATTACTGCACGAAACCTCGACCTGACATAAGAGATCTGCCACTGCCAGAAAGTGATTATGTGTTTTTTGTGGATGGATCCTGTCTGAGAACAGATGAATGAGTGTTGAGCGCAGCATATGCGGTATGCACAGTTTCAGCACTCATAGAAGCATCAATCTTGAAAGGAGTTAAATCCGCTCAAGTAGCAGAAATAGTGGCATTGACAAAAGCATGCAAAATTGGGAGGAATGTGAGAGTGACTGTGATGACTGATAGCCAGTATGGCTTCGGAGTTGTCCACGACTTTGGCCAATTGTGGCTACAAAGAGGTTTCCTGACCTCAAGTGGAACTCCCATAAGGAATGCAGAAGTGGTTGGAAAATTGCTTGAGGCAATACAGATGCCCAAAGAATTGGCTGTGGTGAAATGTGCTGCTCATGGGCAGGGTAGTGATTACATCACTACGGGGAATCGCTTTGCGAATGACATGGCTCAGTATTGTGCCCGAAACCAATACTCAATCAATCGGTCAAAAGAAAAGGATATGACTTCTTGCACCATAATGTTTACTAACGTTGTGGGAACATGGGATGAAGTGAGGCAGTTGCAGGATGAGGCAGTTGATGAGGAAATGAGGCAGTGGGTAAAAGCAGGTTGTGCACCCAGGGAAAAGGATCATGTGTGGGTCTATTGGGATGGAAGACCAGTAATTCCTGATAGCATGATGTCAACAATGGCACGGATGTATCATGGCCAAGGATATCTGGGAAGGGCGTGCCATAATAAGGGCTTTTAAGCAGACCTGGTACAATCCAAAATTCAGGTTGATAGCAGAAAGTCTCTGTCAAAGATGCCTGACATGTCAGCAGTACAACCCTGGAAGAAAAACTGTGGTGAGTCTAGGCACCATAGGCCGGGAGGGAGGACCTTTCACCAGAATGCAAGTAGATTTCATTGAAATGCCCCCCTTATAACAAACTGAGGTATGTTTTGGTGGTAGTTTGTCTGTTCTCGAGGTGGGTGGAAGCATACCCAACCAGAAGAAATGATGGAATCACAGTGGCCAAGCTATTGTTGAGGGAATTCATCCCAAGGTACGGCTTCCCAATAACCATAGAATCAGACAGAGGAGGACATTTCTACAATGAGATCATGAAATAGATTTGTGAAGCATTGGGTGTACAACAAAAACTGCATTGTGCCTACCGACCAGAGGCTTCTGGTGTGGTTGAGCAAATGAATGGTACTATCAAAAACAGAATAGGGAAAATGTGTTTAGCCACAGGTATGAAACGGCCTGATGTCTTGCCTCTGGTTTTGATGACCATTAGGTCAACTCCAGACAGAACTACAGGTTTGAGTCCACACGAGATCATCATGGGACGCACCATGAGACATGTGTTTGTACCAGTCAAAAAGCTGATGACTATAACTGATGACATGATTTTGGATTACTGTAAAGGCCTGGCTGGCGCAGTTCATTCTGTGTTTCACCAGGTTGGAGCGGATGCCACCACACTTGAAAAGAAACCAGCCCATGATTTGAGCCCAGGGGACTGGGTGAGGATAAAGGTGAACAACCATTGCAACGCAACTTTTGCAATGCACTGCCATTACAACGAAAACTGTTACAACGCAAATGCTGTGACAACGCATGCCATTACAACGCAAGTCTTTACATCGACTTGCACTAGATGGCGTGCTAACATTAAAAATAGTGTAGTTTACTATCCAAACACCTTCCCTACTGCAACGTGGACTGGAGTTAGAATAGTAAATTACCCTTTTTTAATGTTAGCACGCCATCTACTGCAAGTCGATGTAAAGACTTGCGTTGTAAAGACTTGCGTTGTCACAGCATTTGCGTTGTAAAAAATTCGTTGTAACAGCATGCGTTGTAAAAGCATGCGTTGTAACATCATACATCCGAGGATAAAAGTCCACAGAAGAAGAAATTGTCTGGTTCCAAGGTGGGGAAGGCCAGGGCAGGTCATCTTGACCACAACTGCTGTGAAGTGTGCTGGACTGAAAAACTGGATACATGCAAGTCACACTTTGAGAGTTCCAAATCCAGCAGATGGCATTGGAAAATAATATTTTGATGAATCAGAATCAAGTGATGAGTCAAGCAATGAGAATATAAAGTCAAAAGGAAATCCTGAAAGGGGGGAAAATGAGCCAAGACTAGTTCAGACTCCCGGAGAAGAAATTCTGAGGAAAAGATTGCAGATTTCAGATGGTTCAGATTCTGGAGATGAGCAAAACGCCAACGGTGAACACAGAAAGAAGAAAAGAAAAGAATGTCCAGTCAGAAGTAACATTTACACCAAATGAGAGAATAGAAGAAGTTCCACCTGAGAAAATATTGGAAGGAGAAGAAGGGACAGTCACAGAAAGAGAGGGACAGATTGCGGAAAAACCCAGAGGAGGTGTAGGGAACTGCAACACCCAGCTAGGTGAAGGGACAATTAGTGAGCAGGAAAATTGCGTGCCGGAGACCCGAGGAGGGACAGAAGTAGGGCCAACTCAAGAGGTGGAAAAAGAGATTACTGAAAAAGAAAAGTCAAACGAGACAGAATCTGAGGACAGTGAAACTGAAATACCAGAGGGTCGAGTTCTAAGAAAGAGAACTTGGATTGAGGAAAGAAACAGTAAAGACGGCAAAACAAGAAGAAATGCTAAAGGAGAACTTTGGCCAAACAAAATTAAGAAACTGAGATATCGATTGACACGAGTCAAACCCTCAGAAGCTGAACAAGTGAATGAAGTAACCAGTCAACATCCAGAGAAAGAAGGAGAAACAGAAGTGTCTGAAGCAAACAAACGATCAAGAAAGCCAAACCAGAAGTATAAGTCACCTGAATGGACGTATGTGGCACTGCCTGAACAAAGAGAAGAGGTAGATAGTCAAGGAAATCCAGAGGACACTTTACTGAGATTGATAAAAGAAGTAGAAACAGGGGAAATCCTGAGAGTTATCTAATCCGACATCGGAGAAGAAGCGGAAGATCAGGAAATCCTGTATGTGGATGACGAGAAAGAAGTGAAAAACGACGAGAGGCCAAGCTGAGTAATTTCAAATCGATCCTTGTAGGAATACACAGGATTGAATAAGAAATTGAAGTATTTGGATCACCTGATAAGGTCTTAGCTCTTGTGGGAAAGCTACAAGAGGAGGAGTAGAAGAGGCTAAGTCAAAAGACACGGTTAATTCTAACAAGATGGCTAACATAGATAATAACAAGGGTAGATGTACCTTTATGAGAAGATGGTGCAAAACATGTTGTTGTTGTACAGGACTATTAATGCTTCTGTGGAGCGTACTCGCTCTTTTGATCTCTTTCAAAGTAACTTTAGATGCATTAGCAGGACATACTGAGAATATGACTAACATAGTGAAAAGCTCGCAAAAAGTAATACCAGTTAGAACAAGTACTGAGCATATGCATCAAGATAGGTCAATAACTGATTTTTCTAGCAATGTTTTTTCAAAATTATTTTATGAATATGTAAAAACAATGGACGTAAGGGATTGCTACGTATGTATGCAATTACCTGCATCTGTTTCAGAAGGGGTGACTTATCATCACCTCCCAGCAACTTATGGAATAACATGTAGCGTTTTAACTAGTATATTTTATCAAGTAGGAAAACTAGAGTATAATTTGTCTAATATAGATAATATAATTGGACGATTGCCCATGAATAAAGAATTGAATCCAGCTAAGGATGCTAATGTATTAGGGGAAATTTTTATAGAAACTAAAGAACTAACTTTAGATTATGTTTTTAAGAACAATTTAACTTGCAGTTTGAAGACAGAAGAGAGAACATTTTTGGATATGGTTGAAGAGAGAAGACTAAAAATACACAAGAATGCAGAGGAACATGATGAAGGGGAAAACATTTGGGAAATAGATGGGAAAAAGGAGACACCGGGTGGAGTTAGACCAACAATAGCTATAGACTCACCCCAGAAAGGCAAATTATGCATTATGAGGGAAAGATCCCAATA
The DNA here is from genome assembly GCF_964204655.1 of Triturus cristatus. NCBI lineage: Eukaryota > Metazoa > Chordata > Amphibia > Caudata > Salamandridae > Triturus > Triturus cristatus. The sequence continues at coordinate 1,247,204,951 of NC_140590.1, read as the reverse complement.
TGATTATATATATATAGGGAAAAGTGAGTGTCATGATACATATTTCATTGCATCTGGATGGGGATTTAGAGGTGGAGAAGATCCAGTTTTCCCTGGACTGTACTATATTTCTGGGAACAAGGCTTACTACCGGTTCCCCGACCATTGGTATGGCACATGTTATGTTGGCCTGGTCTTTCCAAAGATCTTTCACATGGATAGAGTAGAAAATAGTGGACCAAATAACCTACTAATGCGTAGCAGAAGAGAAACCTGGTTAGAAATCGTAGGTGATATTTTTGGAGCCTTGATACCAGCAGTGGGGATATCTTGGAATGCAAATAATATTTGGAAATTGTCAACAATAGTGGATCGCTTGTCAACAAGCACCGCTGGAGGATTTCTTTTGGTAAACACTGAACTGGTTGCCAAGCGTGCTTTGATTATGCAAAAACGACTGATGAAAGCAGAGATCTAAAAGTCTATATAAAGAATATTACAGAATTGCATGATGAAATAAAACCACTGGAGGTTGAAAGTATCTGGACTAGAATTAGTAATAAGATGGCTGCTATTAAAGCTTTCTTAGGTAAATTAGGTAGTACTATAATAGGGAAAATATTATTTCCATTAACCTGTGTGATTTTCGTATTATTAATACTTAGATTAGGATGTATGTGTTGTAGACATAGAAGAAATAAAAAGAAGGTTAAACGAGAAATTTACAAAAAGAGGGAAAAGATACCAGAAAGAGATCTCAATGAAATAGAATTGGAAGAATGGAAGGAGAGTATGTATGATAAAACAAAAAGAGAAGATGAAAGGGAAACAGAATTTTGATTGAGCAAGAAGACATTTCAAATTTCTATAAAATGGGAAATAAATTGATTTTTTTGTGGGTTTTGTTTGTGGTGATAAAATCACCAAAGGGGGGATTGATGGAGCGGGTAAAATGTTTTCTTTTTATATACCCAATCCATTTATATAAGTTTATATTAAAATGATTAATAATTAATTCTAGAGGAGGAGCCTAGCGCGCAACCAAGATGGCCGCGTAGGTGCGAGGCTCCCGAGGACCTCCGCGACCTCCTGAATTAATCCTGGCGATATCCTGTCCTTGTTGAGGGGACTGTATCGGTGAACCCGAGCTGAGGCGCCACCCGTTTTTCGGGCTCGAATCGGACCCCGGACACCGGTGGGAGCACCGATCGAAGGTTGCGGCCTTCTCCGCGCTGGCCCCCCGGATTGGAGTAGTGGGGCGATCCGGGGACAAAGTGAACAACAGCGGCGGACAGGGCTGGGCGACTCGCGTACCCCGCACTTTCACTTTCGCTTTTGCGCCCTCCTTGCCCTCAAGCGAGGTAGGGTTGCGGAGCGGGGTGCGGTGGTGTGGTCTTGTCCAGGTGCCCGGCTGACCCGCCGGCGGTGGGTTGTCCTGCGGTTCGGTGGTCGCCCTCCTCCCCCCCGGAACCCGTGAACTGGTATAGCGGCCCGTTCGAGGAGATTGGCACGACGGTGGGAGAGCAAGCATGTCCACCAAACAAGATGGCGACCGGGCAAAGGTGAAGACGACCCGCCGTGGCCCGGCGCACCAATCTAACAGTATGGACCGCTACACTCTCCAGAAGGGTTCTCCGGAGACATCGCGCACATCCCCGGCGGGCCCGACGGAGGCATCTGCTCAGCCGGTGGATCTGACCCTCCGGGACGTCATGGGCGCCATCGCAGAGATGAAGGCCTCGGTGGACCAGCGCTTCGACACCCTGGCGCAAAAAATAGACTCGGTCCTTGTGGATGTGAGCCTTGTGAGGGCTGACTTGTCCAAAACGAACGACCGGGTCGATTCCCTGGCCCACACCGCAACGAGCCTCACGACGGACGTGGTGGCCCTCCAAATGGAGGTGCGCCGGCTTGGCCAGGCGAGCGCCCTGATGGACCGGCGACTGGAGGATTCCGAGGGTCGGGCCCGGAGGAATAATGTTCGTATTGTGGGGGTGCCGGAGGGACGAGAGGCGGAGGCGGCAGATCTCTTTGTGGAAGAATTGATCCTTACCCATCTCCAGCCCCGGGGGCTGAGTAAGCTTTTTGCGGTGGAGCGTGCTCACCGGGTCCCTGGGGGCAGACCTAAGACCGGTGCCCCGCCGCGGCCTCTCATTGCCCGGATTTTTAACTTTCGGGACAGAGACGCTATCCTCCAGACCTCCAGGCAACAGGGACCGGTCAAGCTTGATAACATGGATGTGCATTTCTACCCAGACTTTACTCCGGCGGTTCAGAAGCAGAGACAGAGTTTTCTTGGTGTTAAGCGTCGCCTACGGGAACTGAACCTTAAGTACTCAATGCTTTTTCCAGCTAAGCTGAGGGTGGAGGTGGATGGTCGCACGCACTTCTTTGACCGGCCCGAGGCGGCTGGGGACTGGTTGGACACTCTGCCTGGAGATCGGGGCCGGGGGGGCGGGGGGGTGCGGTTAGCGAGGAGGGCCCGCTGGATCAGAATTGAGGGGTGAATAAATAGGCCTTGCTCTGGACGATGTTCCTTCACCATTTATTGATTGCATATGTTCCCCTCCTATGGAGGTCGTGCGGGGTCTGTTGGGGGCTTCCCTCCTCCTCTGGGGGACTAGTTAGTTTTCAGCTACGGGGCGACAGGCACACTGCACTTTGGGGGGGCTGTCTGGGCTCATGCAGGGGTGCAGGGAGGGGGGAGTTCTGTTGGGATGGGGGGGTGGGGGGGGTGTGTTGTTTGTTTGCACCGCAAGGCTAACCCGCTACTGTATTGTTGCTTTTAAGATGCTCTGTGGGGGACGACCGATTGTTTCTACGTATGATGGGGGGTAGGGATTTGACTGTGTTGTCATGGAATGTTAACGGCCTGGGGGATAGGATTAAGCGTGGTGTGGTCCTGCAGTACTTGAAACGTATTTCACCAGATGTTGTCTTCCTGCAGGAGACACACCTTATAGGTAACTCCTTTCATGCAATGAATCGGCGGGGCTATCGTTTGGTGGCCCACTCTGGCTTCACTTCGGGCTCGCGGGGGGTGGGTATTATGATCAAGAACTCGCTCCCGTTGGAGATTGATGAGGTGCGCCATGATGAGAGGGGACGCTACACTGTCCTGGTGGGTAGAATGGAGGGTAGAGTGTTTATTTTTATATCAGTGTACGTCCCGCCTGGGTTACAAGCCACCACATTTGCGGACCTGGGGCACCTCCTTCTGGACCTTCCGGGTGGCCTGCTGGTGGTTGGAGGGGACTTTAATGCGGTAGCTTCTGGGTCTATGGATCGCCATCCCCCTAGGGACCTCCCCCGGGCACAGGCGTGGCTGTCCGGCCTTTTAGACACGCTGGGCCTGGTGGATTGCTGGCGACTAAAGCATCCCGCACAGCGGCAATACACCTTCCACTCGGGTGCCCATGGTAGCCTCTCGCGGCTTGATTACATCCTTGTCCCGGCGGCCCATGCAGGGAGGGTGGGGGAGGTGTGCCATCTGGCGCGGGGTATTTCAGACCACTCCCCATTGCTGTTACATTTCGATGTCTTCCCGAGGGGGGATGGCAGGGTGGCTCCAATCAATGCATGGTATTTGCGCGACCCCACCATTCGTGCCGATTTGATCAAATCCCTACAGCGGTATTTCGACGAGAATGTGGGGTCGGTCCCTTCGGCTATCTCCCTGTGGGAGGCTTTTAAGGTAGTTCTCAGAGGGGAGGCCCTCTCCTTTATCTCCCATGCCCGGCGGCGCGAGCGGGAGGAGGTGACCCGGGTAGAGGCCGAGATTGCGGAACTGGAGGGTGACCTGGGGAGCGGGGTAACGGATGCCAAGCTGCATGTTCTACACCTAAAGCAGGCGGCCTATCGGGCCCTCGTCACAGAGGCGGCCAGGGGCCTCAGTAGAGAGCAGCAGGGGCGATTGTATGATGTGGGTGATAAGGCTGGCAAATTGATTGCGTGGTTGGATAAGAGGGAGAGAGCGAGTCGCGTGGTTCCTTTGATTGAGAGTATGGATGGTGCGTGTGTCACCGAGCCGGAAGCCATTGTCTCCTGCTTTGCGGATTATTTCCGCGAGGTCTACTCCCCGGTTTCCCCCTGCTCGGAGGAAGATTCCCATGCCCTGCTTTGGGACATCGCACTGCCCTCCCTTACGGTGGAGGACAGGGATTCGCTGGACGCTCCTCCCACCTCGGACGAAATTGCCCTGGCTATTCGCTCGGTTGCATCCGGCAAGGCCATGGGCCCCAATGGTATCCCCATCGAGCTATACAAGCTACGCCCGGACGTACTGGCGCCCCACCTGCGCGCGATGTTCCTGGCGGCCCACTCGCAGGGTTCCCTCCCGCCGGACCAGCGTCTGGCCACAATCGTGGTGATCCACAAGGAGGGGAGACCCCGTGAGCGGGTCACATCCTATAGGCCGATCTCGCTCTTGAACGCGGAGCCCAAAATCCTCGCCAAGGTGTTGGCCAACCGGTTGGTTGGCGTGGTGGGCGATTTGGTCCACCAAGACCAATCTGGCTTTATACCACACCGCAACACGGCGCTCAATCTGCGGCGCTTGCACGGGGTGCTCGCGCGTGTCCCATTTGTGCGGGAGCCGGCCATCTTGGCGTCCTTGGACGCCACCATGGCGTTTGACACGCTTGAATGGCCATACATCTGGGCGATGCTGGCGAAATTTGGATTTGGACCGGGTTTCATTAGCTGGGTCAAATTGTTGTATTCGGGCCCATTGGCGCAGGTGGTGGTGAATGGGCGAGTCTCGGCCCCATTCGCGCTGGGGCGGGGCACGCGACAGGGTTGCCCCCTGTAGCCTCTCCTGTTTGCACTGGCCCTGGAGCCCCTGGCGGAGTGGCTGCGGTGGCACCCTTCCATCCGTGGTCTCCGCTGGACCCCCGAGCATGAGGACCGCGTGTCCCTCTATGCTGACGATATCCTTCTGTATCTCGCCTCCCCGCGTAAATCACTGATCGTCCTGGTTGATGTTTTGCGCTCATTCGGTCGTAACTCAGGCCTTGTCATCAACTGGGCGAAATCCTGTGTATATGTGCTTTCCGGGGAGGCTCCGGTCCTACCACGGGACTGTCCGATCCAGATTGCCTCCCAGGGGTTTCGGTACCTGGGTATATATATCACTCTTGACCCGGAGGCCCGCTATGAGCGGAATTTGCTACCCCCCTCCAGCGCTTGAAGGAGGACGTGGTGCGCTGGCGGCGTCTGCCGCTTTCGCCGCTCGGCCGAGCGGCCTTGTTTAAAATGATGTCCTTGCCGCGCTTCCTGTACGCCCTCCAGAATACTATGGACTTGGTTCCGGCACGCTACTTCCGTGAGGTGGAGGGCCTCCAGCGGCGCCTGTTCTGGGACGGGAGGCCGCGCATTGCTCTGGCTAAATTGACGCTCCCGTGGTACGATGGGGGGGTCGCCCTCCCGGACATTAAACGGTATTACTGGGCCTCCCAACTGGCTGCAATTAATCATGGCCTTTACGGGCCCGCCTTGAACCCGGCATTTGAGATGGACAAGATGCTCCTGCCCGGTGGCGATTACAATCGAGCGCTCTACTCTGGCGCGCCCGACTCCCGTCTGACGGGACCGACGCGTGTCATGGTGCGTGTCTGGCACGCGGCTAATGCAGCTATGAGGTGGAAGGACCGTTTGACCCGGGCGTCACCGCTGTATGCGTCTGAGAGGTTGGGCTCCCTGTGGACGTCGAAGGGCTTCGAGAAGTGGGACACGATCGGAATCAGCACGGTGGGAGATCTCTGGACGAGGGGGGGATTCAAAACTTTTGAGACGCTGCAGACGGAGTTTCAGCTGCAGGGCAGTGAGTACTTTCGGTACCTACAAGTCCGCCATGCGCTGGGCTCCGTCTTCCCGGATGTCGCGTCCATTCCGGAGTCTTCCCCCCTGGAGGACAGAGTGCTGGATGGCCATGTCCCAGACAGCACGATCTCCCTCATATATAAAAAACTGATCAACGACAGATCGTGCCTGCTGACTAGTCTCCGCGAGGCCTGGGTTGCCGACGGGTTGGAGCTGGGCGACGAGGATTGGATTTCCGCGGTGGCCTCTCCGAAAGAGGTGGCCATCCCGGCTCGCCTTCGTTTCGTCCAGCTTAAGATCCTTCACCGGGTTTACGTGACGGGGCCAAGGCTTCTACGTATGGGCTTTGCTGGTGACGGATTGTGTAAGCGTGGTTGTGGTGCTTTGGCAACCTTCATGCATATACTGTGGGAATGCCCTAAGGTGGAGCGATTCTGGCGTGGTGTGCATGAGGTCCTGCGTGTGGTTACGCGTGCCGCGCTGTTGCCGGAAGCGAGGAGATGCTTGCTGAATGTGTGGGAGCCAAATGACTATTCGGTCCCGCAAACGCGGTGGGTGACTCTGGGATACATGATAGCTAAGCGTGACATTGCTCAACTGTGGGGATCCCAGAGGCCCCCGGCGGTGTTGGCCTGGAAAGAACATATGGATTGGTGTATGTTTCGTGAAAAGGTGGTGTATGTGGCGAGGGGTAAGCCTGGGGCGTGGGTGAAAATCTGGGGCCCCTGGAACGCCTACCGCGGGGGTATTTGTGAGCCGCCACTGCTACCGGCTGCCTCGCCAGCTCCGTCTCCCTAGATGGCCCCCCTCCCTCAGCCGTGGGCACGCGGATCCCCAGTCCCTGATCTACTCCCATTCCCCTCTTCAGAGTTTTGCTGCTGGTTGGGATCCCCCACTTATGGAGCACGTGCTGTCACTTTGGATCGTGGGTTGCCTTGCGGGTGTGGTTCTGTGTGTTGTTTTGTTTTGATAAAAGGGAACCGTATTGTGGGCATGGAGCTATGCGGCCTGCAACATTGATTTCTCCTGCTTTGCTAATCTGCACCGCCCAGAGACTCTTACGGTATGTATGTCATATGCTTTTGTCACTCTAGCGGCCGGCCGGGTGGTTGTAGGCCCATACCTGTAACTTTTTCAAACTGCAATAAACGGTTTAAAAAAAATAAAAAATAAAAAAAAAAAAAAAAAAAAATTTTTTCTAATAATTAATTGATTGATGTGATGGTACTAACCAACCTTATTAACCAAGAGAATATACGTTGGAATGCATTGGCATGGCTAAAATAATAAGTGAACTAAGTTTGTGCGCATATTAAAACGATAAGTGTTGCTTGAGCAGTGTTAAATGTGATTTGCGCTTAAATAAACCAGCATTAACGGCTTTAATTGTTGCATATGGCTAGATAAATACATACATATAAGGGTATTAGCAAGGGAATAACACTGTTTAATCATTTCTATGTATTAATTACGATTTTGTGTTTCTTTGCTTAAAGTTGACTATTCTGGCCTACCAAAAGATGGCTGCCGACTGAATCCTAACTAAAGTACATGATTTCATAAATTAAGCAATGGAGAAAGGCGCCTGCACTGACTTCGTTCGTGTCCTTTCCGTGACCCGACAGACCAGGCCTATGAAGACTGCCCTGGGCGAAGTGCCAATGTCCCTGAACGTGAAGCAATTGTTGCCAATGTGGAAAATGAACTTCCAAAAGCCACCTATTTACAAAAGACTGATACATTTTTGACCTAGGAACAGCCTCTCCCATACGCCTAATTGATCTTCATCCACATGTGAAAATTTGAGAATGTTACTTAAATGTATTGAGACGAAGCTGAATTCAGCCAATCAGTGGCCTGAGAATAAAGAAAATGTTACTGTTATATGTTAATTTTAGTATAAATATTAGTAGTCTAGAGAGGAAAAAAGCTACCTACCCCTTATCGCTGCTGCTCTACCATGCTACCCCATGCGACACTCTATGCTGCTCTTCGCTAGAGATCCTTATGCTGACGGAAGGGGACGGGACTTTAGAACTCCGATGAACTTTTCTGAGGACCAGTTCTGACTTAGAAAACGACAATTAGCCAGAATAGGTAAATATAACAAAAGATAATATTGCATTATTAGGATTTAACCTGCATTTAATTAGATAAAGAAAATCGTTATTTGAAGAACTGTGTCGGGTGATTATTTCTTGAAATGTTTTAATGATTAATATGAGAATTAAAGAGTCATCAAATTCTAAATCAACTAAATGATCCAATTGGCCTCCGGATGGAGGAATTGTTAGGGTAATTCAGTAAACTGGTTTTCCTCTATCCAGGTGAACATAGTTGTAGTTCGGGATTGGATGTCCCTCTGTAGGCACGGATAGTTTGAGAGAATGAATGTTGGTGTTATGGGCCCCACCAGCGTGTGATGTGTGTATGCGCGTGTGACTGAGAAATCATTCCGTCCGTGGAAGTAGGGGAAGATTTAGGGGCATATGTATCAAACGATTTTTTAATCACAAACGCTGCGATTCGCAAAATAACAGCGTTTGCGATTAAAAAATCGGTAATCGGATGTATGAGCAAAATCCCATCGCAAAATTAAGGAATTGCTAATTTAGCGATTTCTTAATTTTGCCTAAGCATTTAAGAAATTGCAAATTGCGATTTCTTAAATGATATGTAAAAAGCACCCAAGATGTGCGAATTATCCTTAAGAAATCGCAAATTACCACCAACTTCCAGTTGGTGGTAATTTGCGATTTCCTTTCAAAATGCACTTTTTTGAATTTTACAAAGTGCCACGTGACGCTCATACATACCCTTAGGGCATGTATGTGCGCCATATGCACACACATGCTCATTTCAGGGGTGCATCAGGGTGTCATCATGACACCCTTGCACCTTTGAAATTATTCTCAAATTGCGATTAGCAAATTGCGAATCGCTATTTGAGAATTACTTCCCATTCATTCCTATGGGTCTCCTGGCCCATAGAAATGAATGAGCAGGTATTCCTTAATTGCGATTTCGCAATTTGCTAATCGCAATTAAGGAATTTTAAGAAATCGCAAAAGTGTTGCAATTTTTTAAATACATCACGTTTTGCAATTCTCAAATAGCGATTCTTTAAAAATCGCTATTTCAGAATCGCAAATGGTGATGTTGATACATATGCCCCTTAGTGACCCGAACTGCACCACCCTCACACCACTGTTAAAATGAGAGCAATGGTAAGAATGACAGGGCGCAAAACTGTTGTTGGAGTCAAAAATGGTAAGGGAACTCACTGACCTTTGAAATATTAGATCCCTTATCAGATATCGGTCTTACCTTGGTATGCTGGCTGCCCGCACACCATATAGTGTGACTTAGCGATGTTAGTGTCCAATTGATCCATAGAGAATATGGAGTTGCCGATCAACGCTCAAAGTCTATTAAGTGTGTGGAAAAACAGGACCGCATTGTCGGCTTTTAAAAAGGCCCACACTGGATTAGAGATGACCCTTACTAAATAATGGCAATTGCTAATAAGAAAATAATCTTGATTGTTAATATATAAGACAATTGGTGCCAACATGCACCCTTGGTGAGCACCTTTTGCCAGGGAAAATAGAGACATACATTCTCCATCTAAGCCAAACCTCACCGAGACCTCGCAGTGCATGCATGCAAAAGTCAACCAGATCCTGCGGCATGCCAATCCACTTGAGAATGGACCATAGTTTGGATCGATTGACTCTATCAAGTGCACTGCTCAGGTCCATAAAGGTGAGGTATAATGGGCTTTCTTTAGCTATTGTGTATTTTCCGATTACTTGGTTAAGATTAATGCATGCTCCTGCATTCCCAGGCAGTCCGGAAAGCCATATAGAGCCCTGCACAGGATCCTGTTCTGCTTGACCTAACCTAATCCTAAGAAGAATCACCAAGACAGCTACCTCAACCACAGAGTCAAGGAGTGAGATTGGCCTGTAACAACGGTGATCGTTCTTGAAGCACTTTTTGAAATTTGGAACAATAGTGGCTTGCTGCCAAGAGGCAGGAATCTTGCAGGATGCTGCAGCATTTAATGTAATGATGATAATGGAGACTCATAGTTCAGTATTTTCGTGATGCATATCCGCTGGAACTGTGTTTGAGGGGCTACAAACAATAACTTTTGTCACCTCCTCAAGGTTGAACCTAATAGATAAACGAAAGGAGGGGTAAGAGTCATCAGACTCGCAGGGCGTTTGGTTTGCAAAGAAATAAATATGCTTACATGATCAATCCAGTTCTGGGGGTTAAAGTTTGACCCCAAACCGTCACTCCATTTTCTTTCAAGACGTAACAAGGCCGCTCCAGGCTTCGTCCTTGATAGCCACCTTACGCTTTTTAATGGTATGCTTATAATGATGTGTGGCTTTGAGTATGGTTTCCCGTGCTCTGGGCCTGGAGTTTAGGGCATCCCTAAGATTTTGATTTGCGGCCCTGCATTCCCTGTCAAACCATCCTCAAATTCATTTGTGGGAGCAATACAAGTGCATCCAAAATAATGATGTATGGATGAAGAGTGGCCTAAATTGAGTTTTAAAAAGTTCCAACTTTCCCATTGAAATTGCAATTTGGATTTTTTTTGGTTGGTTAAGTTAAATAGAATATTTCATAATTTGTGTATTTGTTTGATGGATGCTTGTTTCAGTATTTTATGTTCATTGTTTTGACATTCAAATCATCAAAAATGCTTGGGCATTGGTTCTGGTCTTCCAGTAATGAATCCTATAATAAGTAACTCGGTATTTGTAAAGCGCAAACTAATCATGCCTAAGGGATTCAAGGTGCTGGGGACCGTCGGGGAGATTAAGCGAGCTCTTGCCCAGAGTCACAAGGTGCTGGGTTGAGCTGCCGCTGGCACCAGGGATCGAACCGTGAGCCCCGTGCTCCGGAGTCAGCCGTCCTCGCTGCTGCACCACACCTCTCCCTTAATGATTCAGTGGGGGTCCCTGGGTTCCAGTAATGATTAAGTGGAAGTCTGAAGTTAAAAGAATAAGAACCACTGTTCTAGGGTTTAGAATAACCTTAATATCAGCCTTTTCTGACTTGCCTATGGTCTGATGACTTTGGGCTAACTATATCTCATCCTTGCCTCCTGCTCACCTGGCACCAATCCATGAGGTGGTCAGGTGTCTAATACCTGATTATCTTGCCTAGACTCATTTATATCTGCTTTTGTTCTTTTACTGCCATATTTTCTTCTGTTATGATGAGCCAGATGGACAATCACCACAGTGTCACGAGCAACTAACCTGGGTGATGATCCGCAGCTCGATCTGTTAATGCTCTCTGAACCCTTTTCATGTAAAGTGACTAATTCTTCCCCTTTCTGCTCTGAGGCAGAATACATGTGGTATGTAGCAAGTCACAAAACCCATCAATAAAACAACATCTTAAGGGTAAGATAAACATAAAAAAGGTAGCAGTTATGTGTGGGTGCAAGCATTCAAAGTTGAAGGAGAAAAGGTGGCGCAAATGTAAGCAATTAAACTGGCTAGGATGGGGGGCACTCAATGGTTTATGTGTAATAGGTAAATGTTACCCCCTGAAGCTAAAGAAGTTGATGGATTGTTTTAAGAAGATAAGAAGAGGATCATGCATGTGTCAGGAATCCTCTGTGTGTCAAAGGGTTTCTTGGGTACAAGAATGTCTCTCGAGTTTGGGTTAGTGCGATGCACTGCCTGTTTGGATTAGGGGCTACAAGAATGTTGGTCGTATTGGAAGCTGGGCAAATTAGCTTAGAGTTATGGGGCACAGCCATGGAGGTTGGGTAGGTCCAACAGGGAATGAGGTGGACCGGTAGGTCAGAAAGATTGGAAGGCTCAACTCCAGTTCAGAGCCTGACATTATGCAAACACTCCCCCAGGGGTATCTGATACAGAGGGTGGACAGAACAATAGGCAAGGGCGGGGGGATCGCGATCCTCTATAAAAACCACCTCACCTGTCGCCTACTTGGAAATCCAATCCTAGACTGCGAGAATGTGCATTTCTCAATAGAATTTACCCCACTCCTCTCGCTCACAGGCATCCTGATCTACCGGCCCCCAGGAGCGGCAGGCACCTTCTGCAAAGCTTTGCTAGAAACAGCCATTACCTTAGCCAGCACTGCAGCGAATTTCACTCTCCTTGGGGATTTTAACTTGCACTTTGACGATTTGAAAGCAGCCTCAGCACTCGAATTAGTGAGAGACCTTGTGACTCTTCAGCTGTCACAAAAAGTCTCGCAAGCTACCCATGTCCAAGGACACTGCCTTGATACTGTGTTTTCCAACTTGGAGAACCTTACAGGAAAAGACCCCATTCCATGGTCCGACCACTTCCTTATCCCCCTTTCATGGTGCCCTCGGATCTCCACTACCCATGCCCAACCTTCACTGACCCTGAATCGACCCTGGTCCAAACTCCCTCTGGACAAGTGGGCCCAAGAGCTGGAAAAGACCAGACCAAAGCCAGATCCCAGTCCAGTTACAGCTAACAATGACTTCTGCAGCTGGATAGAGGACTTGCTGAACCTGGTCCTCCCTAAGACCTAGATCAAAACTAAAGAACGGTCCTTATAAATCTCCCTGGTACTCCTCGGAACTGCGCACTTTAAAACAGTGCTGCAAAGTACAAGAAAGAAGTTGGAGGAAAGAGTTCTCACCCAGCAAGAAGCTCGAATATAGAAGAGCCGTTGGTAAGTATAGAGCAGAAATTAAAAAGGCTCAGGCTTCTTTTTACGAGGAAAAAATCCTGCAGGTCGCCAACTCCGCTATAGAGACTTTCCTTATCATAAAAAACTCCTCAAAAGCCTGGTTCCACCTGTTGCCCCCGATACCTCAGGCCAACGATGCGATAAACAGGCAGAGTTTTTTAACACCAAAATTCTAAATATTCTCAAATTGCTGCCCCAATTTGAGAACGAACACGCCCCCCCAATTGCGCACGTAGGTCAAGGTCCTTCTCTTACTAGACACCTGTTGGAGTCTATTCATCCTCTCCCCCAGGAAACGCTCATGACCTTGATTTCCTCAGTGAAAAGTGGCTCACCTAGGGACCCCGCACCTATGAATGCCCTGAAAAAGGTAGCCCCCATAATTCCCCGTACCATCGTGGATGTGATCAATGCCTCATTAACTACAGGAGTAGTCCCTCCTAACTGGAAAGGGGCAATGGTTAAGACATTTCTGAAGAAACCTCATCTGGATCCAGCTGACTTAGGCAACTTCCGCCCCATATCCCTTCTCCCAGGGATTGCCAAAATTGTGGAAAAATATGTCAACCACACTCTCTCAAACTTTCTGGAATCCCTTAGTTTGCTACATCCCTCCCAGACAGGATTTTGCCCACGACAAAGTACGGAAACTGCCCTGCTAGCTGTGGTAGAGGAAAGCAGAAAGATCCTGGACTCCGGAGGGTCAGCAGCCATCATACTTCTTGACCTGAGTGCAGCATTCGATATGGTGAACCATAGCATCCTGATTTACCGTCTCAGAAACATAGGAGTAGCTGCCACTGCATTGCAGTGGCTGCGCTCTTTTCTGGAAGGACTTCCTTCCAGATTTTTGAAGGAAACGAGAGCACCAAACCCTTGCCTCTGTTGTGCGGTGTCCCGCAGGGCTCATCACTGAGCCCCTCTTTTTAATGTATATATGGCCCCTCTGGCGACAATCGTGGCCCTTTTCAGGATCCACATGATGACCTACGCAGATGACACTCAATTGGTCGTAGCCCTGAACCAAGCTACACAGCACCCTGAGGCCCTAAATGCATGCCTAACGGAAGTCTCTAAGTGGATGGGGGCGTCCCACCAGAAAGCTCAATGAGGAAAAGACCAAGATCATGATCATTGACAATCCCTCAAATATGACACTAGGGACCATGTGGCCAGCATGCATGGGCCCAGTCCCGGCCCCCAAGACCGAAATAAAGAGGCTAGGCATCTGGTTAGACCAGAACCTGACATTCAAGGCGCAAGCTAAGAAGACGGTTGCTACCTGCTTTGGCCTGCTTAGAATGGCCAGAAAAGTGCCCCCTCTTCTTCCCCCCCAAGCCAAGAAAATCCTTGTCCAATCACTGATACTCTCAAGGATAGACAACGGAAATGCACTTTACCTAGGGTCCCCGATCGCAGTAATCACTAAACTGCAAACAGTCCAAAACTGCGCGGCAAGACTACTGTTGGGAATGTCAAAGCGCCTCTCAGCTAAACCGGCTCTTCGCTCCCTTCACTGGCTGCCAGTGAGAGAAAGAGTTAGCTTTAAAGCCCTCTGTATCATCCATAAGTCCTTGCAGGGGAAGGGGCCACCATTAATTTCGGCCATGGTCGGGAACTCCGCTCTGACGAACTTCACTTAGTTGAAACCCCAAGAATTAAGAGGGCCAGAAGCAGTGGCCGACTTTTTTCCCTTAACACAGCAAAACTCTGGAACGCACTGCCGCTACATCTCCGCAGGGAACCCAGCCACCTTGTTTTCCGAAAACAACTGAAAACTTTCCTGTTTCCCTAATCTCTCCATCTCCGATTACTAGTCATGGCTAGCGCTGGGAGGCCTCCGGGTAGCCATGCGCTTTACAAGTATCCCTTTCATTTCATTTCAGGAGGGAAGATAGCAGGTAGATCATAGTTAAGAGAACCTTTAAGTAGAAGTTAGTGACTACATACTTGGCCTTAAAGAGTAGAGGAATGGGACAGGTGGGATATTTGATGTATTAGTTTGGCATTAAGGTTGGGTTTGTAACACGATATGCGGGGTTGCATCAATGTTTGTAAACTAGGCCTTGCCAGATGAAAGCAGTTGCTAAAACACTACATCTGTGTTTCACTTTATGGATGTCCAGGGAAGATAAAACAGTTTTGTATCCTCTTGGGTATTTTTGGAAGGTATCCAGTCGATCTTAGTGGCAGGTGGGGATAGGTTAGCTTGGGTTGGGGGTCTCTGGAACTGTGCTGGAGCAGTCATTACCATTTTGCCTCGAATGAGTTGACCATAATCCCATCCTCTAATTTTCATTTTTTAATTGACATTTCAAGAACAAAGACATTAAACTGCCCCCAACTCTATCATCACCTAGGTACCATCATTTCAACTACACTTCTATCACATATGAACGTCTGGGGTGTGTTAAACATGAACGTCTCTCTGTGCTACTATAAAATTACCTGAAAAACAATCGAACAACCCAATGTGTGAGGTTCCCCCTCTGTGAAAGAGTTACTGTGTATTCAGTTAACTTTAGCATCCTGTCTCGAGTTCAACCAAAGTTTTCAATTGCTCTTAGTCTCATTCATTTTGAAGAAATATATAGAAGCAGCTTTCAAACCTTATCATTGGTGGTTTCGTTTGTAAAACTTTTTTTACAGCTTTTGAGTTCCACAGTTTCTGAAACCAATTTACAGATGTAGACATTCCCTCTTTTCCAGGCCCCTGATATCAACATCTTTGCTATGTTTAGCATGAGACATGAACATTATATTCCCCTTAGATATATTACTAGCAGCTGTGTATTATACCAAGAACCGTCACACCCAGTTCTGTAGAGATAAGGAGCCCAAATATTACTTTTATTTGGTATAAAACTTCTTTCCAGAAGATTTCCAGTCCATGATAGGGCGATTATATCTGGATTACTGTTCCCTCTTCTCCACAACTTGCAAAATAAACTTGGGAGCAGGATTGGCTCGTCCCAGCTGTTGCCTACCTTACCATCCAGCAGCATATTTTTCCCTATTAGATACCCAAATCTGAGTACCTCTCCTCCCAGTTCCTGGTACCCCATTCACAAATACAGCCTTGAAATGTAAGAGTTGAATACACTGTCAGAAACTCCCTACCCCTCTCACTTTGAGGATTTGTCCCTAATTCCACCAATCCTATTTGTTTACCACCTTTCATCTTCAATCACCCCATGCAGATCTTTTGTCACCTTGGAATTGTGCCATGACATTTCAAAGTATTCTCTACTTGGCTGGATTATCTACCCATCATGTTGCTCCCACAATATTCATCGTGTTTTGTCTGTCTGGCTCTGCCTCATTGCCTCCTGTCTGTAACATGTTCTTCCTTTTAGGACTTTGCCAGTACCCTTGTGTTCTGACGTATAGTAAACCAGGAGGCCTGATATTTCCTTTCTTTCTTCAACTGAATTGATGATAGTTTATTTGTTTCCTATTTAAACGGTAGGTCACTAGAAATAATCATCTGATATTATTCCCATTCCTTTTGGCCACCTTGGAGCAAAACTGACTTCGGACTTCGAGATGATTGCGCCTTTGTAGAAGGGATTTCATTTGGACTCCGAGGGTTGCAATAGATATAGGAACCACCTGATCCAACACTGAATGGCTTGCATTGATTGCTTCTATATGACTGCAGCCCCGACAGCTTTCTGAGATGCACGGGGATAGTTAAATGGCTTGGCATGCGATAGGTAAAGAGATTACTAATAACACAGGCTATACAATAACCATTCAGCTGATAGCATATATTTAGATGTTAGGTAGAGTTTACACTAATGTATTAGGTGGAAGTTGGGATGTGTGATGCAAAATGTTTGGGGGTTTTCTAATATTCATTTTGCTTTATATAACACCTGCTGAGATTTCCCTAACAATTACCATCATTTTAATGCGCTGATAGTACATAGTAAATAATATGGTACTGTAAAATATCAACAGCTGTGTATAGCTACAGTGTCCACAGATTGGGGCGAGGGTTATATATCTGCCTGCTGGTAAGAGTTTCTTTGGCAGGGTTGTCTGGCTCACTCTGGACTGGGATGAGCCTAATGTGTCATAGAGAAGAGATGCATGTTGCACCTCATTTTCTCTGGAGGGGGTGCAACATGCATTGTTCTCTTGAGCATGAGGGGATACAGTTGGGTGTTCCCCCTCTAAACTTGAAGGATCAGAACAGGATACTGTGGTGAGCAAACCGACAGATGTAGCTGGAAGCACGATGAGCTTGTGCAGTATGTAGATTAAATTCAACATGGACTCTGCTCCATATCAGTACTTAGTAAAAACTAAATAGTGCAGCGCAGTGAAATTGAAGAGAACAAGGGTTTATTTCCTGTAATGGAAACACATGGGTTTGACAAAAGGCAATCATACACAGTATCATAGTATTTTGTAAATATATCCCCTTAATCAATTTAGGCCACAAATGCAAGTCCACCACTGAAGTTAGGAAAGTTGCCACACAAATATAGGACAATTCAATGCTACGCGACATGGGGCAATTAAATGATATGAAGTCAGGACTGCTGGTACACAGGAGCTGTAGAGCTTGGGATAGCTGCAGCAAAGACAGGGAAGGTAAGTTTACAGGACCAGAGTGTGGCCAGCCGCACCTAACCCCAAGTGGATTGCTTGCAAAGAAGTTGGAGTCCAATGATGGAGCCTTGGGCAATAATAATAGTAAGGCATTTATTAAGCGCACAGCTACCCCAACGGGGTGTCCCGGCGCTATAGTAGACAGAAAGCGAGGCAGAAGCAGGTGCAACAACTAGTCATGATGGCTAAATAGCCAAGTCTTGAGTGATTTGCGAAACTCACTTTCTGACTGAATCAAGCGTAAATGAAGGGGTAGTTTGTTCCAGCATTGAGTGGTTCCTACCTCGAAGGTTTTATCTCCTGATCTGGCTTTGGAGAACTGAGGGGTGGCAAGCAGGAGTTTATTATCGGACCGAAGAGGTCTAGATTGACAATATGGACAGAGTCTCCTCCTAAGGTAGACCGGCCCTCGACCTTTGCCTGCCCGAAAAGCGAATGTCAGAGCCTTGAATTCTATTCGCTTTGCAATGGGTAGCCAGTGTAGAAGTCGAAGATACGGGGAGATATGGTGTCATAGTGGGACACCGCAGACTAGGCGGGTTGCAGCTTTTTGTACGGCACACACATAATGTAACTGCTGTGCTCCTGCTTGTAAAGCTCCTGATGATAGCCAGAATCCAGTTAGGAAATGAGGCAACAGCAAGCTGGGGTGCAGTAATCCTCAGTTGTGCTGGAACAATTTTCAGAGAGGGGGTGCTGCCATCTATACTACATCACTAAAGTGATAAAGATTGTGAAAAATCGAAGCACCACCACGAAGAACTTGTGTAGCAAATCTATTCAACAAGGGGGTAGTTTGCAACTGGTAGTGCATTTTGAAGCACATTGTCACAAATACCTAACCAAAGCATGGTGTGGTAGTGCACTGTAATTTACAGACAGCATACTTTCCATTGAAATGACAACTAAAGTTGCACAGAGGTGCAGTTTTACCAATAAAAAGATAAAGCCCACAAACGATAATGTGTGGAAATTGAGCTACACCAAATATTTATTATTTGAGCATCATCAAATAAAGTGTCTTGATTTGTTTCGATCTTAATAATTTTTTTGTTTCCATCACACTAACAAAAGTTCACAGAAGTACAAACATTTGCTTTATTTGTGTTTTTCTAGCTGCTAACATATACTGGAAAATATGTACAGTTCCTTTACAGGTATTTAAATTTTGTTGTATATTAGAAAGAAATAACATCCTGCAACCCTTCCTGTCAGGCTCACTGTATCCCCGCAAGATGGTCACATAGCTGAACTTACAAAATACTCTCTCTTTGCAGTCAGATAAAGAAAACACCGATCTCAATGTTAACAGAATAACCAACAATTTGTCAGAAGATATAGCCTGTCATTTCACCTCTGCATTTGAACGCACAGCAAATGTGACGAGATAAAAGCACAATTTAACGGCGTCTTTATTGCCTTCTGAATTCCAGGTTAGTTATTTCTGGTGTTCTGCAACACCACCTGCACCCCTACTTCCAGTGCCTGTGGTAACAACTTCCATATTCACTGTTGATAAGCAGCTGATATGCTAAGCCTTTATAACTCAGGCTCTACCAGCAGTCTCTAGTCTCAGTGAGTAAGAGAAAGGGCATTGCCTCTACCCCAAATTTCTACCCCGCGCCTGGGTGATTGGCCTATTATCACCATGAGCAGAGAAAGAGGTTTCTATCTAGGCTGTCCCTAGCAGAGATGACTGTCAGGTGAAACAGCTCTCCCGCACAGGTGAAGTGTCTCTTTGATTATTTTGTTTCGCCTTGATAACAAAACTCAATTGCGGTCTAGCTGCATATCTATTTCCACACAGAAAACGTGTGGCATTTGCTGATCTGGGATAGGTTCAGACCAAGAAATAGCTTTGGTAGGGCTACCTACCATGTTTGGCTTTAGAGAATGAGAAACAATTACTCGCTGCTAGTGCTCTATTTCAAAAGCTTCCTCCAGATGCTGTCTGTCAATATCCTCAATGTGCAATACAAAACATGGAATCACAAGGGTGACAAATCCAAGGGAGCAGATGGGTCCTAAAAAGTCTGAAATTCTGAGTAAAGATAAAAGACCACAGAGCACTGGCACTAGCAGTACATATGCACCCAGAACAAAGCACTAAAGTCAAGTAAAATAATGACTAAGGTGGTTGAGGCTTTTTACTCCCGATGTCCCAGGGCCCTGTCTGCTATGGCTCCTGAGCATCTAAACCATGTACCCCTTCTGCACTTGAATCTCAGTGGTAGCTGTGGACGAGCGGTCAAAGGCTCCCTCGGGGGGAAGTGTGACTACAGATTAGTGAAGACAATTTATAACTCAAAGAGCGCCCAGCATTGTCAATAAATTAATGTTCAGTCAAATACTTATTTTTATATTACAAATAATTATTTTATTTCTAACTCTATGCATTCAAAGACTTGTTGCTACATCTATAAACAATAACACATTTCCTCTTGAGGTCGGGCTCTAGTGTTTCAATGGCAAATCCCTGTCCCAGCCACTGTTCATGTTGTGGTCGGGGTTACTCCACATTCACTGGTAGCCGCTTCCCCAGAATGCTAACGAGTAGGCCTTAACTCAAGAGTCCACTTTGAGTCCTATAAAATAGTCAACAGTAGCGCTCTTAGCAGTGAGTCTCCCGGGGCCTGATAGGCCAGTAAGCAGTCTTACCTGCTCTAGCAGCGAGGAAGCGTGTCAGCGGGTGCGAGGTTCTGGACATGTTCAGAGAGTTGGTTGCACGTGAGAGGTGTGGCAGCACCCGGGAAACTTAGGCTTTCCTTTGAGCTTATGCAGTCACCTCCAGCAGCGATCGCAGGTGCTCCATAGCTCCTTCTGCAGGATATTCTGAGCACCCCAATGTGGGAGGGAGGGGATTGGATTCCAGTCCTCCAGATCGGTGTCCTAGTGATGTGGTGATGCACCCACAGCATCCTATTCAGTTCACAAGGCAGGTCAGGTGCAGTCCTCATTACTTACTTGTGACCTACAGGTCACGCGACTTCACAGGTTTCGGGCAGATGCCCAAACCTCACAGCGCTCTTAATACCGGCATCCCCTCCCAGCATAAGGGGTTAGCGCAACACTACCAAACATGGTAGTTTGTACCATGGCAGTCCCTCACGGCAAACAGTGTCACTGCTAAAGTTCTGCACATGCTTCGGCCTTCGTTATTCGAAGGTTTTTTCACTGTGGTCCCTCCAGGCTTACGGGGTCCCTGCAACGGTGTCGCACAGGCTTCTACTCTCCCCGCACAGCACTCTCCTCATGGCTATCTTCATGGCAGCCCTCTCCTGGCATACGAGGGTTATAAACTTGAATCTACACATGGGCAACAACCCGATCGGTACAGCAGCCATCTCCTTACACCTACCACTGGGTTTCCACTTGACAGGGCTCCCCACTGGACCTCTTTCCCTCAAACGCTCTCCTCTTCCTCAAAGGGCACACTGGTCTTGGGAAGCAGGCAAGCCCTGGTGCTCCAGAGTGGGTGGTCTTAGTTTCCCTGGGTGATGTCCCCTCCCTCAGCAGGGACACTAGCAGGCCATGGCCCCCAGCTCCGGTCACAGGCAGAAGTATTGCAAAGCTTCCCCTCCTCACACAGCCCATCTGGCTGCATGGCAGATGACGATTTTTGGAGTTTCAACCTCCCCTTCAAATAGTACATTTCCAGACACCAGATGTGATTCAGGGTCTGGGTCTTTGACATTTAATGCTGGGGTTCTGCTTCTTTTGAAGTGCACAACTCTTGAAAAGCTGTCTGTCAGCGCAGGAAAGACTTGGAAACTGATAGTCCCACTATACAGGCTGATAGTCCCACTACACCTGACATCCAGGTGTGACTTGGGTTCACACCTGGATGTCAGCCAACGTGTTGTGTGCATCAAAAGGTTAATTTCGGGCTCCTAGCCCTACTGTTTATGATTCCCTTATCAGCCCCATCTTCTCCAGGTCCCTTCTTTGTGATCTCTCACTGAATCAAAGAACACCCTTTGAAGTGTACAGAGGGAGCCTCTCTCTCCATTCTCCGCTGTGCCTCACCCAGCTTACAGGAATGCATCAATACAGAAATCTGTTTGAGGGGATTTGTCTCCCCCCTCATGTCTTTGCCATGAAGGCCTGGGCTTCCCAAAATAGAACCTATTGTCCTCCATGTAATGTACCATTACATGCACTCTTGCACTCAGTGTATGTACACAGCACACACACTATGCAGTACTGTTACCTCCATGTATTGTGCCACCCCAGGAACACAACCATTCAGTATACACATTCACTCTGCGCTCACTGCTCAGTACTGCATCCTTTCTGTATTGTGCCATGATGTGCCACTTGCAGGCACACACACTGTCATCACACACATTCACCATGTGTGCGCTGCACAACACTACACCCTTCATGTATTGTACTTTTTGCAGGTACACATGCACTCAGTACATATATTTATGCTTGCAATTGCTGGAGCAGAGTTTTCTGTTAGAAAATTCTGGGGCTTTTTGAAGCTCTGGCATGTCTATGCGTAATAATAATAATTAATAATTAATAACTAATTATTTGTCTTGTGTAAGTGAGTTAAATTAACCAATCTGTTTGTTCTAACACAAGAGAAGGTTACACAAGGGTTAGCATGTACGTGCTGTATTTGTATTCACAATAACGTGCAAGTTTTCCATGTTTAAATGTTGCTGTGTGCTATTTATTTTAAGCACATAATGCTGTCTGAATTAATGCTCTGTATGTCGCAAAGCTAGATAAATGCATACACATAAGGGTATTAGTGGGGTTAACACTGTTTAATCATTATGATGTAGTAATCTTTATTTTGTCTCTTTAATTAAAGATGGTCTATTGTGGCCTATGGAGGCCTTTATGAAAATAACCGAGAATAATTTGAAGCCTGGCTGAGCTGTGATTCAGGCGTAGAAAATTTTGGTGTATCAAGGGAGACCCCTGCTGGTGTTCAGCTAACAGAAAAACTGTCGGCAGTCCTTATAAGGAAATTTCCGGGAGGACATCAGCAAGTTTGGAGGATCTCCAAAAGAAATGTTCGTCCTTGGGAGACAATGAGCCTAAGAGAACTCTGTGCAAAGGCTGGTTTGTCGGAGGAAGCGAATATGAACTGTTGCAAAACTTGATTCTTTCTCCGAGGATTTTATAATTATGACTTTTCTTGAGCGGAGATTTCAGGATGTAGTCAAGATACATCCCATCCTTCTTGTTCTACTTGGTGATACAATTTATGTATGTGGGTTTTCATTGTATTTTATAGTATAAAATGTTAGCTTAGGGAGGGCTCTCCCCACTCTTTCTTTCGTCGCCTCGCTGCGTGAACTTGCGTTGCAGATGACCGATGCAGAGGACTTTATCCTGAAAAGACTTTTCAAGAGACTGGTCCTGACCCGTTCTGACACTAGTTAGAATAGGTAACTATGAGAAATGATTTATTCTGATTTCATTTTGACTAATTTTAGATAAAGCAATATAACTTTTAAACATGGTGTTGGTTGTTTCTTTCCTTGTTGTTTATTGAACTATTATTGATTATTGTTTATAGATTGTTTATGTTATGTTGGACAGCCACTAAAACTGGTCCTATCGCCTAGATACAGATGCAGGGTGTTTAGGAGTTTTCTTCCCACAGGTTTGCTGCTGATAGAGTATTGGAGCATATGTAAGTGAAATGGGCCCTAGTGTATGACGAATGTATGTGCGTGTAACTGTAGAAATTACTCTATCTGTGGTGGTGGACATATATTTAATGCCCTGATCTGTATCAGTTTTCTCTGGTAGCAGAGGATGGTTTCGATTCATCGTCAGCTGGGTTACCGACCCAGCACGCTTCCGCTACGCCACTCTGCTACAGAGAAAGGTTCGCGCTAGGATTGGTGCGTTAGTGTGAGTCGCGCAAGGATTGGAAGAGCTGCTTAGTGACGTAGACGTTCCAGGACTGGTGCGTTAACAAGAATTAAGTTTGCAAATTTTAAAAGTAGAGAGTTTAATAAGAATTAGCTCAAATGTATTATCAAGAGGAGAAAAAGAAAAAGACGTTCTTTGGAAAGGTTAAGAAATGGTTTAGTAAGGATAAAGAGGTTAAGACAAGAGAGGGTGAGTTACTGCCTCCAGCGAAAACACCTGCATCCTTCATGGTTGCAAAATATGGACTACATACCTGTGTATGGTTACAGAATTGGGTAAGGTATACTAAAGAAGATGGTGTCCTAGCATTTCCAGAACATGGTTCATTTAATCTGGCCGTGTTGAGAAATTTACGGGAAAAGATTGCACATCTGGACCCAAAGCCGAGACCTACACAGTTTGAGGCTTTAGTGGAATGGGAAGAAGAAGTTCATGACAGAGAGAAGCAAAGGTCTGGAGGGTATTACAGGTATATGTTTGGGAGGAGACATGATCGTGAGACACATCAGGATAGAATGAAAAGATGGCGAGATGCTACCATGTCAGATGGATTATATCCTATGAGAACAGTTGAAGCTTCAGCTCCTTCAGAAGAAAGGGTTTCTGAGACAGAAAGGAGAAGGTATGGAGAGTATGAAGATGAAGTTTTAAATGACATGATGTACAAGAGACCACCTCCATATAGATCAGAATCAGAAGAGAGTACACCAGTTGTTTCTCCAATAAGAGATACAGTTGAGAAAGAAAAAATGACACCTGAATCAAGAAATAGTGATTCTTTAAGAGAGGAAAATGCCAGGAATGCCAGACAGTTAGCAAAGACGACAACAGAACTGACTGAAAAGATTAGAGAGTTAACGATGAACATGGAAGCTGTGACAGTACCAGTCACTATAGGTCCGATAATTCCTATGATTGACGGACAAAAAGCAGGTGAAAATGGGCTGGTAATTCCATATTTTCCAGGTAATACAGCTGGTCCTTCAGGAGATTCAGGTAAAAGAACAGGGAAAAATGACCTGAGACAAATAAGGCATGACACAGATAGCGAATTAATGGAAGTTAGTGATTCCAGTAGTTCAGGAATGCCAATTTTAGAACCACAAAGAAAAGGGGTTCCAGTGAGACAGACAACAGAAATAACAGTAAAAGATTTAAACGACTGGATGAAAGTTCTTCAGAAAAAAGACAAGGATCCACCAATTGTTGATGTGGGTAAATTACGTGTAGAATTAGAAGAGCTTGTGACAGGAACAATCCCGACAGAAATTTTGAAAAGTCACCATGATGGTGAATTATTATATATGTGCAAAAGCATAACATGGAGAGCGAGAAATACACATGATAGACTGAGAGCGATAGCAAATGAGCAGGGAATTGATATTGATAAAGTAAAGGCTTTGCAGAAAACGTACAGGATGGATTTCACAGAAAAAGATATAGAAAATTTGAATAATTCTGGTAGAACAGGACAAATTAAAGAAATGGTGGCATTATTGCGTAGATGGGGTGATGTAGAAAAGTGGAAGGATAGGTGGTATAAAAAGAGAGAGGAATGTGAAGATAGAACAACTTATTCAGCATTTCCAGTGAGAGAAAAAGAGAAACCAGTGGAACAGTTTCCCATGAGAGAAATACCTGGAGGAGGATATGTACATGTTCCATGGACCAGACAGGATATTTTATCATTTACAAATGATTTCCCTCGATTGAGAGAAAAGCCCGTCGAGTGGTATAGGCAGGTAGACAGGTTTGTGAAATTGTCAAAAGTGCTGTGGGTTGACCTGAATAGTTTGTTTGATATAATTGTTCCAGGAGACTTGTGGACTGAGTGTAAAATAGTTGTGAGTTGGCCTAGTGAGGAATATCCAAGAGATCCGAGAACAGGGGCACCAGATCCAGAAGTGATGAGGAAGTATGATCAGGTGATGGTATACCTGAAGAGTAAAGTTCCCCCAAAAGAGACAGACTGGGTTAAGATAGATCGAACACAACAGGAACCAAAGGAATCAGTTCATGCTTTTTATGAAAGGCTGATACTGGCTTTTAAACAATTCAGTGGTGATGAACACCTGGGTGACAAAGATCTGAGCCATTTTGTATACAGATTTGTATATGGTCTTAGACCTGAAATAGGTGAGAGAATTCGTGAAAACACAGTGGATTGGCAGAGTAAGAAAGTGGATGAGATTCTGAGACATGCAAAATATTTCAGTGATGAAATTGAAGCAAAGCAAAGAAAGCTGAAGGAAAAAGCAATGTGGGCACAGGTGAAAGTTGCAGAGAGACAGGAAGCACAGTTGGTGGAACAGGCAAATAATCCAGGAAATAATACAGGGAATAGACCAAAATTTACAGGAAAGGGAAGGGGAAGTCTAGAGGAAGCGAAGAAAAAGTTCCCATGTCACAACTGTGGCCAACTGGGACACTGGAGGTCTGAATGTCCTAATCCACCATTAAATGAGGGTAAATTATTAAATCAACAGGTGCAGAATGAAGGGAATAACCAGCAGCAACAACAACAACAGCAGAAAGTTGTGAGACAGCAGCAGAGTCAAGAGCCAAAACCACCTTTACCGCAGAATAGAGGGGTACAAAAGTACAGTCAGGATTCGGGATTCTTCAATGATGAGCAGGTAAACAAACAAAGACGTACTAACAAGGTACAGCAGTACTTGTTAAAGAGTGAAGGGAGTGAGTCTGAGGGTGATTACTGACGGTGCCGAGGAGAGGAAGAAGAGTGCATACTTGGTGCAACTCTAGAAATAGACCAGGCAGGACCATTTGTGGATGGGAAAATAAATGAAGAGGGTGTTACTTTTTTAGTAGACACAGGTGCGACGAGATCAACTGTCAGGTCAACAGATGTTAGAAATCTTCCTCTCTCGGATGAAGCAATCCAAGTAGTTGGTGTAGCCAATACACAGATCAGAACACGTCTTACTGAACCAGTGAAAGTACAGATAGGGAAATTCTCAGACATGCACAGATTTATAGTTTGTGACACGAGTCCAGTGAACCTGTTAGGTAGGGACCTATTGTGCAAAATGAACTGCACGATTTTCTGTACACCAGATGGAATAGCTTTTGAGACACCAGATGATGATGTTTTCTATCGAATGACTTTGGAAAATAGAGAAAGTGAATTAATTGGTACATTTCCAGTGTTCAATCCGGAGGATCTGCCTCAAGTATTAAGAGACACAGTGAAAAGAGCAGTTTGGGATTTTACAGGAGAGGATGTGGGATTGATGAATAATGTAGATCCAGTAAAAATTGCAGTGAAAGAGGGAATTGCATATCCTAACATTCCTCAGTACAAAATGACACCAGAGATAATTGAAGGGATAACTCCAATAATTGAGAAAATGATTCAACAAGGAGTTCTAAGAGAACTATTGAGTAGTCCGTGTAATTCACCGATAATGGGACTGAAAAAGCCTAATGGTAAGTTCAGGATCGTACAGGACCTGAGAAAGGTTAATCAGATTGTGGTGGCATGTTGTCCCATCGTGCCAAATCCATCAGTGATTCTGTATCAAATTCCACATGATGCTGAGTGGTACACAGTGATTGATTTATGTCATGCATTCTTTTCAATTCCATTGCATCATGACAGCCAGCCGATTTTTGCATTTAGGTTTGGCCAGCGTATTTTAGCATGGTGTCGTATCCCACAGGGGTATACGGAGAGTCCTTCGATATTCAATCAGTTATTGAAAAGATCGTTGGAAAGTCTGATCATGCCTGAAAGCTCAGTGCTAGTGCAATATATTGATGACCTGCTTGTGGCATCAAAGACACGTGAAGCTTGTGAAGTGGATACCATAGCTTTACTGAATCATCTGGCAGACGGAGGGTTAAAGGTATCCCCAGCAAAATTGCAGTTTTGTAAAAAAGAGGTGCATTATCTTGGACATAATATTGAGAAAGGTCTGAGAAAAGTGACTACTGACAGGATTAAAATAATCAGAGAAATGAAAGCTCCAAAAACTCAGAGAGAAGTGAGAATGTTCCTGGGTATGGTGGGATATTGTCGTCAGTGGATAATTAATTTTTCCCTGATAGCAAAGCCATTGATTAAATTGACAAAATGTGACATGACAGATCCATTGGATCTAGATGCAGAACAATTGGCAGCATTTGAAGAGCTTAAAACAAAAATGTGTGAAGCTCCAGCTCTGGGTATGCCAGACTATGAAAAAGAGTTTGAACTGTACTGCAGTGAGAGAAATGGATGTGCACTTTCAGTGTTAATCCAGAAACATGGGCAATTGAGAAGGCCTATTGCATATTTTTCATCGACACTTGACCCTGTAGCTGTGGGTTTACCAGGTTGTCTAAAATCTGTGGCTGCAACATGCAGAAGCCTGGAGCAAAGTGAGGGGATCATAATGGGATATCCTGTAAGGGTATTCGTACCTCATAATGTGGCAATTCTTTTGACGAGAAGCAGAACTCAGCATATGTCAAATAGTAGGCTGACTAAGTATGAGAAAGTGATTCTGGGAGCATCGAATGTGACTCTTGAAAGATGTACAAATGTGAATCCAGCGACACTTTTGCCAGACATCGAGAATGTGGGTATAAGAATGGAAGATGATCATGATTGTTTGGATGTGCTGGAATACTGTACGAAACCAAGACCAGACATCAAAGATGTTCCGTTGCCTGAGAATGATCATGTGCTGTTTGTGGATGGATCATGCCTGAGAAATGATAATGGTGTGCTATGTGCAGCATATGCAGTGTGCAAGGTTTCAGAGGTTATGGAAGCATCACCGTTGAAAGGAGTGAAATCTGCGCAAGTTGCTGAATTGGTGGCATTGACAAGAGCTTGTGAGATTGGGAAAGATTTGAGAACAACTGTGTTGACTGATAGTCAGTATGGGTTTGGAGTGGTGCATGATTTTGGCCAATTATGGCTACAGAGAGGTTTCTTGACATCGGGTGGAACTCCAATAAAGAATGCTGAGCTGATTGGGAAATTGCTTGAGGCGATACAGCTGCCTAAGGAGTTAGCAGTTGTAAAATGTGCAGCACATGTTTCAGGAGAAGATTTTATCACTGTTGGCAATAGATATGCTAACGATGTGGCGCAGTATTGCGCCAAAACGAATCAATCAATTAACAGGGACAGGATGGAGGAAATGTCTTTTCTTTCTGTGATGTTTACTAATGTCCTAGAAACATGGGATGAAGTGAAACAGTTACAAGATGAGGCAGGAGAAGAGGAAAAACAAGATTGGGTTAAAGCAGGTTGTGCTCCAAGAGAAACAGACCATGTTTGGGTCTACAGAGATGGCAGACCAGTGATGCCAAACTCAATTTTGTCGTCAATGGCAAGGATGTATCATGGCCAGGGACATTTGGGGAGGGACGCGATGATCAGGTCCTTTAAACAAATTTGGTATAATGCAAAGTTTAGAGCAATTGCGGAAAGCATCTGTCAAAGATGTTTAATTTGTCAGCAATTTAACACTGGGAAAAAAACAGTGGTGAGTCTAGGGACAATTGGCAGAGAAGGAGGTCCTTTCACAAGAATGCAAATTGATTTCATTGAAATGCCCCAGGTGAACAGACTAAGGTATGTCCTAGTGGTAGTCTGTTTGTTTTCAAGGTGGGTGGAGGCCTATCCGACAAGGAGGAATGATGGATTAACAGTGGCAAAATTACTGTTGAGGGAGTTGATTCCTAGGTTCGGGTTTCCAGTCACAGTTGAATCTGACAGAGGTAGTCACTTTCAAAATGAACTCATTGGTTTAATTTGTGAAGCATTAAAAATACAACAGAAGCTGCATTGTGCATACCGACCAGAGGCTTCTGGTGTGGTTGAGCAGATTAATGGCACAATCAAGAATAGAATTGGGAAGATGTGCTTAGCCACTGGCATGAAATGGCCAGATGTTCTGCCTCTAGTCTTGATGACTATGAGATCTACTCCAGACAGAACTACAGGTTTGAGTCCGCATGAAATCATTATGGGACGTGCAATGCGCCATGCATTTGTACCTGTGAATAAATTGATGGCAATAACTGATGACATGATTTTGGATTACTGTAAAGGCCTGGCTGACGCAGTTCATTCTGTGTTTCACCAGGTTGGAGAAGAAGCTACCACACTTGAGAAGAAGCAAGCCCATGATCTAAGTCCAGGAGACTGGGTAAGGATTAAGGTGCACAGAAGAAGAAATTGCTTGGTTCCAAGGTGGGGAAGGCCAAGACAAGTTATTTTGACTACAACGACTGCAGTAAAGTGTGCTGGAGTGAGACACTGGATACATGCAAGTCATACTCTGAGAATTCCTAGTCCGAGAGAGGGAACTGGTGAGGAGTATTATGAAGAGTCAGATTCCAGTGATGAAGAAGATCCTGAAGATACAGAATCAGTGAGAAAAGAAGCAGAGAGAGCTTCAAGAGATTCACTGCGAGTATCAGAAGGAAGACCAGACTCTGATTCTGTGAAAGAGCCTGAAGTTTCGAGTAGCAGTGGAGGAAAAAGAAAAGAGAAAGCACATAGAAACTACTCCTGAATCAGAAGAGGAGGAAGAGATTGAAGAACCACTTGAGATTATTCTTGAAGAAACAGGGTCAGAAGAAGATAGAGAGGGACAGATTGCGAAAGACCCCCGAGGAGGTGTAGGGAACATTGATGAGGAGCTAGGTAAAGGGAAAAATAGACAGCAAGAAGATTGCGTGCCGGAGACCCGAGGAGGGACAGAAGTAGGGAAGTCTCAAACAGTGGTGAAAGAATCTGTGCGAGAAAAGAAAACTGCTAAGAAACGAAAGCAAAAGACAATTGAAACAGAATCGGATGAGGAGAATGAACAAACAGAAGGTCGAGGTCTGAGAAAGAGAACTTCGATTGGAGAGAAAAGTGTCAAAGAAGTGAAGCCGAAAAAGGTTGTGAAAGGAGATCGTTGGCCTAACAACAGAGTGAAAAGACTGAGATACAGGATAATAAGAGCAAATACATCAGAAGCTGAACAAGTGAATGAAGTATCCAGTCAAACTTCAAAGGCTGAAGAAGGAGAATCAAAAAGAACAAAAGAACCAGTGGAAATAAAAAGAGTTAAAAGACCTAACCAAAAGTACAGATCACCGGAATGGTCTTATGTGACACTGTCTGAAGAAGGAAAAGAAGAAACAGTGACTCAGGATAATCCGGAAGTGGTCTTGAGAAAAGTGGTTGAGGAAGAAACTGGTGAAATTCTGAAAGTATTCTTGACTGACATCAGAGAAGAATCAGATACTGAAGAATCAAGTGTTGGAGATCTGATACAATTTGATGTTGAAGAAACTGGAGTGAAAGATGATGAGCATCCAAACTGAGTGAGAGAAGGATTCACTTGGACTGAGTGAACAGAAAGATCTTTGAAAAAGCTGAAGAGTTTGGAACAAACGTTGGAGATTTGAAAAGTTCTAATCACTGTAGTGGAGTAGAAATTAAAGCAGAATGGCTAACATAGAGAATAACCCAAATAGATGTGCCTTCCTTAAAAGGTGGTGCAAGATGTGCTGCTGTTGTACTGGAATATTAATGCTTCTATGGGGTGTTTTAGTTTTATTAGTTACTTTTAAGGTTGAATTTGGGATGGACGAAAACATGACTAATATAGAGAAAAATTCACAAAAGGTAGTTCCTATTGGAAGTGGTAGTTACATACACAAAGATAGGTCAATTAACAATTTTTCTAGTAATGTCTTTTCTAAACTGTTATATGAATATGTGAAAACAATGGAAGTGAGGGATTGCTATGTTTGCATGCAATTACCTGCATCTGTTTCAGAAGGTGTTACTTATCACCATTTGCCAGCTACATATGGTATTTCTTGTAGTATTTTAAGTAGTGTTTTTTATTTGTTAGGGAAAGTAGATTATAAGATGTCTAACAGAGATAGTATTTTTGGGCACTTGCCAATGAACAAAGAGCTGAATCCAGCTAAAGAAGCTAACACTTTTGGTGAGATTTTTATTGAAGAAAAAGGACTAACATTAGATTACATTTTTAAGAATAATTTAACTTGCAGTTTGAAAGAAGAGGAGAAAGCTTTCCTGGATATGGTAGAGGAAAGGAGAGTGAACATGCAGGAGAAAGCGGGAAAATATGAAGTGAGTGAGACAATTTGGGACATTGAGATGGGAAAAGAGTTGAAGAATGGGGTTAGTCCAACTTTAGCTTTGGATGCACCACAGAAAGGTAAACTATGCATTACCAGAAGGAAATCTCAATATGACACATATTTTGTGGGAACTAGTGAGTGCCATGATACATACTTCGTTGCGACTGGTTGGGGCTTTAGAGGTGGAGAAGATACTATTTTTCCAGGAGTGTACTATGTGTGTGGGAACAAAGCTTATTACAGATTGCCTGACCATTGGTATGGCACATGTTATGTGGGTTTAGTTTTTCCTAAGATTTTTCATACAGATAAAATAGGTGATGTACAAGATATTAATGTACTAAAACGTTTTAAAAGAGAAACTTGGTCTGAAATTGTGGGTGACATTTTTGGGGTTTTGATTCCAGCAGTGGGAATTTCTTTAAATGCTTATGGAATTCGGAAATTGTCCACAGTGGTTGATCGTTTATCGACAAATACCGCAGGAGGATTTCTTTTGGTAAATACGGAGTTAAGTGCCGTACGTGCCATGTCTATGCAAAATCGACTTGCCCTTGATATTCTTTTGGCCAAGGAGGGTGGAGTTTGTGGAATTTTGAAAGTTCAACATTGTTGCACTTACATTCCTGATGAAAGCAGAGACCTGAAAGTCTATATTAAAAATATTACTGATTTGCATGAAGATCTAGTACCACTTGAAACTGGGAGTATATGGACTAAACTAGCTAATAAGATGATAGCTGTTAAGGATTTTATTACTAAAATAGGTAGTACTATTGTAGGTAGGGTACTGTTTCCTTTGTCTTGTATAATTGTTGCTGTGTTGATACTGAGATTAGTGTGTGTGTGTTATAAAAACAGGAGAGGGAAAGAGAAAATTTTGGAAAATAAAAAGAAAAATAAGAATTTGAAAAATTCGAAAAGAGAACCAGAAGAAATTGAATTAGAAGAATTGAGGGAGAGTGTTTATTTAGAGACTAAGAGAGATGATGAAAGAGAGACTGGTGTTTAATGTTGTGTAAGGGGAAAAGACATTTCTGATTTCTCCTAAAATGGGACTAAATTTCACTATTTTTTTTTTTTTTTTTTGGGTTTATTTGGTGATAAAATCACCAAAGGGGGGATTGCTGGAGCAGAGTTTTCTGTTAGAAAATTCTGGGGCTTTTTGAAGCTCTGGCATGTCTATGCGTAATAATAATAATTAATAATTAATAACTAATTATTTGTCTTGTGTAAGTGAGTTAAATTAACCAATCTGTTTGTTCTAACACAAGAGAAGGTTACACAAGGGTTAGCATGTACGTGCTGTATTTGTATTCACAATAACGTGCAAGTTTTCCATGTTTAAATGTTGCTGTGTGCTATTTATTTTAAGCACATAATGCTGTCTGAATTAATGCTCTGTATGTCGCAAAGCTAGATAAATGCATACACATAAGGGTATTAGTGGGGTTAACACTGTTTAATCATTATGATGTAGTAATCTTTATTTTGTCTCTTTAATTAAAGATGGTCTATTGTGGCCTATGGAGGCCTTTATGAAAATAACCGAGAATAATTTGAAGCCTGGCTGAGCTGTGATTCAGGCGTAGAAAATTTTGGTGTATCAAGGGAGACCCCTGCTGGTGTTCAGCTAACAGAAAAACTGTCGGCAGTCCTTATAAGGAAATTTCCGGGAGGACATCAGCAAGTTTGGAGGATCTCCAAAAGAAATGTTCGTCCTTGGGAGACAATGAGCCTAAGAGAACTCTGTGCAAAGGCTGGTTTGTCGGAGGAAGCGAATATGAACTGTTGCAAAACTTGATTCTTTCTCCGAGGATTTTATAATTATGACTTTTTTTGAGCGGAGATTTCAGGATGTAGTCAAGATACATCCCATCCTTCTTGTTCTACTTGGTGATACAATTTATGTATGTGGGTTTTCATTGTATTTTATAGTATAAAATGTTAGCTTAGGGAGGGCTCTCCCCACTCTTTCTTTCGTCGCCTCGCTGCGTGAACTTGCGTTGCAGATGACCGATGCAGAGGACTTTATCCTGAAAAGACTTTTCAAGAGACTGGTCCTGACCCGTTCTGACACTAGTTAGAATAGGTAACTATGAGAAATGATTTATTCTGATTTCATTTTGACTAATTTTAGATAAAGCAATATAACTTTTAAACATGGTGTTGGTTGTTTCTTTCCTTGTTGTTTATTGAACTATTATTGATTATTGTTTATAGATTGTTTATGTTATGTTGGACAGCCACTAAAACTGGTCCTATCGCCTAGATACAGATGCAGGGTGTTTAGGAGTTTTCTTCCCACAGGTTTGCTGCTGATAGAGTATTGGAGCATATGTAAGTGAAATGGGCCCTAGTGTATGACGAATGTATGTGCGTGTAACTGTAGAAATTACTCTATCTGTGGTGGTGGACATATATTTAATGCCCTGATCTGTATCACACTGCACAGCCCTACTTCTCTCATGTAATATACTCCTTGCAGGTATATATACTCTCAGTACTGGCACTCACCATACATGCACTGCACAGCACTGCTCCATCCCTGTACTGTACCCTTCCCAGACATACATACACCCAGCGCAGAGTCACCACTCCACTGCACAACACTTCACATCCAACAGATGTGGGTCAAACGGCAAGTTAAGCACTCAGCAGAGGAACGTTAAAAAAGGTGAGTGAGCCTGTAGGCCTCACCCCGGTGACATAGGTTAAAAATGACCTGTTCACTCGTACTACTTAACTCCTGGTGACGGTGGTAGCCTTCCACCACTATGACGGTAGCGCTTTGGGTGCCCCTCCCGGTCAAACAGGACCCCAATCCGTGAGACAGTCCTATGCCATGGTGCATACGCATGATTGGTATTTCTCTATGACAGCAAAAATCAGCATTAGGGATCCAGACAACAGTACAATTGGGCACTCAGGGCAGGGGTACACGTCCATTACCAAGCAGAGGTCTTTTTCGTCACAACAGAATGTAATTTATGTTTAATGAATTCATTCATCTAGGGTCAGAAACTATACAATCATTTCCTTGGATCTAGATCCAGTTTCATGTTGTGAATTGCTGTGATGTTGTTACCCACTGAAGGCTCTTGAAATATAATTTACAGTGATATCATTAGGATGCTAATCAGCCGTTTTAACGCCTGAAAATCCTACTTGTTTTTGGCCACAGAATGTTGTCAAGTAAGCGAGGCTGACATGGGGCAAAGAGAGGAAGCCTCTGATGCATTGCCAGCCTTTCCTGGGTGGCACACACTACCACTCGCCTCAGGTGGCTGTTGCGCACTGTGAGGCAAGCAATGGCTTCTACTCAACACAGACTTCTCAGAAGGACTAATGCACATTCATGCTAAAGCAGTGCTTTAAATGGGCCTGTACTCACCGGTACTGAGTACCGGCACTTCTTAGTTTTATCTCTCTGAGTACCGGCACTTCTCTACTGCCGAGGAGAGTACCGGGACTCATGAAACGCTGGTGCTGGCGGTCTGTCTCTGACAGCCCAAGCACTTCTGTAGACCTGAGCCGAGCCCCCGCTGATCTATTCAGCTTGGGCTCATCTGCATACCGTCGGGGTGTTCACCATCACGCTGTGTTGCAAACACAGAAATTGAGGCAGCCGGTGACAGCGCTATTAAGAAAGCAGTGGAAGGTAACCAGGTTCAAATGGCTTTAATCCCACCTGATTCTTTTGTTAAGTGTCTGCTTATGCCTGTCTGCTTGCCTGATTGTTTTTGTGTGAGAGAAATACGAGAGAAAGGGGGCGAGAATAGAGACACTTATGGAAGGTATATCAGAGAAAATGTGTGGAATGCTTGTGTGTGCATGTCTGCTTGTTTCTTTCTGTGTCGCTGGAGAATATATAGTATTGTGCCAAGCAACAGCAATCCACCGTATTGATGTTGCACATATTAAAAAACAAGGAAATGTTAAAATATCACTGCGTTTGGCTTTCCTTGTGTAATGAGTAAACAAACCTTTGTGTAGTGAAATACATTTCTCATGTGTTTTGGTATGTGCTGCAAATAATATAGAAGTCGAGAAGTATCGGCATGACTTCTCCTAAGCCCCGCCCCCAAGCCCCGCCCACTCGCCACATTTAAATGAGTACCTGCATTATTTTTCCCCCCATTTAATTAAAGCACTGGGCTAAAGCACAGCCATGTGTCGCCCACCTCAACAAAGACTTGAATGGGAACACACCCAGAAACACAGCTTTCAAAAATATTCTGTATGGGGGAGCTGTAGATGTGTTGGGGTAGCGAGTAGCTAGCTGAACGCCATGGTAGCTCCTTTATAGCCCAGTCTTTACAAGCCCTGACCAAAAAAATGCATTGAAGCTACCACCCACAAGATAATCATCACGATTCTGATGAAATGTGGTCAAAAAACATAAACTTCCTTACAGCCACCCACTCATACACAAGCTCAACAAACTCACCCATCAATTAACAAGGCTATTCACTAAACTAACGCCGGGCCTATTACTGACTTTGCCAATGCTTGTCTCAAATGGGGGTGAGGTCCGATTTACTAGGACGGATTAGTAACGACGTACTGTGGAAGTTTCTAGGTAGCGTCGGGCTGTGGACGTCGTAAGTTTCGTTTCTTAGTACATGAAACAGAAAGCACGCAGAATACAGTTTCTACCGCCTTGTGTCGTTGATCTCATCAAAAGGCCACCTGTGGGAGCAGCAACAGGCCAGGTCCGCTCGCTGACGCTGAGACAGCGGGTCGACCCCCAGGTGCACGTGCGTGTTGCCCGTGCCCGCTCGTGCTGGTGCTGATTGGGCAAACGGACTCTGCTGGTCGGACGGAGGGAGGTTCTGCTTTATATTCCCCCTACGCACTGAATGCTTGAAGCGGACAAACAGAGCAAGCGCATCTCGGGTGGTGAGTGAGCATTATGAGTTGGGCTCCCGGTTTTGTGGTATCTTTATTTGTTTACATTTCCGTCTGTGTGTATTTATATTTCTTTTTGGCCAGCTTATTTTCGTTAATCCATATTTTTATTGTGTGTTTTGAAAAATAAGTATATATGCTTTTACTTAAAACTTGCACTTACACTCAGCTCCCTCTATCATCTCGAGTCTCGGCAACGTCTCAGCATTGTGTGATTCTGGGCAAATCACTTAATCTCCCCATGCCTATAAGCAATGAATGTAACCTTGGGTAATGTAACTGGTGCTCATGTAAAGCGCTCGACTCGAGTTCACGCTATATAAAAAAATCCCAAAGAGGTCAAAACAAAAGCATTGACATAAGGAAAGATAAATGGGCAGCCATTTATGCAAAGTGAAATCAGAAAACCTGGATAAATTAGGGATTCCCCAGTTAAATTGTGTGATTTTGTGCAAATATTCACCAAAACACTTTTTTTTCATTATCGCATATGGAAGCACTTTCAGACGTGAGTTCAGAATACCAGCTGTATAAAAAAAAAACTATTGTGCTTCATTTAATAGGCTATAATGTTGCGCCATAACAATCTGGCCACTTCCAGGGTTTACATGACAATTAACTTGCCTCTGCAGCAGCAGAATGGTGAGCAATCATGAAAGAGATCTTCCAGAGGGAAAGTGCATTGGCTAGAAGTAGAGGAGTACACTCACTACAGAAATTTGATCACATATGACACAGATTCTCTTGAATTACATGACTGGTTATGAGCTAGAGAGCACTTTGTTCTCTCTCTCTTCTTCTTTTTACCCCTCCCCCTTCCCACTTTCTTAGAGCATATGCATCAACTCTTACTATGTGCTACCTTGTAGCTGATGGAAATACTTATTTGTGTCTTACTCTGAGTACTCTGAAAAACTGTAAAAATCGTGAACATTTTAAAAAGCTTACAAGGATTGCTTCCCTTTGACAAATACAAAAATATTAATTCAAAAAAGACAATTGTCTTGCCTCTTAGTTTTTAAACATGAACCAATAGTGCACTATATTTTTATTAAGTACTTCTCAGTGCAGTTCTATAACATGACAAATTAATGTCAAAACTTCAAATGTTAAACAAATTCATTTTTTAAACTTGGAAGGAACTTTATAATATTTTACTTTATGTTTGTTGTGTGATGTACATAGAAAATATTTTCAGAGTTCGACTTGTGCACGGGCTCTAAGATCCGACACAAACCCTTGACTCGGCTCTGGCTCAGCTCTCCCTGTAAATTTATTGGGTCGCCCAACTCTATGGGCACCTGTCTCTCACATGTCTTCACCCATCACACTGCTAAATGCTGAGTCCCATAACATGATAACTGCACCTCTATGGTCATCACACATGGAAACACTTCCCACATAGAATTAAAACAAAGGCACCACGCTTCCAACCACATTCTACACAGCATAGCATGTTACCCATGTAGGCAAGTGCTTCAGCTCTCCACACAGGAGCAGTAAGCACTATATCATTGTTGCAGTACAATACAATTGAGTGCCTGTGGGTTTTTAGGACTACGCGCAGCCTTACATGATACAACAAATGCACTCATCTGAAAACCTTAAAATTGTACTGCAAGCTCAAATACAGGGAACAGGTCGAGGGTACACGCAGGTGGACGCCGTCCACCCACTAGTTTCACAGGGTGGGTGCTGTCCGACCCTGCCAAGAAGTTAGGCTGCAGTGAAATATGTTCAACTTGTCCCGGTGTAATTATCCGACACGGAAATACACTCAGCTCCTGTCTGCACTTTGTGTGCTTTCCATTCCGAGGAGCAGTGTTCATGCGGTGAGAGGGCTTACTTATTTTGGATCACTGGCAAAATATCGGAACCAAAAATATCAAGAGGACAGAGTATTGTGTCAAAAATATCGTGGACCAAAATATCGAGAAGGTAAGAGCAAATAGGTACGTATAGATTTAATATTCTTGAATTCACATCTACGTACCTTGAAGATATATACATATCATCAAGGTATAAATGTGTCGATTATATATAGTAAAACTTTACTTACCTTCACAATATTTTGTCCCTTGATATTGTTGGTTCTGATATTCTGTGTAAACACTCTTATTTTCACCAACTTCTGGGCCAAAGACAAAGGCCTGATTTAAATGGCCATTAGCCCTTCTTTTGTTCGAGTAGCATCCTGTGTGGGAGCTATCTCAAGCCGATCATGCCAAGCCAATGGAGGGGAAACAAAGGCACAGGGCTTGTTGTTGCTTAACAAATACTTAAGAGTAACTGCGATTTGAAAGCAAGATTTTGACTTTGTTCAATCCAATATAAATGAGATATGAATGCACGAGGATGTCAGATGTATAGGACTGCACAAGTATTTACATAAGTAACAATTTAAATACAACATTTTTTAAATTCAATTCTTTTATAGCGCTACTCCTCCCAGTGAAGGGTGTCAGACGTTTTACTTCACATGAACAAATTACACATTAACAGCATATCATACAAGTGTGTAAATCAAATGACAGGACTTGTTACATAAGACACTTAGGGCAGGGCCACTGGAATTATGCGGCAGGGTTGACTAAATTAGGAGTTCGTGTTGACTAAATTATTAGCAAGAAAAGGCAAATTACACAGTATAATGCAACTCATGTAGTGCTAGTAATTTGCAATGTTTATTCATGTTAAGACCATCTGGGCAAAGGCTTCACCTCATTAGTACCGCTTTGACACCCAAAGGAATAGAAAGCAACAGAAAGGTGATCAGTCAACTTTTGTAAAGGGCTTTTTACTGTGGGACAACAAGTGCCACTGCACTTTTAGTATCTTATTGTGTTTGAGCTAGAAACAGATTTTTTTTAATCTGCAGATTATGCAGCGGATGATAGATTATGTGGGAAATGCGGCTAATCCATAATTACGGGGAAAACGCAGCGGGTGCAAAATTCCAGTGGCCCTGAGTTACAAGGTGTCACACATCATGCTTCATAGCACACTGTACTGGATTATAAAGATTGCAATTTATGAACTACAAGCAACAAAAGGATCTCTGTGTTAAGAGTAGTAACCCAACTACATAGCTTCATAAAGTAAAAATCTGTCGTCTGCATGTTACACAATGTGCTTTGCAAGAGACACATTAACCCTCTATGTTACTGTGAGTGAAAACTGTAACTAGACAAAACACAGATATCTCCAGCACATGCATTAATCACCATAGTTATCTTCCGGTATTAAAATTCCCTGTGATTTATTGGGCACGCAAAGATCTCTGCAGCAGGTGCCTTAACACCATAAGATACTTTAAAATGCAGCCTTTACAGCAAGGTAAGCCGGAACAGATTTACTGTGCTGTTTCTCCTTGTTGCCAATTTATTTGTGCCAGAGTTAA
The DNA here is from genome assembly GCF_964204655.1 of Triturus cristatus. Taxonomy (NCBI): domain Eukaryota; kingdom Metazoa; phylum Chordata; class Amphibia; order Caudata; family Salamandridae; genus Triturus; species Triturus cristatus. Next base: position 1,247,165,470 of record NC_140590.1, on the reverse strand, counting down.
AAAAAAAGTAAATGTATAAATTGACTGTCAGACTGCTTTCCATAACCCCACTTCTCCTGATGCCACCCCCATTTAGTTGCCACATCTTTACCCACAATTTATGGGTTTCTGGAGTAAAGATTTTCCAATGTCAGCACTTCTGTAAGGATAACCGACAGGGCAGTAGCAAGGCTGGAAAACTGTTTCATGCCTGCCTTGTGTCTGTCTTGTGATTATCACAGCATGCCCTGCACCAGAATCCCAGAAAAAATCAGCAGGAAGAACATAGAATGCATCACTCCAAGAAGCTGGAAGATCAACATTAATTACACATAGTGATGGGCAAGCCAACAAATTAACAGGGAGATCTGAGCCAGAGATGAGTAGGGTGTCTGGTTTGACTCTTCGAGCCCATGCACAAGCAGAGCCCTGGAAATGTTTGACAAGTAAATCATGCAACAAACATCATGTTAGAATATGGTATGGTGTCTTAAAAATTCAAAGAAGTGTGTATATTTATTTACCATGCAGAAGCGTTTCACCTTAGTACATCTGCCCATCCCTGCCCTGGGCACGCTGGCATTAGTAAACTATGAAGCAAGTCAGTAGTCATGTATACTCTATAAATGGTCCAGATTCTTATAAACGGAGCAACATTGTCGTCTATTAAATCAAACTCAAGTGGTTTGTGAACAGTGCTTATCCTGAACTCACGTGTCTGAAGGTGCTCTCATATGTGGTGATAAAAAAGGAGGCTCAGTAAAATTAAATACTTGCCTAGGATCACATAATAGGCGAGCATGGCAGTCGCAAATGAGCATTGGTCACCAGACGCAAGCTAGCCTGGCTGATGAGGGGTAATGCTGCAAAACCGGTCCCAGGATGCTTGTTTCCGGTCAGGGAGAACCTGGTTAGGCAGTTCAGGCTGGACTGTTCCCATGAGGAGCAGTGTCAAGACTGATTTGCATAAAGCTGGGTCTAAACTGGGGTGGCACGGTGAGCAAAAGAACAATGGATTCATTTTAACCCAGATCTCTTGACTGGGAGTGAATGTCTGATATATTCAGCATTCTGTCCATCATTTTTTTCCGTAGCACTTTTCACCCTAAGAGGGATGGGTATGCCCAGACGTGGGTTCCTTGCTCCGTGTGCCACTGCATTCAAGCTAGCCTAGCTGATGAGGGGTAATACCCAGAAACCAGTCCCAGGATGCTTGTTTCTGGTCTAGGGAGGACCTGGCTTGGCAATTGGGGATGGCCTGTTCCCATGAGGAACATGGTCAATGCTGATTTGCATATGGCTGGGTCTAAACTGGGGTGCTGTGGTGAGCAAAAGAACAGTGGATTTAACCCAGATCTCTTGACTGGGGGTGAATGTTTGATATATTCAGCATTCTGTCTATCATTTGTTTGCGTAGCACTTTTCCCTCTAAGTGGGATGGGTATGCCCAGACGTGGGTCCCTTGCTCACTGTGCCACTGGATTTAAGCTAGCCTGGCCTGATGACAGCTAATACCCTGGAACCGGTCCCAGGATGCTTGTTTCTGGTCCAGGGAGGTCCTGGCTTGGCAATTTGGGATGGACTGTTCCCATGAGGAGCAGGGTCAAGACAGATTTCCATATGGCTGGGCATAAACTGGGGTGACATGGTGAGCAAAAGAACGAGGGATTTATCCCAGTTCTCTTGACTGGGGGTGAATGTATGATTTATTCAGCATTATGTCCATCATTTGTTTGCGTAGTAATTCAGAGTTAGGCTACGTATGAGATAAAAGATCATGTGGACTTACATAGGGCTGAGTCCTTCAGGATGAGGTTGCAGTGAATAAGCGAACCCACAGGTCATTGTTACTGTAAACTGGTAGGCCTTCTCCACTGCATCTTGTTGGCAGTGTAATATGTCAAGGATGGGCAAAGTTCTTATTACCAAGCAGGGGCGGTTCCTCTTACGGATCTTTAGGGGCGGCGCCCCTCCCCCAATGTGAATCATCACACACTGTAGGTGAAATATGGGATCCATGACAACGAAATAGCCCATTTAGCAGATTTTAATGCGGAACGAGACAGGCTGCTGCACTGTGCGTGCAATATTGTAGGGGGAGGATGGGTGGTCCTGTCACAGTGCACCATGTGACATCATCCATCCAGATGTTTGCCTGCTGTCGTGAAGTGCACATGTCCGATTGACCGCTGGCTTCAATGTGGCAAACCTGACATGCGTACATTCGCCCTTTGAATCTGTGCTGTATGAGAGCGCTATGGGGACAGAGACCCAGTCCCAGTTCACTCTAAGGGAGCAATGGGTTGACCTGCACAGCCATTCGCGATGCTGCATTGAAGCATTGTGTGGAAATTCAGAGCACAAAAGCAGCATTGTGATTGTCTATGCTTTAAGTAACCTCTCACAGCTCTTTGCCGCGTCCACACAGGAGTAAGAGAGACACTAACCCTCGAGGACAGAGGATGCAGAGAAAAGGAAGATCGACGTGTCCAAATTGCCAGTGGTCTGTCAAGCTGCAGGAAAAGTAAGCTAATTTTGTGACCTTATTGTTGACTGGATTTTTACGCCTCACTACTTTCATATTTTACCAGTCGCCATTGTTAGCAAGCATAGTCTAATGTAGATTCTGATTACTGGCCGTAGTTTGTGGTGTCTCTCATTTTTCCTACATCTCAGTTTTCCCATGGAAACAAGCCATGTTTCCTTGCAAAGGCCTATATTTTCTTGAAAGTGCTAATTGGGATAGAAATTACAAGTACTCTTTTGCCGTGAGTTAAAATTATCACTATTTCCTTCTCATCCTTGGCCATTGGTCCGCTTACACTTATTTTGATGTGGAAGTGATACCTCTTACTGTGACATTTATGTTCCATTCTATGTGTAGGCATTCTGGTGGCATGAGGGTGAGCAGTCCTTTGGTTGTACTAGTAAATGTGAGGGTAAAACCAAGAATAAAAGTGAGCTGTCTGCTGCTAAATGTGGAGGCGGCAACCACTTGTTGGGGGCACTCTGTAAATTGTAAAAACAGAAATGCAGAGCCCCAAATGTTTTTTAGGGTCTCATTGCTTAATGCCAGGGTTGCCGTTACCTTTTTATTTCACTACCCTACACTTGCTTCGACTTTATCTTATTCTTACGAATATTTTTCCATCTGCTTTTCTGTCCTCGTCATTGTTTTCATATCTCTCTTTCTCCTTCGTTCTTCCCTTTATGTCTTTGGATGTTACTTATTCAACTCTGCTATTCTAATTACATCAGTTTTCCACAATGGTGAAAGTTTGAGGTGGCGTTGCTATTATTCAAACGTATCTGCGTGTTATACATTGGTCTCTGCAGTAACAGACTTTTAACTTAAACAGCTAAATGATCAGTTCACCACTCTGTTCAATATTTTACTTTGTATATTTAATCCTTTTTCCGGATTTAAAAATCCCCCCAATTGTTTTACATTTTCTTTACTGATGTTGATCAGTTGATTCTAGGATTCTTGATGTGTTGTTTTACTACTTTTTTAGGACATTGTAAAGTGTGGGGTTAAAGCTAAAGGAGTTCTGCCCACAGAACAGGCACGGGCAACTTATGTATGCTTGGCAAATGCTGGCTATCCATGTGCCTAGGGACCCTAGCTACACTAATGGCAGTAGAAACAGCCCCTTAGCAGGCCCTTTCGAAAAAATGCACAAGAGAGTAATTTTGAGTGCATGTAGTTTGAGTTAGTGTATAGACCTGCGCAGGAGATTCTCTCCTAATTATAAATTCATATCAGATGGTTTCAGAGAGTATATTGACAGGGGTGATAATGAGAGTAAAGAACAACTACAGCCTGTTTTGAGGACAATAAACACTCTACCAGTGACTTCAAGCGACTGTGAAGCATCATGAAGTTAATAATGTAACCCATACAAAACTATCTTGGCATTGCACGTCTTTCTTCACAAATGTTCATAAGTCTCAGGGGTCCTCCTCTACCTCTTTGGAATCCATTGCCATATGTTATCAGATGCCATACTGATCATCACCAGACTGATGGTGCTCAGTCTAGGAAAGTAGGTCCTACTGCCCATCACAACAAAAAAAACATATGCATGGGAATTTTTTAAAGTGATTTTGTAACCCACGTGTTAGGGATTGAATTATGTAAAGAGGTCGCACTAATTAGTCATTTCTTATGATTAAGCATCCTGTGGCAATACAGCTTGGTCTATAATGTCTGAAATAAAGTATGTGCAGAATATCCAGTTATAACTGTATCTTTCTTAGGGAATATTCTTAACCATGCTCAGAATACCAAATGCAGAGTGCAACTTGCATTTGTTTTAATAATGGTCAAAGTGCTAAAATTGACCGTGGATGTAATGGTGTCATGTTTGGTATGTTAATACATTTTATAGTTTAGATATTCGCAATTGTAATTTTTAGCATTTTTAATGCAATGCATGAACTGCGCTTTGTAGCACTTAGTGCCCTGTCTACTACAGTTAATCAAACACTAAACTTTATCCACATTTGGGTTTTTAATTTTCTTCAGACAGGGAACGGAAGTCACTAAGTACTTATCAGCTTTTATTTGTTAAATCTTGTAATACTCTCAAATGTACCAGTGATAGACCTGCTATACATATGTGTGAGGTCTGAAGCTTCACTTCTTGTGATGTCACATCCTGTGATGTTGTGATGCCACTTCCTCTGATGCCACACATCATGTCATGCACCATGATGCCACTGGCATACTGCCTAACTTGATTAGTACCTCCCCTTCTTTTTTTTAGGATTTGGTCCTAATCATATGTACATCTGCACTTATTTATGAAAATCTCATTTTTAGGGCAAGTCTACCAGACAGCTCAGCTGCCTGGTTTTTAAATACATATTGTGGGTTTACAAAAACATACAGGGGCTTGCAGCCCGCACATTCCTTACCATTGGTTGGCTTTAATGTCACTCTCATTTGCCTTATTCGATTACTTTTTGTATCCCAGCTTTTCAATCTCGTGCTTGTCACTCTCATGGAGTGTAGTCTATTTACCATCTCTTTGTCTATCTGGCTTCAATGCTTTCACTTCCACTTTTGGGAACTATTTTTTGTTTAAGCACTCCATGGGAGTGCATGTGTTTTCTATCTGTCTCTTTTGTGTCATTTTTTCCCCCTCCACATTGCCCGTGCTTGCCCAAATGCTTCTCTTCGACCACCTGTATTCATGTTGCTATCTCTCATCTGTGAGCTTCACCCCTACCTGCACTCCAACTTGCTCTCTTTAGCCCATGTGCATCTCCCGTTGCCTGGCGTTTTTTTCGCTTGTGTGGCTTTCCCATCGCTCACTGTGTTGCTTCTCCCCAGCCTGCTGTGATGCTTTTCCGCTGCCCACTATATTGCTTCACCACGAACCGGCTCTGGCAACCTTCTCATCCTTTATCATTGTTATAAAATGTTTCAAAGGCTTTTGCACTATGTTTTAAAAAAGCCCTTTTGTGCTCACATTTTTTAGGTCTCGCCCATGCAGCGCGCAAGCGCTAGGAGATGACCTCTTGGAATCGCTCAGGGCTTTTTGTGAAACTCGTGCATGTACTGCACTGTTCCCAATGAGCCCTAGTGCATGTGCGGCGTTTACCTTGCGGGAGCGAGCAGCGGGGCCATCTGTTAGCAACTATCGCGCCTTGCTGCTCGTTCCCGCAAGGTAAAGGCTGTCCATGGACTTCCGGCCGCGCTCCACTTAAATTCCTTTCAGGGGTGCCCTCAGCGTTACTAATGATTTCACTGCTGGTTCTTCTTTTTTGGCATCTTTGCCATTTTCTCTGCACTCCAAGGAACATTTCAGACACTTACAGGGGGTTTCTAATGGATGAATGTGGCTGTCCTCTGCCCTGCAGCTGCACGTGTAATTGTATATCAAAGGCCAGCCACGTGCTCATCACCGGTGAAAGCCTAAATTTTAACAGCGACATGATCACAGAGCAGCTTGTTAACCTAAAGGACTGCACATTAGCGATACTGAAACCCAGCGTTACCCAGCGTCACGCGGTGTTTCATCTGTGCGGCACCCAACACTTTTTAAACCACCGGAAAGTTATCATCCCAGTTAAAGCAAAATGAAAGAGAATCGCCATCATATATGCCAATTGAGGGCAGCCTCCACCCTCTCAAAAAATTCATGGCCAAAAGGCCAGGATGCTCAGGCCTTCAGAACGGAGAGCGCCAAGTGCTGCTTTCCTGCAGGTGGCGCAGTCATTGTGCTTGGGCGTGTGGAAATCAGTTTTGCAACCCACTTTTTGATTTTTTAAATAACAACAGTTGAAAGCCCCGGGTAGTGCTCTTGCTGTAGAAAGCTGCAGGACTTTAGCATGTAAGACTTTGGTGATGATTCTTAAAAACCTTTTTATAAAGAAGGAGCCTAACAACAAGCTTGTACTTTTAACAGATTTTAAGTAATGTGATGCTGCGTGACTTCTATTGCATGTAGGAATATAGTAGCTTACAACTTAGCATGCAATTGTAATATTCAAAGCACCATCATGGCAACACTCCCCACCCCCAAGCACATAGCATGCATGCAAATAAGTACACACCACACAGATTTTGTTTTGGGAAAACTGCTGCAGGTTTATTACATACAACGTTATGTAATATGGTGGGTTATCTTACGGGCGATCCAAGGGCAGGCAACCATCTGGGCCAAGCAGCACTGGGGTGAACCCCATCTGTGCTGCTCCTTCTGGTGATCCTCCTCCCGGATCACGTGACACCTGGTCCCTTATTACTCACGCCCCTTTCAGGGCAGAGCGTAGCAAGGCAAGCCTCAGGTTGTTCAGGCCCACAACCGCCCGAAGGACTAACGGGGCGCTGACACGGTTTCCAGGAACCTCCAATGAGGCTCCTGGGCTTTGGCTCTGGCACCCCAATGTGCCGTGCATAGGTACCCTTCTGTACCCATTTGCTTCCAGATCGCCCTGTAACTCCGCCTGCAACGAAAAAAGTACAACATTACAACATTCTCACCATACTTCCTGCCACAAGCCACGCCGGGAAAGCGGTAGGGTGGGAGACGGCGTGTGCAGCGAGGCAGTGACCGTTGCGTGTCCGGTGCGACAAAGAGGCCGTCGGCGTGGTGGGGGGACCTATATACCCCTCACCCCGCCTCACACCGGACATGACGCGGCACTGTTCACGCCCAGGAAGGGGACTCCGTCAGTGTCCCTGCCCCCTCGGGGGGGGGGTTGTGGGGTGCCCGATGCCACTAGAGGGCTGCCCTCTTGAGTGGCCTCCTGCGGTGGTCTCGGGCAGCCGCATAGCACCATCTTGGCACCACTCCCCAAGCACATAGCATGCATGCAAATAAGTACACACCACACAGATTTTGTTTTGGGAAAACTGCTGCAGGTTTATTACATACAACGTTATGTAATATGGTGGGTTATCTTACGGGCGATCTAAGGGCAGGCAACCATCTAGGCCGCCTGCCCGCATGATGAGCCAAGCAGCACTGGGGCGAACCCCATCTGTGCTGCCCCTTCTGGTGATCCTCCTCCCAGATCACGTGACACCTGGTCCCTTATTACTCACGCCCCTTTCAGGGCGAAGCGTAGCAAGGCAAGCCTCCGGTTGTTCAGGCCCACAACCACCCGAAGGACAAACGGGGCGCCGACACGGTTTCCAGGAACCTCCCAAGAGGCTCCTGGGCTTTGGCTCTGGCACTCCTATGTGCCGTGCAGAGGTACCCTTCTGTACCCATTTGCTTCCAGATCGCCCTGTAACTCCGCCACAGCTCTGGAGGTGGCCACCGTCACCGACAGAGCCCCCTACCAAAACAGCTCCTTTCTCACCTGCAACTTCTCATTTACAGGCCTCCTGCAAATCTAAGGGAAGGGATCCCTCCCTACTGGTGATAGATGAACCCCATCTATATCCCAATAGCCCTTGACGTTAGCCAGGATCAGCTAGTGTCTCATGAAACCAGAAGCCCTTCTGGCCTGTGAACTTGTGCCAAGAACTAATCCTCTTGTGGGAAAGTTCCACTGCTTCACATGACTCTGCCCCGTGCCAGCTCTGGGCGGGGCGGATTCAGACACATGGCTCACATAGTCCCATAAATTTGCTGATCTCACCTAGCTGCCGTCCCACTAGCACCGTGTGTCCTGCACACCTGTGCCCCACCTCTCGGGACAGCAGCCCACTTGTTAGCTGACCGCTCCCACACCCACCTGCCTACTTTAGGCTATTAGGGTGAGAAGGATTATACTTTAGCATTTGCACAGTCTTATGCTTTCTAATTCATGACGCACCTGAGTGTCCATAACTAGAAGTATGTGGCAATGAGCAAGGGGGCCCTCCTGCCCTTGCCCGGCATCCCTTATTCCTTATGGGAATTTCCAACTCGGCTCCCTCTGTGGTGAAACCCCCAAGGCATACCGGCTCAGAGAATGTCTGATTTTATACCGTGACCACTGCCGGTCATATGGTGCCTAACATTAAGGATTGACTAAGTCCTAATTACTTCCACCCTAGCATATTCACGAATCGGGGCGCCGGGGGGCTACCCACTGCCCACACTGAGCAGCCCCAGGGGTGGAAAATAACCTGCCCCGTTGAATGAAATGTTTTTGTTAAACACTGTACGTGCCAAATGCTCTATTACATTGTAGCCTTTAGTGCTTGACACCTTGTTTCCCCGTTTCCTGGGACGGCAGCACACTATGCTGGCTGACAGCGTCCCCACCCCGCGGGGCTAATATAGCTAACCGGTTGGGGCATATAAGCTTAACTGCAGGAACATGCCACCTACCCTTGGTTCGGGGGTGCACCTACTATGCTTCATTGCCAGACGCTTGTACAAACCCCTTTGCTTGGTAAACCCTGATGAACACCTTAATGGTGTAAATCAGGTTTGCAACAATATTTGTCTTGTGCCCAGTATTGTAGGCCCCTCACCTTTTTGTGCAGTGACAACTTACGCAGCGCACCCCGCTTGCTTAACTGCCGTCGGATCACAGATGCACAGTACCTACTGTCTATCTCTATCCCTGGAAGCTTCCAACCCCCGAAAGTGTCAGAATCTCAGATCCCCCGTTTACTGTTTAGCTGCAGTACACCTTTAGTTGCCCCCTAGGAGCTACCACCAACCGCATAGGTCCTGAGAACCTTGAAAAGCACCCAATTTCCACCTGGACGTACCTCAAATTGAGACTGGCTTCATACCGCTGTAAGGCCATAATGACACATCTTAAACATATTTACTGGTTGTTGCCACTTGGCACTTATCTGGTTGCAGCTCTGTGTTTTTGTGAAGCGTGCGTGCCCCCGGGGCACGATGTCACTGAATAGCCGGTATATGTTACCCACTCGCTGATACTTATCTATCGCTAACTGCCCTTACTTGGTTTGAAGGAATGCTGGATGCTTCCTAAGGACTGTAGACGTAATGATCCAACCTAGTTTGACCCCAAGACTTAGGGACAACACAAGTAGTGATCATGCCATTCATGGTACATCTACCCCAGCGGTGATAATCAACGTATTTGGGACACCGGTCACAGAAGATGCCCCTTCCAGTCTCAGGTTCTATGCCATCCCATAGAAGGATAACCCAGGGGGAAGACAGGTCTGTGTGAGCCAGAGGGGAACATTCTGAGCAAATACCTGCCCTTTCCTGAATGTTGGAAATGCCAAATGGTCTAGAACCCTGTTGCCGTTTTGCTCTAACACAGTGTTTTACCAGACTTTTTTGCAGCACACTAGTTAGATGGCAACTACCACCCCCCGCCTGCTGCCCTGGCTAAAGCGCCAGTGAGTATGTCATAACTGAAGCGACCTGAAACCTGCCATGGTTGCAGAGGGTGAAGAACCGGGTATTTAGAACCCAGCGGCGCCAGGGGCACGCCCAAAGTCTTCGGGTTCACCTGTCTTAGAATACAGAGACACAGGATACTTCTTGGTGGCGTCAGAGATCGAATTGATTGGCTGCAGCCAGTAACAGAAGTCCTAGAAGTCATCAAAGTATGAGTTCTCAGGAGACTGCTCAACTTTACAAAGCAAGTCATACCTTTTTATGCCAGAAACATCACATTCCAGACAAACCCCCATTATTTTACAAATTGTCCAATCGCATGTAACCACACCAAAAGTATCGCATGACGGTAAAACCCACTTTTCAGTTGTCCGGCCCACGATCAATCATCGAACAATCCCAACATTCTTCTTTAGACAAGCCGGACAGACCCATAATAAAGAGACCACAACCCATATCGTAAATGGACCATAAAAGAAGAAACAGAAACAGATAGAAGTAGGATGGGGCATGTTTGTGTGCAATAAAACCCTACGAGATCCCGTGCTCTGACCCTTAATCAAGATCAGCTAGCGGGCGGGAACGGGTTTGGCAGGGTTGGCCTCAGGCAACGAGGTCAGTTCACTCAAGTCACGTAGGAGTCAGCACAAACTCGAGCTAAGGTGAGCCTGACCAGAGAGCTCGTTTAACCACAGTCATCGGCCTATGTGAGGGCAACCACAAAATGGCTACCATGCGCAAAATGGAACCCAGGGTTCGGAACGAAAACCCTAAATACGCAGTGAATCCATTGGTGTAATGTGACGAAAACCCACGTACTAGCCAAACTCACTAGTTACGGTTCGCTGTTACCAAAATCGTAACGGAACCATGATATTTATAACGCAGATTCAGATTTCACGGAACCTCAGACCCTCCTTTTGCCCTTACATAGGCAATCTCAGTCTGCATCTGAATTGATGTCGATATTCATCAAATCATCAAGGTACTGTTGAAGCATCATCTTATCTCTCTGTACCTTTCTCAAGACAGGCGGTCTCCTAACACAGGTAGTAGCACAAAGGCCACATATGGTAGGACCACACTGTACACAGAGACAACACAAGAAAAGAATCGCTAAAGCCACATCAATGATCGATAGAATCCTCCATCCCCAAGCGGATAACAGTTCCCCAAACCATCCAGTTAACGACCAATCTCCTCCGTCCGTATGTATTGACTCGGAGATCTTATGTAGCCTGGAGATGGCCTCGTATACTGTCGGAGCATTATCTGGAATGAAAACGCAGCAACTCGATTGGATCACTTTACATACTCCACCTCGATCTGCAAGTATGACATCTAAAACCATACGATTCTGCAATGTCATAAGGCGATCCGCTTGAAGCTCAGCTGTCAAATTACTAAGGGCACCGGCAGTTTCGTTTATGGTGGATTCAACCACTCTCGTCAATTGCCGCAAGCTCCTACTGTTAACCATAGGTCTCCAAAATGGTAGGAAACCCTTAAAGAAGTCTCCCACTTCTTGTCCAGCGGTATCTTCCTGATCGAAGACACCCATGACAACTCTCGTCTTGTGGTAATCTGCGGCAGCAGTATACGTAGGAGGCAACAAATATCCAACATAACACGTTCCCGAAAAATCAGGGGGCAACCATGTATATGCTCTGTTGTAGCAAACAAAATACGTACCCTTGGCTGCCAAAAACGGCGGGGAAGACTGAGAAGTAAAAACGTACGTCTGAGTACAAACACTCTTCCCTAACTGAGCTTTCGGATTCCTGCCAATACCTTGCAGACAAAAATGACCTCGGTGGGGTACGATCCAAATCGGGGGTGACCTCTTTCGTCTCTGCTTTTCACTCAGGCTAACACTGTATCCAGTCGCATTCCAGCCAACATAAGCTAGTAACTCATCTTTGGGAATAGTCCTATACGTATCGATATCCCTACTCATATTCGCAATTCCCTTCACCAAGGCTTTATTACTCGAGTTATCTCTTATGGAACGCTGGGGATAGACTTCGATAGCATAAATGAACATCGTCTGAAAAGCCCATAAAGACCCATTCTGACTAAACGGCAGTACCAGATAGGGAATACCTCTATCCGTAGTATGTGGCATAAGACCACACACCCAACAATTAGTGATGTTCACTACCAACTGATGTTGATGCAGAAGCTGTACAAATGAGTTATTTACAAATTCTGACCTTCTAATCTGCTCGTGTTTGGGTAAGATATGAAAGGAATGCAAAGAAGTAGTAATAGGAAAAGACGTAGGTTGGGAAGTGGGTGCAGAAGTCAATTGGGTAGAAAAAACAATCCAACCCACCAAAGCTAACGTCATGCTAAGAAACATCATAATACATGTAATCGGAAAACATTTGAGATGCATTATCCTGCATAGTTTCATCTTAAAGTTCGTTTTCTCAACAGCTCTCTCGACCTCAAAAAATTCCATCCTCTCACCGTGCTGTTCGCGGCGGTTGGTTTTTTTCTGCTAAGGAGTGCATCTGTCAGTCCAGGGAACGCCCTAGGACCAACCAGAACCTTTGACCTTGTGTCTACACGGCTGCAATCCCAAGTCTTTACACCGCGACCTTACAGCTGAACCCGGATGGTGGTTCGAAAAAAAGGATCAAAACAGTTTTTCGGCTGAGAGAGTGCTGTTCTCAAAAATTAAAGGAATTATTTGTTCTTTATTAGTCCATTGTCTCTAGACTGCAGGTTATAACGACTTTTATCAGGCTCTGTCTGACTTTGAAACAACAGTTCAGGTTCAGTGGTGTCCAATCTTAAAGGTGAAGGCACAGCTGCTTGCAAGACATCGTCATCTCCTTTCTCAGAACTTGTCCATACCAATTCAGCGCCGCTAAACGGTGTGAATTTCGGTAATCTCTCAGTTTCGGTGTCTGCGATGCCTTCGCGGATCCACTGGTCGTACAGCAGTGGTAAAGGTACCCTCTTACAGTGTACGCCGTGGATCCAATTTCTTTTTCCGAAGACTTTTACAGATGTCCTTGTAGACAACAACACCTGGTGAGGGCCCGTCCAACGGGGCTGATCGTTCTTAGTCCTCTGAAAATTCTTTACCAGGATCCAATCACCAGGATTGATAGTATGACCTGGGTCCACAGATGCTGGTGGCAAGCTATCATGAACCTGTTGATGCAAGACACACAATTTAGCCATCAGGTCATACAAATAGTCCACCAACACAGGATAATCGATGTCACTAAATTTCGTTGGTCTCGGCACTCCCCACACATTTGCCGGTCGACCAAAAACAATTTCATACGGACTAAGTCCAATTCGGGAATGCACTGTAGTTCTAGTTGACAAAAGTGCCAATAGCAAGGCATCGGGCCATTGGAGACCAGAACTCGCCTGAATCTTGGCTAACTTCAGCTTCAGAGTGCCATTATAGCACTCCACTAAACCAGCTGATTGGGGATGATTCGCAGCGTGGAATTTCTGTTTTATGCCCAAACCCTCACATACTCTCTTCATGATCCTGCCCACAAACTCACTTCCGTTATCAATCCACACCATCCTTGGCAACCCGAACCTAGGGAAATATTCTTTGAGCAAGACTTTAGCTGTGGACAAGGCAGTATTATCTTTTAGGGGGTATGCCTCTACCCATCTAGAAAAGGCACAAACAACTACAAGGACGTATTTCAAATTGTTGCATCTTTCCATGTGGATAAAATCCAATTGCAAAACCTCAAACGGATACGTCGGAGGCGCGAAGTGACCAGCTGGAGTTGGAGTTCCCTTACCAGGATTATACATCAGACACACCATACAGTTTTTGACCACATTCTCCGCACACTTGGGAATTCCTCCATTCTCCCACACTGGAGCCAACAGCTTACAAATCCCTTTCGCACTGATGTGAGACATTCCATGTGCCATCGTAACCACCGCAAGCACATACGCATCGGGTAACATCCATCTTTGGTGTCCCGACAACTCAACCCAACAACCAGTCGAATCCAATCTACCCGTAGTTTCTCTCCACACGTTTTTTTCACTCTCCGTAGCTTCGGCCTGAATCGATTTCACACTCTCAATCGTATCCTCACACATTCCAGCCGCGCCAATCCATCTCGCAGGGCCTGCAACATACATTCGACCCATCATATTTTTCGCTGTTTCTTTCGCAACTTCGTCCGCAAATGCGTTACCATGGCCAACATCGTCTGTAACCTTTCGGTGAGCACTAGACTTCACAATCGCAACTTGCTTCGGCAGAGTAAGTGACTCAAGAAGCTCATTCACCAACTGTCCATGTTGGATTTTAGTCCCATGCGACGTAAGAAAACCTCTCTCTCTCCACAAGCGTCCAAAACTGTGTGCTACACCAAACGCATAGTGACTATCGGTATATACATTCACTCTCTTTCCTTCAGACAAGACACACGCTCTTGTTAATGCGATCAATTCCGCTGCTTGTGCTGAATTATAGCTCACTCGTGCAGTTTCAACAATCGTACACAATGTCGTCACGGCATATGCCGCAGTCGTATCACCATTCGGGAGCTTGTAGCATGACCCATCAACCCATAGCGTTCCATCTGGATTTGAAAGAGGAGTATCTTTTAGATCAACTCTACCCTTCGTTTCCTCTTCTGTCCTAAGAAAGCAATCATGCTGTTCCTGACCATCCCTATCCACAGAAATCGGCAACAATGTCGCTGGATTCAATACGTTACACCGTTTAATGTGCACGTGACTGGCCAAAAGCGTCAACTCATAACCCGACAACCTTGCACTAGTAAGATGCCGAGTCTTTGTTCTGTTCAATAAAGTATCCACTGCATGTGGAACCATCACCACCAACGTATTATCCATCACCAACCCAGCAGACTGTCGGATAAAAACAACCGCTGCTGCTGTAGCTCTCAAGCAACTCGGCAATGCTCTAGCTACCAGATCCAAAGTCGACGAGAAATACGCACATGGACGCTGCTTCTCACCAAACTGCTGCGTCAAAACTGACAATGCACATCCCTCTCTCTCATGGACGTAGAGTGTAAAAGGCTTACTGTAGTCAGGAGTACCCAACACCGGAGCAGAACACAACGCGTCACGCAATTCAGAAAAACTTTTATGACAATCGTCAGACCAGGGAAGAGGGCTCGGTGTATCCTTACAAGTCAAAGCCAACAAAGGTTTTGCCAACAAGGAGAAATTCGGAATCCACTGCCTACAGTACGACGTGATACCCAAGAAAACGCGTACCTCTCTCTGCGTACTAGGCACAGTCATTTGAGCAATTGCTTGGATTCGTTCTGGGGTCAACCTTCTTCCCTCCTTCGACAAGAGATGACCTAAGTAGGTTACTTCTTGGCGACAGTACTGTAACTTTGAAGGTGACACTTTATGATGCAAATCAGACAAATGTTGTAACAACAAAAGAGTAGTTTCTTTACAAGTTTCCTTATCATCAGCAGCCACTAACAGATCGTCAACATACTGAATAAGAGCAGCACCCGCAGGCAACACAAAAGTATCAAGCTGAGTTTTCAAAGCCTGACTATAGATGGACGGACTTTCGCAATAGCCTTGAGGAGCGCGCTTAAACCGGAAGCTTCGTCCTCCCAAAGAGAAGCCAAAAATATCTCTACTTTCTTCGGCGATTGGAATACTAAAGAAAGCGTTCTTCAAGTCTATGACGGAGAACCAGGCAGCTGAAGCTGGAATCAAAGTCAACAAAGCAGTAATGTCCGGAACAACAGGAAACTGGGGCACCACAATCTTATTAACCTCTCGAAGGTCAATCACAAACCGATACTCAGGCTGCCGAGAAGAATCAGTACGCTTCAAGACAGGCAGAACAGGACTGTTACACACGTTACCTCTCGTCTCTTCGATCACACCTTTCTCAATTAAATCATAGATGATCGCTAAAAGCGCTCTTTCACCATCACTCGAAATCCGATATTGGGGAATACGTGGCAATCTAACATTCTATTTGAGCGTCACAACATATGGTGGAATCCCCAAAAGACCCACATCATTAGGACCAGTAGCCCAAAGAGTATCAGGGAGACAACTAAATTCCAGTGGAAGCTGATCTCTAGACAGATACATCGGAGAGGTCACTCTCTTACCCAATGTAAGGTGTACTCCCGAAGGAGAACAATACAATGTCGCGTGCAGTCTCTTTAACAAATCCAGACCCAACAAATTCTCACCACAACCTGTCGTTAAAATAAGGGGTGCTTCCAATTCACAAGGCCCAATAGAAAGAGACAAGGGACTAGAAACTGGATTACGAACCGGGGCGCCAGAAAATCCCACTGAAATATTTGTTAAGCCAGACAAAGGTGCGCCATGGAGTTTAGAGGGCATGATAGAACTCTTCGCTGCACCAGTATCCAAAAGAAAAGGCTCTACCACACCCGATGTAACCACTGCAACATAAGGTCCATCCTGGTCTACTGGAACTGACACTACTCCCTCTCTTTGTCCTTGGCTGTCCTAGCAATCATTATAGCCAGTACTCTCACTCTCAACGTAGCAATCATCAACATAATATTGCGGAGATCTGCCAGTCTGTACGTTCTGCTGATCAAAATAATTCAAAGACGTCTGTGGGGGAAAAGAACGTTCGTTCTGAGGGAACGCGCCACGCCCTCTACCCCTAGACACCTGCTGGAAACTACCACGACCTCTTGGAGCCAACATACCGCTCGCACGTTGTCGTAAAACAGGGCACTCATTCTTGTAATGACCTTCCTCTCTACAATACGCGCACTGATTCAGACCCAAAGGTGGTCTTGGAGGAAAATACTCGGGTTTCTGTGACAGTCTCTGAAACGATGGAGGTTGCTGAAACTGTAGACGTTGCTGTGATTCCTGCTGATTCAAGCGAGGTGGATACGCCTGCTGCAGAAGAACCTTTGTTTTTAAGTCTTTTGTCTTTTTCTCTAATCTATCTTTCTCATCCTTATCCCTATTCTCGTAGTACTGTGCAGTCGCCAATATCTGGGCCGACGAAGAGACAGCCCAAGAACTCTCAGAATCTTTCAACTTATTACACAGTTCGGGAAGTAAATTAAAGACAAATTTATCTACAAACAGTCTCTGGCCACCTTCCGTGCTCATATCTTGACCGCTATGATCTATAAAAGTCTCTTCAAACCTGGTGAAGAAATCAGACACACTTTCGTCCTTCTTCTGCTTACATGCTGTCAACTTGTCCCAATTCACTCATAACGCTGGCATCATCGTTTTCATCATATTAATAATTCTACCGGGTAAATCCGCTATTAGAGGCTCAGGTTTAGCTCCTCCTACCTGTCTTGCATCTGCAGCCGCAATATTCACCCATGTATCACCTAATTCTACCGTATGATCCTCATGGCGAATCTTCGCCCACAACGGTTGAGGGACTACATTACCCAATATAATATCCACATCAGCTAGATTCATAATGCATGCGTCGACTGTCTGGGACAACTCCTTATAATACCCCGCGGGATTCTTACGGGGGTCGGGTAAGGTTTGCTTAAGAGCCAAAACCTTAGCTCTCTTCCAAGGGACATGTATCCAAACTCATTGGAAATGAGCCAAAATAGGTGGATTAGCGTTTGCGTCTCCCTCTCTCCAAACTGGAGGAACCTCTCTCATTGGATATTGTCGTACCTTCTTTCTAACTGAGGCATCAGGCTCAAACGATGGCTGGGGAGGAAGTGCAGACCTATATGTAAGAAGTGTCACTACCGCATCCTCGACACCAGCTCCCACTATCATTTCTTTGGCGAACTCACTCTGAATATCAAGCAATCCAACAGGAGCCAACTCCAATTCATCATCTTCCCATTGTTCCCGAAGCAAAGTACACATCATATCAAAAACATACCGCTGCGTCGGCTCTTTCCACTGTAGGAACGTATTCAGAACCACTCCCGGATCATACCTAGAAACATTCGTAACCCACCTACGAGCCAACGAATCCAACACTCCACGCTCCACAGAACCAGGGAGCTGACTACGTCTCTGTCTGTCATCAGAAACGGGGGTCGTGACTAGCGACCCAAATAGAGGAGTTAAGAAATTAGCAACAGTGTCAGCCACTCGCCGACGAACAGAAGGGGAGGAAGCAGTCATAAGAACAGGAGAAAAGGTACCTTGCAGTGGTAAAGAAAAAGACGCAGAAGTGGAGGAAGTCGAAGGGACAGGAGCAAGAGGCACAGCAGTCTGAGTCAAGGCAGGCAGAGGTAAAGTAGGCAACCCAGGAAGAGGGGGTGCCGGAGGAACCTGAACCAACTGTGTAACAGGAAAAGGGGATTGCGGAGGGACTAAAGGCTGACCAGCAACCTGTTGTACAACAAGCGGTAATGTCGGTGCAGTAGCACCTTGCACGTAAGGGGGAGGTGACTTTAACAAATAAGACATTAATGGATCCTTTTCGGGATCCTTAAAAGGATTCACAGGAGGGGGTGACAAAACTGGATAACATTTGTCAATCGCCATATGATGTTGCCTATTTGACACCTCAATCGCTTTATCTTCTTCATCTTCTTTAAACTGCCTAGCAGCTTGCATTATCGATACACCCTTTTCTCTCTGATCTCTTTTAGCTTGTTTTATCTCTCGTTGTCTGGCTTCTTTGCGCCAAAGGCGGAAGGAGTCGAACATTGCCGGCCGGGCTTTCTTCCTAAATAATTTTGCTTCCAAATTGTCTAAAATCTCTGTATCAAAACTACCATGTTGGGGCCATCGTAAGACGCCATCTTTCCTAGTGTAGCGGACCCATACTTCATTAAATGTAATGGGGCCCATGCCGTGTTTAGAATAGAGCTCATAAGTCGGAGTTCCAACTGGAGGTATCGGACACGAGTCCTCCAATTGGAACTTTCTGTTATAACCACAACAAAACCAAGTACCAAATTTTCTACGATTAGGCATCTTCGCTCACTAATCGAGCTTCAAACTTCAAGGGGCTATCTCTACCGATACACTCGTAAATATACGAGACTCTCGGCTTTGGAAATTGCAATTTTCAAATCAAAACTAAGGACCAAACAAACTAAGAACCAAACTTAGAACCAAGCAAAACCAAGAACTGCTCAAACTAAGGACCAAGTAAAACTAAGAACCAAACAAATTGGTGGGAGCGACCCACTTATACTTAACCAAGTCGTCTGCTACGCCACCCAGAAGATCCTTCGATCGTCTCGCCTTACGAAGTTTCACAAAAGGGGGGTGTCCAAGACAGGGCGACAGTCAGGGCAGCGGTCCTTACGTAGCCGTCAGAAGGGGGAAATCTCGTAGAAAAGACCTTCGGTCCACGTTTTTGACATGCAGGGGTCGCTGAAGTGGGGGCCCTCCTCCAGAGTTTCCTCACGAAGTTCCTCTCGATCCTCGGGCTTGGACCTGTACCGCTTGATGTCGCCCCGCGTTGGCGCCAACTGAAGAACCAGGTTTTTAGAACCCAGCGGCACCAGGGGCACGCCCAAAGTCTTCGGGTTCACCTGTCTTAGAATACAGAGACACAGGATACTTCTTGGTGGCGTCAGAGATCGAATTTATTGGCTGCAGCCAGTAACAGAAGTCCTAGAAGTCATCACGGTATGAGTTCTCAGGAGACTGCTCAACTTTACAAAGCAAGTCATCCCTTTTTATGCCAGAAACATCACATTCCAGACAAACCCCCATTATTTTACAAATTGTCCAATCGCATGTAACCACACCAAAAGTATCGCATGACGGTAAAACCCACTTTTCAGTTGTCCGGCCCACGATCAATCATCGAACAATCCCAACATTCTTCTTTAGACAAGCCGGACAGACCCATAATAAAGAGACCACAACCCATATCGTAAATGGACCATAAAAGAAGAAACAGAAACAGATAGAAGTAGGATGGGGCATGTTTGTGTGCAATAAAACCTTACGAGATCCCGTGCTCTGACCCTTAATCAAGATCAGCTAGCGGGCGGGAACGGGTTTGGCAGGGTCGGCCTCAGGCAACGAGGTCAGTTCACTCAAGTCACGTAGGAGTCAGCACAAACTCGAGCTAAGGTGAGCCTGACCAGAGAGCTCGTTTAACAACAGTCATCGGCCTATGTGAGGGCAACCACAAAATGGCTACCATGCGCAAAATGGAACCCAGGGTTCGGAACGAAAACCCTAAATACGCAGTGAATCCATTGGTGTAATGTGACGAAAACACACGTACTAGCCGAACTCACTAGTTACGGTTCGTTGTTACCAAAATCGTAACGGAACCATGATATTTATAACGCAGATTCAGATTTCACGGAGCCTCAAGGGATGCCCACCCAGAGTACATGGTACCTGTCTCTCTATGGTGCCAGCAGATGTTCCTCATAAAGGCCCTCGTGCCCAATACATCTCAGCATTTCGCATCGCCTCTCCTTGCGTTGTAATTTCCAGGGAAGGTGTAATATTATACTTCCCACCAGTGGGCTGGTAACCGGTGGCAAAGGCAGACAGAACATGGGCATAAGATCAGTTTCCTAGAGTAAAACAATAATTATCCCGCACCATGACCACAGGCAGTGAGTGTGCTCCATGAGACATCCCCAGTTCTGTGTGACACAAACCCTGCCGCGCCGTGTGCCAGTTGTGCGTATCATTCTAGGGTGACTAAGCCCTAATGTGTCCCCTTCCCAGGATGATCCCCCGTACGAGGGTACAGACTGATGACCAAGCGCTGCTCCAGCCAATATCACCAGTCAGTGCAACCACTGCAAGGTGACATGCCGAGGTAAGCCCACCCAGAATTCACCTGCCAATGCGAGAAGACCAAGCATTCCTCGCTTCTAGATCCCTCACTGTCGATGGTAGGCATGCCACGCCTATGAGACCACTCTACATGAGCAACGGTTGTCTCACACAAGGTCTGTGTTACCTCAGCCTCGGTCCTCTGGCAGAACAGTGCCCCACAGGCTCCCTCCTGTTTGCGCGGT
The DNA here is from genome assembly GCF_964204655.1 of Triturus cristatus. Lineage (NCBI taxonomy): Eukaryota > Metazoa > Chordata > Amphibia > Caudata > Salamandridae > Triturus > Triturus cristatus. The sequence goes on along the minus strand of NC_140590.1, from coordinate 1,247,144,760 downwards.
CAATGCAATCTGGCATGGCTGACCCGTACGCTGGCGTTTCGTGCTAAGCTTAGTGTGCGGCAGGCTGGTGTTCTGCGGCATCTGACATTGCCTCCGGCTATATACAACAAAACCACAGTACACCTACAACACGCCAGTACCATTGGCTTTAACAACGCTTGTTAGCTGCATAAGATACTTGAAGCCACAATTCTGGCATGCTGCGTAGCATATTGAAAATGCTTCCATTCTGAACTGGTGGGTCTGTCACCCTTACGTGTTGAACATTGCAATAAATGTCTCCATTCAACGAATAGCAAGCTCAACCACAAGTGATACCATTACACTAAGCAACACCACCAATGAACTGGAATCAACCATGCCACCCTGTACACAGGTAAGTTGCATGTAAACCCAGCCATAGCCAGACGAAACCCTCTCCCTTCTATCTGAATCCCGATAACCATTACCAGAATGCCAAGTGATTAAAAGAGGCATATCCAGTATAACCGCTCCATGCGGTGCAAGGGCTCTTGCTATGAGGGGCAACCTCCAATAAGGTGCTTTCTTTACCTGAAAATGAAAACTCTGGAACTGCAGCCATGAAAGCTAATTAAATTAAGACCACTGCTGAGGCAACTCCTCGGGAGTTTAACCTCACAAAGCTGAAGTCGTGAGACAATCCACACCTTTTGGGATACCAGAGCATGTTCAAAAGGATCCCTTAATAGCCTTCTTGAATGCTTTATACCTATGATGCCTAAGGATGATTGACCACCTTTGGAATTGCCCCCCATTTATGAATGGTCCCTTAATTTCCCGTTAGCCACCCACAGGTTAGCCAAATCCATGTGCTTGCGAAGACACAGTCCCTTATTTAATTGGCGCCAACCAAGTACAAGTTTCTTTTATTCTTCTCAAACTGTGAGAGCAAAACTAACACCAACGGTCGGATTACCGACCCACAGCGCTCCGATTACCGACCCAGGTATGCCTCCCTGCAAAGCTTCACCATGCACCGCTTGAGCCATGTGTTCCACACTGACAACATCACTAAAAGGTTTATTTTGGATCAAAATAGAATCTCCTATATGCTAAGTGGTAGAGTCACCTATTCTTTTCAGTACTATTAGTGAGCTGCTGCTGTGTTACCGTATTGCAAACACCTCACCATCCCCAAGTATTGTATGCCAACACATTTAGAAATTGAAAGAGTGTGCCCGTGCACTGTCAGTAACTCTTCCCAAAGTGCGCATGAAAGATCTGGACTGTATCAAACTCAAAGCTGTTCCAAACAGGGGCCCTCAAATAAGTTTCTACCAAGGGCAGCTGCTAATACTACCGCATTTGCTGTTGTGCACTAGTATGCACTCTTGATCTCAAACCTTCAAAATGCCGTGTTAAACGTGCCAGATCCCCCAAGCATTCCGAAGAAGTCTGTGCATTGTCAACAGAGAGAAGGTATTAATTAATCAATTTGCGCCCAGGCAACACCAGGCATGTCCATGCCTCGCCAGCCGACCATCAACATTTGCTGCGATACAATAACTAAGCAGACATCCTGCGACGCCGGTTTCCTGATTCAACAGCGCTCTCCCTGACCGCCCCGCCCAGCCCAACCCGCCTTGGAAACTCTGGTGATTCTCGCTGGCTCTGGGACCCTGAAGGACGCCAGTTTCTCTGCTTCCCTACGGACCTCTGCTAACAGCTAGCGGTACCCGCTCCGCGGGTCCCGCGTCGCAGGAGGAGGAGGACAATCCAGGCTGCTTCCTGCTGGGCGGTGAGTGTGCGACAGGGCTGCGAGCTGCAACCCGGACTCAGCCTCCCAGGAGTCCCGGGTTGCTCAGGCCGTCCCAGCTGGCCCGCTCTCCCTGACCGCCCCGCCCAGCCCAACCCGCCTTGGAAACTCTGGTGATTCTCGCTGGCTCTGGGACCCTGAAGGACGCCAGTTTCTCTGCTTCCCTACGGACCTCTGCTAACAGCTAGCGGTACCCGCTCCGCGGGTCCCGCGTCGCAGGAGGAGGACAATCCAGGCTGCTTCCTGCTGGGCGGTGAGTGTGCGACAGGGCTGCGAGCTGCAACCCGGACTCAGCCTCCCAGGAGTCCCGGGTTGCTCAGGCCGTCCCAGCTGGCCCGCTCTCCCTGACCGCCCAGCCCAACCCGCCTTGGAAACTCTGGTGATTCTCGCTGGCTCTGGGACCCTGAAGGACGCCAGTTTCTCTGCTTCCCTACGGACCTCTGCTAACAGCTAGCGGTACCCGCTCCGCGGGTCCCGCGTCGCAGGAGGACAATCCAGGCTGCTTCCTGCTGGGCGGTGAGTGTGCGACAGGGCTGCGAGCTGCAACCCGGACTCAGCCTCCCAGGAGTCCCGGGTTGCTCAGGCCGTCCCAGCTGGCCCGCTCTCCCTGACCGCCCCGCCTCTTCCTCCCCTGCCAGCATATTTCCGGCTTGAGTGCACAGCTGCGCGGGAGCGCGCGGGAGGGCGCCGGGAGAAGCCCGGGACAAGGGCGGGACCGTCTGTGGCCGTCAGGGGCCAAAGGAGGCCGGGCTGGGCCATATCCCTTACCTTTTACTTCCAAATCTGATTAAGGTGATGCCCTCGCCAGGACCACGTGAAACTCCATTAAGGGAGGGGGGCAGCAACACAGGGACACTGGACAACTACTTCAAATCTGCCAAAGGAGACGCAGGCAAAGAAAATTCTCTGGAGAGACGCAGGGCGGAGCGGCGGCGCTCCATTGAATCCATGAAGAGCAGACCCTTGACAGAGATCATCCCGTATCCTATTTCCCAAGAGGAAGGTACGCCCCCCAATAGCTTAAATCCTCCGACTCTTGAGGACTTCCCCCTCTTACTTCGGGAAATTCCTAGTTCCCCTGGGTTGGTCCCTGGAAAGTCCATAGACACAACTCCTCCCACGACATGTGTTACCCCCGTTAATTTGGTTACCCAAACTCCCCCTTTGCATGCAACTAAGAAAAGTAAGCCAAAACAAAGTGTTGTGGTGGAGCTGCATAGGCCTCCACCAAGCAAACGTAGTAGGAAGTCAATGGGGGGGAGGGGGAAAGCCAAACTATCCCATCTAGATTTTGGCAAAAAACCATATAAACGCACTACAATCTGGGAAGGACAATGAGACTGTGCCTATTGCTCTTCCCTCCAAGGCCCCCAGCTCCAATATAGCTGTTACTAATAACGACCCAGTGGCCAATACATCTAATATAAATCCCCCTCTCACATCTATAGGGAGTATAGAATTCCTACTTCGTTCCCTTCTGCAGCCCATTAGCGATAGCCTGAAAAAAGTGGAGATTAGGCTCACTCTACTAGAGACATCTCTTACTACCTTGAACACCTTAGTTAGTAAGCAATCCAAAAATATGGGACCTCATCTCCCCGCAGGAAACCCTCCTAAAATAGGAGCCCCACAGGGTGCCAACAAAGTCCCCCCTCAGAGCGTGCCTACTGCCCCCCCTCTGCAGCCATTAATGGCTATTTCAGTCCAGGCACCGCGCAGTAACTCAACCAATAGGCCTTCACAACCAATAGACTCTGCCCCTCAAAGTTCCCAGACAGGGATTAATGGCGGCCACCAAGAAGCCGGCAGCGCCCCTCTACTCTCCCCGGGCCGGCAAGCCCAAAGACCACGGAGACCAGATCTGCCGCCAGAAGCTAATAGTCTAACGGTGGTCCTAGCAGGTGCCCCCCATCTAAGATCAGGGGAAAATGAAGACTACCAATCCCTAAAGAAAAAGGTCATTAAATGGCTAAATTGGAACCGACCCCTACCATCTCATTTTAATAATGAGATTATTATGGTTAGAAGGGTCCCTTGGTTAGGAAAGACCAGAAAAACAATAATAGGGGATTGCATCTTGGTAACTTTTAAAGACCCGGGCACTGTTCTGCATATCTGTGAAGGAATAAATAGATCACTGGATTCCACTATTCAGACCCTTCCAGTATCCTTCTTTTTCCCCCCTATCCGCATGCACCATGCTCCACCGCATGATGAGTGGATAAGGGTGGAACATAGACGCAGACACAAGGACTATGTACAACGCCCAAATCTCCAATTGCAGGACACACCCTATTTTCATTTCAACCGTTTCAATTGTTTGAATGGTTTGGATGGGGTTGATTGACTTTCCGCCCACACGCCAATGACCCGAGATTGCGGCTCCTGTAGACTTTCCAAGCCATCCACCCCGATTGTTGGTAAAACCCTTGGTCCACTGAACGATCCAGTGTTCCAGGATGATGGCACCAGCAGACCTTCTGATCTATCTGCCCATAATGTTGACAATGCCTCTGGAATATTGAATGAGCCAACACTTGTGGAGAACGGCTCCAGTGGACTTTCCGAACCATCGGTCCCTACTGTTGGTAATGCGTCAGAATTCCCGATTGCAGTAGAGTCTGGAACCATCTCCTCTAACCCCTCTGGCACGGCAACTAACACCCCTGAACATTTGAGGCTAATTTGCTGGAATGTTGCTGGACTGGCTAATAAACTGGGTGATCCGGACTGGGCAAATTATATCGAGACTGGAGACGTATGTATGTTCCAGGAAACCTGGGCCAGAGAGGACTATGGTCACCAAGGCTACATGTCATTCTTCATTCCAGCGAGGTGGGAAGGCAAAGGTCGTCCGTCAGGAGGGCTTACGACCTGGGTCGCATCTCATCTGGGCTGTGTGGCAACGCGGTTGTCGGCTAACTCTGAAGATATCCTTGTGGTTTCATTATCATGGCCCAACCAAGCTAAACTTGTGTTTATTAACATTTATTCTAGGCCAATGGGAATTGCAAAGGAATCACCGACCATAGATGAACTCTCCAACTTTATATCTGACCTACCGAGTGATTCATTCTATGTAGTGGGAGGGGATTTTAATTCTCATTTTGAGCCACTCCCTGGCCTTCTGGACGGGTTATCATCGGAAGAAGAGGCCAGATGGGCAGTGCCTCTAGTGGAAGCTCCACCTCCGAAGGCTTGGACCCCACTAGCACTACAAATTACAGCCCTCACCCTAAAGTTCGGAATCAGAGCTTGTAATGGGCGAATGAAATCCGACATACCCAGTAAAACCACCTACAACAGACCGGGAAGAGAGTCCCGTCTGGACTATGTCTTGGCCCAAATAGTGAAGTGGCCGACAATCCAGGATTTTAGGGTGACGGAAAGGACCGATAGTGACCACAATGCACTTGAGCTTGACCTTGTCCACCCTGGCCCCCAAGCTCTCGTGACTAACGCGGAAGGGAACAACCCTGCGCTCCTCCTTGACAACAGCAGGAGAAGAATCAGGTGGGAGCACTTGGTTACAAGCAAGAATAAACTCCCCATGCTCTATGATGGGATAACTCCCATCCTGGAAACTGTGGGGAGCTTGGACACCGAGGCAAACAACAAAGACTCCCAGGGCAAATTGTACAAGGCTCATGAGGACCTCATAAAAGCTGCGGCACCTCATTTCACCTGTAGTTCACGAAAACCAAAAGGGGGGCGGCAAGGCAAAACATCATGGTATAACCTAGCATGCAGAAGGGCAAAAACAGAACTCCTTAGACTAATCAAGGAGGGTTTAGGGGGGGATAGCCTTAAACAAAGCAGGCGAGCTTACAAGAAACTCATTGCCCACGCTAAGGCAGAATGGGAGGAAAATCAGTGGGAAGAACTCACCAAGGCCCTAGCGACCCAAAACCAACGCCTGTTTTGGAGGATAGTGAACGGGGGGTCGGGGAATTTACAATCGGCACTAGAGCCCAACATTGCCCCAGGGGTGTGGCAGGCTCACTTCCAGACCCTATACAGTTCTGAGCCGGGAGAATCTCCTGCTGTTGTTGAGGTGGGCTGGCCGGACTGTGAAGGGGAGCCCATAACGCTGGGCGAGGTCACCGCTGCCATCTCAGGACTGGCTTCTGGAAAGGCGCCGGGACTGGATGGATTACCAGGGGATATGTTTAAACAGGAGCCCACTGTTTGGGCCCCTTACCTTTCCGCCCTTTTTAATGGAGTTCTTGGTGGCATGGAAATCCCTAGTACTTGGCTGGGGGCAGAGGTGGTCCCCATCTTTAAAAAGGGCTCGCCTCTCCTCCCAGCCAACTACAGACCAATCAGTTTAATAGACGTGGCACAGAAACTGTTTGGTAGGGTTTTGCTGAATAGGCTCCAGGACTGGATGGAGGAGGTGGGCGCCCTTAGTCCCTACCAGGCGGGATTTAGGAAGGGGGTATCCACAGTGGACCAGGTTTTCAGATTGAACCTAATCTATTGGAGGACAGCAAAATTCGAGGGCGGTAGTCTGTACACAATTTTTGTGGACTTACGGGCCGCCTTCGACCTGGTGCCCAGGGGGAAACTTTGGAGCGTCCTGGCAGAGATGGGCGTTCCCCCGGACATCCTATTGATCTTACAGAGGCTGCACCACAATAATTACGCCCGAGTGAGGTGCGGGAGGTCGGGGGAACTGGCCGATAGATTCCCCGTTGGCCGGGGGGGTAAGACAGGGTTGTGTGTTGGCACCAACCCTGTTTTGCCTCTTCGTCAACGGGGTAATCGCCCATCTGAATGCCACTGACTATACTGACGCCCCCAAATTAAATGGCAGCAGGGTGCCCGCAATTATGTTTGCGGACGACACCCTGCTGCTATCCAAAACCCCTATGGGTATACAGAGGATTCTTGATTCCTTCGTGGCCTTCTGCACTGATAGGGGGCTGGAAATTAATGCGGCAAAAACCAAATTCATGGTTTTGAATCCGAGCCAAAAATTGCGGCCAAATCTGCAATTGGGAGCTGTACGGCTTGAGAGAGTAGCCACCTTTGAATACCTTGGTGTGACTCTCAACGAAACCATGACTTGGGGATCTCATCAGAGTAGGGCTAACCTCAAACTCATACAAACCACTGGGGGTATCGCCCGGATGATGACTGGTTCATCATACCGTCCATTGGGGGCACTAATCCAGATATATAAGGCCCAGGCTAGGGGAGCGATAATGTATGGGGCGGAACTATGGGGTCACACATCTTGCCGGAGTCTGTCACTAACGGAAAACAAGTTTATAAGACAGATAGCCGCACTCCCGCCCAGCACCCCTCTCCTCCCCCTGAGGCTTGATTTGGGTTTACGACTGTTAGCTGATGAAATAAGCCTGAGACCCATAGCCTTCTGGCGTAGGCTGTGGAGTAGCAATGATCTTGCAGAATATCGGGCGGAACTGGTCGAACTTCTGAATCACCCAAAAGTGCTCAATATCCCTTGGGTCAAAAACATCCTAGCCACTTGCATGGAATTAGGGCTCCCTGATTTATGGACTGAGCCGGCGAATGCCGCACTAAACATCTCCAAAAAGTCCCTGGCTAATGTATACCACGAACACAAATTAGCCAGGGCCCAAGCTACCCAGGCAGAAGGGTCCTTATCCTCCGTGTTTCTGCAAAGCAAGGATCTCTATAGGTTTGAGAAGGTACTGGATCCTATTTCCCCTGTACTGGCCCGAAAGCTGTTTCTCCAATGGAGATACGGCACACTGCCCTTCCGGTCTTTTACAAGCACCTGGTCATCGGCTCCCACCACAAAGCAGTGTCCGGTTTGTGATGCTACGGAGGAAACTGACTTGCATGTGGCTTTCTTCTGCCCAGCCTACAAGGTAGCAAGAAAATACTGGCTCCTCCCGCTTATAAGGAATATGGGCTGCAGGGAATATGCACCAATGTACAGGATTTTAAAATCTGATGTCTCTGGCCCAACTGTCTTCGCATTAACAAAATTTCTTACCAATGTTTGGCATACGCGTAACCGTATTTTAAAGGCGTTGGGTCCCTCTTAAAAATTTCTTTTTTTTTTTTTTATATATATAGTTTGTATAGCATTTCTAGCACATGCATTCCAATGGTTTTATCTTTTATGAAATGACTTATCTGTGATTGTATATGTGTATTGTGTATTTTTTATGGCCAAATGGCCGAAATAAATAAATAAAGTAAGATTCAACAATTACAAGGCTAGGACATGCGAATGCCATTCTTCCACCCCAGATGTGCAGCGATCTCATAACCCTGCTAACACATGCACTGCATCTTTTAGAAATTATTTACATTTATTATCCCCTTTCCAGCAAAGAAACCAATCAAGGGACATCCCCTCACAAACCAAGTCAGGTAGTTCGTCGTCTTTTGACACTGCTGCTGTCAACCTAAGCAGTGAAACCGAAGCCCCTCACAAATGCCCTAACCCCGGTCATGTCAGTTTTCAGCCCTGTTTGGGCTCAGATTTGACCATACGTTTTGAGACCTGCGTGGCTCAATCTCGCGACCGTATCACTACCCGCTTACACTTAACAAAAGAGGGGGGGGGGTGCCTTATGGAGAAGAGGCTGTAGACCAACCAACCAGCGCGGGAGCCGGCTCCAGGAAAACATTTCCCAGTACTAGGCGCGTTGCACGAGTAGGTGTAGCACCCCTCGAGTCAACAAAGCACGGGATGCGCAGTACCACCTGGTGGACTTGATACCTCGTGGCACCCCCCCTACTCGCTCGATTACGAGGTGCTCATGTTATCAGTCTCCAAGCACAAATGGCACCGTGGCTGCAAGAAGGCACTCCAATGGAGATCAATCAGCAGACTCTGTAGTGCATAGTATGGCGCAGTGATATGCTGCCCTAAACTATCCCGCGGATGAGCAGAGCTAGTGGCAGGAAAATTGTTCCAACGCTGCCAGCAGGTACAGTAATGCGCAGCGACACGGGGACAGCGTGGAAGGAAGTGTAAATCAGCTGCAACTTATTTGTGTCAATGTTCTACGTTCCCGCTGACAATACAATGAATTTGTGCAGATATAACTCTGTCATCACTGTGCCACACAAACACTATAAAATATGATAGACAGTAGAACTGAATTGAGAGGTGTGTGCCGAATGTCACAGAATGCGGCAGTGCCACCCAGTGGTCAAAACACCGCTAGACTCATTCCCATACGTCGGTACTGTGACTTTGTCAATGGTTGTTAGCTGCATAAGAAGAAGCAGCAGCTAAGGCTTGTGTATAATATTGAGCAAACTTCCAATCCCACCCCCTGTTCAGTCGAACTCGACTACCCAAGGTACAACCCTGGTCCCCGTCTGCGGTAGGCGCCACCGGGCTGTTTAGGGTCGAACCAGGGCCGGTGAGCATAGTCATGGAGATCGCACAGGGTCCAAGCGTTCCTCGTAAACATGCTGTCTGGGGATCAGGAGTACCCATGCTGATAGGGACCGCGCTGCCTGCTCCTGCCCCATCCCAATATGCGGGGCCTGCCCTGCAAAGCCATAGGACAGGAGGTGGAGACAATAAGGGGGAGGGGGCGGGCTGCTATTGCCCGCCCACTAACTGAAACAAAACCGCTGCACGCAGCCGAGCCCGGCCCCCAGGGCTGAACACGGCAACGCGTCTCATTTCTGAGTGCTTGGCCAACCATGACCCTTGCTGCCCGGACGAGGTAACAGTCAGCCCTAAATTACCTGCCAGTTCTGCAGCTCCTAGACTCACCCACCAAAGCTGCTCGTTTGTCCCCCGAATGCCGAATCTCAGAACCAAATGCCAAACTGCAGGCCGCAATAACCTGCCCAGAGGGGGAGGCCACAACACTTCATACCTCAGCCGCGCAGGAGGCACCCCCAAGCACCACGCCAAGAGCCGGGCTGCTTCTCCAGCGCTACTCCTTCAAGACAACGGGCCGGTGGCGACCTCACCCCCCCACGAGCCACGGCTCAGACTATAGCAAACTCTGCGGCACCACCACGGGCGACTGGCAAAGCCATAGGACAGGAGGTGGAGACACTAAGGGGGTGGGGGCTGGCTGCTATTGCCCGCCCACTAACTGAAACAAAAGCGCTGCACGCAGCCTGGCCCGGCCCCGAGGGCTGAACACGGCAAGGCGTCTAATTTCTGAGTGCTGATAAGCCTGCATCGGAGCTCCGCTCCTGGGAAATGAGCATGCGGCTCGCATAGTTTTGACCTGTCACGCCTGGCCAACCATGACCCGTGCTGCCCGGACGAGGGAGCCGACGGCCCTGAATTACCCACCAGTAAGCTTCAGTGTCCGGGCTCACCCACCATGCTGCACACTTGTACCCCGTGCCTGAAATCACACCACAAACCGCCTGGAACAACCGGCCCTAAAGGGGAGGGGGAGTCAGGGGCAGGCCACCCACAAGCTGTGCCTGCGATAAACTTATCTCCATGTACCGGAAAGAGTCACCACACCGTGACAAATTAACACTGTGTCCGGTAACTCCTGGGTCCCGAACTCCCGCCCAGCTCCACCCGTACCCCCAGGTTCCAACCAGGAGGTCGGAGCCACAGCATATAAAGGGAAACAACTTTGGGGGGGGGGGGCTGGTAATGCCATTTCGCTCACCAACACAACCAACGCCAGACCAGGGACACAACAGCGTGTCCAGTGGCAACACAGCGAGTAGTGGGTCTTTACAACATATGCTCACACTTTTCCAAGCTGGTGTTTCACCGCATCCCGTATCCCGGATCTTTAAGGCCCACTACAGCGACCAAATTCTATAACCACCAACTGTGCCCAAAGCATCAGGTGAGCCCAGTCTCCTCACCCCTAGCATTTCCGATAACACCTGAGGGAGAAGCAGGGACACCAACTCTCCGCCCTGACTCACCTCAAAAACCGGACGAAAGGAAACGACCACCACCGCGACGCCGACCCCGACAAGACTGGACATCGGTCCAACGGGGGACAAAGATGGCGTGTCCAGCGAGGCAGCGACCGTTGCGTGTCCGATGCGACAAAGAGGTTGTCAGCGTGGTGGTAGGGACCTATGTACCCCTCACCCCGCCTCGCGCACCGAACATGACGCGGCACTGCCCGCGCCCAGGAAGGGGACTCCGCCAGAGTCCCTGCCCCCTCGGGGGGGGGGTTGTGGGGTGCCCGATGCCACTAGAGGGCTGCCCTCTTGTGTGGCCTCCTGCGGTGGCCTCGGGCAGCCGCAAACAGGTAGTGTCATAAACCGCTTTATCTGAGCGGGGCGGGCACTCTAGTCTTGAAGTGATGCGGGCTACCCTCTGGTAAACAAGCAGGGGGTGTGAGGCAGACTTCTGGACTCTGTCGCTTTTAATAAAGGGCTGCGTACCATTTTATTTAAAATAAATTGTTTTCTCTGATGTTCTGGAAATTAAAGCTGGGATGGTGAAAGGGGTTTTTCGCACAGTGAATGAGGCCGACCAAAGCAGTCATGCGCGCTTTACATTTTCTCTATGTAGGCTTCATGCACCCTTCATAGAGAAAATGGCGTCCCTACTGGTGCCCAGCTGGTCGTTGCCCGGGACTCAGCGCCAATCACAACGCTGCCATTGCAGCGTTGTGATTGGCTTACAGGAGGGGAGGCAGGCGGGAGCATGCTTCCTGTTTAGGAGCAGCAGAGAGGCGGGCAAACCTTGCCCAGAATCAGAGGCGGGCCGGCGGCATGGATCCCGCAGGTAAGTTTTCAATGTTTTTTAAAATTTATTTTAACGCCCCCCCCCCCCTTCACGGTAACCCCTGCACGAAACCCCCCCTTCCGCGAGTATTGCGAGCCCCTGACTGTCTGTTTGCTTCGGGCGGAATCTGACACCAACACCTGCCACACTGGAAAATATCTTTGCTGCTTGCACTTTTGTTTGAATTGCTGCAGGGCAGCCAATGGGAGTTAAATCCATTTACTTTTTTTCTTGCCTAAGCACCATGGAATAGGATCTAGAGATTGCGCAGATAGGAAGCGGCACGTGCTGGGCTGTTTGCTGGCTCTTGCAGCTAGGAGTGATGTATGTATCTGTTTTGCGTGGTATAAAGCCATTTCATGGTCCCAGGGTTTAACAAGAGTTAAACAGACTCTGATTCTTCCCTGTGTACAGATAATACACACCATGGGAGTTTTTTACCCCCAAGTTAAAGGCGAACTTGAAAACCATAGCTTAAAATACGTTGTAAGAAGATTAACATCCTGCAATGGAACATAGAGATGAACTGCTGGATGCACTGTGTGCACAAACACGTCCATGCTGCGTGGGCCCAAGCACACAATGTGTTCTCTTGTTAGAATCCTTAATCACAAATATAATGTTCTTCCATATACTGTCACTCCGTGGGAGCCTGGTGTTTGGGCCCAACATGGGGGGCAGCACAGACCACAAACTTGTTTCTTGGTGTGAAAAAGGCCGCTTTATTGGAAACAGGCGCACCTTACATACAAATCCCTTGGCCTATGCCGTACAAAACTAAGCCCCCCCCACAACAATTATAAAAGAACTTGCCATTCCTAACTTCTCTACACCTACCTAACTAGGTAAAATTCGTATGTTCTTTCATAACTGTAGCCATCCAACATTATCACGAATGACCTAGGAAAACGCCCCCAGCAGCATAGCACACCACACCCGTTCCAGTGACAACCCCATACACATTTCCCCCCCCGATGCACCTGTCCCCAGAAGACAACCCAAAAAAGCTGACAAGTCTAACCAAGTCCCACAGCAAAAACCTACCCGAAAAAAGGAGACCACCAGGGAGGGCGGGCGGGAAAAAACACAAACCCAGAGCCTCCCCTAGCCGGCTGTCGTGTCACGACCACCAAAATGGTGGCTCGCGACACGAAATGGCCGGCTATAACCCCTCCAGCCCAAAAACCGCCCAACCCCAGCCCAACCAGCCCAAAGAGCCCAAAAAACGCCCGATGTTGTCCGGCTGCCCCCGGCCCAAAAACCCCCGGGGGTGGCAGGCCTCTGGGCCCAACATGGGGGCAGCACAGACCACAAACTCGTTTCTTGGTGTGAAAAAGGCCGCTTTATTGGAAATAGGTGCACCTTACATACAAATCCCTTGGCCTGTGCCGTACAAAACTAAGCCTCACTAAATATTGTCTTCCTACCTTACCCCCACCCCCTCCCCTAACATGTTTTTCCCCCCTGCAACATTTATAAAACAACTTGCCATTCCCAACTTCTGTACACCTACCTAACTAGGTAAAATTTGTATGTTCTTTCATAACTGTAACCATCCAACATTATCACGAATGACCTAGGAAAATGCCACTCGAATTGGCGTCCCTGACAACCTTCGCCCCCCCCGTTAGGAATCCTGATGCTTCGGGTATCTGTGCACCCCTATTGCCTTGTCCAACGCCTCCTTCAGCTGTACTATGTACAATTCCATGCCATAGCGGGACAAATTAACCCCATCCTCCCTAAAGAAATATACTGCCGCATTGCGCAGCTCCGGGTGTTCCATCCTCCCGAACCCCTCCTTGTCGCAAAAAATTCTCATATCCCTATTGATCTTCCTACGCGCCCTATCTATGGCCGCCGGACGCTCAGCCCTCCTTCAAATTCTCTGAGGTATAAATTCCGACCATATTATATGGCAACCTGACCACTGCTGCCGAATCTCCATCAAATCCCGCTTCATTTGCTTCAACAACACCAAGCCCTTGCATTACACCAAGCCTAGGATCCAGTTCTAAATTCAGATTCCTGTGCCTATCCCATTCAGAATGCTCCGCTCGCTTCCCAAAAGAATGTCCTACGATGAGGATGGACAATCCTGCCATGTCCGGCCCCGCCACTGCACCTGAAAAGACACACATGTAAAACAAGGGAAACACACATTATGCCTCCTCCTCCATCCCGCAACCCCTCAACCTGATGTACGTCTTGTAGCAATCCGATTTCCACCGCCCCAGGCGCATAAGGTCCTCCCTCCCCCAGCCATTCCGTGCTGCGTCCGTCGCCGCCCCTATGCGAAAAGAATGCAATTCCACCTCCTCCTACCGCAGTCCCTGCTTACCTCTTGGCCCTACTAGTTCGGACACTCGAAAGGCCCCGAAATACATCCACGACATTAGTGTGGAAAACAAAATGACCTCCTCCCGATTGCGCAGATATTTGGCATGAGCCGTATCAAGCCGCCAAGAATATCCCCCGTGATGGGACTGCGCTGAGGTGCCCTGATGCCCCTCTCTCGCCCCCATCCTTCCAATATCCGTGTGCCAAATTCGCCCGCCGACGGTGCGTAGCCCCCAACATCTTCCCCATAAATGCTATGGCTGACAATTTTCCTGCAATCGTCACTTTTGACATCCCCCTGTCCATCATTGCCAAAATAAACTGCACCACCTGTTCTCTCCTCACCCAGTGATTGTCATGTCTCGCTGCCCCGCTATCCAAAAACTCCCGCCATGCCTGCTCGTACGCCTTCCATGTGGAAGCGGCCACGGACCCTCTTACCAGTTGCACGACCCTCTCTCTCCTACTGACCACAGCCCCTCTGGCACCGGCGTCTTGCATTCGTCCGCCTCCGTGGCTAACCCATGGAACCTCTGCCACTGTGAATGAGACAAAGCATCCGCAATGTCATTGTCCACCCCTGGCTTGAAACAAAATGTCATGCTCCAAACATTGCAGTACAAACACCCTCAACAGCTTGAGCACCTGCGGATCCCGGGCCGACTGTCGATTCACGACGTGCACCACCGACATGTTATCCACCGTGAAAATCACCTTTTTGTGCGCTAGCTCCTGCGTCCACACCGGCACCGCCACCACCAGGGGAAACAGTTCCAAGAATGCAATGCTCCTCCCCCCGTTCTGCCAAGCTAGCGGCCAGATCTCCGCGCACCACTTCCCCTGCTAATACAGCCCAAAACCACCCACCCCCACCGTGTCCGAGGAGATGGTCATGTCCCATTCCCACTCTTCCGGAGGAGCCATGGGGATACCATTGAAGCGCTCCAAGAATGCCCGCCACATACGCAGGTTCTCCCTCGTGCCTGCCGACAATCGCAAATGATGGTGCGGTAGTGTCAAACTGGACAGGGACAACCCCAAACGCCTGCAAAACGTGCATCCCGCCTGCACCACTCGGCCCAAAAGAACCTGCACCTCCCGCACCGTCACTTTCTGTTTCCCCAACATAGTGTCCACCAACAACAGCATATGCACCTTCTTGTCCCCAGCAAGCGTGCCTCCATGGCCACTGAGTCTAACTCTATTCCCAGAAATGACAGCACCGTGCTGGGACCTTGTGTCTTCTCTGGCGCCAGGGGCACACCCAGGTAGCCCATGAGCTCTGTAAAACTGTCCAGTTGTTTCTGGCAGTCCGCCGAATCGGGCAGTCCCACCAGGAAAAAGTCATCCAGGTAGTGCGTCACCGTCTCATTGCCCGTGCGCCATGAAAAAGGCCCACTGCAAAAAGGCGCTGAAACGTTCAAACGCGCACAGGATTGAACACCCCATGGGCAACGCTTTGTCGACAAAAATGGATCAGTCGAGCTGTATCCCCAGCAGTTGGCAATCTTCCGGGTGCACCGGTAACAGCCGGAAAGCCGACTTGATGTCACACTTTTCCACCGTCGCCACCAGACGTCGCGCCACATCTACCGATGAGTAAGATACCGACGACAGTTCGGCCGCTATGTAATCATTGACCTACGCTCCTTCCGGCCATGAGAGATGTTGAATCGGTCGATACTGGCCAGGCTCCTTTTTCGGCACCACACCTATGGGGGAGATGATCAGGTCCCGAATAGGGGCCCCCCGAAAAAGGGCCCGCCATCCGCCCCTCCCGTACCTCCTTGCCCAGTTTGTCCCGAACCACCGCCTTATGCATATTGGCAGATTTCAGATTCTCGGCCCACCGGGCGATCCGCGGACCCTCGTACCCCAACCCTCCCAAAACCGTTGTCGTAACAGCCCCGCGTCTTCGGTCCGTGGGTAAGACGCCAAGAAGGTTTCCAGCCGGTCCTGTTTAACTGGCGTATGAGCCTTTCCCCAAAGCCCCCTGTCCTCCCCTACCACCCCTGCCCCTGGACTGTTGCCCCGTCGGTGTGGACTGCTGCCCCTGGCTGCCCCCTGTCTCCCAGCAGTGCACCACCGGGTGGCGCTTTGCACATTTAGAACATTTGTGCCGGAACTTGCAATATTGCCGCGCACAAGCTCCCTTGTTGTAATCCCAAACCGCTCCCACTGTGGCACCAACGGAACTCTCTCCCTGCCCCAGCCAACCCCGGGTGGGGCGGGCCGGAAAGGGCGAGGCGCAAGCGGTAAACCGTTGGCTGTGTATATTGTTTTCCCGAACTTTGCCCCCCCATAGTCTGCTGGTAGAGATCCGAATCGATCTCCCCCCATTTTGCCTCCGGGTCCCAAGCCAAACGCGCTCGAAACTCTTCATCATAGTGCGACCAAGCGTAACCCCCGTTTGTGACCTGAGCCCACCTTATCACGTCCATGTATTTAAACAGCGCAACGGACCTTTCCGGGTACTTATCACAGTACACACTTGCGAAAATCAAGAAACCCGCCGACCAATTCTCTATGTTCAGGGGCACCCTGGGCCGCCGAGCCAGCTCCAGCTCTTCCTCTTTAGACCCTTCTTTCGCCATCAGCTCACGATGCAGGAGCTTCAATATGTCCACGTACTCCCCTTTCCATATCTTCTCTTTGGTGACCAATGACAAATGCGCCCCCAAAGGCTTCGCAATGCCCATATACGGCAGCTTGCGCACCGGTACATCATGACTCTCCTTCCCCTCCTTACTCTTGTCGGGTGTCCCCCCCAACCCCATTGTCGCCCGAGGAACCACTCCCGTCTGTACCTGTGCCTTCCGGCCCCACCCCTGTGTCCTTCACGTAAATCCTTTATTCAAACGCACACCCCATCTTCCCCCCTCGCATCCGTGCCTACCGATACCCCGACCTGTGGGGTGCCGCCCGACCCCCTCCCCACTCCATGCCATGCCTTACCTGGCGTCAAGGTCGGCATCCGCACTGGATCCCGCCGCCTAACCAGTTGAGCAGGAGGGGCCGTCACTCTATCCACCTTGAGTCTCTGGGGCGCACCCTGCAAAAAACTAAAACAAGTATTTCTCCGCTCCCCCCCGCCATCCTGACCCTCCCGTATCTCCCCTTCCTCCACGCTCTCCTCATCGTAATCCAAAGTTGACGGGCCACCCTCCTCGGACTCCAGCCCTGTTGGCATGTGTTCTTGCCATAGGCCGCCCTCTACGGGCTCCAACCTGCTCAACCCTGCCCACTCCCTTCATGTGCACAGCAGTTCTCCCAAATCCACACTCTCACTCCTTCGCCCTGTGCGCCGCTCCTCTTGGTCCCGATCCGGACTGACGAACCTCTGCCCCCATCCCCCGGTGGCCACATCGACCCTGCGGGGTGAGGCTGGCGGGGACTTACCGCTCGCCTCCTGTATGGTGCGACCGCCAGGTCCCTCGTGGGAGCGCGACGGCCCGCATAAGGCAGAGCCAGCCCATCCCCTCGGTGGAGTGGAGCCGCATGTAGCTCTCCCGAGCACCTCGCCACGCCTACCTGTCGAAAGAGAGAAGTGGAGTCCAACATGCCGGGGTTAAACCGATCCCCTGAGCCGCCGCACCCCCCAGCGTCCCCCCAAACCCCCCCTCCCCAACCCCAGACGAATGGCCCCCGCGCCACGACGGTGTAGACCTCCATGTCCCAGGCCCCCTGCCCCTACCCCGGCTGCCCCACCCCCCATCTCCCCACCCGCCACCACTCTCCCCCCCTTCGCTCCAAACCAATGACTCCAACTCCCGACGGACCGCACTGCCCCCCTGCAACCCTCCCGCTGCCCCTGCACCTTCCCCCATGTCCGACTCATTCGCCCGTTTCCCCCGCACCCCAGCGTCTAGCACCCCTCGCCCCAGCTCCTCCCATGCCACCCCCGCGTCTAACGCAGGCATGGACCCCCAATGCGGTAGATCCCCGCCTCCCCCTCCGTGTTGATCCCCCACCATTTCGCCCGGCAAATCTCTCCCCCCAGCCCTCTTGGGCACT
The DNA here is from genome assembly GCF_964204655.1 of Triturus cristatus. Lineage (NCBI taxonomy): Eukaryota > Metazoa > Chordata > Amphibia > Caudata > Salamandridae > Triturus > Triturus cristatus. Next base: position 1,247,126,935 of record NC_140590.1, on the reverse strand, counting down.
ACCCCCGCCCCCTTCCTACTTGGCCCCTCCCCCGGTGGTCCGGCCTGCAACCCCCTTTCCCTGCCCTTCTCCCCAGACACCACGCACCCCCCAACTTGCTTCATCCCCCCGCTGAGGCTCGCCACCTGTGCTCCCCCTGCCCCCTCCCCCTCCTTCTTGCTCTCAATCAATAATGGTGACACAGCCCCACTGGTCCCTGGGGTGGGTGCGTCTCCTCCGCTGCCCCGCCCCTGCCCTGGGGCAGCTACACAGCTCCTCTGGCCCTGCCTACGCTTAGTAGTGCCGCCCCCACTCGCCCGCGCCCCCGCTGCCCCTGCACTACCCCAGACCCCACCGCCCCTCCCGCTCCTTCCTTGAAGGCCAACATGGGCCTCCGTGCTTTGCCCCGCTTCCCGGACGGATCGCAGGCGAGCACCGCTGCAGCTACGCCACTCGCGGCGCGCCTAGGGGGCCTCACCTTTACTTCGGGCCGCAACATATCAATGCGGCCCGCATCCTCGAGCAATCGGATGGCCTCCATTACTCGCGGGTCGTCCCACTGCGCCATCTCTGTCCCGACGTCTCCCCCACCGGTACCGCCGCTGCTGTGATATTCTCCCCGTGCCCTGCGACACTCAACGCCACCGGAACACCAAACGCCACACGCCAAAAGCCCCGACCTTAAAAAACACAAACCCAGAGCCTCCCCCAGCCGGCTGTCATGTCACGACCACCAAAATGGTGGCTCGCGACACGAAATGGCTGGCTATAAACCCCTCCTGCCCAAAAACCGCCCAACCCCAGCCCAACCAGCCCAATGAGCCCAAAAAACGCCCCACGTGGTCCGGCTGCCCCCCTCCCCCCTCCCGGCCCAAAAACCCCCGGAGGTGGCAGGCCTCCCGCTGGTCGGCCGCCCCTCCCCAAAATCCCATTCAGAGTGTTGCAGAGGCGAATTAGTCAAAATACCCAACATGCGGTGATAGTACATTTTAAAGAAATAGAACATCCGGGCCCTTTCATTTGAATAAGGGCAGTTCAGCTGGGTGGGACGGAGTCATTGTGTGTGTAAATCTTGGTTATAATTGGCTCAAACCAGGCAGTGACAAGGTTTGCAGAGGTCAGTGATTAACAGTCATTGGCGGCCATTAACGGTTATGATCTACTCAGGCATTACACTCAGCCCATGCTGGCCTTGATGAGGCTGTGATGTCATCTTTGATCGTAGCTCTTTGGCCCAGAAGAAGGGATCTATTCTTAGCCTCCTAGCCTTGCAGAGAGGACTTCTTACCTTTTGCATTAGTATTTTTATCATTATAGGGAGTTATGCTACAAAATATATGCACTTGTTTAAAATTATGTGTGGACTCGGAAATTCTACCTCTAAATCATGGTGGGAGCAGAAGCCAGGAACACACAAAAGTTGAAGAGGAAAATAATGTTTACTATCAATAGTTATAAAAGAAGCTCTGAAACACGAAGTGACCCAAAGGCTAGGCTACTAACTGCCCCAATCTTTGAGACACCCTTGAGTTTTTGGGCAATTGAGGTATGGTGGTTTTTATGCCTGAACATTCTTGGTTCGAATGTGAACCTGTAGGAGATTCTTAGCCATGCCTGTGTGTTTTTGTTGTGAGAGGGATAGATGCGGTTTATTTTGCAACCTTAATGTATTTAAAAACATGATACATCGCCGTAGAGAAATGGCAGCAACATTAACTATCGAAATTGATGTTTTATTTATTTTGCTGCCCAGCTTATTTGTACATGGTATGTATTATTTTTAAAGACGAAACATCAGAAATTAGGTAATCAATCAATCAATCCAGACTTTATTTCGGTATTATTTCACACCATAAAAGTACACATGTACAACACATATTATTTACATTAATCATAGTTAAAAACATCCATAGTACATGAGGCAGATAGCAAGTTTAAAATAAAGTGCAAATAATATCAGGTTTGGTAAGTGTTAAAAGGTATTCCATTGGTTAAACTAATCATGAGTTAAACAATGCAGCATCATTGATCCAGGCAGTTCCTCATTTTAACAGTTAATTTTAAAAATTCTAGTACATGTAAAACACTATCACTATACAGGAGCTGAAGATACACAAGGGCTGCTCTAATTTGATTAAAATTAAGTTTTTTCAACAGGGCAACCAGGTAACGTCTGCGCGGATATTCATAAAATTTACATAAAAAAATAAAATGCAGAATATCCTGTGGAGACATTCCGTCGCAGCCACAGGGAGCAGCAGTTTTATTAAAACTGTCTAGTTTTGGTCTGATTAAAAGGTGATGAAAAATATTGAGCCTAAACCTTGTCAGTAAAATGTTTTCGTGCGAAGTAAAACTGCCCGTTAAATACGGCTCCATTGTATCGCAAGTTTTAAGGATCACGTATTTTCTGATACTAGGTTTCATCAGAAATTAGGTAGACTAAAGAAATTATTTTGACTCTCACGTCAAATAGAAATATCTTCCTTCTTGGGGAGCTAAGAGGTGCAAAAAGCCCTGTCCAGTGTTTGGAAATACAAGCGGTGGGATAACGGCTCCCGGGAGGGTGTGGAGCGAGACCACAGGTGTGAATGGAATTCAAATAGTGTGAATTTTAGTCTGACCTGTCACTGTGACTTGGAGCTAGGAAATTAAATGCTTGGCTCGCCTCGTGCAGCCAGACAGATGAGATGTGCGTTCGCTGCCATGTGCCTGTAGTTGGTATGGGATTCTAGCATGGACGCCTGCTCTGAATTCAGCAGGGCGCTGCAAGATCATTAATTAACATGGGCATGGGCAGTGCATCCAAAGCAGTTCATGGGCGCTCGCTTCCAGTACAGTGCTGTGTTTCTATTGTATTTGCATCTGCCGCTTCGCCCTGTGCTGACTGAGATTAAGAGATGATTTTAACAGATGTTGTCGCCTTATTTTGTTATATGCCTGGTTATTGGCAGGCAAATGATATGAGGCAATTTTCTAGGTCAAGCGTTTTAACGCCTGCTTTGATGCTTTTTTAATTCAGATTTATCTGCAACGTTTGCAAATTTAAAATAAAGCATGCATTTCTAAATATTGGAAAATCGCAGGGAAGCAATGCAAGTCTATAAGGAGCTGCAGTATGTCCACAGTACAGGAGATATGTTCCGTTTCCTCTGCCACGCGACTCCTGTAGGATTATGAATGCACTTAACATGTACAATGCAAGTGCAAAGTAGGTTTATCCAGCGGTGCCCCCAGACTATGTAAAAGAGCGTCTGAGAGGGCACATCTGTATTTGACGCTTATGGCTGAAATCAATGTAAACAGCGCCTACACATTGAAGGAATGTGAATCTTAAATGTCATGCTGCTTGAGTCTGGATCAAATATATATGAGAATGCAAACATCTGGATGTCACTTGCTTTTACAATATGCATGTGATTAGTTGTTCTTTTGACCTTTTTGTTAAACCTGCTCTTGTTGTATTTATGTATGGCTGAATCACTCTGAGAGTTTAAATCTGCTTGAGATACCTGTTGGCACACATCGTGTATATTTCTCAGAGGTGCGTGGCACTGGAAGGGCCTAGCTTCAGAAACATTTCTATCTATATGTTGTTATATGACATCCCTTTATGAATGTAATAACTACACTTTCACAGTTGCTTTATTAACCTTCTTGCTTCTCAAATTTGCTTGAAAATGCACAATTTACCCACTCTTTTCAAACTTTTCTTGTGGGGAAGAAACCCCCCGAATCACCCTTAAGATGTTGGGGCTCGCTGGCTGCGCTTGCTCGCCATGGTGCACTCCAACAGAAATTTTACGCCTCACCACTTAGAAATGTCACCAGCCACCACTGGTTAACAGTCGCTCCCAGCCTGCGTTTCTGAAACAGTGATTTACTTTTTCGTGAGAGGCATAGGAATTGAATCGACCAACGGCAGTGCTGCTCTTGTGAATCAAAAAAAAATAGTGCAATAAAAGTCTAAAGTGCCCGAGATGTGACAGTGACTTAAGACAGGGTAACAGTCTCTTATCTCGTTTTATTCTCGCAAATGATTGTAGTCAAACAAGAGGCATAACTTGAATACCCCCAACTTCTAGAAGGAAACTGTTGGCCCTTACACCATGCTGTCTATTTTAGACTAGTGACAATGGAGCTGAAAAAAAGACAATAATGGGTTTAATTAGCAAGGTCAGGCGCATCATTCTGGTTGGTACATTCTAATATCTTCGAAGTGGTGGGTCATTTATGTGTAGGTAAAAAATTAAATTATCGTACCCCTTCCTTTCAGGGTTCCAGAAACTATTTATCCAGAAGTTTTTCTCGCTCACCACAAGAGGTTGATGCTCCAATTCCAACACCTTTCAGTACAGTTTCTCTGTTTTTCTCTATTTTATTGAGCCTCACTTAAGTAGTTTTAAGATGATATACTACCAATGTTAGATCAAATATACTGAACTACCTCACCTAGTCTTATTATGGGCTGCATAATCTTTTCCCATTGGGCAACTCTATAGAACTAGAAAAGCGGCTCGTAGTATTCTTACAGAGCCAGCACTTCCAGTTATAGAACTATACTTACAGCCGATAGTTACAGTAAGCCCCTTCTAAATCATAGCCCTCCGTGTAGCGACTTTATTTTATGCATCTTCGAGGCTGAGGGATATGTGTGCATAGGAAGATACTTATGCGATTTTAAGTGTTTCCAAGTTTGAAAACAAGCATTGGCATAGCCAATAGGTCTCGCCTTTGGGACCTTATAAGTATTTAATTATGCACAGTTCTTAATTTGAGCCTGGGCTTTCCGGTGCTCAGCACAGGCACTTAATTGTTTTCAGGTGCTCGGAACCGGCAGCTAACTGTCAACACAATACTTAGAACAGTCCACCACATGGTGGTGCTGCTCCTCTAATTTAGAGATGAGCAGGACAATGGTAGTTTAGGACTACGATATATATTAACATTGCTAATACCTGCCTCCCCAGCCATTCCTTCAGCTTTGAGGACCTAGAATAATCTGAACTGTTGCATTTACATGCAAGAGAGATGGTTAGTTATAGTTTTGGCAGCAATGACAGGGGCGATGGATGGTGCAAGCTACAGTGGCCCACTAGTCAGAGCCCTGGCACTTAATATTTTACAAATTAAGTACTGATTATGCAGCACAATATCCTTGGTGCAACATCAACTGTTGCATGGCTAAACACTTATAATGTCCCAAAGGCAAGACCTATTGGCTATGCCAATGCTCGTTTATTTACTGAGCCATCAGATAGATAATAAGAGAAAAGAAAAAAGCCAATGTCATTTTGTAGGCCCATTCATGCGTGTTGAATGGAGGCATGCACCGACAAAATTATGTCCCAGCTGCATCCACGTTTGTAAAAAAATGTATGACCATGCTGCACAGCAGGCGTGATGCTATAGAGACTGGCTAGAAGTCATTAGCAAAACCAATAGATCTAATGGGTGAGACCTATTGGCTTTGCCAATGCTTTTTTCCAACATGTTTTCATTCCCTCCCAGAACGCATTTTTTTCTTAGGATGATGTTGGAGAGTGTTTAAATGGGAGGCTGCATAGCAACACTCAGCACCAGTACAGGTCTAGCGGGATGCCTTAAACACAGCATTTGTAAACTAACTTGAGCTATGCGTCTCACGTAGCCACGCTGCCTCAATGCTGGAAATATGTCTCTGAGGAATGTCTGTGGAACAGTCCACTGCAGCAGTCCCATTACCTGACCCCCTTGTATGTGCGCTCCTGTGACCCTTCTCAACAAGTTCATAGTCCCACTGTAGCATTAACGAAGTATTTTTAGGTAGAAGCTTACCAGACAGCAAAGTTGTTTGGTTCCAATAGACTTCTTGGGTACATGTTGAAAGATGACCTAGGAATACATTCCACCCATTGCATAATATCGACCTCATGTTTTGTTGTTCACCTTTCAATTTGCTGATTTTCTTTTAGTCAGTCCAACTAGTGCTTGTCAATCTTGTGGGAGCATTGGTTGTTTACAGCTCTCTGACTGGCTGCTCTGTGCCTCCACAAGTGTCCACTTTTCGGGAACTATATGTTTCTGTGAAGCACTCCACGGGAGTGGATGTATGTCACCCTTCATCCCCAATGCATGATACCCCCCCCCCCCCCCCCCACCGGTTTCCATTTACTTCTGTCTCACATGTAGTATCGTTATTCAACCACTCTACTCCCTTCAGCTGCACTTCCTGCTTTTTTCGCCCGCCCTCTCAGTCGTTCTTGGAAATGTTTTGAACTGTGCATCACATGATATGCGTTGAGTTTTTAAATTGCAGGCAGTATTTCATTGTCACAGTAAAGGTTTGCTTGAGCACCTTGGTTCCCATGGAGAATATTTTTTTTTATAGGAAATGTGATGACTTTTCAAGTTCCATAATTAAAAACACAAAAGTGTTCTAGGCGAGTTTTCGGGGGCCATTTACACAAGTTATTATGCGTTATTTTTGGCAGTAGAGGCCTCAGTGGTTGGAGTTTTTATTTTTGAGGTTCTTGGGTTTCTAGGAGTTTTGTACATATTTTTTTAGGTTTTAAGGCGACAAGCCCCTCCAAAGAAGTTGAGCACAGTAAACTTTGTTCAGAAGTGTTCTTCGGGTTATATAACTGATATATTTGTAAACTCAGTGCTGAAGTGTGTACCTAATCAAAATCAGTCTCGCTGAACACTACTCGCACATTGTTTGTGAGTCTCACAGCATAGTGTCACTTGCTAGTCTTAAGTTTCTCCACCTTTTCTATAGTCTCACTTGAAGTCGTTTCACAGATTGTTTAGTAGTGTGACTGAGGAACACATTCGCACTCACTGAATGTGCCCCCTCGCCCCCCAACCGGAGGCCGCAGGGTTAAGGGAGCCCTGCTAGGGGCACCGAAAGTCACTTTCCGAAAAGCTTTCCATGTCGGAAAGCCCAACTTGGAAAACCTGTCGGAAACCAACATCATAATCCCTACGGTGGAAACGCCTCATAGGGATTACGTTCAGGCTTCCGACTGGCCGACGGGCTCCATGAGCCCATCGGAATCCAGCCGAAATGAATGGCCAGTTTTACTTTTGACCGCCTGCATCATAATGCAGCGGTTGATAGTGAAACCCACGATGAGACCCTGAGTGTTCAAAATGTTTAATAAATTAAGAGGACTTGTATACATATATGTAACTCTTTTGAAGTTAAACACATTTCTAGACAGGAGTTGGAATAGTAAATTCAACCTCTTTGAAGTCCAACACTTTCCCCACTGTTGCTTAGACTGGAGTGGAAATAGTAAATTTATCCCCTCCTGAGTCCAGCATTTTCCCTACTGTTTCTTAGACTGGATTGAGAATAGTAAGTCTAACCCCTCCGAAGTCTATCACTTCCCTACTGTTGCTTAGACTGAATTGGGAATAGTAAATCTAACCCCTCAGAAGTCCAACACTTTCCCTATAGTGGATTAGATTGGCGTGGGAATAGTAATTGTAACTTCTCCAAAGTCCAACACTTTCCCTACTGTCACATACACTGAAGTACGAATATTATACCTAATATTTCTAGACTCCAACACTTTTCTAATATTAGTGAAATATAATTTATATTAATTAGTATTATTTTTTTTTTATTTAAACCCTCGCGTGCGTGCGTCAGCCAACGGCCATCGCGAGCACTACCTCCGTAGTGCTGCGCACATCCGTTGGCCGACGCGGCCCCGCCCACGCAATAAAACACCCGCACCGCGGCGGAATTTACGCCGCGGTTAACGGGTTAATATCATTTGTTAGGTCTCGCCTTGCGCTGTCTCAGCGAGACATAAAGTAATCTGTATGTTGGCTGAAACTCTGTGTAATTTGTTTTACCACTTGCGATTGGTTTAACTGTGGCATTGCTGTCCTTATCTTGCTTTCTGTTAGCTGTTGATCCGATAGTAACTTCCGTGTAGTCCGGAAGCAGCAGCGCCTAACTACAGTTTTCGTCCGCTCCGCTCTACTTGTTTTAATTGCACGCAGTGTGCCATCTGTTTCGGCTCACGCCACGTTTGTTTAACTTGTTTATTTTGCAGATCACCCCCTGCATCTGTAACTGGAGACTCTCCTCTGTGGGATTATACCCTAGGGAGTTATTTTAGTCTCTGTAACCAGGGCAGCAGCATTGCATCATAGAATTGTGCCGATTGTGCATTCCTTCTGTGGATCACTTTTCTTTCCTCGTTTAACCATTCTTCTACTCTCCTGTCCGTGAGGTTCAGAGCGGCAGCATTGCATCACAGAATTTTGCCGATTGTGCGTTCCTGCTGTGGATCACTTTTCTTTCCTCGTTTAACCATTCTTCTACCCTCCTGTCCGTGAGGTTCTTTTTCTTCCCCCTGCTGTCCTTGTGGCTTATTCGCCCTCCCACCTGCCTGTCTGTTTTGCTTCTTCTTCTGCACCCTGTTTTGTTCTGCTTTATTCCTCCTGTGCTGCTTCACTGGTTTTAATTTCAGGGTCCATGATTTTCTTAAATCTTTATTCATAGCATATGCCTCCGCCATGTTCAAACATTACCAGCACTACACTTCACCCAGGGCTTTAAGTGGCCCGGGTCCAAGGTGCTGCGCCGGGTACCGATCGGGGTCTCAGTTTTTGCCCTCACTCTCGGGGGGAAAAAAATATCTTAACTCAGCAGAATTTTACAGTTCTAAGTGTCATTTTGTTTTTTGCAATTCTATATAGCGCAAACTCAGCCCGAATGTATTGAAGTATTTTAAATGGGCACAAGTTACATTACACAAAGACAAAGTTCATGTTTTTTTTCATAGGCACGGGGTTCAGAAGCTTGTCCCCAATCACAGAATGGTGAGCCAGCGCTGTGACTCGAACCTGCTTCCCGCTAGGTCCAAAGTCGGCAACTCTTGCTTTATGCCACAACTTTGCCCCCAAGAACTAAACCATTTTCAATATTTGTACAACGAAGCCATAGTTGTTTGTTACTTATCTTCTGCAGGCAACAACCATTGACAAAGCCAATAGTCATGTTTTTTGTAGGTGTTATCTGACTTGTTTTATATAACTGGATGCACTGACAGGAGTAGCAAAATGCCAGTCGGGCGGCACTCTATGCTGAGCACAGATTTTTAGCTTAAGTCTTTTAAGCCACACCCTTAATTTCGTCGGCCACTTTTATATTTGCATCACAGAATTTTTTCTGATTGTACGTTCCTTCTGTGGATTAATTTTCTTTCCTCGTTTAACCATTTTTCCACCCCACTGTCCAGGAGGTTCCTCTTCTTTCACCCGCTGTCCTTGTGGCTTATTCCCCCTCCCACCTGCTTGTCCGTTTTGCTTCTTCTTCGGCACCTCATTTTGTTCTGCTTTTCTCATTCGGTGTTACTTCTACACTGGTTTTAATGTCAGGGTCCGTGATTTTCTTAACTCTTCATTCATAGCGTATGCCTCCGCCATGTTCAAATAATGTTAGCACTACACTTCACCCGGGGCTTTAAGTGGGGCGGGTCCAAGCAGGTGCTATGGGTGGGTGAAATGAAAAAATCTTAACTGGGCAGCAGTTCATGGTTTTAAATGTCATTTTTTTTTGCAATTCTATATAGTGCAAACTCGGACCGAAGGTATTGAAGCGTTTTACATGGGCACCAATTGCTTATACAAAGACAACTTTCATGTTATTTTTGGTAAGCACAGGGATCAGGAGCTTGTCCAGAATCACAGAATGGTGAGCCAACACTGTGACTCGAACCCGCTCTCCGCTAGCTTCAAAGGCGGCAACTCTAACCTTATACCACAGCTTTGCCAGCAAGAACTAAACCATTTTCAATATTATATACAACAAAGCCACAGTTGATTGTTACTTATCTTCAGCACTTTTGCTTTTCTTTATTCGTTGCTCTTTGGCCCGCCTTTGGGTGTGTTTTTCACTTTGTGGCGCCCACCCATTACATTCTGATTGTATTTCCTGTGTTTGTCGCACTCTTTTTTTTCACTCAATTGGACCCGTGCCGCAAACACAGCAGCTCTTTGTGTCTTCCCTGCCACGCACCTTTCAAAAGTTCTTTGTTTATTTATGCTTTCGCTCCCCTGCCACACACATTTCAAAAGTCCCTTTTTTCCTATTACTTTACATGCTGAAATCGTACGCCCGCCATTTCCTTTAGTTTTCTTTAATTTTGATGCAATTGTGGCGTCCGTGCAGTTGAAGCGATTGTAACAAAAGTAATGAAAACGAAAGGAAAAGGTGGGCGGTTGCTTTCAGCATGTAAAGAAATTGGAAACAAGCATTTGCAATGCAATAGGTCTCGCATATACACAAGTTTAATCTACTGCCATTGTAAATGACAATGCCTTTTATTTATGTTTTAAAAACCAAAACATAAATAAAAGGCATTGTGATTTACAATGCCAATAGCTCGAAGTCACGTAAATGCAAGACCTATTGCATTGCAAATGCTTGTTTTTATTTTGTAGTGTTTTTATTATTTTTACTAAATGAGTTATCTGGAGTGATATATTTAACTATGTGGTGAAATTAATTATTATATTTCTTTATTGACTTGTTTATATTTATATATATATTAATACACATGCTTTTTATAGTACTACATTTAAAATATCAAAAATATAAAATGAATATATTGTAAAAAAAAAGTATTTTTCATTTTTGTCATACTATATATATATATATATATATGTTTCTCAATTGAAACACATATATGTGTGTGTGTGTTTATATAAATATATATTTATATATTAATTTCACATTTTATAATGTTTAACATATACTACTTTAACCTGTATATATATTATAGGAATGATTTAGGTATATTTTTTAACAATATAAGTATCCACGATATTATGTTTATTTTATTTTTCTCTTTTTCATTATAAGTATATAAACACGATATTGTGGTAAATTATATTTTTGACACAATATTTTTGTCAACGATATTGTTTGCCACAATATTATGTCAATGAACTCTTTCAGCACTGATCAAGTGTGGACAGGGATTTCCTTAGCTGGTATGGTTTTATAGAAGGTTGTGGGTACCAGTGGCGGATGGTGAACATTTAAAGTGGTAGGGCACAAATCCATACACCAAAGTGCAGGCCCCTTTCCAAGGAGCTTACACCAGAGAAATATGGAAGACATGACAGGGTGAAAATGGGAAAAAGGTCACACAGTTCATGGTGGCAGGAAAAGGGCGAGAATGGTCCATGGATAAAGAAGAGGACGGTGTGTCACAGTAAAAAGATGGAGTGTGATGTCAAATTACATTAGAAACTGAATGAGAGGCATGAAAGATGTGGACAAAGGTAGAGAGAAAAGATAAACGCAGTATAAAAAAAGCTAAAAGCTCAATAGTGAACAGAAACAATGACCACAGAATCCATAGTGAACAGAAACAATGACCACAGAATAGGCAGCAAGCAGTGAAAGAAATAGAAAGGGGAGATATTGAAATGAAGACAAAAAGTGATGAGATGAGAAATATATAAGAGAGGACAGAGTGTGACGCAGTGGAAAAACAAGATGGAGAGAGTGGTGAAAGAAAAGATATTCAGGAGGAGGTATGGAAAGGAACATGGAGAACGACACAGTCATAGGAGAGAAGTGAGTAGTACATTAAATATCAAGCAACATGACTCCACTTTCTGGAGTATCATCATATTCAAGAGTGTGGTGCACATGTTCTCTGGTTAAGAACAGAAAAACAGGGAGCATTCCATTGGAGGTTAAATATTGCTGAGCTAGCTAGTCCTGGAACCTTGGTGCCTGTCCGGCTGATTGGTAAGATTAAATGAGGCTAAACATGCCAGGTAACCTAAAATGGCTGAGGGGAATTCATGTGTCAGAGTGAGACCACACAAAGATTGTGTAGTGATGGGTTGGGAAGAAGGAAACCTACAATAGGCTTTACGTAGGAGCAAGGGATTAGAAAGAAAATGTTACAGTTTAAATATTTCTATAAGATACCCCTTACGCGCAGTCCAACTTCATAACCAACAGCCTATACGCTTCTGTGGTTTGTTTAACATTTAGCTGATGTTATAACGAAGGAAACCCACCCCTTCCTTAACTGGGCCTCTCCACAGATTGTAAATTTCAATATTTCCTTTCCTCCACTTCTTCCACATGTCAAAACTCTCCAAAACAATGAGGCATGGTTGGCATGCAGTTCTCAAGACATCATCTCCTGATCTCCTGGCAAATAAACCTGGGTCTAAGTTTGTCCCCTTTCCTCGTAAACATAATTATCTAATGGAGTATTGGCTAAAGTCTCTATTTTCATTTGATATAAGTTTACTGTGGTACAGGTACAGGAAATAAGGCAGGCCTCTGTCCAAGCGAACCAATCCTCCAAAATAGCAGTCAGAAATCTGGTATAAATAGTAATGCTTCTGCAGCAGCATGTTTGCTTTTCTCACTTAGCTAACTGTATAAAAATAAGAAGGTGTATTAACAGTACCATCAACTCTATGACTCCGGCTCCCAAACTTGTCAACCCCCGGACCTGATACCTCCCACCGAACAGGCTCTTCCAAATTGCTCATGCATACATTTTAACACGCACTCACTCATACAAGCATATATAAACACACACAGACACTTACAAAGACATTCACACTGACATACACATGCACTCCAGTCCTGGCATAGAGACAAATGCACAACATTTGGAGGCTGAGAAACAAAACATACTTGCTCCTTAATCTGACAGGCAGGTCAGTCCCATGGTTCCGGACTCCTTCATCTCCTAACTTCGAACAGTACAACAGAGGTAGGCCCACGAGCTTTCACCCAATCAGAAACCAGAATAGAGTAGGAAGTACCGAGGTATACCTTATTTCTCTATCCCGACTTCTGATAGGATAAGAGGGCGCATGATTGGCAAGCCCTGAATCTCCATTATATGGCATGCTGCACTGCCTTAGTCAGATATGTATTGTGACTGTGTGAGGCTGGGCTGTATCAGCTCCCACCTGACATATGCGCAATAGAGTCAGTGGAGACCTCACCTGCTGGCAATGCGATATGACAGCTTTTACATGCAAATAAACCATCCATGAGATCATTTGTTTTCATGTAAAAGCTGTACATTCCAAGAAATTAGTGAGAGAGCCAGGTGGTCGGTCGACGCCCTGGGGCCCCCTGTGGAGCTGCCATTGCTGCTGGGTACCTTTTCGGTCCCATTGCATGCCTATTGATCCTTAGGGCTTGTTCCTCCTGAGGGGAGAATGGTCATTCATTGACCACTACCACTTGGGATGCCCTCTAATATTTTCGTATGTCTGGAGATGCCATCCCGCCAACACTCAGCTTTCCATTCCAGAGAAGTTGCCTAACCTCTGCCTTCAGAACTGTGGAGGAACTCAATAGGAAGTGTTTTCAAAGATCTATAGGAACTTGGCTGTGCCATCATTTTGAACATAGTTGCTCAATGCAGAAGTGACAATGACAGTGGTCTCCAATGTCTCACATAGTTTTTAAAGTTCTCTAACAGGTTGTATAGTTTGTGACGGAGGAACTCCTCCAGGTCAGTAGTTCTGTATATAAGCAGGTACTTGAAGCCCTGTGGGGCCACTGTCAGTGGGCACTCTTAGGACTTTTCCGGGAACCATCCAGTTAGGAGAATTCACCATGGATTTCTCCCACCTTATTGGGTATCCAGAATAGTTGCCAAATATAGTGAAGACATGCAGGAGTCTGTCAATTGGGGTAGAGATCAAGCGACAGGAGTACACCCATATACCCAGTTGAGACCTGGGTGATAAATGTATATAACAAGCACAAAGTCTCAGCAGGTGATATTCAAATAGGCTATTAGATAAACATGCACATACAGTTGCAAAAAGAAAAGTCAAGGGAGACTCCAAAGTTAAAGGATGTGCCAGAGGCACTATGCATTTAGAGAAAGTGTCGGAAAACAGTAGTAACATCACTGTTTACACTGAATGTATGTGTAACCTGGAAACACTTTGTGCATATACATGCTCGTGACACACAGTGTGGACGGCGCAAGTGACAAGTGACACAGCGATGAGTGCCTCAGAGTGAATAGTAGTGAACATATTTACAAGGTACTTTAGGTTCACAAATAATTATTTACAAGAGTTTACAGAGGATTTAACTTGTGGACCAGAGGCTAGCGCCAAAGGTTGTGCTGGGAGGTCAACGGGGTTTCTACCCTTGATAAGTCAGGTCATCTTCAGGACCAGGTTACCGCGTGTTGGTGCTGTACAAAGGGAAGTAATGAGGAGAGAGTGAGACAAGGAGTGTAGGAAAAGAGAAAAGAATTTATCAGGGAGGTTTGAGAAAATTACTTAAAAGATACCTGTTCCGAGGACTCTGGCTGTTAGTGCCTTTCTTCTATCAGTTCACAAGCAATAAAGTAAATGACCGCTTCGTGGTGCTGGAGCACTGGCTTCTTTTTGTTGCTCCCAAAACTTCAAGCAAGACTTTGTGAAACATTCTCCATCAGCCCTGCCAAGAACCACACATCAGTGATTAGACTAACACATTTTACTGCTGATGTCCGCATCACTGCTCTAGATTGCATGAGTCATGCATATTTGTACCGCTGGCTGGCACGAGGTGCTCAACAAGGCTGGCTGCATTTCACAAATTCATTCCGCCTGCTTTTGGCTTGCTCTGGCAGTAGTGGCGGGTATTTAACAAGCATTTGCAATGCAATAGGTCTCGCAATGATAGAGTTTGAGCTATTGGCATTGTAAATAGGCATTGTCATTTATAATGTCAGTAGCATAAACCTGCATAAAAGCAGTGTATGGAGTGCAGCGGTGTGCAACATTGTGCGGTGTGTAGTAGTGTGTGGCGTGCAGCAGTGTGCGGCGTGCAGCAGTGTGTAGCGTGCAGCATGCAGCAATGAGTAATGCAGCAGTGTGCAGCAGTATGTGACGTGCAGCAGTGTGCGGTGTGCAGCAGTGTGTGTTGTGCAGTAGCGTTTCGTGTAGCATTGTGTGATGTGCAGCAGTGTGCGGTGTGCAGCAGTGTGAGGCGTGTAGCAGTGTGAGGCGTGCAGCAGTGTGTGGCGTGCAGCAGTGTGTGTTGTGCAGCAGTTAAGGGTGCAGCATTGTGTGGCGTGCGGTAGTGTGAGGTGTGCAGCAGTGTGTGGCATGCAGTAGTGTGTTTTGTGCAGTGGCATGCAGCAGTGTGGCGTGCAGCAGTGTGTGGCGTGCAGCAGTATGTGGCGTGCAGCAGTGTGAGGCGTGCAGCAGTGTGAGGCGTGCATTAGTGTGAGGTGCGCAGCTAATTTTTAGTTCTAATAATGCATATCTTAGGAATATGGGTTTTTAAACTTTATTTTGTAAACATGCATTTTTCTGTAATAACATTAATAATTATTTGGTTATATTAATACACATTGTAATTTAAGCTTTTTTAAAAAAAATATGCAAAGTATGTGTAAAAACAGTAAACATTTTTAATATTTTTTTTGCATTATTTAATCAGTTTTTGTTGAATAGTAGGTGTTCATGAAAACATTTTAATAATAAGGTAAATATTAGACATATTGTATTTTTTTAATGAACAGTGTAATGTTGATAGCTATGTATATACATTGTTTTATAAGGCAAATTTGCTTTTTTAATATATATATTAATAATGTACCATAGTTCAAAAATATTTAGAAAGTACTTTGCAATACAAGTATTTTTGTTATATAAAATGTCAACAAACAATTAAGTATTAGTACACATTGCTATATAGTATTTGCAGTTGGCTACATTTGTGGTCTATATAAGAAGATACCATAGTTCGATCACGTATTGTACAAAATAGTATTTAGTATTACTTTGTAAAATTTGCAATACACAAGCAAATTCTTTTAGATATACATTTGTATGCATAGGTTGTTGATACATAGTTGTTTAAATTGTACATTAAATTTGCTTTATTATTTGTGTGATACATCCATTAGAGAATAGTACATTAAGGGTTATTGGCAGGTGTGGCATTAATGCATCTCCAAAGTCTTCAGTATCTGCACTTATATCCAAGAAATCCATGATAGTAGTGTTATGTATTTCCATTGATTGGAAATGTTCTGTTCCGTCAACTTGCACTGTCATAGTACTTATTTCTTGAAACGTTTTTTCCAGTCCATATAGTGTAACAGTTATATTTTCTTTTGGTGGTTGTATTCCCTATAGAGAAATCGTTTTAGTAATGGCACTGCTTACATGGCACTGCTTACAGGTTTTTAAAGAAAATTATTATATAAATGTAGACTTACTTGGATTTGGGTATGTCGAGTTGTATTCAAGATTTTATCTCCATTGTATTGATGTACTGTTAGATGTGTTATTTTTACATATTTTCCAATTTCTATAGGGAAGTCTGTTGCTTCTCTCCACAGAGTTATTTTTACTGAGTCGGTTGCATCAGTTATAGTTATGCTTTTTAGTTTTGTTTCCTGTCCTCCGATGAATATTTTTTTTGTTGCTTCTTCCTGTAATATAAAATATGCTTTGGTTACTGTTTAATTAGTAAAAATGTCTTATATATTTATACAATATCATGTTGCTTTAAATGTACATGTAGTATATATCATTATTATCACATACGCTTAAAGTATTTTTGGGAAGTAGTTTTATGAGTATGTTAGTTATTGTCAGACAGTTATTCAATTTACAATAAAAAAATCATTACAATACATATTAATATATCTACATTTTATGACATATGACAAGAAGTTAATGCAATATCAATATAAGTTCTTATAGTTTTTAAATGTAGTACTTTGACATGCATTTTAGATATGTGCTTACATAATAAGTAAATGCTATGCATTTGCATTCATATGTATGTTGCAATAGCATATTATTTTATGTTATATTGTACTTACCTTCAAATGATGTTTCAAAGTTGTAGCTGCACTAATTGTTTTTGTATATATTATTGTATTTATTGCAGATATGGAAATAATTACTTACCTGTTATTTTTCTGTATATGTAAGGTTTTTTCAAATGAAAAACATGTTTTTTCCTATACAATTCATATAAACATGTCTAAAGTATTTATATATAAAATTAATGTTAAAAAATAATATTGATTTATAGCTATTGCAGTTTAGATGATAAGTTGTTATATATATTTGCTGCAAATTTATTCTGTTAGTTTTACTTACCTTTTATTAATGTCTTGGAGGCTGCTTAGCTGAATAATTATTTGTTAGTAGTAGCTTACTTGTCATGTTGTTTCATAGATAAAGTTGTTAGGAACTATATAGGAATAGTTTATTTTTAATGCATTATATACATATGTTTGTGTGCATATATATATATATATATATATATATATATACAAATATATTACCTACTGGCGGTCGCCAGTAGGTAGTTATAGTTAGGACCCCTTTTCCATAGGAAATCCGCAACATTCTATTTTGAATAACTTTGGCGCCGGTCGATGAATCCTCGCGAATTTCTCACAATAGGTGGGGCGCTACGCTCCGCTCCTACCCTGAAAGTCTCGGGGGGATTCGTCAAGCGGGGGCTGAGATAAAAGGGGGGTCCCAAAACGCGTTTTTCCCATGCATTTTTCCATAGGACCTTTAGACAGGGCTACAGCCCGAACGGCTGAACAGAATTACTAGAAATTTGGCAGAGAGGTAGTCCCTAGGTCAAGGAAGTGCCTTTTGTAGGTTTGGTGTAAATCTGTTCAGTAGATTCTGAGAAAATAGCCTTTAAATCAATATATATATCTGAGCCAGCTTACGGTACGCTTACCGTAAGCTTACCGTACGCGTACGGTGGCGTGCGCGAGCGCGATTCTGATTGGCTGTTAGATCTTAGTAAACATTTGAATCAGCCGAAACTAGGAAGCGGTGGCCGCCATTTCGTGTGTTTCACTCAGAAAAAAAAAGAGTGAAAACAAGAAAAGGGGGCAAGGAGGAGAGTTACAGACCCCCTTACATTTGTGAGGGGGTCAAAGAAGGACTGTAAAGTACAAAGAAAACATTTATTGATTTTTAAAAAAATCACGGGGTACGCGTACGGTAAGCTTACGGTAAGCGTACGGAAGAAAAATGGCGTGCGCGAGCGCGATTCTGATTGGCTGTTAGATTTTAGTAAACATTCGAATCGGCCGAAACCAGGAAGCGGCGGCCGCCATTTTGTGTGTTTCACTCAGAAAAAAAAAGAGTGAAAACAAGAAAAGGGGGCAAGGAGGAGAGTTACAGACCCCCTTACATTTGTGAGGGGGTCAAAGAAGGACTGTAAAGTACAAAGTAAACATTTATTGATTTTTAAAAAAATCACGGGGTACGCGTACGGTAAGCTTACGGTAAGCGTACGGAAGAAAAAATAAATTAAAAAAGAAATGAAATGCAGATTTAAGAGTTTAGATATTAGGGAGCTCTAAAAAGAGCCGTTGTGTTTATGAAGTCATTTTTTTAGTGGTACCTACAAGTAAGTACCGATGCAGAGTCTAAGGTTCAAGAGGAAGACTCTGTTCCCTTCATCATTGAAGTGCACACCATCTCCTCTATAAATGTCTTGCATGTCATAACGCAAGTTGTTGTGGTAAATGGCACCCATACCATAGTCACGGAGGAAAGCAGAAACAGATTTGTTGACGTGCTTTCTTGCTTTGTCAATCTGCGGACAGAAATGATTGGACCAGTTCCATTTTTGCCTTTGGCATATGTTGGAAAACACAAAGGCAGTTTTAGGGAAAAGTGAAAACAGTTGTGCAAAGGTGTCCTTCATAAGCATTTCCAGACCTACCCCAGTCAAAGTGCCTAGGTCATTGCCACCACAGTGCACTATTATGAGGTCAGGGTGTTGGATTTGCATGAAGGATTTCACCAATGGCATCAATTGGTGCCACTTTAACCCTCTCTGACCAATCCATTTAATGTCTACATTTGGCAAAGCAAGGTCTCTCACCATACCTGTTTTCTCTGCAAACTTTTCACTCCAGAAGACATAGCTGTGCCCTACAATCCACACTGTGAACATCTTCAAAGGAGAACTGGATGCACTCAGGAGGTGTCTTTCAGTAGAATGGCAATATGAAAAGAAAGACAGTTTGGAAATGGAGGCATACATATTTTTTTCAAAACAAAAATAACTGATTGGCTGTTTCATACCATTCTAGAATAAAAACTAGGCTGTATGTGTAAATTAATAGAAGCATGTTTTGTATTGGTACAAAAAAATGTGTTACCAAAGAACAGTACTATGGATTTGCTGTTAGGTTTGAAAAGTCAAGCACTCTTGCTCTGTGGAATTGAAACATTGTGTGGCGAACTTCTGACCTAACTCCACACAGCAGTGTTCCATGAGCTGTTGCTATGGTAGCAGGCAGAAGTCAAGTTGGGGGAAGGGTACTAGGCAGAAGTCAAGTTGGGGGAAGGGTACTTTTGGAAAAGGGTTGGTTTTAAACCAATAGAAATGTGTGATTACATTTGAAAAAAAGGGGGAAGCACTGAGATTTGAAACTTACATGTATATGTGTAGAAAAATAGAGGGAAAGTTTGCCATTATCTGGTTCTGCTGAGAGGAGAGAGGTGTAGAGAACAGAGATCCTGGCTCTGATAATCTGCTGTTTGAGTGCCACATTTCTTTCACAACTAACTAATTTTAAAGGTGAGGTTAGAGTTTGAGAGGAGATGTATATGGTAAATTAAGAAATGAATAATAGAAATGGAAATCCTTTTGTTGAAGTTGCGTTTATCATTTTCTGTTTTGGGAGAAATTTAAATGTGAGGAACATGTAAAATAATATGGACTATGTTTTCACGATAAATTAAGGTGTACTGGAAAAAAAAAGAATAGTTTAAGGGTTTGAGGTTGGACTCAGTAATGCAAATACATTCAGCATCACTAAGGCTGGTTGCCCTTGCTGGAATGTAGGCAGCCACCCAGGTTACACATGGTGGTGGTCTGAAAAAGCAGTTTGGACATGTGCATTTAAAAAAATCAAAAAAGTGGATTCATAATGTGTCAGTCTGTAAAAGTGATTTTCACTTGCCAAAAAAAAGAGCAGTAAGTGTGCTTTCAAATTGGCAAAGAAATTTCGTTTTGGGACTAATGTGAAAACATGACTCTGTGTGGAAATAGGAATTACAGGCAGAGATGTATTGCGTTTTGCTCTGGTGATTTCACAGTTGCATCAGTAGGAAAAAGGGGGAGCGATTTTTTGGGGGAAGAAGCAGACTCTTAGCACACACCCAGCTGCTTGCCATGTATAATCATGCACAGTATTTACAAGCGAGTGGGGTTTTCAGGTTTCAGTCTGTAATGCAAATACATTCAGCATCACTAAGGCTGGTTGCCCTTGCTGGAATGTAGGCAGCCACCCAGGTTACACATGGTGGTGGTCTGAAAAAGCAGTTTGGACATGTGCATTTAAAAAAATCAAAAAAGTGGTTTCATAATGTGTCAGTGTGTAAAAGTGATTTTAACTTGCCAAAAAAAAAGAGCAGTAAGTGTGCATTTAAATTGGCAAAGAAATTTCGTTTTGGGACTAATGTGAAAACATGACTCTGTGTGGAAATAGGAATTATAGGCAGAGATTTATTGCGTTTTGCTCTGGTGATTTCACAGTTGCATTAGTAGGAAAAAGGGGGAGCGATTTTTTGGGGGAAGAAGCAGACTCTTAGCACACACCCAGCTGCTTGCCATGTATAATCATGCACAGTATTTACAAGCGAGTGGGGTTTTCAGGTTTCAGTCTGTAATGCAAATACATTCAGCATCACTAAGGCTGGTTGCCCTTGCTGGAATGTAGGCAGCCACCCAGGTTACACATGGTGGTGGTCTGAAAAAGCAGTTTGGACATGTGCATTTAAAAAAATCAAAAAAGTGGATTCATAATGTGTCAGTCTGTAAAAGTGATTTTCACTTGCCAAAAAAAAAGAGCAGTAAGTGTGCTTTCAAATTGGCAAAGAAATTTCGTTTTGGGACTAATGTGAAAACATGACTCTGTGTGGAAATAGGAATTACAGGCAGAGATTTATTGCGTTTTTCTCTGGTGATTTCACAGTTGCATTAGTAGGAAAAAGGGGGAGCGATTTTTTGGGGGAAGAAGCAGACTCTTAGCACACACCCAGCTGCTTGCCATGTATTCATGCACAGTATTTACAAGCGAGTGGGGTTTTCAGGTTTCAGTCTGTAATGCAAATACATTCAGCATCACTAAGGCTGGTTGCCCTTGCTGGAATGTAGGCAGCCACTCAGGTTACACATGGTGGTGGTCTGAAAAAGCAGTTTGGACATGGGCTTTTTAAAAAAACTGAAAAGTGGTTTCATAATGTGTCAGTGTGTAAAAGTGATTTTAACTTGCCAAAAAAAAAGAGCAGTAAGTGTGCATTTAAATTGGCAAAGAAATTTCGTTTTGGGACTAATGTGAAAACATGACTCTGTGTGGAAATAGGAATTACAGGCAGAGATTTATTGCGTTTTGCTCTGGTGATTTCACAGTTGCATTAGTAGGAAAAAGGGGGAGCGATTTTTTGGTGCAGAAGCAGACTCTTAGCACACACCCAGCTGCTTGCCATGTATAATCATGCACAGTATTTACAAGCGAGTGGGGTTTTCAGGTTTCAGTCTGTAATGCAAATACATTCAGCATCACTAAGGCTGGTTGCCCTTGCTGGAATGTAGGCAGCCACCCAGGTTACACATGGTGGTGGTCTGAAAAAGCAGTTTGGACATGTGCATTTAAAAAAATCAAAAAAGTGGATTCATAATGTGTCAGTCTGTAAAAGTGATTTTCACTTGCCAAAAAAAAAGAGCAGTAAGTGTGCTTTCAAATTGGCAAAGAAATTTCGTTTTGGGACTAATGTGAAAACATGACTCTGTGTGGAAATAGGAATTACAGGCAGAGATTTATTGCGTTTTTCTCTGGTGATTTCACAGTTGCATTAGTAGGAAAAAGGGGGAGCGATTTTTTGGGGGAAGAAGCAGACTCTTAGCACACACCCAGCTGCTTGCCATGTATAATCATGCACAGTATTTACAAGCGAGTGGGGTTTTCAGGTTTCAGTCTGTAATGCAAATACATTCAGCATCACTAAGGCTGGTTGCCCTTGCTGGAATGTAGGCAGCCACCCAGGTTACACATGGTTGTGGTCTGAAAAAGCAGTTTGGACATGTGCTTTTTAAAAAATTTAAAAAGTGGATTCATAATGTGTCAGTCTGTAAAAGTGATTTTCACTTGCCAAAAAAAAAGAGCAGTAAGTGTGCATTTAAATTGGCAAAGAAATTTCGTTTTGGGACTAATGTGAAAACATGACTCTGTGTGCAAATAGGAATTACAGGCAGAGATTTATTGCGTTTTGCTCTGGTGATTTCACAGTTGCATTAGTAGGAAAAAGGGGGAGCGATTTTTTGGGGGAAGAAGCAGACTCTTAGCACACACCCAGCTGCTTGCCATGTATAATCATGCACAGTATTTACAAGCGAGTGGGGTTTTCAGGTTTCAGTCTGTAATGCAAATACATTCAGCATCACTAAGGCTGGTTGCCCTTGAAGGAGTGTAGGCAGTCACTGAGGATACACATGGTGGTGGTCTGAAAAAGCAGTCTGGTCATGGGCTTTTTAAAAAAACTGAAAAGTGGTTTCATAATGTGTTAGTCTGTAAAAGTGATTTTAACTTGCGGAAAAAAAAGAGCAGTAAGTGTGCATTCAAATTGGCAAAGAAATTTCGTTTTGGGACTAATGTGAAAACATGACTCTGTGTGGAAATAGGAATTACAGGCAGAGATTTATTGCGTTTTGCTCTGGTGATTTCACAGTTGCATTAGTAGGAAAAAGGGGGAGCGATTTTTTGGGGGAAGAAGCAGACTCTTAGCACACACCCAGCTCCTTTCCATGTATAATCATGCACAGTATTTAGAAGCGAGTGGGCTTTTCAGGTTTCAGTCTGTAATGCAAATACATTCAGCATCACTAAGGCTGGTTGCCCTTGCTGGAATGTAGACAGCCACCCAGGTTACACATGGTGGTGGTCTGAAAAAGCAGTTTGGACATGGGCTTTTTAAAAAAACTGAAAAGTGGTTTCATAATGTGTCAGTCTGTAAAAGTGATTTTCACTTGCCAAAAAAAAAGAGTAGTAAGTGTGCATTCAAATTGGCAAAGAAATTTCGTTTTGGGACTAATGTGAAAACATGACTCTGTGTGCAAATAGGAATTACAGGCAGAGATTTATTGCGTTTTGCTCTGGTGATTTCACAGTTGCATTAGTAGGAAAAAGGGGGAGCGATTTTTTTGGTGCAGAAGCAGACTCTTAGCACACACCCAGCTCCTTTCCATGTATAATCATGCACAGTATTTAGAAGCGAGTGGGGTTTTGAGGTTTCAGTCTGTAATGCAAATACATTCAGCATCACTAAGGCTGGTTGCCCTTGCTGGAGTGTAGCAGTCTGGACATGGGCTTTTTAAAAAATCTGAAAAGTGGTTTCATAAAGTGTCAGTCTGTAAAAGTGATTTTCACTTGCCAAAAAAAAGAGCAGTAAGTGTGCATTCAAATTGGCAAAGAAATTTCGTTTTGTGACTATTGTGAAAAGAAATGTAGTAATATATT
Organism: Triturus cristatus; assembly: GCF_964204655.1. NCBI lineage: Eukaryota > Metazoa > Chordata > Amphibia > Caudata > Salamandridae > Triturus > Triturus cristatus. The sequence goes on along the minus strand of NC_140590.1, from coordinate 1,247,103,422 downwards.
TAAATAAAATAAAGGAATTTTTTTTTTAGTTTTTTTCAGGTATTGCTGAAGAGCAGTGAACAAAATTTAAGATGCCTACAAAATCCAGAGTTCAAAAAACGCTAAAAAAAAACCTATATTTGAAGACAACTAAAGGACCAAAGTTAGTAGAAGATGCTGATGTTGGGAAAAAGAAAAAATCTTCTGGTAAGCACAAAAAACAATTTCTAAAAAATATATTCAAAAGAATGAAAAATGTACAAAATGTCTGTACTCAAAAGGATGTTTTTAAAAAAAAAGGAGAGGAAAAAATTGACAATTTAGTTAATGCAAATATACCTTCAGCAACTGAAAAGATTTATATAAATAGAAAAACAGCGTTTAAAGAGATACGTAGAAAAATGTTTCAGAGAAGAGTTATGTCTAATTTGATGAAGGATGTGAAGAAATATAAGAAAAAGACAAAGTTTTATAAAAGAAAAAAAGAAATAGAAGCCATTGCAGCAAAGGCATTAGAATTAAAAAGGAAACTATTCATATTAATTTTGAATAGGATGCGTACATTAAACAAAATGATTAATGTACTGAAATCACATAGCAAAAGGAAAAGAGTAGTGAACAGAACAAACTTTTGTAAAGTGTTTTTAGGCAAGTGGATGCATAGTTCAAGTAGTGAACCTTTTTTTAATGAAGAAAGCTATTTTCAAAGTAATAGTTTGCTGCATGCAGTTGACACCAGAGGTCGTTCATACGAAGTAAAAAATGGTTGCATAATGGAGAAGGAGATAATGGTTCCAAGAGATGAGGTACAAGTGATGGCAGATGAGGCAATGGGGAGACGTCCTAAAGCCCCAGTGTACACTTGGAATTGTAGTAGTATTTGCACTGTGCGTCAGGAATCTATTGACAAATTTCGAGAGTTTCTAAGAGAATATAGTAAAAAAAGTATAAAACAGAAGATTAAGGTGCTTCAAAGTCTGGATCCATGCAGAGTGAGAGAGAATACTGGTTTGCAGGGTCATTCTCTGGCTTGTATATCTAGAAAAGTGTGCAATAGTGTTTTCCATCATTTTAGGATGCTGGCTGTTCATCATACTGAAATGAGAAAGTTTGTGAGACGGTTGTATTTTGCCAAAAGTCCAGCAATAAAGTTAAATGAATTGAATAGGGCTCTGTTCCGAGGAACGGTATCAGATGTAGAGAAGGTTGTTGATGAAATTCAGTTTTGTTACTTTGGTCCTGAACAAAACAGTGCAGAGAAGGATACACTAAATGAGGAAGAAGTGGAAGAGAATGTAGAACCCTCTGTAAGTTACACATTTAATGATCACATAACACAATTTGCAATTGTCTCTAATGAAAGACCAAATTTTACTTGTATTTGTTGCCGCAGAACTCATTATAGAAAATAAACTAGGAATGTTGATCTCTACAGAAAGAGTGAAAATGAAGATAATTATAAGTGGAAGGATTTTGCCACATATATATTTCTAGAAAATTGTTTTGATTTGGGTGAAGATCAGCGTATTTGTAAATACTGTTACAACAAGTTAGAGGAAAATAGAATGCCGACCAGAGCTGTACATAATAATTTAGAATTGGATGCTATTCCTGCTGAACTTTCTGAATTAAATACATATGAGTCTATACTCATTCAATGTGTTCATCCGTTCCAGACCATAGTACGTATGGAGCCCAAAACTGGTAAATTACCTCCTTCAGATTTACTGAGAGGTTTAAAAGGTAGAGTGGTGTATTTGCCCTTGGATTTGAAAAAAAATATGGAAACTATTGATGCGGATACTTTGGAAACTGAACCATTAATTATTCTGGTTAATGGTGTACCTACAAAGAATAAGAAGATTTGGCAGGAGCTGGTAGATGTACGGAAAGTACAAAGAGCAAATTTGTATTTGAAAAGGAATAACAAATGGTATGAATCAATTTATATAGAAGAAGAAGAAGAAGAAGATTTACAAGAAGACACAGAAACACCAACTGGACAAATTGAAAAAGTGGACAAGTCAAAGGAAGAAGAAATTTATGAACATTTTAGCATACATCCTCTTCATTCAAAAGAAGTTATGGGAGACAATATTGATCTCTTTCAGATGAAGAAAGCAAAAGGAACTCCCGTGAGTGTATGGGAGGAGAGCTTGGAAGCTCGATGTTTTCCCCAGCTGTTTCCTAAAGGAAAAGGAGGACGATACGATGAACGTCCAGAACAGATTCCAGCTTCTGAGTATCGGACTACAAGACTATATGCTGAAGATCCCAGATTTCGACAAAGTATTCCTTATTTGTTCCATCTTTTATTTGAAAGCGACTTGTCTGCACTGTCTTATGCAGTAAATCACATTTTAAAAAGTGGAGTACATTTACAAAATGTGTCTGCTAAGGATTTTATGGAGAAAGTGCAGCACCGAGATGATCATTTGGAAACACAACTTTTCAATCTGATGGCTTGTCAGCGTGGGACAAATGAATATTGGTACCGACGCCATGGTGAATTAAAATGCATGTTACGGAATTTAGGAACACCAACATGGTTCGTTACCCTAAGCTGTGCCGAGTACGCTTGGGATGATTTACTGGATTTTCTACGAGAGGCAAATTCAAACATTAAAAACATCGAATACAAGACAGCAGGAGAACTGTGCTCATTGGATCCGGTTAATGTTTGCAGATATTTCAATCATAGATTTGAGGCTATGATGTCCTTCATCTGCAATAAAAAAAATCCACCTCTTGGAGAAGTAGAGGATTTCTTTTGGAGAAAAGAGTACCAGGCAAGAGGTGCTCCTCATATTCATATGCTGTTGTGGATCAAGGATGCCCCAAAGTTTGGAACAGATACTGATGAAGCAGTGTTATCTTACATTGAAGAATATGCAACATGTGCTATACCAAAAAGCACAGAAGAGAAAAAGTTAAAGGAGCAAGTTTGACGTTTCCAAAGTCATCGGTGTGGAAAATACTGTCGACGGAAATACAAGAGCAAAGATAAATACTACACTAAATGTCGATTTGGATTTCCAAGACCTGTTCTTTCAAATGGAAGAGTCAACAGTTTTATGTCAGCTGTGAGACATACTATCACAAGAAAATCACCTAAGAATACCTACAACCTAAAAAGAAAAGAAGAATCAAAAAATATAAATGACTACAACCCAGTCATTTTATCCATGTGGAACGCTAACATGGATATACAGTATGTAGCTGACAATTCCATTGCTGTTGCTCGATATGTAACGTCTTACATTGCGAAATCAGAAAAAACAGAATTGAAGGAAATGTGGGAAGAGATTTCTCACGAGAAGACTGTCAGTAAGAAGCTGTACAGTTTCAGTTTGAAGATGTTATCGCATCGAGAAATTGGATCCTACGAATGTTCAGATAGGTTATCTTCTGCAAGTCTCTACTCGAAGTCAAGAAGAATAATTTGGGCAAGTTTAGGCCTTGCAGCAATGAGAAATCGGGTACTGAAATCTGTAGGAGAAATTGAATATTTGGCCGAGAATGACCCAGAAAGTACAGATATTTTGAAATCAAACATGTTGGACACTTATTATCCCAAGAGAAGTCATCATCTGGAGAACATGTGTCTCTATGAAGTGCTGCAGAACTACATTTATTCACGGAAAGCCGCAGAAGACATCAACAATGGAAAATATAAAGTCGTTGGTGAAGAAGGATGTTTGGTGAAGCAAACAAAAGGAAGTTTGATAAATCACAGGAAGCTGAGTTGCGACACTACTGACAAGAAGGAATTTTACTACTTGGCTCTTTTACAGTTGTTTAAACCATGGCGTACAGAGGATGAACTACTGGGAGAATTTCAAAGCTATGAAGATTCTTTTAATGCTTGCAAAGACAGCATACAATGCAGTACATTCTCAACTTATCTGCAAATGTTAAATGAAGAAATTGAACAGGAAACTACAATTGCAGCAGAAATAGCTAGAGACAGTTCTCAGGACAGCCAAAGTTCAGGAACACTCAGTCAAGATCCCCTAGGACAACCAATCGTTGAAAATGAAGCATCAATAGCCATGAATGAAGTGGAAACGGCTATGAATCAAGCTCAAGAAGAATTTATAGACTTAGAAAATTTGGAAAGACAACTGAATCAAGAGCAGCAACAAATTTATGAAGAGATCAAAAACAAAATTGATCACGGATTTCTACATGAAAAAAAAGAGTGCTCATGCACATCATTTCATCCAATCAGGATGTATGTAAGCGGACAAGCTGGAACTGGAAAAAGTTTCCTTATAAAAGTCATCAGAAGCTACCTACAGCAAAAAACAGATTCTACTTTGTCTTGTGTGGTTACTGCTCCAACTGGGTTAGCAGCATATAACATAAAAGGAATCACTTTACATCGTTTGCTAATGTTACCAGTGGAGCATGAGAACAAAATACAATACAACAAGCTAACTGGAGAAGCATCCTTGGAAGTTTCAAGAGTATTGAAGAAGATGCAAGTTCTCATTATTGATGAGGTGAGCATGGTATCAAACTTAATGCTTGCCTTTGTGCATTTAAGAATGCAGCAAATTTTGAAGACAGACTATGACATGTTATTTGGTGGAAAACACGTCATAGTTTTTGGAGATCTTTTGCAACTTACTCCAGTTAAAGGACAACCAGTGTTTAATACTGTCACACATGAAGACACGAAGAAGTCATTGGGAAGCATCGGAAATACAAATATTTGGTCCTTCTTTGAGTACAAGGAACTTACTACTAATATGAGGCAAGCAAGCGATGAAGAATATGGAAGTATTCTGAAAGATATCAGAATTGGACTACTCACAGAAGTTGGCAAAAAAGCATTACAGAGTCGGCTGCTACATAATTTATTTCCAAAGGAAGAAATAGTTGCAGAGAAAATATACAAGAATATTGCAGAAAACAAAAGTGTCATCTGCTTAATGCCAACTCTACGTGAATGCTCAATATTTAATGAGGAGCTTTTGAAATTGGAAAAGGAAGAGATCAGGAAATTGGAAGCAGTGGACAAAATTGAGGATGGAAGAATTACTGTCACAGTAACAGGCAAACTGAAAAATAAATTGGACTCACTAGAGAAGAACATCTCCAAAACAGCTGGATTAGAAAAAAAACTATATGTTTTCATGAACTGTAGAGTATTTTTAAGAAGAAATTTGGATGTTGAAAAAGGTTTAGTTAATGGAGCTATGGGAAGAGTTGTGGGTTTTATTAATTATCAGAAAAAAGAAGGAATTGAATGTTTAAAAATAAAATTTGATCAGATAGAAGAAGTTAAAGATATTTGTCGTTGTACAGTTCGTTTCATGCTTGTGAAAGACTTATATGTACGTAGGAAGCAGTTTCCGTTTTCTCTAGCATATGCTGTAACTATTCACAAGTCTCAAGGATTGACTGTAGATTGTGCATTTGTGAACATTGGTTCAACTGTGTTCAAAGAAGGTATGGCATATGTTGCTTTGTCACGAGTGAAAACATTATCAGGTTTATTCATGATAGACTTTGATGATTCAAAAGTTAGTGCTGATACAAACTGTGTAAAGGAGTATAATAGATTAAGAAGAAGCTATGCTCCTCATTTAGGTCAGTATCCTGTGTTGGAGAAACGTGTAGTTTCTCGTAAAAGAAAAAAATAGAATATCTGTAATGAAGATGTAGAGAAGAGGAAAAAAAAGAGGAGTGATGTAATTGCAAGCAAAAAGAAAAAGGAAAATGAAGAACAGGTTGTAGGATGTCATTTTGAAAATAGCTCTGGTGTCAACTGCTACGCAAATGTAGTGCTGAATGTTGCATTTTATCTGGAAAGTTTGCAAGAGCAGATAATAGTAAATCAGGGAAAAAGATTCTGTTCTGAGCTGAGTCTCCTTTTTCAAAAGCTGAGTAAAGATAAAACTCAAATAGAAAGTGCTACTGAAATTAGAAAACTTTTAGATATATGTTCAGGACGAACACAGTTTTCTCAAAATGAACAGCAAGATGCACACAAATTTTTGATGTATTTTCTTCAGGTACTGGAAGAAGAAGGAGTTCCCATTGAAAATTTTTTTGGTCTCTCTTATAAATGGGAACATAGTTGTGAAAATTGTTATAATATATGTGGCTCTAATGTTGATAATGAAAGGTTTATTTATTTGACATTGCCAGAGAGTAAAACAGTCACTTTTGCAAAATTAGTTAAAGATGCTAATCATAGCATGAAATGTGGTGAGTGTAAATCTGACATGTTTTCAACATTAATTTTAAAGGAATACGGACAGTATGTAATTTTAATGATGCAACGATGTAGAGCTGATGGTTCAAAATTGGATACTTTAATAAAGAAGTTTACAGGACAGCAATTATCAATTTCAGGAAAAACTTTTGTAACTGTTGCAATAATTTTCCATGATGGACCTACTGTTACTTCTGGACATTACACAGTTTATCTTAAATGTGAAAAAGGCTGGACACTGTGTAATGATTCCCAATTGATTTTCAAACAACGTTTGCCTTTTGATTTAGCAAATTCCTATCTAATCTTCCTGAAACCTAAATTTTAGAGAGATTTGGCAAGATCTGGACAAAATAATTTTACCATTTTACTGGATTACCATTGGAATTTTGTAAAAAAAAGATTTTTTAAATTATCATTTGGCCTAATGGAAAGATAACCAATTGTAATGTGGACTTTTTTAATTTTTAATGAAACTTTCAAAAACCAATAATTTAGAGATAATCGGTAACATCTGCACAATTTAAATTTTGGAATGTTATTGGACTGCCATTGGAAATTTTTTCAAAAATGATTTTAAAAATTACTATTTGGCCATGCGGAAAAGTAACCAATTCTATTGTTATTCAAAAATTTTTCGTGAACCAAAATGTTACAGAGAATCGGTGAGATCTGGACAAATTAAACTTTAGAATTTTATTGGATTACCGTTGGAAATTTATTCCCCAAAAAATTTTAAAATTACTATTTGGCCTTAAGGAAATGGAATCAGATGTATTGTGGAGTTATTTGAGATATAATATTGTGATTATACTTCTGAAACAAACATATCAGACGGTATTTTAAAGAAATAAGTATTGGTATTAGATGATATTGTTTTAGAATATTATGCATTTCTATAATGTTAAGTTTAAGTAAAAAGAGATTCTGGGCTTTTTTAATACAATCTTTGAGATTGTTATTTTTTTTTGCCCGCTGTAAAATGATGAATGCAATTGCTTTCACAATTTATAGTGAAATGCAATATATTCTGAAAACAGCAAAAATAAGGCAAAAATATTTTTTGAAAAATATGTAAATATGTGTACTGTATTATAAAATGTTTTAAAAATATTAATACTTTTTTCTTTTTTTTCAGATTGATATAGAAAAATTTCGAAAACTAGAACCATTTTTAAAGCAATTTTTTTTTAAAACAAATGAATAAATATTTTTTTGAGTGGGTATGGTAAGTCAATAATAATAATTGTAGTCTCTCAAGGACCTTGTAATGTGATAATTGATTTTTAGTGTTTTTAAAAAAAAAAAATTACGCGTACCGTACGCGTACGATAAAAAAAAAAAAAAAAAGTTTTTAAAAATATATGTAAAAAAAAGATGAAAGATAAGGTTGGCTCTTAAAAGAGCCGTTGTGTTCATGCAGGGACAGAGGAAAGAAAGAATGGGAAAATTAGTCAAAGCGACAAGTGTGCTGATCTATTTTGTTGTTCACTAGGGAAACACTGGTCTCCCTATGACAAACTAGATCATGACAAGAGGCGCATCGAATATCAACCCTCAGAAATCGAGGGTTAATTTCCAGAGGGCCAGCAAAAGGAGATGCTCCCCCCACAGATGAAGGGCTCACCTGACCTGCAGAAGAAGGAGTCAGCCCTGCAGATGATGGTCCAGGCTGAGCTGCTGTGGATGTACTTGGTTGTCTTTCTGAAGAGTTACCTCCAAAAAGATGAGCATGTGTCCTTCTGTGTACATCCTTGAGGTGTCTCTTCATGGTATGATTCCCAAAGGAATACTTCCTGTCAGGATTACCTCTTGAAAGTACACGCTGACACAGCCTACAAGTTACTAAGGGTGCATTTACCTTTTGCTGGCCTTCAGGAAAAGTAAAATAATCCCATACATAAGAGGGCTTTTGTTTCCTCGCTCTCTGCCTCAAGGTAGTGCTGCTAGTGCTAGCCTCACTCTCAGAAGAGCTCTGCTGTTCTGCCATCGTATCACAAAGACAACCCAGCTCCTTCTCCTAAGGGATCACAAGCAGAAATGAGAGGAATGGGTGTGGTGTAGGAGAGTTCTAGAACTGAAAGTAGTTTCAACCAATCAAAAGTTGTGTTTCATGATCACATGACCTACCGTACGCTTACGGTACGCTTACGGTACGCTTACGGCAAAAGTGCGCATGCGCGTTAAAAAGACACGCGCTTGCGCGCATGCGCATAACAGTCACTACCCGACACTTCCGCGTAACGTGCGCGTGTAGCGTACGCGCGCACGCGTCCCACGCGGAGTACGCGCGGCTACGCAAATTGCGTAACTATACGCAAGCAGCGTAGAAAAATTACGGGCGTTGCGTAAACCGTACGCTTACCGTAAGCTTACGGTACGCGTACTAAAAAAATAATAAAAAAAATAGAAAAAATGTACTGCAAATAAATTTTACATGTTTATTTAAAAAAATATATTAAAAAAAAACATATTAAAGAATTTTAAAAATTTAACCATAGTCTTTATAAAAGGTAAGAAAATTAAAATAAAAATATGTTAAAAAAAATAGAAGAAAAAAAAAAAAATTTGCATTTAAAAAACCTTGCAAATTCACTGAAAAAACCATGGGTTTCACACACATTATAGTTAGGAATTAGCATTTAAAAAACCTTAGAAATTCAGTGAAAAAACCATAGGTTTCACACACGTTATAGTTAGGAATTAGCATTTAAAAAACCTTAGAAATTCAGTGAAAAAACCATAGGTTTCACACATGTTATAGTTAGCTGGACATTTTACTCGTAAAAAACCAATGAAATTCCCCCGTTATAGTTAGTTCAGCTAACTATAACTCGCGCGCCCGCAATGCACTGCTGATGACGTCACATATTACATCACTCATGACATGGTCAGTGACATCACTCATGACATCACTGATGACATCTCAAATGACATCACTGATGACATCACTGATGACATCATCCTTGTGATAGAGTGGCAGACCTCCACTTCCCCTAATATAACCTTTGATACACACATTCAAAAATAGAGACTAAAATTTACAAAACAATGGACATACCAATAACAGTTACAACAACCTCTTCAGTAATTCTAAGATCCACATACACATCCACTCATTCACCAACAGTCCAATACAGTCACTCATACATGTACTCACTTATCATATGTACTCATACACCTATACATCCTGTTACACAATGCCACTCATCCATAGAGCTACTCACACACATAGTCACTCATGCTAATAAAGAATCAAACATACATTTACTTGCATATACAGTTATACACACACCACCACACTTACTTCTACGGAAACTTACACATACTTAGTCTTTTAAACAATCACTTATAGAAATACATACTTATTCATACAGGAACTCTTTCAATCTCTCACTCTCACATATACTCACATATATAAACCAATAGTCACATATACTAGTTTTAAACATATGTAGTTACTCATAAAGACACTATTGAGACAGTCATTCACTCACTAACACACCCATACACACACTCATCCACCCATGCAGTCCTGCACACATGCTCTGTTCAACACATACAAACAGTGAGTCACTCATTCATGCACCTATGCACTACGTCATACCCCCCACCGAACCATGCAGACACTCATACTGATACTCAAAAAACCAACTAATAACCTATATAGACACCCATGTAGCTACTCACCAACCCATGCAGCCACTTATACACAAAGTGAAAAAATGATACAGATATTTATATATTTAAACATTACTCACTAAGCCATGTATTCACTATGATACACTTAATCAGTCAGTTACACAATAAATTTTTCAAAAAGAAATCATCCATTTAGACAGTAATATACCCATTTATTCTTCCATCGACCTTGAGATATACATATATAAAACATATTTAATTTTCAGAAAAACACACATTCACTGGATGATGTCATCAGTGATGTCATCAGTGATGTCATTTGAGATGTCATCAGTGATGTCATGAGTGATGTCACTGACCATGTCATGAGTGATGTAATATGTGACGTCATCAGCAGTGCATTGCGGGCGCGCGAGTTATAGTTAGCTGAACTAACTATAACAGGGGAATTTCATTGGTTTTTTACGAGTAAAATGTCCAGCTAACTATAACATGTGTGAAACCTATGGTTTTTTCACTGAATTTCTAAGGTTTTTTAAATGCTAATTCCTAACTATAACGTGTGTGAAACCTATGGTTTTTTCACTGAATTTCTAAGGTTTTTTAAATGCTAATTCCTAACTATAACGTGTGTGAAACCCATGGTTTTTTCAGTGAATATATATATATATATACACATGCATAGAAGATTAATATATATTAACTATTGTATTATAGTTGTTTAGAGGTGCATATAAATATTGCTATATAAGCATAGACAGAGATAGTAGATATACTTTATACATGAATTGCAAAAGAAAGTATCTTTATATATTTTTAGTAATTCTGTTTAATATACATTGGTGTCTATTTATAACTGTTGATTTAATGTACTTACCTTTAATAGCGTTATTAGGGTTTTTTTTTTGTCTATATATATATACATATTTGCAAAAAATACATTTATGTTATATAGTTGCTGTTAATGTTTATTTAAACATAATATAATAATATTTTTATTTTACTCACCTTTAAAGTATGCTTCAAGATATCGTTTGGGCAAAGAAATATATTTATGTATATTAATTGTGCAAAATACTACATTTATTAGATATTTGTTTTTTATAAAATGTTACATCTAAAAGGTTGATATGAATAATTTAATAGTATTTATTATTTTGTTACTTTGTGTTTTATATATATATATATAGTACAAAACTACATGGTCTAGCATACATTGTGAGTGCGGATGAACTAATTATTGTGCATACCTGAATCAACTACTACTAAAGGACAGCTGTATCATGGGGTTATTAGTTATTTTGCAAGTATGCCTTTCTATTGTCGAAGTAAAATAAGCAAACAGCTTAGAAATGCGTTGGCAACGAGGAACAATGACCGATTTTTGTTACTCTCAAAAATGCCATAAACAATGAAGATTCTTTTTGTTGTATTGTCGAGTGGTTTTGTGAATATAGAGCTATTAAAATAAAATTTAACAGCACGATAGCTTGTTGTGAGATTAGCATTATCTCATGTAAAGGAAGGGTGGTTAGCAGGAGTTTCTTGTTTGAAGAGGTACAGCAGACGGCTCAAGTAATGAAGATGAAATCTAATCTGGAGCACACTGAAGTGCTTTTAAAATATTACAGATGTTGTGTACTGGATCGCTGTGATTTGTTAATAATTAATAGTGCTGCAGAGCTTACTATGGGCGAAAAATATAGCAGGACAAAACTACATGTTCAGCATACATTGTGAGTTTGCACGAAGTAATCATTGCGTACATCTGAATTAACTAGTACTAAAGGACAGCTGAATCATGGGGCTGTTAGTAAGCTTGCAAGTTTGCTTCTCCATTGTCTAAGGAGGAGAAGCAGAGAGCTTAGAAATGCGTTGGCAATTATCATAATGACAGTTTACTTGTTACCTTAAAAATGTAATGAACAATGAAGATTTCTTTTGCTTACTGCTGAGTGCTTTTGTGAATATAGAGCCATTGAAATAAAATGTAACTGTAAGACAGCTTCGTTGTGCGATTAGCACAGCTTCATGAAAAGGAGGAGGTGCCAGCAGGAGTTTCCTGTTTGAAGGGGCATAGCAGACGGCTCTTGTAATGAAGGTGTAATATAATCTCTAGCACATTGAAGTGCTTTTAAAATATCACAGATGATGACTGAATTGCTGTGATCCTGTTAATAATTACTGGCACTGTGGAGCAGATTATTGACGAAAAATATAGCAAGACAAAATTACATGCTGACATACATTGTGAGTGCGCAAGAACTAATTATTGCGCACACCTGAATCAACTACTACTAAAGGACAGCTGAATCATGGAGCTGTTAGTAACCTTGCAAGTCTGCCTCTCCATTGCTTATGAAGAATAAGCAGACAGCTTAGAAACGTGTTGGCAATGATGAACATTGACAAATTACCTGTTACTGCTAAAATGCCATGAACAATGAAGATTTTTTTTGTTCTACTGTTGAATGCTTTTGTGAATATATAGCCATTGAAATAAACAATATATATAAATATATATATATATAAACAATTTTTTATAGAGAGATAGAAAGAGAAAGAGAAAGAGAGAGAGAGAGAGGAAGAAATTTATTTTTCTAATAATAAATATATTATATATAAAAATTGGGTATCTTTGTAAATTCATTTGATATGCATTAATGGGAAATTATCTTCAAACGAATGTTTTACATTTTATTTTACTTACTAACAAAGGTTTCCTTCATGGTTGCATTAATATGTTTGTATGTAATTTTACATGCAAATTATTTTATTGCATTTACAAGTATAGTTAAAAGCATTAATATTTGCAACCACTTCTAGTAACACTTATACATTAGTTAGGTACAATAGTTATATTAAGAAGCATTTTTTAGTAGTATTGTGTTTTATGTTTCTATGGTAAAACAAACAATGACAAATTTAATTTAAAAGTGATATATTTTAACTTACCTCAGATATTGTCCCGGACACACTTAATAGTGTTTTTTCATTTGCTTCTCTAACTGTCTTTATAGGAGACAGTGGTGGAGCTGGTGGCTGCAAAATATATTCAGCTTGTTGAATAATAGCTGGTGATATTGTAATTGGCGGCATTCTTGATAATTTCGTTTGTTTGGTTATTAGTAATATAGCATTTTTGATCAGATAATTGCGAATTAGCATTCCATTTTGCTCTTTGGTTTAAGTATAATAATCTTCATTGTAACATGTAGCTTTAATAGATCCAGTTTGGTCTGCCAGAGCCATATAATACAATACTTTGTTTTCTTGTTTGGCATTGCGATAATAGGTTTTTGCTGAACATTGAATAATGTTGACACGTATTGCCTTTTGGTATGGCTTTGCATCTTCTTGTTTCATGTCTTTTAATTCTTGAATGGAAATCATCTGTAAAATAAAATGCAGCAGTAAATAATAATGTAATAAAGTTTGGCTTAAACAAGATTTGCTAATATACTTGCATGTAATACATTTTTGTCAAATAGCTATCCATATTGGTTTGTGATCACTGTAATATGATTCTAATGTTCCATAATATGGGATGTCTGTGTTTGTATATATATGATCCAATAAAGAATTATAGTCTGTTGTGAGCGTGCTTATTTTTTGAATGCAGTTATAATTTTCCATCATATAATTTAATAACAAATTAAAATCACCCATTATTATATATTTATAGTTGGGGAAGGCATTTAATATGGTTAAGATGTTTAGTAAGGTTTGTATTGTGACTTTTGGTGGTTTGTATATAATTACTATAAGGTATTGTGTGTTATTAATACATTTTGTGAATTTTAAAATGTCAATTTCGTGCTCAGTTGTAAATGTTGGTTGCAATATGTGGTGTTTGTTGTAATATATTGCAATTCCATGGTTTGTATGCTTGCTATAATGTTTGTCAAATAACATCATATGATAATGGTCAATTTTAAATATATTTGGATTTGTGGTTTGTGTATTATTTATTTCGGTTAAGCATAATATTTCAGCACTCAATATATTAGTGTCAGCTAGCATTGCTTTGAATTTTTTTGGTAGTGAACGTATGTTATGTACTACAATTGTAAAGTAGTCATGATATTTGTTAATTTGTGGTATTGATATTTCCAATAACATATATGTTTTTAAGCGTAACATTTCGTCATGCACTTTTGGGTGTATTACTATTTTAGTGTGATCAAAGTTTTTAATATATATGTTTTTTAAGGATTTTGCCCTGCTAATAGCTACGTAATGTAAATGATGTATTTTTGTATTATTATAATGTATATATAATGGTTCTATTGTTTCACCTTGTGTTCGATGTATAGTGCGTGCAGAAGATTGGCGTAATGGAAATTGTTTGCGTATTATTGTGATGAATTTTTTTGTGAATTGGAAATGTCTTGATATTGGTACAATAGGTGTCCAATTATCTGAAATGTGAATATGATATAGGTGTTTGTTTTGTTGTCTTGTATATTTGCCTACTTTGCTATGATCAAATTGTATCCATACTACAATTGGTATGCCATTATTACTATCTACATATTCAACTATACCTGTTGCACCATTGATTAAGCCATCATTTACATTAATATTAGATGTTAAATCATATCGTAATTTTATTGCAATATGCAATATGTGTGGTAAGCCCATTGTTTTTGTTGAGTCTGTTGGTAATTGTTTTAATATTGTTTGCTTTACTTCTTGGCTTAAGTCTGCTGCAACTGTATCTATTGCTAATGTTGTATATACTGCATTGTGCTTTATATGTTGCATTAGAACGTTATTATTTATTTCATTGACTTCTTTATTTGTAGACATTATATATGGTATAGTTTGTATAATACTTGGGTGAGGTACAATTTCTCTTAATTTTATATTTGCTATATCAGTTTGTGTATGCTCACCTATTCTTAGTCTATTAAGCATTAGTGCAAATGGCAAGTCATTTAACTGTCTCATTATTTTTGTGAGTTCATATAATTTAAAATGTGTTTGCCATAAGTTTGTACTTAATGGTCCATATAAATGTCTTGAATTGTCAAATATGTATGTGTCGAAAACAGGTTTTAATTGATAGAAATCTCCTATCGCTAGTATTGATATGCCACCAAATGGTTGGTTAGATGCTTTTATTTCTTGCAATCTGTTGTGTATAAAATTGAACATATTTGCACCTACCATTGATATTTCATCTATTATTAGCACTTTTATATGCATGAGTTGTGTTTGTAGCATGCTTCTGTTTTCATGTGTTAATTGTTTATATGTTAATGTTTGGGATACTGGTATTTTAAATGTACTATGTAATGTTTTTCCATTTATATTATGTGCTGCTTTTCCTGTTGGTGCTGTGAGTAATATATATATATTATCAGGATTTTCCCCTGCTTTAGTATTGTAGTATCGTAATAAAGTTTGATAGAGTGCAGTTATTAGAAAACTTTTACCTACTCCTGCACCACCTGTACAAAAAGTATAACAGGGTGTGGTTTGAGTTTTAATCAAATTTAAGTGGTGATATATAAAGTTAAGTTGTTCAAGTGTTAAATCTTGCATGATAAGATTGTATTCGTTTTCTGGTAATATATTATTTACGAAGATTTCTTCTTCTGCAGTGCTTCTAATTCCTAAATCAAATGATATGTCATATTGTATTTGTTCTTGATATTCTTGTGTGTTATTGTGTATATCATCTATTGATACTGCTGCTATAGGTGATAATGGAGGTGTAACAATAAGGTCATTATTTGTTGCTGCATTAAAATTGTTTGCTATTTCAGTTTGTTTATTATACTGAAAATAATTTGCATCGACTTGCTTTTGTACATGTAAGTATCTTTCTAAGTATGTGTGTTTTGGTATAATTATTTCACTTTCTATTCTCCATGGATAATAAAGCATTAATAATTCCCTGTAATAATTTTCAGAGTCATTTAGTTTGCTAAATCTACAGTATCGAATTATTTTTTGTTGTTTACGCTTGATATATAACATGTTGGTTTTTTCCTGAAGTAAGTTATCTATCTCAATTTCTTCATCATCTGAACTGTAAAAGTTAGTTTCCAGAAGAAAATTATCATGATTGTTTTGTAGTGTTTCTTTTGTTTGCTTTGCTCTTTTATTGTACTTTGATGCATAGTCAGCTAATGTACATTGTTCTAATGTTTTTGGACGTTTGCTGTATTTAACAATTATATTGTCAAATTGTATCTTACTTGATGTATCTGGCAATGAGTTTATTGTCTGTATGTCTTTCATTAGGTATGTTCTTTTATCTGGCATATTTGTATTAATAAATACAAATGCTCTTGAACTTTTCCTTAATGGAATTTGCAAAATGAGATAAGCTGCTTCTTGTGCACTAATTTCAGTACAATTTAAAAATGTGTTACTTATGTGCTTTAATTGTTCTTTGATGCTTGGATTATGGTATACTTCTTTTGCAGCTTGTGCAATTATTTTGCTTAACCCTCGCTGTGATTTACTAATATATGACACGATATAGACAGCACAAGCATAAGCATCTAAAACATACTGTATGTCAATGTTAGCTTGCCATGCTTGTAGTATTATATTATTATAGTTATTGATAAAGCATTCAGCTGGTGTTCTTTTTAAAAGTATAGTTTTTTTATCTATAATTGTTTGTATGCATGTTATATATTGGTTTTCAGTCAAGTGCATATGTTGTAAAAATTCTTCAAATGAATAAGTATTAAAGCATTCTGAATTCATTGTTGTATGTATTAAGTCTATGTGCTGCTTTAGTATACTATCTGTCTTGTCTAATTCTATTGGTTCTAGTATAACAGTATATGCCATAGGATATTTAGGGTACTGATATTTACATGTTCTCTTGTGTTTTATGCGACAATTTTTAGTATGTCCATGTTTTTGTAATGGTAGTAAAGGTTTTATACATGTGTCTACTGTCTTACTACATGTTATGTGACTGTCAATAAAATTTATAACTTCCTCATTTTTTGCTTTGTTATACTGCGGAGCATTATTAATCCATAACAATGCATGTATATGTGGTGATCCTCTTTGTTGAAATTCTATTCTATAAAAGTAATCAGAAATTTTTCCTATAGGATTACTTTTGTGTAGTAATATACAATTAAACAATTTCCTAACTTGATAGTCAAAGTGTCGTGCACATGTTATTGGGTTTTGTTGTATTAATGTGCATTTTGTTTCCCACGACATGCTCTCAAATTGTTCTTTACTGCACTCATTTTTATTGTTAATATGCAGAAGTATATTAATTAAATGATACCATTTTGTTTCTGCTGCTGATAAAGTGAGAAAGAATGTTGGTATTCCCAATTGCCTTATCGCAAATAAATCTTTTTTGCAATTTTCCCAGTATGGAGGCGAACTTCGTATAGTTTTTAGTATTTTGTATCCTTCATTATATTGCAGTATGCCTTGTAAGTTGTCTTTTATATCTTTAACTGTTATAACTTTACCATCATTAAAATGTTTTTTTAGTGATATAAATATTTTGTCTTGAATTTGCTTTATATGTAATTTTTTTAGCTTAAAAAATATATTTGTTATACAATTAGCTACTCTTTTGTCACAGATTCTTAATTCCCATTGACATATTGTACTGTAATGTACTGGTATATGTCTTTCTTTGTTAGATGGTCTACGTTTACCACCAAATATTGTTCGAAATGCTAGATATTCAGAATCTTTATCTTCGTATAACCCACGTGGTGTATTATGTTCTGCAGGGGCTAAACTTAAAATATTTATATTATCGATAGGTACTGTCTCATTTGTTAATAATGTATCTAAGTTGCCGACTGGTACGTTATCTGTACTACTTGATGTATTATTTGCTTCGGAAGTGTTAATATCACTGTTTGTTTCTTGTGGGGCATATTCCCAATCTGTATTGACAGTTACTCCATATTCTTTGAATAAATTGCTATTGCATGCTAGCCATATAGCTGCATTTTTTTACAACATTTGGTCTTACATTTTCAAAATGTGTATATGATTTATAGCTTAATCTCCACTTTAATTTAATTGGAATTGTCATATTATCATGTATTTGTCTAGGTAAAATGGTAACAGTTGTCATAACATCAGATGGAACATTAACAACTGCACCTGATAATGATTTCTGAAAACCACGTGGCAATGTCCTAATTTGCAAAAAGGGTATTCTTGGTGATACTAACCTTTCTTCTAAGTTATGTAAATATAGTTCAGGTGGTATATCTGGAAAACTCATTCCATTATACACAGAACATGGTGGTATTTTGTCCTTGCTAATATATTTGTAACATGTAGTGCATATATAGTTTGTTTTATGTTTACTAATGTTACATAATATAAAGGTATTTTGTTTATTAATAATATGTGTTTCTTTTATTGTTTGTTTGTGCCACATTTGGTTGCAAATAGTACAAACATATTCTGGTCCATAATGTATTTCGGTATGAAAGTTATCGTTTAAAAACATTTGTAATGTTCTTTGTGTGCTTATGTTATTTGTACAATTTTGACTAATGTTTTCAATCAAAAGTTCATTTTGACATTGGTTTTCCTGCGAAGAGATGTTAGTAGTATCAACTAGTTTTTCGGTGACTATTGGTGTACTATTGTCAATGTTATTTGTTTTTTGAATATTACTGTCGCCCTGCATTTTAATAGCGTTTGTTTGTATACTTGTAGATAAAATAGTTTTTGTTGAGTTGGACAATTGTTGTGTATAATGTATATAAATTTTTTTGTGACTATTTTCATTCTGTTTTAAAATTATTCTTTTTTGTGCTTTTTTAAAGGATTCTTGTTTGATTGTGTTTACATTAATTGGTGTTATTGTCAATAATATTAATCTTGCATTGCAGGGCATTACATTATTTACAAGTTCTATTATATGTTGTGTAAGATTATCAATGGTATTTAATGTTATAGCTATACTCTTACAGTTAATATGTAAACTTTTTTTATTGTTTGTTGTATGTGAGTAAAATGTATAATATAGGTTGTTAGTTTTACCAATAGAAATTATATTTGTATGTAAGCATATTATTATAGAATTATATATAGCTAATGCATTCTGCAATGCTGTTTCAATGGCTTCCTGTAATGTATTATCTATTGATATACTATATAAATATGGTTTCCTAACTTTAATTGTATATATTGTATTAATGTATTTTATGTAAGTAGGTATATCTTCTAACTGTATGTCTGTTTTGCTATAAAAATTTATCAATTCTATATACAGTGTATTGCCTAGATCCATTATATTATATAGATCTTCTGCAATCCACTTGGAAGCACTTTTTTGGTGATTATATATAATAGCAAATATATTATTGCAATTATATGTGTTGTTTATTAAATATTGTTTATCCTGGTTATGTTCTATTTTGAAATATGCTTCTATTTGCACTTTGCTGGTTTCGTCTATGGTACCTATATTTTGTTTTTTTATAGTAACTGTTTGCTTTTTGAGGTGTTGGTGTTTAGTATTAGTGTGTTTGGTTTTTTTTGGGTTTGTATTCGTATGATGTATTACATTAGTAAGTGTTTCTGTTGTGTTTAGAGCATCTATTGTTGTAGTTTGTTGTGTGTTTTTGTTTGTGGAAGTATGACTAAAATCTAATGGTATCTTTTGTATATTTGTGTCTAATGGTTTATTTTTTGCAAGCATATTTGTATCTGGTGTGTTATGTGTAATGTTATATTGTGATATATCATTTTCTAATGCTGTACTTTTTTTAGTTTTTTTAAGTGGTTTACAAATAATAGTGTTTGGATTATGTCTTTTTTTAATGTTTTTTTTTGTGTAGTAATTGTATGTGGTGTATTTAATAATGACAGTGAATTTTGTGCATGGTCACTTGTATTTATATTTGTATTATGCAACTGTGGTGGTGATGTTTGTTTAGCAAAAGATTTTGCAGGGTTATCAAGTTTTGTGCATAAGCCAGTATTATGCATAAATAATTTAGGAGTTTGATTTGGCGTATTTTGTTTGTTTATGCGTTGAGCTCTGCTAAAGGACTTTTCCTGTATTGTATTTATATCAATTGGTGTTAATTCAAATTGAACATCTTCTGCATTATATAATTTTATGCAAGATGCTAAATTGTTAATGTACTTTATTACTTCTTCAAAGGTTTTTTTTTGGAGGACTATGCATGTTCCATTTTCGTGGGGGAACACGACTGGTAGGTGTAGCAGTGTGCGACCAATCTGATGTAACTTTATATTCAGGCTCCCTTGAGCCGGTGGAGTCGACGGACTCATGGTTACGCACCTGCGCGCTAAGAGAGGTACTAGACCTGATTATGTTTTTAGCAGCTTACACAGCAACCCCACTCTCATTTTCCTACTCCCTGCTGACGAGAGGCAACTACCTCGAAACACGTGTCCAGGGATGGCACACGCCACGCATACTTGCACGCACTCTTGAGCATAGGTGTATCCGCCGACGCTGACCTTCAGGGACCATTTTCATTGGGGGAACACGACTGGTAGGTGTAGCAGTGTGCGACCAATCTGATGTAACTTTATATTCAGGCTCCCTTGAGCCGGTGGAGTCGACGGACTCATGGTTACGCACCTGCGCGCTAAGAGAGGTACTAGACCTGATTATGTTTTTAGCAGCTTACACAGCAACCCCACTCTCATTTTCCTACTCCCTGCTGACGAGAGGCAACTACCTCGAAACACGTGTCCAGGGATGGCACACGCCACGCATACTTGCACGCACTCTTGAGCATAGGTGTATCCGCCGACGCTGACCTTCAGGGACCATTTTCATTGGGGGAACACGACTGGTAGGTGTAGCAGTGTGCGACCAATCTGATGTAACTTTATATTCAGGCTCCCTTGAGCCGGTGGAGTCGACGGACTCATGGTTACGCACCTGCGCGCTAAGAGAGGTACTAGACCTGATTATGTTTTTAGCAGCTTACACAGCAACCCCACTCTCATTTTCCTACTCCCTGCTGACGAGAGGCAACTACCTCGAAACACGTGTCCAGGGATGGCACACGCCACGCATACTTGCACGCACTCTTGAGCATAGGTGTATCCGCCGACGCTGACCTTCAGGGACCATTTTCATTGGGGGAACACGACTGGTAGGTGTAGCAGTGTGCGACCAATCTGATGTAACTTTATATTCAGGCTCCCTTGAGCCGGTGGAGTCGACGGACTCATGGTTACGCACCTGCGCGCTAAGAGAGGTACTAGACCTGATTATGTTTTTAGCAGCTTACACAGCAACCCCACTCTCATTTTCCTACTCCCTGCTGACGAGAGGCAACTACCTCGAAACACGTGTCCAGGGATGGCACACGCCACGCATACTTGCACGCACTCTTGAGCATAGGTGTATCCGCCGACGCTGACCTTCAGGGACCATTTTCATTGGGGGAACACGACTGGTAGGTGTAGCAGTGTGCGACCAATCTGATGTAACTTTATATTCAGGCTCCCTTGAGCCGGTGGAGTCGACGGACTCATGGTTACGCACCTGCGCGCTAAGAGAGGTACTAGACCTGATTATGTTTTTAGCAGCTTACACAGCAACCCCACTCTCATTTTCCTACTCCCTGCTGACGAGAGGCAACTACCTCGAAACACGTGTCCAGGGATGGCACACGCCACGCATACTTGCACGCACTCTTGAGCATAGGTGTATCCGCCGACGCTGACCTTCAGGGACCATTTTCATTGGGGGAACACGACTGGTAGGTGTAGCAGTGTGCGACCAATCTGATGTAACTTTATATTCAGGCTCCCTTGAGCCGGTGGAGTCGACGGACTCATGGTTACGCACCTGCGCGCTAAGAGAGGTACTAGACCTGATTATGTTTTTAGCAGCTTACACAGCAACCCCACTCTCATTTTCCTACTCCCTGCTGACGAGAGGCAACTACCTCGAAACACGTGTCCAGGGATGGCACACGCCACGCATACTTGCACGCACTCTTGAGCATAGGTGTATCCGCCGACGCTGACCTTCAGGGACCATTTTCATTGGGGGAACACGACTGGTAGGTGTAGCAGTGTGCGACCAATCTGATGTAACTTTATATTCAGGCTCCCTTGAGCCGGTGGAGTCGACGGACTCATGGTTACGCACCTGCGCGCTAAGAGAGGTACTAGACCTGATTATGTTTTTAGCAGCTTACACAGCAACCCCACTCTCATTTTCCTACTCCCTGCTGACGAGAGGCAACTACCTCGAAACACGTGTCCAGGGATGGCACACGCCACGCATACTTGCACGCACTCTTGAGCATAGGTGTATCCGCCGACGCTGACCTTCAGGGACCATTTTCATTGGGGGAACACGACTGGTAGGGGTAGCAGTGTGCGACCAATCTGATGTAACTTTATATTCAGGCTCCCTTGAGCCGGTGGAGTCGACGGACTCATGGTTACGCACCTGCGCGCTAAGAGAGGTACTAGACCTGATTATGTTTTTAGCAGCTTACACAGCAACCCCACTCTCATTTTCCTACTCCCTGCTGACGAGAGGCAACTACCTCGAAACACGTGTCCAGGGATGGCACACGCCACGCATACTTGCACGCACTCTTGAGCATAGGTGTATCCGCCGACGCTGACCTTCAGGGACCATTTTCATTGGGGGAACACGACTGGTAGGTGTAGCAGTGTGCGACCAATCTGATGTAACCTTGTATTTATATCAATTGGTGTTAATTCAAATTGAACATCTTCTGCATTATATAATTTTATGCAAGATGCTAAATTGTTAATGTACTTTATTACTTCTTCAAAGGTTTTTTTTTGGAGGACTATGCATGTTCCATTTTCATGGGGCATTCCATTGCTATCTCGGCTATGTGAATCAAAAATGAAATACTTATCTTCATTTTTTATTATAGAAATAACATATATATCCATGCAAAGCAGGACTCCAGAATGTGTTAATGATATAGCTAATGCAGCTTGTATATCTGGATATAATGAATCAAAACGTTTAAATATGTTACCATAATATGGTTGATAAAGCTTAATAGAATACACATTATCCATATGTTGTATATATTTAGGTAGATCATCAGGATGCATAAGATCTTCTTTGTTAATGGAGTGCATTTCTGTATATAAAGCATCTCCAAGGTCCATTATATAATGCAAATCATCAACATCCCATATATTTGCTGGTTTGTCATAATTGTAAAGAATAGCAAATGTACTATTTGGCAAACATTGTTTACCTCTAGAAGTCATTGCAAACTTTGCATTTCCTTGGTGGTAATTGGCTTGTACTATGTTATGCATTTATATTTATTTATACAGATGTGGTTTTTAAAGTATTACTGCTTATAATTGTTTTTTAAAATACTGAATTGTATAGATATGCAGCTTTATATGTATATTTATAATTGTATTTTTTTACAATTATATGAATACTTTTATATCAGTTTACTTAATAAAAATTAGATATAATTAGATAATTTGAAGGAGGTATATTATACTGGTATGTATAAACTATCTCTATATATTGACATTGATTGATTGTAATAAATATCTTACCTTGTCAATAGGTTTTTCTTTTCTTTTTTAGGTATCTGCAAATAAAAAGAAATATTTTTAAAATTTGCTTTAATTTATAAATGTTTACTACATTATAGTATTAGCTATATTAAATTGCTTGCAAAGTATTTTTTTACACATTGTAGCATTTATAAGACAGTAGACGTTTTTTGTAAAAAAAATATCTTGATATTATTGTTAGATATTATATTCATAACTTTTTAAAGTAATAATTTTGTTTACAAAAGATAACAAGATATTTGCTTAGATAGGCAATAAAGAATGTTAGATTGCAATAAAATTGTTTATTATTAACTTTTTAAAGTGATCTGTCTTAGAATTAATTTTTAATTTAGAAATGTTGAATTATAGTTATAACTTGTAATGAGTTTTTTTGTGTTTGTAACTAAAGTAAAATTTGAGCATGCGAGTATATTGTTCAAGGATTTAAGAATTGTAGAGGTATGGGAAGGAGTATAGGTTTAGGCTTTAACACTACAGTATACTTATTTGGCATACTGCTATAGGGCTGTAAACAAATATGGTGATTGTACTTGCATTTATATAGTGCTTACTACCCATGATGTAACATTAAGATATCATTCAGCAAGTATTTAACTGTTCTTGAATTTAAAAATGCTTAGGGATGATTTTTTATAAAAACAATAGAGATTTATTAGAAAACAATATGTAATTAAACGAGGAATGGATATAACAAGCAGTTATTTTGGTTGAAAAAGATAACTGGAAAATACAGAGGTGGCAACTATATAGTGCTTCACACCTCAAAAATGCGTTAAATTTTCTTTGTAGAAGTGGGGCTAGTACAGAGATGTAATAAGATTACTAATGAAGTAGTATAGGAAAATATGCAATGTGAACTGAGCATGCAAGTGTGTTTGTTTGATTGGAAAGGATAGTAAAGTGGCAAGTGAGATAGTTTGTAAAAGGCTATGCCTTATCAATTTTTACCTGTTACTTCATTATAAACTGCTGTTTGGTGAGAACTGTGTTTTTGTTTTTTGTAAATTAGAATCTGATAATAATAACAAGTTTCAGCTGTGGTATATAAGACATGCTTATTTATGTAGGCATAGAGTATGGGTGTGTTTCCTTAATTAATAATGCTTAGAGATGAATTAGTATGGGTAAATATGAAATTAATTTGTAGGGTAAATATGCAAGTTAGTTTTCTTGCTTGGAAAGGATAGCTAGCAAATACAAGAGCGACAATTCATGTAGTGCTGGGCATCTTGTTAAGGCATTAGGAAATCTTTTATTAAAACTAGCATGTTAGTTTAGAAATGTAATAAGATTAGTAGTGAAGTAGTATAGGAAAATAGTTTATGTCAGCAGTGAGCATGTAAGTTTGTTAGTTTTATCGGTAAGGACAATAGGAAGGCAGGTGAGAAAGTTTGTAAAAGGCAAAGCCTTATTAAGGTATGTACCTGTTACTTGATGATGAAGTGCCCTTTAATAGGAATTGTTGACTTTGTTAGTTTTATTGGGAAGGATAATAGGGAGGCAGGTGAGAAAGTTTGCAAAAGGCAAAGCCTTATTAAGGTATCCATCTGCTAATTGATGATGAAGTGCCCTTCAATAGGAATTGTTGCTTTTCTGTTGTTTTTCTTCTGCGAGTTAAATAAATAATTGTAACAGCAGTTGTAGCTGTAACATATTAGATGTTGCCTACTTTTGCAGGCACATACTATGGATCTGTAAGCAAATATAATAATTGAATGTTGCATTTCTATAGTGCTTACTATCCTTAACGTGAGTCAACTATTTTTTTTGCAAACAATATATTATTCCAGCAGTAAAAATGCATAGAGGTGAATTAGTATAAAAAAATATGTATTAATTTGAGGTGCGATCATGCAAGAAAGTTTTTTGTGTTGTAAAGGATAGCTGAGAAATAAAGGAGCGGCAATATATATAGCGCTTGGCTTTGATAGAATATTAGAAAATCTTTTCCAGGAGTAGCATGTTAGTTTAGCAATTAAAGTAGATTACTGTGACAGTAGTATAAAAACTTATTAAATTATTGTTAACAGTAGGCATGCAAGTTTGTTAGTTTGATTGAAAGAATATTAGTAGGCAAGTTAATAGGTATTACAAAGGCAAGCCTAATATGTCATTCAACTGAAATTTGATCATGAAGTGCCCTGCAGTAAGGAAGAATTGTGGCTTTTCTGTCTCTGTGTTTATGCAAGTCAAAATATTAGATTATAATAGAACTGTCAGTTAACAAATATGAGATGTTGCCTACTACTGTAAAGGACTAGTATATATTAATCAGTGACTATGCAACAATGCTGCAAGATTTGATGCTTCCTGTTTTTTTCTTGGCATATGGTACAGTTCAATTTTAAAAGATACACTATGCTAATTTGATTAGCAAGATTTTTTTATATTTAGTTAGGGCTATAAGTCAGTTAAAAACAAAGAGGGGCATCTTTTAAAGGGGTATAACTAAGTAATTTTAAGTTGTAGCTTAAATATACATAAACTTTAAATATGTGTGTAGTATAGTAGTGCATAATATATATTTTTTTGTTTTGTGTTACCGCATCCAGATATATGATGTAAGTAATATTATATGTATAACAAGGCAGGACTATTGGCTTTGTTAATAGATGTTAGTTGCATAAAATAAATAAGCAGCAATTATGACTTGCTGTATTTTATATTAAAATTTTCTTACTTAAAGCCTGATAATACGATACTGGTGCCACCTCTGCTTGATTTAGATGGCTTGTTTAGCGCCCTAACACCAGTCCTGGTTTAGACCGGTCTGTTTTTTTTTCTATGTGTACTTGAGGACTTAGGTCAGGCGCCCAAGTTTTAAAGACGCCTTCACCTTGGGTAAGTGGCTGGCATGAGTGTTTTATAGATCTCTATTTTAAAGCTACATAATTTTCCAAAAGGACGATAGAAAAACAATTAGTACAAACTTTATGTTGTGTTACTTATATGCTATTTAAAATTGCAGTGTCTGCAAGTATGTCTTGTCCTTGGCTACAGCTTGTATTTGTTTGTAGAGAGCGCTACCTCCCACCGCGTTGTTGTTATTTAAATGAAAAAATGTTATTATGTGCTAGAGTTAATGCATGTTAGGCTTATGTTTTGGTAGATTTCCCTGCATCTCTAATTCATATTAGGATAGAAGGAAACAAGGGGAACTAATTGAAACCTATATTTGTTTACCTGAATGGGGTATACACAAACAGCTGAGTCCTTTTTCAAATAATTACGGCCCCTTTATTTAATAGCTTTTCTGGTTGTGCCAGAGTTAGATTTTGTATTGCAGATAGCTTAACATGTACTAAGTTATTTTTTAATGACTGTTAAGTGTGTATCTTAACCTTTATAAATATATGCATGTTTGAGTGTCTCCATGTGTGTGTGTATAATCTCTGTATGTATATGTGCTTGTGACTATGTTCGTGCATATTTATTTGTGTGTATTTTTGTGTGTATGCAAGTTGACATATGCTTTGTGTCTGTATGTCATTGTATGTATGTGAATGACTGTATGTTTGTTTATGCATATGTGTGTAACGACGCATTTGTAGCTGTGTGCGTGTTTTTGTACGTGTGTGACGCACACCACACACACTCTTGGAATGTTATTATTTTTCTAGTGATGGCCTCTTCAACTGCACCGGATGGAGAGTGTCTGTGAAAGATGGCCCATGATTATGTCATTTTTTTAACATTTATCAATTTACTTGCACTGCACTGTACTTAGTACTTAAACTTCACAAAACAATTTAATATTGGGCAGTTGTTTTCTATAATTGATAATAACTTTAGCAATTTAGTGACTTGCATATTAAAAAGAAACCCTTAAGATGTTTAACTCAGTATAAAAACACAAGGCCAGGTGAGAGAATCTTTTGTTCTCTGCACCTGTAGGTTCTAGTGTAATGTACCCATGTGGGGCAACTGTGTTTTTCTTATGGTGTAAACAGTGCCTCTGGGAGGTATGGTCAATATACATGGTATACATTATATATTTGTATACAGATAAGAAATGGAAAGGAAATGGATGTGTGAATAAATGTATTTTTGGCTGAATGAACTTGATTGGATGGATGGGTAGGTGGGTGAGTGCGTTGATTGGTAATTGGATGCATGAATGTATGATTGGTCATATTGGAATTGATAGGTGACTGAATGGATGCCTGTGTGGATAAAATAATGTTTGTTGTATGGATGAACAGGCAAAATGCATCAACAAACGAATGGATTAATGTACGGATGGATGATTGCATGTGTGTGTGTATGTATAGATGGGTGGAAGAATGCATGCTTGGCGATAGGAAGCAGTTTCTATTTACTAGCTGTGTTTGATGGTTGTCCAGCTTCACGGAACTTTCATTCTCATTGCTGTGGTGCATGATGTACATTTCAGCCAGCGTGCTCATTTTGAAGCCAAACTTTTAAAAATGGTTTCACACACTACTTTTCTACAAGAAGGCAAGTTAAATAAAGAGCATTTGAATCTGTAATATAATTTTGTATGGCACTGTACATTCAGTAGCTATAAATACCTGTTGGGAAGGGATTCGTACTTCCGCCCAGCCCTCGTTTATACCCCTTTAAGGTTCAAGGTATACAGAGACAGAGCGTAAGTTGAAGAAAGAAGGCAGCACCTCTCATGCTAATGGCCTTTTAATAATATTTTAGCGAGTATTAAAAGAGTATGTTTGATAAAAATCTATTAGCTGCGCGTCCTGGACACGAATTGTGGGCGGAGGGGTCGATAAACTGCACAAACCGCACACAAAGGCTTAGAAGTTAGCTATCTAAATAACCCACCGAGGACTCCTGCCTTGAGATGTGTTAAGGCGCATGTAATATCCTGAACCGGGCGATCGATCGCTATATATTTTTAAGTTACAAAGAACACAAATTGAAAATCATTAACACTGCTTCTGTTCCTATTACCGATAGATAGTGCGATAGGAGTGAAGTGCTTGAGGGGTGGGGGCGAGGAGGACAAGAGCGCGGGATCATTCCTGCCACGAATGGGACCCACTCGATTATAAGCGTGGTTGGCTTACAGGTTGCTTTTATAGAATACAGGACCCGAGCGTGTCTGTAAGGTCATGCTGTTTGCGGTACGTCTGCTGCACGGTGACAATGCCGTTTTTTTAAATGTATTAAAAAAAAAAACATAAGCAAAAATAATGTCATGAGCAAGGTAATAGCTGTAAGTTTACCAATGCCGAGACCATTGCATTGTAAATGCTTGTTTAATGCTTTTGTGTTATGCTTTTTCACTTTTAAGCAAAGACTTTAAACACGTATACACGTGTTTACAATATGTGTTCAAATATGCATATAATTAGTGCGTTGCCGAAAGAGCAACATCGTAAAAGCAATATATAAAATATATCTTTATTTATAGAGTATTTTTAATAACAACTAACATTTATCTTAAAACTATTCGTCATGCTGAACGTATGCTAGTGGGAAAAAAAAAATATCACGTGATACGACCTCGCTAGCGTGCTCGTGCACATTGCTGCTGGGAGCATTTTGCTTTCGATGTTATACACAGGCACAATGCAAACGTTAGCTGGATGGGCACACGGAAACTCGTAGCGAGGCTATTTTAAATGCTGCTAACTGTAAGTACCTCAAAAGATTATTACATTAAGAGGAGCGTAGAGTCTTAGCATGATGAAATAGTTGTAAGAAAGCTAAAGTAAAAGGATTGATTGTTGTAAGAAGAGAAAAGGTATGGCGTAGTAACCGCGTTGGTAGTGTAGTGTTTATGTATTGCAGATAGAGTAAGTGCTAGGTTGCAGGGGAGTATAGACTATTTTTAAATATTAGTGTTAGTAGGAGAGTGCAAATGGGTAAATACGAGTAAAAAATGGAGTTTCGCCGCAAATGTTGAGAAAGTAGTGGAGATTGCAGTTTAGTGAGATGCGGTGAGGACAGTAGCAAATGTAATCGAAAATAGCAGTAAGATAGACAGTTGTATAATAAGCAATGTGGGGAATGCCGGGGAGTAGGTGTGCAGCATGTTAGGAATCGCACCATGATAGATAGTTTTAATTGTATATGGTTTTGTTGTTATAATATATTAGAAGGCGAACTAGTAAAACGGAGTATAGATATACGTAGCAGTAAAAGGAAGTTACATGTGGACACTTATATATAGTAATTACGAACTAATGTACGGCATAAGATAGAAGGACAAAAAGATATAGAAAAACCTAAGGGGTAAAGAAAAGTGGAGAGCAAATAAAATAGGGAAAATTGAGATAATGAAATGCAGCTGGCTTATAATATTCACTAAATCTGAGGTACTCGGTTTGGAAAATGTTTTTTTTGATTGCAACAGTAACAGATGCTTATTAACGTAACATAGACTACACCATGCGAATAACATAACAGCAAGAAGTGTAATAAAAAATTACGTCTATTAGTGTTTGGCGACCTGGTAATTTATTAAAAATCAACTACAACAAGTAAATTAATCGTTATTAATATGTTAAATAAAGATATCGCGCACACAAGCTAAACAAAGTACGTGTAAACAAAGTTTATAAAACGGCAAATAAATACAGGCAAGTACATTGAGGTAATTTTTTTAAGTAATAGAAACACTGGTATTAATCTGAAAGTGTTTGGTAATATGTACACCGGGCAGTTGTATTTTATAATTCACAATAACTAGAGCAATTTAATGACTTGCATATTAAAAAGAGACCCTTAAGATGTTTAATTCAGTATAAGATACACAAGGCTAGGCGAGAGAATTTTTTTGTTTCCTAAAAACACCTCTAGGTTCTAGTGTAATGTACCCATGTGGGACAGTTGTCTTCTCCTTTGTAATGTAAACAGTGCCCCTTGGAGGTATGGTAATGTAAAAAATACAGGGTATACATTATATATTTGTATACACTAAAGAAACGGAGGGGAAATAGATGTGTGAATGAATGTATTTTTGGTGGATGAACTTGATAGGATGGATGAGTAAGTGGGTGGGTGCGTTGGTTGGTAACTGGACGCATGGATGTATGATTAGCTATATTGAAATAGATAGATGACTGAATGGATGCCTGGGTGGATGAATTTATGTGTCGTATGGATGAACAGGCAAAATGCATGAACAGACGGATGAACTGGTGTACGGATGGATGATTACAAGTATGTATGTATGTATGGGTGAGTAAAAAAATGCATGCCTGGCCACAGGAAGCGGTTTCCTTTCACTGGCTCTGTTCAATGATTGTCTAGTTTACGGAACTTTCATGCTCATTGCTGTAATACACAATGCACATCTCGGCCAGCATGCTCATTTTTAAGCGAAACTTTTAAAAATGGTTTCACACACTACTTTGTACAAGAAAGCAAGTTAAATACAGGGCGTTGATTTTTGTAATATAATTTTGTATGGCACTGTACATTTACTAGCTATAAATACGTGTTGGGAAGAAATTCGTAGCTCCGCCCAGCCCTCGCCTCTACCCTCCTAAGGTTCAAGCTATACAGAGACAATTCGCAGGTGGAGGTAAGAGGGCAGCACTTCTTATGCTAATGGCTTTTAATAATACTTAAGCGAGTATTAAAAGAGTATTTTTAATGAATATCTATTAGCGTTGCGTCCTGGACACGAATTTTGTGCGGAGGGGTGGATAAACTGCACACAAAGGCTTAGAAGTTAGCTATCTAAATAACCCACCGAAGACTCCTGCCTTGAGATGTGTTAAGACGCCTGTAAAACCCTGAACCAAGCGATCGATCGTATAAATATTTAATGCCAAAGGGAACACAAATTGAGACTATTAATACTGCTTCTGTTCCTATTACCGATAGATAGTGCGATAGGAGTGAAGTGCTTGAGGGGTGGAGGCGAAGGGGACAAGAGCGCGAGATCCTCCTGCTACGAACGGGATCCACTCGATTACAAGCGTGGGCAGCGTGCAGGTTGCCTTTATAAAAGACAAGACCCGCGCGTGTCTGTAAGGTTATGCCCTTTGTGCTACGTCTGCTGCACAGTGACAATGACGTTTCTTTAAATGTATTAAAAACAAAAAACATTAGCAAAAATAATGTCATGAGCAATGGCAATTAGTCTAACTTTATCAATGCCGAGACTATTGCATTGTAAATGCTTGTTTAATGCTTTTGTTGTTATGTTTTTTTCGCTTTTAAGGAAAGACTTTAAACATGTATACACGTGTTTACATTATATGTTTAAAAATGCATATAATTAGTGCGTTGCCGAAAGAGCAACATCATAAAAGCAAAAATGTAAAATATATCTTTATTTGTAGACTATTTTTAATAACAACGAGCATTTATCTTAAAACTATTTGTCTACTGAACGTATGCTAGAGGGAAAAAAAAATATCACGTGATACAACCTCGCTAGTGAGTTCGTGCATGTATTATTGCTGCTGAGAGCATTTTGCTTTCGATGTGATATACAGGCATAATGCGAACGTTAGCTGGATGTGTACATGAAAACTTGTACCCAGCTTATTTTAAATGCTGCTAACTGTAAGTACCTTAGAAGATTATTACGTTGAGAGGAGTGTGCAGTCTTAGCATGAGAAATAGTTGTAGGTAAGCCAAAGTAAAGATATTGAATGTTGTAGGAGGACAAAAGGTATAGCGTAGTAACCGCGTTGGTAGTGTAGTCTTTATGTACTGCAGATAGAGTAAGAGCTACTTCGCAGGAGGGTAAAGACTATATTTATATATTAGTGTTGGTAGGAGAGTGCAAGTAGGTAAATACGAAATGACAATTGATTTTTTTGCGAAAATGTTAGGAAAGTAGTGGAAATTGCAGCTTGGTGGTGTGGTGAGGACAGTAGCAAATGTAATCGAAAATAGCAGTTAGATAGACAGTTGTATAATCAGCAATGTGGGGAATGCCAAGTAGTAGGTGTGCAGCATGTTAGGAGTAAAAGGAAGTTACATGTGGATACTTTAATATAGTAATTAGCAACTAATGCACGTTATAAGATAGAGGGCCAAAAAGATATAGGAAAACCTAAGTGGTAAATGAAAGTGGAGAGCAAAAAAAATAGGGGAAATTGAATAAATGAAATGCAGCTTGCTTATAAGATCCACTGTATTTGAGGTACTCGGTTTGGAAAATGTATTTTTTGACTGCAACAGTAACAGATGCTTTTTAACGTAATATAGACCACAGCATGCGCATAACATAACAGCGAGAAGTGTAATACAAAAATACAAAATTACGTCTATTAGTGTTTCGCAACCTGGCAAATAATTAAAAATCAACCACAACAAGTAAATTATTCGTTATTAATATATTAGGTTAAGATATCACGCACACAAGGTAAACAAAGTACGTGTAAACCACGTATATAAAACGGCAAATAAATACAGGCAAGTACATTGTGGTGAGTTTGTAAAGTAATAGAATCATAGGTATTAACCTGAAAGTGTTTGGTAATATGTACTTTATATACAAGCAAACATTACCTGTGTTAGCGGCAAACACGAAGCACGAAAAAATATTTTTCTATTAAAAGCAGTTTACCAATGAAATAATACGCAATCGCTAATACGCTTTATAGGAACAGGAAAAGTGCAATTGTTTAAGCGACGTTAGTAACTGTTAAATTGGGCAATTACTACAGTTGATTTTACTAAGAGCATAATTGCATTTGAATTGCAGTGTATACAAATGTTATTATTTACTCACACGTATGTTCGTGGAAGTACTATAGCCAAGGATTATTTTCAAAGCAGCTAAAAATCCAAATGACGATATGGCACAATGAGTTTTTTACCCTGCAATCAAAAAAAGATAGTTGTAAATATACAGGTACATGTAAATACATGGCAACACTAATTATTAAGTAGCATAATACATGGCAGCTGAACGGGCAAAGCGCATTAAACACATGCGTTTGTGATATACGTGCAAAGCGAAAGGTTATAGATATGTTTTCTATAATGTTGGGTAAATAATGTATGTTAAAAAAGCATCTTAACAGAATGCTTTAAGATATGCTATGCACATAATAAGAGTTTTAAAACAGGGTGAATAATAATACAATGCTGAGTACAGTAGCCGTATGTAAGTTGCACTTGTAGCAAACGCTGTGTAATCGTAACAAATTGTACAAGAAGCTATTTAAGTAAGGCTCCTAACAAAGGATGTCTCTGTATGCCTGTTGAGATGCGAGTAGTTATATGGTACTTATAAGAAAGTAATATATGTGCAATAACGCAGTATTTTACTAAAGTAGCATAACATGTAAATAATTAATATTATAAAAGTAACGTGAAAGAAAAGTATAAGCTTAATATAATACACATGCACTTACCAAAAAAGAATGTGCAATTAGTAAGTATTCTAAGATTGTACAATAATTATGAACAGGTAAATAAATAATATAAAACCTCGCTAAAACTTACCACAATAACAGCAGTATGTAGTTGTATATATAGCTCGTACAATGGTCACCACAGCTTCGGCATTCTGTAGAATGGTTGGTGTATCACGTTTAAATAGACCTTCAAAAGCACATTGCCATGAAGAAAAGTCATAAAATGGGGGAAGACACAGTAAAGGAAATGTATAGCGATGGTGTGAAGATAGGCAGGTGCTACAAACAACATGTGGGCATTGTAAATGTGGAGAACGCCTTCTTGCATACGGTGTAACATCAAAGCGCACATTTCGGCTAAATGCATTTAGTAGTAATGTCAATTTATAAAGTATGCAAGTACGATAAAAATATGACGAATGTGAACACCAGCTAAACTATAAGTTTGTTTGCAGTACCACTTATATAGACGTATTATATGGGCAGGCTGCTTTTAACATAAACGCTGATGCATTTTATAAAGAAGGCGAATACTTTGTGCACAGTGTATAAAGACCGTCATGCCCCAAAAACAGCAAAAGCGTATAGTAGTGTTCCCCCTTTCGTAGCACGAAGGACCAGGCAACAATATTAGATGGTAAGCAGAATACTATTGAGCATAATTATAAAGTATGCTAAAAATTATTATAGTTCGATCAGTAGACAACTGCTCCTATAGTGGTGATAATGGCGTTAAATATAACGCATAGAATCGCTAAACAAGTTCATGTTTTTGTAGGAACATGAGCTTGTATGCTGATTGTCTACGATAACATAATGAATAAAATTATATAGCCAATGAATGTTTAATACAGCAAAGCACATTGGACATTCAACGCATATCACAAAAGCAGTTTTATAAGGCTGAAAAGGGGAAAAAAAGCCAAAAAACCAAACGCTCTTGAGGCTTATTCCCACTGCATTTCTTTAGTTAAGAAACACACATGGCGCCAGTGAGACGTCTGCATAAGATCTTGCTTTAGAATTGTACGGATATTAACTGTATAGCAAGCAAGAAGCTAATTAAAGTAATGCCATGCCAAGCACCAACTATACATATGCTATTGTCAAACACTGGATGGTAGAGTGTCTCTATGAACGCATCCACCAGTTACCAACTCTGTGATACACCGCAAAGGCAACAGCCTTAACGCCTGGCTTTATAAAAAAAAAACTCTTATAACACACGCGACGTGCACGAGAGAGCGCTCAGCAAAAGGCAGTGTCATCCTGCTTTGTAATAAAAAGACTTTTATAACAAAGGGGACCTCAATTTCAAATGCAGACGCTTATAATATGCCGACGCAACGTAAATTTAAAATGCAGATGTTCATAATATGCCTAGCCTAGTGATACATTGCCAACTCCATAGGTAAACACAGCAGGTTTAAGTACGTTCATGAATAAACTATTGCCCATAGATTAATTAGCTTGTAACATGCAAACTAAACACTGCTCAGATTTATTTTCGCTGCACTTCTTAAGCAAAGAAACACACATGGTGCCAGTGAGACGTTTTCTAAAGGCCTTGGTATAAAATTGTAAGTACATAAATTTTATAACAAGGCAAGAAGACGTTTATAATATGATGTAGAGAAACCTGATACAAGTTTATGTTTTTGTATGGACATGAGCTTGTAGAATAATTGTGTTTGGCATATTATTAAG
This sequence comes from Triturus cristatus, assembly GCF_964204655.1. NCBI lineage: Eukaryota > Metazoa > Chordata > Amphibia > Caudata > Salamandridae > Triturus > Triturus cristatus. The sequence continues at coordinate 1,247,067,992 of NC_140590.1, read as the reverse complement.
CCTTTCCTACCGATAAAGCGTACATAAGTATAACTGCAGATGTTTATAATATGTCCCTATGTATATTAATATGTAAAATCAATCCCTTTGCAAGTATTTTTACTTGTGCACGCTGTTGCTAAATACCTCTATGAAAAACTACTTGCAATACTGTCCTTTATCATTTTATAATAGTAGCCTAGTCTAGCATATACTATGCGAAGACTGCAAAATAAACAGCGGTTTTCCAACGTTACACAGTCCTGTTATAGAGCAATAGTAATAAACCACAAAACATAACATGCCAAGCTAAAACAGATGGCACTTAATTAATAATCAAAAAGCAGACTATAACATGACCTTAACCAGTTTCTATAAATGTCGAAATAAATATAGAAGACATATGAGGCCAATTAAACACTATGAAGACTTATTCTCACTATACTTCTCAAATAAAGAAACACAAAGGGCGCTAGTAAGTCGTCTGCCAAAGACCGTAGTATAGAAATGTAGATACATTAACTGTACAGCATAGCAGGAAGCCAATTAAAGTGACGGAATGCCAAGCACCAGCTAAACACATGCTACTGTGAAACACTGGATGCTGGCGCGTCTTTATGAGCACATCCACCAGTTCACAACTTGATAATACAACCTAAAGGCAACAGCCTTAACGCCTTGCTTTATAAAAAAAAGACTCTTATAACAAACACAATGTGTACGAGAGAGCGGCCAGCAAAAGGCAATGTCGCCTTGCTTTATAAGAAAAGAGTCTTATAACAAACACAACCTAATTTTTAAATGCAGACATTTATAATATGCGTATGCGCCGTAAATTTTAAATGTAGATGTTTATAATATCACTAGCTCAATAAACACAGCCAACTTCGCAAAGTAAACACAACAGGTTTAAGCACGTTCACAAATAAACTATTGCCCATAGATTAATTAACACGCAGCATGCAAACTCAACACTATCGAGATTTTTTTCGGCTGCACTTCTTAAGGCAATTTATATACGGCGTCAGTGATACGTGTGTTAAAGACCCTGCTATAAAATTGTACATACATAAATTGTATAACAAAGCAAGAAACATATTAAAGTGATGTGATGCCAAGCACCAGATAAATTTATACTATTGGCAAGCATATGCTTATACAACGTGTATTTTAAATGCAGATGTTTATAATAAGCCCACATGACGTCATCTTCAAATGTATACATTTATAATATGCCTACACGACGTAATTTTTAAATACAAATGTTTATAATATGCCTACACAAGATAATTTTTAAATGCAGACGTTTATAATACGCCTACATGACGTGATTTTTAAATGCAGATGTTTATAAAATGCCTACCACACATGATTTTTAAATGCAGACGTTTATAATATGTCTACACAACGTGATTTTTAATTGCAGACGTTTATAAAATGCATACCAGAGATTATTTTTAAATGCAGACGTTTATAATATGCCTACACGACGTGATTTTTAAATGCATACGTTTATAAAATGCCTACACGATGTGATTTTTATAAGCAGATATTTATAATATGCCTACGCGACTTGATTTTTAAATGCAGACATTTATAAAATGCTTACATGACATGATTTGTAAATGCAGATGTTTATAATATGCCTACACGATGTGATTATTAAATGCAGACGTTTATAAAATGCCTACACGACGTGATTTTTAAATGCACACGTTTACAATATGCCTACATGACGTGATTTTTAAATGCACAAGTTTACAATATACTTAAATGCAAACGTTCATAATATGCCTACACGACATCAAAATTAACACGCAATATGCAAGCAATGCATACACCAGCGCCAGCAAGCACGTACACCAAGTGGAATCCGCAAATATTGCAGAGGCTTATTTTCACTCTACTTCTAAAGTAAAGAAACGCACATGGCACCAGTATGCATGGCGATAGTGTGGAGATAAGCAGGTGCTACAAACAACATGTGGGCATTGTAAATGTGGAGAAGGACTTCTTACACGGTGTAACATCAAAAGCGCATATTTCAGCTAAATGCATGTAGTAGTAAGGAAACTCTATAAGGTATGCAAGAACGATAAAAACACGACGAATGTGAACACCAGCTAAACTATAAGTTTGTTTGCAGTACCACTAATATAGACGTATTCTTTTAAATTAAAACTTGGTTCTATTTTATAAAAAAGACAATATCATATGCATAGTATGTAAACGCTGCCAAATCCCAATATGCAGTAAAATATTATAGTAGTATTTCTTCTTTGATGCCACAAAGGAATAGGCGAGAATATGAGATACGACTGAGAACTTCAGGCGAACAATATGTTTGTGTGCAGTACCACTAATATGGGCGGACTGCTTTTAACATTAACGCTGGTGCATTTTATAACAAGGCCAATACTATGTGCACAGTGTATAAAGGCCGTCATGCCCCAAAAACAGCAAAAGCGTATAGTAGTGTCCCCCCTTTCGTAGCACGAAGGACCAGGCAACAATATTACATGTTAAGCAAAATACTATTGAGTATATATTAAGCTGAATAGTATTGAGCATATTATAAGGTATGCTAAAAATTATTATACTTTGATCAGTAGACAACTGCTCTTACAGCGGTGATAATGGCGTTGAATATAGCGCACAGAATCGCTATAGAAGTTCATGTTTTCGTAGGAACATGAGCTTGTATGCTGATTGTCTACGATAACATAATGAATAAAATTAGATGGCCAATGATTGTTTACTCAGCAAAGCACATCGGACATCCAACGCATATCACAAAAGCAGTTCCTATACGGCTTAAAGGGGAAGAAAGAGCGAAACTTAGCAATGAGATAATAACAAATAATTTGTCATTTAATGCCCTGCTGTTCCTTAAGAAAACTATGGCGCCAGTTAGACGGCTGCCAAAGGTTTTGCTACGAGTTGGAGCTATGCTAATCGTGCAGGAACAGAGAGAGCCAATTAACGTGGCGCGAAGAGTCAGCCAAGCAGACGCATGGCGATGGTGTGAAGATAGGCAGGTGCTACAAACAACATGTGGGCATTGTAAATGTGGAGAACGAGTTCTTACACGATGTAACATCAAAAGCGCATATTCCAACTAAATGCATCTAGTAAAGGAAACTGTATAAGGTATGCAAGAACGATAAAAACACGACGAATGTGAACACCAGCTAAATTATTAGTTTGTTTGTAGCATCACTTATATAGACGTATTCTTTTCAATTAAAACTTGGTTCTATTTTATAAAAAAGGACAATATCAAACGCTGCCAAATCCCAATATGCAGTAAAGGATTATAGTAGTATTTCTTCTTTGATGCCACAAAGGATTAGATGACAATATGAGATACGACTGCGAACATGAAGTGGAGTATATGTTTGTGTGCAGTACCACTAATATGGACAGACTGCTTTTAACAAAAAACGCTGGTGCATTTTATAAACAAGGCCAATACTCTGTGCACAGTGTGTAAAGGCCGTCATGCCCCAAAAACAGCAAAAGCGGATAGTAGTGTCTCTCCTTTCGTAGCACAAAGGACCAGGCAACAATATTAGATGGTAAGCAAATTACTATTGAGTATATATTAAGCAGAATACTATTGAGCATATTTACAAGGTATGCTAAAACTTATTATATTTAGATCAGTAGACAACTGCTCTTACAGCGGTGATAATGGTGTTGAATATAGCGCACAGAATCGCTATAGAAGTTCATTGTTTCGTAGAAACATGAGCTTGTATGCTGATTGTCTACGATAACATAATGAATAAAATTAAATGGCCAATGAATGTTCATTACAGCAAAGCACATCAAACATCCAACGCATATCACAAAAGCAGTTCGTATAAGGCTGAAAGGGGAAAAAAAGCAAAACTTAACAATGAGATAAAAATAAGTAATTTGTCATTTAGTCTCTTTCCGTTCCTTAAAAAAACTATGGCGCCAGTTAGACGGCTGCCAAAGGTTTTGCTACAAGTTGGAGCTATGCTAATCGTGTAGGCCGCAAGCAGCCAATTAATGTGGCGATATCAGCAGACTGCTTTTAACAAAAACGCTGGTGCATTTTATAAAGAAGGCCAATACTCTGTGCACAGTGTATAAAGGACGTCATGCCCCAAAAACAGCAAAAGCGTATAGTAGTGTCCCCCCTTTCGTAGCACGAAGGACCAGACAACAATATTAAATGTTAAGCAAAATACTATTGAGCATATATTAAGCAGAATACTATTGAGCATATTATAAGGTATGCTAAAAATTATTATACTTAGATCACTAGACAACAACTCTTACAGCGGTGATAATAGCGTTGAATATAGCGCACAGAATCGCTATAGCAGTTCATTGTTTCGTAGAAACATGAGCTTGTATGCTGATTGTCTACGATAACATAATGAATAAAATTAAACGGCCAATGAATGTTTAATACAGCAAAGCACATCAAACATCCAACGCATATCACAAAAGCAGTTCCTATAAGGCTGAAAGGGGAAAAAAAAGCCAAAGTTAGCAATGAGATAATAAGAAAAAATTTGTCATTTAATGCCCTTCCGTTCCTTAAGAAAACTATGGCGCCAGTTAGACGGCTGCCAAAGGTTTGGCTACGAGTTGGAGCTATGCTAATCGTGTAGGAACAGACGAAGCCAATTAACGTGGCGTGAAGAGTCAGCCAAGCCGACGTATGGCGATGGTGTGAAGATAAGCAGGTGCTACAAACAACATGTGGACATTGTAAATGTGGAGAACGAGTTCTTACACGGTGTAACATCAAAAGCGCATATTTCAGCTAAACGCATCTAGTAAGAAAAAAATCTTAAGGTATGCAAGAACGATAAAAACAGAACGAATGTGAACACCAGCCAAACTAAAACTTTGTTTGCGGTACCACTAATATCAACGTATTCATTTCTATTAAAACTTAGTTCTATTTTATAAAAAAGGACAATATGAAACGCTGCCAAATCTTAATATGCAATAAAGGATTATAGTAGTATTTCTTCTTTGATGCCACAAAGGATTAGATGACAATATGAGATACGAATGCGAACATGAAGTGGAGTATATGTTTGTGTGCAGTACCACTAATATGGACAGACTGCTTTTAACAAAAAACGCTGGTGCATTTTATAAACAAGGCCAATACTCTGTGCACAGTGTGTAAAGGCCGTCATGCCCCAAAAACAGCAAAAGCGGATAGTAGTGTCCCTCCTTTCGTAGCACAAATTACCAGGCAACAATATTAGATGGTAAGCAAATTACTATTGAGTATATATTAAGCAGAATACTATTGAGCATATTTACAAGGTATGCTAAAACTTATTATACTTAGATCAGTAGACAACTGCTCTTACAGCGGTGGTAATGGCGTTGAATATAGCGCACAGAATCGCTATAGAAGTTCATGTTTTCGTAGGAACATGAGCTTGTATGCTGATTGTCTACGATAACATAATGAATAAAATTAAACAGCCAATGAATGTTTAATACAGCAAAGCCCATCGGAAATCCAACGCATATCACAAAAGCAGTTCGTATAAGGCTGAAAGGGGAAAAAAGCAAAACTTAAGAATGAGATAAAAATAAATAATTTGTCATTTAGTCTCCTTCTGTTCCTTAAGAAAACTATGGCGCCAGTTAGACGGCTGCCAAAGGTTTTGCTACAAGTTGGAGCTATGCTAATCGTGTAGGCCGCAAGCAGCTAATTAATGTGGCGATATCAGCAGACTGCTTTTAACAAAAACGCTGGTGCATTTTATAAAGAAGGCCAATACTCTGTGCACAGTGTATAAAAGACGTCATGTCCCAAAAACAGCAAAAGCGTATAGTAGTGTCCCCCTTTCGTAGCACGAAGGACCAGACAACAATATTAAATGTTAAGCAAAATACTATTGAGCATATATTAAGCAGAATACTATTGAGCATATTATAAGGTATGCTAAAAATTATTATACTTTGATCACTAGACAACAACTCTTACAGCGGTGATAATAGCGTTGAATATAGCGCACAGAATCGCTATAGCAGTTCATGGTTTTGTAGAAACATGAGCTTGTATGCTGATTGTCTACGATAACATAATGAATAAAATTAAACGGCCAATGAATGTTTAATACAGCAAAGCACATCAAACATCCAACGCATATCACAAAAGCAGTTCCTATAAGGCTGAAAGGGGAAAAAAAAAGCCAAAGTTAGCAATGAGATAATAAGAAATAATTTGTCATTTAATGCCCTTCCGTTCCTTAAGAAAACTATGGCGCCAGTTAGACGGCTGCCAAAGGTTTTGCTACGAGTTCGAGCTATGCTAATCGTGTAGGAACAGAGGAAGCCAATTAACGTGGCGCGAAGAGTCAGCGAAGCCGCGATGGTGTGAAGATAGGCAGGTGCTACAAACAACATGTGGACATTGTAAATGTGGAGAACGAGTTCTTACACGGTGTAACATCAAAAGCGCATATTTCAGCTAAACGCATCTAGTAGGAAAAAAATCTTAAGGTATGCAAGAACGATAAAAACACGACGAATGTGAACACCAGTTAAACTATAAGTTTGTTTGCAGTACCACTAATATGAACTCAACTGCTCTTACAGCGGTAATAATGGCGTTGAATATAACGCACAGAATCGCTAAAGAAGTTCATGTTTTCGTAGGAACATGAGCTTGTATGCTGATTGTCTACGATAACATAATGGCGTTGAATATAACGCACAGATTCGCTAAAGAAGTTCATGTTTTCGTAGAAACATGAGCTTGTATGCTGATTGTCTACGATAACATAATGAATAAAATTAAATGGCCAATGAATGTTTAATACAGCAAAGCACATCGGACATCCAACGCATATCACAAAAGCAGTTCCTATAAGGCTGAAAAGGAAAAAAAAGCCAAACTTAGCAAGGAGATAAAAACAAGTAATTTGTTATTTAATCCCCTTACGTATTTTAAGAAAACTATGGCGGCAGTTAGACGGCTGCCAATGTTTTGCTACGAAGTTCCTATAAGGCTGAAAGGGAAAAAAAGCCAAACTTAGCAAGGAGATAAAAACAAGTAATTTGTTATTTAATCCCCTTCCGTATTTTAAGAAAACTATGGCGGCAGTTAGACGGCTGCTAATGTTTTGCTAAGAGTTGGAGCTATGCTAATCATGTAGCAACGCAGAAAGCCAATTAACGTGGCGCGAACAGTCACCTAAGCAGACGCTGATGTGAATCACTGAATGCTGGGGCCTATGTATGAGCGTTCACAGAGACTAATGAGGAAGTAAGTGAAACTGGATACTGGCTTGCTGAGGGAAGAGAGACAGGAGATGTGCACGCCGCGTGGCTGTAGGCGCGTACACCAACTCAAATCCGCCGAGACCATGCGCGTGCCCATCTCCTGTCCCACTTCCGAGGCAAGTCAGTAACAATAGATCTCGCTGGCGACAACGCTTCGCGCTGCGTTCGCCAGGCGAGACCTAAAGCGCGCCAGGCGAGACCTAAAAAACGCAACCATCGCTTTCGCCATAAGTAGTAAATAAAAATATTAATCTCCTTCCCCACCCTCCTAAAGTACATAGAATGTTTCAAAAAGTCTGGGCTGAAGTTTTGGGAGCAACGGAAAGAAGCCAGTGCTCCAGCATCACCAAGCGGTAATTTACTTTATTGCTTGTGAATTTATAGAAGAAAGGCACAGACTGGTGCAATAAAAAGTTGAGATGAAAAACTGTGGCAATCTTAGAAGAACGCAGAGTGACGGCGTAAGCGTTTAGTTACATAGTAACTAAGTCTCTTACAATACCAGACAATAAGTGTAAGCACACAGTGCTTATTTCTGTCGATTTGTTTGAAAACAGAGACATGGGCTTGTTAAGTTCTTACTGCTTTGGTCGTTGGTTACATATCTTAACAGTGGTATAACTTGTCATACCAATAAAGATCATTGGTCTCATACTGATACTAGTGAAAAGTGACATGAGGGGGTCAAGTTAGTAGTATTCCATATGAATATATGCCTGTACTGGAGGTTGTGATTCTGAGCATATGTCCATTCAATATGTGATTCTTGTTGGGTGAGTAAAATGTGAACTAGGTCACCTTTTACATGATATGTAAGAGAGTGTGTGATGCAGCACACTTGAGAGCTGTGGAATTGACGATTAAGGCAGTGAAAGTTTCTCACAGTGCTTTGAAGGTGTTAAGTCAACACCTTCAAAGCACTAATCTAATCTAATAATTGGCCTCTCTACAGCATGCATAGAACAATGGTAAACTCTTCCCGTGGGGTAATTAATTTCAGGTTGCAGTCTCTGTTTACATTAAACATTTACTTCATTTTATATTCCTTATCAGTATATGCGTTTTGCAAATGTTGCGTTCCTGTAGTATTAGTAATTGATTTTACATATAACAATTGCCTTGAACATGGAGATGCATTTCCAATAATGGTCAGGTAAAGTCGGCCCAAGTGCCCATCAGTATAGGGGTGCAGTACAAAGGGGAAAAACAGTATTATCTGGACAACTGTCCCCTCGCCCACATACAGAAGAAGGTACATGGATTTAGTCAGGCATCTAATCAACAAATCAAGAACCAGTTCAGCTCACTCCCTGCTCCGCACCTCCGCCCCCACCACTGAAAGAAGTGTACACAGTATCTCCCTTCAGGGAGCCACCATTCATATAGAATAACTACGTAAGGTACCACAATTAGCCCTCAGTAGCCTGAGCAATTGGAGTGAGCATATCTTTCATTCAGGTCAAGTAATCATCCCCATTGGCCCATGAGGTTACTTCTCCCATCCCTAGCCCTGGCATCAGCACGCACCAAAAGCTCTACTGAGGCCCAACGAACTACATCTGTTTGCCATGAGGTGATCGAGGGAGCTGTCGCTGCCTTCCAGGACATGACGATGTGACGTTACGCCATTACCAGTGCTAGCCCCTGAAATCCAGCTGGCTGTTTTGTCCATTTAATCACTACACCCGTTTTGAGAATGCAACGACCGGGGTCTCGTGGTAGGATAGAGGGTGTAACCTCTGATATGCACGACGTCACTGTTTGCCAAAAGTCCGCTATTACTGGGTATAGCCACACCATATGGAGAAAGTCCGCTTCAACATGCTGGCATCTGGGGCGCAGCGCCCTAGTGCCTGAACACATACTTCCTATCCTGTCTGGTGAAAGGTATGTAGGGTGCAGCTAACTGAGCTGCCCAATGCCCCTGCCAGGTAATGTCCTAGAGTTCTGTCAACAGTGCGTAAGCATGGCCATTCAAGCCAACATCATGCTCATCCAATCTGTAGCTTCTCAGCAGAGCACACAGACCGACTGTCACACATGGGCAAACGATAATTACCATTTTATATGAAAGTATGCAAAAGAGGAAGATGTACACAGCTGATGAGATACAGACAGCAACAGACTAAGGAAAATAAAATGCTGTATTCACATGTGGGGTACGTGTGTGGGTGGGTGGATGGGTGTGTGTGTGAGAGAGTTTGTTTCTGCACACGCAACACAAGGAAGTAAATACAAAAAGACAGAGTGAAATGACAGTGGTGAAGAGGAAGGAGTTGACGTATGAGATATGTAGATGGAACGTCTCAGAAAGACATGGAAAGAAAAATGTCATATGGCTAACAGTGTAAGAGAGTGCACAGGAAATTGAGTGATAGAGACACTTCAAAGACCAATATCACTTCCTCACACCTCGGACAGTCCATATTTTCAGATCTGAAACATTTTCAATTCTAATTATTCACCATAGAATCATTCTTATTACTCATTTACCTAATACTGCTAACAAGAGGTGGCAATGCCAATAGGTTGCGCTTGCGTTAGGCATGTGTTCCTTGTTGTGTGATGTGTCTGGATAAAGTAATAGAAAACTCACGGAGAGGCATTCAATTAACCATCAGTGCTTTGATTTAATTGCGAGAAAGTGTCACTCAAAGTGTCACACATTTCACTTTAGAATGCAACTCATATATGCAGACAAAAAATATGGAAATGCTGCACATAAGCAATCTGAAAACTTGGCAGCTAGGACACGAGTGTTATGTCGAGGTAAGTAAACTCAAGACACCAGAAATAGTCTTTTCAACATCCTGGTCACACCAGGCATCTTTTATTCAGTCAACAATCTCCACCCCCATTCATTAAATACATAACACCTGGGTATAAATACAAGGGCGGTTCACCACCACCCCTCCGGGTTACGGGAAGGGACGAGACAACATCACACTCCTCCACAACCCACAAAGAAAACATAAAACAAACAAAATGAAAACCCCCCACCAAAATACAAACCCCAATAATAAAACACAACAACCAAGTCCACCTTAATAGGTTACATAGTTCTTTAGTCTCGAAGACGTGGCAGGGCATGGCCGTAGCTGGTATCTCTCGACACCACTTCGCTGGGAACCGGACCCAGGCCCCTGAGACTCATCAGGCCGAGGCAGCGGAACACACACCGGTGCCACACAAGGAGGCATTGCAGAGGAAGAGACGCCACACTGTTCAGGCACCATATTACCCCCACTAGGAAGGCCACCTCCGTCCAGCACCTGAGCAGGAGACGTTCTTCCACCACCCAGATCCACGCCATCCATGGACTCTTCATCAGATACCAGAGTACCATTATCCGGTGCCCTACAATCCTCCACCCGAGCACCATCAGGAGCCCAGTAAGCTTTAAAGAAAGGCACATTCCGAGAAATGCTCACTCCATGTCTTACCGCAGAGATCTTAGTCCCATGAACAGAATGAACAATCCATGGCTCAGGCTCAAAAGGCAAACTAAACTTCCCTTTCGGATGCCGATTCCGCACCATCACAGCGTCCCCCACTTTAAAAGAACTGGTTCATGCCCTGCGCCTGAAAGAAACCTTATCATTCTTCAGCTTCCGTTTCCGTAGCTCATCTGCTACCAAGGCATGTTTGACAGACACCGCCTCCATCTGAGGAATAAAGTCACCCATGGGCCTATTCATACACAAAGACATCGGACTGACCTTTGTAGTGGAATGAGGAGTCATCCGGTATTCCCTCAAGAAAGCATACAGAGCACAGTCCAAATCCTGCAATCAGAATGGCTTTATAAGGGTACGCATAAAAAGTTCAGCCTCCCCGTTGGCCTGAGGCCATAAAGGGGTGATCTTCCTGTAATGAACGCCCCTGGATTGCAGATAGGTCGAAAAGTCCTGACTTGCAAATGGAGGACCATTGTCAGTATGGAGCTCAGTGAACAAACCATGAGTTGCCATGATCTTCTCGAATAGAGGAATAGTGCGACAAGCCGTGGTAGTGTTCAGTAACTCAACCTCTGGATATTTAGAGAAGTAATCAATAAGCACCAACATGTGGTGCCCATCCAGGAAACTCCCAAAATCAGCACTTACTCGCTGCCAAGGAAATTAAGGAATGTCTTCTGTGAGTATAGGAGCTGGAGAATCACCATCCCCAGCAGCCTGACAGAGCGCACAACGCAACACAGTATTCTCCACCAAGGCATCCAGGCCCGGAAACCATACTTTGCACCTCAACCTAGACTTGGTTTTCACAACTCCTTGGTGAGCCAAATGGGCCAGATCCACCACCCTTTGCTGGAGACAACCAGGAATCACCAGCCGGGGACCCCTCATCAAACACGCCTCCGGGGACATAACCAGTTCATCCCGTACATTATAAAGAGATGCCAAGGTCGACCTAGCATCCTCAGTACGACACTTGGCAGAATCTACCAGCACATTCCATTTCCCAGTACCCACTGCAGAAATACAAAGCTGGAGACACCCATCCTGCCTCATAGACTCCAGAATCTCTTCCAAAGAAATAGGAAGAGGCCTGGACGGCTCCACCACCAGACGCACATATTCCTCGGTATCCTCAGCATCAGACTCCTCACCAGGAGTAGCAGGACGGAAATGCCGGGAAAGATAGTCAACAGGATTTAGAGTACCAAGATGAAACACCATCGTAAAACAATAATCCTGCAACTGCAGGATCCATTTCTCAATCCATGGGGCAGGCTTGGAGGAAGAGCCCATGAACAGCGGAATGAGTGGTTTATGGTCTGTATGTACAACAAACGGTTGGCCATATAAATACTAATGAAAATGACGACACCCCCAATGTATGGCGATAGCCTCCTTTTCGATATGAGAATACCGTTGTTCAGTCACAGTCAACGCACGACTGGCATATGCCACCGGGGCCCATTCCCCACTGCTCTGCCGCTGAGAAAGCACAGCCCCCAAGCCAACGAGACTAGCATCCACCGATAATTCAGAGTCCAGTACAGGATTGAAATACACCAGAATGGTGTAAGCGGAGAGGGCCTGCTTAGTAGCCTGAAAAGCACATTCCTGCTCTGGACCCCAGTCCCATGCCACATTAGACTTAGTATGTTCCCATAAAGGAGCCGTAAGATCAGTTAGGTTGCGGATAAAACGGCCACAATAGTTCACCATCCCCATGAAACTCCGCACACCAGATACATTAATGGGAGCAGGAGCGGTCCGAATATCACGCACTTTCATAGGGTCCGGTGATACACCATCCTGCGAAAAATGATACAAAAAAAGTGAAATGTCAGTCTTCAAGAATTAGCTTTTTTCGTTATGAAGTGTGAGTTCATTGTCCAGCAACCGCTTAAACACACCTCTGAGATGACAAAAATGCTCATCCAAAGTAGGGGCATGCACCAAAATGTCATCACTGACATTAATCACACCATCCATTCCAGAAAGAACCCCCCCGGATCGTGCCATGAAAAACGTCCGCAGCACTGGAGACCCCAAAACTCAAACACTTATATCTCCGCAAACCCATATGTGTAGAAAACGTGGTAATTGCACAGGAAGCAGGGTCAAGCATCAGCTGATGGTAACCAGCACGAAGATCCATTTTGGAAAACCAACGTGACCCACTCACCTCCACCACGATATCATCCACGGTAGGGGTGAGGTGCCTTTCACGCTTGATCGCAAGATTAGGTAACTGTATATCCACACAAATACGGACCTCACCAGGCTGTTTAGGTTTACGGGCCACCACAATAGGGGACACCCAGGGAGTTGGACCATCCACCCGTTCAATGATGTCCGCCATCTCATGTTTCACCAGTTCTTTCTCCACCTTCGGCCGAAGATGGAACGCCACTCTCCTATGACATAAAGCTACTGGCTGGATGGAATCATCAATATGAAGTTTGATCATACGACCCTTCAAGCAGCCAATCCCATCAAACAAAGGTGAAAACTGGGCCAACAACTCCTCCACATTCCATTGATGCACACTCAAAGTAAAAGCGACCAGTTGCAGACTTTCCACTGTCCGACAACTCAGCAACATCCCTTGACCCCCTTTGTTGACATATATCCGTGTCCTTATCGCTTGCGAGCCATGTGCCACCTTAGCAGTAAAAACACCTGCCAGAGGAAGGGGATCAGAGGACCCATAGGCAAAAACCCTTGTAGTGGTTGAACTCAAAATGGGAGAAATCGTCAATGTCTGCAACATTGATTTGGCCATCACATTTTTTGAAGCACCTGTATCAATCAAGGCAGGCACTGGGTGACCATCCACCATCACATGACATTTAGGGATACCTTTTCGCACATGAACCCCAGGTTGCAAAGCATGGATGACATGTATAGCCCCCTCCACATCATCATCATCCATGTACCCTTCCGCCGGCAACTGAGCAGCAAAATGGTGGAGGTTGCTGCAGTTGGAACACCTCTTCCCAATACCAGGACACGTCCCTTTATGAGGAAAAGTACCCCCACAACCATAACAATGCCTGGGCCGTTCCACTTTCCCCTGACTCTGCAGCTTCTTCCTGTCAGGGACCCGGGCCGAAACAACATTAACCGGCTCCATCTTCACCACCTTCTGGAGTGCCGCCTCCATGTGGGCCGCTCACACTGTCGAAAGTTCCTTAGACCTACCCCGGGTCAACATGTCAGCCATGGACATACCTAGCACCTGTAAGATAGCCTCGTGTAACTTGCTAGAGGAACAGCCCTGTATGAACTGAGCCCTATTCTCATCCGCAGCATCGGGCAACGTACAGGTGCTGGCCAACTCACGCAGACGGGCATAGAAAGTATCCACAAACTCATCTGGTAGCTGCCGGGCCTGACGCAACAAAAACCTCTCATAATCCGGATTGGCCAATGGCTCAAAATGGGCAGTAAGGGCTTGCTTCAAAGTCCTATACGTATGCGGTTGTCGGCCTTCAACCACCGACCGCCCTAAACAGTGTATGGCCGCCCCCCCCCAGATGCAACAACATTGGGCGCCGTCGCTCCTCCTCCAGGTCAATGGCATCAAAATATGTTTCTTAACGGTCCACCCAGTCCTTTCAATGGGCTGCCTGGGCTGACGGAGGACCATCCAACAGAAAATGCTCCACAGGAAGGATAGCCGACATGGCAACACCCCCCAACACGAAGCACCACAGTCCCGGGCACACCACACAGGTACCACCCCAGGACCGGTAAGATGGAATCCTGTGAAAGGCCCAGCAATACTCACCAGAGCCCAAAGAAAAAGGTCCTGCACCAGAACAGTCCACAGCACCAGGTTCCAAAGAGGCACAAAGCCCCATGCGGCCAGAAGAGACGCTCCACTCACCCCAATAGGATGTCACAGGCAGTGGAGCACCTAGAAAGTAGCAGCGGGCAAAAACGACCTCCTCAACCCAGCAGAACACGTCACAGGCAGTGGTACATCAATAGAGGCGGCGGGGCTTTAATAGAGAAGCAGCGGGCGAAGACAACCTCCTCACCTCAGCAGGACGCCACAAGTTCGCCAAGCACCGGCACCACAAATAGCCGGCAAAGTTCACCTCACCACCCAACAGGACGGCGCTGGCCTCAGGGCAGCGACAGCACTCTCACCGCTGCCGCAAACCATCTGGTTCTCACTAGCATGTCGCGCGCAGCCACCAGCAGGCCACGCCCCCAGGAACAGCCGGGGCAGCCGGAACACGGCAGTAAAGCAGCGAGAACCCGGGAATCAAAGCAGGCCCCCGGGAACCAACAGAAGACGCCACCAACAGCAACAATGAAGCAAGGAGCCAGGAACACCACAAAGAGCAGCAGGCAAGGAACAGGACATGCAGGAAGATCCCACCTTCGTCGCCAAGATGTTATGTCGAGGTAAGTAAACTCAAAACACCGGAAATAGTCTGTTCAACATCCTGGTCACACCAGGCATCTTTTATTCAGTCAACAAGCCCCACCCCCAATCATTAAATACATAACACCTGGGTTCCCCACCACCCCTCCGGGTTACGGTAAGGGACGTGACCACATCACAACGAGGAGCTGTGGATGTCGGCCCCTGACCCGGTGGGTGAGAGAGAGACGGATTCATGGCCTTGACGCTAGCTCCACATTATGGGGAAGACACTGCGGGCTGACACCAAGGAGCGAGTCTGGGAGAAGGGCTGTGACTGATTTTACAGACGTCATCCTGTGCCCAGAGACCCATAGAGGGGACAGACCTTAATCGCTGTGCCCTGTTGGATGGGGCACGATTAGGCCCGCATGGCATAGAAGACTGGGGTTGCAGCGGGTTGCCTCCCTGCCTGACGCAGGGGATGTCAGCCTCACAGCTGAGAGTGGCAGTCTTTGTGCAGATATAGAGGATGCATGGCCTTGAAATACTAGGCATGGCATGTAGGATCACAGTGCTGGAAATAAAACCCCTGCTGCGGAGGTAATGGCTGGGGCACATCTATCGGCCCGCCATCTTGCGCAGCAATGGGAAACATCTGACCACAAACCAACATGTGTTATATTTGACAGCAAGCGCACCAGGAGGACTGTCGATGCAGCGAGGTCACCCACCAAGGTAGTGTGTATGTCTCCCCACCTGGGGGACAATGAAGTGCTGGATCTCCGAACCTTGCTTTCCACAATGCAGCTATGCATCTCAGCAAGCGACAGTTTGTTTTAAATCGATGTTTTGACAAACAGGATGAAACTCATGGTGGCGAAACTCGACAAACAGGATAAAGCCTTCAACAGTGGAGCAACCAATCTATGATATCGATGTCGGGCAGCAAGAGACTGCCGAGAAAGTATGCACTATGGAGAAAGTGCTGTCTACTGTTAGAGCCAAAAATGAAGATTTGGAGGAGGCACAGTCAAGGTGCTGTAACTTAAGGATACTGGGCGTTCCACATATGCAACCAGGGCCACGATCTTAAAAAAGAAAGGGCACGATTTCAACAAATCCCCGCACATAAGGACACGTATGACACGTACGTCAAAGTACAGGTCTTTCAGTATGTTACACATGTCACATTGGTTAAAACTCATAACCAAAGACAGATGACCCGCACTACTACCAAGAGGTTCTGAGCACACTGGTAACGCTTTCTCCTGATGCTGTCCTGTGGTGCAGGGACCTCAACACCTACTTAAAGCCAGCCTTGGACAGATCTGCTCGAACAGGTGGGCACTGCAAGACGGCAGCGAAGGTTATAGTTAAGGCTCCCTGTTTTCCGTTTTTATGGATTTCTACAGATAAATAGAGACAGAAAACAATGTGTTTTCTGTGTGCATTTATTTTTAAAAGTGGATAGTTACAGAAAATTGTGCTCCTTTTAAGTGACTCTCTGTGCTATCTTTCATGATTTATAGGCCAGGAGCTGAGCAGATGGACAGCATGGGAAATTAATGAACAGAATGAAATGTCTTTAAATAACGGCATATGTCAACATATATTTATGGTATAATGCTGGTATTTAACAGTGGATGTATTGTTATGTAATATTTCAATCAATCAATCAATCAGGGAATTGTAAAGCGCGCTACTCACCCGTGAGGGTCTCAGGGCACTAGGGGGAAGGGGGGGGGGCAGCTCCAGATCAGTCGAAGAGCAAGGTCTTGAGGTCCTTCCTGAACGTGTGCAGGGTCGGGGCGCTTCTGATGTTCACGGGGAGCTCGTTCCAGGTCTTGGCTGCGATGTAGAAGAAGGCTCTCCCGTCTGTATTTGGCAGCTCAAATAGCTAAAGCATGACAGACATCAAAGTAAATAGATATGGAAATGTACAGTTTTACAACTACACTTAGATGCAAAACACAAAACAAAGATGGATGAATACAGATCAAATGGCCGAACGGAAATGGGCAAAAAATAAATACCATAAAACTGAGAGCCCTTGTTATTATAGAGAGACTGACATATCTTGATCTCATTGATCTCTGGAGATTGAGACAACCCCTGAAGCAGGAAATTACTTTTGCTTTCATGCTGCATGGATCCTGGTTATGGTTGGACTATTGGTCGACCTCCAAGGGAATAAATGCTTGGGTAAAACACATTGTGCATCTATCGTGCACTCTGGCTGACCATGCATCTGTGTTATTAACGCTGCCATTTGACTACTGTCCCCCCTTCTCCTGGAGGTTTTCTACTGGGGAACTCTCTGATGTTGTATTTCGACAGGAATAAAAGACTATCTCTGAATACTGTCAAAATAATATAGGACTGGTGGACAGCATGTGCACTGTTTGAGAGGCTTTGAGGGTGGTAGATAGTGGAATATGTGTAGCCAAACAAAATGGCATTTTGAAAACCATCCGCACGCAGTAGGAACACTTAAAAGGAAGAGAATTACAGGGTCTGGAACAGGACTGTGAGGTACAACTGGACCTACAGTTACTAGCATGCTTAAATGGCAAGATGTCTTACTATAATGGCAAAGCAGAGAGGGAAATTAAAGAGTGACCAAATGGGCCGCTGCCAGAGTACATGGTGAGGGTGACAGACCAGGCAGGAGCCTAGCAACTAGGCTTAGGGCACCGTGGACCCACAGATATATTACGAACATTAAAACAGATCAGATGGAACACTTTGACATTGCCAGTATAGGGTCCACATTTGTAGACTTCAACTTTGATCTATAGGGTACCAGAGCTGGCATGCAAGGGGAGGCGAAGTACCTAAGTGATACAGCTTTAGAGTGGCTAAGCCAGGGCGAAAACAATTTCTAACGTGGCCTACAAAGATAGATCAGATTAGGAACATTATACGCACCATGCCTAATAATAAAGGCACCCGGTCCCAATGACTTAGTAAACAGGTTCTTTAAGGAATATGCTTCCAATCAAGCACCGCACTTACTGGTGCTTTATGAGAATGCAAGTGAGACTCCTACACTGCCTCTGTCCAAACGGGAGGCATTGTAGGCATGTTACTAAAACCTGACAAAGCAGCAGATATGTGCAAATCCTACCACTCACTTTCAATGATAAACACCAACGCTAAAATACTTGCAAAATCCTACTGAACAGATTGTTGCCGTTACTGCCAGACTTGGTTTTGCCAAACCAATCAGGCTTTGTACTAGGCCGCTCCACAGTACAGTTTATACACATTATTTGCACTGTTTCACTAGTTCGACTCTGAGTTGAAAGCAGCTGCAGTGTTGCTTGACGAGGCCAAAGCCTTCGACTCTTTAAAATGCCCTTATATGGTGGTAGTTTTGGAGAGGATAGACATACCTCATTGTTTCTTGGACTGGGTGAGCCTACTGTGTACTAGCCCCAAGGCGCACATTCAGATA
The DNA here is from genome assembly GCF_964204655.1 of Triturus cristatus. Classification (NCBI taxonomy): domain Eukaryota; kingdom Metazoa; phylum Chordata; class Amphibia; order Caudata; family Salamandridae; genus Triturus; species Triturus cristatus. Next base: position 1,247,049,424 of record NC_140590.1, on the reverse strand, counting down.
AATAGATTAATCTCTGAGCCAATTAGCAATTAAAGAGGAACCAGGCATGGGTGCCCACTTTCCCTTATCCTGTTCATCCTTTCAGTGGAACCGTTAATGTGTAAATTGTGACACTATACTTGAGCTCTGCTCTCAGTTTCACCTTCTGTGAATTGTTGATCTCTATGTACGCTGACAATATGGTGCTCTATGTTAAAAAATCAGGCAATGAGCTAGCCCCACTGATTAGAGAATGCATCAGATTTGGAGACTACTCAGGATAATCTACAAATTGGTCCAAGTCCCTCATACTGTCCATCACACCAGCGACCAACTGAGTACCCCTTTGAGTAGTGTGATGAATTGGTGAATTACTTGGGAATTTGGCTGAATAAACAAGGTCAAATTACTGGAGGGCGATGGATAAGTCGGAGGTGTGCAGAAAAATAGTGGAGAAAATATATTGTATGAACAAAATATCATGTCAAGAATATCGAGGACAAAAATAACATGAAAGTAAGGTTCTATAGGTAAGCAAAGTTTTGCTATATATAACCACATAGATGTACCTTGACGATATATATATCTTCAAGATACATAGATGTGGGGCTAAGAATAGTAAATCTATACTTACCTACTTGCACTTACCATCTCAATATTTTGGTCCCCGATATTTTTGACACAATATTCTGTCCACACAGTATTTGTTTTTCCAATATTCTGTCAGTGATCCAAGTTGGAAAATTGCATTACTAATTGGATTCAATTTCCACTTTCATTAGCAGCATGGTTAGCTATAATTTAAACAAGCATTGGCATAGCCAATAGGTCTCGCCTTTGGGACCTTATATGTGTTTAGCCATGCAACAGCTGATGTTGTTGCACCAAGGATATTATGCTGCATAACTAAATACTTATAAGGTCCCAAAAGCGAGACCTATTGAGTATGCCAATGCTTGTTTGGTAGAGGCTTTCTTTACAATGTTGTCCACTCCACAGACAATGTAGAGATAAGCTCAATGCCATCACTCACACTGCTAATGCATATTTTTTAGTTCAAAGATGATCAACACCCCCACCTCATAAGTGTTATTCCTCAAATACATAGGATTAAGAAATCTCGCTCCTTCCCTAACTGAAGTTTCTAAATCTTGGCACAGATACTTATGTGTCTTCTACATACAAACCTTGCAGTGCCACGTCTGCTTTCAAAGTCCATTAGTTATCTAAACACGCGAGAATTTTCCCAGAAAAAGAGCTCCTTTTCTTGCTAATTTCTGATCATGAATAGTGTACACACGATAAAGCTGTAAAATGCGGCACTGTCTTCCTGTCTCAGCACTGCAGAGAACCCGCCTCACCCTTTGAAGGCTGTGCATCGGCCATTATCTCTCGCCTTCCTTCTCTCTCACTTAAAATGGCTTTCCAGTCACCACGGGTGGCAGCAACACAAAGCGCAAGTCTTTTGTGATTCGAAAAGGAGTATGCAAGTAGCCAACCTGCAAGCCTCACCTCGAATTCCTCTGTTTGTACACGTTTGATATCTTTTATGCCTGCAGTATTTATTAGGCTTCGGTAGTGTAATGAGATACTCATTTTGTGTACACAAATGTGTGTTTTCTTGAATCTGAGCATATTTATACAAAGTCCTTGTGATGTTTGGAAATTAAGAGATTAAGGGCCGTAGGTAGGGACCCATTTACCACTTCATAAATACCGAATTTTACCGATTCGGTATTTATGAAGTGGTAAATGATATGTAGGTAATGAGTCGGTAATATTTACTGATTCGGTAAAAGTCGGTAATTACCGATTCGGTAATGAGGCATACCTTCCCATTGATGGGAAGGTATGCCTCATTACCGAATCGGTAAATACCGATTCGGTAATGGGGGGAACACATGCAAGGGTGGCAGGGTGTCACATTGACACCCTGTTGCACCCCTGATTCGGCCATGTGTGCACATGTGGCACACATACATGCCCTAAGGGCATGTATGTCTGCCACATTGCACACTTCTAAGCACTTTAAAATGCTTTTCAACATCCATTCTTCATTTACCACCAACTATTAGTTGGTGGTAAATACCGACTCCAGAACACACCCACACACTCCCCCTACATCTCATTTTTGTATTCGGAATTTACCGAATCGGTAAAATTACCGAATCGGTAATTTTACCGATTCGGTAAATTACCGAATACAAAAATGATCCCCCTACATACCAAAAGCCAAAATACCGGTCGATAACGGTATAATTACCGAAAATCGGCCGTTACCGACCGGTATTTGGCTTCCTACATGAGGCCCTGAATGTGTATTACCACCTCCGAACCTTGTGTTTTTTCTTTACTCTTTGCCTTGTAAAACGCATTTTGCACCTTCAATAAAAGAACTATCGCATATGGCTACACGTCTAGTTGGGAGGGGTACATCATTTCAAGAATGCCATATTAAATAGCATTACTTTGTCTTATACCATGAAGTCGGAGCAACTCCCACGGTCTAACTCACAGTTGCAGTCTTCAGGGGGTTATTTCCCCAAAAGAGCCTAGTACTGTTCGTGGTCTTTGCAGTTGTCGCACGTGCATTCGGCTTCTGTGTACAACACCGGCCTCTCCACCCAGGGAAGAGGGTGGGTTTTTCACAGCTCTACTCATTTCACGCACAGGGCGACACGTGTTTGTGTACATCTCACGCACCCTGATTCTCGCACAGGGATGATGCTTGTGTTCATCTCACAAACTTTGTTTTTGAGAGTCACACACAACACGCTTATGTTTCTGAGTATCTCATACTAGGATTCTTGCGTCTGTGAGCATCTTCCACGTTATGCTTCTCATGGGCATCTCAGGCACACACCAGGCATCTCTAGAGCGTTAGACTCTCCCATACTTTTTTTTTTTTTTTTTATATTTTTATTAAAGTTTTTCAAACAACGCAATGAAGCCAACTACAGAGAAAACCAAAAGGATCCAATCCTCAGTGGACACATCAGGAGAAGTCCGTTCTTCCCTCGCTTCCCCCCTAAACCCCCAACCCTCCACCCTCTCTACCCCCACCCCCCCCTGTCAGTGTGCCCGCATCAACCCCTTCTTCTCTTCCGCTGGTAGACTCGCCCATATTTGGCGTCTATCTCACAACCTTGTTTGGGAGCCTCTCGTGCTCTTGGCTGCCTGTGAGCGGTTCACAGGCACTGTACACGCTCGTATTCTCACACAAGGGTTACCCTTTTGTGGTAAAATCACACACAGGGCTCGTTTTTTGGCACCTCGCACCAGTTTCCCATGTTAAACGATCTTTGCCCACTTTACGCTTCTGTGTTTCTATTCCTTCGCCACACGAGGCTTTCCGTGTGTGTGAGGAGCACACACCGTACCACGCATTACATACAAAATACATCATGTGTTTAAGTCTCCCGCATACTTGAGTTTGTTGTGCTTGTGTTGTGAGCATCGCATGCACTTCTCTTTTGTGACCTTGTGTGGTGTACTCGCTTGGAAATGTTTCTCTCACAGTTTACAAGTATCTCCCTCGGGCTCTCATGCTGTGTTCATCGCAAACACCACACTTCTGAGCACCACCCACACACATCAACCTCGTACTGTATATTTAACTATGCTCATCGTTGTGCATTTCCTGCTCCACATCTGGCTTCTCGCGCATGTACCTGTATCACACACACACGCGTGCATCCTAGCATCTGGCATGCTGCAAGCTTTTCACATTTTTAAGGTTCTCGCATCGTGCGTCTCGTTTTGCACCTCACATACGAGACTTTTTTTTTACAGGCGTTTTATAACTGCGCTTTTCATGTTTGTGTGCATATCAATGTACTCGGTTTGCAACAATGTGATAAAATCGCCGCGTGGTGCCTGGCGCTGCTAAGTTGAGGCAATACCTAAACAACATTTTGTGGACATCAAACAATTCAAAATGTCCTTCTGCACTACCTGTCGAGGCGAGTCGAGTTTGTGCGACACGAGGAACGCTTATCTTGTTCCCATCTAAATACTCAATACAATTTATTAAAACACATAAACTATATAATGGCACTTTTGTCTTGGTGACTGTCTTCACATCTCCACGAGGGCATTATGGAGCGATAATGTGCTGCTACCTGTTATGTATTATCTATTTTATGGACACGTATTGCTTGCAAACGATTAGTGTTTCAGAAGTCTGAGTGAATCTGGTCCGTACTTTTTGCTCGCTAATCATTTCCAGCGCCTTTTTGATACTTACATACCTAAAGTTTCATTGAAGCTGTATGCCGTTAAACCCATATTTACAAAGAAGCAAAGGAAAACCATAACAAGTGTTAAAGAGGAGCGAAGTGACTGAGAAAGGGAGATCGCAATAAAAGCAAGCAGCCGCGAACAAAAGTGAAAGCGCCAGGATGTGTAGCCTCACGCTGAAAGTAAAAAAAAAAGGAATTCAAGGAATGCAGCGTCCCGCGAGTGGTGCGTGCGAGAGCCAGCACCAACCCATCTGTTTCGCATTATCGCGCACGCGTCTGGGCACGATAATTCAAAACAGATGGTGCCTGTGCGGGTAACCACAAGCAATAGGCCACACACACACGAGCGTGTGGTGAGCTTTTGAAAGCCCCTTACTAAAAGTCTCACCAGAGCAGCGCATGCGCAATGCTACAGGCTCAACCTAATGATCATCTTGCCTCAGTTTCTATACTTATTTGTGAACATGCCAATAATCTTGACTCGCTCCTTATTTATAACCGTTCGATCATTACTTATACGATTGGTGTGGACCAGTAAATAGCCCACAATAAACAGGGAAACAATTATGCTCCTGTATGAGCAAGGGGGTTTGCTGCACCAGACATTAAATTATACTATCTATGTACACAAGCTCATTTTTCGCAGTGCTGGCATTTCCTGATCCGTATAGTCCCATGTTGCAATAGAACTTGATAATGCTGGCTCCTGTCCACTATCTGCAATCACCACTCATAGGCAAGGCCACTGGAATTATGCGATTGTGTGGCTGCGTCGATTTTCGCATAATTTGCCACATAATCCATCTTCTGTCGCATAATCTGCTGATTTTAACCCAAAAAAATAGTTTCTAGCTTTATGGTTCAAAAGTTATAAAAAACGCAGCGATACATGTTGGCCCGCAGTGGAAGGCCCTTTGCAAAGGTAGACTGGTCAAATTTTTGTTGCTTATTGCTACATTATGGTGTTAAACTGGTACTAACGAGGTACAAAAATGCCCAGACAGTGTTAACGAGTGTAAAAATTGAAAAAGAATAAAGTAATACTATCAGAAAATATGCCTCATTACGCCACATAATTGGCTTTTTCTTGATGCATAATTTACTCAACCCTGCCATGTAATTTGGCCCTCCCCTGCTGCATAATTCCAGTGGCTCTGCTCATAGCCAAATAGTTCCGAAGAAATAATAGAGAAAATCAGCTCTACGCTTTTTGCATCACAGCAGCTTCTTACAAGAATTACCCACCTGGTCAAGTATTCCCCAGAATCATTCTCACTACACTATCCTCAAATCTCTGTTACCACAGAGGGAAAAGCTTTAAGTCTGTTAATGCAAACTTAGCTCAAAAGGTTGGGCGACCTGTACTCTGGTGTCCTGTTCCTTACTCTGATTAACTTACTAAAAGAGGTAACACAGTCCCTGGTAATGGTCTTTATACTCTATAGGATACGATGGGCCATAAAGAGTGCATTCCCCACCTACCCAGCCAAACCCACAGAATTCAAAACACTGATACTACCACTGACGGTGTCGTCTAAACACAAATTAATTACTTGCTTGTATAATTCTATGCAACGTGAAGCACTACTCATGATACCAGTGGATTGAGCTAAGTGGGAGATTAAATTGGAGGCACAATTCTCTAATGCAGAATGGACATTTGACGGTATGCAAACAGACAGATTGACATCTAACCATAGGCTGCGTATAATCCCCTTCAAATTTCTACACCAGCTATAAAACATGGCTGCCAGGCTTCATAGCCGTGGGCTGAGGCACAATGCTAAATGCGCTAGGTGCCCTCAAGACTATGCATATGTTATCCATTTAACCTTGTAATGGCCCCAGATTAAGGACTCCTGGCAGAAAGTTGCGGACATATTAACAAATATCACCTAGAACATTATTAAGTGATCCCCACAACTATGATTTTTGGGACTGGGAAAAAACATATTAGCAACTGTATGAAGGTTTTGGCAGTGGCGTTGCTCATGTCAAAAGGGCCAGTTGCAGTGTGCTGGGGAAGGGGAAGGAGCCCATCGTAGGCACAATGGTTGAAAGACCTAACATATTGTAATGAACGATTAAATAAATATGCAGAGGAGCTGTCTATAACATCCAGGCCAAGGGATATATGGGGACCTTTGAAGGCCTACCGGATTGATTAGGCCCTAGATTTAACTCCAGCAGGGAGTGTAAACTGGGACATTCGGGAAGTGGGCCCGGCCCTTGATTGACTCTATTCGGTCGAATTTTGTGGTGAAGTAAGAGACATCATGTCCCTAACCAATGTAAAATAGGATGGATGACATTGTGTATGATTTCCTGTGGTTGTACTGCACTTGATAATATAATCTGTGTACAGTGATGTGCCTTATACTTGTTAACTTTGAATATGCAATAAATAATAAAAAAAAATCTAAGCTTGGTACCAGTATGTTTGCGTCCAGTACTGACAAACTGGGCAGCAACAATACGGTATCATCTAGGCAAGGTTCAAATATCGCAGCAGGAGTCATTCCCCCCAAAAATGCAGTAATTCATCTACGCATAAGGCAACAAAAAGATTTAGCATTGTCTTCCAAATTTCAAACTCTACTTAACTGGAGGACTGGCTTGAAGAGATCAGAACTTTGAAGCCATTAATGATAGTTGTTAATGGTCTGGCCTTGACAGCAGACATGAAAAAATGAATCAATAATGTTAAGGATGCTATTGAACAATTTAAGGTCATGACAAGAGAGGTGGATTCACTCAAGGCACTCAGAGGATTTTGAAACAGAATTAGAAGAAATAATTTGTGGTTTTATGGCATCCTTGAAGACGCAAACGCCTGTGATGCCACTGCCTTTCTCATGCCAACATTCCCTAACCTGTTTGGTCTAAATATCAGTCAAGGTACAAAGATCTCATCATATAGGACCAAGACCTTCTGACTCTTCACTCGGCACTTAGCTGAAAGCTATAATAATGCACTTCCTTCAGTTTATGGATCTAATGGCAGTTCTGTCTGTGGGAAAGGAGAAGAAAGAACTGAAGTGGAGGAGCCATAGAGTTTTCTTTTCTCAAGATGTTTCAAAGGAAAATGCAATCAGAAGCCCTGAGCTCCTTGATCTTCATTCTATGTTAAGGGCAATGAAAGCCACATTCGGCTCTATCCATCCCTGTCAGTTCAAAGTAAGTTATAAGGACAGAACTATCATTTTTGAAGAGCCCAACAAATTAAATAGTTCATTAACCAGCATAAATCTGAAGAAATGGAGATAGAAAGGAGCTCTGTTTCTTGAACAAATTTCGCAATGCATTTCATGGACGTACATATTGTCTAGTGATTTATATTTGTTTGAGTATTGGTAAATGTTCAGTATTTGCTTATCTGGTGTTTGCCTTGGTTTTTCTTTAGGTCAAGTCCTCTATGGAATGTACGTGGTTACTTGAATGTTATCACATCCAAGGGAAATTTGATATTTTTATTTTGATCATCCTGTTTTGATGTTGCCTTGTGTTAGTAAGTCCTTTTTAAATTTTGTGTTGCTTTTTAACTAATACTGGTTATATTCACTTGTCTTTCCTACTTTATTGTTTATTTTGCCTAACTCTTTGTCCACCTTTTAGCTGTTCGCTTCATTACGAAGCTGGAGTTCTATTATGTCTGTCTTCATTTGTTTGCTGTAACACCACCTCTTCATTGTTTGGCTTCTGTTCTGGATTCTTGTTCATATCTGTGTATTTCTGTACAGTTGTCATCTTGTGTGTTCTTTTATAAAAATGATTATTACATTTTGCACAGCAATTTGTGTTTTTTTGTTTGTTCTATTTTTCCACTCTGTTTCAATTTTAACAGTTTTTGGTTGCTTTTTTTGGTTAAACATCCCCCATTTACTGTTTGATCCGACTTTTTCAAAATATTGCTCCAACTATGCCTTACCTGCAGATCATTATCTGGAATATCAAGGGACTGAAGAATCCTGTTAAAAGACAGTCCTTTCTCATTTAGCAAGACAAAAAGGGCAAGTTGTTTTAGTGCAAGAAACTCTTTTTTTAAATGAGAACATAATGAAACTTAATAGTTATTGGGTAGGTGATATATATCTTTCCCCGAACACAAGCAATAAAAATGGAGTGGCAACAAAATTTGAAAAAGAATTTAACTTTAAACATAATTTCTCATTAGGGTTATTCTGAAGGTAGGTGGGCTCTGGTGGAACTTAAAGTGAATAGCATCCTTGTGTCTCATGAATGTGCATGGCCCAAATAGTCCTAACTTGTTTTTGCAATAGAATTCATTATAAGTTAATTTTGTAACCTAACAATTAGATTATCGTAGGGGCTGATTACAATCAAATAATGGACCCGTTTACAAATAGAAATTCCAAGGTAAGGTTTATTCCCAATTCTATGCAGAAAGCCTTTAAGAGAACAGTTTCACAAGGGTTTATAGTTGATGCACTGACAATTTTAAAGCCAGATGTTGAAGAGTATACTTATTATTCCCTGTTGCACAATGCACAGTCTAGGATTGATTATGATTTACATTGTAAGCAACTTATCTAGTCTTTGGTGTATGCAGGGATTGGTATTATTCTGATCTCTGATCATGCCTCATTTATAATTGATAGAGATGTTTTGCCAGCAAGTTGTAGATCAAGTAGATGGTGCTTTAGCTATTCTTTACTGAATGATAAGATATGGATGGATTATTAACACTTCAGCAGATTCATCTTTAAGAACAGGTTGGGATGCTTTAAAAGCAGCTGCTAGGGGCTCTTTGTAATAATTTGTGTGTCAGGTATAAAGATGCCTGCTGAAAGGGAATCCTGCTGAACATCAAGAAAATACTACAGACACAGTTTTTATACTACAAACAATCATAAGAATTTTTTGTGAATAAACTGGTAGCTGCTACAATTAAATTTAACAAAAGTCCACTAAAGTTCACGTGGCTATTTGGTGAATGTTCATGCTTCATTTACAGGGTGACAAAAGCAAAAGGAACAAATGATGGACAGAATGCTGAACAATGCAAACATTCACCCCCGTCACAAGGATCTGGATTTAAACCATCATTCTTTTGCTCACCACGCCACCCCAGTTGGGACCCAGCCATATGCAAATCAGTTTTAACCCTGCCCCTCATGGGAACAGGCTTGCTCGAACTGCCAAACCAGGTCCTCCCTGGACCAGAAACAAGCATCCTGTGACCGGTTTCGGTGTATCACCCCTCATCAGCCAGGCTAGCTTGAATCCAGTGGCGCAGTGAGCATGGGATCCACGTCTGGGCATACCCTTCCCACTTAGGGCGACAAAAGGAAAAGGAACAAATGATGGACGGAATGCTTAACAATGCAAACATTCACCCCCAGCCACAAGGATCTGGGTTTAATCCATCGTTCTTTTGCTCACCACGCCACCCCAGTTTGGACCCAGCCATATGCAAATCAGTTTTAACCCTGCCCCTCATGGGAACAGGCTTGCTCGAACTGCCAAATCAGGTCTTCCCTGGACCAGAAACAAGCATCCTGTGACCGGTTTCGGTGTATCACCCCTCATCAGCCAGGCTAGCTTGAATCCAGTGGCACAGTGAGCATGGGATCCACGTCTGGGCATACCCTTCCCACTTAGGGCGACAAAAGGAAAAGGAACAAATGATGGACGGAATGCTGAACAATGCAAACATTCACCCCCAGCCACAAGGATCTGGGTTTAATCCATCGTTCTTTTGCTCACCACGCCACCCCAGTTTGGACCCAGCCATATGCAAATCAGTCTTGACCCTGCCCCTCATGGGAACAGTCCAGCTCGAACTGCCAAGGCAGGTCCTACCTGGACCAGAAACAAGCATCCTGGGACCGGTTTCGGGGTATCACCCCTAATCAGCCAGGCTAGCTTGAATCCAATGGCGCAGTGAACACGGGACTCACACCTGGGCATCCCCTTCCCACTTAGGGTGACAAAATCAAAAGCAACAAATGATGGATGGAATGCTGAACAATGCAAACGTTCACCCCTTCACAATGATCTGGGTTTAATCCACTGTTCTTTTGCTCACCACGCCACCCCAGTTTGGACCCAGCCATATGCAAAGAAGTCTTGACCCTGCCCTTCATGGGAACAGTCCAGCCCGAACTGCCAAGCCAGGTCCTCCCTGGACCAGAAACAAGCATCCTGGGACCGGTTTCGGGGCATCACCCCTCATCAGACAGGCTAGCTTGAATTCAGTGGTGTAGTGAGCACGGAATGCACGTCTGGGCATACCCTTCCCACTTAGGGCGACAAAAGCAAAAGAAACTAATGATCGACGGAATTCTGAACAATGCAAACATTCAACCCCAGTCTATAGGATCTGGGCTTAATCCATCGCTATTTTGCTCACCACGCCACACCAGTTTGGACCCTTTCATATACAAATCAGTCTTGACCCTGCACTTCATGGGAACAGTCCAGCCGGAACTGCCAGACCAGGTCCTCCCTGGACCAGAAACAAGCCTCCTGGGACCGGTTTTGGGGCATCACCCCTCATCAGCCAGGCTAGCTTGAATCCAGTGGCGCAGTGAGCACGGCAGGGGCAGTTTCTTGATTAGGGCGGCAGGGCACCGCCCCACTTTAATTTCTGCCACTATTGCTATTTCTTATTTTTTGAATGAATGTTTAATGCATTAAACATGCGTTCAAAAAAAAAGAAATAGCAATTACCTGTGAGCTTTGAACCTCGCTCTGCGCGAGGGTCAGGCAAAACCAGGCACTTTCATTAGTGCCAGGCGTCGCAGGATTTAAAGAGCTGACCTGATTTCAGCCCTGGCCCCCGGTGACTTACAACACTGTAAGGCACCTCCCTCTGGTGACGCACGGCAGCCTCGCTGATTGCAAGCAGCCTGGGCGCTTTAAGCATAAGCCCTGGGTTTTCAAGGCTGCTTGTCAATCAGCCAGGGTGCTCTGTGTATTGCTGCCCAGCCCCCCACCCTTTTCCTAACTCGTCACAGCATGGGGTGGGTACAAGCCTCCATGGCCCCACCCCATCCTGCGAAGAGCTGGGAAAGGTCAGAGGGTGAACACTAGGCTGTCTATGACGTGATCTGTAGCACTTGCGCTTCATATATGGCTGGCAGTTGGTATCCCACGCAAGTGCGGGAGGGGACATGAGAATGTGCGAGTTATAAGCATCTGAGCTTGTAGGACTTAATCGTACGATTTTTGTTAGTTAGCTTAGAGCATCAATCAGCTTGACTTACGTGTATGGCTTAGAAAGCACATTTTCAATCAACATAACAAAAACTCTAGTCTTGATTTTTGGGAGATGGTAGACGACAACTACACTAAACCTTCCCAAAGTCTTTGTGGTTGTTGAGTAGTAGATTCAGGTATTCTCTTCACATGCATGTTTGCTTGGTCTTCTCTAGAGAAGGTAAATCGTAATGTCACCACTGCTATTCGTGCCCTTACATGATTCGAGAATGACGAGGCACCGATTGTCTCCAATAACACAGGACTCTTATTGCTTTATATATCTACTGTCATCATACTTTAAAAGTAATCTCTTGACACTGCAAGAAAAAGGCTGGAAACTCCATGTATCCGTTCGCGCAGCTCGTATACAGAAATGTTTCTCCTGGTATTACGTTCTAACAATCGATTTTTGGTTAGGATGTGGACAATGGCCATTGTGGAGATGACAGTCAGTGGGCAGAACTGACCAAAATCGGCTTTGTTTTCAAAACTAAAAAATGTGATGTAAATTAAACTTCTCCAGTATTTGGGGTGTCTTTCATAGATTCACATGCTTGAATATTCCCCGTCGTCGAAGTGGGAGTCCCACGGTATATAAAAAGCAATAAGGGTCATGTATATACATAAACATACATAACCACATAATAGCATATACATATCCAAATAAACTTTATATACATTTCAGAACTAACATATCAAGTGAAAATACCATAGGATAGTATTGACACATAGGAAAGCATTGAGAAAAAGAATCACTTTACTGACATATCAATGTCGTTTTATAGTCCAAACTCCAGCCAATCAGGCGCAAGCACCCTCTAGAACCTTCTCCTCAGAGGCTCAGGCCCTCAGATTTTCTACCGCACGTCGTGTGAAGGGAGTCTCCCTGAGCTCTGCTCAGTTCTTTGCTCTGGTTTGAGTTTTTCTCATCATGTCTTCAAGTAAGAAGTCTCTTTTCCGTCCCTGTTCATCTTGTGGGAAGTTAAGGCTCTTTTCTGAGGACCCTCATGACAAATGTATTTATTGTCTTTACCCTGACCATAAGGTGGCCAACTGTAAAATCTGTAGAACCTTCTTTCAAAAGACTTTAAAGGACAGGGAGGGCCGCCTTTTATTATGGCTTAAAAAATTAAAGGATACGGATAACCCCCTTTCTGAGGTGGAGAGTGTAGCTTCTCTATTTGAACAGGAGTCTCCTCCAAGCGTGGTAGTGTTCAGGACTTTCTGAAAAAGAAGAGACTTCATCTGGAGGAAGTGTCTACAGGCCAAGACTCTGTGACCACGCCAGTGCCACCGAGACTTAGCTCTCAGGCGTCTCTGACTCCGTCAGCGCATGTTTCCAGTCAAAAATGCGCAAAACCGTCGACGGCCCCTCCGTCGACGAGATCTGCCACTTCATCAACCTCGTCGACGACGGTGACGACGGTGTCGAGCAGATTTCCTTCATCGTCGACGACGACTTCGTCAACGTCTTCACCGTCGACAGTGGTGTGTGTTTCCCTGAAGACCATTTCGTCAACGATTCCGCTATCTTCTTAATCAAAAAGAAGAAGTCATCGCCGTCGACGCTCACAGCATCGTTGACGACGGTGGGCTCGTCGACGACGGCGAGCTCGTCGTCGACGGCAGTCTCGCCGGCACCCTCGTCGCCGGCATCGACGGCAGCCTCGTCGACGTCGACGGTGGCTTTCTCGTCGACGGCGGCTTTCTCGACGATGACTTCATCGACGGCGACTTCGTAGACGATAATCTCGACGACGGAGGTGTCAAATTTTGCAACGATGCCTTTGGTGCCAATGTCTACATCAGCGCCAGTATCGATGGACACCTCCTTGTTGCAGCGGCGCCAGGCTGCGCTGGACTCTATGATGCTGCCACCAGTCACTCGGCCATCTCATCAGCTTTTCCCCACGGGTGCTGAGGAGGTTTCGGACTCTGATGACGATGTTCAGTCCTCTTTTCGAGATGCTCGTAGTCCTTCTGAGCTTCACATAAAATGCCAAGATTTCGAAGAGGATGATTATGCGCAAGACTATTACTGTCAGGAGCAGGAGCAACATCCCCCTGCACAAGTTCCCATGGCGCAGCTTCCGTTGTCGCTCATCTCCAACCTTCAATTCATGTTGGAAGATTATAATCGGCGGTTTCCAGCTTCGTCTCATAGCTCTCCACGTGAGACACCATCGGCTGTTCCGTCTACCCCTGTGATGCCAACAATGCCGACACCATCCACACCTGCATTGGTTCCTCCTGCAACAGAGGAGGTGGTGGACAATCTGGATACTGAGGAGGGAGAGCTTCCTGATGACGACTCTATGGCGGACTGGGATGACTATCAAGTCAATTCGCCAGCATCCCCTCCAACATCGCCAATTAATTCACCACCTGTCGACATATCAGGATTCCATCAACTGATGAACAGGGCAGATCAACGCTTTCACCTTCCCATGATGGTTAGGGAGGAGGACTGCTTTCTGTACGACTTCAAGTCCCAGCCGCAGAAGCAGGTACGAGCCGTGACTATTATTGACTTTATCTGGAACGAGGGCATTAAACTGATGAAAACGCCTAACTCCATCCCGGCTGTCCTCCCGCGACTGGAGAAAAAGTACAAGGCCCCGGACTCTTCCCCAGCTTGCTTAGTGTCCCAGCCTAAGCCAGACTCGGTGATCACCCAGGCGGCGCAACGTCGCTCCAAAAATCCATCGTCTCCACTCTCGTCACCTCCGGATCGTGACGGCCGCCTCCTGGATGCCATTGGCAAGAAGTTCTCAACTATGGCTTCAGCAACAGTCCGGGCAGCAAACTCTTTGGCCATCCTCGGTCGTTACGATCGACAAATGTGGTCGAACATGGCGGCTTTGGTTAAGCTTATCCCGGAAGATTCTAGAGCGGAAGCTCTAAAGATCCTGCAAGAGGGTGAGAGAGCATCCTCCGAAATCATCGACTGCTCCGTTGACATTGCCTCCACGGGTTTTCGTCAATTGGCTGGAGCGGCTGTTTTAAGACGACAGGGTTGGCTTCGTTCCACCTCGTTCCGTCAGGAGGTACAGGCCAAGATTCTGGACATGCCGTATGATGGAGAATCTTTATTCGGCCAGCATGTGGAGGACGCTTTGCAAGCCATCAAGAAGGATACGGAGACGGCTTGCTCCCTCGGCACTCTCCAGTTCCGGAAGCAGCCATTTCGGGGTGCGCCCGGCCGCGGCACCTCCTCTTCCTTTCGTGGCTCCTCTTCCCAGAACCGCTCCTACAACCAAGGACAACAACGTTATTCCTCACAGCAACAACAATCTTACAGACAGCAGTCTGGCAAATCTTTTAGAGGAAAGTCAAATTACAAGGGAAATTCTTCCAAAAAACAATGACTGGTTACATCAAACAACCCCTCTTTCAAGTTTTCCCCTTTCTCCTGTTGGAGGACGAATCTCCCAGTTCTTTTCAACTTGGTCCTCAATCACTTCAGACCGCTGGGTTCTGGACATTATTTCAAGGGGCCATACCCCTTTGTGAAGGTTCCCCCACGCACCGCTCCATCCGGGTCTCCTCCCGCTCACCTCAGAGAACTTTTCAATCCGATTCAGATAATGCTCAAAAAAGGGGCCATCGAAGTGGTTCCGAAATCACAAAAAGGATTGGGGTTCTATTCCCGATTTTTCCTCATACTAAAGAAATCGGGGGAGTGGCGCCCCATCCTCGACCTAAGGTCGCTCAACAAATTTCTCAAGGACCAATCATTCCGCATGCTCACGCTAAAGGACATCCTTCAATTCTTCTCTCATGACAACAATCGACCTTCAGGATGCTTATTTCCATGTGCCCATAATTCCACGCCACAGGAAGTACTTACGTTTTCGTGTGGGCCACAGGGATTTCCAATTCAAGGTCCTGCCCTTCGGCCTCCGCTCAGCTCCACGGGTCTTCACAAAGATCCTGGCTCCGGTGGTGGCTCATTTGAGACTGACGGGCATACAAATATACCCGTACTTGGACGATTGTCTCATCAAATCCCAATCCTCCCACCAAGCGGCCCTCGATACTCAGCGCTGTCTCAATCTGTTTCAGTCTCTGTCGATCAACTTGCAAAAGTCTCAGCTTACACCAGCTCTGTGCAAGAGACCTTTCTCGGCGCGACCATCGATACGAACACGGCTATGGCCTTTGCCTCTGCGGAACGTCAAGCACGAATTCGACAGCTTGCAAGCTCCATCGCAGCAAAACAGTCAGCTTCAGTCCGCACATTAAAATCTTTTCTGGGGATGGCGTCCTCATGTATCGCTTTGATCCCACATTGCAGACTGAGGAGTCGTGCCATTCAGGAGGAATTGGACAAGCAGTGGCGTCAGGTCTCCGGTTCCTTCAACGACCAGCTCGTGGTAACACCCCACATGGCTCAGGCGCTGCATTGGTGGACCCGTCCTTCCAACATCGCAGCAGGAACATCTTTTCTAACAACAGCCCCAGAGCTCGTTATTACCACGGACGCATCCATGGAAGGCTGGGGCGGACATCTTCAAGATTTATCCGTCAAGGGCAAGTGGACAGCGGCTCAGCGTTTCTGGCACATCAACAGATTGAAGCTGATGGCCATTTTCTTGGCGTTGAAGTCCTTCCGCCTCCAGCTCCAAGGGAAGTCGGTCCTCATTCAGACGGACAACACCACCTGCATGCACTACCTGAACAAGCAGGGCGGGACAAGATCTCCGCTGCTTTCCCGTCTGGCTCAGAGGATTTGGAGTTGGGCCATAGCCCATCGGATTACGCTCCAGGCAGTCCATCTGCCCGGCATTTCCAATACTCTGGCGGATGCACTCAGTCGGTCAACGTCATCGACCCACGAGTGGGAGTTGCATCAGCCGTCTCTAGACTTTGTCTTCGGCCTTTGGGGTCGCCCGAGTATCGACCTGTTTGCAACCCCTCAGAATTCCAAATGCCAGTCCTACGCAAGCTGGTTTCCCCACAAAGGATCGTGCGGAAATGCCCTTTCGATAAATTGGTACAGGATATTTGCGTACGCTTTTCCGCCGATCCCTCTGATTCCTCGAGTGTTGCGGAAGATGCGGCAACAACCGTGCCAGATACTCCTCATAGCTCCACGGTGACCTCGGCAGGCATGGTTCTCGGAGTTGCTCCTCCTCTCCCAATGCGAACACGTCCTTCTTCTCCCGAGGCCGGACCTTCTAACAATGAACGAAGGACGGATATGCCAACCGAATCCCAGTTCACTCAGCTTGTCAGCTTGGATCGTGAGCACCTTGAATTTGCTAATTTGAACATTCCACCAGCCTGCAGGGAGGTGTTAGCTAAGGCAAGGGCGCCCTCCACAGTGAAGACTTATAAGCTAAAGTGGAAGCGATTTTGTCTTTGGTGTGCGTCCGCTCACATACATCCAGTGCACGCCTCCCCTGAACACATTCTGCCGTTCTTCCTGCAGTTAGCACAGTCCGGACTGTCACACTCTACCTTAAAGGTCTTTCTAGCGGCAATATCTCGCTTTCGACAGGATGGCTCGTCCTCTCTCTATTCAACTAGAGTAATACAACAATTTTTCACGGGTCTCTTCCGAATGTTCCCGCCCATTCGGCGTCCTCCACCCACGTGGCGTCTAAACATCGTATTGGCTCAGCTCATGAAGGCGTCCTTTGAGCCAATCCACTCGGCGGATTTCAAATTCTTAACTTGGAAAGTGGCCCTCCTCCTTGCTCTGACGTCCTCCCGCAGAGTCAGTGACATTCACGCCTTTACAATACAACCTCCGTTTCTTCAATTCAGATCGGACTGCGTTATTCTCCGCACTAATCCAGCTTTCATGCCTAAAGTGCCATCCGATTTCCACCTCAATGAACCAGTAATCTTAAAGACCTTTTTCCCGCATCCGCAGTCCCCGGCGGAGCAGAGTTTACACTCTCTGGACTTAAAGAGATATCTGAAATTTTACATTAGCAGAACACAATCCTTTCGCAAATCGGATCAGCTGTTTGTGGCCTACGGACGCACTTGTAAAGGACAGTCGGTTACCAAACCCACGATTGCCCATTGGGTTTCTTCAGCAATCTCCTTTTGCCATCAAAGGGCTGGCAAGCCTATTTCTTCTGGAGTAAGGGCTCATTCAACAAGAGCCATGTCATCTTCCACTGCCCTGTTCGCTGGTGTACCCATCCACCAGATTTGCCGGGCAGCTACGTGGTCCAGCAGGCACACGTTCACGAAGCACTACTGCCTGGAATCGATTAATGAAGCGGACCCGGCTGTGGGACAAGCAGTTCTATGGAATCTGTTTAAATAAGGTGAGCCTCTGCTACTTCCCTCCTCCTTGGGAATTCTTTATTGCGTATTAAATACATTGTCATTGTATTTCAGGCAATATTATTACGGCCTTGTCCAAGGCTGCTGCTTACTGCTCACTATTCTATTCAAGCATGTGAATCTATGACAGACACCCCAAATACTGGAGAAGAACAAATGTTACTTACCTGTAAACTGTGGTTCTCCAGTATTGGTATCTTTCATAGATTTACATGCGACCCACCCTCCTCCCCTCAGAGGCTCTCTTCTCCTCCTTCGGCTCTTTTGTTACTCTAGTGCTACGAAAATCTGAGGGCCTGAGCCTCTGAGGAGAAGGTTCTAGTGGGTGCTTGCGCCTGATTGGCTGGAGTTTGGACTATAAAACGACATTGATATGTCAGTAAAGTGATGCTTTTTCTCAATGCTTTCCTATGTGTCAATACTATCCTTTGGTATTTTCACTTGATATGTTGGTTCTGAAATGTATATAAAGTTTATTTGGATATGTATATGCTATTATGTGGTTATGTATGTTTATGTATATACATGACACTTATTGCTTTTTATATACCGTGGGACTCCCACTTCGACGACGGGGAATATTCAAGCATGTGAATCTATGAAAGACACCAATACTGGAGAACCACAGTTTACAGGTAAGTAACATTTGTTCTTATTTAAATTGCAAACTATATATCAAGCAAGGATTGACGATTCCTTTGCGCTTTTTGTTTTTTAGCATATTACATATTATGGTAGTAGCAGGGGCGCAACTAGACCCGAACTTTGGTGGGGCTAACACTCCCAGCCAGGGCTGGCCGTAGCACTGGTACCACAGGGTGCACAAGTCTTTTTTGGCACCTCCCCTGCCATTTCCTCCCTCTTCATGAATTCCCTCACTACCACTCACCAACAATGCACCTCATATCTCTACCTTTCGGACAAGAAATTCATTTTTTTATAGCGCTACTCATAGTTTAGTCACTCAGTTCTGTGATCTGCATGGTACATGTTCTTTGTAGCAGGCACATTAAACCTCTGCGCTGTGTGGGTGGCAGGAATGCCCATGTGAGTGTACGGTGAGAGATGTGACAGTGTGAGTAGGGTAAGGAGTGACTGCAGGGTGAGTGAGGTGACTGTGAATTTGGGTGCGAATGTAAGTGCAGAGTAGAACTAATTAATGCATGGTCAGTGATGGGCTTGTTTGAGTGAGATTGCAGATTGAACAATCAGGGGGACAGGTGAGTGAAGTGTCACATGAGGGCAGGGTGAGTAGTGTGCTCGTGTGACTGCAGGGTGAGGTACAGGGTGAACAGTGCTAGTGCATTGTGCATGCAAAGTGATCACATTGAGTGCAGGGTGAGCAGGTGAGTGATGTGAGTGCATTGTGATCAGTGTGAGAGTACTGTGATCGCTGTGAGTACAGGATGAGCGTGAAAGTGAAGGGCGAAAATGAGGGGTGAGTTGTCCCCTGGTCGTGTGTCTCAGTCTGGGCTGCTGCATCCCGACATGCTGTGGGCTTGGCTGGGCAGTGTCTGGAGTCTATGGGCATTGCGCGCCTGGGTAGTAGGTCAGCACTATAACTGTTCAGTTGGGCTTACCATGCTGGCAGGCTGGAAGGAGTATGGACTAGGCTGTTACGTCTGCTTACAGGCGGAGCGCCGACCGGGCTCTACCCTTTGTTGAAGAGCAGCCTGGCCATCTGCTAACATCTTACTGGTGGACGACCCCATGAAAGCCCTGGAAAACACGCTGATCCCATTATTGGAGGCACTTCATTGAGGATGAACCCGAGGCAGCGTCAAACATGCTTCACTGCCGCCATGCGTCTGACACTCAAAGATCAGCTTTAAGGCCCCCCTCTCCATGCGCTTTTAAACTGTTATTTCCTCTGCCTGTAATATACGTGTGTGGGGTGAGGTGACTGTGTAGTAATGGACAAGATCCAGATAAAGGAAAACAGGAGTTTATTCAGCGAGAAACAATCCGTAGCATTATCCTCCACTGTCATCCAATAACTGTCACGCATAGGCGGTTTCTTGAGTAGGGCGGCAGGGCTCCGGCCGCTTTAATTTCTGCCTCTATTGCTATTTCTTAAAAATTGTGTGTCTGTATAGGCCGGGCAGTGTGTTTGTCCTCTGAGGGTGATTGGCTTTGCAGGTATTCTAGCCAGCTTTGACATAAAAAACAATAAGTAAGCCATGCTATGTAATCAGCTGCAGGAACCTTTGCAAACCTTTTCTTTGATCAAACCCTAAGACTTTGTTACCTCCCCTCGCACACAAAAGTAACCGTCCTAGATGTGTGGATTTTTCTCCGGCATCACGGACCAACTTCTTCACACTGAACACGTCATTTGTGTTTTTCAGTTTCATTTTTCTCATTAAAGGTGACCATTCACGACTTGCTGGTGTGAAATAGATTTGCCATGGCAGCAAGTAACTAACACAGCGCTACATATTTAAAGATACACAACTACATTGCGGGGCATGTGCCAAATGATAGATAATCTATAGGCTATCCCTCACTCCTTCCAGCTTGCTCACTGTGATTGCGTTGTGAGCCTTCCTCTGGGCTTGGATCAAAATCAACTACTCGCATATCTACCTACAGATCACTGTTTTAGCTGATCACTAGTCCTTTCCACCAAACAGACTAAAAGTTTGTTTTCCACACAGGCCTCTGACTGCAGATCACTAGAATATAGCTTTTGCTTGGGAGGTGACTTTGGGCTGGGACCGCCTTGCAAAGTGGCCATTGTCCCCTGGGTTTCAAGGCTAGCTTTGCCTACTTGAGTGCAAAAACAAGCTACCCAATTTTCACATATTTTAGACATTTGTGAATTGTATTAATAATATAGCAGCATTTTGTTGCATTCTTACACAGCCATGTTTTTTCAAAGGACAATATTATTAATCCAGCTTTTCGTGCAATTAAGTTTTGCCTGCGCATTGTCGTAGCAAGTCAAAAGCGGGGTTAGCTGAATATCTAAAAAGGCAACCTTTTTTAAAATGAAATAATGCTCATGTGAGCAACTCGTATCCTTTGTGGACTGCCATTCTTCTCTTTGTGCTGTAGAGGATCTGTCAGACTAATTGACAACTGTGTTTCAGTTGTACGCCAGTTGTTAACTACTTCAATATGTGACATATAGTATATATGTCGATGTGCAGAGTGTAGTATTTGGGGAGGGGCCATTCGACATGGCCCTCGAGAGGCAAATCCTTGAGTGGCTCATGCCACTCACTACTCCCTCTCCCTCAACAATAATGATAAACATCATTGCTCTCAGGGCTGTCTGCATGTGCTGTTTAGATAGTCCGTTTTTTTCTGATGTTGTTATAAAGAATGGGGTTATGCTAAACCAGAGCACAAAGGATTAAATGAGTGCAGTGAAATCAAAACAGCTAAGTTTTGAGTGTGGGTTCCCTTGAACGCTTGGCGAAAATCACGGAGGTGCTGCCCTTACCTGCTGGCTGTTTCTGAGGGCTGGTGGGTTCTTGTTGCTGTGTGGCTCTTCTCCTTATCGCCGTTGTCGTGGTGGTGTGTGCGGCGATTGCAGCGAGGAGGGTCCAGAAGACTACATCCCCCAGGCTCCTTTGCCCTTTGCCACGGATACCGGAAGCGGCATTTCGCGCTCGAAGGCGCTTTAAAAATAACTCCGCCCTTGGCAGAGCGGGTTCCCTTGAACGCTTGGCGAAAATCACGGAGGTGCTGCCCTTACCTGCTGGCTGTTTCTGAGGACTGGTGGGTTCTTGTTGCTGTGTGGCTCTTCTCCTTATCGCCGTTGTTGTGGTGTGTGTGCGGCGATTGCAGTGAGGAGGGTCCAGCAGACTACATCCCCCAGGCTCCTTTGCCCTTTGCCACGGATACCGGAAGCGGCATTTCGCGCTCGAAGGCGCTTAAAAAATAACTCTGCCCTCCGCATCGCGGGACCGCGCGCGGGCGGCGCCGGGAGAAGCCCGGGACAAGGGCGGGACCGTCTGTGGCCGTCAGGGGCCAGAGGAGGCCGGGTCGGGCCACCCCCCTAACCATTCCTCATCCGTAACAGTAATACTGAGTTTTCGGCCTTAGCTGTAAGGTACTGTGACATATGCAATTGCTGGGACCATAGTAATCAATTGCACTTTGAAGATCTGGTCTCAGCTGTATAGTATAGTATTATTTAGGTCTGCACGGCATGTTAAATACTTTGTAACTGTATAATTGTGGCCTGTATCGGGGCCTCTCTTCTCCGTGGTCCCAAGATTATCAGCTTTGCCCTGGATTGCAAATTATTGTACCCTCATTATTTACATTTTAATTTAAGGATCCGACTTTGGGTTTTGGAAATGTATATATATTATGTTTTGTGCTTAGTTTAGTTTATATTGTCGGAGTCATTTCATAGTAAGTGCTACTTTTTATAGATAGTAATTTGTTTTTCGTATTTTATTTTAAGGCAACATGTCTAGGATAACCGGGACTCCTCGCCCTATTGTCTCTACACTTGATAACTATTTAGTTAAAGTAGTAGATAAGATCAACTAGGAACGAAGATTATCGTTGGGTCTGGGTACTGGTAGCGTCCCTGATCCTACGAACCAACTTGTTTCTGTTGAGATCCATACTATTGAGGATAGTCTCGTAGCAGCCCCTATAGATTCCCCAACGAGGGAGGGTACCTGTGTAATTGAACCAGCACTTGATTTCCCTTCGGATAATGACCCCTCTAAGGTATCTGAAATTAGTAAGTCCCCCAATGATCCAGTCGCCTCGGGCTTTGCGGTCCCCAAACCACATAGAGTTTTAAGGTCAGGGTCAGGGTCACATTTAAATAGACCCGTTCTATGTAAAAAAGGGGGTCGCAAAAGCAAAAAGACCACTGTCTCTGTCCCTAACGCGGGCTCTTCCGAACCAATTTGTTTAATCAATGACGACAATTCCACCTATATGAAATTGGCACCGGATCAGCTTGAGTTGCTAATTGGTACGATAGATAGTAAGTTAGATAAAATTATCCTGCCTCTTTTAGACAAACTCGAGGCCGTTTCTAGGGAAGTGACTAGATTGGGGGAATTGATGCAACTTGGACTAAATTTTAAAAATAGTCTCAAACCTCCTGCGGTGGATAGTGTGACTGTGGGTAAGTTTAGCAAGTCTGTGCTGCCCTCGAAAGATTCATCTTGTGTTGGTCAGACTTGCACTGCCCCAAATATCCCCCCACTGCCAATTAGTAGGACCACTTTCGCCATTGTGCGGCAGGGTTCTGCTGGTAATTTAATACGATCCAATCATGAGGATGCCTATGGCACTATTCCAGCTACGTCTTCTTGCCCCAATGACACCCCCTTTGACGCTGTTACCTGTACCTTGGGGAATGCGATAGAGACTTCTGGAAGGACTTCTGATAGGGGGAAGTCTAACTACCGTGGCCTTTCGCAACCTAATTTACCACCTGACTGCGCACCTTACGTGGCAGTTTTGACTAATGTGACACCTATTAAAGAGGATGGTCTCTATCGCTCTATGGAATCACATGATTCCCTTAAAAATAAAACCGTGGCGTGGCTTAACCGGGAGTGTGGCTTCCATGTGGCTATGGCGGATCAGATTCTGGCTACCACCAGAACCAATTGGGTTGGAACGTCTCCAAAAAATATTCTTGGGGATTGTGTTATCATCAATTTTAGTAATCCCCATCTTGCCACGACAGCCTTGATCCGAGCCACGTCTCGCCCTAGCAATGATCAGGGTATTTCTCTCCGCCCTCTAGGTTTCTTTTATAGCCAGCATTTTGAGCACTCTTTAGTGTATCGTGGGGGGGGGGGAGAATGAGGAGAGAAGGGGTGCATAGCATGGCAAATAGCTTCCAGCTTAATATTGCTAACCGTTTTCAATGTCTGAGTGGGCTGGACCAAAACGATTGACATGAGCTGGATTATACCCCAGGGTTAATTGTAGATTATACACCCGTGGATAAGGTGGGCGACCCTGTAGGCTGTTTGGAATTTTGTATGGAGCTGGGTATGGTTCCCCTGGATACACTGGGGAATCTAGTTATATCAGGCTTAGGCCTAAACGGGTCTACCACAGAGTCAATGGTCAATACCCCCGGATCAATAGCAGACTGTACGCCTCTGGGTAAGGAGGGAGATCCAGTAGGGAACCCGGTGTTAGTTCAGGAGATCCCTAATGCCGCTAGTCTCCTACAGGGTAGAAATCTTCCCCATACGGAGTCAGGTATTCATGGTTCAACCGTCTGTTATATTGCCAGTTGGAATATCGCAGGAATCAGATCAAAAACGGATAGTCTGGGGTGGTCTGATTTTCTAAACCTTTTTGATATAATTTGTTTACAGGAAACCTGGTGCACAGATTTTAAAGGCTATAATGGTTTTATCTCATATCAGCTTCCCGCTATTGGCTCAGCATCAGGAAGAGCCAAAGGGGGCTTACTGGTCTTGATTTCAGTTAAAACCCCTTTGTTGGTTAAAAAACATGTGCAAGTTGGGGCTCACTCCCAGATTTTATGGCTGCATAAAACTGGAGGCAGAAACATTCTTTTAATCAATTTTTACAATAATCTTTTTAATGATTCTAGGGATCAAGCGGTTAAAGCTCTTTCTAGGGCACTGGATGACTTGCTTAAGGACCCCAATGAAATCTTCGATTTGTTTCTGGCAGGGGATTTTAATGCTACCACTTGTCCTCTCTCAGATGCTAACGTATGTGGATTGGTGGATGGCCATGGGGATGGGATTCTTCATTTTCAACACAACCATTATGGAGATGCCCTAAATAATCTCCTCGCATCATACAATATGTATATTATGGCCAATGAGAAAAATGAAAAGGGGGAGATTTGTCCCACCTTTACTGGCCGGGGAACAAATTCAGTAATTGATTTTATTTGTATCTCCTCGAGTCTTGAGGTCTGGACCATGGCACCCAAAGTAATAGATATTCAACTCAGTGACCATAACTGCCTGGTAGTAAAGGCTATGTTATGGGAATATAATGGAGCCCGGACTCCGGGCCGTATTGTTAATAGTATTGAGGCTGTGCGCCCTAATGGTACCAGACTCAGATGGAAGGGGGAAAAGGCCGATATCACATCTGATTTTATTATTTCTAGTTGCCTAGCAGAGATTACTGCGATCCTAGAGGATACCCAAGGTACTTTTGGCTCTATCAAGCATTTTATTGGCATTAATGTGGCCATCGACTCCAAGTTTACTAGTACACATAAACACAAGGAGGATCGACTGCGGGGCTGGTTCAATTCATCCTGTACTTTGGCTCTAAGGGAACTGAAATCCGCTCTATCAGTAATACCAAGAGACAAGGGTGTGGTTGTAGATTTAAGAGCCAGATATAAAGAAACCCTCAAATGTAGAAAATTGGAACTTCAGCAGGAGGCATAGGACAATTTGACTAAAGCTGCCGAATCGAATAATTGTTCCCTGTTCTGGAGTACTGTCAATTCCCCATTCCTTAAAGATGACAATATCCCGGAACTAACTTCCAATGTCATGCAGGAAGAGTGGGTTTCACATTTTTCAAATTTTTTTGAGTCAGACGGTACATCTGGTAATTTAGGGGATAGTTGGCCACACACGCCAATTAATTTTACTGTTTTAGAGGTTTTAAACAGCATAAGGGACAGTAAAGGGGGTAAAGCACAGGGCCCAGATGGGGTACCAATTGACGTGTACAAATTGGTCCCAGAGATATGGGGGCCCTTGCTAACCAATATTTTTAATGCAGCTGTCAGTAACGAGATGCCCCCGACCTGGGAAGAGTCCATCCTAATTCCTATTTTTAAGAAAGGGAACCGTGGCGAAGCTAAGAATTATCGCCCAATTTCCTTGTTGGACTCTTCCGTCAAAGTCATGAGCCGAGTGCTCTTAGTGAGGTTGGAAGAGTGGGCGGAGGAAAATGGTATTTTAGCTGAGAGTCAGTTTGGGTTCAGGAAGGGTCGTGGTACGATTGAGCAGTGT
Organism: Triturus cristatus; assembly: GCF_964204655.1. Taxonomy (NCBI): domain Eukaryota; kingdom Metazoa; phylum Chordata; class Amphibia; order Caudata; family Salamandridae; genus Triturus; species Triturus cristatus. Next base: position 1,247,023,713 of record NC_140590.1, on the reverse strand, counting down.
CTAAATTTAGAACTGCTCATCGGTAAATACACCTTGGCGAAGACCGGCACTATTTACCTCTGCTTTGCGGATCTGAGTAGTGCCTTTGATTTGGTTGATCACGGCATTCTCTGGGCAAAGTTGCTAGAAATGGGGGACCCCGAGGGTATCGTGTTCTTTTTAGCACGCCTTTACACCAAACTGAGAGCATGTGTCCGATATGGACCTAAAGGAGAATGCACAATTATGTTTAAGATCGGGCGTGGAATACGCCAGGGTTGTGTGTTGGCCCCACTGCTCTTAACACTTTTTATTAATGAGATAGACTCTTTCCTCAAATCCCTGGCAGTGGATGCTCCCAAAATCAACAACGAATATGTCCCTGTGTTACTTTACGCAGATGATGCGGTTTTAATCTCACGTACCCCATATGGTCTTCAACAGCTGCTGGATGGTTTTATGCAATTCATTAAAACGAGAAAGTTAGTGCTAAATAAATCTAAAACATATGTCATGGAATGTGGCCGCAGGTATGGTAAGAAACAGCCCCCTTTCTTTATAGAGGGTCAAAAAGTCCAGGCTGTTGACAATTTTTCGTATTTGGGGGTTACATTTTCAAATAAGAATACTTGGGTAAACGAACATAAGAATGTTCGGTCTAAAATGGCCAGGAGCGCTTATGGAATTTTCAGAATGGCCACAAAGTTGGGAGATAGGCGGGTCAACGACATGTTGAAAATTTTTCAATCACGTTGTGTTTCTATCGCCTTGTACGGAGCAGGCATTTGGTGCTATGCCCCGGCAGGGTCCCTTCAGGTTGAGGAGAACAATTTTCTGAAAAAACTGTTGTGCCTGTCAAGCTCTGTCTCTAATGCTTTAGTGCATAATGAATTGGGTATCTATCACCTTGACGATTTGATTCTCCTTAGACCATTGATCCTCTGGCGCTCCATTTGGATTAAAGAAGAGACCTCTTTGTGCAGAGCTATCATTTCTGATTGTCTTTCTTTAGCCCATTACTTAAAAATCCCATGGCTGAAGTATGTAGTGGATAATTTTCGGGAGATCTTCAATATTAATATTATTGCGGATCACCATGGGGCAGCTGCGCTGTCCAAATTTGATCTTAAGCAGGGTCTACTACTTCAGTTTTCCTCCAGAAGACATCTTAAAAGCTCTGATCTTTCATCATATGTCTCTTACCATGATTTAAATGAATTTGTGGGCTTTCAACCATATTTGTCCCAAGTAACCTGGAAGGCACACCGGTTTGTGTTGACAAGACTTAGGATGGGAATAGTCCACAACCTTGTCGCCTTCCCCTCTTTGCACCTACATCCCGCTGGCCCATGTCCATGCGACAACACCACTTCCCAAAGCACTGTGCACTTTCTTTTGTTCTGTCAGCTGTACAAACACTTTCGAACTGCCTATCTGAAACCCCTGTTTGTTAAATTTGGGGTTAGGTCTTTACAGGACTGTATGTGTTTACTTTTTAACTTACATCACCCCGATGTGTGTTTTTATACGGCTACTTTTCTTCTTAAATCAATTAATGTTAGGAAAAGTATGCTTTTTTAACTGTTTTAGCTGTTGCACTTCCTGCCTCTGTATGCTGTTATATTGTTGTCTTTTTAATGCTGTGCTTTTATAAACTTGTTTTTTCTCTATGTTCGAATAAAGCCTTATGAAATGAAAATGAGTGTGGTTCAATTTGTTTCCTGTTGTGATGTTGCTCTCAAATAGGCTAGCATTCTTTTTTGACAGTAGGTGAAGTTGCACTGTGGTAATGTATGATTTGACTTTGTTAGTACATTTGTCCAAATAACGTGCTATTGGGTCCAATAAGTTTAATCGGCAAGGCATTAATGTTTAACAACATTCCATTCCATATTATCCATGATATTCCATCAGTTGGTGGAATAGAAGTAAACTTGCAGATTGAAATGGGAACAATTCAGAATCTGCTTAGAGTAGGTTAATCTCTGGACCTTTCTCCTGCTTTGCGGGTTTGGATTGGTTCTAAGAAATTTTTATTATTAACACACCTCTAGTGCTTGGAGATGCTGCAACTCCTTGGTCACTACTATGTTCTATGCCAGTGACTGTTTCGAGGTCTACAGATGTTAGCATGTGCTCTGCTAACAAGAATTGCAAAGGCACCAGCTTGACAGGCCACTAAGTGACTGACACCAGCCCAGTCCAGCTGGTCTGTTGGAGGCACCAGTCAGACATGTGACTGACACACTGTCGCCCCCACCCGGCCTTTCAGTCGATCAACTTGACAAGTGACTGACTCTACCACATCCATGCTGGCCTTTCAGAGACACCGGCCTGACATGTGATTGACTTTTCTCCAGGTCTACTACCCTTCAGATATTCTAGCTTAGCATTTAACTCTGTACCACAGCTGTACCTTCCTCAATGTACAGGTACCTACAAGAACCTGGGGCTCTTGGAATGGCCGTCCACAACACCGAATGGACGTCCAAAACACCCCAGCTTGCCACTATGACTGCAGTTCAAGTAATACCACCCAGAGGCTCTTTATTGATGTCATAACTACACTTTCACATTTGCTTTATTAACCTTCTTTACTCAGATTTGCTTCAAATTGCACCATTTTTTCACTCTTTTTTCAAACTTTTCCCAGGGGGAGAACCCCTCCAGACCCCCTTTATAAAGGTTGAGCTCTCTCGCTACGCTCGCTCGCTCGCCACAGGATACTTATCCCATCCTCTTATGCCTCACCACTTTCAAATGTCACCAGCCGCCACTGGAGCACGGGACCCATTTCTAGGCATATCCTTCCCACTTAGGGTGACAAAAGCAAAAGGGACAAATGATGGACAGAAAGCTGAACAATGCCAACATTCACCCCCAGTCTCAAGGATCTGGGTTTAATCCATCATTCTTTTGCTCACCACGCCACCCCAGTTTGGACCCAGTCATATGTAAATCAGTCTTGACCCTGCCCCTCATGGGAACAGTCCAGCCCGAACTACCAAGCCAGGTCTTCCCTACACCAGAAACATGCATTCTGGGACCAGTTTCGGGGCATCACCCCTCATCAGCCAGGCTAGCTTGAATCTAGTGCCGCAGTGTGTACGTGACCCACGTCTGGGCATACCCTTGCCACTTAGGGAGACAAAATCAAAAGGAACAAATAATGGGTGGGATGCTGAACAAAGCAAACATTCTCCCCCAGTCACAATGATCTGGGTTTAATCCATTGTTCTTTTGCTCACCACGCCACCCCAGTTTGGACCCAGCCAAATGCAAATCTGTCTTGACCCTGCCCCTCATGGGAACATATGGCTGGGTCTGAACTGGGGTGGCGATGTGAGCTAAAGAACGATGATGGATTTAACCCAGATCTGCGACTGGGGGTGAGTGTCTGAAAAGTTTCAGCGCTCACTCCATCATCTCCGTGTTTGCCTCATTTCTATGGTGGGCATAGTAGGACAGGAAAACTTCTAGCTAGGACAAATCTCTACAAGTGAAGTTAATTATAAAGAAGTGCACTATTTAGGGATAATACTATATGTTAATGTTTGCAAATAATTATAGATACCTTTACACTCCTGATATTTCAGATTTGGAGGAACAATTAAATAACTATTTTCATGACTTAGTTCGAATGACTAGACCTTTTATTGACCTTAAAAAATTGAACCTGGTCTGGAAATTAAGGAAATATATGAAGCTGTCAGAAAAGTGGTCAAGAGAAAAAGCGCTCAAATCTAATAGTTTCTAAGTGGAATTCTTTCAATATTTTTGAAAAATGTTGGTTCCTGAATTTTTTGTGCTGTACAATTATTTTATGTTTGTAGTTAAAACTGAGGGTTCTTTTACACAAGCAATGTAATGTTTAATTCCTAAGAAAGATTGAGGCACAACTACTGTAAAAATTGCAGACCCATTTTGTTAATTGAGATAGACTGCAAATTATTTGCCAAAATATTGGCTTTGCATATAGATTAAACACTGCCCAAGTTAATTGGTTCGGAAAAAATGTGGTGTGCTAAAGGCCTGGCTATTTCTATTAAATAAATATTTTTCTTAGTGCATTAAAAATGAAAGATTCTACTGCAGCAATAACATTAGGTTCAGAAAAGGCATTCCATTATGTTAATGTGGATTATACGGCGAGATCTCCCAGATTTCATAATTATACTCTTTCCTGAAACTTTTGGTTTATTTTTCTCTTAATAGGGGCACTAAGCAAGGATGTTCCCTACATCCGTTACTTTTAGTCCATCAGAAACCTTTATTGCTTATATACAGATAAATAAGCTAATTTCTCAATAACCATTTAATAAATAGGAAGTCAGATTTTATGTTTCTAAGCAGGAATCGTCCTTGCCATTGTTTCTTTCAAGGACTAAATGTGTTTCAGCAGTATCTGGTTATAAATTAAATGTTGAGAAGTCTGATGTGCTAGCACATACTCTATATTGTTTTAAACAACATTTCTAAGAAGCAAGAATAATACAATAATACAATGTTTAGTTATCTGGTTCTCAATTTCTATAAAAAAATCTTTTAAGTTTAACATAGATAAGATCACTTCTAAAATTACAGACCTATCCAAGAAAATGTTCCATTTACATATTTCATACATGGGGTGATAAAATACAATTAGGATGATGTTGCATCCTATGATCATTGTGTTTTCTTACAATGCTACCAGTTACATTTAATAATTCGTTTTTCGTTAGAATAAACAGCATACTCATGATTGTTATAGAACAAAAAGAATGTGAGGATTTCTGTGGAAAAGTTTTGCTGACATTACGAAATGACATTTTCCTTTTGATTTCAAACACTTTGTGTTTGCTTAGAATTCATCGGAAGGTCTCATAAAATATGGCAACTCACTAAACAAAATAACCTTGCTCCTTTTTCATATAAAGACTTTAAGACACAACACCCAAGGCACTTATCATCTCCTATGGTTCAATATCGTGTCAGTTAATGAAATAGTTCTTTGTTGAGTCTCTTTCACAGATAGATTTCTGTCTTGTACTTTATGGTATAAAACAAAGTCCAAATTAAAGGTAAAATGTTGTTCTGGAACAAAATGGAGGTACAGCGGTGTTAATAAGGTCTAATTGGTTACATATATGTAGATTGTTCCTTTTTCTGATTTATCATATCTCTGGTCTCTCTAGGGTATGCAGTAACCAATATGATACATTAGTCCCAGTGATTCTAAGAATACTAAGGATTTAGCTTTTGTTACATATAGCACTCAGTTAATTAGAACTAAGGAAAATACTTGTGTAAATAGTGGTAAAGCATCACAAATTTACAAATTTCTAGTTTCTCCTGAGGAATTTAGGGAACATGATATTGAACTGAAAGATGAATCAGAATTGGGTTGTGTGTGGCCAGTTTCGACCTGGGGTAAAGTGTGGTCTAATATGCATTAATTCAACCTCATGCTCAGCTAGTACCGTGCAAATTTTTCTTTTTCTATAAAATATTGTATTATACTCACGTTCACCTATTTAGGATGAAAAAAGGATCTTAAGAACATTACTCGTCTTGCAGTTTACATAATGGGAAGATAATGTACTTTTTTTATTGTACAGAGGTTTTGGAAAGAAGTTAGGCAAAACATTGTGCATCTCTCTGGTTTCGCAATACCCTTCTAATTGGAGAATATTTTTCTAGGTGGGGTCTATGACTTGTTTATTCATTGTCGTTTGCTAGGTGTTGGAATTTGGGTTACTGGTTGAAGGGATGAAACCCTTCTCAAGCAGCAACCACAATTTCTGTCAGTGTGAAGTCACAGAAAACCCCAAAATATCGTGTGTTTAACCCTCTGGTAGTTTAGGGACAAAAGAAGTCAGGCATAACTTTGAGGAAGTGTGTAAAGTATGCATGCAGCACTTCAAACAGTAATAAAGTGAAATCATAACACAAGAATAATCCTACACCAATTGAGAAAAATAGAGTTAAATAGAATAAATTATTTGAGTCCAAAATGACAAAAATCCAGTCAGTAGACCCGTAGAGATGCAGTTTTAAGTGAGAATAGTGCCTGAAAGCACAAAGCGCCAACTGTAGTTATCTGGTTGCGCCGGACTGGGACAAAGTCACATGTTCGGGCCAAGCGCGATGGAGAGCAGGACGGATATGGAGACCAAGTTAGGCCAGCTGTACAAGCGTACTTAAATCATGGTTGCAGAGTGCTGCAAGATCCTGTGTCGAGAATGCGTTGCGGCTCCAGGAAGCTGCAAGGCTGTGATGAGAGGTCCTGCATTGTCGAGGTTCCGGCCAATGAGGGGCTTGCGATGCGTTGCGCACCGACTGGTTTTGAAGAAGTTGCGGACCTGTATCAAGTATGAGTCACATATCGGCGGTTTCGAGAAGGCTGCAGGCTGCAATGCAGAGTCCTGCATCGGGGGTGCGTCGCGCGTCGGTTTCTTTACAGAGTTTAGTGAGGCAATGATTCGCACCACAGATCCGATTTTTAGGAGGGGATGCTTTGTGCTGTGCGGGTTCTGCTGGGACCATAGCTGGGCTGGCAGAGCACCCTTAGGCCCACTTCCACGGGTCCAGGACTGGGGTGGCATCACTTTGGAGGCCAGGACTCAATCAATCGATAAAGTGACTTGTAAAGTGTGACTACTCACCCGTAAGAGTCTCAAGGTGCTGGGGGTGGGAGCTGCTGGTCCGTCAAAGAAATTGTGGTTCAGTCAAAGAGCCAGGTCTTGAGGTCCTTCCTGAATTGAGGCAGTGACGGTGATTGCCTGAGGTGGAGAGGCACTGTGTTGCAGGTCTTTGCTGCGAGGTAGGAGAAGAATCTTCCTCCGGCTGTTGTTTTGCAGATACGTGGGATGGTAGCCAGGGCCAGTTGGGTGGACGGAGGTCTCTGGTAGGTGCGTGGAATGTGAGGTGGTGGTTGAGTTGCGCAGGTCCCACATCATGTAGGGCTTTGTAGGCGTGTGAGAGGAGCTTTAAGGTGAATATTTTGTTGACTGGGAGCCAGTGGAGGTTTCTCAGGTGGCTGGTGATGTGGCTGCAGCAGGGAATGTTGAGGATGAGTCTTGCGAGGGCTTTCTAAATGTTCTACAGTTTCTTGAGGAGTTTCTGGGTGATGCTGGCATTAAGTGCATTGCCATAGTCGATTCTGCTGCGCATGAGCGCGTGGGTGACCGTCTTTCTGGACCTGGCGGAGATCCACCTGAAGATCTTTCAGAGCAGGCGTAACGTTTGGAAGCAGGATGATGAGACAGCGTTGATCTGGCGGTTCATGGTGAGCAAGGAGTCCAGTGTGATTCTGAGGTTTTGTGCGTGGTCAGTGGGTGTGGGGGGTTCCAAGTGCTACGGGCCACCCAGAGACATCCCAGGCAGAGGGGGTGGAGCCCATGATGAGGACTTTGGTCTTCTCTGAGTTGAGCTTGAGGCAGCTGCTCTTCATCCAGTCGTGAAAGTTGTTCTTGGCAATTTTGGGTCCGTTGGTGAGGGGGAGAATCAGCTGGGTGTCATCGGCGTAGGACACAATGTTTACTCTGTGGGGCCATATAGATGTTGAAGAGAGTGGGACTCAGAGAGACTCCTTGAGGCAATCCACAGCTGATCTTTGTGGGTTCCGACTGGAACGGTGGTAGTCTGACTTTCTGTATTTGGCCAGTGACGAAGGAGCGGACCCATTCCAGGGCTTTGTTGTGGATGCCTGCTTCATGGAATCTTGTGCATAGGGTGCGGTGAAACACGGTATCGAAGGTGACCGAGAGGTCCAGGAGAATGAGGGCTGCAGTTCCACCTCAGTCGAGGGGGGTGCGGACGTCGTTTGTGGTGGTTAAGAGGGCTGTCTTGGTGCTGTGGTTGCTTCGGAAGCCAGATTGAGAGAGGTCAAGGATGTGGTTTCCTTCTGTGAACTTGGAAAGTTAGGCGTTGATGGCCTCTTGGAGACCTTGGCTGGGAAGTGTAGAAGATAGATGGGTCTGAACTTCTTTGGGTCCGTCAAATTGGCAGAGTGTTTCTTCAGCAAGGGGTTGTTCTCTGCATGTTTCCAGTCTTTCGGGAAGGTGGGGGACCTGATGGAGCAGTTGATGGTGCGGCAGAGTTCGGGGGCGATGGTGGTGCTGGCGCTGTTGAAGATGTGGTGCCAGCAGGAGTCCGAGGGTGCTCTGGAGTGGATGCTCTTCATGATCTTGATATTAATTGTGAGCAATTGAAAAGAAAAGACACAAATAAAATCCAGTAACTTCTACAATACATTGTGATTGGAATTTATTGGATGGACTCATGAAGAATTTAAATGCTTTTACAGCTTCACAAACAGTTGGAAATTTAAGATATTTTATCTTGATAAAGGAGTATACAAAGTTTTGAGTGATTCTCTCTACTTATGTATTATTTGCATACTTGTGTTATAAAGGAGTTCTCTGCCAGTTGAACCTTGAGGGTTAAGTACCACAGCTGATATAATGTTGGGACTTGGACCAATGTGGTGGGGTAGAACCATTACTGCCAAATTTCTTACTTGTATGTCTACAGACTTTTTACCTGTTCTCTTCCCCACAGGGATCTTTCTGGTTTTACACTTGATATGTACCTCTTGCTGATACCTCAGATAATAGAGCTAGAAAGCATCGAACCTCTTCCTACAGGCCCTAAAGCAAATGTATCTTTTTCTGACATCATTCCAATTGCAATTTGCAGCTCATGCATTGATTGTGTCTGGCAAGGATCACATATATCCCCCATGCTTGCTTTTGTGCATTGGTTTCTTTTTGAAGCACATTTTAAGTTCAAAAGGGTTGTCCACACACAAACCTCTACATCTTGATACACCCTTGTCACTCACAAACCTTCTAAAACTCTCCAGTGGAGAACATGGCCTTCGAAGCAAAGATACCCTCTCTTTAGAAAGCCCTCTTCTAAAACACCCCATGGCCAGCACTAATCTGTCTCAGGATACCACCACATTATGTAGCTCTCTTCCAAAATAAATTAGACTGAATCCGACCCTGCTGTCTTCTGTCGACAATTAAAGACTCACCTGCTTAGGTTCTATCTCCCAGATATGTAACCATAACACATTACACACCCTAGTTTATATTACTATTTATTTACTGCATCAGAGATTGATGACTACTCTAACGCTACTTGTAACAGTTTGTTCCAGTGTGCAGCACTCACATGCTCTAGAGCAGAGGTCTTCAAACTTTTGGATGCCGAGACCCCCCTGTCAACATTTTGAGGCCTAAGGACCCCCTCTTGACAAAAATGTCTAAACCTGTTGACTAAATTGCGTGGGATGAAAATGTAAATAAGGTTATGTGATGCCGCGTATTTTGGGATAGCATTGCTTCATTATTTTGATATTTGTTACACACAGTAACGCTGAGGAAAGATTTCACCCAATCAACCTTTGTGAAGGGCCTTCCACTCTGCAGCAATACGTGCTGCCACATTAGAAGCTCACCTGGCCCTGACCGGAAGAAGCAGGGGTCCCTTAAAACCCTGGCAGTTTTGTGTAGAGTTAAGCCTTTTACCCATGCAGCTTTCCTCTCACCACCTCCCTTCCATCCCTCTCTCCTCTCCTAACCCCGGATCCCTCTCTCACTTTGCAGGTCATTTTCTTTCACCCCTTTTTACAACTTCTGAACTCTCCCCATTCAACCTCTCACTTCACCTTTAATCACCTCTTGCCATTCTGTCCTTTCACTGCCCTCATCTCTAACAGTCTCTCACATTTATCGCATGGCCTCTCTGGCCCTGTCACCTCCCGTGCCCCTCAGCACTTCTCATTCACCTCGTCTCTTCATTCAAATTTTTGTCTATTTGTATCTTACACCTCTCCAGTCCCCCCATTCCTCTTTCACATCTCCCCTTTGTTCTAACAGAAGCCCTCACCTTTGGATCACACTCACTTCTTGCGTGTCCACACTTCTCTTCGGCAATTCACATTTCTCCTCATCCCTGACCTCTTCAATCAAATTCTCTCACTCCCTTGCTGTCCTCTCTCATTTTGGGTGCGGATGCAAGTTCAGAATGGGATGAATGAATGTATGATTACTGATGGGCTTGTTTGAGTGAGTTGCATATTGAGTAGTGAGGGGGACAGGTGAGTGAAGTGTCACATGAGTGCAGGATGAGTAGTGTACTTGTGTGACTGCAGGTTGAGGTATAGTGTGAGCAGGACAAGTGCATTGTGAGTGCAGAGTGATCACTGTGAGTGCAAGGTGAGTGGGTGAATGGTGCAAGTGCATGGTGATCAGTGTGAGTGCATTGTGATCACTGTGAGTGCAAGGTGAGCGGGTGAATGGTGCAAGTGCATGGTGATCAGTGTGAGTGCATTGTGATCACTGTGAGTGCAAGGTGAGCGGGTGAATGGTGCAAGTGCATGGTGATCAGTGTGAGTGCATTGTGATCGCTGTGAGTGCAGGGTGAGCGGGTGAATGGTGCAAGTGCATGGTGATCAGTGTGAGTGCATTGTGATCACTGAGTGCAAGGTGAGCGGGTGATTGGTGCAAGTGCATGGTGATCAGTGTGAGTGCATTGTGATCGTTGTGAGTGCAGGGTGAGCGGGTGAATGGTGTGAGTGCATGGTGATCAATGTGAGTGCATTGTGATCGCTGTGAGTGCAGGGTGAGCGGGTGAATGGTGCAAGTGCATGGTGATCAGTGTGAGTGCATTGTGATCACTGTGAGTGCAAGGTGAGCGGGTGAATGGTGCAAGTGCATGGTGATCAGTGTGAGTGCATTGTGATCGCTGTGAGTGCAGGGTGAATGGTGTGAGTGCATGGTGATCAGTGTGAGTGCATTGTGATCACTGTGAGTGCAGGGTGAGCGTGACAATGAAGGGCGAGAATGAGGAATGAGTTGTCTGAATGCAGGGTGCATTCCCAGACCCATGAAGTAACTCAGCATGTTATTGACGGGGGCGTAGACTTTAATATCTAAGTTAAACTATTGCGGCATTAATCGGGGATCGAGGGTGAAGGAAATAAATAATGTGCTGATCCTGCAACAAACTTCCAGTCCTATGGTTAGGGTTGCCAGCAGATTATTTTGGTGGCCCAGTTGGTACAAAAAGAATCAGTCACCTAAAGCGGTATTTTCAGCGCTTATCTGTGCATACTTCCCAGGGCCGGCTTTAGTGCTGGTGGTGCCCTGTGCGACAATGTTTGTTGGTGCCCCCCACAATGACCACCCCCACCACGGATTCTCTCACTAGCACCCTTTAACAGTGACCAAGTCTCCATAACCCCACACTCTCAGATGCATTGAATTAGTTATATAGTGCCACTCATACCAGTGTAGGGTGTCCGAGCACTTTGCATCACACACACATTACACAGAGACAATCAATCATAAGTGTGTAAATCAGTGTATAGGAAATGTTACATAAGCCAAAGGACTAAAAGTATAGGAGTCACATGTCATCCATACTGGTTGGCAGTATAGTTCAAGAGTGCTTGGTGTGGAGAAGCACAAACTCCGAGCCGAAAAAGAAACAGCAAAGTTGGGAGTTTCCTTTAATAATAAGAATTGATTTCTAGCCAAATTAACCCTTTTTGCAACATTAATCAATGGTCTAATAATGTATTCTTTGTAGTGTGCATGCTGTTCTAGGATGAAAGTTAATAGCTCACTATTCTATATCAGGACTTTAAGTTATACATTGCAAGTAACAAAAGGATGTCTCTTTGAAAGCAGTAACCTGCTGATCTCTTCACATCATACGCACTCTGTAATCTTCTTGGTACACGTTCTTTGCAGCAGGCATATTAACCCTCTGCACTAACATCACCCAAGTCAAAACCTCAACTATACAACATTCTGATCTCTCTCCAGGAAGATAATTAATCACACGTTATCTTGACATTTATGTGAGGCCTGGTGATTGCCGGGGAAAGAAACGCTGCAGCAGGTGCTTCAAAAGCACAATAAACTTTCACACACGGCGCCCCCAGGAAGCCAACTTTGTATTCCTTTCCATGAAATGCATTCTCACACTACGGCAGTGAATGGAAAATCCAAATGTAAGGAATAGGCACAGTGGGGACCCAGGGGGTACTGGAACCAGGGATAAAACCTAAGCCTCTGTAACCAGTTTACAAAGGCATGTTAAATGGTCTTTAAAGACCTGTGAAAAAACACGGGGGTGCCGGTGCCGGAGATAGGACTCCAGACACTGCCCAGCTGAGCCCCCAGCAGCTCAAGTTTCACTGCAGCAGCCCGGGCTGAGACACAGGACGGGGGAAGGGGGGGGGGGCTGAAGCCCTTGGGCCTGGGCAGAAGTGTGACTGGGAAGGCGCGACCCCCTTTGCATCACTCCACGGCCCCCCTGGGGGTCGCGCCCCACAGTTTGAAGACCCCTGCTCTAGAGCAACAAGTGCTTTAGAGATATCTTATATGAATACATTATTTCTTTTGACTTGGATGACAGGTCTGGTGGAGCAAGTAATACTTCATATATCACAGTATACTTTAAGCCCTTTTATGGCTGTTGATTCTGAAGTACTGGAATATGGGTAGATGGAAGAGATACTTACATTTTAGCAAGGACATGCTTTCCTGTTTCCTAGGAGGCTCACCTAACCACCTCCCATTCTTGGAGGATGCTATAAAAAATAAAATTATAAAATAGAATAGGGTGGTGCACTACATTTAGGTACTTTTCATTCACAGGAGTGCAGATGCTCCCTCTTTAAGAGTCGGTGCCTGTTTGAGACTTTATTTGGTGTTTGTTGTTACTTAGTAATGCAAAATGTAAATGTTTTAAAGCATGTTTGAAACTTGTTCAGTGATCTTCCTTCTCAGAGCGAAGGAGCAATGCTATATGTGAATCAGTGAAAACACTTGTACTAATAAATCTTTGTACCTTGTAAATAATATGTTTCCCTTAATTTATATTTCTTTTCAGATTAGGTGAATGTGAAACAATGGCAACAGAAGAATGTGCATCAAGTATTATTGAAAGATTGGAAAGTGGACTTGTTGAAATTTTCTATTGCTATGTGGATGTCATCTTTAGGGAGCTGGACTCCTGCTCTTTAATAGGAAGTGAAGAATATTTCCAAATCAATGAAATACTGGACCAGAAAGAGAAACTAACAAGGCTATTGAACATAGTGACCCAAAGAGGAGATTCGGCATGTCAATTGTTTTTGGACAGTTTAGAAGACCTACAATACAGCTTTCCAGACCTTGGTCCAGTTCTCAACAATTTTCTACAAAGTAAGGGATTGAGTTTGCAAGTAATTTTAAATGTATTGTACTTTTCAAAACAAGTTTAGGTTCAGATCTAGAGATTGGCGTGTGGTACTGGCTCCATCAGGGTGATGGAGAACATTGGTTTAGCTACCCTAATGTTGACATGTTGATTCCTTTCAGGGTACAAAAAGTGGTGGATAGCCATTTTCGGTTTTGACAGCCATCCACCAAACTTTTAAAAACTTAGTATTTTTCACAAACAAAAACCCCAAAGTGGAGTTTAAAAAAACAACAACTAATGACTCCCACACCCAGGGAGTTTTCCCTGTGTGTAGAGGTTATTATTTCAATTTTTCTGTCCATCACTGCCAGGACATCACACTGTCCTCCTAAATAGGATGAGTAGTGTAATGCCCTTCTTCTAATGCCCCCTACTTCGTTGGGTCGTCGTCGGAAGGTTTCTGTCAACAGAGCCAATGGGTGCTATATCAATGGAAAGCTGACAGTCCTCCCGACCCTAAGCTGGCCAGACGACTGTCATTTTGACAGACAAGGTACCTTGTCTCATTTGCGATAGAGTACCTTGTCCACCAAACTATAAAATACCCCTTAGTAAAATGTGACATTACTATTTTGTGAGAAATGTAAATACAGTATGTAGGCATGTGTCATCCATAGAGCTCATGAGTAGCAAGAGATTGTGATGGCATCGGTGAATGAGTTCAAGCTGGGATGTGTAGGGACAGAATTCACAGGGTATTGGAAATGCTGTATCTTCCCCATCTATCCATTTGCTGACATGCTTTGTTTTTCTCCTAATGTTATGTACTTGACAATCTGTGAGTCCACTGGAGGTGCCTCATGAATTTGATTGATGCTCAACAGTAGAGGCTAGGCTGTGCTGGTTAGTGGGTACACCCTCATACCCCCAGTAAGAGCAAAGGGTAGATACGACCCCTTAATTACAGGCAATGGGGCAATTGATAGTTCGTTAAGCTGAATAGTAGTCAGTCCAGAGGTGCATGTCTTTTTACCTATACTCGTGGTGGACACATTATTATACTTCCTGGTGGTAAATTAATTCTTTGTACCATAACTGTAGGTGGTGCCTTCCCCATGTGTGAGAGGTTGGCCTGGTATATGCTGTTCACTATTTAAAGTGGACACCTTGCACCAGTACAATTCGACTCTTATGGTAGTAGGTTTAAGACAACCTTTAAAGAAAGCTATCCTAGTGGTAGCTGTGGAGAGCAGCCTTCAGGCTAAGTCTTTAGAGGAATGTAAAGCAGCTTGTTTTACCTTATAATCTCTTGAATTACCAAATAAAAGGACACCACACAGGTATATATATCAAATATATATGTATTTATTACTAAACAACTCTCTACTAATCTCTTTATGAGATTAGAAGTCAGGAACATTTGCACAAATCAACGTTTCACAATAAATTAAGCACTAATATGGCTGGGGCCCTAGGGGCGTACCAGACTATATACTAAAAAAGAGACTTAGAGATAACGACTTGCAAGGGGACAAGACCTAGGGCCTTCAGAAGCGTTGGGGCCTCACGAAACCACCCAAGGCAGGCAGTAAAGGACCCACGGGGGACACATGCAGTGTGTTAACCCAGCCGCGAATCACTGTTAACTTCAATGATGCAAGTCGCGTTTGGAAATTAAGAGTTTAAGGGTACTTCAAGAGAGTCTACAAGCAAGTCACTTACAGGGTAAGTAGTTCTAGAGCCAACACCCACAGGAGCACCGTAGTGCTGGAGTTACCTCACCCAGGGAAGCCGGGTGCATACGTGTCTTTTGGTGTCGGGTCGCGGCGTCATTTTCAATGGGAGCCAATGAAGACGTGCTGCTTGTGAAGACAGAAGAAGTGTCCGGTGGAATCCAAGCCTGGATTCAGAAGAAGGAAGACCTGAAAGCAGAGGGGACAATGTTCAAAGTAACTTGGCAGTGACCCGGGGCCAGGAAGCTGGATGCCCACAGTCTTCGGGTGACTTCAGGTAGTTCACGGGTGTCTTGACTCTTCAGCCACGAGGTCCAGGAGGCATCAACGATGACGAGGAGCTGGATTCGGCGTGTCCCACGAAGTCTGCAGCTTACTGTGGTGTCGGTGACCAGATTGGAGCCAACAAGCCTTGGTAACAGCAAGTCTAGTGGAAAGGACAAAAAGTCAGCGGTGCAGACCAGCAAGGTCTGAGGGACTCACCCAGCAAGGGTAAGTCAGGGCAGGCCTGGAGCAATCAGGAACTGTAGAAAAGTCTTCAGGGGACCCACAAGCCAACATGCAAGGGATCGCGAAGATGCCTCAGGAGGATCCACTCAACAGGGCCCACGGTCACTCAGGACGGGGTAGGCCTCTGATCTTCGGAGGGATTCCTGCTAGAGGCTTGAACCACACGTGGCCCAATGCACAGGTTCGTATAACGTCATGAAGGGATTGCACTCGAAAACAGTGAACAGTACCTAGGGATTGCGGTTCCTCGTCACTCGTGGGGTCCACTTGCCTCAGCGTCGCTGGGGACTCATGATGGCCTTGGAGAAGTCAGGAAATCCTCTTCCTGGGCTGCAGGGACTTCGGGCTCTGGCGGGAGCGATGGAGTTAGCGACCGTTGATTGCAGTTTTGGGTGTCTGCCAAGCAGGGGAGTCACTCCTTGACTCCAAGGGAGATTCTTCCGTCTTCCAGAGGTAGTGGAACATCGAAGGTCTGGGATTCGTCTTCAGAGCGTCGTCCAGGGGTATCTAGTTTGCAATGGCAAGGGTTCCCTAACTTATGCTGGAAGGAAGGGAGGGACTAGCTCTATGACCCCACCTATGGGAGGGTCAGGGGAGTGGGAGGCTACACCCACTTCCCTTTGTCCTGTTTCGCGCCAGAGCAGGGGCAGGTAGCCCCTGAGCCGGTTTGAACTGGTGTATGCACAGAGGAGCTTACTGCTCCCCCAGTGCAGGACTTCAAAGCACTCTAGGAGTGCACCCACCCAGCCCCAATACACTAAACCCTGTCTGGGAGGTGGTCACACCTCCCTGTGACAGGATACCTATTGTTGGGCTTCCTCCACTGCCAGTTTCGGTCATCAGCAGGAGGGCAGCCCAGTGTCTGTGACTGGTGGCATCCATTTTGTGATGCCAGGGCTCTTCGGGATTCTACTGTGTTTCCGCAGTAGGTACATGTCTATCCCTCTAGAAGGGTGGGATCATACTCCCACACCAGTTACTGGTGTGGGGGTATGATTCCAAAGCGTTTGACACCAAACATGACATGTTTTGATGCAGCCATTCCAAAGCATTTACCACGAGAAATTATAATGCACTTAAGAGTATATGGTTTGACCGCATTCACAAACAGCCCCAGAGAATGGACTCTGAGAGCTGCAGAGGGGCCCTGCTCAGACAGAGGCACCCCCTCACATGGAAACCAAGCACCCTGCCCTCAGGATTGATAGGGCCTGCCTTAAGGGTGACTGATAGGTTTAAATGTGTGTGCAGGAGAGATATAGTGAACCTATATCTCAGTGAGGAGTGCAAGCACCACCTCACCCAGGCTGCAGTAGCAGGCATGTGGTGTCAGATTTAGTCTGCTTCCCAGGGGTGGCATAATACATTCTTCAGCCCCTGGTAGGCCTGTGAAGTACCTATGCCCTTGGTACCTAAGGTACCATATACTAGGGACTCATAAGGCACCACGGTTTCCAATCACTAGTGCACCTAATATGCACTCCATGTTATTTAGAGAGAACAGAGAGGCTGGGGCCCTGATTAGCAGGGTCCCAGCCAGACTATAGCCAGAAACCAGTGTAAACATCAGAAAAAAAGTGGGGGAAACATAAGA
Source organism: Triturus cristatus (assembly GCF_964204655.1). Taxonomy (NCBI): domain Eukaryota; kingdom Metazoa; phylum Chordata; class Amphibia; order Caudata; family Salamandridae; genus Triturus; species Triturus cristatus. The sequence continues at coordinate 1,247,006,715 of NC_140590.1, read as the reverse complement.
GGCAGATCTACCCTCCTGCACCTTGTGTGCAGTGTTAGCTACATATTAACAGGTTGGTTTATCCTCTGTAGATGTGAAAACCTGCATGTCATTTGTCCTCGGTTCTATTCCTGAAACTCCAGAGCTGTCTCATGGGCTGAAGAAATGTACTTCTGAATTCCAAGAAAATCATTTTGCCCCCGCTACTGAAATTTCCCTCCTCTCCCCCTACCATCAAGTATTGTGCTGCAAGTTGCCTAGCAGTCATGGGATTCTGGTTGTTTGACAACAATCTACAGACAAACCTTACTAATTAGAACCAGACCTTTCTCTGCAATGCAGCTCCAAATCCCACCAACGATGGAACACAAGGATCAAGTCCTTCCTAACTGTAAATCCATCCATCACCTAGTTGTTTGTTGCTTTTCACACTCTAGGTGCAGCAGATATGCTCCCATGCTCAGTGTGCCAAAATATTCAAGCTATACTTCAATGAGGTGGCTAAGTAAGCCGTAATCGTTCTGTGGTTTCTTGTGTTTCAGTCTGGAGGGGACATTGTCTGGCAGTTCAAACTGGACTGTTCCTATTGGAGCAGGACCAAGGCTGATTTGCATATGGCAGGTCTCTGTCTAGAGCTTCATAATGGATGAAAAACAATGGACTGGATTGTGGCCCGAGCAATTACCAGCAGCTGAGATTGATTTAAACATTTTACCCATCATCTTGTTGTTAGTGTGACAGGTCTGCTCAGGCGTCGTTCTTGTGCTCACTGTGCCACAGGACACAAGCTATACCTCAGTGAGAAGGCCTAAATAGGTCAAAAACGGTCTGGGTTACTTATGTTGCCATTTGGAGAAGAAGTGGTCTGGCAGTTTTGGCTGAACTGTTACTAGCAGATTAGGATCAAGGCTGATTTGCATATAGCAGGTCTCTGTCTAGAGTGGGCTAATACAAAGGACTGGAATCAGGCCTAGTGTTTACCAGTGGCTGGTATTAATTAAACCATTCAATCTATTACCTTGTTGTTTAATTCTATTCAATTAGAGTATAACAACATTGGCCATAAACATCAACCTGCCTAAGCAGCTGTAAATACTCAAGGATCCAAAGGACCAGCTTACAACATACAAGATAGTTAGGAGGCTAATGCAAAATGCCATGCCTAAAATTCTCATCTGAAGACCGGGGAGTTGGGGATGGACCATAAAAGCAGTGGAAGAGCATTCCATAAAAAAGTAATAAGATCTAAAAATGCACATCCGCCCTTCTAGGTTTACAAAAGTATATGGCAACAAACAGGATTTGTTAAGGATATAATAATTCATTTGTTGATTGGTAATCAATTGATAATAATGAGCATCTATGGATGATAAATGGCAAACTTGTTGATCAAAAACCAAGCTCCTTGGTCATAACAGATCAGATGGACTTGATAGAGGACCTAAAATTGAATTTAATTTTCCAGATTCCAGAGAGCTAGTGGAGCCCACCAAATGCAGTGAACTGTGTCCTTGTCAGTTCACACATGTAAGGAAGTGAGTAGCCTAGGTTTGAATTAGTTACTGGTGCCATGTCAAATAGAATATTGACTAGATATAAGGCGATCCACAGTAAAAGTGTGATGGACAAATGGTCATGACTATCTTCTTAGTGCATAGCACGTTTTTTTTACAAAACGTGTAGATGGCAGAAGCTGGCAGAGGGAGGAGCACTAATATAAGAAGCCAGAAAAAAAGTCAAGATTTGTTACACTTGAAACTGGGGGATTCAATTGATCATGATGCTAGGCCAAATTGTGGATTACCCATTTCAGAGTAGGCTCCCAACAGCATAATCTCTGTTTTACTGTAGTTTGGCTTGAAGCTTAACGATGCACTCAGGAAATGGATTTATACTAGGGGGAAACAGGATGGCAGAGAATCCCACATCCTTGTTCAATCAAATCAGGTTCCGAGCATCTTCAGCAAAGGTGCGAAAGCCACAGCCACTAGAGCTGACGCCAGTCTCAGCAATTAAGATACCTGATGAGAGGAAAGATACCTGTGCAACATCATTTGAGAGAGGACGGGAGGAAGTGCCAAATAGCTGGGGGTAGGCTGCCTGAAAACAAACATACGGAGGTGGTGAGCACGTCATTACCCGTCAAGGACAATCAATAAAACATACAACAGGGCGAGGAACAACCACCGTGATGCCTTTCTGGAGGCGAAAGTAAAGTATCCTGTCCACACCCTCACCTGCGTTCCTTTACTGTATGCAAAACCAAGTACAGAGGGGGGGGGGGACACCAAAGGACTATCTCTCCCCTATCTCTCCCCTGCAGTGTTTAACTCCTAGAGAAATGAATATGTACCTTTCTTGTCATAAAACGCTAGGAATAGGTTCAACTACTAATGGAGGGGGCCAGATAGACTCCCTCTGGCTTACCCAATTAATGCCTCTGTCTTGCGCATCAGGATTAGTGGTCATGTTGCAAATGTGCTCAAATGCATAAAAATACAAATGGCAATTTAAAATATGTACGTTGGTAATAAACCGAATTATGCAGGAATAGTTATTCTAGAGCTGCCTACCTTTTGGCAGAACAACATGCTCCCGCTCAGTGGGAAAATAAGCACCCAAGGTCTAAGAGTGTGGGTTCCTGCAACCATCACAAGAATACATGTCCAATTTTAAACAGGCAGGCGAGCTGCAACTCTTGCTTGTATGCAGAAAAGTGGAACAGATTTGTCCACTACTTCATCACCCATAAATTTGAACCTTTAAACTTTACGGTACAAGAGATAGTTACTTACTTTCTCCATCAACAAAAGGTGGGTTTGGCTTACATAGCTATCCACCCCAATCTAACCGCAGTCACCTACATGCAAAACAGACAACGCTCCTCTCTGTTCAGGATACCAGTCGTTAAAGCATTTATAGAGGGACTAAAAATGTTAATACACCCTCAAGCCCCTCCAGCCCCCCTCTGAAATCTCAATATAATCCTTAGCAGACAATGGGGCCACTATTTCAACCTATGCACTGATCATCTTTTAACAACCTTCATGTAAAGTAACCTTCCTAGTAGCAATTACCTCCCTCAGGAGCATTGGTGAGCTACAAGCCCTTACCATCCAAGAGCAAGTATTATGCATCCAAGGACAAGGTAGTTCTCAGAACCAGCCCTAAGTTCCTTCTTAAGGTTGTAGCATCTTTCCATCTCAATCAAACTATTGAACCTCCAGTTTTCTTTCTACAGCCTGATTCTGTGGTTGAAAGGGCATTGCACACTTTAGATGTTAAAAGGTCCCTCACGTATTACATAGATAGGACTAAATTATTCCCACATCAGACCAACATTTTGTCCCATTTGCTACACGTCACAAGGGACAGGCCATTTTCAAAACTGGCATGGCCAGATGTAATATGATGGATTAGGAGGCACTGCCCAGCCCTGCCTGACAGCCCTACCTGATTGGTGAAGTCCCCAGTCCTCTCACCAGGCCTGGTACTTTCGCATGCTGCTCTGCAGTAGTCTGGGGCCCCCATAATTTCTAATTTCTAATTTAAAATACTTCTAGAGCGCAGCATACACCTTGCGGTTTCTTGGCGCTGGGGGGATCGGCAACTGAGGGGGAAAGACCCGGGAGAGGTGAAGGGAATTTTGAGGGAGTTTAAGTGAGGAAAGCCTGGCTGAAGAGGAACGTTTTCAGATCCCTACGAAAGGGGAGATACTGAGTAGCAGAGCGGAGATGGTCAGGGAGTGAATTCCAGAAGGTTGGAGCCAGGGTGGAGAAATTAGCCCCGCCCCACTTTTTGCGAGTGAAGCGAGGGATCTGGAGAAGGGACTTGGAGGAAGACCGAAGTTCTCTTACGGGTACATAAGACTTGATTAGTGAGGAAATGAAGGCGGGGGCAGTGCCCTGGCGGGCCTGGAAGACCATGCAGCCGATCTTGAATAGGGCCCGTTCCTTTATAGGGAGCCAGTGAAGCTCCCTGAGAAGAGGGGTGGAGTGGTGATACCGAGGGAGACCGTACACCAGCCGGGCTGCTTGGTTCTGGACGGTCTGGAGTCTACGCAGACTGTATGTGGGGATACCGTGGTAAAGAGCGTTAGCGTAGTCCAGTTTCGATATCACAAGTGCGGCCATAATGATCTTAAGTGCTTGTGTCTAACTTCTCTGCGGCTTTGCAGCCACTGACTTTGGCACCTTGCTTGCTCTTCTTTTCACCTTTGCCTTTTTTCACTCTTTGTCACCTTTGCCTTTTTCCCTCTTTGTCAGTCTCTCCCGCTTCATCTCTTTTCTCCGTTTGCCCCATTTTGCCCACTTTCCATTCTGTCTAACTCTTGATCACACGTCCCTTTCCATCTTGGCACCTTAGACCCATTTTGCCCATTTTCTCTCATTGTCTATCTTTAGCATCTTGCTCACTTCTCTTCGTGTTGTTCTTTCTTGTTTTTTGCCCCAACGTTTTCACCGTTTTTTGTTCTTTAGTCTCATCAACTGTATCCCCTTTTCTCGTGTTTGCTCTACTGCTCTTATCCTTCTTTCACTCTCATTGACACCTTTTCTCTTACCTGTGCTCTGACGTCCCTTTTCCTGTGGCTTGCTCCCATTAGGCTGTCCTGCCCTGCGCACAATGCCCGCTTAGCCTTGTCTTTGTCCTGGATCTCCTCCCGTCAGACCATCTCAATGGTGGGCCGCAGCGCACATACAGTGAGCACGCACAGCTGGCACACTTCAAATGTCTGAGCCCCTCCACGCTTCGGTCATGATCAACGCCAGTACCCAGGTTTGATGCCTACCCTCAGTACCCTGAGACTCTACTCTGCCAAAGTCCTCCTCGCCATGAACCCTGGAAGACTGTCCTGCACTGCACCCAGGCTTCTCCAGTCGTACTGAATGTACCTTTTCCTAAACCTCTTGCCGCTTCTGCACCTCTCCTCTTACCTCCTGCACACTGTCAAACCTGCACCCATGAACCCCTCAGTGCACTGCACACAGAACCATCTCACCCCCACTCCCACCATGCTCTGTACTCATAAATACTATCATCTACAAAGAGACTATCAACTGCTTCATTACCTTAGCAAATATCAGCTTCTACCTAGAACACATGGCTTTCAAACTCAGCTCTTCGAGAACCACCACACTTGGAAGAGCGCTACTATATCGCTGCACCGGAACAAGTCCCAACTTCTTTTATCCTACCAGGAGACCTCTGCCTTCAACTTGAGACAACACTGACCCCAACACAACCAACTTTCTAAAAGATCTGCGCATACTAGGACTCACTCAATGAGTGAATGGCCCCACCCACTCTGCCGGACACCTCCTCGACCCCATATTCACCAGCTTCTCCAACATCACAGTGGACAAGCCAACCCTGCTCTCCTGGACTGACCACTTCCTTGTCTGCCTGACTCAAGCAACTAGCACAGAACCCAACACACCAAAGCTTTGTGATGCAACTGGAAAAAGATCCTTGAAGAAATCTGTACTGCTGAGCTCCTGTCACGATGCCCGCCCCACCACGTCGACCTTACATGCTCCATCATGAACTTCAACTCATAGATCACCTCCAACCCAGACTCCCTGGGTCTGCTAAAAATCACCCCCTCCACTCGATCCAAGTCACAAGCAAGCTGGTGCATGGAAGACCTCCTGCTCACCAAGCGCCACTACAAACAGCTGCAAACAGAACTCTTAACCACCATGCACACAGCACTCATTGAACAGTACCAATACCTCAAGAGACATCTTTTCCATAGTGAAGGAATTCACATCCCCTGCAGCCAGCTCCATGAACATCACCCCCTCACAGGACCTCGCCACTCAGCTTTCCCACTACTATATTAACAAAGTCAATAACTTCACACCTAAATTGGATCTCCCCATCCTCGCTATTCTCCACTTCGATGACAAGCACTCCCCGTACACTGCCCTGACCTGCTGGCCGGGTGATGGTTGGTCCTGCTTCCCCCAAAGCACTTGGAGGCGTGGACGTCTGTGGCACGACTCGCATGTCTCTCCTTCAAGTGGGTTGCAAGTACTTGAGAGAGAGTAACACTGCTCCCGTTCATGTGTCGGCACTTCCAAGACTCACCCTGCCTTCTGCTGTGGGCCTAAGGTCTACTGTACATGGCTAGCTTTCTTGTGCTCAGGTATATTTTGAGTCCTGAACCCTGTCTACCTGTGCCGTGGATTGTCTGGCTGACCTGCCACTCTCCTCTGTACAGGTGGCAGTTTTGTGCCTCCTTTAACTTGTTTCCTTTCGGGGCTTTAATGTGGATCCGTGATCCGGGGATTTGGGCTTTCACAATTGCCTCATGGCCCTTTGGGGAGAAGAATGCGAGCCATTCCCTGACCCCTCTGGCCTATCAAGTACTGCCAGAGCACTCACACAATCTCAGCCAGTAAGCCCCACGACCCTACGTCTACTTTTCCATGAACTGTCCACATATGATTAGCTAGCTGTATCTTATTGACAGTTCTTCCACCAGACCAAAAAAAGAACGCAAAGTATCTGGAGTATATGATTTGTGGAGGAATTTGGTTTTGAAAACTTGGGGCTAAACAGCAAACTATGCAGGTCATTTAGAACCCAGGGAACTGTTGTCTGAGGCTGTCGGGGTTGCAGTCCACGGCAGACCACCCATCCTATTTTCCTCTGACTACTGCAGTGGTGGTCTATTTGTGACAAAAGGGCTCCTGCCAGCACAATGGGGGGACTTTTCTTGAAAACTAATGCTGCACAGCATCCATGTTTTACATTGATTGTTCCCTAAGCAGGACTTTTAGAAAAACAAAAAAGTAATTTCAGACCTCATTTGGGAGATCACAGGTCAAGCAGGGGCTACTTAGCCTCAACTGTGGTGGTTGTGGTCGTTTGCCTCTAGTGTCCTGGAGTCCGTCCTGCTATGGTTCTGTAAACTGGGGCATGTACACCCTTTCCACACTTGACTGCAAGGATAGCAATGACGAGAAGTCAAAGGCTTTTCAGGGGGTAGTGTGGGGACTTAGAACTCAACAGTCAAAAAAACAGGTGCAAACATTCATTGTCCAGCCCAGTGCTTTTATTTTAAGAAAGTGTGAAATACTTTCACACCAAAATGAGATATTACACACAAGAAATTAATGTTACCATAAGGTTGTTTACTATGAATGCTACAGAGAAATCAGTATCCCCGATTAAAGTAGATTGAAACACAGAAGTGGACTCACTATGGATGCAGATCAACAGATTTTCTGGTTTCTGTGACCTGTGGGTTAGTCTGTTTATCCTATAGTGGGAAGTTCTCTTTAAGCAGGGTTAAATGTTCAACCATGCCTCCCAAAAAATCTGTACGGAAGTTTGCAGCCTTTTGTTAGTTCTGATGATGGTTTTACCTGAGATGTTGGGCTCCTGTTATGCTTGTAGGCAACAGCTGTACAGATGAGCAAACGTGCACATGGATGCAGTGACTCAGGCTGGCTGCCCGTCTCCCTCTCTTCATGCAGGCCCTGGTGCAAGGGCAGCGAGTCAGGGTAAGTGGCTGCTAGCGGGCAAGTCTCACACTGTTAAGGTTGGCTTTTGGTCTCTGATCTATTGTGCGGGGCCCTAGTTTTTGGTGTGCAGAAGGCAGAGTAAGCACAAGTCTGTTATCTTTCTCTAGCAGCGTATGCTAGCATGAGAATGCTAGAAAGGTGGATCTGCTCTCTTTGATTAAATGTAGAAACTCTCAGAGAAGTCAAGAGACGCAGGTCAATTCTGGCTAGTCTTCTCACAAAAAGGCTTCGCTTCTGAGCCCCCTGTTCCCAGCAGAACTTTTGGTTCCCCTGCCAGTCAACTCCTGCGGGCCAAACATGGTTCTCCCTTTCTTTATGGGACAGGCTCTTCCAGAAAGATGGACAGGCTACAGACTACAGGTGATGTCCCCTAACCTCTGGGCGATTGGCTGTCCAGCAGAGACCAGACCTATATCTCAGAAGTCATTTTAGCGCTTGGTTGTGCACCCCTTCCTTAATCATTCTGCAGCACAGACACAATCTCTGTAAATAGTGTTGGCTCTCACAGCAGGTAGCGAAGATGCTGGCCTAGGAAGGAGTATCTAAAACATGAGCGAAATGACAGGTTAACCCTCTGCACCTGGCTGTCACCAGCCTTCCTGAAGTAGCGCCACTCATGAAGAGACAAAAGCAGCAAGCCCTGCCAGACGCTTTCATCCCTCTAACAACAGAATCTGCTGACTCATCCCCAGACCCCACTCTCCACCACAAACCCAGGAAGGACTAAACAGCATTCTCCAGTATTGGGGTGTCTTTCATAGATTCACATGCTTGAATATTCCCTGTCGTCGAAGTGGGAGTCCCACGGTATATAAAAAGCAATAAGTGTCATGTATAAACATATACATACATAACCACATAATAGCATATACATATCCAAATAACTTTATATATATAATTATAATAACATATCAAGTGAAAATACCATAGGATAGTATTGACACATAGGAAAGCATTGAGAAAAAGAATCACTTTACTGACATATCCTTGTCGTTTTATAGTCCAAACTCTAGCCAATCAGGCGCAAGCACCCTCTAGAACCTTCTCCTCAGAGGCTCAGGCCCTCAGATTTTCTACCGCACGTCGTGTGAAGGGAGTCTCCCTGAGCTCTGCTCAGTCTTTGATCTGGTTTGAGTTTTTCTCATCATGTCTTCAAGTAAGAAGTCTCTTTTCCGTCCCTGTTCATCTTGTGGGAAGTTAAGACTTTTTTCTGAGGAACACATGAAAAATGTATCTATTGTCTTTACCCTGACCATAAGGTGGCCAACTGTAAAATTTGTAGAACTTTCTCTCAAAAGACTTCGAAGGACAGGGTGGGTCGCCTATTATTGTTGCTTCAAAAACTGAAGGATACGGATAACCCCCTTTCTGAGGTAGAAAGTGTGGCCTCTGTTCGAACAGGAGTCTCCTCAAAGCGTAGTAGTGTTCAGGACTTGCCGTCTCCCTTTTTGAAAAAGAAGAGACTTCATCTTGAGGAAGTGTCTGCAGGCCAAGTCTCTGTTACTACGCCAGCGCCCCGAGGCCTAGCTCTCAGGCGTCTCTGACTCCGTCAGCGCATGTTTCCAGTCACAAACGCGCAAAACCGTCACCGGGCCCGTCGACGGCCCCTCCATCGACGAGATCTGCCACTTCATCAACCTCGTCGACGACGGTGACAACGGTGTCGAGCAGATTTCCTGCGTCGACGACTTCGTCGACGTTCTCATCATCGACAGTGGTGTGCGTTTCCCTAAAGACTATTTCGTCGACGATTCCACTATCTTCCTCGTCGACGACCAGGAAGCTGGCGCTTCGTTGACGCTAATAAAGAAGAATAAGTCATCGCCGCCGACGCTCACAGCATCATCGACGACGGCGTCGTCATCGGCAGGCTCGTCATCGATGACAGTCTCATCGGCGCGAGCTTCGTCGAAGGCACCCTCGTCGACGGCAGCCTCGTCGACGGCAGCCTCGTCGACGGCGAGTTCGTCGACGGTGAGTTCGTCGACGATCGCTTCGACGACGGAGGTGTCATATTTTGCAACTATGCCTTTGGTGCCAATGTCTACACCAGCGCCAGGGTCGGTGGACAACTCCTTACTGCAGCGTCGCCATGCTGTGCTGGACTCTGTCATATTGCCACCGGTCACTCGGCCACCTCATCAGCTATTTCCCATGGTTGATGAGGAAGTTTCAGATTCTGATGACGATGTTCAGTCCTCTTTTCGAGATGCTCGTAGTCCTTCTGAGCTTCATATAAAATGCCAAGATTTTGAGGAAGATGACTATTCGCAGGACTATTACTGTCAGGAGCAGGAGCAACATCCCCCTGTACAAGTTCCAAAGGCGCAGCTCCCTTTGTCGCTCATCTCCAACCTTCAATTTATGTTGGAAGACTCCAATCGTCGTTTTCCGGCTTCCTCTCATAGTTCTCCACGTGAGACGCCATCTGCCGTTCCGTCTACTCCTGTGTTGCCAACGATGCCGACACCATCCACATTTGCATTGGTTCCCCCTGCAACAGATGACGTTGGGGATAATCTGGATACGGAGGAGGGAGAGCTTCATGATGATGACTCTATGGCGGTCTGGGATGACTATCAAATCAATTCGCCCGCATCACCTCCGACATCGCCAGTCAATTCACCACCTGTCGACATAACAGGATTCCATCAACTGATGGAAAGGGCGGCTCAACGTTTTCACCTCCCCATGGTGGTTAGGGAGGAGGACTGCTTTCTGTACGACTTCAAGTCCCAGCCGCAGAAACAGGTACGGGCTGTGCCCATTATAGACTTTATCTGGAACAAGGGCATTAAGCTAATGAAAACGCCTAACTCCATCCCGGCAGTGCTCCCGCGACTGGAGAAGAAGTACAAGGCCCCGGACTCTTCTCCAGCTTGCTTAGTGTCTCAGCCTAAGCCAGACTCGGTGATCACCCAGGCGGCGCAACGTCGCTCCAAAAATCCATAGTCTCCGCTTTCGTCACCTCCGGATCGTGACGGCCGCCGCCTGGATGCCATTGGCAAAACGTTTTCGACCATGGCTTCAACAACAGTCCGAGCAGCAAATTCTTTGGCCATCCTCGGTCGTTACGATCGACAAATGTGGTCGGACATGGCAGCTTTGGTTAAGCTTATCCCGGAAGACTCTAGAGCGGACGCTCTAAAGATCCTGCAAGAGGGTGAGAGGGCATCCTCCGAAATCATCGACTGCTCCGTCGACATTGCCTCCATGGGTTTTGTCAATTGGCTGGAGCGGCTGTTTTAAGACGACAGGGTTGGCTTCATTCCACCTCGTTCCGTCAGGAGGTCCAGGCCAAGATTCTGGACATGCCGTATGATGGAGAATCTATGTTCGGCCAGCATGTGGAGGACGCTTTGCAAGCCATCAAGAAGGACACGGAGACGGCTCGCTCCCTCGGCACTCTCCAGTTCCGGAAGCAGCCCTTTCGGGGTGCGCGCGGCCCCGGCACCTCCTCTTCCTTTCGTGGGTCTTCTTCCCAGTACCGCTCCTACAACCAAGGACAACAACGTTATTCCTCACAGCCACAGCAGTCTTATAGGCAGCAGTCTGGCAAGTCTTATAGAGGAAGATCCAATTACAGAGGGAACTCTTCCAAGAAACAATGACTGTGTACATCAAGGGTCCCCTCTTCCCAGTTTTTCCCTTTCTCCAGTTGGAGGACGAATCTCCCAGTTCTTTTCGAATTGGTCCTCAATCACTTCGGACCGCTGGGTTTTAGACATTATTTCAAGGGGCCATGCCCTAGAGTTTGTAGAAGTTCCCCCACACACATCTCCATCCGGACCTCCTCCCGCTCACCTCAAAGAACTTTTCAACCAAATCCAGATAATGCTCAAAAAAGGGGCCATCGAAGTGGTTCCGAAATCACAAAAGGGGTTGGGGTTCTATTCCAGTTTTTTCCTTATACTAAAGAAATCTGGGGAGTGGCGTCCCATCCTCGATCTAAGGTCTCTCAACAAATTCCTCAAGGACCAATCATTCCGCATGCTCACGCTAAAGGACATCCGTCAATTCTTCTCTCAGGGCGATTTCATGACGACAATCGACCTTCAGGATGCTTACTTCCATGTGCCCATAATTCCACGTCACAGGAAATACTTACGTTTTCGTGTAGGTCACAGGGATTTCCACTTCAAGGTCCTGCCCTTCGGCCTCCGCTCAGCTCCGCGGGTCTTCACAAAGATCCTGGCCCCGGTGGTGGCCCATTTGAGACTAACGGGCATACAAATATTCCCGTACTTGGACGATTGTCTCATCAAATCTCAATCCTCCCACCAAGCGGCCCTCGATACTCAGCGCTGTCTCACTCTGTTTCAGTCTCTGGGCTTGTCGATCAACTTGCAAAAGTCTCAGCTCACGCCAGCTCTGTACAAAACCTTTCTCGGCGCTACCATCGATACGAGAAGGGCTATGGCCTTTGCCTCTGCGGAGCGGCAAACACGAATTCGACAGCTCGCGAGCTCCATCGCAGCAAAGCAGTCAGTTTCAGTCCGCATATTAAAGTCCTTTCTGGGGATGGCGTCCTCCTGCATCGCTTTGATCCCACATTGCAGACTGAGGAGTTGTACCATTCAGGAGGAATTGGATAAGCAGTGGCGTCAGGTCTCCGGTTCCTTCAACGACCAGCTCGTGGTGACAGCCCGCATGGCTCAGGCGCTGCATTGGTGGACTCGTCCTTCCAACATCGAAGCGGGAACATTTTTTCTAACGACAGCCCCAGAGCTCGTTCTGACCACAGATGCATCCATGGAAGGATGGGGCGGACATCTTCAAGATTTATCCGTCAAGGGCAAGTGGACAATGGTTCAGCGTTCCTGGCACATCAACAGATTGGAGCTGATGGCCATTTTCTTGGCGTTGAAATCCTTCCGCCTCCAGCTCCAAGGGGAGTCAGTCCTCATTCAGACGGACAACACCACCAGCATGCACTACCTAAACAAGCAGGGCGGGACAAGATCTCCGCTACTTTCCTGACTGGCTCAGAGGATTTGGAGTTGGGCCATAGTCCATCGGATTACGCTCCTGGCAGTTCACCTGCCCGGCATTTCCAATATTCTGGCGGATGCACTCAGTCGGTCTGCGTCATCGACCCACGAGTGGGAATTGCACCAGCCAACTCTAGACTTTGTCTTCGGCCTTTGGGGTCGCCCGACTATCGACCTTTTTGCAACCCCACAGAACAGCAAATGCCAGTCCTGCGCAAGCTGGTTTCCCCACAAAGGGTCGTGAGGAAATGCCCTTTCGATAAATTGATAAAGGATATTTGCGTACGCTTTTCCGCCGATCCCTCTGACTCCTCGAGTGTTGCGGAAGATGCGGCAACAACCATGCCAGATTCTCCTCATAGCTCCACGGTGGCCTCGGCAGGCATGGTTCTCAGAGTTGCTCCTCCTCTCCCAATGCGAACCCATCCTTCTTCACCCGAGGCCGGACCTTCTAACAATGAACGACGGGCAGATATGCCATCCGAATCCCAGTTCACTCAGCTTGTCGGCTTGGAACCTGAGCACCTTGAATTTGCTCATTTGAACATTCCACCGGTCTGCAGGGAGTGTGAGAAGTTGGCAAAAACCAAAGGAAGTTGGCCTGATATATGATGTCACTAGTTCTAGTGTACACCTTGTATCAGTCCAAACAACCCTTATGGATATTGGTTGTAAAGTCAACCTTATAGACCAGCTATCCTAGTGGCAGCATGGACAAGAGCAGTCTTAGGCTAAACTCTGAATGGCATGTGAAGCCAGCTGTGATACCATATATAATCCCTTGAATACCAAATGAAAGGACACCACAACAGATATATATAAAATAAAGTGTATTTATTCTAGTCAAACCCTCGGCACTCTTTATGAGATTCGAGGTAAGTACAACACAGTCTTATTCAAGCATACATGTAAGTAATACAGTTAGGCCCTAGGGGCCACGCAAACCATATACTAAAGAAGTGGTATAAGGACCACTGTCACGGAAATAGGATAGGCCTAGGCCTAGGGAATCACTGGGGCTACATTACACTACCAACAGTTAGGAAGTGGGAGGCCCACGGGATTCAGGTGCAGAGTGGAAACACTCACGCGTAATGCGTATAATCGATAGAAATAGTTCCTTTTTAGAATTAATAAGATTTAGGACACTTCTGGAGTAACTAGGAAGTCAAGACTTGGAAATTAGACACTAAGATAGTCAATACCCTGATGAGCACCGGAGTACCCAAGTTACCTAGCCTACGGGCTGCGGGTGCATAGGTGTGAACTTGCGTCGGGTTTCGTCGTGGATTCCTATGGATGCCTGAAGGAAAGATGCTGACAAGCAGTCAGTGAAGAGTGTCCGGTGGATCCCAAGGCCGGGATCAAGAAGGAAGGATACCTGCAAGCAGAAGGGACAGAGTCTGGGTCACTAGCCAGTGACCACGTGGAACCAGGAAGGAACCAGGCGATGTCGTGAAGATTGCAGGTGAAGAGGTGAAGCTTGTCGCAGCAGCCACGGGGACCAGGAGACGTCGAGGACGACCAGGAGGCGAGCTGTCCCACGAAGGCTCTTGCTGTCGGCGGTGTCGAAGTCGAACTAGGACTCACCAAGCCTTGGCAAGCGGAACCCACGAAGAATGGAGGACTTGCTTCTGTTGCAGACCAGGAAGATCTGGGGTGCTTCTCTTTTGCAGAGGAGCAGGAGCCAGTCTGGAGGAGCCAAACCAGCAGTGGAAATTCAAAGGTGTGTCGTCGCAAAGGCCGCTAGCCAACGGGCAAGACACCGGACAGACGCGGCAAGCAGCAAAATGCAGAAGGGCCCCACGCAGGACTCGTGGAGTGTGGGGGGCTGATCTTCGGTGCAGATGGTGCTTGGGGTTGGGGTTCTCAGTCCCCGGTGCACAACTTCGAGGGTGCCTCAGAAGCTGCGCTGGAAGATACTCGCCACTTTTCCCAGGTAGCCGGTCCCACGTCTCTCGTCGCCTCCACGGATCTCAGCTCGGCTGTGGATGTGGATCAGGGTCGGAGAAGTATGGAAGTCAAGGCTCTGGTCGGGCTCTGCAGTCGGTCCCTCGTAGAACTTCAGCAAAGCAAAGGGTAAGTCTCTTGGTGGTGCCTGTTTGCACAGGGTAGCCACTCCTTGGCTACAAGGGAGATTCTTCAGTCTTCTTCTTTCGTCGAATGTCGAAGGTCCAGAGTTTCTGTTCAAGTTGCAGGTTCAGGATAATCTAATTTCCTGGGGCCCAGCTACCACACTTATACTAATCTAGGGGGCTGGGTTGCCTGCTAGGTCACGCCTTATGGGTGGGACCTGGGAGGGGGGTGGTTACACCCCCTTCCCTTTGTCCAGTTTCGCGCCAGGACTGGGGCTGGAGTGCCCCAGCACCGGTTTGAACTGGACTATGCATGGGACACCTTGTTTGCCCCAGGCAGTGTCTCGTTTCTTTCATCCCTCCCTGCCCCAATACACTAAGGCCTGTCTGGGGTGGTGCTCGCACCTCCCAAGGCAGGAAACCCATTGTCCAAGCCTCCCGTGCCGGGATCACTCCCAGCAGCAGGAGGTCAGACTTGTGTCGTGGCAGCAGCATCCATTTTGTGATGCTGGGGCTCTGGTTAACTTTAACCGGGTAAGTAGGTTTTAACATGTCTTCTCCCTCTAGAAGGAAGGGATAATATCCTCATCACCAGAAATGGGATGGGGGTATTATTCCAAAGTGTTAGACACCTTACACGACATGTTTTGATAAAGCCAAACCATAGTTACCATAACCGTTTAAGATTATAAGGCACTTTAAGAGTATATGGTAGGCTATATCATAGAACAGCTATAAGGACATGGTTCCGAAAGCTGCAGACAGGCTCAGCTCATGCTAGAGCACTGTCTCACATGTTACCAAGCACTCTGCCTCCAGGATTGTTAAGGCCTGCCATAGGAGTGGCTGATAGGTACACATGTGTCTATATATAAGGTAGGTATAGGAATACTATACCTAAGCAATGGGTGATTACACGACCTTGCCCCAGCTGAGTGATCAGCCAGTTGTGTCATAATGGAAGGCCAGGCCAGGGGTGGCATAATACATGCTGCAGCCCCTGGTAGGCCTAGGATACACCTATGCCCTGGGTACCTAAGGTACACTGTACAGGGGCCAATAAGGTGATCCTATCCAATTGGGTTATGCACCTAAAGTACATAGTATTAGTTTAGAGAGAGAACAGCAGGGCTGTGGGTCTGATTAGCAGGCCCACAGCCACATCTAAGTCGAAAACCAGTAAAGCAAAAGCAAAAAGTGGTGGTGAACATAGAAAGCAGACCCTACTCTCCTACACAACCCCCCCCCCAAACTTAGGGACATTAAACTAACCAGTTGAGTCTTCATGTTCTAAGTGGAAATATCTGGAGAGTCCATCTGCATTGACATGGTCAGTCCCAGGTCTATGTTCCACTGTGAAGTCCATCCCCTGTAGGGAAATGGACCACCTAAGAAGTTTGGGATTTTCACCCTTCATCTGATTTAGCCACAAGAGGGGCTTATGGTCTGTCTGAATCTTGAAGTGAGTGCCAAACAAGTATGGCCTCAGCTTCTTCAGGGCCCAAACCACAGCAAGGGCCTCCCTCTCAATAGCTGACCAACGTTTCTCTCTAGGGGTCAGCCTTCTACTTATAAAAGCAAGGGGCTGGTCTTGACCATCTATATTAAGTTGTGAAAGAACAGCTCCCACACCCAACTCAGAAGCATCTGTCTGGACAATAAACTCTTTGGAGTAGTCTGGACTTTTCAGAATAGGTGCACTGCACATGGCCTGCTTCAGGTCATCAAATGCTTTTTGACAGCTTACTGTCCACTGAACTTTCTTTGGCATTTTCTTGGAGGTCAAGTCATTAAGTGGTGTCACAATGGACCCATAGTTCTTAACAAACTTTCTGTAGTACCCAGTCAGGCCCAAGAAAGCTCTGACCTGAGTCTGGGTAAGTTTAAGTTTATTATGTTTTTGGCTCTCAAATGAGGGCCACATAAAATAAACACACAATTATACAACATTAATTACAATAAAATCACAAAAAAGACAGAAAAAGGTAATACTTCATATTCACTGGTCGAACAGTCGTCTAACATTTCTCTATGTATCATTAATAAACATCTAAAAACCCTTTAAAAAAGTTAAAAATTCTAAAACAGAACATTTCATTTGGCGGACAATAAAGTGCATGGAAAAAAGTTTTCACATTTAAAATTCCTAATTGTAGACAAATAGGTTTTAACCATTTATAGCGCAATGAGCGTAGTGCGGGACAAATAAACAAGACATGATTACGATCCTGTACAGTATTATAACAAAGATTACATATTGGAGATACACCATACCATTTTGCAAAAAGGAGATTTAGTGGGAGCAAATCTTGTCTTAAAAGGTACCATAACCCACGGACTCTGTGGGGGATATTCCAGGTAAGGTATTGTTGTGCCAGCTTTGGTGTGTATGTGTTTAGGAGTAATTGCCTTTCTTTTTTTCCTTGTTGGGCAATCATATCCAATTTATAACTGAGTTCCCAAGATGCACTTTTTAATTTAGACTTTAGTTCAGAGGGAGTAAGTAAAAACAAAGTGCTTACATCCAACTCTAACAAAGTTACTACTTTTCTAAAGTTTTTTACTAACAGGGAAAACTCGTTAAAATTGCCCAGGAGCTCATTTTTAATGGCTTCCCGTAAGGAATCCGATTTACCTCTAGCTAAGCAAGCTACCCACCTTACGAGGGCAATCAACCCCTGTACCCAACAACTTCGGAGTCCGAATTCCAGCCTGCATGAAGATACAGTGCAAGCTGTGTTAAAAGAAGAAATTCTTCTTAGTACCTTTCCTTCCATTTTATGCAAGAATCCCCAGTGTTTTAACTCCACTAATTCTAATCCGTACAGTAGAGTTGCAGGGATCTTTGCTCTAAATACATCCAAAAATAGTGTGAAATGTCTCTTCCCTGTAGCATTGTACAAGGAACATAACCCCATACCATGAGCCGATGCTTTACGCGAATTATGCTCAATGTGGGGTTTCTCACTTAGGTTTGCTGAAATTATTTTACCTAAGAAGATGTAGGTTTTAACCACCTCTAGTTTCTGTCCTCCTATGGCCCATCTATAGTTTTCAGACCTACATTTTTTCTTTCCAAAAATGCACATAATTTTACTTTTCGAAGCGTTAATCTTCATGTAATGTGCTTCTGCAAATTGATTTAATGCATGTAGGCGGTTAGACAAGCCCTTCGGGGTTAAATCTAATATGAGGATATCATCTGCATACATTAAAACTGATATTGATGATCCTCCAATTATCGGGGCTATCCCACCACACACTGAAATGGAAGTAGGTAGGTCTACCGTATATAGTGAAAACAATATAGGGGCCAGTATGCACCCTTGTTTCAACCCGTTCGGAGAAGGGATAGATTGAGAAAGACCCCTTTCTCCGCCTTGTAGTACCTTACACCACGTGTTCGAGTGAAGAGATTTTACAAGTTCAAGTAACTGTATTGGCATGCCTAATGTAGCAAGCTTTCTCCACAGCGTTGGACGATCTACCTTGTCGAACGCTGTGGAGAAATCGATAAATGCCGGATATATTCCACCACCTCGAACACGTACGTATTTATCAACGATCACCTGTAATGCTGTTAAATTATCAAGTGTACCATGCTCTTTGCGAAATCCAGTTTGTTCCAAGGGTAAAATATCATTTAATTCTATCCATTCAGAAATTAAAATCAAAAGACATTTAGCAAAGATTTTTCCTATAGAGTCCAATAGAGCTATTAGACGATAATTCGCAGGATTATCCCGCTCTCCCTTTTTAAATATGGGAATTAATATACTTCCCCTCCAAGAGTTAGGGACTGATCTCGATAGGAAGCATGCATGAAAGACTGGGAGAAGAATCCTACTCCAGGAAGTGACATCTTGCTTTATTATTGACATGGGCAACTTGTCTGGACCCATAGCTCCGGAAGCGTGCATACTCTTTATCACCGAAGCTATGGTTTTCTCGGTCGGAAGCTCTATATTAGGCTCACTATTCGGGGCTAGGTCCCAGTTATCACCCTCTACACTGTTAGATGCGTACAAACTAGATATAAATAGTATCCAGACATCTTCAGCGATAGAGATGGGGATGGGGGAAGTTCTTGCACCACATCCCTTCCCTATTATGGACCAGAATTCTCTAGATTTATTAAAGGCCGATGCCTCTCTTAACCTAATCCAGAGAGAATCTTCTTTTTCTCTTTTTAATTTTGTTCTAAGTCTGGCCCTCCTTCTTCTTAGTAAGGCTAACTTATGCTCATTTTCCATAGATCTACTAAGGTACTGTTGCCTCACGAGTTTATTTATTTCCTTATTTAAAGGTAGTAATATACTAGGAGGGAAGTGTAACTTCTTAGGATTTCTTGGTTTCTTAGCTGTCATGGTAAGCTTCTTCTTAAAAATTTCAAAGTGTAAGAATTCCCTACCCTGCCATTCATCTAATTCAAATAAAGTTTGGGCAAGAATATTTTGTACATCTTTCATAGTGGAAGGGTCCCAGAAGCACCTTCCAGACTTACAATGAATAGAAACACCTTTATTGATTAAAGACCAAGAGTCAGTATCTGGAGGTTGTAATGAGACAGTTATATTAATCACATTATGGTCGCTCAAGGAGGATTGAGAGATCATTATGTCTCGAATATAAGAGAATGTATCATAGTCCGTAATTACATAATCCAGGATGGATTCACCCCTAAATGACTTATGTGTTAATTTAGCGGGAATGTCAGAAGGCATCCTACCATTTACGATTAGCCCCTCTAAATAACTAAGTTCTTCAAGTAATATCTTTCCTCTTTTATTAGTTTTTATTTTACTAGGAAAGATTGCTTGGGGTATATTATATGCTTCTTCCTTAAATTTGTTTCTAAACATATCTATACTTGAAGTGGACACTTTGCTATTTAAGTCACCCATGAGTAGGATATATGGGGGCTGATCAAGCTCTAATAATTGTTTTACATAGGAAAACATTTGCTTCAAAACAATGTTAAAAATATCTTCAGGTGGTATGTATGCATTTAAAATTACAAGAGAAGTCCGTCTACCTTCAGACGCTAGATTATTGATAGTTATTGATTGAAAGAGATTACTAGTGTCCTTATAATGGGAAAATTGCCATTGTAATGAATTAGATAAAAAACAGGCAATTCCACCTTTCGCATGACCTTTTTTTGAGGGTATAGCGGCGGCCTCGAAGACAAAATAATCTTTCCCCCCATATAGGATATTTTTACACCATGTTTCCTGAATACATAGCACATCTGCGTTCAAGAAGAATAGATAATCAAGCTTCTCTGGGCAATTATATAATCCTGCTGCATTCCAAGATATGACTTTTAATTGTCTGTTAAAGATGTTGAAACAGTCTTGGATTATTCGATGTGTTATTAGATAAGACTCCTGGTAGCCAATTCCAATGTTGATTATCTTCTGTTAGAGGAATATCCAAATTCTCAGGGGGTGGGAGTACCTGAGAAACCATGCGTTTACCTCTAGAGACCCAGATCTTCAGATCTTTAATGTGGATGGACGGGTCTTCCTGCCGAAAACCCAACTTTGAAACTCCTTCTCTGGAGAAAATACCCTTTCCATTATTAAAAAAGGGTAACACGTCAATCCCTCTACGTTGGAATGTTTCCGCTTGTTGGAGGACAAGATTAGCAATTATTTTTTAACAGAATTTTACCCTTGCTCGTTGCCCATTTTCAAACCTTATTACTGAAACCAAATCAATATCACTTGACAAAATAAGTTTTAAGCTTTCAATATCCTTAAAGCAATTGAGCAACCATGATCTGTTCAAATTTAGGTCTGAATCAAATAAGGGAAGAAAATACAGTGACAAGGTATCCACACATGGATTAAAATTTTTTAGAGGTGCAATAGTTAAATTTGTGGTCACATCAGCTGGGGGCCGAAAAATAGGTGCCGATGGATTAAGTACCCTTGTTACAGTAGGCATATTTCTTGTAACTTCATCCATTGGTGCCGGAGGCTCTATCTCACTAACCTCAGAACATAGGACTCCCCCATTCATAGTGCTGTCATCAAGGGGACCTTCTGCTATAGGGTTAGTGAAACAACCAGCAGCCTCATTAGAGGAAGTATCCAATAATAAACTATCTGGAGTTTCTATAACATCAAGTGCTTCTGTATTTACGTGCTTTTGAAAAATAATTTGCCTCTGTCTTTTCTTCTTATATTTGCGAACAGGTTTCCTATTTTTCCCTTTGTTCTTTCTACTTTTTTCTTTTACTATCCCCTTAGTCACTACGGTTCCTTCAGGTTCTTTTTTATCCTGATTAAAAATGGGAAAAAGTTTGTTTCCAGCGGTTTGATTAACCTCTACCAAACTTTCTTCCTTCAAAGTCGGTTCCAAATCTTTCCTCCAATTTAAAGAGAATGGAGTAGGAGTCTTAGAGGGCTCATGAATATCTACTTTTAATGACATCCCCACTGGTACATTTTTTCTCAATGAATTATTGCTGTCAGGAACATTCTGGACAACAGGTTCAATAGGGGAAATAGACCCATTCTCAGCATTTTTAGCAATTAATACTTTCAATATCTCAGTAACTGAGCCCAAAATGCAGTCAGAACTCCCAACAAATTTACCCAATAAACATAATATGGAAGCCAATAAATGTTCAAGTGCTATCAGAGAATCAGAAATTGGTTTATCATTTTTTGAATATCCAGATGCAGTGAGAGAGCAGATACCTGATAAATTGAATTGCGGTGGGTCACTATCCTTTGGGGCACCTACCTGCCAGCAGACGTGGCGTCGGAGTGCATAATTTCCAGGGTCCAGGGCCGGCTGGGCTAGGCTCCGCCCCCAGACCGAAGCTCCGCCCCCTGACCGGACTACAACGCCCAGCAGCCCCGCAGCTCCCAGCCAGGTCACGCTGCCGCCCCAGAAACCTCAGCGCGCCAGGAGGCCGCTACAAAGCACAGCCCGGGGCCGAGTCCTGGTGGGTCACTATCCTTTGGGGCACCTACCTGCCAGTAGACGTGGCGTCGGAGTGCATCATTTCCAGGGTCCAGCGCCGGCCGGGCTAGGCTCCGCCCCCCGACCGAAGCTCCGCCCCCTGACCGGACTACAACGCCCAGCAGCCCCGCAGCTCCCAGCCAGGTGACGCTGCCGCCCCAGAAACCTCAGCGCGCCAGGAGGCCGCTACAAAGCACAGCCCGGGGCCGAGTCCTGGTGGGTCACTATCCTTTGGGGCACCTACCTGCCAGCAGACGTGGCGTCGGAGAGCATCATTTCCAGGGTCCAGCGCCGGCCGGGCTAGGCTCCGCCCCCCGACCGAAGTTCCGCCCCCTGACCGGACTACAACGCCCAGCAGCCCCGCAGCTCCCAGCCAGGTGACGCTGCCGCCCCAGAAACCTCAGCGCGCCAGGAGGCCGCTACAAAGCACAGCCCGGTCCCTCATCCCGCGAGGACGCGCGCGGGACGCGCCGGGAGAAGCCCGGGACAAGGGCGGGACCGTCTGAGGCTGTCCGGGGCCAGAGGAGGCCGGGACGGGCCACCCCCTTTGCTGTTCTTCACTAGTATTTGTTTGCGGATGAAGCCGACCGTGACTTGTGGGGTGCAGGTAGCATATTGTCTTGGTATTTAAGATATTGACATTGGGACTGTCTCTGTTGTTAGGCTTGTGATAGGTACAAGTGGAAGCAGGGTTGGTGGGGGACAAACGGCTACCATACAACGCGGGACGGGGTGCAGGAGTGGACTGAAGGAGGGTGCTTTCTTCTCCCCATTACATCTCGAAGGGTAGGACAAATAGGCGCTAGACATATGGCAGGTAAAACTGGGACACGCTCGAAAAGGGCAAAGTTGTCATCGCCATCTGCACCTCAGGCGCATAATTCACTCATCCGCTCACCATGTCCTGTTATTATGCAGCCTACAGCAATTGATCTCATGCTTAAAAGAGCATTAGGGGTGGTATCGAGTGAAATCGAGCGCACAGAAAGGCGCCTCTCCACACACGTAGCTCCTGATTCTGCTAGAGTCTCCTTTGATGATGACCAGGAGGTCATGCTAATTGCACCGCCTACACCACCAGAGACAAGCGAGCAGGATATCCCTTGTGCCCAACCGCCTATTAGCATGACCAGGGAGACCAGAGGCACAATTAAAAGCGCCACCACATTAAAGAAAAAGAAAGGCTGCCTCAGGAAGCAGAAGCCCAAAAAAATGATAGATAGCCCCTCTCACCCTTTGACTCACCCTTCGATTAGTATGAATGCTGGGGTAGAGCGAGCAGTACAGACATACTCCCCCTCAGAGCCTCCAACATGGCTGTCGCAAATTACATCGGATTTACAGGCCCAATTAGAAATCTTTATTGTAAACCAGTTAAAACCATTGATAAGCCGGTTGGATAGGATTATGAATGAATTAAAAAATAGAGAGAAAAAATCTGGTATTGGAGGGGATTTCAGGAGCCCGCCCACTACCCCAGCCATCAATGTATCCCCACATAGGGAGACGAACAACAGTACTAAAGGGGTCATTCACACAACAACTGCGCAGATTCATAAAGCCCCGGTCTCGTACCCGCAAGGGCAGCAGGTCACAGATTTTAGTGATAGAGGTATAGACACTACTACTGAATTAGGTGCACATCAACAGGAAAGGCTACCCCAACCATCCGCGGTTCCTATAACGCGATCAGCACATCACATAGAGAGGGTAGCAGCACCTAACCCCAATGTTGTACTGCCCACAATAAATTTGCCACCGGAGTCATGTCCACTTGTAGTGGTGTTCGCTGGGACCCCGGAATTAAAGCCCGGTCAGAGCGAAACACACCAGGAGTTAAAAAATAAACTTACCCACTGGTTGACTCTAAATAGACCATTACCACCCAATCTGGATGGGGAAATTTTACTGGTCAGGAGAGTGAACTGGATAGGACACACAAATAAAAATATGGAAGGCAATTGTATTATTGCCAATTTTAGGGACAGAGGGGTGGTTAAACACATTATCAGATATGGACCTTCCGATCGACCGAGTGATATAAAGCCGCTGCCTCTTAGTTACTTTTATCCAAGACACCAGGAAACTTTCGAAGGGCAGTGTGTAACATGGAGAAGAGGGGAGGGTTCACACTCCCTCCAAAATAGGGCCCCATATGATACCCGAAGACTGGTAGGAATCAGAGAAGAGGCATACCCAGGTTGGGCTAATAGATTCAACCCATTAAGATCCCTAGATGAAAATGACTGACTAATGCCCCTGTACACCTCGCCAAAACAGGATGCCACTAACATAGATATTGCTCGGGAGACCCTGGTAGGGGGAGGTTTAGATAATAGAGGGAGGATATTGGCTACTCCTCTTCCAGCTAAGGAGGTTAGGCAGGCACACCTAGAGGTGTGTAGGCGTAGGAGTTTATTACGTACCCAGGAAGCCCCTAATCACTCGCCGAGGGGATGCCCACACACACCCTCAGGATTAGGAGTTTTAGTCCCACATTCAACACAACAGGGCAATAATTCTCAGAAGTTATGTCATAACGCTAAAATTGGGTTACTTAATAACTCTCAAGGGATGTCTGGGACAGGGCCAGTTAATAGAGTGGAAGAGGGACTGAGAATAATCTCATGGAACATAGCTGGCCTGGCAGGTAAATTTGAGAATGTGGACTGGCAACAATATATGGCCCACTTCCACATAATTTGCCTGCAAGAAACCTGGGTCACAGAAAATTCCCAATTCCACATTGCAGGATACAAATGTTTTTTTATACCAGCACAAAAAACCTCCTCAGGTCGTGCCAAAGGAGGCCTGCCAATATATGTTGACTTAAAAATAGAAGGCACCTGGTCCAGTGTGGATTGGTTCGCTTGGAATATCCAAGCCTTAAGGCTTAGGAACAAAGGGTCAAGGCTAGTGTTGTTCAATGTGTACAACACTGGCCCCTCAGGAAACAACAGCCCCATTTTGGGTGAACTAGATTGTAGATTGAGCCAAGAGCTGGCACTCCCTAATGGCGCTGCGACCCCACTGACAATAGTAGTGGGTGATCTGAATTGTCATTTATGCCCCCTATTGTTCCCTATTAACGCTAATTGGTCAAATTGCCCAGTGGAAAAAGGCCCTCACTTTAGCCACTCACTGAATGGTGCAGAATTAGGAAAGCTCCTCTCTTCTCACGACTTGGAGCATACGATTGACTTAATTCCACTGGGGCAAGATGGCACTCTCCCACCCACCTTTAAAGGCAGAGGGTGCTCTTCCTATATTAATTACATTTTTGTCCCCAGATATTTAAAGCATCGTATTATCACAGTGGGAATCGAGTGGAGTCCCTTTAGCGACCATAATCCCCTGGTTGTGGAGTTTTTCTACCTGTCTAAACGGAAGTTGACCCCACCTGAGGATATTGCCGAGAGAGTAACGGACCAAGGCAGAAGACTCAGGTGGGCGAAATTAGATGGTGAAAGATTTTACCGGTCCTTAATGGATAAAGGTAAACCATGTATTGATAAATGTTTAGACCTTTCAGTAGAGGGGGCCAACTTAACTCAAGCTTTTGGCCAATTAACCAAACTGGTGGATGGCTTGTTGCGGACCAAGGCTCCAGTAAAGACCAACTCAAATCTCCCGAAATGGTTTGATGGGGACTGTACACGAGCCCTGAGGGATTTAAAAAAAGCCCTCAGTAGTAAACCTAGGGACCTACTAAAAGTCCACATGTGCAGACTAAATTATAAGAAGGAACTCAAAAGAAGGAAAGCTGCGCTGCAGGGGGAAGCGTGGGCGGCCTTGAGGGAGGCTTCTGAAGAAAGGGATATAACGGAATTCTGGAAAATAATAAATACCCCTTGTTTTCAAGATAAAAATTCACCCTCGGCTGCCACAAACATTCTACCGGAACAGTGGAAAGTGCACTTTGAAGGCCTGTATAACCATGGGGAGGTGGTTAGTACAGAGGAGAGGAGGGTGGCCATGCAGGGACAGTCCCTAGAGTTCACTCTGGAAGAAATAGTTCTGGGCATAGAGGGATTAACTAAAAATAAAGCCCCGGGACCTGACGGAACCCCCCCGGACCTGTTTTTGAGTAAGGTGGATTTATGGGCCCCCATTTTAACCAGAGTAATAAATGCTGCTATTGTGGTGGGCTTGCCTAGGTCTTGGTCATCGGCTATTATTGTACTGATTTTTAAAAAGGGTAACAGAGATAACCCCCAATGTTATCGCCCAATTTCCTTGATAGATGTGCCTGCTAAAATCTTAGGAAGAGTCATTCTGAACCGACTGATTGACTGGGCCGAGGATATTAATATTATCTCGGATGTACAGTATGGCTTTCGGTCGGGTAGGTCCACTAGTGACCAATGCCTGAACCTGTATTTGCTGGTCGCCAAATATACAAAATCCAGTAAAGAAACCATTTACTTGGGATTCATGGATTTGGCTGCGGCATTTGACCATGTAAACAGGAACAAGCTATGGGCAATGTTGAGCCATCTAGGGGTCGACCCAGGTATAATTAGCACTCTGAGGGAATTGCACAGAGAGACTTCTGCCAAAGTGCGTTATAACATGGATGGGGGGTTAACTGATTCCTTTAAATGCACTAGTGGTGTTAGGCAGGGTTGCATACTGGCCCCTTTTTTATTTTCCATATATATAAATGGTTTAGAAAAGTTTTTAATTAATCTAAAAACAGATTGCCCAAGGGTAGGAACACGCAACATCCCGGTTCTGCTGTACGCAGATGACGCGGTTCTTTTAGCGCGCACCCCCAAAAGCCTGCAGATTTTAATTGACGGGTTTGTTGAATTCATGGGTGCGCTAGACCTGTCTGTCAATTTAAAAAAATCTTATGTGATGACAGCAGGCCACAAACCACGGTCCAGCTTTACTTACAAAATCGGGAATCACACGCTAGACAGGGTGCAATCCTTTTCATACCTAGGCGTGTTGTTTGATGAGTCCCTGAAATTTGCCCCACTGGTACAGGAAAGGTGCGGCAAATTGGCGACATCAATTGGGGCAATAGCAGGTTACGGGAGGAGAGTCGGGCGTTGGTCCCCGGAACAATCAATGAACCTGTATGGCTCTATGTGCTGCCCCAAAGTCATGTATGGCTCGGAAGTATGGGGTTTTATAAATCTTGACCCATTGCAAAGGGAAGAAAATAAAATTCTCCGCTCAATTTTAAAAGTCCCCAACTGCACACCTGCTTTCATTGCACATAGAGAACTAGGACGACCCTATCTAGAGGACCTGATTAAGTTTAGACCAATCCTGGCGTGGCTAAAAATTTGGTGTAACCCGGATGCTGCTCTAAGCAGACAGATTCTAACAGATTGCCTAGGGAGGGATAAAAGTCTAAATATCCCATGGTTGAACTATGTGAAATCCAGCCTGGATAGTATGGGTCGTAATGATTTATATTTAAACCCGTTAAGGATCACCCCACAGGACAAGCAGACCCTTAAGAGAAATTTTTGGGACCAAAGATCTCTTGTCAGATCTACAGTGGAAGGGGTTAAACCCTCAGTGATCACTTACAGCAGACTTGAAACCAATGATGGGATTGAACCTTACCTCTGTGTTGTGTATAATGCCCAAGAAAGGTTTTTATTGTCACGTTTTAGGCTCAATTTTTTACCATTCTTATTAGCTGAACCAGCTGGTTTTAGTTACTCAATTGAGCAGAAGGGTGCCTGCGGCTGCGACAATAAGTCTCCGCAGGACACCCTTCATTTTGTACTTCTATGTCCTTGGTATGCAATCCCAAGACGTAGATTTTTAAAGGAAATTTTAAAAAAGTCTAAGTTTACTCGTGCTAAAGATGCACTGATGTTTTTACAGAGGGCCAGTGATCCATTAACTCTATGCTCTGTTATTAGCTTTCTGAAATTTGCACTAAGACTTAAGGTAACCAGAGGATAGCTCTACTAAAGAATTTTATAGGATTCCCCACTTGTCACTCAGATTATGTTTTTGTGATGCCTGTATAGTGAAAAATGAATTACTCTATGTTTACAGTATCAGTCATTGTTCTTGTATAATGATTTAATATTTTCTTAAACTGTATATAAATGTACTCTTTTATGATGGTTTTTAACCACCGAATAAAGAACTATTGATTGATTGATTGAATTGCGGAGATTTCAAATCACTCTGCATTGAGGGAATATCATTGGATGTTATAGAAGGAGTGCTACTATATAACAGTAATCCTGATGGCGTTGCTCCATTTGGAATTTTACTAGGTTCAGGCTGTTTCAAGATTCTCTCGTCCATATAGCGACCACACAATTCAAGATCGATACTGGACGGAATAGAGATTTCTTTTATATCCACCTCCTGATTTTCTGTGTCCTTAAGAGTGTTAAGCTGAAGAACTTTCGAATTTGCTTTCATAAGATCAGAGTTGTCTCCTTTGGATAAACATATTGGGAGGTCTACATCTTTAGTCAGAGACCGGGTGGGCGAGTTTTTTTCCGTAGTTAGCACAGGATTAGTATCGTTCACTACTTCTAACTGCGGTTCCGTCATTGTTATCATCTCATCGTCAGTGATTATTGGAACTTCCATATATTTGTTCACTGGTTTTTTCCATAATTTCAACAACTGCATCTGTCCCTTAAGTTGTACGCTATTTTCATATTTATTCCTCAAGGGGTTGGATCTGGTTTTTATACATGACCTCCCCCCTAGGACTCTTCCAGAGCGTAATTTCTTTGCTGTCATTTTATGTGGATAATGACTAACCAAGCAGCAGGTTTTTTTTAAACGGAATATGTGAATGTTTTTAAATTTATATGAATAAATAAACAGTTAATAAGATATGAATCCACGGAGAAAAAGAAGTAAATATGCGGCCAGTCAATAGATATATCTCCTTCACAGTTTACTCGCCTTCGATCACTGTCAGGACTTACTTAAAATAAAAATAAAAATAACAGGGCCCTGCCCGGCCTACCTCGGCAACTGAGGGCCACAGAGGGCCCGCCCTTTGCCCGGGCTTCGCCCGGCGTCCCGCGAGACGGTGGTAATGCTGCTTTTGAGCGCCTCCTGGCGCTAGCACATGACGCGGCAGGGCGCTGGGGCTTCTGGGGATTGTAGTGCAGTCCTCGCTCGTCTCCGCTCGGCGGCCCCGCTCAGTTGTCAGGAGAGCGAAGGGCGGCGGAAGACAAGCGGTAGGAGATCCACGGGCAGAGAAATTATCCCCAGGCAGTAAGTGCACGAAA
This sequence comes from Triturus cristatus, assembly GCF_964204655.1. NCBI lineage: Eukaryota > Metazoa > Chordata > Amphibia > Caudata > Salamandridae > Triturus > Triturus cristatus. Next base: position 1,246,977,925 of record NC_140590.1, on the reverse strand, counting down.
AAATGGCAACACACGCTTCTACTGTTCAGCAGTCAGGAAAGTCTGGGTAGTTGAAGGAGTCCAGTCCTTTATGGTCTGGATCTTGCTCTCCAGTGTTTGAACCTGACCCCCACCGACTAGGTGGCCCAGGTATACAACCTTGCTCTGCCCTATCTGGCACTTAGTGGCCTTGATAGTAAGGCCTGCCTTTTGCAGGGCCTCTAAAACATTCCTCAGGTGGACCAGGTGATCCTCCCAGGTGGAGCTAAAGACAGCAATATCATCAAGATAAGCTGCACAGTAGTCATCCAGGCCTGTAAGGACTTGATTCACCAACCTTTGGAAAGTGGCAGGTGCATTCTTCAAACCAAAGGGCATTACCACAAATTGATAATGTCCTCCTGGGGTCGAGAACGCAGTTTTGGCCTTTGCATTCTCAGCTAGTCTGATTTGCCAGTAGCCTGCTGTCAGGTCAAATGTGCTCAAAAACTTAGCAGCTGCCAGTCTGTCAATGAGCTCATCTGCCCTAGGTATTGGGTGGGCATCTGTCCTAGTGACAGCATTGAGACCTCTGTAGTCCACGCAAAACCTCATCTCTCTCTTACCATCTTGGGTGTGAGGTTTTGGCACAAGAACTACAGGACTAGCCCAAGGGCTCTCTGAAGGTTCAATGACTCCCAGCTCCAACATCTTTTGTACCTCAACTTTTATGCAGTCCCTGACATGGTCAGGTTGCCTGTAGATTTTACTCTTCACAGGCAGACTGTCACCAGTGTCCACCTCATGGGTGCACCAGTTTGTCTGACTTGGGGTCAGAGAGAACATATGTCTGTAGGATTGCAGAACTTGCCTGCAGTCCTGTTGCTGATGGACAGTGAGGCTGTCAGAAAAGACCACACCATCAACTGAGCCATCATCAGGGTTCTGAGTCAACAGGTCTGGGAGAGGGTCAGTCTCTTCCTCCTGCCCCTCATCTGTAGCCATGAGTAAGCCCATGTCTGCCCTGTCAAAATATGCCTTCAATCTTTTGACATGAAGCACCCTTCTGGGAGTCCCAAGGTCCACCAAGTAGGTGACTTCTCCCTTTTTCTCAACAATAGTGTTGGGTCCAGACCATTTGTCTTGGAGTGCTGCTGGGGCCACTGGCTCCAACACCCACACTTTCTGCCCTGGCTGGTAAACAGTCAGCACAGCCTTTTGGTCATGCCAAGCTTTTTGGAGTTCTTGGCTTGCCTCAAGGTTTTTAGAAGCCTTCTTCATATACTCTGCCATCCTGGAGCGGAGACCAAGTACATAATCCACTATATCCAGTTTGGGTTGTCTGAGAGGTCTCTCCCATCCTTCCCTTACTAAACATAGGGGTCCTCTTACAGGATGCCCAAACAAAAGCTCAAAAGGGCTGTAGCTAACCCCCTTTTGTGGGACCTCTCTGTAAGCAAACAGAAGGCAGGGTAAAAGGATGTCCCATCTTCGCCTAAGCTTGTCTGGTAACTCTTTTATCATTCCCTTTAGGGTCTTGTTGAATCTCTCAACAAGCCCATTGCACTGTGGGTGATAGGGTGTGGTGAACTTGTAGTTCACACCACACTCCTTCCACATTGCAGTCAAATATCCTGACATGAAGTTGGCACCTCTGTCAGAAATGACCTCCTTTGGAAAGCCCACTCTGGAGAATACTCCAAGTAGGGCCCTTGCCACAACAGGAGCTGTTGTGGTCCTCAGGGGAATAGCTTCTGGATACCTGGTGGCATGGTCCACTATCACCAGTATGAATCTGTGCCCAGATGCTGTTTGTGGGTCCATTGGTCCTACAATATCTATGCCCACTCTTTCAAAGGGAACCCCCACCACAGGTAGTGGTTTGAGGGGGGCCTTTGTGGTGCCACCTGATTTGCCACTGGCTTGGCAGGTGACACAGGAGCAACATAACTCCTTGATATCTTCTGACATATGAGGCCAGTGAAAGTGAGGGACAAGCCTGTCCCAAGTCTTGTTCTGGCCTAAGTGTCCTGCAAGGGGAATATCATGGGCCAAGGTAAGAAGGAAGCCTCTGAACTTCAGTGGTATGACCAACCTCCTGGATGCACCAGGCTTGGGGTCTCTAGCCTCTGAATACAGCAGCCCTTCATCCCAATACACTCTATGGGTACCTTGAGCATTCCCTGCAGCCTCAGCAGCAGCCTGCTGTCTGAGGGGTTCAAGAGAGGGGCAGTCTAATTGTGCCTGCCTCAGATATGCCCTTGAAGGTCCCCCTGTCCCAAGAAACTCAACCTGATCAGGTTCAAGTTCTTCTAGGACAGTTCCTCCAGGGCTCTCAGAATCATCCTCCTGTGAGGGCTGATCCAGTGCCTGAGGCAGGGGGGGAGGCACAGCCTTTACCCTACTGCTCTTTCTCTTGGTTTGTGACTGGTCCATTGTCCCAGGATCCAGCACTTGTTCAGTGGTGCACTTTTTGGCCTGTGACCTGGTCACAGTAAGGACATGTGCATCTATCCCCAGCATTTCTGCATGGGTCCTATACTCCACTTCAGACCAAACTGAAGTTTCAAGATCATTGCCCAGTAAACACTCCACAGGAAGGTCTGAACTAACAACAACTTTCTTGAGGCCAGTTACCCCTCCCCAGGAGAAGTTAACAATTGCCACACTATGGGAGGTAGTGGCATTGCTAGCGTTGGTCTCTAGGTAGTTCTCACCTAGTATGATCTGTCCAGGGTCCACAAAGGCAGGTGTCACCATTGTGACACTAGCCCCAGTGTCCCTGTAGGCCTGAGCCATCCTATCATTGATAAAAGGAGTCTGTCTGTACTTGCCCAGGTTACTGGGGCCTACAGTAGAGGACAAAGCTATGTCCCCATCACAGATCAGAACAGCCTGAGTAGGTATCCTGACTATGCCAGAATCCTCCTCAGTTCCCAGGGTTAACCCTTCTACACCCTTTTGCTGGGAACCACCACTTACAGCTGAACTAGGGGGTACAGTTGCCTTAGGAGCAATGGTGGATGGGGGCTTATCCTTTTTGGTGCACTCACTAAACCAATGTGAGTTGGACTTACAATAGTTGCACCATGGTTTCTTTTGGCCATCTTTCTTTTTATCCTTTTTGGGACCACCCTCCCCCTGAGCCTTTTAGGGGCCTGGTGAAGACTTCTAGTCTTTTTGTTTCTGATCATTACCCTTCTGGTCTGCCTTTTTCTGATCACCGCCCTGGTTCTGGTTTTTCTGGTTAACTCTAGTCCTGACCCATCTATCTGCCTTCTTTCCCAATTCTTGGGGAGAAGTCAGATCAGAATCAATCAGGTGTTGATGCAGTAGCTGGTTTTGACAGTTGTTAAGTATTTGTTCTCTCATGATCAAATTATACAATCCTGTATAGTCCTTAACCTTACTTCCCAATAGCCAGCCTTCCAGAGCCTTAGTGGCACAATCTACAAAGTTAGTCCAGTCCTGAGTCTGTGTCTTCTGGGTATCCCTGAACAACAACCTGTATTGTTCAGTGGTTAGGCCAAACCCATCAATTAGAGCACTCTTCAGGACAGTGTAATTGTCAGCATCCTAATCACTAACTGTGAGGAGCTTGTCTCTACCTTTCTCAGAGAAGGAGAGCCACAAGATAGCTGCCCACTGACTTTGGGGTACCTGCTGTACTTTGCAAGCCCTCTCCAAAGTAGTTATCCATTTGTGGATGTCATCCCCACACTTGTAGGGAGGGACAATCTTGCCCAGGTTTCTATTATCATAGGTCCTGTCTCTATCCTTAGGGATATTGCTGCCACCAGTGGGTTCTAACCCACTTAACTTTTGCTCTCTAGCCAGAGCAAGCTTCTCCTTGGCAAGGGCAAGTTCTTCCCTCTCAATCCTTAGATTAGCTTCCCTCATTCTGGCCTCATGCTCTTTTCTCTGGGGGTAAGTCATTCCCCTGTGAGAAGAGGCACTAGAGACATGGGAGTGGATGGATTCCCTTGAAGGGGATCTGTCTCTCCTGCTTCTCTGGTTAAGTCCACTTGGGGGTCTGGATGGGGGGAGCCCATGCAGACTCCCATGTAAGCTTAAGTTAGCCTGGCTAAGTCTTCCTACTTTGCCCTGGCTGTCTACCTCCTCATCTGAAGTCCCATCTGACTCATCTGTAGTGGGTAGACCCTCACCTGTACCTAGGGTACCAGCCTGGGAGGCCCTACGAGCATCATACTCATCTAGGATCTCTACTAGCTGAATGAGGGTAGGGTTTGAACCCTGTTTTAACTTTCTGGAGGTACAAAATTGTCTCATCTCCTGAAAAGTTAGGGTATCATATCTAGAGGGGATCTTTCTCAGACCTACCCCTCCTGAGAGAGAATCTACTTGATCTCCTCCCAGAGACATGATCTAGTGAGGGTGTGGTGTGTGCACCTACCTACACTAGTTGTATCTACTAAACCTCTCTAGTAGTTGTAGTCAGGGTGTGTTAGGCCCTTCAACCTACAACAACTAAGTCCAGTAGGACTTAAGTATTAGAATCTATGTTATATGTACCTAAACAATATCTGTGTGATCTTTCAATTTAGTATCTCAAGATTACAATGGTATTACAACAGCGAGCTCAGATCCCAACCGCTGCTCACCAATGTGAGAAGTTGGCCTGATATATGATGTCACTAGTTCTAGTGTACACCTTGTATCAGTCCAAACAACCCTTATGGTGATTGGTTGTAAAGTCAACCTTATAGACCAGCTATCCTAGTGGTAGCATGGACAAGAGCAGTCTTAGGCTAAACTCTGAATGGGGTATGTGAAGCCAGCTGTGATACCATATATAATCCCTTGAATACCAAATGAAAGGACACCACAACAGATATATATAAAATAAAGTGTATTTATTCTAGTCAAACCCTCGGCACTCTTTATGAGATTCGAGGTAAGTACAACACAGTCTTATTCAAGCATACATTAAGTCACAAGTAATACAGTTAGGCCCTAGGGGCCACGCAAACCATATACTAAAGAAGTGGTATAAGGACCACTGTCACGGAAATAGGATAGGCCTAGGCCTAGGGAATCGCTGGGGCTACACTACACTACCAACAGTTAGGAAGTGGGAGGCCTATGGGATTCAGGTGCAGAGTGGAAACACTCACGCGTAATGCGTATATAGTACAGTTTAGAATTAATAAGATTTAGGACACTTCTGGAGTAACTAGGAAGTCGAGACTTGGAAACTAGACACTAGGATAGTCAATACCCTGATGAGCACCGGAGTACCCAAGTTACCTAGCCCACGGGCTGCGGGTGCATAGGTGTGAACTTGCGTCGGGTTTCGTCGTGGACTCCTATGGATGCCTGAAGGAAAGATGCTGACAGGCATTCAGTGAAGAGTGTCCGGTGGATCCCAAGGCCGGGATCAAGAAGGAAGGATACCTGCAAGCAGAAGGGACAGAGTCTGGGTCACTAGCCAGTGACCACGTGGAACCAGGAAGGAACCAGGCGATGTCCTGAAGATTGCAGGTGAAGAGGTGAAGCTTGTCGCAGCAGCCACGGGGACCAGGAGACGTCGAGGACGACCAGGACCAGGAGGCAAGCTGTCCCATGAAGGCTCTTGCTGTCAGCGGTGTCGAAGTCGAACTAGGACTCACCAAGCCTTGGCAAGCGGAACCCACGAAGAATGGAGGACTTGCTTCTGTTGCAGACCAGGAAGGTCTGGGGTGCTTCTCTTTTGCAGAGGAGCAGGAGCCAGTCTGGAGGAGCCAAACCAGCAGTGGAAATTCAAAGGTGTGTCGTGGCAAAGGCCGCTAGCCAACGGGCAAGCAACCGGACAGACGCGGCAAGCAGGAAAATGCAGAAGGGCCCCACGCAGGACTCGTGGAGCGTGGGGGGCTGATCTTCGGTGCAGATGGTGCTTGGGGTTGGGGCTTCCCAGTCCCCGGTGCATAACTTCGAGGGTGCCTCAGAAGCTGCGCTGGAAGATACTCGCCACTTTTCCCAGGTAGCCGTCCCACGTCTCTCGTCGCCTCCACGGATCTCAGCTCGGCTGTGGATGTGGATCAGGGTCGGAAAAGTCTGGAAGTCAAGGCTCTGGTCGGGCTCTGCAGTCGGTCCCTCGTAGAACTTCAGCAAAGCAAAGGGTAAGTCTCTTGGTGGTGCCTGTTTGCACAGGGTAGCCACTCCTTGGCTACAAGGGAGATTCTTCAGTCTTCTTCTTTCGTCGAATGTCGAAGGTCCAGAGTTTCTGTTCAAGTTGCAGGTTCAGGATAATCTAATTTCCTGGGGCCCAGCTACCACACTTATACTAATCTAGGGGGCTGGGTTGCCTGCTAGGTCACGCCTTATGGGTGGGACCTGGGAGGGGGGTGGTTACACCCCCTTCCCTTTGTCCAGTTTCGCGCCAGGACTGGGGCTGGAGTGCCCCAGCACCGGTTTGAACTGGACTATGCATGGGACACCTTGTTTGCCCCAGGCAGTGTCTCGTTTCTTTCATCCCTCCCTGCCCCAATACACTAAGGCCTGTCTGGGGTGGTGCTCGCACCTCCCAAGGCAGGAAACCTAGTGTCCAAGCCTCCCGTGCCGGGATCACTCCCGCAGCAGGAGGTCAGACTTGTGTCGTGGCAGCAGCATCCATTTTGTGATGCTGGGGCTCTGGTTAACTTTAACCGGGTAAGTAGGTTTCAACATGTCTTCTCCCTCTAGAAGGAAGGGATAATATCCTCATCACCAGAAATGGGATGGGGGTATTATTCCAAAGTGTTAGACACCTTACAGGACATGTTTTGATAAAGCCAAACCACAGTTACCATAACCGTTTAAGATTATAAGGCACTTTAAGAGTATATGGTAGGCTATGTCATAGAACAGCTATAAGGACATGGTTCCGAAAGCTGCAGACAGGCTCAGCTCATGCTAGAGCACTATCTCACATGTTACCAAGCACTCTGCCTCCAGGATTGTTAAGGCCTGCCATAGGAGTGGCTGATAGGTACACATGTGTCTATATATAAGGTAGGTATAGGAATACTATACCTAAGCAAGGGGTGATTACACGACCTTGCCCCAGCTGAGTGATCAGCCAGTTGTGTCATAATGGAAGGTCAGGCCAGGGGTGGCATAATACATGCTGCAGCCCCTGGTAGGCCTAGGATACACCTATGCCCTGGGTACCTAAGGTACACTGTACAGGGGCCAATAAGGTGATCCTATCCAATTGGGTTATGCACCTAAAGTACATAGTATTAGTTTAGAGAGAGAACAGCAGGGCTGTGGGTCTGATTAGCAGGCCCACAGCCACATCTAAGTCGAAAACCAGTAAAGCAAAAGCAAAAAGTGGGGGTGAACATAGAAAGCAGACCCTACTCTCCTACAGGGAGGTGTTAGCTAGGGCGAGGGCGCCCTCCACAGTGAAGACTTATATGCTAAAGTGGAAGCGATTTTGTCTTTGGTGTGCGTCGGTCCACATACATCCAGTGCACGCCTCCCCAGAACACATTCTGCCGTTCTTCCTGCAGTTAGCGCAGTCTGGACTGTCACACTCTACCTTAAAGTTCTTTCTAGCGGCAATATCTCGCTTTCGGCAGGACGGCTCGTCCTCTCTCTATTCATCTAGAGTAATACAGCAATTTTTCAAGGGTCTCTTCCGAATGTTCCCGCCGATTCGACGTCCTCCACCCATGTGGCGTCTTAACATCGTATTGGCTCAGCTCATGAAGGCGCCCTTTGAGCCAATCCATTCGGCGTATTTCAATTTCTTAACATGGAAAATGGCCCTCCTCCGTGCAGTGACTTCCTCCCGCAGAGTCAGTGACATTCACGCCTTTACAATACAACCTCCGTTTCTTCAATTCAGATCGGACTGTGTAATTCTCCGCACTAATCCGGCTTTCATGCCTAAAGTACCATCCGATTTCCATCTCAATGAACCAGTAATCTTGAAAACCTTTTTCCCGCATCCGCAGTCTCCAGCGGAACAGAGTCTACACTCTTTGGACTTAAAGAGGTGCCTTAAATTCTACATCAGCAGAACACAATCCTTTCACAAGTCGGATCAGCTGTTTGTGGCCTACGGACGCACTTGTAAAGGACAGTCGGTTACCAAGTCCACGAGCCTCTTTCTTCTGGAGTAAGGGCTCATTCTACGAGAGCAATGTCATCTTCCACTGCCCTCTTCGCTGGTGTACCCATCCATCAGATTTGCCGGGCAGCTACGTGGTCCAGCAGGCACACGTTCACAAAGCACTACTGCCTGGAGTCGATTAATGAAGCGGACACGGCTGTGAAACAAGCAGTTCTGCGGAATCTGTTTAAATAAGGTGAGCCTCTGCTACTTCCCTCCTCCTTGGGAATTCTCAATTGCGTATTAAATACATTGTCATTGTATTTCATGCAATATTAATACGGCTTTGTCAGCCGGTTGCTGCTTACTGCTCACTATTCTATTCAAGCATGTGAATCTATGAAAGACACCCCAATACTGGAGAAGAACAAATGTTACTTACCTGTAAACTGTGGTTCTCCAGTATTGGTGTCTTTCATAGATTCACATGTGAACCACCCTCCTCCTCTCAGAGGCTCTCTTCTCCTCATTAGACTCTTTTGTCACTCTTGTGTTACGAAAATCTGAGGGCCTGAGCCTCTGAGGAGAAGGTTCTAGAGAGTGCTTGCGCCTGATTGGCTAGAGTTTGGACTATAAAACGACAAGGATATGTCAGTAAAGTGATTCTTTTTCTCAATGCTTTCCTATGTGTCAATACTATCCTATGGTATTTTCACTTGATATGTTATTTGAATTATATATATAAAGTTATTTGGATTTGTATATGCTATTATGTGGTTATGTATGTATATGTTTATACATGACACTTATTGCTTTTTATATACCGTGGGACTCCCACTTCGACGACGGGGAATATTCAAGCATGTGAATCTATGAAAGACACCAATACTGGAGAACCACAGTTTACAGGTAAGTAACATTTGTTCATCCCCTCCTAAAAAGGTTACCATAGAATGTCTAAAGGCAACCCTGTCACTGTTCTTCCAAGCTTCAGTGTTACACCCTTCGTCTCAGGAATGCAATTACACAGTTCCACTGTCTGGTGAGGCTATAACAAAATTTCCATCTTGCACCAAGTAAACCCAAGAGGATTTCAAAATGCATCCCACTGATCACAGCAATCTTACATTCACATCCCATGGATTTCTGCTACCATGCACTCTTTACAACACACAATCAATATGCACACGGTATGTCAGGGCAAAGGTCTAAATGTCTCATAGAAGTGGAACTTTACACTAGTGTGGCCAGTAGAAGCCACACTCCATCTAAATCAGAGAAAAGGTCTGTTCAGTGCTCAAACTATAAAAATGGTATGCTACAACCAATACTTAGTGTTGACAACCTAGGGCATGGATGACAAGTCCTTGTCAGCTAGAGGCACCCTTGGGATATTTCTCCAGGGCCCAAAACCAGGCATTGGATATCAGAGTCAAAGGTTAGTCCTAGGCAAAGTCAGAATACCAGATATTACATGCAGTTGTGTCAGTCAGGGCTGGGGTATATGCCAGTCTAACAGGGGAACATTCCAAGTTGTCTCCCTGTGCATGATAGCCATTGTTTGTTTTTGTAGCCTGGAACTGCTATTCATTACATGTTGCACTCAAGCAAGGAAATTATGCAGATGGAGAGACAATCTAAATAGGGCAGACTTCTCGATGCATGAAAGTTAGTGGCCCTCTGCTGGATGTGGGCCCATCTTTGCTCCAGCTGTGGTTTATTGGTCCTCTCATGTCTAAATGAGGAGGAAGAGTCGCAAGCTTGAACAGACGGGAAAACCTTTACTTTATGGCATTCTTCCATCCTGCCAAGCTGCAAATGACGCACTATGTCTTAGTTTGCTTTTCTCTGAGATGTGAGATAAGAAAAACAGAGATCGTTTGATAACAGCATCTGATCACACCCTGGTGATAATGATCCTGAGGCTTTAACTTCAGACTCTAAGGCCTCATAAGCTACCGTTTTTGCAGGCCCTTCCTAGGGAGCCCTGCTTAATAAATTCATTTGAGGAGTACTTTCTGGCAAACACCCCTACAAAAATAGCAACTCAGATACATTAAAGGTGGTTATTAGAGGCACTTGTTGTATGTGCTTGCTAGGAATATGATCAAATCAGAGCAGGAAAGAGGTGTACTGTAGGCCATTCTAGAAGCAAAGCATAAGGAAATTGACTTCAGAAGCTCTTATGATAAAGCATTGATGTAATAAGATCGCTTAACATTTGCATCACAAGCAAAACCTAACCTGCTTACTCAGTGCTTAATTTGTAAAATATGAAGTGCAGGTGCTCTCATTTTTGTAGGAGGCCACACCCACTTTCACCAGTGGCCCCACCCACTTACTATTTGTTCTACCCGTGCTTAATTTGTAAAATAAAAAGTGCCAGGGACCTTTTCGGGATATCACGACAGCCTGCACCACCCATTGCCCCTGCCAGTGACAGTACCAACACAACTACATACCACCTCAGTCCTAAAAGTGATACAATTCAGACTTTGTTTTAATGTATTTTGACTTATTAAACACAGTTGTTGTGCTCGTGTGGGCAATATTTTACAGGCATGGTTAGAATTGTAATTCCTCTCCTCTCATATGAGTTCTAGGTTGCATAGAGCCTCTAAGCACTATGCAGGTTTTCATTATAACATACCGGTTTCACCTCTAAATATAATCTACTTTCCCCAGTTTTCACGGTGCTCTAGTGAACACGCATTGTCTAGGGTTATCAAAATTCTGTAACAAAAACGCACTGCAAGTTTTAAAAGTTTGTCAGTGATGTACAGTACCCGTAAAAATACTGACTGCACGTTTTGGCAACACATAATTAATACACGTGTTGCATATTTTTCAGAATGACACTGGAAGGTGCACTATTGCAGTTTGCATAATGGTTCCGTTAGTATACACTGAGCAGCTGAGATAAAATATGGTTGTGACTGCAAGGACTATTGGGGGCCCCGGCCCCTACTAGCACGGGTCCCGCAACAGTAGACCTTGGCATTGTACTTGCACATGGCCGGTGCAGGAGGCATGATTGCTCAGGGCATGCCGGCTTGAACTCACATGAAGTGAACTGTGAAGTCCACTGTCCAAGGTCTGCCCTGAGCAATCATGCCTCCGCAATCTGCACTGTCCGTGTGCAAGTACAATGCCATGGTAGGGGTCCTGAGTAGGCCGCGCAGCCATGATTTACGGTACCGCTGCAAGCCTAGGAGGAGTGGCCCCAGCCTCGCAGCCATGACCCAAAGCTGCCTGGGAGCCCACTGGCCCAGATTTCCTTCAACTGAGTTCAGGAGAAAGGACCGACGTCTAATACCGACATGGACTACAAGAAACAAAGCTTCTTAGACCAATCGAGTTTTAATATTTGTCCTATTTTTTTTTCTACCTGTTAGTAAGTTTAGAATTGGCAGCCAAGCTATAGATAAAATTAACCCTCTAAAATCTACACAGCAATTGTTTAGACTACATATCTCAAAAACTACTGAACTGATTTACACTCATCTAGGGATAGTTATAGTATTTCCTGGGAAAATGTCAAGTAGGCCAAAGCCACATAAGCCACCTTCTGCCAATCCTGGCTATTCAGCCTGCCTATTTAGCCAATACCACTTTGCATTCAGTTTGTTTCCCCTTATCTTTGAAGTTATTGACCAATAGGTCTCAATATGCTTTTAGGCTAACAGCCAAGGCTTAGTGAAAATGCTTCATATTGCATGGGGATGTTCAGCTGCTATTCTTTTAGGCAACCCCCCACCCGACTCATGCCTGTCTCCGCAATGCCCCAACAAATATAAAATAATACTTGGGTTTCTGCTGCCCTTTCCCATCTATCACCAGCCTTTCAAGAAATAAATTGTAAAATATTAACTCATGCCCTGCCTTTAATATCTTGTCTGATGGGGGAGGAGGGAATGTAAGAATCAAACATTACTTATTCACAGCCCTCACATATTTTTGTTTTCTGTTTTTTGAATGGTCAGCTAACACTATTTTTATTTTGCACGAGCAATGTTTCTATTGGGTTTTGGTTCTGCACCATGTTTGTTTTTATTGATGAGAGCAGGTATTGCTCATTCCCTCCTCTGTCCAGTACTTTTAATGTGTCAACTTAAGCGCGTGATGAGCCAGCTAAGCAACTGGTTGCTGCTCGGCTTTCTTGACTTAAACTTAAAGCTCTAGAGTAGAGCAAATACATGAAGGGTTTTTATAAAAAATTAGAGCAATGAAGAGTTAATAAGGTGACATGTCAGTGCTTAACAAAATAGCTATAAATAAATGTGTGGAACCGCAGCATACATACTTTCCTCCTGTCCCGATCTCTAAGAACTTCGTTACCAGTAGCCCGGTTAATTGGGAGATGTGCAATAACCACTGTTACGGCACATAACACAATTAGGAGTTTTGCAATAAATGCTTGCAGGTCAAACCTGCCACTGTGTAACGTGGAAAATGCACGGTGCTTAACGGAACATGCAGTTAGCACCAACCTCTGCATGATATTCTCCAAAAACTCATAATTGGGTTGTATTTAAAAGACACGATGAATTCCAACTTAGCAGAGACAGATTTCATCAGGTGCGACAAATAGCATAACAATGACTAGGCCACTCATAGTAAAGACCAAGTAGGCCCTCTCTCTGAGGTTCTTGACCTTCAATCCTGACCCCTGAAAGAGAAGGCAAGGAGAGAAGAGCCTGGGTCACTACAGACTGAACACTTAGAGGTGAGGGAAACACGCAGGGTGATGAAGGGCAGCAGGGCTGGTGCAGCCTGCAAGGCCTCTAAAGTTAACCCCGGAGGCTGGACTTCATCACCGACCGGGAGCAGGAGCTACCCTACGCCTAACACGCCCGTGTCCAGGGGTACCCCTCTGGCACTGTGAACTGTACTCGGGCGGCAGGCTTGAATGGTTCCAGAGGATTGGGCCAAACTCATTTAACTTACGGGGGGCCCTCAAGTTTTGTTCGCCACTGTGCTCAACAGCACTGCTTGTTTATCTGTGTGCTCAGTACGACAGCCCTTGCTGTGTGTTCTCAGCAGCACTGCTCAGTACTGTGTTTGTTCTCAGCAACATTGCCTGATACCCTGTGGGTTCCCAGCATCACTGCTGCGTGCCCTGTGCGTTCTCAGCAGCTGTGCCTTCCTACCCTGTGTGTTTTCAGCAGCACTGCCTTCCTATCCTGTGCGTCCTCACCAGCACTGCCACATGTGTGCCCAGCAACACTATTCTGTACCTCGCGTGTACTCAGCGGCATTGCCTCGTGGACAGCGTGCGTTCTCAAGTATAATTACTTTACATGTTGTACATGCATCTTTCATGCTTACCACATGAGGGCGTGATTAAAACAGCAGTGGCTTCTGATGTGTGCAGCAGTCTTTGGGGTTTATAACCAGTTCTCTGGAGTGCTTCAAAGTTTAAGTCATAGCTTATCAAGACGGGTAGCGGCACATCGGAGCCAGGTGATGTGTTTAAACTCCTAATAAGGTGAGCTGGGGAAAATGGGCTTACAGTTTTTGAGGACACAGTTGACAAGTCAAATTTTTTTTCCTTTGAGCCTTATTTTGCGATTAAAGAACACATTTAGTTTGACAATCCTAATCCTACCACAACAAGGCATGGCACAAAGTGTGTCCCTTTAAATTAGTGTCCATTTTGCCCCGTGACCGTCGGTCGCAGACAGTGTCACTCCAAACACCACGCTACAAAATATTTTTAAAAAGTAGCGTTGCTACTTACGGTTTGCTGGTGGTGGTGGGAGGCCGGGCACTGGCCTGCCTGCCTTTATTTAATAGGCTTTATAAGGTAACAATGGTTCTGTTGGGTGAAAGTATTGCTTTGCACTTACGGTTTAGTCAAGCATTTTTTCACAAAGTACATTAATTTGACTTTAAGCAACACACAAGACAGTTCATATGCAACCAAAAGATTCTTTATATATGAATTGCGTCATTCATATATGCATACATCAATATTTTCACGAGTGGCCGTCATGCAATGATGTGCTGACAGTAGTGACACAGTGAGAAATCGGTGCTCAGTGACAATGTGCGTGATATGTGCAGTAGTTTAAAAGCGATTTTTTCGTAAGTGGCCAGGATGTGTCGAATAGTAAGACTGCGCTGTGGAAGAGTTCTTTTTTGGCACAGGTTCTATACGAAGGTCCACAAATTAGTCGACGTTTCAACCCTAGTACTGCCCTCTTGATAGGTCAGTGCGGGTCTTCATCAGGACTTGAATTTAAGCGTGACGGCCTTAGGAGGTCTAAGTCTATGGAGTAGGTGAAAAATCCGGCGTAAATGACAGGATTGGGTATACTCCAATGGTTTGTCCTATGGACGGGCCCTGGTTAATTCACTTTGGGCTCCATCATAGTGTTTGATATTGAAGGTGTCTATTTGTTTGGGCGGCGCTGTCTATAATCCAGATCCTTCTACCTCATTAGTGTAGGTAGGGATGGGCTTCTTCAGACGAATTATTACTTGTTCTGAAGAAACGAAAAGCCGGCCTGTGGGTCCTGGCTCGTCTGAGGTGAATTCAAGGTTCTGAGGGATACTGGGTCACCCCATTGCTTTTTTGAATATTTATTTAATAGGCGGCCTAGGCCTGCTGCAGCCTGCACTCGACATCAGGTTAATCCTCTGCCTGTGAACCCTGGTAATGGCGAGGACAGGCGTGCGCGTAGTGTGCTGAGGCGTGGCTTACTGAAAAGAAAAAAAAAAGTACACGCACACGCTGCCTGCCGCAGAGCACAGCCCAACCCAATCCCTGCAGAACACAAAACTCATCCCCCTGCCCAATCAGTGTCCTGGGGCCACAGCCCGCCCATTGGCAGCAACACTGAAGGGCCGCTGGCTATCCGCTGCAGCTTCGCGCCGCTTAAAGCAAATTTGAAATGCGTCATCACGCGGCATCATTGGAATACGAGGTCTGTGGAGTAAAATATGAATGATATGTGATGCGCGCCGTGTCTGAGCCGGAGATCGTCTAGTTTTATATACCGACACACATTACCTACCATATGACTAAGTATATGATGTGTAGTCTCAGAGTTGCGTGGTGTTGTTATGTAGACCCGGCCCTGTCAAATAGGTGCCGGTGCTAAGCACCGGCACAAATTAAGCACTGTGCTTACTTCTTCGGGAGAGACGGCAGAGTAACCAGGCCCAGTGAGAGTAAAAGGCTGCTTTATTAGGACAGGTATGCAGTCCTGAAACTCACTGACACATTTTAAAGTTTTTAATTAATCGCCTCACTAATACAAAAACAGATCCTTACACCCCCCACCCTTAAACCTCCCCAACATTAAAATCCCCACCATTCTTACAACATTCAATCTTCCTCCTCCCCTTTCTTTCATCCACTGACCTTCGCACATGCCTCAACCATCGCTCCCCTTTATTCCCTCTGCCCGAACCTACTCTGCAATGCCCCCAACCCTTTCAACCTGTCACAAGCTGCACAATTTCTGCCACCTGTCCAAGCAACAACTAAAGCCAAAGAACTGCAGACCCCCTAACAAAAAGCAATAATTGAAGGAATATAAGAGAGGGAAGAACAAGAAAATACAAAAAACTAACCCTACCTACAGTACCACGGCATCGGAATGATGCAGAAACTTCAAGAAACCCTCAACGGCTATCTAAGCCCCACCCCTTGCGCAAACGGACCCAATAGCAGAGACCCAGGGGCCTGGACTATACCACTCGCCCAAAGCTGCCTGGGGGCAGACATCCTACGGATGCTGCCCCCATCGGGTGAGACTGCAGAGTTTCCATGCCCAGAGAGAGTAAAAGGCTACTTTATTAGGACAGGTGTGCAGTTCTGAAACTCATTGAAACATTTTAAAATTTTGAATTCATCGCCTCACTAATACAAAAACAGATTCTAACACCCCCGCGCCCTTCAACCTCCCCAACATTAAAATCCCCAAACCATTCCTACAACATTCAATCTTCCCCCTCCTCTTTCTTTCATCCACTGACTTTCACACATGCCTCAACCATCGCTCCCCTGTATTCCCTGTGCCTGGACCCCCTCTGCAATGCCCCCAACCCTTCCGACCTGTCGCTAGCGCCTCGATTTCTGGCACCAGGAAAAGACACAGCAAGGCGTTTTTCCAACCCCCCCCCCCCCTTTTGCCATGCACCATGGGAACGTTCATAAAAACCCCTTCAACTCCTGAAAAAAGATCTGTCGCCAAAACAGCTTGCCCGTAAAAAGCACAGAGCTAGATGTGGTGTTGCGGTCTAGTCGACGGCACGCTAGGCGTGACGTCACCGGACTTCCGGCGGCGGCCATCTTAGGGGCGCATTAGCGCGCCGATTCAAATAGGATAAGGAGCTCCGTGCCGGCGCTCCTGCTGAAGTGTGTAATACCTGAATAAACCCCTTAAACCTTGCCTGCTGTCCTAGTCATATGTGGTGGGGCAGTGTACAGGAGGAAAGGGGCAACATTACAATGGCGACGAGGAGGTGAAACGGCCCAGCGCTGCCTCCAGGGTGAGTGTCTTGTGGTCTACCAGCCATCGACGCCCACAGGCACCACCCCTGACCAGCAGGAGCGCGGCAGTGTCGCGGAGAGGGAAGGCGAGAGCGCTACATTCCTGACGGGCCCTCCTGAGCCGATTCTGGACCGCGACAACCCCACAGGTACCGCCCCAGGTAGAGTCCACGGGGAGAGGCGGTTGCACGCATCGTGGCGGGGGTCACAGGACGCACCGCGAGCGGCGGCGCCACAGACCGCGACGACGAACCGGACGCAGGGAGCCCCGACAGCACCGGGGGGTCGAGAAGCTCGAGTCCACGACCGCGGCGAACGGAGGCAAGGAGGAGGATGAGTGCCACTTCGACGGGTCTGCCGAACCCGATACCCTTCCTCACGAAAGCTGGGGTTCCAGATATGCCATGGGAGGATTGGAAGCCGTACTTCTTGAATTTCCTGTTCGCCTTGGAAGAGGAAAGTGGCGCTGAGTTCTCGAGCTCGCGCAGGAAGAGGATGCTGCTACACCATTTGGGCCCTGCAGGTCAGAGGGTTTACGACGATCTAGTGAAGGTGGTCCGGCCCGCGGCGGATGACGATGTGTTTCAACACGCGATCGACGACATGGATGCTCAATACCGCCCGACAGTGTGTGTAGCCGTCGACAGGTACAACTTCTACCACAGGGCGCAACAGAAAGGAGAGACGATTGACCAGTACGTAGCGGCGTTACAGAAGCTGGCCCTAACATGCAAGTTCGGAGCCTTCCAGGAAGAGTTGATTAGGGACCAAATAGTGATGCACGCAGCGAATGCGTCCATTCAAGATAAGCTGTGGGCCAACGGGGACGAACCCCTCAATACGGTGATAGCCATGGTGAAGAAGGCAGAAATGTCCAAGAGATGTGCAGAGACAGCGAAGAAGGACCGCTACCCTGAACAAACCGTGTGCAGGATAGAAGACCGTAAAGGCCACGAGAGACAGACACCGACGGAGCAGCACAGCACGCGACAACACAGGAAGCCCATGACCCGGGGCGTGAAACAGCAGGCGCAGGGACAAGGGAGCACCAACGGGTGCTACAGATGCGGCAGCGAAAAGCACGCCGCCAACGACAAAGGGTGCCCAGCGTTCCGGGCCAAATGCACGTACTGCGGGCTGATGGGGCACTATGAGAGAGTATGCCGAAGGAAGACGTCAAGGCAGCAGGTGAAATACGTGGCGCAGGAGATGACCAAGGAGGAAGAGCTAGAAGGGCAGGAGGACGAAGAAGAGATCCTGATGATAGATGACCAGGTCTTGGGGATCGACGGCGCGGTCGACAAGAAACCGAGGTGCGCCATGACCATAGGGGGTGTAGGAGTCACCATGGTCGCAGATTCAGGGTCCCCCTACACGATCATAAAGAGGAAGATATGGGAGGATGACTTTGCACCTGTCACAACACACCGACTGCGCCCCACGGACATCCACCCGGTGACGTTCACAGGGGAACCCATACCCATGGTAGGGTATTGCCCTCTCACGTTCGAGTTCCAGGGCAGGACGTGCGAAGGAAAACTGTACGTGGCAGAAAAGGGACCATCAGTGTTGGGATGGAAAGATCAAGGGAAGCTGAAAATAAAGCTGAACCCAGGAGGCCGCATACAAGTGCTCATGATGGAGGACGACCCCAAAGTGGGAGCAAGGCAGTGGAAGGAAGAGTTCCCCGAAGTCTTCAGAGACGACATAGGGAGGCTAACAAAGTTCACGCACAAAATAAATCTCAAAGAAGGAGCCCGACCAGTGTCCCACAAAGTGCGAAACATCCCGTTCCGCACCAGGGAGGCAGTACAAGAAGAACTGCAGAGGTTGGAGGACAACGGGATCATCGAAGCCATCGATAAAGCGGAATGGTTGGCCCCCTTAGTCGTGGCGCAGAAGCCGAACGGGAAGGTGAGACTATGTGTGGACCTCAGGGAACTCAACAAGAACATTGTAGTGGACAAGTTCCCCCTTCCCCGCATCAATGAGATGTTAGCTAAGACCAAGGGTGCCAAGTGGTTCTCCACTGTGGATTTAACATCTGCGTATCACCAGATCGCACTCCACAAATCGTGCAACCACCTCACATCATTCATTACACCTTTCGGGTGCTACAAGTTCCTACGGATGCCGTTCGGGCTCGCCTCGGCAGCGGCGGTCTTCCAAAAGTTGATGTACCGTCTGTTCCACAAGATGGAAGGTATTCAGTTCTTCCAGGACGATATCTTGGTGATGGGCGCCTCCACGGAAGAACATGACCGGAGACTGGCGAATGTCTTGAATGTGCTGGAACAAAATGGGCTCACGGCCCAGTGGGACAAGTGCAAGTTCGGACTGGGGAAAGTCACATACCTGGGGCACGAAATCAGTCAGGAAGGCATAAAACCCAAGGCATCCAACGTAGCTGCCATCAGAGATGCACCCACGCCCACTAGCAAGGAGGAGGTACGGACATTCTTAGGGATGGCTGAGTTCTACAGCAAGTTCGTCTCCCACTTCGCATCAAAGACGCACCACCTGAGATCGATCCTGAAGGAGAAAACGGCGTTCTCGTGGAAGGAGGAACAAGAGAGAGAGTTCGGGGAAGTGAAGAGAGAAATCTGTGGAGCCATACCCATCCAAGGGTTTGACCCGACGGCTCCCACGACCCTGACTACAGACGCTAGCGACCGAGGCCTTGGAGCAGTGCTCACGCAACAGTCGGCGCGAGGAGCGACCGCGACAATCAGCTTCGCGTCCCGCACGCTGGCTGACAATGAACGCAAATTCAGCGTGATTGAAAAGGAAATGCTGGCGGTCGTGTGGGCAGTGGAAAGATTCCGGCAGTTCCTGTGGGGAGGTCGGTTCCTCTTACGAACGGACCACAAACCCCTGATTAAAGTGCTCACGTCCAACGGCCACGAGCACGCTACCCCAAGAATTGCGAAGATGACACTGCGACTCCTCGACTACGTGTACGACGTAGAGTACATCCCAGGCACCAAGAACCGCGTGGCGGACTACCTGAGCAGGGCGGCGGCGAAGGAACCGGCAGAGGCGCAAGACACAGAGACTTGGGCCGAGTACGCAGTGGCGTTCATGAGCGATCATGAAAGAGCAATCAGCAAGCAGGAGTGGGAAGAAGAGTATGGGTCCGATGAGAAGGTGAAGGCGGTCAAAACGTACGTGACGCAAGGGTGGCCGGAGAAGAGGTTGCTGGGAGAAGAGCTAAAACAGTACTGGGAAGTCAGGGAAGAATTGTCGCTGGGGGACAACCCGTGTTTTCTGTTCCGGGGCAACAAGGTAGTACCCCCGACGGCGCTGAGGCCCAGAGTGGTAGCTCTTGCTCACGAAGGACATCTCGGCATCGTGAAAACGAAGGGAAGAGTGAAGGAGGACTATTGGTGGCCAGGGTTGGACCTCGCGGTGGAAAGACACGTCAGAACGTGTGAGCAATGCAACAATGCAGACAAGACGCAAAAAGTGCTGCGCCCACCGCTGGGACGCTTCGACTTCCCGGAAAATCCGTGGGAAGAAATCTCCATTGATGTTCTAGGTCCCATACAAGACGCCAGCGGCAACCAGAAGTACCTCACCGTGGTCGTGGACAGGTACTCGAAGTGGCCAGAAGTCCACGTGGATGACAACGCAGAGACAGATACCATCCTGGGATTCCTCACGGAGGTGTTCATCAGAGAAGGGATCCCCAAGGGAATCCTCAGTGACAATGGCCCACAGTTCACATCCACGAAGTGGGAGGCCTTCATGGACAGGAACGGGATAACTGTCAGGCGCACGCCGGTCTACCACCCTGCTGGGAACGGAGCAGTGGAGAGATTCAACAGGGTGATAATGGGGTCCGTGCAAGCAGCAATCGGCCAGGGAGCAAGCTGGGAGAAAGAACTCAAGCGTATGCTATGGGCGTACCGGATAACTCCCTCGTCCACAGGCTACAGCCCATTCCGCATTCTCAGAGGAAGAGAACCGTTCACCAGAGACAATGTAGCTTGGAAGAGGCTCACGGTGCAGAGTCATTGGTCACCGGCAGTGGTGCGCAGAAACTTGGAGAAAGCACAAGCCGTATACACGAACTACTACGACGCAAGGCACAACACCAAGGAAGTCGCCTTGGAGAGAGGAGAGTGGGTGAGGGTGAAACTGCCTACACAGGGAAGGAAAGGGGACAGCAAGTTCACGCCCCCCTTCCAAGTGGTAGAGCCCTATTCCACATCTGCCTTACTAAGTGACGGGAAGATTTGGGCACAAGATCGGATGGCAAGATGCACCGGAACCAATGAGACTGAACAGAACGTGGAGCTGGATGGCGAGGCAGGAGCTGGGGCCACACCGGCGGGGAAAGGCGAGTGTAGGAGACCAGAGGGGGAAGCAGGAAGCGTTCCCAAGGGATCCTGGAGTCCAAGAGGAGGAGAAGTCGAGACTCCGGGGCTTGGTGACCGAGGGACTGAGTTAGGTGGGGCTGAGCCCCAAGACGTGTGTGGGGAAGCGGATCCGAAGGGTGGGGGCAATACCCCGACCGCAGGCGCAGGAAGCAGGAGGACACGCTGCGGAAGAAGAATACTGCTCCCACGAAGGTTCGAGGGGTTCAACCTGGACCACAAGTAAGACTGTTCTATGGTGGAGAGGGACATTGCTTGTTGGGTTGTAAAAGGGGGAGATGTGGTGTTGCGGTCTAGTCGACGGCACGCTAGGCGTGACGTCACCGGACTTCCGGCGGCGGCCATCTTAGGGGCGCATTAGCGCGCCGATTCAAATAGGATAAGGAGCTCCGTGCCGGCGCTCCTGCTGAAGTGTGTAATACCTGAATAAACCCCTTAAACCTTGCCTGCTGTCCTAGTCATATGTGGTGGGGCAGTGTACAGGAGGAAAGGGGCAACATTACACTAGAAAACATTGGTTGTCACCAAAGCAGCCGAAAAAACACAATTTTTGAAGGCCCAACTTTTCTCTAATATCAAGTAGACACAACTCGTCCCTCACAAATGAAAGATGAACATCCTGCCTGAAAAATGTAAAATCTTTTTTCTTTATATCTGTGTTCTAACCATCCTGTAATATTTTTTTTTACCAAAACGCTGCATTTCCCCATTAACCTGCGCCTAGCTGTTTCAATGCTTCCAATGCTGTACATTTAACAGGCCCCCGCCAAACTCTTCTGGGCACTAAAGCAGTCAATAACATTTTTGTTCCTGACCAGATTTTCCAACAATGTCAAGATCTTTATTCATGTCTTTAATCGACCCCATCCTGATAACTGAACTGAGTTGTTCTCTCCCAGGTACAGTAGTAAAACATCCGGGCACATTCTGACAGAAACCAAGTTAGATAACCAAGGTACTAGTTGGCCTCGTTTCTTACTCCCCCTCCCCCACCACTCTATCTTGATTTCATCTCTGCAAAAGCGCAAAATCTTTCAAAAAGGCTGATTTTCAGCTTAGTGTGCTGCCTACTTGATGTAACAGTGTCCAACTATCCAAATAGAAAGGAACAGCCAAGCACTCTGAAAAAGAAATAAGAGTTAACAAACAAAATAAAAGTTAAGCATCCTCAATTTCCCTGATATACCACAAACTACCATTCAGAGGACCAACGGCCTATTCTTTAACTTCAGTGAGGGAGAAACCCAACGTCACTGCTTCAAACGCAGCACGGTTTCTGAAAGAATGAGTACCAAAATGAAAAGGATCTTCACCCAAATGGCATATCATTTTCCTCTTTACCCCCAATACTTATGATGGCAGCAGCCTCGAGCCCTCTTGGTGCCTGAAAATAAAACCTGAATTAGCCCCCCAGTGCTGCCATGAAATCCTGCCAAGAAATCACTGTCCATGGATTTTGTTAAGTACCACTTTTGTACCCTTACCTGTTTTTTCCGTTTTTGAACACCCCAAAAAGATCAGTATTGTTTCACCAGAGACTGATATATCCTCGACTTTTAGACCACCAGACTGGCCTCTACCTATCAATTCAGATATTCAAAAAGCACCAAAAAATACCAACACATGCAAAACCTAAAAAGCAACTGCTCAAATACATGAACATATAAAAGAAAGATTCCTAACCAAACATAATAGTATTTTCATTGAAACTGGATCCCGGATAAACTGACCTCTCTGCTTCTCTTTTGGCCACCCTTGAAACATCCTCTTACCCAACTCACTAGCTGAGGACTCGTAGTCCCAGAAAAACTTGCCGAAGAAACTCAAACCAGCTAACTTACCAGCAGTTGTGGTAGCTGAAACATTCTTATTAATGTTATTCATAATGAAACTTCACACATCATTTCTGTGCATCCATAGACGGTATTGATCCTGATTTCTACGGAATAAGAAAGATCTTAGAAATTCTGCCCAAGCTCCCCTACATGCTGCTCTAGTACTCACTCCCATGGATTTTTTAAAGAAGTCAAGCATTCTCAATAAGATAGCTTCCATACCTCTTGCGGCACCTGTGTTTTCTGTACATCTGCTCCAGGCGCCAAACCACGGAATCTCTGCCACTGTGAATGAGACAATACGTCTGCGATATTATTGTCCGCATCTGGCACAGGCTCTAAAGACAATATTGTTCATCAAGCATCCCAACATTAATCTCTGCAACAGCTTAAAAAGATGCTTATCTCTTGCTGTTTGTCCATTAACCAAGACCACAATGGTTTTGTTGCCTGTATCAAAGGAAGCAGTTTTGTTGGCCAATATCTTACCCCATACAGACAGAGCAACCACCAGAGGGAAGAATTCAAAAAAGGCAATGCTCCTTCTCACCTTTACCCACTTCCCAGGCCATTTCTTGGCACACCATCTGCTTCCCCAGAATAAATCAAAACCACTAGAGCCAGCTGCATCTGAGTAAATCTGTACCATCCATACAAAGTCCAACTCCAAAGACCACATAGTGACACAATTGAAAGATTTCAAAAACATTAACCAAACGTCAAAGTCTGCCCTTAACGCTGCAGAAATCCTGATCCTGTGATGTGTTTCCTGACATAGCAAAACCTAACTGCCTACAAGTCCTTCCTGCTTGCACAACACGGCTGGTGAAGTTCAAATGACCCAAAAGACGCTACATCTGTTTCAATTGAAGCTTGGGTGCTAACTTTGCCTTTTTTTTAATACGACAAATCATTACAAAAATGTACTAAATGACTCAAACAAACTACAGGAAATGGCACAACCCATTGCCAGAGTATTATCCACATACAAATAATTGTTAAATTGAATACCTAAAAAAGAAAAGTGCAACATATGAACTGGTAACAAACGAGTGGCTGACTTGATATCACACTTTGTTTACTCTGCTACTAGGCCCACATCTCTGGCTACATCCATAGAAGCAAACTGTACTGCAGCATCATTCCTTGATATAAAGCCGTTCATTGACATACCTTGAGGACGTGACAAATGGTGTATCATACGAAATTCACCTGCAGCCTTTTTAGGCACTTCTCCTAGTGGGAAAATCATCAAATCAGGCCAAGACCAGTATGTAAAAGGACCTGCCATCTTTCCCTCCGCTACTTCTTTATCCAGTTACTGCTTTACAATATTAGGATATTCCTTGGCCAATTTTAAGTTTTCATCAACCCTGCGTCACCTAGGCCCTTGATATACAAGCCATCTTGTTGCCTAATTTTTGTTAGGGTAACATTTAAGCCAGTAACTCAAAGCCTCTGATCCAGCGGAAAGGGGTGAACTTTTTACAGATCCTTCCTGCGTCAAAGATCTGTCATCACACTTAGTTATTCACACACGCATTAATTGGTGGGGCCCATAACACCAACATTCACACTAACGCACTCGTATCTGCACACAGGGAGATGATGAATCCGCTGGACATGTTGGGGGGGTACCTTATTACCTATAGGAAAGAAAAATGTATTACAGTATATACATATTTACATTAACACCTATAGGATCTTAACCTTAACATCAAGGCACTCCACCACTTGGTCGAATGGACCAATTAGTTGGACTGGTTGATGGTGATTTAGAACCAGCTAAAACACATTAAACCTCCAGAATCCTTTAGTGACCTAAATAAAGAACCACAAACTCATTATTTTGTTAATCAATATTTAGTTTATCTAATCTTTGTTTCAATTTTCTAAATTAGCATTTCGGTCAATCAAATTTGAATTTCAGTCTTTCAACACAAATTGCATGACATTTTATATTTACCTATTCTCGCTATCAGGGTTATTCTCTAATTCAATTGGCTCTGCATAACCCAAATTCTTTGCTCAATCGTCTCAATCGGAAGCAGGCCAAGACTCAAAAGTCCGGAAAAGTTCTTTGCTCGGCACGACACAGTCCCAATGATCTCCAAAGGACCAGGTACTCGTGCAAGCGAATCGATCACGGAACGCACTCTCCTCCGGATATGATCTGCTCTCTCCTCAACCACCCTCTCTATTCTACTACCCTTTTTATAATAAAATTCTGAGTAACATGAAACATTTCTTAGACTACGA
The DNA here is from genome assembly GCF_964204655.1 of Triturus cristatus. NCBI lineage: Eukaryota > Metazoa > Chordata > Amphibia > Caudata > Salamandridae > Triturus > Triturus cristatus. The sequence continues at coordinate 1,246,952,953 of NC_140590.1, read as the reverse complement.
GAGTCACTTCCTTAGACGATGTCATGCCCATGCAACATTGTAGAATCTTGGTTATGTACGACCATTGTTTCCTCCAGCCATTTCCACTGACTGAAGTTTGGCAGTCCTCCATGTTCCTATCCTTTACCAGGAACACCGTGCTCTGAATTGAGGTTGCCTGGAGATCTTCGGAGCCATCCGAGTCTGCGCAGAAGACATCGTGCTCACAAGACGGTGGCCACTTCCGAACTCCATTTTGAATGTCATGGCTTTGTAGGCCCGAATGCCAACTTAAGCAAAACAAACACAAAGAATAATTAATATGTGGATTTGAAGATTCTAATGTTAAAACCCACACTAATCCCTTTACGTATTAGTATTTTCCTAGCTTATAGCAACATTTAAAGCAATACTACTCACCATGGAGGAGCCTAGCGCGCAACCAAGATGGCCGCGTAGGTGCGAGGCTCCCGAGGACCTCCGCGACCTCCTATCACTATCCTGAACATATCCTGTCTCAGATGAGGGGACTGTGTTGGTGAGCCCGAGCTGAGGTGGCGCCCGTTTTCCGCTTCCAAATTGGACCTCGGGCACCGACTTTACCACCGATCAAGGTTTGCGGCCTTCTCCTAGCCGAACCCCGGATTTGCGTTGTGGGGCGATCCAGTGACGAAGTGAATAACAGCGGCGGGCAGGGCTTGGTGGCTCGCGGAACCCGCACTTTCACTTTCGCTTTTGTACCCTCCTGGCTGTCTCTGCAAGGTTGGGTCTCGGGGCTTCGTGTGTTGGTGTGGCACCTCTGGGGGACCCCGCCTGCCCGCCGGCTGTGATCCGCCCTGCAGACCTGGGGTGGCACCCCCCCGGAGCCCGTGGACCGGCTTGCCTGCCCTTCACGACGTGGCTGGGGCGATCGGGGGACTGGGATCATGGCCACGAAACAAGATGGCGATCGGGCAAAGGTAAAATCGACCCGGCGCGCAGCCCATCAGGCGAATAGCATGGATCGCTATACCCTCCAGAAGGGATCTCCTGAGGTGCCCCGCAAGTCCCCTGAAGGTCCTACTGATGCCCCCGATCTGCCCACGGATCTTACTCTGCGGGATGTCATGGGCGCCATCGCCGAGATGAAGGCCTCTGTGGGCCAGCGCTTTGATACACTGGCGCAGAAGATCGACTCGGTCCTCGTGGATGTTGGCCTGATAAGGGCCGATCTCTCCAAGACCAACGACCGAGTTGATTCTTTGGCCCACACCGCATCGGGCCTTACGACAGATGTGGCGGCCCTGCAAACGGAGGTGCGCCGACTTGCTCGGACGAGTGCGCTAATGGATCGTCGCCTGGAGGACTCCGAGAGTCGGGCCCGGCGTAACAATATCCGTATCATCGGGGTGCCTGAGGGGCGTGAGGAGGCGGCGGCGGACCTTTTCGTGGAGGACTTGATCGTCAACCATCTCCAGCCACGGGGGCTGAGTAAATTCTTCGCTGTGGAGAGAGCCCACAGGGTTCCCGGGGGACGGCCTAAGGTCGGAGCCGCTCCGAGACCTCTCATCGCCCGGATTTTTAATTTTCGGGACAGAGACGCTATCCTGCAATCCTCCAGACTACAGGGACCGCTTAGACTTGATAATATGGACATTAACTTTTATCCTGATTTCACCCCTGCGGTCCAGAAACAGAGACTAAGCTTCCTTGGTGTCAAGCGCCGTCTTCGGGACCTAAACATCAAGTACGCCATGCTCTTTCCCGCTAAGCTGCGAGTGGAGGTGGAAGGTCGCACACACTTTTTTGAACATCCCGAAGCGGCCGGAGACTGGTTGGATACTCTGCCTAGAGATCGGGATCGGAGTGGCGGGGGGGGAGCGGCCGGGGGAGAGGGCTCGCCGGATCAAGACTGAGGGACTAATATTAGGCCTCGCTCGGGACAAAACTGATGCCATTTCTTGACTATACGTCGGATTGTTTAATTTCCCCTCCTATGGAGGTTGTGTGGGGTCTCTTGGGGGTTCTCCCTCCTCCTCTGGGGGTCTAGTTAGTTTACCTATCTATGGGGCGACAGGCACACTGCACATTGGGGGGGCTGTTTGGGCTCATGCAGGGGTGCAGGGAGGGGGGAGTTTTGTTGGGGGGGTGGGTAGGGATGGGGCGTTGTTTGTTATTTTCACGAGGCAACCCTTTCTTTGTGTAGGCTCTACTGTGCTCTTGGGGGGACAGATGATGGTTTTTGTGTATGATGGGGGGTAGGGAATTGACTTTGTTGTCTTGGAACGTTAATGGACTGGGGGACAGGATCAAACGAGGTGTGGTCCTACAGTATCTGAAGCGACTCTCGCCTGATGTGGTCTTCCTGCAGGAGACACACCTTATTGGCAATTCCTTCTGCGCCATGAATCGGCGTGGTTACCGCCTTGTGGCCCACTCGGGCTTCACGTCAGGCTCGAGGGGTGTGGGTATCATGGTAAAGAACTCGCTCCCGTTAGAAATTGATGAGGTGCTCCATGATGACAGGGGACGTTACACTGTCTTGGTGGGGAGAATGGAGGGCAAAGTGATTGTTTTCGTGTCAGTGTACGTCCCACCGGGGTTGCAGTCGACCACCTTTGCAGATCTGGGGCGCCTCCTCCTTGGCCTTCCTGGGGGGCTTCTGGTGGTGGGAGGGGATTTCAACGCGGTGGTTTCTGGAACTGTGGATCGTCACCCCCCTAGGGACCTCCCCCGGGCACAGGCGTGGCTATCCGGCCTCTTGGATACACTGGGATTAGTGGACTGCTGGCGCTTAAAACATCCCACACAGTTGCAATACACGTTCCACTCGGGGGCCCATGGTAGTCTCTCACGGCTTGATTATGTCCTTGTCCCGGCGGCCCATGTTGGGAGGGTGGGGGAGGTGCGCCATTTGGCACGGGGTATCTCGGATCACTCCCCGCTATTGTTGCATGTTGATGTCTTTCCGAGGGCTGAGAGTAGGGTGGTCCCAATCAACTCCTGGTACCTGCGTGACCCCACCATTCGCGCTGACTTGATTAAATCCCTCCAGCGCTATTTCGAGGAGAACGCGGGGTCGGTGCCTTCAGCTATATCCCTGTGGGAGGCCTTTAAAACAGTGCTTAGAGGGGAGGCCCTATCCCTTATTTCCCACGCCCGGAGGCGTGAGCGGGAAGAGGTGACCCGGGTGGAGGCTGAAATAGCGGAGCTGGAGGGTAATCTAGAAGATGGGGTGACTGACGCGGCACTACATGTCCTCCAGCTCAAGCAGGCGGCGTATAGGGCCCTCGTTACGGAGGCGGCCAGGGGCCTTAGTAGAGAGCAACAGGGGCGGCTGTATGATGTGGGTGATAAGGCTGGTAAACTGATAGCGTGGTTGGATAAAAAGGAAAGAGCGAATCGTGTAGTCCCACTGATTGAGAAAACGAATGGTGTGTGTGTGACTGAACCAGAGGAAATTGTCTCCTCCTTCGCGGAATATTTCCGCGAGGTGTATTCCCCGGTTTCTTCTTGCTCGGAAGAGGATTCCCGTGCCTTGCTCAGAGATATCGCACTGCCTTCCCTGTCCGGGGAGGACAGGGTGTTGCTGGACGCGGCTCCCACCTCCGACGAAATTGCCCTCGCCATACGCTCGGTCGCTTCTGGCAAGGCCACGGGCCCGAATGGTATCCCTATTGAGCTATACAAGCTGCGACCGGATACATTGGCGCCTCACCTCCGCGCAATGTTCCTTGCGGCCCACTCGGAGGGCTCCCTCCCGCTTGACCAGCGTCTGGCTACTATCGTTGTGATTCACAAGGAGGGGAGACCTCGAGATCGGGTTACTTCTTATCGGCCTATCTCACTATTGAATGTGGAGCCTAAAATTCTCGCTAAGGTGCTTGCCAATCGGCTGGTCGGTGTGGTGGGAGATCTGGTTCATCAGGACCAGTCTGGTTTCATTCCCCATCGCAATACAGCCCCTAATCTTCGGCGTTTGCATGGGGTGCTTGCGCGTGTCCCGTTCATACGGGAACCGTCCATTCTGGCGTCCTTAGACGCCACCATGGCGTTTGATACGCTTGAGTGGCCATACATCTGGGCGATGCTTGCTAAGTTCGGGTTCGGCCCAGGATTCATCAGTTGGGTCAAATTGCTGTATGCGGGCCCATTGGCACAGGTGGTCGTGAACGGAAGACTATCGCCCCCGTTTGAGCTGGGCCGGGGCACACGGCAGGGCTGTCCCCTGTCGCCGCTTCTTTTTGCGCTTGCCCTGGAGCCCCTGGCGGAGTGGCTGCGGTGGGAGCCTTCCATCCGTGGTCTCCGTTGGACCCCCGAGTATGAAGACCGCGTATCCCTATACGCTGATGATATCCTTCTGTACCTAGCCTCCCCACGTAAATCACTTATAGTCCTAGTTGATGTTTTACACTCGTTTGGTCGTTACTCCGGTCTCGTCATCAATTGGGCTAAATCGTGTGTGTATGTTCTCTCTGGGGAGGCTCCTATTCTCCCGCGGGGCTGTCCGATCCAGATCGCCCCGCAGGGATTTCGGTACCTGGGGGTCTTCATCACTTTGGACCCGGAGGCCCAATATGAACGGAATCTGCTTCCCCCCCTCCAGCGTCTGCGGGTAGATGTCGCACGATGGCGGCGCCTGCCGCTTTCGCCGCTCGGCCGGGCGGCATTGTTCAAGATGATGTCTCTGCCGCGCTTCCTATACGCTTTGCAGAACACCATGGACTTGGTCCCGGCGCGCTATTTCCGTGAGGTGGAGAGTCTGCAGCGCCTCCTGTTCTGGGACGGGAAGCCGCGCATTGCTCTGGCTAAGCTGACGCTCCCATGGTTTGACGGGGGGATTGCCCTCCCGGATATCAAACGGTACTACTGGGCTTCCCAGCTTGCTGCCATTAACCATGGCCTCTACGGGCCCGCCTTAAATCCGGCCTTTGAAATGGACAAGATGCTCCTGCCAGGTGGCGACTACCATCGAGCGCTCTACTCTAGCGCGCCTGACGCTCGTCTGACGGGCCCCACGCGTGTCATGGTGCAAGTCTGGCACGCGGCCAATGCAGCTATGGGGTGGAAGGACCGTTTGACCCGGGCATCACCACTATACGCGTCTGAGCGGTTAGGGTCCCTGTGGACCTCTAAGGGCTTTGAGAAGTGGGATATGATAGGTATCAGTAAAGTGGGGGATCTTTGGACGAGGGGAGGATTTAAAACGTTCGATATGCTGCAGACGGAATTTCAGTTGCGGGGCAGTGAATACTTCCGGTATTTGCAGGTCCGTCATGCGCTGGGTTCCGTCTTCACGGATGTTGCCTCCATCCCGGAATACTCCCCCCTAGAAGATAGAGTGCTGGATGGGCATGTCCCGGACAGCACGATCTCACTTATATATAAAAAGCTAATAAACGACCGCTCGGGCCTGTTGACTGCCCTTCGTGCGGCTTGGGTTGCTGACGGGCTGGAGTTGGACGACGAGGACTGGACCTCCGCGGTGGCCTCACCGAAGGAGGTGGCCATACCAGCTCGCCTTCGCTTCGTCCAGCTCAAGATACTCCACCGGGTCTACATGACGGGGCCGAAGCTTCTGCGTATGGGCTATGCCGGAGATGGGTTATGTAAGCGTGGGTGTGGTGCTTTGGGGACCTTTATGCATATTTTGTGGGAGTGCCTGGAGATAGAGGGGTTTTGGCGTGGGGTCCATGAGGTGCTGCGTCTGGTTACGCATGTGACGCTGCTGCCTGAAGCGAGGAGATGCCTGTTGAATGTGTGGGAACCGACTGATTACTCAGCGCCGCAGACGTGGTGGGTGACTCTGGGATATATGGTCGCCAAGCGTGATATTGCTCAACTGTGGGGATCCCAGAGGCCCCCGACGGTCTCGGCCTGGAAAGAACACATGGACTGGTGCATGTTTCGCGAAAAAGTGGTGTATGTGGCGAGGGGTAAGCCTGGGACATGGGTGAAAGTGTGGGGCCCCTGGAACGCAAATCGCGGGGGTATTTGTGCACCGCCGTTGCTGCCTGATACCTCGCCGGCCCCATCCCCCTAGCCGACTCGTTCCCTTGCTGTTGGGCATTGGGTTCCCCCAGTCTTCGCTCTGCTCTCTTCCCCCTCTCTAGATTTCTACGGATAGTTGGGATCCCCCCTCTAGGGGAGCACATGCTGCTATTTTCGATTGTGGGTTGCCTTGTGGGTGTGGTTTTCTTGTTGTTCTTAATTTAAAATGAAACCGCATAGTGGGGCCTGGATGCTGTGGCTTTTCTACATTGTTATCTATTGAGAAATGATCCTCCATTAATGCCACGTGTTCCATGTATATATGTCGTGTGCTCCACTATTGCTAGCGGCCGGCCGGAAGGTTGTAGGCCCATACTTGTATACTTTTAAGATCTGTAATAAACGGTTTAAAAAAAAAAAAAAAAAATACTACTCACCATTCGGTCCTTACAGGAACGCAAAACGTCACAAAAGCAACATAAATCATGCAATTTTCTATTACCACATCTCCTATTGTTAATATGCGTACCATATTTAGTCATTAAGTTATTCTGCCATGCAAATAGCAATGAGTCCCACGTGTAATTTGTGTTTACCAAAAATGCATGTTGTTGGTTAGTATAACACAGCAAACAGTTAATTCAAATTAAAATATAAATCGATTACGTAATTAGTATTTTCATGCAAAATAGAGCAGGTATACAAAATTTTGCTTTACCTGCTCCATCACTTCTAATGTAATCGGAGTAAAAGCCTTTGTAACTAGATTGAAAGGATCCACCTCTACCTCTGCCCTGTGCCCTACTTCCTAAGCTGGCAAAACATTGGAGGATCGCATGTTTTCCCCCACATTTGAACATTTTTGCATGTATTTGCAAGGGTTCCATGGACAGTAGCCACTGTTGAAACTCCAGCAGGCACCTGAATTGGAAATTTGTCTTGTTCCCCATGTACCCACCACCCCTGGGGTGGGTTTTTGAGAAAAGGACGATGTGTTACTGCCAAACCACTTGTAGTATGCATGGTAGGAGGAGGCCTCTGTGGGTACATCTATTGCACCCATAACTCATTGTCCCCTTCTCCCCATAGTTTATCCGGAATGAGAACCATCCTAGTCCGAAACTCTTCATATGTAAAAATGTAAGTCTGTTTTTATATAGCGCAGCTACTCACCCTTACGGGTCTCAAGGCGCTGGGGGCCGTAGTGGAAATTAAGTGAGCTATTGCCCAGAGTCACACAGTTCTGAGCTGAGCCGCCGCCGGAGCCACAGTGTAACCATGCAAAAGCCCCAAACTCTGTGCGGGCCTTACGAATAGTATCAATATACTTAAATATGGACACCGCCCACTCAGGAAACCTCCCACAGTAGACTGTGGCAAATACTAAAAATGCCGATGTCTCAGGTGTCAATCGTTGTGGGCACCTAGGTCTTTTGCCAATTCCCATGCTTCTGCCCTAGAACCCTCCTTAGACTGTATTTCTCTATCTAAAAGTTGTATACATCCACAAAATCGCCCCTCCAAATTTTCTTCTTGATCGCAATGTTCACCAGTACCCCCAGTGACATAGAAAACACCATGTAAGGTAAACATTTTAATCAATCAGATTTATTCGTTACCACCTCTTCTTCTGATTGCTCTTTTCAAAACCCAAGTTATCTGTTTTGTCAATGCACCTCTTGTTTTGTTATCTTCATTTGTATCGATCTCCACATTTTTCTTACCTGATTTCTCCAACTCCACATTTATGAATTGAGTACTTACGCTTTTATCTACTGGACTTGGCCCTTACACCCTGTTTGCTTTTTTTGAGCTGCTCCCTTACGCTATTACTCCTCCAGCTTCACCACCATTGACTTTCACATGTTCTCAATGCACTTGATGGTTCGGGAGATATATGCCTTCTACCGCCCTTTCTTGCTCCCTCTTTACTCCCCGTCTTCTGTCCTTCAAATCTGCTCGAGAATCCCCCTCCTGCAACGCACGACTTTTGGGAACAATATTAGCGCTCCCCCCTTTTTTGCTCCTTCAGCTTTTTAAAACTCTTTAGGTTTTTGCCAGTAAGAAATTTCACCCTCCTCCAGATCTTCATCCTCATCATCATAATCCAACTCACATTCAAAATCATTTCCCCCTTCAACACAAGCTGCACTCACACCATGACATTCACCAACCCCTACACCCCCATCAAAACGCTTCCAACCCACCTTTTTGGGTGCTGGAACTGACTTTGCTGAAAACTTCTTCTCCCACGCTGTCGGGATGGTCCACCCAGGTTGCTTCAAATCCAGCCAGCTGGTCATCACTGCATCTGATGGAGCCATGCAACATTCTCCCCTCGATGCTCTGCAAGCCACCAAACCTGCAGAGGCTGTGGTCCTGAGATCGCCCTGACCTAAACTACCTAGCTCTGTTTCTGCCTCATCCGGTACCCAAACCCATTTTCCAACCAGCAAAAACATCTTTGTGTGACATAACATTACCTACAAATGTATTATCTACCTCTTTACGCATCTTAACACCACTAAGGCCCTGTTTGTGGCAAGAATCTTAATCCATATATTTCTAAGCCCCACCACCTTCACTAATAACAACTGCTTGCATGACTTCTAACCTAGGCAATTGCGGTGATTTAAAAAAATACACCGCTCTCTATAGAGCACATAATAGCTGGAAGCGTTCTTTTAAACTTATCCTGAATGACCTCTTGAGAATGAAATACCTGTAGCCCACTTTTAAAATTAGGCACTTTATTAACATGTGTGCTCGTACTGAAAGGTACTTTGGAGCATTCTGCTGGTTTATGCGGGCAGACGCCCTGCTTAAAGGCGGCGTAGACAAGGCACACTGCACGCCGTTCCCTTCATTAGCAGAGAAATCTCCAGGGGCCCGTCTTTCACTCGCTGGGTGTGCTGGAATAACTCTAGTTCTTCTAAAAGCCCAACACATATGGGCATTTGGATGAAGGTGACTATATTATAGAGTATCATTAAAGCAATACCCGAATTAATAATAAATAAGAAAGCTCAACAAAAACTTGAAAATATGATGAAGGAAAATAATGTAAGTCATTCAATCTTTTAAAGACTTATAAATTACACATGCTGCAACCCAAAAATAGTGTATGGACTACACCCCCAAAAATTAAAGTGCGTGCAGAACTCACCAAAAACACAGAAAGGTGCATGCACCGTACCACCCCATAAAAATAAAGTGTGTGTACAACACCGCCAGAGAAAATAAACTGCATGAACTATATTCCCCAGCCCCAATAATAAGGTATGGGCAACAGCCTTTAAACACTCTCATTTGTTTCCCTAAAATGGGTCTCTTTCAAACATGTCCTATGAAAGAAAATGTTATTAAAGATGACATCTGGAAAACAGAGTGGTTTGTGAATCATCCCACGACATTGCTTAGATGCTTAAAGATTCAGAGTCATTTGAATATTTAGCACTATGTGTATGTTTTATATAAAAATGGTTTAGTTATGACAACAGGGAGGTTATATACTTACGGTTGTCATTACCAGAAGACACCAATGTCAGTGACCTTATGTTTTTGATACTGATTATATTCTAATAATCAATTAGAAAAGGTTGAGTAACGGACGAGATGTGGCCTAGTGGTTAGAGCTGCCGACTTTAGAACCAGACCCGAATGCTAGCCTCAGCTCCACATTCTTGGATTCTGGGCAAATCACGTATTCCCCCCGTGCCACATCTGGTTCGTCATGTAATGCGCTCTAATACCATTGAGCCAACTTTGCGCTATGTAAAACTGCAACAACAACAAAAAATGGTCTTGACGATGGTTGAATGTGATTTTCTAGAGAAGGGCTTCTGCATTCTTATCAGGGAAATGTTTCTTTATGGTGAGAACTCATATGACAGTGAAGTCCAATCAGTTTAGCAAGCAAATTAACAACCATTGTTTTTCTTTTGACAGAGAAAGTAAATGAACTGGATTCGGTCTTAGCTAGACTGCACCTGAAACGCTACTATGGAAGAAGACAGCTAACGCTGAGTGATGTTCTTGAAACTGGTCCAGAAGGAGAAAGTATGTGCACCTGCCGAACTTTGCAAGATATGCCCTGGCACTTCCTGAATAAGCTCTTGGCCCTGAATATAACAGCAAGAAACACAAGTCTTACCTCCAGTCCACTGGACGAACAATTACATAAAGAGAATAACAAACTTGACTTCAGTAACATTCATGATGAAAATATCTCTGAGCAATCTTTTAACCCCCTTGATGTCCTCCATGCCCTCCTGCTTTGCTCAGATAGCTTTTTGCAACAAGAGATTCTACTTAAAATGTCCATGTGCCAGTTTGCTCTTCCCCTGGTGCTGCCTCCTTGTGATGCCACCAAATGCACATTCTTTCTGTGGGCCATGAGGGACATTGTAAGAAAATGGAGACCTCAGTCCCTAAGAGATTGCAAAGGGTTCAGGGAAGAAAGCCTGGCACTCATACCAATGCCAACGATTTCATTTGTACGTCTCGGGAGCTTAAGCCTGTCTAAGTCAAAGATTCTGAATGAAGTCCTCAGTCCCCCTCAGCAGTACCATGACATCTTCATCCACTGGGACATGAAATCGGGGAATTTTCCCCGTAAAATTTCTGATGGCTTAGTAGAGATTTCTTGGTATTTTCCTGGTGGAAAAGAAAATTATGAACTTTCCCCAGAGCCTGTTGCTTTTGCAAACCTAAGAGGGGACATTCAGTCCCACTGGTTGCAGTTCAGCTTTTTAACAGAGATATCGTCTGCTGTCTTTATATACATTGAAGAGATTAGTGACAGACAATATGCCTTACTTTCATCTATAAGCACAGAAAAAAAATTCTACTTTATTGTTAATTCCCAGACTGCTCATACTGAGAAAACCTTCAAAAGTCTTAATACATTGACAAAAAATCTGAAAATAGATCAGTCACGAATTTTGAACAAAGATAGAAGCATAAATGATGCAATGTTTGTCATGAAACTCCAGTCTGCCATAGAAAGGCTAGTAAGGCTTTCACCAAAAGGCATAACTCTGGAAGAAATGGCTGCCGTTGCACGTGAACTAGGAATTAAGGTAGACGAGGACTGTAGTTCATGCCAGTCAGCCAAAGAGTATGCCAAAGACATCACTGAAAAAATTAAAGATGTTGCACAATACAAGAAGGAAGTGATGAAGCTACAAGGCGAGCCTTGGAAAAAACTGGCTAAAACAGAAAAGGAACTTTGTCGATTGAATAGACAAGGAAAAACCGACACAGAAGGCTATAAATGTCAGCTGAATAATGAACTACTGAAAATCCGTAGTGAGCAGAATAAATGTGATCTTTCAGGTGGTATGGTAACATTTATCGATGGCATAGGACAACTACCTAAAGTAGAAAAACAGTATTTTCTGAAATGGTTGAAATTTGGACTAGATTCAGTTGCTAGAAGTAGCCTTTCAAATCTGAGGGATAAATATAAAGAAAAGTCTAAAGATGCCTCAAGTGATCCCAAAGATCTAGCAGAATTGGATAGACAAATATCTGCGAATTCCCTAGGGGTCGAGCACTTTGTGCGTGAGATGGGGCAGTTCTATGAGGCTGAATGTTCCATGGTTAAGGAAAAGAAAATTAAAGAAAAAGATAGACAGTTTACTAAGTTGCCTAGCATTGCTGCAGATCTTTTGGTGGAAGGGTTTCCACTCGAACTGATTGACGGCGATGCTTCCAATATCCCGCTGCAGTGGGTGACAGATGTGCTGACGGAGCTTGATAAAAAGCTTGGGGACCAGTGCCGAATGGTGGTTATCACAGTGCTGGGGGTCCAGAGCACTGGGAAGTCTACTCTTCTCAACACTATGTTTGGACTCCAGTTCTCAGTGAGCAGCGGCAGATGTACACGAGGTGCCTTCATGTTATTGATAAAAGTGAAAGCAAAGCTAAGGAAGAGGCTGGGCTGTGACTTCATCCTGGTCATAGACACAGAAGGCTTAAAAGCCCCTGAACTGATGACCCTGGAGGACAGCTATGAGCACGACAACGAATTGGCGACTTTGGTGATTGGTTTAAGTGACATCACCATCATCAACATGGCAATGGAGAATGCCACTGAAATGAAGGATATTCTGCAGATTGTGGTTCATTCTTTTCTCCGAATGGTGCGTGTTGGGAAAAAGCCAAACTGTCAGTTTGTGCATCAGAATGTCAGTGACATATCAGCTTATGAGCAAAACATGCGGGACAGGAAAAATCTCCTGGATCAGCTAGATAAAATGACAAAAGCAGCTGCCAGGATGGAGAAACTGAACAAGGAAATTACTTTTTCTGACATTATGGAGTATGATCCTGATAAGCACAATTGGTACATCCCGGGCCTCTGGCACGGTGTCCCTCCCATGGCTCCGGTGAATCTAGGGTACAGCGAAAATGTTCATGAGCTCAAGAAATACTTGTTTCAATTCATTGAGGAACGTTTACAGAAGGAAGCTGCCATGAAAATACCACAGTTTAAGGGGTGGGTAAAGAGCTTGTGGAATGCTGTAAAACATGAAAATTTCATCTTTAGCTTCAGGAACAGCCTGGTGGCCGAAGCCTACAACCAGCTTTCAACTGAGTACAGTCGGTGGGAATGGGCCTTTCGCAAGGAGATGCATCTCTGGGTGACTGGTAAGGAATCTGTAATACAAAATCAGTCATCAATAGAGCTTAATAAAAGCATACTTCATAACATGGAAGCAGAATCAGCCCAGAAACTTTTCACTGGAGAAAGGACGACGTTGGATTCTTTGCAAACATATTTTGAAAGTGGAGCTGAAAACTTGAACCTGATAGAAAGATACAGAGAGGATTTTATCAACAGCACACACTGTCTTAGAAATGAACTTGAAAATTATGTAAGAAGGAAGTGGGAAGAAACAATTCGGATCCAGAAAGGGAAAGACAAGTTGAAAGATCTGCAGCAAGTGTATTTAAAGACTATTGAGGAGAAAGTGGTGCGACTTTTAGATGATTGCAGGAAGAGACATTGTCCATTGGAGGATGAGGAACTAGAGAGAGAATTTGAAACAATGTGGGCTCAGGCACTTGAAGAGTTACCACTTAACTTTTCAGAGAAGCGGAACGTAGCTGAAGATATGTACCGCCAACTCGTAAAAGACTTGAAATTCCGCGGAAGTGCAATGAATGTGATGATTCAAACAGCCCACAATTTAGAATCTGGAGGGCAACCCTTCACGTTAAAAAAAGAGCATTTTCAAAGCAGGTACTTCACCGAAAAATTAAAGGAAAGATTATTTGGAAGTGACTACTGGAATAAAACTGCTGATCTTGTTATGTCCTTAACAGTAGCATGTAATAACTTTGTTAGTGGCTCTAGAGGGGACTATGATGAAAACTATTGCAGAGAATTACTAAATATGATCAATGAAAGACTGCAAGACAAGACTACTTTAAAACTCAAGACTAGTCATTGCTTTGAAGTAGACTTGAAGCTTCATATCTTATGGCAAGCATCACAGGATTTTCAGGCAATGCATGAACAATACAACAGGGAGAATGACCCTCGTCTCGGCCTGGCCAAAGTTAAACCTCAGTATGCCTCCACCTTCAAAGACCTTTACTTACAGAAGGATCAATGTCAAAACAAAGCTCAAGATTTCTGTGAGCTGTGCCTGAAGCCAGCCCTGAAAGACCACATTAATAACAGGCTTGGCTTAGACATAGTGGATGACATCCTCACAAGCGGACAAGCAAAAAAGTACAGCAGCCGAATGTTTTTTCAATATACTATACTGCAGGAGCTGCTGCAGAAAAGCGTTTGTGAGGATTACGTGGAGTATATGATTCATTATCAAGCTTTTGTCAAACGATGGATTAGGAATCATATTTTAGATCACTACAAAGACAGTGAAGCCTTCGGAGACCTCGAAAAAAATATCCTGTTCATCATCCTCAAGAAAATCAGAAATATTCTCACCAACTCAGAAAACCACTGTTTTGACACAATCTCTAGGTTCTTGGAAAACTTTTGTCAGTTACTACAGGAAGAACTTGTGATCTCCAAGGATAGTTTACAGGCTATAATTTTTCAGAACACATCCAATATTAAGGAGTTTTCCGACAATATCCTGTTATTTCTCACAGAGGTGGAGCAAAGCATTGTGTCAGAGCTGAACGCCTATGAAATCCATGCCAAGCTCTCAAAACTGACCTTCAGTCCACAAGATGAGCTGTTTAAGAAAGTATTTGGGTGCGGAGTTCAATGTCCCTTCTGTAAAGTGCCCTGTGAGGCAGGAGGCAAGAAACATGAAGAGCATTTTGCAACCATCCATCGTCCTCAGGGATTAGGTAGAACGAGAAACAAAAATTCCCAAAAACTTACTTCTTCATTGTGTTCATCCCAGGTAGCTTCCAAGAGATTGTTTGCAAATTCAGACACTGAGGGGATATTTCATCCCTTCAGTGATTACAGATCATTTTATCCTAATTGGAATATTCAGCCAGATCTCAGCGTTAGTTCCTCTGATTACTGGAAGTTTGTTTTCAAAACGTTTAATGAAATGTTAGCAGAGAAATACGCTGCCAGGCCCTCTGATCTTCCCGAGGACTGGAAAAAACTAACTAAAGAGCAAGCCCTAGAAAGTATAAAGGAAGTATTTGACATAAAATAATAATGGAAGCAACACAACTGTTGTAGTTGCTGGATATATTATGATGTTATTGCATAAACTTAAGTAGCCAAGCCATGACCTTCAGTAGATCCCAAGTGGCACCTTGGTAACACAACATACCTAACTATTTACGTTTGAAGATGAACCCATGAGGCAAAGCCCTATACTTCCCTGCAAAGAATGTTCTGCCTCATTGTGCTCCCCATGTAGAGGCAATAATACATTTGAGGAAAAACTCCACCAATGGCAATTGAAGTCCAGTTGAACAGGCATGAAACAGACTGCCAGGCAATTGACAATCTGCCAAAATAGTAAACATTTTGAAAGCATTATTCATTACAGTGAATGATTGGGTAACAGTCACGCATTTGTTGCTAAGTACATGTAAAGACATTATTTACAAGGTTACAACTCCTACCTAAAATTCCATTTATCTTGGTCAGATTTGTCTAGTGAAAATCAAAAGTACGTTCACAACTTGATTTTAGCATTTTACCAAAAGCATTTGCATATGTCCAATGAACGGGGAAAAGGTTTATATTCATTTTGGGCCTAATTTAGAGTTTGGTAGATGGGAAGCTCTGTCAGAAACGTAACGGATATCCCGTCTGCCGTATTATAAGTGCCATTGAGTATCATGCACTTGTAATATGGCACACTGTATACTTGTCATGCTTGTGACGCAGTATTTCATCCGCCAAACTCTTGTCATTGTGTAACCGACCAAACATGAGCCCTGCTGAATTGTTGGACGATCATGATGAGGCAAAAAAATCTGCTTTAAATTGTGCACCTGCTAACTTCGGTTTGTAGCAGTGTGCAATTTGCACCCAATTAAAAGTTGAGCACCTCCAAATGGAGAGTAACTTGCTGAGTGCCGGTTATTCCTCATTCCGATGTGAACAAGTGCTGCATGTGAACAATTTGCTCCTGCAATGTGTAAGATTGCTGGAGGCACTAGAGAGATATTGTAAGGATAGGTTTTTCCAGCAGGTATGAAGCCTCTAATGAAAATCTAAGTTAGTAAAGTGTGAAATTACAGGAAGATTAAGTATCAACCAGAAATATTGTTACCGAAGGTAGTTAACCTATTCAGTTGTACATTTAAATTGAACCTCAATGCACAAAAGCCTTTGGAGTTGGGCCAAAAATGAGCAAGCGTCAAGGGCTCTTCAGTTGATTGCAATCAGGGCCGGACTGGCAGTAGCGGGCACCGGGCGTTTTCGGGTCGGAAGGATGGGGACTGGTTTTGGACCGTGGGGGGCGTTTTTTTTCACTGGGGGCAGGATTTGCAGCAGTGCTGCAAAATCGTCCCCTTGTAACAAAAGCACAGGAGCAGTGTTCCTGCCAGATGCCCCTTGTAGTTTATGGTGATGATCATTTTAGCTTACATTATAACCTTCTTACATTTACTATACGAGTAATTTCTGTGATTGTGGTATTTGGACAAAAAGTTGTTATTCTAGAATCCCCCAACAAAAAATGCAGTATCTAACCTCATATACCTACCAGAGTAAAGAAGTCTGTTTTTCAGCTTTATTAATCTGTTCTTGTCCAAAATAAAAGATAGATTAGAAAATAAGATGCTGACTTTGGTGAAGCGAGATACTGATATGGCAGCCTCATGGATTATTCAAGACATTTCTCCATTTTATTAGGATTGTTCCTTATTTTATTGTGATCATTCTTCCAGAAGAGCTGAAAGAGGGAGGACAAAAAAAAACATTATTATTTTCAATGGTACAAAGAGATGATAAAGTCATGGATAAACTGATATCATCAATTGACTTTGTGGACTTCAGGCAGCATCTGAACGTTTTAATATTTGGAGTGCTTTTTATTGTTCATTACATTAATTTGTGTTGTACAGTATAATAATATCTCCCCAAACTTCATACTGTCTGCAATCCTCTTGCATCATCCACCATCCTTGAATCCTACTTGTAATGACTCCTGTACCCTATCAGATAAATGGGATTTACTTATTTCTTTATCATGCAAATACATTCCTTGTATGTAATCATGCCTTTGTAATTGCTGTTTAGTGTATGATCCTGATTTATGCAATACAAATCACTTGAAAAATAATCAATTAGATGCTTTCTGAAGTATTTTAACCCTCTGTAATTCAATAAAAGTTGAGTCACGCAAGTTTTTTTTTCAGTGCTACATTCTTTACTATAATTTTATTGTGTTCTGTTGATATTTCGATCTGAAATATTACCATGCCAGTTTGATGTACACTCAAATATAAATGTTGAATTATATATTAATACAGTGCACTATAGACTGCACCAGACCTCCTCCTCACTCCACATCAAAGGACTGTCTGAATCATGTATGTTTTTCTGATAGATGCTACTATCTTTATATTCCTTACCTTTTGAATCGTTCATGGTGCCAGATTGGATCTCGAAAAGCTTTAATAGCTCCTAAGCCCCGGTAAGTTGTACCACCGGCCTTCTGTGTGACTCCATCTCTCCCTGGATACGATGACACAGAGACACTTGTAGGTGCCACCACTGCTTGCTGATCTTACTAAACTAATATTTCAAAATTATATATATTCTGGTTGTATAGCAGGAATGCCACTAAAAAGTCTACAGGCTTTAAATCATTTTGTATGTTTCGTTAGCGATGTCAATGATGGAACTGCACAATGTTTGTCTGTGGAGCCCTGGGGCCAAACATGACTCTGAGTGCTGTAACATATGCTCCCATATGCACCCGAAGGTGAGCATGAAGCAGAACCATACATGGCTAAACACATAAAACAAAGCCTTGTTCACCCATGTTAGGTAAGTCAAAGTCGAAGGACAAAAAACATAGGCGAGAGCCCTCGACTTCTAGATGCTCCGGTTTGTGGGAGAACTCATCTAGCTGGAAGTCATAGGACCAGACCTTAGCTTCATTTTCCCCTTTGAACCTATCCCAATCCTGGAAAAGATGCGCTCTGAGTTCCCCTGCCTGCTTCAGACCTAGGTTGGATTCTTCCAAGAGATTATGCAGCAAATTTTCAGTACTACTCCACCTCTCTCTGTTGTTTCTTCCGGCCCCAAGGAGCCTTCGGAGTCTCAAGTTGCAATTCATCCGGCATGGCCTTTCTCTGCGCTGACTAATCTTCTTGGAGTCTGCCCTAGCCACATCATGCACCGGGACATGCCTCTATCGAAGGCCTCACTGGTTGATGCCCCACTGATTGTCCACTGCAGCAGTTTAGATACCAATTTCGCCTGTGCCTACTGTGAAGCTAGATCCATCATCAGTGAGAGTCTGTCTTCTATAATGCTGTACTATCACTAAAATAATGTGATGTATGCAATGCTTCAATTAATCTCAGATACTGGGAATCACTCAGAGCCACATCTCCTTCAGTTGCTCCAAAAGAGACCTACAACGCCATCTCTTCAACAAATACTGGAACAATTTCTGGACCTCAGTTACATTAGTCTCCCTTTAACCCATTAATTTGTTGGCTGTTTATTTCTGTTGCTGCCTCCGTCTGCCTTGTAGGTATTCCTCTCACTGGACCCAAACGGGCGACTTGCCCATTAAACAGTTACCGCCCTCAGGGCCCAGCTGCTGTCCATGTACATATTGTATTCCACCCACGTTACCAAATATTTCCGTGTGTATTTACTGTTTGTTTGTACATGATCTTAGTTTGTTATGTGTCATTTACGAAGTGACTGGATTATAACCTGGCTCTTGACTCTGTAAAGCACTCTGATACCCCCGGATCTAGCTAGCGCTAGATAAAAATTATAAATAATAAAATCCCAGTCCATCATTTTTTTTCCACACCATGCCAACTCAGATTAGACCCAATCATATGCATATCAGCCCTGATCAGGAAAACTCCAGCCTGAACTTTCAAAATTGTCTCTCTAAACCAGAACATAGGCAACCCAAGCATGGTTTCGCCCAATTTGGGGTTCTTCAGTCAGGTCCAACTTGGTTTCAGTGGCACAATGAGCACAGGATAACATGTCTGGGCATACCCATTGCACTGAAGTAAACAAAAAAAGTGATGGGAGGAATGCTTGAATTAATTTTAACCACTGATCGCATCTCAGTCCATCTTTTTTTGCCCACCATGCCATCTCAGATTAGACCCAGCCATATGCAAATCAGCCTAGGTCCTGATACTATAGGAACATTCCCGCCTGAAGTGCGAAGCCGAATTAGCCTGAAACAACGGACTGGGTTGTGCCCGAGTAATTACCAGTAACTGGGATAATTCAAGCATCCCACAGACCCAATCACTTTTTGTATTCCTCAGTACTATTACAAAAAGGTTCTCTGTGTTGAACATGAATCCCCAGCAACTGTACTTACATAATGTCCGTGTTTTGTCAGGTTGCAAGCTCTTTTGAGTTCTGATTTTAATGCAATTCAGATGTCTCACATGGTCCTGCATGGTGAGGATGATGATGAAGAAACAGACAACTTACTACCCCTAGATTATATTTATAGTGGTCTTTATCTAGACTTACAGAATGCCAGTGGTCTTGACACCTCACCTGAGTCACCTCTTGACTGAGAGTGCATCATTTTCAGTGGTCAATCGCAGAGCTGTGGAAGTGTTGGAACTTCCTCTTATATCAGAGGAGAGTAAAGTGAATTTGCTTATAGAAATCCTCCAGCCTGGTCCCTTTCCTTCTGAGCCTAGTCGATAGTCTTAGCAGCCTGGTCTCAGCTGTTAAACTCTTCATTGCCAGACATCATAAACTGGCACCTGGGGACTCAAAGTTGATGAAACAGAATCCAACACCTGAAAGTTTAGCGGTGCAGTGTTTTATGTGTTTGGTTATTCTTTATTCCTTCCCTTCTCTTCTACTCCTAGAGTAGAAGCAGATTGATGCCATGGACAAGGCAGTTTTTTTGGGCAGTTTGGCACTTAATTCCCAGAATACGTCTTGCCTGCAGCCTTTGTATGGCATTTCCTTTTCCTTAGTAACTGGCACTAGAGGTCCAACGTGTGTTACTGGAGAAGCTCAGAGTTTTCTTAGCACAGACAGTTCAAGAAGTGTAAGGCACGGCCAAGCAATTACTTGTTCTGGCCTGGATTCCAAGACTTTGTCCTTGTAGTAGGAACCAGTGTTGTCATCTACAGATAAGCCATGGTTGTGTTCTTTGAGATTTTCAGTTGTCAATGCATCCTTGATCAGCATGCCCTTTGGTAGTGGCTATGTGGTGAGAAGGCCAATTCAGCCACGGAGATGTTGAAAATTATTTATGAAACACCTTGTTCTTTAGGCCTAACTTCTCCAGCTCTATCACAATTTTTAAAGTTACCTTGCTTTCCGTCAACTTTCTCTGCCAATCTAGCAACCTGTGCAAAACCGTCAAATTTACAGAATCAGTGAACGCACAAAGAAGAGAAGACCACAACAGAAAAAATTGTTTTCCCTCTCCTCCTCACCCAGTGCCGGAACAAAACCTTTTTAGTTCACTTTTCAGTGTGTAAAAGCATTCAGTGGGAGGCTGAATACAACACGTTCCGACCCACTGGCAATCAGTAACTTCAGATCTATGGGTGCTGCAAGTCCAAGTTGGCCATGCCTTACCTTTTACGGATAGTCCTCCCCACATGCTCCAGTATATAGCCAGATTCCTACGCTATCCAAAATGATGGCCCTTGCTCAAGTTTGCTGGCCTTAAACTGCGAGGACTGGTTGGTATCCTTGCACCTGCGCAGTGCCTGCTCTCATCTACTGATCCTTTCGTTCCACGTGAGCCTGCATTTTATGGTGGGTTAAACTCGCTATCAATTTATGGTCTTCCCCTTTGGCCTTAATGAAGATCATGTCAGTAGTCACAGCTAATCTCTCCTGGCTAGGGATGCATGTGCTTTTTATATACCTCCTTGAATGACTGTTAAGGTGGGCCCTCTCTAGTCTTGGACCACTTTCAGGGCACAATGTAATTGCTATTTAGGTGTTAGCACGTTGCGGGAGCAAGGAGTCCTCGAGGAGGGCTGTCGGAGCTATCGGTGCAACTCATTCTGCTGCTACACTGTTGTTGCCCAGGGGTGGTGAGTCACCACATCGGAGGAATCAGGGGTTGTGGTTGCTGCCCCTCTGGCTGAGACGGTGGCTTGGGTGCTGGCCAGTGCTGCATGGCTTGCATGCCATTGAGGATAGGTCATTGCAGCTGCGCGGTTTGTCACTGTGCCACTACAGGGGTTGGCCCCTGCCGCTATTGCTGTTCTTCGGCCCCTCTTTTGGAATCTTGGAGATGCCCCCCCGGGTGCCCTTTAGATGCCCCTGATACACTGACTCTGCTGTGGAAGCAGCAGTTAGCCAGCACTCTCCACCTATGGCAGGAGGAGTAGAAGAGTGCCAACGAGAGGTACGTGGTGCTGGTGAGGGTGGGGCGGCGAAAAAGGCCTGGAATTAATGGTGTACTGCGGGGTCTGCAAAGACTTGGGCTGGCAAAAGGGTTAAGCGAGTGCCTGGTATTAGGGGCAGTGACATAGAGTGAGAGATTCGCCCCTGCGGTGGTGGCCTGGCTAGGTCCAGGTTTGGATGTGGGGGGTTTGCCCGCTCGGCTCACTGCTACCTGAGTACAGCGCTCCTTAAAATTGAAAATTGGACTTTTGAAATTTGATCCTAAGGAAAACAGAGCTCCTAGAGATGGCATGAAAGCCATTCTAGTTATTTCAGTCCAGTTGATTATACTCCAGCTGCTTTTGTGTTTGATTGGTCAATTGCCTTGAGCCCGTCTTGGGGATTCCAGTATATAAAGTCTATGAAGACGCTAATAGTAAAGAGACGGAGTCCCCAGAGTGTGAATTTTAAAAGATACTAAACTTTGTAATAAAGCTGAGATCGGGTTGTTTGCTTCAGGGGAGGGCCTGTGCAAAGACTAAATCACATCCTCTCAGGAACAAAGATGCCTCTGTAACGATGCTGAAAGGAAAACAGCATGTATTCAGCTTGTGGGAAAAGGATAAACCACTGCAAGAGGAGCCGAATTCGATTTTGGAATTGAATGGGGGTCTAATGTCAATGCTACTCTGTATCCCATTGTTTTTGTGGAGTCAGGTTGCATGGGTGAAGAGTTGCCTACACTGCAGAAGGACAACATACAGTATGCTGAGGCTATTCCTAATTCATTCCCCTTTGGTTTACCCCCACTCTCTACCCCTTTAGGACCCCTTATCAGTTTCTATGATGGTAATTGATAATCCCCACATAATCCCTCAAGAAGATCCTTGTCTTCCTATACTGGCAAATTTTCAGGAAGATTTTAATTTGCCAGATTTGGATATAGATTTATGTTGGAGACACGGTCGAGGGTGTGGCTAAACCGCACACGGACCCGACAATCGCCATACATCCACCACGTAGGGGCTCCAGAACTGACTGATGGGCTCCCATGAGAACCAATAATTGGGCCAGCGATGAGGCACGCCGCCTGGAAATGCAAGAAAGGAGAATGGGCAGCTGCATCCAGACAGCCACAAGATCGGAACGCCTGACCCCAAAATGGCGACAACTAGCAGAGCCAGTTGCATCACCGTTGAACAACGGAAGCACCGAATCGACATGGGAGCGCCTCAACAGAGGTAGTGGTAGAAGAGGAACACACTCCACCCGCAGACAACACATCAGTGTGCGAGGAAATGCAATCACCGTCGCGGAAGCCATCGCGGCGCCACCATAGAAGGGAAGAGGCCGGATCCTGAGGACCAAGCAAGTAGCCAAAGAGGACAAAGCTTAAGAAAGCCCATTAAGGCCGCGGGAGCTGGCGGCCCAGCACACAGCCTTGAAAGCAGAGAGAGGACAACTGCAGGCGGAAGAGCTTCGGGGCCAAGACCAAGAGGTGAGGAGATGTGTGACCATCAGACGACCAGAGAGGGGACAACAGAAAGTCGGTGAGTCCCTGCTCTCTTCTCAACCCATCCCCCCCCCCCCCACCGCCTCTCCCCGGTCGCCAGTGGGGTCCAAGACAGGGCACAGGACGAGCACCGGGGGCCCAGGGGCGGGGATGAAGGAGAACTCTGGTGTCACAAGAGGAGGGGGGAGATGACCCCCAACTTCCCCAAAAGGGAATGAGCCGCCCTGAGACAGAAGTGTAACGCCAAAGACCTGAGACAAAGCCTCACGATGGTCCTAAACGGCTGATACTGAGGGATGAACAGAAACAAGAACGGGTCAGGGGCCGTCGATTACCAGCCTCGGCACACACCACCAGGCTGAACTGACCAGGATGCGTCGCACCCTGGTGGGGGTCACCTAACAGTCGCCATGAAGCACGAGGAAGGAATTAGTGAGCATTTGAAATCCCCCATACGATGCCAAGTCACATCGGGAGGCAACCCTTTACGCGCACCAGGGAGGAGACAAGCACATACAGGACTGATAGCGAACCAGCGAGGTCCACACAACTAAGTCACAGGGTGAAGGGACTCCTCCACCCAAAATCACTGGAACGAACGGTCCCCCAGATCCTGGCAAGTTAAAGAGGCTTATCAACAATCACAGGGGAATCAAACACCACCCAAACCGGACCCCTGCTAAAACCAGAATCGTACGGAGGCACCGAGACACCAAGCTATAGACACTAGCAGTCAGCCCCCCTCCCGCACACGGGCATGGAAGACCACGGAAGACAGGAGGGCCCCAACCTCCCAACCCGAAAAGGAACAAGTCTCCAACCTCCGAAAATCACCACCAGATAACGGAACCCGCTCTCAACACCACCATGTCGCATAAACTCGACAGACTGCTGGAAGCCACAGAACATTTGCGAGTCACCATGAAGGAGCGCTTTGGCACCCTCACCACCAATCTAAATCTGCTGCGGGACGACCACAGGAAATTAGCGGACAAAGTAGCAGATGGAGAAATGGCCCTCTCCACACTGCAAACCCTGGCAAAAGCACAAGAAAACTCCATGAAAGACCTTCAGGCCAGGGTTGCGCTACTCGGGAAGACAGATGTGTATTGGGGCAGAGTTTTGTAGATTGTGGTGGGGTAGATTGGAGTGTGGCAGTTATGATGGATTGGAGAGGGGTAGACTGGAATGGGGTAGATTTGGGATGGGGTAGATTGAAGTAGGGTAGATTGGGGTAAAGTGGATTATAGTGGGGTAAATGTGAGTGGGGTAGATTAGGGTGGGATAGATGGGGTAGAATGGAGTGGGCCAGATTGGGTGGGGTAAATTGGGGTAGGTTGAGTGGGGTAGAGTTGGATAGATTTGGAGTGGGGTTGATTAGAGGATTTGGGAGTAGGTTAAATTGGAGTGGGGTAGATTAGAGTGTGTTGGAGTGGAGTGGAGTGGGGTGGATTGGGGTAGAGAGCGGTAGATTGGAGTGGGGTAGAGAGTGGTAGATTGGAGTGGGGTAGATTGTGGTGTTTGGAGTGGGGTAGATTGGGGTCAACTGGAGAGGGGTAGATTTAGGTTGGGTAGATTGGAATAGGGTAGATTGTAGTGGGGTAGAGTGGGGTAAATTTGAGTGGGGTAGTTTGGGGAAGATTGGAGTGAAATAGATGAGTGGACTGGAGTGGGTTAGAATGGGTGGGGTAAATTGGGGTCAGGTGAGTGGGGTAGATTGGGGTGCACTAGTCTGGGGTAGATTGGAGTGGGGTAGATTGGATTGGAAGGGTTGGATTGGGTTGGGGTGGACTGAAGTGGGGAAGATTGGGGTTATAATGGATGGGGTAGTTTGGGATTGGGTAGATTGGGATGAGATAGTTTTGATAGGCTGTAGTAGTTGGCGTGGGGTGAATTGGGGTAGATTAAAGTGGGGTAGAGTTGGGTGGGTTAGAGGGGTGTAAATTGGAGTGGGGTAGATTGGAGTGTGTAGATGGGGCAAACTATAGTGAGTTAGATTTGGTGGGGTAGATTGGAGTGGGGTAGGTTGGGTCAGGTAGATTGGAGTAGGTGGGGGTAGATATTGGGTTGGGGTAAATTGGGTGGGGTAGGTTGCTGTAGGTTGTAGTTGGGTAGATTGGAATGGGTAGAGTGGAGTAGATTGGGGTAGATTGTAGTTGGGTAGTTTGGGATGGGGTAGATTGGAGTCAGGTAGGTTGGGGTAGATTGGGTTGAGGCAGACTGAGGTAGATTGGTGTGGGGTAGATTGAAGTGGGGTAGATTGGGGTCCATGGAGGTGGGATGGATTGCAGCGGGGTAGATTATTGTAGATAGAGGTGGGGTAGATTGGAGTGGGCATATTGAGGTAGTGTAGATTGGGGAAAATTGAGGCAGACTGTGGTGGGGTAGATTTGTATGAGATAGATTGAGGTAGGATGGGTGGCATGGATTGGGTTAAGGTAGATTGGGGTAGGTTAGAGTGGGGTCAAGTGGGGCAGATTGAGCTAGATTGGAGTGAGGTGTATTGGAGTCAGGTAGAGAAGGGTAGATTGGAATGTGGTGAATTGTGTTGGATTAGAGTGGGGTAGATTGGAATAGACTAGTGTGGGGTAGAAATGGGTTGGGTAGATTGGAGTAGGGTAGATTGTTGTGGGGTAGAGTGGGGTAAACAAGTGGGTAGATTGTGGTAGATTGGAGTGAGATAGATGGGTAGACTGGAGTGTGTTAGATTTGAGTGGGATAAATTGGGACAGGTTGTGTGAGGTAGATTGGGGTGTGGTAGATTAGAGTGGGGTAGAATTGGAGTGGGGCAGGTTGGATTGAGTGGGGTAGATTGGGCTAGGCTGGGTGGGGTAGATTGGAGTAAATTGGAGTGGCGTTGATTGAAATAGGATAGATTGGGGTAGACTGAAGTGGGATAGATTAAAGTTAGATAGAATGTGGGGGGACCCAACTGGCACTATAGATTGTGGAAACTACACAAAAGGGGATGCGGGAAAATTGGATCCTCTGACAATTAGGGAAGTCACAAAAGCTGTATACTTGATAAAGGAAAATAAGGCTGCCAGTCCCAACGGCATACCAGCCTGCCCTCTGGCTCCTTATTTCAACTAATATTTTAGGCTGTATTACAGCAACGAGCCCTCCAGATTTCT
Source organism: Triturus cristatus (assembly GCF_964204655.1). NCBI lineage: Eukaryota > Metazoa > Chordata > Amphibia > Caudata > Salamandridae > Triturus > Triturus cristatus. Next base: position 1,246,927,368 of record NC_140590.1, on the reverse strand, counting down.
GGTCAACCGCAATAATTGTCTTTATCTTTAAAAAGGGAGATAGGTCAAACCTCAAATGTTACCGCCCAATATCACTAATTGATGTCACATGTTAGCTGATAGGCAGGGTTTTACTTGACCGCCTGGAAAGCTGGATAGAAGAAAACTGGAAATTCTCAAACATTCAATATGGTTTCAGACGGGGCCTGGGCACGGTGGAACAATGCCTTAACCTTCATTTGGTAATACACCATGGCAAAAAACACCAATCTTTACTTGGGCTTCATAGACCAGACATCAGCCTTCAATTGTGTGATGAGAGGGAAATTATGGCAAAAGATGTTAGGTATCGGTATAGATGCTCCCCTGGTCCATTTTTTAGCTCAAATGCATCAGGATGTCACAGGCAGAGTAAGATATGGGGCGGATGGAGAACTATCATGAATAGTGGTGTCCGACAGGGTGCGTCTCAGCCCCTTTCCTGTTACGTTTATACATAAATGACTAGGAGAGTTTCCTAAATGAAGGGGCGATCGATATGCTCCGGGTGCAGCAGGGAAATCTTCCTGCACTATTGTACGCAGATGACTGTGTATTAATCTCAAGAACGGGTCTGCAGACCCTCTTCAACAGATTTAATGGTTTTTATGAGTGAGTTGGGCCTGCAGACCAGTACCTCTAAGTCACAGGTCATGGTGTTGTGGAAAGCCAATCTCAAAATGAGACCCTGTTTTATAAAAACGAAAAACTGGCTCAGGTGTCAACTTTCTGCTAACTAGGGATTCTATTTGACCAAAAAGGCTCATGGGCCCACCTCTTAAGAGGTCAAGAAGAGGAGTTTTGACAGAACGCTCGAGGCCCTATTCAGGTTTTCTAGGAAACTCGGCAGTAGACCAACTGAATCCCTTATTAATATCTACACCGCTTGATGCTCTTCTGTGATTCTGTATTGAGATGGGATGTGGGGATTCTGCAATTCGTCCACCCTACATAGAACGGAAAATGTATTTCTTTGAAGATAGTTGATGGCCCCCCCAGTTTGCCTTCTATTATCTGCCACCGGGAACTAGGGTTAACTCCCCTGGCAGACCGCATACAAAGTACCACTATAATGTTATGGCGTTCGATCTGGGTAAACGAAGAACCGTCCTTTTATCGGGAAATAATCCAAGACTGTCTAAACTGCGACCATGCTTATAAAATACCATGGCTCAGCTAAGTGAAGACCGAGGTGACTTCTTCGCAAACCCTCAACTTATAACCTCTGTTACAAAACCCCAATTAAAAAGAGACTCATTAAATACTTTAAGAGATCATAGAGAATATAAGGAGTGCAGCAAAAAGCAGGTAGCTGATTACCTTCCCTTGATTACCACAGAAGGAATTGAGCCATATCTTTTGTACCCCTTTAGTCATTTTAAAATGTTTTACCTTACTAGAATCAGATTCAGCTTGGCCCACCTACTTGTCTCGTACCCGAGCCACACATATTCGGAAGCTCCTTTGGATCCATGTCCCTGTGATTGTACTTCAAACCAGAACATGCTGCTCTTTCTTTTCTTCTGCAAGCTATACAACAATCCACGCAGGGAATACATTTTACCACTCTTGTGGGTTCTGAATATCAAAAAATGTAGGCCAGCGCTGTTTAATCTCCGACTACTCCAATCAGAATACATCTGCACAATGATATATAGATTTATCTCTGCTGCAATTCGCTTAAGGAGGTTAGTTGAAAAATAGTAGGTCCCTTTCATTTGAGATTCTGTTTTATTTGTCACCCCTCTAGATTCTTAATTACAATTATCTACTGTAACTTGTTGAGGTTTTTATATTGCATATATTAATTTTTATGGCATTGTAAAAAAAAAGCACTATTGCAATTTGAGAATGACTTACATTAAGCTAGCATTTTACTCACTTATTCATGTGATGATTCTCAAATTACATCTAGAAAGTGAATGATAACAAAAAATAGAATCATATTTGGTTTTTATGAAAATGACGAGATTGTGGTAAATTGGAGTGGAGTAGATAGGAGTGGGATAGATGGGTAGAATGGAGTGGGGTAGATTGGTGTAGGATAGATTGGATGGTTTAAATGGCGTAGATGGGGTATATTGAAGTAGGGCAGATTGAAGTGTGGTGATGTAGGGTATGTTGGAGTGGTGTAGATTGGAGTGTTGCTCCAACTGACATAGAACATTGATAACATTCCAACAGAGTGTGGGGAAGCACGCACACACACACGCAATAGGGAAGAGGACTGGGATAGGAGATACTAACAAGGAAGCATACAATAAGAATAAAATTAATTATATCAATCGAAAGTTACAGCTAGCTAAATAAACCTCAACTCACCAGGCAGAGAAGTCTAAATGCAGCAGATTGTTCCATGACATTGTGGTGATTAACCTAATTCTGTGCCGCTAGTGGATGGAAGCTCTGTAAGCAAACCTCAAAATCTGCCTCTTCATCTTGAAATAGTTCAATCGGTAGTAAATAATTAAAGCAAATACAAAGGTCCTGGAAAAAGGTAGGACCCCAAAGGGAGATTTTTAAAAAAAATGTTTTAAATATTTTTATTCAATAAGCAAATAAAGAACATTACTAAACAACTCAGTCCCCATAAAAGAATACATAACAAAACTATAATCAAATCCGCCAAATATTCCCACACATCATCTTCCTCGTATATTCACATCTTCATATACTAATCAACAAACATGAAGAAAGAACAAAGAAAAAGAAAAGAAAAAAAAATCATCACCAATATTCTAATCAAAGGTTACTCTAACAGTTGGAAAAACGCAACGCATGGCAATCTACTCGTCATTCACCCCCCCTGTCCTCCTTGCCACTACCATTCGAACCCTTTGAGATACATCCCATTACTCGGCATCCGCCGCTCTACTCAATAAAAATAAACGTAAAGGTTCCCAAATGTCTCTTGGCCTTGAAATCTCAGGTAGTTCCTCCGCGTATGTTTCCAAGTTGTCCTTACAATACACCAGGTCCCGCAGCCAGTGCTCCTCTGTCGGGCTGTGTCTCCCTCCCCACGTAATCGCCACCCTTCGCGCTGCAATCAATTATGCTAATCTCACAAATCTCCTTTTCGCTCCCTTAACATGCGGCACGCAACAAAGCAAACAGACACTCGTGTGCAACAAAGTTCCACAGCCACCATAGCCTTTAAATTTCTCACCACCACTCCCCAAAACTCATACACCTTGCTGCATCCCCATGCCAAATGCAAAAAATCTGCATTCCCTTGCCCGCATCTCACGCAGCAGTCCGTCTCCCGTATACCAAAGCCATGCAGCCGTGCCAGAGTATAATATACCTAATGTATATATTTAAAGTGTATAATGCGCACGTTTCCATTTATGCTAAGTGTGCCCGTCAACTCACACACATATTTCCAATCTTTCTCCCGAATTGGTTCAGATAGACAAGCATTCCAGCGTTCCAAGCTCCTGTCCGGTTTATGCATGCTTTCACCTTTGATTGACTTATATAACCTGGAGATCAGTTTCTTGTTGGTGGGTGTGGTAAGGGCAAGCTGCAGTGTTAATAGCTTGGGACGTTCCAAAGGGTAGGTGGTATAGAGTACCCTGATCGCCTGGCGCAACCTGTGCATTGCAAATCTGAATAGCAGTGATTGATTGCTAATGTATTGAAGAGAATCTGTGGTGACATATGACCCATCCTGGTATATGTGCTGCATCCGCTGGAAGCCTGTCTCCCTAAGCAGACGCATCGAGGGTGCCCCATGAGTGACCGACAGCGCCGCGGGATACTCAATGTACATGGCTGGTGCGTATACCGGTAACCTCTGGGCCAGGCGCCCTATCGCCTGCCATGCTGCTATGGTGGTGTCCACAGCATTGATCACGGTTTTCGGAGTTCCACACGTCCGATGTGTGATTATACTATGTAGCAGAACTGGATGCGCATCCCCCTCCTCCACCGCCACATGTGGAGTGTACGCGTTCGGTCTCATCCAATAGTATATGTATTGCGCCTTAGATAGTAAACATAAAAATCCGGCGCTCCAAAGCCTCCCCGGTCGTACCCGTTAGTTAGCATCGACCAGCTCACGCGTGCAGTCTTACCACCCCACACCAATCGTATCAGAGCTCTTCGAATGTTCTGAAAGAAACCCGTCGCCAGCACCACTGGAATGTTTATAAATAGGTACAGAAACCGCGGCAACACCACCATCTTAATTAAGGCGATGCGGTCTGCGGGAGACAGCGGTAGTGAAACCCACACGTCCACCTGTTGTTCCAGCCTAGAGTATGCTCTCCCATAATTTTCACGTATCACTACACTTGGATCTCGATGGATCCACACTCCAAGGTATTTAACCGGATCCGTGGACCACACCAGCGGGAACTCCACATCTGGTCGCTTAGTGGATTCCATCAGCGGAATAATGATGGATTTATCCCAATTTACAAGGAGACCCGACAGTTGGCCAAAGCGGACATATTCACGCAACAGCTGCGCCAGGAATCGAGATGGGTCACGCACAAATAGCACCATGTCGTCCGCGTATAGTGAGATGGCCACTGGACGATATGTAAAGTGTAATGCCGTTCCCCTGTGTCTCTGCCGAATAGCACATGCCAGCGGCTCTAATAATATAGCAAATAGTAGTGGTGATAGCAGACATCCCTGGCGCGTACCCCTCTCTATAGTTAAAGGGTCTGAAGTCAACCTACCCACTCGCACCCTAGCTGTCGGATCCGCATATAGCACTGCTATCCACTGCAATAATAATGGGGGGAATCCCATCCGTCGCAGAACAAACATCATGTACTTCCACTCCACCGAGTCAAACGCTTTCGCAGTGTCCAGTAGTACAGCTGCCGCTGACATGCTCGGCTCTAGTATATGGAACATGGAAAAGACCGTCCGGAGGTTATGCGATGTAGATCTCTCGGAAATAAAATCCGACTGGTCAGGCAACACCAGCCGCGGCATCAGAGGTTGTAGTCTAGTCGCTAAAATGTTAGCCAATATCTTCGCATCTATATTGATCAGGGACAGTGGGCGATAAGAGTCGCATCTGTCCGGAGGCTTATCTTTCTTGAGTAGATTTATTATCAATGCTTGTCGCAAAGAGGGTGGCAACTTTCCGGTCTCATGCGCCTCGGCGTACATCTATAATAAGTGTGGAGCGAGCAAGTCTGCGTACTTCTTATAAAATTCCACCGTAAGGCCATCAGGCCCTGGTGCTTTGCCGTTAGAGAGTGCCAAGATCGCTGCCTTGATATCTTGTTCATCAATGGGCATACATAAGTATTCCCTGTGCTCGTTCAATAGCCATGCACACGCTACATTTTCCAAATAGTCCTCCATCTCGACCTCCGATGCCCCCCCTTAGAAGTGTACAAATCTGCATAAAAGCTCCGGAATTGTTCTGTAATGGCCTGAGGATGATAGTGTTCCGTCCCATGTACGTCCGTGATCTTATCAATATGTGCCTGTTCCGAGCGCTCCTTGATCTTAATTGCTAGTGTGCGCCCAGGCCGTCCTCCCTCCCCATACTTGCGCGTTGTGTGACTGCGCGATAAGTACTTTATTTCCGTATCAGCCAGCCTGTCATATTCCTTGACCAACTCATTGATGCGGACCAATAACTCCGCCGTAGGAGTCTCAGCATATCTACTCTCCAACTTACGCAGGGCGTTCTCAGTGTTTTGCAGCTGTGTCCTAATGTCTCTAAGGATTCCTACCGCAGTCCCTCTGATTGTTGCCTTAAAGGTCTCCCACAGCGTTGAGGCCTCTTCCACTGTACCTTTATTGGTTGAGAAGTATTGTACAATGGCCTCCCTCACAGTATTCTCATATATTGGGTCCAGTAATGCCTCAGAACGCAGACGCCATGTAAACGGGAGCCGCAATTCCGTAGGAATTTCCAACTCCAGCTGTATGGGATTATGGTCTGACAGTGTACGCGGCAAATTCACCACTCCCCGCACCCAGTCCATGGCCTCCTCTCCCACCAACCAGTATTCTAGTCTCGACCAGCTATTGTGCAATGGCGTCACATGCCTCCCTTCTTTTGTTAAAGGATTCCTCATTCTCCACACATCGCGCAACCCAAATTCCTCCATGGCACATACAATGCTCCTGGCTATCTTGGTAGTGCGATGAGACATTGGATTGGACTTATCTAAATCAGGATTTAAATATGTATTCAAGTCTCCTCCCCACAAAACAGTGGCCTCCGGCCAGGTTCTCAATGCACCATACATTCTAACAAAACATCCTGGGTCATCCACTACAGGTCCGTACACACTGATTATAGTAACCAATACACCTCCCAACCTGCCCTGCACCATTGCACATCTTCCCGCATCATCCACATACGTACAGGCTGGCTGAAATGCCACCCCATGTTTGATCAAGATCATCGTGCCACGTGCATATGACGAGTATGAGGCAGCCAACCTAAAACCTGCCCATCTCCCTCCTATGCCCCTCTCAGTATGTTTTGTCAGATGCGTCTCTTGCAGCAGAGCTATGTGGATAGAATGACGATTCAAATAGGCCAGCACCTGCCTTACTTTTTTAGGTGAATTGAGGCCCCTGACATTCCAGGTCAACATGCGAAGTCTCTCGCCCATTACAATCCTGAGCAGTAACTATGTGACTCAGCACTATCTCGAGCGGCCATAGGGGGGTGCTACCAACAACGATTCTGTTTAAACCAACCTGCCGCACACACCGCATACCGTCCAACTTCAAAATGACAATAAAAAAACAAAAATACAACACATACCACCCCATCCCTCCCACCACCCCCCACCCACTCTAACCTCCCAATTAGGTTAAGACTGACACCAACCCCCCACCCAGACATCCCCCCCTGTAACCGTCCAACCAACCATTTGGGGAATACCCGCTAGGGGGAGAGGATCGGCAACGAATACTCCCACCGAAGTGAGGTCGCCAGATTAAGACAATACGGTCCACCTGTGCTCTTAAGCAATATATGCCACCAGTGTCTAATACCCTGGACAACAGTAAATGACTGCAACATTATGAAACTATGAACAAGAACCTGCAGGAAGTAACCTCCGCCCCCTGCCCAGTGAACAGTTATCACCAAAACAATATTTATGCATGCGTGCTGCCATCATGTAGGAAAAGAAAAGGCCCCATCACCACAATCAAACTGAATGCAATGTCACCAAGTTCAGTCTGTTTCCTCCAGGTCCGATGTCGCCGCTGCAGTCTCTGCCCCTTCTCGCCGAGGCTTTGATTTGCAAATATGCTTTGCGAATTTTAGAGCCGACTTTGCGTCCGTGAAATAATGTGCCCGCCCCTCATTCGTTATTTTCAGTTTGGCCGGGTAGAGCATAGCATATGACACCGATGCCGCCTGCAGTATTTTTTTCGTTTGCACAAACTCCCTTCAGGCTGCCTTCACCCCAGGGGTGTAATCCGGGAAGAAAGACAACGTATCTCCCTTGTAAGTGATAGGTGTCCTGGCCCTAGCCTCCCGGAGGAAAGCGTCTCTGTCAGTATAGTTCAAAAGGCGTGCAACGATAGTGCGGGGCGGCGCCCCGGCCGTGTTCTGGGACTCAAGGAGCGATGCGCCCTCTCCACTATCATCACAGGGGACAGCACCGAGCCAAACAGGTCACGCAGCATCCCATCAATGAACGTCTCCATTTTGGATATGGCGGTGGACTCCGGCAAACCAATAATGTGAAAAATATTGCGCCTGGAGCGCGCTTCCAAGTCCTCATTCTTTACACGTATGAGTTCCAGTGCTTTTTCCTTCTGCAATATTTGAGTCCGTGATTCAGCTTGCGAGTCCTGCGTGTCAGAAAGTCTATTTTCCAAAACATCCAACCGGTGCTCGTGCTTATCCACCTTCTTCTTGACTACATCTAGTCCGGTCGCCAACGCATCTATTTTACTATCAATGGATTTCATGCCAGCGCGCAGCTCCAGTAGGATAGTTCTAGTGTCCTCTTTGTCCTCCGCCATCCCCTGAGCACCCTGTGATCCAGCTTGGTCTCTCCCCGCGTCCGGGGCACGTGTATTCCGCTTGGTTTCGAATTGCAACTTGGGTTGCTTGGGGTCAGATTTACACATGCTGATAGAGATGTCAGTTGAGGGTTGTGCGGTATCCAGCCTCAACACTCGGTTCCCAGCTTAACCACAGTAGACCTCTCCACCAGACAGCAGATTCGTTGCACACCCCCTCAGCAGCTCCGCAGCTATCAAGATCCGGCGTCAATCACCAGGACCAACAGACTCCAGTCAATGGCCACCTTCTGCTGCACACCATGCACGCTCTGGACGGTCCGAGATGAGTCCACCACACAGTGGACACCTGCCCCACACTCAAGCTTTATGTTATGGTATCAGGGGGATCCGCAATCTCCTCCCAAGTCCAGACACAGTGGCTACCACACAAGGCTCCAATATACGACACTCCCGCTGCCCGGCGACTCTGTCATGTATCGCCTATGCTGGAACCAGTGCCCCAAGCAGCGATATTTCCACAGTGTGCAGGATCTTGTACAGTGCGTCTAGAGCGACACCGCGCCTTCCCCCCCAGCAGTATAGAGGGCCCCCCCGGCGCCCAGCACCCACCAGCCCGAGAGAAAGGGCAGCTGGTGCGCTAGATCGCCCCGGCAGGCACCCCCCCACCACAGCGAGTCAGGCCGGCACAGCCCCAGTGCACGCAGCAGGAGTACTGAGTGCTCTCTCCTGAGAAGGCCAGGCAGTACTGTCCCCCCCAGGCACCCCCACAACCAACTCCTGGGGTAACCAGACAGGGCCGCACCACCCACCCAACACCAGGCTCAGCCCGCACCCAAACCCCACTTACTGCACCGTTACCAGCAGCATCTGACCACACTTCGCTCCAGCCCGCAGCTCTAGAGGCAACTCCACCGCAGCGCCCGTAGTCTGATGTCGTGGGCAGCCGGGTCGCATCAGCATACACGCTTCGCAGCTCCACAATCCCTGAAGGCACAGCTGGTCCGTTGGCCCGGCATTCTCATCTCTTGGGCACGATTTACCCCTCCAGCGTTATTCAGCGCCTTAGGCAGAGCCGCCCGGAGTCTTCCTGCCGGGCGCACGCCTCGCACCAACGCGGTCCCAGATATATCAAGTCTACGTGTGTGCAGTCGACGCTATTACCACACCGGATGCAGAGCGGCGCCCCAGCGTCTCAGGATCAGGGATGGCAGTAAGGCCGTCGTCTCCGCATCGATCGTCGCACTGCGGCCATCCAGACACCGCCTCCTCAGCTTCAGTATTTTAGCTCAGCGATCGGGTCCTAGGCAGGTGCCATCTTGCCAACAAGCGCGCCGTCGCCACAGCGTCTCGGGACAGTATCGTAGGCAGCAGTTACGGTACAAAAGGAGGCCCCGCAGCACCTCGCCGCTCTCTGTCACAGCCCCATGTCGTCCTGGCTTCGCACAGGTGATAATTACGGATGGTACTGGCCGAATTAATGACCTGGCTTGCGGAGCTCCCTCAAGAGGCAGCCATTCCGCCTAGCGCCAAAGCCACGCCCCCACCCCAAAGTGAGATTTGGGTGTGACCCTGTGCAGTTCAGCATTATCCAAGTCGGCCATCAGTCAGCTTAGCTTTATGTAGACTTTCCAAACACTTGAGTCTTCACAGTTTGGGCAGTTCGGCACACCTACTTCTAGACTTGTCACAATAAAGTGTTCCAAGAATCCAAGCATGCCCCCTCCTAATGGAGGAAAACCACTTACAAATATTCTATCCTGGGGTCCACCCTGAGCAAACATTTTCTTACACAGATGTGAAGGATTGAACTGAAGATAAGGCAATGTACATATCGCTGGTAGGTGAAGGCCAGTACTTATCCAACCATGAATGTTCCAACAGGAAGCCTGCAGCAACCAAAGTAATTGTATGATGGAACAACACATGCCTCAACAACGCATGCCTGAACCACATGGCCTCAACCACGACTTTGTCTTTACCAACCATTCTTTTTCCACTCATGCCTTTACCATGCAATTTCATGGTAAAGACATGATTGGTAAAGGGACATGTGTGGTTAAGATCACACCACTGCCCCTCTGCCCTGAGCCCTAAAATTCGATCCTTCAGTGTATTCTACCCGCCCCAGCCCTTTAGACTACCCGACCCCCTATCCTGAGCCTTAAAACCCGACCCCTTAGGCCAAAAAAACGACTCCAATCCCAGCAGCCCTGCTCTGAGCCCTTAAAACTGCCGCCTAGCCCTGAAAACTGCCCCTTTCCTACCCATCCTGATTCCTATAAACTGCCCCCTAGGCCAGAAAACTGCCCCTTTCCTGCCCTGAGCCCTAAAACTCAGCCCCTTAAAAGGACACCAACCCCACCCCCACCCTGAGCCCTAAACCAGCCCCAACCCCCTAAAAACTTTCCCCTATACCCAACTGCCCCCTAGGCCTGAAAAGTGCCCCTTTACTGCCCACTGCCCTGAACCCTAAAACTCAGTCCCCTAAAAACGACTCCGACACCAACCTGCCTCCCTGAGCCCTAAAACCTGCCCCCCAACCTAAAACCTCCCCCTGGCCCCAGCCCAACTGCCCCCTAGGCCTGAAAACTGTGCCCTCCCTGCCCTGAGCACTAAAACTCAGCCTCCGTAAAACAACTCTGACCCCAGCCCCTCTCCCTAAGCCCTAAAACCAGTCCCACCCCTAAAGTCTCCCCCCACCGATCCCTGGGCTCTGCCCAACTTACCCAGTCACGTCCCGGTCTCTCCTTCTTGCCGCATGACTTCCGGTTTTTCTCCCATACGCTGAGACAGCTAGAAAAGGACTGCTTTAACCACCCATAAGCATGGTCAAGGTATATGCGTGGTTATGGCAAGTGTTGTTCAGCTTGCGGGGTAATAGCACACATGCTTCGGTCCACGTTGTTAAGGCCATTTCCCAACCAAAGTTCTTGCAATGCTAAAAGTTAAAAACCTCACTCCTGTTTAGCGAAAGTGCATCTTCACCAGTTTAAGTTTTTATAGATTCACACGCTATGTCAGCATTGTGCCATATCAAGCTGGGAGTCCCCAGTAAAAAAAATAAGCAGCATATTATGTTTTTTAACCAAAGGTCCTACAAAGGGGCCCTTATAGCCAGCGATCTCACTTTTGTCAGTACCACCATGCCCTGATGGGATTCTGCCCTTTGCCTCCCTTGTCCAAATTTGTACTATTTGTGCGATTGTAGAGGAGTCTTCGAAGAACTCTCAGTCTTTATCCAAGTGTCTCTGTTGGCCAAAGGTTTGTAAGGATGAGTCACATCTCAAGAGTATATATTGCCTGTTTCCCAGCCATGATATCATGGAATGTTATTTTTCTCTCCACCCACCACCAAAGTGGTGTCTACCAAAGTGGTACTGGCAACATGTAGAGAAACACCGCAAAAAGTTGAATGGGAGGGGAAACTAACTAACTATTCCTCAAAGTAATCTACAGAACCAAGGGAGCATTCTACAGCTCGTATTACTGTCCTTGATTGTCAACACCGATGTCATGGTCTTCAGAACCATTGTGTCCAGTGTCTGTTGCGGTGTCAGCTTCACCAGGGCCATGGACTGAGAAACCATTCAAACCTTTTGTATCACTGCAATCATCAAATTTAAAGCCATCAACTCTAGCATTTTAATCAGCGTGGTCAACAACCCCAGCTACACCTCTGTTGGTTTTTGTTCCAGCAGCTTCTCGAAGAAAACTGTAAACATCAGTGTTTGAACGGAAACTCTCATGCTCCAGAAAGAGTTGAACAGGTTGAAGGGAGCAGGAGAAACAAAAACAGATGAGCGAAAACACAAAGAGACCAAACAATTAAAGGGAAATGGCCCCCTTGGAGAAATGACAAGACAATTCCTTCCAAGAGGCCCGTTGGAGAATGATTTTGAAGTATAGCTCACCTCCCACCAGACTTTGACAAGAGTTAGAAGGACATTACTAAGGCCTAACACCACAGGGGGACCCATGACCAGGGAACCCAACAGTGTTTCCTTCAAAGACTGTCTTGCTTCCCCAGGCCTATTCACGAAGAATGTTTGCAGTTGCAAACAGCCCGATTCGCAGGATCGGACTGTTTGCAAACACATAAAGGCTTTTTCTAATGTATCAAACCCAACTTTTGATTCATAACACATTACCAAATTGCAATTTGGTTTTGTGATCTAATAAAGATTCAGTATCTGTTTATGGCATCCCTTCGAAATACCAAATCATAGTAGTATGTACTAATGTTTTGCTACCAAAATGGGGTTGCAAAATGTTCGTACTTTACTACCAACTCAAAGTTGGTGGTAATCCATTCACAAAAGAGAACCCCTTCCCCTTTGACAATGTCTTAAAAAAATAAATAAGATCAGGCAGTGGGCCTACGGACCATTACTAACACTTAAAAAAAATAAAAAAAATATTTTTTTATTTTTAAGCAAAACCTGTTTTCCTTTAAGGAAATAAGACTGCATTTAAAAAAATGATTGCTTAATTTAAAAGCAATCACAGAACTGGTGGTCTGCTGTCCTCAGCAGGCCACTATCCTGGTGTGGAAATATGGATTTTTCTGGTCAGTTATGTCCCCTATCTTGGACCCCAACGGTTCCATGTGCATGTCACAAGTACATGTATGTTCCCCCCAGTTCCAGTTATGAAGACGCAAATACATGTGCGTCCACCGTCAACATGTCCTTTGACAGATCCGCCATGAATAGGCCGGATATCCCATTCCTAAATATGAAAGGCCATCGGCTTTATATGGTTCACTTATGCCACTTTTCAGTCCAGGCAAGTAGGCCCTGATTCTGTCATCAAACTCTTCTTGCCTTCTGCCTCTAAAAGCTCCAGCCCGAGCCTGCATCTGTGACCATGAACTTTGTCTCATTCTCTGCGCGGCTCACGAAGCCTGACATCAGCTTACTCTCTGCCAAGAACTGTATTTCACCTTCGAATTATCTGCCTCCCCCTCAGCCGATGCATTCCTGCCTAGTAGTTTAAGTAAACATTCTTCCAGTTACCAAGCAAAAAGGCCCATCTTCTCTGTCCTCATGCAAGTAATTCATAGCCCTGTTACCATGGAATATTCCTACCCCCTCGCATTTAGTGTAGACACTTAGACGCTTGTACATGCACGCACAGTCAGTATAGAATAGATTCTGTCCGAGAGTCCTTCTTTTATGGATAACATAGTTCTTTAAACATAGGATGTTAGATATGATTTGGGATTAGGTTGACTTGACCCCCCAGACTTCTTGTCTCCACATATAGAGCTAAATGTCAAGTCCCCGTCACCCCCTAGTTACACGTCAATTACACGTCATAAAGCCCATTCCGAAACTCTAATATCACGGATTCTGCCTCTCATTTTACTGAGCTATTTTATAATGTTTCTGTATCAAATTCAGTCCCGGTAAAGGAGAAATATTTACCACATGATGGCGCCCGAACAGGGACACTTTCTCATCTCACGCGCCGGCGGTGCGTTGCAGGCCCGGTCTCCTGCCACAGCTGGACGGACAATAACGCGTACCAGCAGGATTTCCTGTATCTCCCTCCGGTCAAGCGGGGGCGACTGAGACTGCGATCAACACCCAGACGAGGCGGTGAGAAGTGCGAAGTATCCCGACCAGAGCCTAGCTGAGAGAGCAAGATCCGAGGTATACAGAGACCCACCAGTCCGAAGTCAAGCCCAGTGTCCGACGAGTCGAGTCGAGTCGAGTCCAGTCCGTTTCAAGTTCAAGTTACTGAGGCCTTCCGTTTCCGAAGCTACCCGGTGAGTACCATTGCTGGGGAGGCATTTCTGACGTGCACATAGGTTGTGCCGGTCAAGACGGGTTTGGGTACACAAATCCGGTCTGCACTGTTTTAGCAGTGTATCTGTACTGTTTAGCAGTATATCAAGTATTCCGAAGTATTCCGAAGTGTCTAGTTATTGTCTAGTTATTGTCGAGAATTAAGCTTGGTGATTAGTTATGCAGACGATCATCATTGTTGTTTCAGTTAAAGGTTTAATGTTTAATGTTTAAAGTGTTTAAGTATATCGTGGTATGAATGACTGTTCATTATCGTGTTTATTGTATTAAGTCTGTTCAAATTCAAGTATCAGGTCAAAATCAAGTATAAGGTCAGTTCTCAATATGCCGCTCTTTTCGAAATTAAGACAGATCACTACCAGAAAAGGGGTTCTCGAAGAAGCCGTCCCTATTCCTCCTAGGGACACTCCAGGGCACTTTATGTATCACAAACATGGCTTAGACGCTATATTATTTCTTGATTTATGGGTAGACTATACCAAGGGATTACCAGAAAGTCAGAGGTGGCCCACAGCGGGGACCTGGGATGCAGAGTGCATCATGAAAGTCGAGGAAGAGTTATGGAAAAGGAAAGTCAGACAGTCACAGAAAGACGCCGTTGAATTATGGCGTAAAGAATCACATAGACGAACAGAAAAAGCACGTAGACAGGAAGAGAAGAGTAAAGAGAATTCCAATAAAGTTCGAGAGAATCTATTAATTGAGGAAGGTATCCGAGTGAAATCAGAACAAGTAGGCAGACAAAGAAATGCCCTTATGAATGGTATGTATCCCCTTCTGGCCGAAGGATTACCTAAAGCTACTCCAGAGACACCAAAAGACTTGCCAACCCCATTGTTCCCAATAAAGGTACATCCTAAGGGGCATCCTAGAACCGCAGAAGATGTTTTTCTTTCCTCATATTTAGATGACGCAGCTCCCGAGTATGCTAATTCCGCCCCACCTAGACCGCATACCAGGGAGGTTCAACGCCAAGATCCAGTACCCGTATCCCTACAGCAACAAATCGAGTCACAAGTTCCGGCAAGCACATCTGTTTCTGTATCCGCTCCTACAGCTACTTCTATGGCTGTGTCCACACCTGCAGTTGCTGTGTCACGTTCGACGAATCCTTTTACACCCGACGCCCCAGATGGGGCCGCGGGAGGAGCTACCAATGTCTTTTCTACGCCACCCAGAATAAATAAACTTACTTTTCAAGAGTCAGCGCATTCACGTACACCCAAACTCCTTAGTGCCCGTGCGCTTAAGGAACTTCTTATAGATTGTAGATATGACCCGGTGCCTGGAAAGGAGGACGAAATGACCCTAGCATCATTGCGTATCAGACGAGCCGCAGTGTATTTAGCGAAGTTACCAGGAATGACTGCGCATCTAGATAATATATATCATTTTGTCCAAACAGGGCGAGATCCAGAATGTATTTACAGAGCTATGGAATACCAGAAAGTAGAGATACAGGGGGAACTGTTACGTTTCCTCATAAACTGTGTGATCAGAAATCAAGACCGACCGGGTGTAGACCCGGAAGCCATGAAAATTCTTACAAGATGGAGCCAGAATATATCAGAAGGGAGACATGATAAACAAAATTGTATAATAGCCATGTGCCGAAAGATCCGTAAAGAAATAGAACGCCTACACGAAGAGCGATTAGAGGTAGACGAGTTCGAACAAAACGAGGAAGAAGGGTCAGGACTGCCCACAGGGCAGTCGGACACCATAGCCTATGTAGGTAGAGGAAGATCTTGTAATAGGAGTAAGACTAGATATCACACTGACTCAATACATCCGATATGTCCAGATAATAACAGGAATTTTCAAATACCTATAATTAACATAAGGTCTAACGAGCATTCGTTCCAAACCGCCGACAAACTACTCCGAGAACGAAGGGGTTATCATTTTCTCGATTCTATGGATGAACAAGATTTAGCAAGGGCAGCTGTTCATTGGGTGGACAGTCCCGGAAAATATAGTGATGATACAGTAGTACGCACATTTTTGAATCTTACCCCAGATGAACAAAGGTTAGCTGGGATTTATATGATTCAACAACTCATTATACTATATCGGAGTCAGCATTCGGACCCTGGTCCCCTACCTGACATATTGACTGAATTGCTTATGAATAAATGGAGAGGTCCAGGTACTGAATTAATTAAAGAAATTCTAGAATCAAGAAAGCAGTATATTCTTTTTATATGTTCAGAACATGTTCCATTGTCCGTCAAGGAAAGAACTACGTATCACATAGATAGACAGAATCCCTTACGAGAAGTGCACCCAATAAAGGGTGAGGACAATGAGTTTAAACGCGTATTTGTATATACGCCTATATCGAAAATAGAATTGTTACAAATGAAGAAAGTGGTACCCAGTCATGACAAAGACCCAGCGGGTTTTCACCGAGAAATCAAAGACATGTTACTCATGGGAGAGTATACCTACCCCGACATTATGACAATATTAAAGGTGTTGATGCCTGCTGGCATTTATGAGAAACTCAAGGAAAAAGAGTGGGAGGTAGGTGATCAAAAGATAGAATGGTCAGCATTAGAAGCAGAAGAAAGGGCCCGAGGTCCAGGTGCAGGGCTTGGGGACAAAACTAAGGCATTACCAGGACT
Organism: Triturus cristatus; assembly: GCF_964204655.1. NCBI lineage: Eukaryota > Metazoa > Chordata > Amphibia > Caudata > Salamandridae > Triturus > Triturus cristatus. The sequence continues at coordinate 1,246,910,939 of NC_140590.1, read as the reverse complement.
ACTAGTATAGGTACTGCCGCGTTTATTAACTACGAAAAAGGAAGATTGGGGTACAATCTCAGCCTGTAAGCAGAAGCAAGATGAAGACACTAGCGATTACTATGCCCGATTCGAGAAATGTTTTGGTATAAATAGTGGCATAAAAGCAAGTAGCGAATCATACCCGCATCTGTTTGTAACAAAATTAGTGGAAAATGCCCTGCCCCCAGTAAAGAATAGAGTATTAAAATTCGAGAGCACCTGGCAAGGTAACACTCCAACACAAATGTTACAAATGTTACAGTACCACCACAATAGAATTAAAGAGGAACAAGAACATGAACACAGACGCATGAAAGACACGAAGATGAAAATGCTAGTTTCCCAGACAGTTCCAGCTGAAGGACATAAAAAGGGTATGACACATTCCGATTCAGCAGGACCTGTAAAGGGGACATGCAATTATTGTAAAAAGCCAGGCCATTACGTACACGATTGTCCAGTTTTAAAACATAATATCGCCATAGGTAAAACACAAGAAAGATCACGGCCACTAAGACAAGATCAGAATGAACAAGGAGCTACGCAGCATGCCCAGGCCATGCCAGCCGCACAACAGCCAATACAGTTTGTGCCAGCTGCACCACCATTGCCTGTTGCTGCCACACAAACAACAACACGACAAATGTATCAGACCGCACAGTATGAATATCCCGAGTATCAGCGTTACGCATGAACTAGCCTAGAGAGGGAAGTTGACTTACCCCTTATCGAGATTCCTGTAGATCAAGAAGGACCTTATGTACATAGTAAATTATTAGGTCAAGATAGAAAATTTTTACTCGATACAGGGGCAAGTCGAACAACTATAAAACGTAGTGAAGTTCCAGGGGCACCCCTCTCAGGCTCACAGAATATTTCCCTTGGTTTTTCAGGAAAACCTATTGTTAATGAAGTGTCACAACCTCTGCCACTTACGATAGGACCTTTGACCCGAACTACAGATTTATTGCTTACTAAATCATGTCCAGAAAATCTATTAGGAATAAAAACGTTAAAAGCTCTAGGAGCTATAATATGTTGTTCTCCGGAAGGAGTAAGATTGTTTTTACGTGATTTTAAAGGTCACTATGTATCTAGAGACATGGATCCCCGACTGCAGACTTTACCTACACGTCTATGGGCACAAGGCCCTACTGATGTTGGTTGCATGAATATTACACCATATCGAGTCACACTAAAGGCAGGAGTGGTGCTACCACGAATGCGACAATACAAGTTACCACCAGATGCTGTAGTGGCTTTACTACAAATCATTGACGAACTCATTGCCCAAGGAGTAGTTGTGGAAACAGACTCCAATATATGTAATTCACCGATAATACCGATTCTTAAACGAACAGATCCTACAGCGCCGCCAGTATATCGATTGGTTATTGATCTGCGCGAGTTAAACAAATGCATTGTGCCACAATTTCCTGTGGTCCCAGATATCTCGTCATTATTGACAGCTATTGATTCCGAAGCAACATTCTTTACTGTAATTGATCTCAAAAATGTCTTTTTCAGCGTCCCAATAGATCCGGAAAGCCAATATTTGTTCGGATTTAGTTTAAATGGACGTAGCTTTAAATTCACACGCGCACCTCAAGGATTTACAGAAAGCCCCAGCATCTATAGCCAAGCACTGAAACGAGAACTCGACAGTATCCACATGCCAGTTAACACTGCCTTGCTTCAATATGTCGATGATCTGCTGATCACCGCAAGAAGCGAACCGGAATGTGAAAAAGCATCACTGACAGTTTTACAATTTCTAGCCGAAAAGGGGCACAAGGTGTCCCCTTCTAAGCTGCAATTCTGTGTCCAGCGAGTTGTTTATCTTGGACACTCGCTGGACAAGGAGGGAAGGCAGCTTACACCCGACCGCATTCAGTTGATAGCTCACATGCCAATACCCAAGACACAAAAGGAGGTGCGGGCTTTCATAGGCCTCACTTCATACTGTAGACAGTGGATCCCGCAATATGCATTTCTAGCAAAACCACTCATTCAGTTGACAACACAGGAGGCAGCCACATCGACTGTTCTCCCTTGGACTCAGGAACACACACAAGCTTTTGAAAACCTAAAGAAAGCTTTATGTCAAGCACCCGTTTTAGCAACGCCATGTTACAGAAAACAGTTTACACTTTTTGTTACAGAGCGCGAAGGTACTGCCTTGTCAGTACTCACACAGGAACAAGCAGGAGCACACAAACCATGTGCGTATTTTTCTAGTACATTAGATCCCGTAGCTCAGGCTTTGCCTGCATGCCTAAAATCAGTAGCAGCAACAGCTTTAGCAATCAGACAAAGCGATGCCATAGTGTTAGGACATCCATTGACAGTTCAAGTACCCCACGCAGTAGAGGTTCTTGTAAATAGAACACAAACACAACACTTGACCGTAGCACGACTTACAGGGTATGAACTTACATTGTTTCAGCCACATATAGAAATAAGACGCTGTAACACATTGAATCCTGCCACACTTTTGCCAGTAACCGGAACAGACCCACTAGCCCATGACTGTATTGAAGTTATTACTGTAACGACAAAACCCAGACAAGACTTGACCGATGTTCCATTGTCAGATCCAGACTTGACATTTTATGTCGATGGTTCATGCATGAGAACAAGTACAGGAGAGTTAGTAGCCGCTTATGCAGTCACAACAGATACTGAAGTCATTGAAACTAATCGTATAAATACTTTGTCAGCTCAAGCCGCAGAGCTCATCGCTCTGACACAAGCCTGTATTCAAGCCACGAATAAAAAAGTCAACATATACACTGATTCACGTTATGCATTCGGAGTTGTACATGACTTCGGCGTGCTGTGGCGAGAGAGAGGTTATTTAACTTCCCACGGTGCCCACATTCAGCACGGACCCCTCATTCACGCATTATTAGATGCAATACATCTACCCACTGAAATATCAATTATGAAATGTAAGGCCCATACGAAGGTTACTGATATCATTTCCCAAGGCAATGATCTAGCCGACAGAACAGCTAAACTGACTGCTCAAACTCAGACCCCCGACATGACAAAGACAATAGTCCCGACACCGACACATTGTATGACCGTTAAAGATCCTACTCTTGACGTAATTGACATACAGACACATGCTACACCAGACGAAATAAAGAAATGGACCGAGTTAGGAGGGATCCAAACGGACCAAGGATGGATGATGAAGGAAAGGTCTGTATGGTTCCTTCCTGATTCAATGGTCCAAGTCGTAATTAACACTATACATAGTCCGGCACATCTAGGAGAAAAAGCTATGCTAGACAGCATTCAACACATTTGGTTCAATAAACATTTACGAGCAGCAGCAAAACAAAAGGTCCGTACCTGTATGATCTGTTGCCAGTTCAACCCAGGAAAAAGCGTTCCCGTAGAACAGGGTGGATTTCATACCCCTAATCATCCTTTTGAAGTACTCCAGATGGATTATATCCAGATGGAACGATGCAGAGGATTCAAATATGTTCTCGTAGTTGTCTGCGCTCTGTCCCGTTGGACGGAGGCATACCCGGTTTCAGATTACACTGCCCCGACTACTGCCAAACAGTTGGTTCGAGAATTCTTCCCACGATACGGTTTACCACGTGCTGTTTACTCAGATAACGGCCAGCCGTTCTCATCCGAATTAATGAAACACGTTTCACTTCTGTTAGGATATCAGTGGAAATTCCACTGTGTCCGACATCCCGAGGCAGCAGGTCTCGTAGAAAGACATAACCAGATACTGAAAATTAGAATGTCCAAAATATGCAGAGAGAAAGGTGTCGACTGGGTAGTAGCGTTACCAGTTGCACTCTTTTACATGAGAATGGTAGCACACTCTCGAACAGGGCTATCCCCGTATGAGGTGATCTTCGGTAGACCACCGAATATGTGGGGGACGCCTATACCACGCAAAATAACTGATATTGACTGTAATATGCTGACAGATTACTTGGCTTCCTTGATGTCTGCACTACAATCTTCTCGTTCACAGGTAGCTGCAGCCTTTCCCGACAACACTGAGGTGAAACCCCATGACGTTGTTCCGGGTAATCTTGTCTTTGTGAGGAATTTCGACCGAAAGACTCGGCTGGAGCCCAGGTGGAAAGCACCCAAGTTGGTCCTGTTGACCACAAGAACAGCCGTGAAGATCGAGGGCCGCAAGGGCTGGATTCATTCAAGCCACATCAAGAAATTTCATGGACTATCTTCGGATATAGACATTGTGCCCTGCACTCCCTCACAGACTGATACAAAACTCCCTTTTGTTGAACAGAACACATCTGAAAATTACAAACTAAAGCTTAGGCCCAACCAGTCGAGCAATTTGATTGTTTAAGTCCTCTCCAAGGTGAAGCGGTTGAATTGTCTCTGACATGTATCCCTTGGACCTGAGTAGAGAAAATACCCGAAAAATGTTGAAACGACAGGCGTATTGTAAATCACTGCGTAGCCACTGCATAGTGACATTATTAATTTTGTTTTTATTGAGTCTTTTAATAATTATTACAAGTATGTTGTTGCACATATATTACCCTATTTCTAGACATGTTTATAATGTTGCTGCTGAACATTCTTTTAGTGACTTACCTCCGCATGAATTGTCTTATAGACTTGCGCTGCGCAATAACACTTTCATTAGTATGTTACATCATTCCCATCAGACTAGTAATGCCACCAATTGTTGGGTGTGTGGCCGACTCCCTCCCTATCAGAATTATGAAGGAGTCCTGCCTTTCTTTCCACATCCATTTACACATAATGGCTCCTGTGGAGCATGGTTTAGTTTAATTAATTCCATAGACTCAGACACAGCAGTTTACCAAGACCATTGGATATGGGGAAACCTGAACCTAGTTTTATTCAAAGTCTGTTACCCTGACAAGGAGGGTCGCCCCAAAAGAACAGGAACTGATCTAGAAAATGAAGTATATGGATTAGGCAATTTTACACCTAATCTCATGATTCTAAATGTCGTATCTGAAATTGAACTAGTCTTACCCACCATGTCAGTATTCCCAGCGAGGGGTGAATTATGTGTAAGAAAGGTTGGTTCCATACATATGGGCCACAGTCAATGCACTACTACAGTAGAATTCAGTGACCAAGGCAAATCTTCATTCAGAGCATATCACCACTCCTACTTTATATGTGGTCAGACTGCATATATGCGTCTACCTCTAGATTGGGATGGTACCTGCTACATAGCATTCCTTTTGCCACCTGTTTTCCTAGCTCCTCCTGATTATTACAGAAATATTCATTTAGTACACAACAGAGAACGGAGAGATCTCCCCATTGTCGATTACACTGAGACGGCATGGGACAAGTATGTAGATTTTAATAAAGGCATCTTTCCCTATATAGGTACTGTTACTAATAGTAAGCTGGTACGTAGATTAACTAGAACGCTTGAAGCAGTAGTGAATGAGACTATTTCCGCCTTAGGCAATTTAACGGAAGAGCAGTCTGCTATGCGGATTGTTGTGCTTCAAAATCGTCTTGTCCTTGACGTCATCCTGGCTGATAGGGGCGGAGCTTGTAGGGTCATCGGATCAAGCTGCTGCGTATTCATACCAGAAAATTCGCCATCTGTATATAAAGCCATCACTCGCCTTCATAAGATTGTAAGCCAGATACACCAGAACCCAGGCACTTGGACTTGGTCCAGTTGGTTTTGGAATGCGGTATCAGCCTGGGGATGGAGAGTTTTATCCTTCCTAGGTATTGGCCTTCTCATACTATTCAGTTGCTGTCTATGTCTACAATGTGGACCAGCAATTTGTGGTCTGTGTGCCACATCGTGCATTCCACATCAAGATTTTCATTCAAGATCCCGGAAGAAGAAAGAAGAACAAATGATGCTATATGAACAGATCAATGGATTGATGAAGATTGATATCTCTTGAAGGGCAAGTAGGGGACAAGGAGGGAATGTGGAAATATGGATTTTTCTGGTCAGTTATGTCCCCTATCTTGGACCCCAACGGTTCCATGTGCATGTCACAAGTACATGTATGTTCCCCCCAGTTCCAGTTATGAAGACGCAAATACATGTGCGTCCACCGTCAACATGTCCTTTGACAGATCCGCCATGAATAGGCCGGATATCCCATTCCTAAATATGAAAGGCCATCGGCTTTATATGGTTCACTTATGCCACTTTTCAGTCCAGGCAAGTAGGCCCTGATTCTGTCATCAAACTCTTCTTGCCTTCTGCCTCTAAAAGCTCCAGCCCGAGCCTGCATCTGTGACCATGAACTTTGTCTCATTCTCTGCGCGGCTCACGAAGCCTGACATCAGCTTACTCTCTGCCAAGAACTGTATTTCACCTTCGAATTATCTGCCTCCCCCTCAGCCGATGCATTCCTGCCTAGTAGTTTAAGTAAACATTCTTCCAGTTACCAAGCAAAAAGGCCCATCTTCTCTGTCCTCATGCAAGTAATTCATAGCCCTGTTACCATGGAATATTCCTACCCCCTCGCATTTAGTGTAGACACTTAGACGCTTGTACATGCACGCACAGTCAGTATAGAATAGATTCTGTCCGAGAGTCCTTCTTTTATGGATAACATAGTTCTTTAAACATAGGATGTTAGATATGATTTGGGATTAGGTTGACTTGACCCCCCAGACTTCTTGTCTCCACATATAGAGCTAAATGTCAAGTCCCCGTCACCCCCTAGTTACACGTCAATTACACGTCATACTGCTGCGCGCGCATCTATGCCAAGTATTATCTTATAGATCCACCTATGTATTACATCATAACCAATCATGTTCCTTTTTACTCATTATTACACCCATTTTCGGTTACGCAAACCAAACGTCAATGTCCTTATCAATTGTTACGCCTACTGTATTCACTTCATTATAATGTATGTACTATAAAAGTTACTTCTTGTCAATAAAGTATGTACTTCACTTCCTGAACCCCCGTGGTGATGGAACTTGAAGCATCCGATTATAATCGACCACCGGAATAAAGCCCATTCCGAAACTCTAATATCACGGATTCTGCCTCTCATTTTACTGAGCTATTTTATAATGTTTCTGTATCAAATTCAGTCCCGGTAAAGGAGAAATATTTACCACACTGGTGATGGCAGCGAATCCTAGTTGGTCTCAAATTGTGACCTACCTCATTAAAATTCTTGAGGTAGGTCGAGTTGTACATAGGTCGCTGTGCATATTACCACACTGGTCGCAAAAAGAACTGGTTGCAAATTGCAACCAGTTGTACGCATCTATCACCCTTAGTACTGATAGGCAGAATAACATCAGAGTTTGGCCTAAGCATACATTGCGAGGACAAAGACTCAGGCTTCATCTTTGCGCTGAAACAGGAACCAGAGAGAACATTTTTGGATTACCTTTGTTTTGGCCACATTTGAAAAAGTGGAATCACCCTTTCAAGAACCCAGCCTCACTGCCAGAAATCTGCTTATACCAGCACAAGAAATATATGGGCAAAGGCTCAGCCCCTACATGCCTGTGGGTCAAGACCAAGCTGGACTCAGTGGTGGCAGCAGTAACATGACTTTGATACCTGAACTCTAACTCAGCTCTCTGTGTGAAACCAAAGGAAGGATGCAGATAGCTAGAAGGCACGAGTAGAAACATATCTGTGATACCATTTGTGAAACTGCTCCCATTTCTACCAGATGACAAGCATGAAGAAGCAGGAAAGATACTGGTAACAATCATGCAATGATGATTAACATGCATGTAAAGGACACAGGTTTTCAGTGCATGCGCAATATGGCCTCCTTCTGGCTTGGCTGACGTGTATCATTTTTTAACTCGCAGTACAGGCCACTGTGCTAGACATACCCTTCAGTAGCAAGGAAGTCTTTGAATGGAGATTGAGGAGGCCTTCCGGTCATCAAGGCTGACCCCGGCAATTTGAAGGCAATGGAGCCTCATCTTTGAGGTACACAGCTCTGATTCAAGGACAGAGGAGGAGATTTATGTAAAGTTCAGATGATCTCTTAGGTGCCATGTCAAGGCCCACTCCAAAAGTAGGGGAGGTAGGGGGCACGAAGGGGGAGGGCTGTTGGGTGGGGTCAAGAGAGGTGGGTGGTGGTTGGAGGAAGCATAGGACGGGTGGGGGCTTCAGAGCTTTTTGAGGTAAGTCAAGGAGTAGGAGTGGGTGGGGCACTTTTGAGGTGTGCTTTTGGGGCAAAATGGAAAATATGCAGCAGAGAGTGGAAGCAGAATATATTATGCAATGCCTCTTACCAAGGTGAAAATAGTTTCATGAATTGTGAATGGGTTAAGTAATAGATTTAAATGTCAATGCATGTTATCTTGGTTTAGATCCTTAAATTCAGACATAATATTGCTTAAGTAAACACACTTAAGATAAGGACTCCCAACCTCGCACATTCAGCATGCATATTTCGCTTTGTCGGGGAGTAGCAGTGCTGATTTCACAGTCAGCCCAGTCTGAAATTCTTAAAGTAGTGCGGGATCCTGGAGCTAGATGGATTCTGGTCAAAATGCAAATTGAAAGGGAAGCATTCAATCTAACAAGCTATTATGGGTCCATTGAGGACTCTCCCTTGCTTTACAAGAACTTAATTCTCTTTTACAACATGAGACAGGCTGTTATAATAGGGGGGGGGGGGCTTTAAACTGATTCAGGATTTGCCACTTGACACATTGCACCTAAATAAGCATCAAAACAAACCTAAATCCATGAGTGCCTTATGTACTTTAATCCATGATTTTGCGTTTGTAGACCCTTGGCACGCACGTAATGGGTCATTACGTCGATCTACATGTCACTCTAAGCGATATGGCACTGCGCCACGTATAGATTTCTTTTTAGTTTCTCCCGCACTTGCATGGGAATAAGCAGATGTATTGAATAACGCATTCGCCGACCATTCTTTGATTAGCGTAATAATCCCTTTTGCAGGATCATCTCGACTGGGAACAAGATGGAATTTTTTTTAATAAAGCACTTCTAACAGATGATTGTTGGGTGGATCAGATGAAGAGCAATTTGTAGGTCTTTCAAGGTAGACTCTGCTTTGGATATTTCTGTATGGGACGCGCTAAAATCAAATTTCAGAGGTCAGGTCATTTCCTATTTGGCCACTCAGACAGGAGAAGAAAGTACAATATGAAAAGTTATCTGCGAAAGTGGAAGAAGGCACAAAAGCACATATATCGGCCCCTAATACAAATACGCAGACAGCGTAAGCAGAAACTAAATATAACTTTCGTGAATTTTTTATTGCAAAAGAAGTAGTGAACCATTCATCTTACCTCTTGCAAAGTTATGAGGAAAGTGAATTAATAGGGAAATATTTCGCTTGGTCTGCGAAACTCAGAGCTAATATGAATATTATTAAAGCAATATATGACCCTTTGACTAAAGCAATTTGAACACATACAGCTGAGGTGGCTCAGGCGTTTTATCAACACGATGCTAGAATATACACCGATTCTCATGGTAGCTCCCCTGAGGCGACTGAGAAATGGCTTGGGGATATTCAAGTTCCGACCTTGACTTCTGAGCGGGCTGGTTCATTGATAACACCAAAAACAGTGCCAGAGGTTCAACTAATGATCAAGACATTACCCAACGCTGAAGCCAGTGGTAAGGACGGATTACCTGCAGAAATATAAAAGGCCTTTTCTCAAAAATTGGCACCTTTTCTCTTTCGTTTATTTAATCAGATTCTTACAGGGTGTATTGTTCCTAGCTCTTTCACTGAATCAGTAGTGAATAGTTTTCTAAAAAAAGATAAACCAGACATGAATCTGAACTCATACCGCCCCATTAGTCTCCTTAACAGTGATTACAAGTTATCCGCTAAAATCATCGCAAGCAGTGAATAGTTTTCTAAAAAATGATAAACCAGACATGAATCTGAACTCATGCCGCCCCATTACTCTCTTTAACAGTGATAACAAGTCATCTACTAAAACCAAGGCAAGCAGGGTTGCAGCAGTAAGATCGTCTGTTGTTCACATGGATCAAAACAGTGTTCGTCCCGGGAGATTTTTCATTTCAAATACAAACTTTTTAGTACAAACAACAGACTTTTTTTCAAACGAAAATATTAAAGCTACTACTATAATTCTTGACGTAGAAAAATCATTTGATATAGTTGAATGGAAAGTGGTATTTGCAATCGAACACAAATTTGCATTTCCATTCAAATTTTTGTTCATGCTGAAAACATTATATTCTGAGGCTTATGCTACTATAATTATCAATAACTCTTCAGCTGGGGACATAGTTATTAAGCGTGGCACATGCCAAGGGTGCCCAATGTCCCCTATTTAATTTGCGCTATTTATAGAGCCATTAGCTTGTGCTATTTGTCAAAATCAACCCACTAATCAACCACTCATTGGCGCTCCAAAACGTAAAATTCATGTTGATGATATTTAACTATACTTAGCTGCAAATAAGGAGAATATTCAGCGACCTTTTATTAAAATTGCCGAATTTACTGTTATTGGCAGCCACAAAATCAATGAAATAAAATCTGAAGCTTTATTATTTAATAGCTCCCCTGAGATACTTCCAGTAACTATGCATAAGCATTCCATACTGGATGTCCAATCTGATATTTGGGGATTAAAGTGACCTCAAATTTTAGCCATTTATTTGCTTTAAATTATGCATCCCTATTAGCTAAGACCCATACGCTAATTAAACAACGGGACAAACTTCCTTTGACAATCATTGGGCAGATTTAATTAATTACAATTAATCCGTTACCCCTGTTTTAGTTTGCTTTTTTAAATGTGCCGATCAAAATTACCACGTCATTTTTTGAGGTCATAGAAGCAGATATCTGCACATTTATTTGGCAATCTAAACCACCGAGGTTTAAGCTTTCAGTGCTCTATTTAAGATAGGCATCAAATAAGTGCCATTACTGATACCCATTCAGCCATCCATTCACAACCGATGATCACACACCTCAATTGTTATGATCATTTGAATTTATTCAAAAAATGTTTTTTTTTGGCTTTATCTTATTTGTGTTCCTCGTATTGTTTTATAAAAGAGTTCCAACATCATCAATTTAAACAATTTTAATCAAATCAAGAGCATAACAATACACAGGGACATGACAATTACAATATACAGCATTGAACACATCACATGAACAATATACACAACAAATATGACATCATGAAACAGAACAGTGTTTTTTCGCTCTGGTTCTGTGCAAATAAAGTTTCCTTGATACAAAAAAAGCCCCTGATTACTACCATCCGGGGAGTATTCAACTTGTTTTTTTACAAGGGCAAAAACCAAACAGTGACCATACTGAGCTCACACAAAATCATTCATCAAATTCTAAAGTAATTGCACATGAGCAACAGTGGTATTACATGTACAGAACACTTATTTGGTTGGAAGAAAAACAGTTGACGCGTTTCGAACCATACGTTTCAGGGACGTTATAGTCAGTGAATTTCTTAGTTAGTTGGACATTTCACTCGTACAAAAGCAGAGAAATTAGGCCGTTACGGTTAATTCACCTAACTATAACTCGCGCCCCCGCAATGCACTGCTGATGACATCACATATTACATCATTCATGACATGGTCAGTGACATCACTGATGATGTCACTGATGACATCTCAAATGACATCACTGATGACATCACTGATGACAACATCCAGTGACTGTGTGTTTCTGTAAAGTTTAAATATGTTTTATATATATATATATGCCAAGGTGTATTGAAGAATGAGTGGGTGTATAAGTCTTTGAACGGATGATTTAGTAAGTGTGTGACTGTCTGTATAAGTGAGTAATTAAATGTGTCTTAGTGAATGCATGGGTTAGTCACTAAACTATGTAAATATCTGTATCAGTCTGTCAGTTGCTGTGTAAGCGGTTCCATGGGTTGGTGAGTAGCTAAACGAGTGTCTATATGGGTTATTGATTGGTTGTCTGAGTATCTGTAGGGGTGCCTGAGTGTCTGTGTGGGTGGGTGGGGGTGTGTGACTCCATGCATGGATGTGTGAGTGGGTGATTCACTGGGTGTAACGGTTCAAGAGTGCATCCGTAGGAGTGAGTAGTTTGCACTTTACAAATACCGAATTGATTTGATACGCGCACATTTACCTTCACACTCCCTATATAACACCCCCTAAGCACCATACACAAGTTACAATGTTCGAAACAAAAGTCCCTCCGAGTAGGTATAACTACATACTGACACTACTTGGACAGATGAGGCACAGTGGCCAGGGCACATGACTTCACAGCATATGACACACTGTTTGGACTCACGCTTTCATCTCCGAGTCCGGCAGCAGCTCAGCCTAGCACCATGAGACTGTACACAATACCTCACATATTTTCCGTACCCCAGCACTTTCAGACCAGTACGAGTCAGTAGTTTGTCCTAGTAGGTATAAACACATGCTGACACTACTTCCACAGGTGAAGTGCAGCGGCCATGGCACATGACTTCACAGCATAAGACACACAATTTGGGCTCACGCTTTTATCCCTGACTCCCGCACTAGCTCACCTTAGCAGCATCAGACTCTAGGCAATACCTCACTTAATTTCCGTAGCCCAGCACTTTCACACCTGCTCTTCCTATGGAAACTTGGTCCTAACTATAACTACCTACTGGCGACCGCCAGCAAGGTAATATATATATATATATATATATATATATATATATATATATATATATATATATATATATATATATTCACTGAAAAAACCATAGGTTTCATGCACGTTATAGTTAGGAATTGGCATTTAAAAAACCTTTGAAATTCACTGAAAAAACCAAAGGTTTCAGGGGCGTTATAGTTAGGAATTGGCATTTAAAAAACCTTAGAAATTCACTGAAAAAACCATAGGTTTCAGGGGTGTTATAGTTAGCTGGACATTTCCCTCGTACAAAACCCTAGAAATTCCCCTGTTATAGTTAGTTCAGCTAACTATAACTCGCGCCCCCACAATGCACTGCTGATGACGTCACATATTACATCACTCATGACATGGTCAGTGACATCACTGATGACATCACTGATGACATCTCAAATGACATCACTGATGACGTCATCCATGTGATAAATTAGTGCATCTTCTCACACCCTAATATAACCTTTGATACACCGACTCAAAATTTCAGATGGGCATTTTGAAAACCATAGATACTCCAATACCAATAACTACATACCCACTCATTAACTCTTAGGTCTACATACACCTCCACTCACTCACCTGTACAGTCACTCATACTTACAGTCACTCCGTACAAGACTATCATATGCATTTATACACCTACATAGACACTCACACACCACCAATCATCCATAGAGATACTCTCACACCTAGTCAGTCATGCAAATAATTAATCACACTCCCATTTACTCACCTATGCAGTTATACACACTCAAGTTCACTTACTCATAAAAATAGTACCACATTCTTACACTCTTATACAATCATTGATACAAGCACACACTCATCCATACAGCCACTCTCAAAATCACACACTCTCACATATACCCACTTATATACTCTTACACGCATATATACTGCCTTTCACATATGTAGTTAGTCACACATGTATCACTGAGATATACATTCAATCCCTAACACACCCATACATACACTCACTCAACCATACAGTTCACCACAGATGCATTCTTAAAACCATGCACCCATAGAATCACCCACTCACACATCTATGCATAGAGTCACAAACACCCTACCCACACAAACATTCAGGCACCCATACAGAAACTCAGACAACCAATCAATAACCCATATAGATACTCATATAGCTATTCACAAAACCATGCAGCCACTTATACACCTACATACAGACACATACAGACATTCACACAGTTTAGTCACTAGTCTGCAGTAAGATACATTTAATGACTCACTTATAGAGTCAGTTACGCACCTAGAAAATCATCCATTCACACACTTGTACACCCACTCATTCTTCCACAGGCCTTTCCCTATAAATATATAAAACATATTTAAACTTTACAGAAACACACAGTCACTGGATGACGTCATCAGTGATGTCATCAGTGATGTCATTTGAGATGTCATCAGTGATGTCATCAGTGATGTCACTGACCATGTCATGAGTGATGTAATATGTGACATCATCAGCAGTGCATTGCGGGGCGCGAGTTATAGTTAGCTGAACTAACTATAACAGGGGAATTTCTAGGGTTTTGTACGAGGGAAATGTCCAGCTAACTATAACACCCCTGAAACCTATGGTTTTTTCAGTGAATTTCTAAGGTTTTTTAAATGCCAATTGCTAACTATAACACCCCTGAAACCTTTGGTTTTTTCAGTGAATTTCAAAGGTTTTTTAAATGCCAATTCCTAACTATAACGTGCATGAAACCTATGGTTTTTTCAGTGAATTTCAAAGGTTTTTTAAATGCTAATTCCTATCTATAACTTATCTCTGAAGATATCATGTTTAATGATTTTAATTGGATTTCTATATTTTTCAAATTCAGTGTGTCAATTTCATTAATTATCTTTTTTTTAAAAAGACTTTTTTATCACCATTTTTTAAACTTATTTTTTCAATTAATTCTTTTAAAAATTAAAAAATATTATTTGAACTTAATGGGTTTTTCAAACATATTTTTTTATATTTCTCAAAATATTTTTTTAACTATATGTGCAAAACTTTATTTTATATATATTGTTTCAATGTTTTTGGATCCACGCACCGTTCCCGATCCCTATGCGATAGCATCCGCGCATGGTACGAGTTGGGTACGTGTTTAGTGCGCGATCGTAATGCATCCGGTACGCGACTCCTAGCCTATACGCGACACGTTCGATGTACGTAACGCGACGTTTACGCGCTTCCTTGATGCGTCATCTGCGTCTATGACGCGGTAGGTGCGCGGATCCCGCGAAATATTTAACATTTAAAAAAACATATATATATGTATTTCATGTGAATATTAATTGAAGACAAACTCTAAACTAGTCTTAAAACTAATATATTTTTACATCTAATCCTATATTTCTTTTTAATTCAATTTCGCGGATGCGCGCTGGGTGCGTGCTGCGTAAGCGCAGGGTGCGCGGATCCCATGTGACCTGCAAAAAAAGAGATTTGATTGGTTCATTACACTTCCACTTCTACCTATTGAAAGACCCCACCCATTTCAATCATTCTCCTTTGACCTTCTTTGGAGCACCATCTCTTTGGAGAGAAGAAGATTTTTTAGACTAAGTTTACACTTAGCTCTAACTTTTTTCAACCAAAAATGGCTTCAGGGCAGCAGGCATCACCTGCATCACCTCATACTTCTGAGGATGAATTTTTGCCAGAGGCACCACCCAAAGAACGTTTTTCTTCAGTGGTGTGGAAATTTTTTACTTTTCCCGAGGGGCAGAATAAGACCAATGCCACCTTGGTTACGTGCAAGATTTGCAAAAGAGTCCTGTCGCGAGTGGATCCTAACAAGAAATACTCTTACGGCACGGCAAGGATGATGAAGCACATGAGGACCCTTCATCCGAACAATCTTGCACAAGAAGAGTGCCGACGGATGAGAAACACTCCTGCTCCTGCGCCATCCACCTCATCGCAGCCGAGCACATCAAGAGTGCATCCATCAGCCCAAACCTTGGACATCCGTCCTCAATTTCAATTTTTAAAAGTGCTCTGCACTAAGTGCAATAAGACTTTGTGCTATGGTGAGCAGTCGATCGATCTGATCTGCCGCCGGCAAGAATGTCACATTTGCTAGTTTTTTTCATTTTTTTTTATTGTTCCCTGAAGTTCATTGTTTGGTTTCTACTGTTTTGTTTTTTGTTTTTGTTTTTTGCAGAAAAACCAAAAAAAATTAAAAATTGTTCTTTTAAGAACGAACTTTCCTGGTTTAAAAAAAGAGCTACATTTCTTTGTTAGTGTTAGTTTAGATGAATGTATGTGTAGTATGTAATTGACTGAATGAATGCATTAGTAGCGTATGGTGAATGTATAAGTGCAGAACTATGAGGAAGTGCTGCAGCATCACACAGTAACCTCTTTAACTGCAGTGTGCTGTAGTACTTCCGAAGCACAGGGATGCAACATATGTACATAAATATGTTGCAAATCTATGCTTCTCTCTGCACGGCTGCTTAAACTGCAGCCATGTGGTGACACAGGCACCCTTGCACCGTAGTGCAAGGATATCTGTGTCATGTGCTGTTTGTTTTTCTGCAGGAAGACACACCTTCCTGCACAAAAACAATGAGAAAATGCATTTTTCTCCTTCAATGTATGCTGAACATTTCAGCATGCATTGAAGATATAAAAATGTGGAGAAATGAAAACAATTCTCCTTGTTGTGCTTTCCTACACCAATTTTAGAATGGTGCACCATTCACACACATATCGAGATTTATGATTTCTGAAAAATCTAGACATGTGTCTTGTTCTATGAGTATTCAGTGCAATCATGCACAACAACACTTATAGAACACCCTTTCAAAACAAAGTGGTCTGCATGATGAGGTTGTATTTGCATGGAGTATAAAAAGTGCACAGAGTGCCTTTTCCTCTCTTTGTAAATATGCAAGAGTATCTTACACAATAACTATGTTACAAAAAGTGACATATTTCCGTTTTTAAAATTCCTTGCGAATGATAAAAGGTAAGCACAGAGTTTTGTCTGCAAAGATGTTCAAAGAAGAATTATTGAAATAATTGCGGCCCTTCAATAGCTAAAATAGGAAATATTATGAACCCCTCAAATCTCTTTTTTTGCAGGTCACACGATATCTGATTATGGTCAGATTTCAAAACTACATAAACAGAGTGTTTTTAGAAACGTGTTTCAACTTTGTAGCTTCTTGCAGGCCTCTTCATTCTGCATATTGAGACTTAGTTAAACTTACCTTCACAGTAATAGGAATAAAAATGGTATACATTTTTTTCCGTTTTTCATTCAAATATAAATTCATATAAATTGCTTATTTTAAAATTTGGATCTGTGAAAGAAAAGGCAAAAAAATTATAACATGTAATAATACATTTTATACAACACAGCATAATTTCCACAAAGTAATTTTTTTGCCTTTTTTGCTGTTCTCAGAATATATTAAATTTCACTAAAAATAGTGATTTCAATCGTACTCATCACTTAACAGCGGGCAAAAAAAAAACAATCTCAAAGATTTAAAAAAAAAAACCAACATACTATTCTCCAAAAAAAAACAAGATACAAATCACAGATATATAAAATGCACACAGCTAACAATTTTTTTTAACTTTTACTTACAAAAACTGTAAATGATGTCGCTTTAAAATATTCACCGAATCTAAAGATGAATTTTTGGAGGATGCACCACGCCCAAAATGTTTTCCTTCAGTGATGTGGAAATTTTCTACTTTTCTCGAGGGGCAAACAAAAACCAATGCCACCTTTGTCACGCGCAAGATTTTCAAAAGAGTTCTGTTACGAGGGGATCCTAACAAAAATACTCGTGAGGCACAGCAAGTATGATGAAACACCTAAGGACCCTTCATCCAAACAATCTTGCACGAGAAGAGTGCAAACAGATGAGAAACACTACTGTTCTGTATCTGTAAAAAAGAATCACAAATAAATGTATATTCATAACTTTCAAATTTATACTATTCCATTACTGTACAAACACATTTTATATAAATACTGACTAAGAAACTATAGCCCTGAACCACAAGTGTGACGATGGTTAAAGCACTACATGCATAGTGCATACTACTTTGAAGCAGTTAATGCCCTAAAGCCTACCTCACTAAAACACTACATGCTAACTGACTAAATGATTACAGTACTATAAGGAGACACACTGGGTGAGTGACAGGGTGTTTGCTAGAAGTGTATGAATACTAACTAGGGAATTGAAGGTGTGAAACACAACTGTGTAGGTGATTAGAGAACTGCATCCATACTGCATAGGCATTTAAAGCAGTCCATGTGCTAAGGCCTGGCTCACTGCATGACTACTTGGGTACTGACTGAATGATTAGAGTACAGCAAGGAGAGTGCCTAGGTGAATTTATAAGTGGTAAGCTTTTCGCACAGGGAATGGATTAGTACTTGGTACTGAATGGGTCACTAGAGGAGTGCAAAGGCAGTGACAGGATGTTTGCTGGACTGTATGGATACTGACTAGGGAATTGAAAGTTTGAAAGACAAGTGTCTAGGTGGTTAGAAGACTGCATTCATAGTGGATAGGAGTTTCATGCAGTCCATGTGCTAAGGCCTGGCTCAGTGCATGAATACTTAGGCACTGACTGAATGATTAGAGTACTGCAAATATAGTATCTTGGTGAATTTATAAGTGTTTGAGTTTTCGCACAGTGAATGGATTAGTACATGAAGCTGAATGGGTCACTAGAGGACTGCAAACGGAGTTACAGGGTGTTTCCTGGAAGTGTATGGATACTGACTAGCGAATTGAAAATGTGAAAGACAAGTGTATAGTATGTTAGAAGACTGCATGCATACTGCATAGACATTTGAAACAATCTATGTGGTAATGTATGGTTCACAACATGAGGACTTGGAAACTGACTAAATCATCAGACTACTACTAGGTTAGTGCCTGGGTAAAACTTTTACATTTTCAGTTCTGGCACAGTGAATAGAATAGTACATGGTACTGCACTTTAGTGTCAAACCCTGACTCATTTTATCAATGCATAAGCAAAGAATAGCTTCTAAAGCTACTAAAACTTAAAAACATGACCGATTTTAAAACAGTTATCTGTCATCAAATACACTATGTTACCAAATGCTTCTCTCACAATCCTTACCCAAATGTACACAGACTCACAGTGTGATTTTAGACAAGCAACAAAGGAGAGTGCCTAGGTGAATTTATAAGTGGTAGGCTTTTCGCACAGGGAATGGATTAGTACTTGGTACTGAATGGGTCACTAGAGAAGTGCAAAGGCAGTGACAGGATGTTTGCTGGACTGTATGGATACTGACTAGGGAATTGAAAGTATGAAAGACAAGTGTCTAGGTGGTTAGAAGACTGCATACATAGTGGATAGGGGCATGTGCTAAGGCCTGGCTCAGTGCATGAATACTTAGGCACTGACTGAATGATTAGAGTACTGCAAAGATAGTATCTTGGTGAAGTTATTAGTGTTTGAGTTTTCACACAGTGAATGGATTAATACATGATGCTGAATGGGTCACTAGAGGACTGCAAAGGGAGTTACAGGGTGTTTCCTGGAAGTGTATGGATACTGACTAGCGAATTGAAAATGTGAAAGACAAGTGTATAGTATGTTAGAAGACTGCATGCATACTGCATAGACATTTGAAACAATCTATGTGGTAAAGTGTGGTTCACAACATGAGGACTTGGAAACTGACTAAATCATCAGACTACTACTAGGTTAGTGCCTGGGTAAAACTTTTTAATTTTCAGTTCTGGCACAGTGAATAGAATAGTACATGGTACTGCACTTTAGTGTCAAACCCTGATTCATTTTATCAATGCATAAGCAAAGAATAGCTTCTAAAGCTACTAAAACTTGACAACATGACCGATTTTAAAACAGTTATCTGTCATCAAATACACTATGTTACCAAATGCTTCTCTCACAATCCTTACCCAAATGTACACAGACTCACAGTGTGATTTTAGACAATCAACACTATCCTAGGAGTTTACCAAAACTCATTCACTAGTCTAGAAGAGTTAATGGTACTACACACAATCTACATATTTAAGTATAGCACATTAGTGTCAAAGCATGACTCATTTAATCAACGCATAAGCAAAGACTGGCTTTTAATGCTACTAAAACTTGACAACATGACATGTTTTAAAAGAGTTATCTGTCAGCAAATACACGATGTTACCAAATGCTTCTCTCACAGTGGTTCCCAAATACACACTAACTCACAGTGTGATTCTAGACAAGCACCACTATCCCTAGGAGTTTACCAAAACTCATTCACTACAGTGGAAGTGGTAAGGGAACTCCACACAATCTACATATTTCACGACTGCACTTTAGTGTCAATGCCTGACTCATTTAATCAACGCATAAGCAAAGACTGGCTTCTAATGCTACTAAAACTTGACAACATGACTGGTTTTAAAACAGTTTTCTGTCAGCAAATACACGATGTTACCAAACGCTTCTCTCACAGTGGTTCCCAAATGCACACAGACTTACAGTGTGATTCTAGACAAGCACCACTATCCCTAGGAGTTTACCAAAACGTATGTACTACTATGGAAGTGGCAAAGGAACTGCACACAATGTGCATATTTCAAAAGTGCACTTTTGTGTCAAAGCCTGACTCATTTAATCAACGCATAAGCAAAGACTGTCTTCTAATGCTACTAAAACTTGACAACATGACTGTGACGATGTCAGGGGGGACCTTGGACCAAACCCCAGCTGGTCACCCCTTTCTTCTCTCTCCCCACAGCCTCACGGGGAACAGATTCCGACCCCGTATTGGAGAACCGAGGCTGAGACACAAAAGGGCGACTGTTTCTTTAATTGGGCGGAGTTCAACGATCCCGGACCCGGCCCCCTTCGTGACGTCGTCTACCCGGAACCAGAAGTATCGGGAAAGGAGAACAGCCTGGTGTGTGTTACACCCGGAGGAGAGAAGTGTGGAGTACGAGTCGAACAGGAGAGCGGAGGAAGCGGAGGAGAACAGGAGGACGGAGGAAGTGGAGGAGTACCGGCGAGGCGAGGGAGCGGAGGAGAACAGGAGAACGGAGGACGTGGAGGAGTATCGGCGAGCCGAGGGAGCGGAGGAGAGCAGGCGAGCGGAGGAAGAGGAGGAAGAGACAGGAACATCGCAGACGTCCAGAAGGCAGCGCCAGGAGGCCAACGTACCGGCGAATCCCCGTGCCACACTTCAAGGGAAGTGTGGCTTCAACAGGTACGGGGCCGTATACGGGCGTGGGTGGGAGGAAAGGGTTTTAAACCTCCTTGAACCCTACGCCGACCTCAGCAGTTAGAACTGGTCTCCCTATCCTTGAGCACCTTTCTTTGCACAGTCTGTGTCGTTTAAGGAGAGCACTGCGTGGTCCCTCACTCCCTTCCCTGGAAAACGGACGTATTTTCCCTGAACCTGACCCTCCCCCATATCTCTCTTTTCTTCCTTGGGCCACCCACCACCCCGGAGAGGTCGTCAGGAAATCGACAACCTGGAGAAGACTCGGAGCGTCAGAGAGAGGAGAAGCCGCGCCAGCCCAGATCCACGTGTTACAGACCTCCCCCTACCTTACTACAGGAGTGCCAGACTACCCAAACGCTCTGTAAAATCAATAAAAAGAGTAATAAGCACCTCTCGTGTCTCCGTGCCTCCATGCGACCCGCTACAATGACATGTTTTAAAACAGTTATCTGTCAGCAAATACACGATGTTACCAAACGCTTCTCTCACAGTGGTTCCCAAATGCACACAGACTCACAGTGTGATTCTAGACAAGCACCACTATCCCTAGGAGTTTACCAAAACTCATTCAGTACAGTGGAAGTGGTAAGGGAACTGCACACAATCTACATATTTCACGACTGCACTTTAGTGTCAATGCCTGACTCATTTACCCTGAACCACTATGCCAGGCATACAAAGAGAGACAAACCTACGAGCCAACAAGTAAGTTACATCCAGGACAAACCGAAAGCGTCCTAAAGGGGGCCAGAAGCCACTCAGTGCCCAGGACAAAGAGGCAAGAGCATTGCCCAACCGACCCAAACTGACTGGAATTGGATAGCGAGGACAATTAACACAAGGGCCGAAAAGCTTTGACAAAAAAACTCAACAAAATCCAGCCATAAAGCAACAACTAAGATCATGTTCTTGGAATATCAATGGCCTAGGAAATAAAAAAGACGACCCTCAGCTACTTTCCTACCTTCAAACATTTGACATAATAGCCTTACAGGAGACCTGGCTAGAACAACCACATCACATCCAAGGCTACAACACATATCACCTCCCAGCGACTAGAATTACTAAATACGGCCATCCAAAGGGCGGTCTTACAATATACACAGCAATAAAGACCTTTAACGAATCAAAATACATAAACGCGAAACAGACAGGAAACAACTGCACCCTCACAATAGAACTAGAAGTGAGGGGAAAAGATTCAAAACAAAATCTAAGGCTGATGAACGTATATATCTACATCCTAGGGAAAAAAAAACAGGAATGATCCTCCTGGTAGAAGAGATCTCAAAAACACTGACAGAGTCAGCGAACACAAGCCTCATAGTTACAGGGGACTTCAATATGTTTCTGGGAGGGCCTCAAACAAGGGACACATCGCTAGAAGAACTCTTCCTTGCATGGGAAATCCCACAACAAGCAATAAGCAAATGGGGTAACCAAAACCAGCTGTCAAACTCAAGCATTAAGGATCTAGAACACCTTAACCTGGCAGCACTAAATGGCCGCTTCGCAAACGACAGTGCCCCGTCAGCTACTTTTCACAATTCAACAGCCAGCTCCTCCATAGACTTCACATTTGTATCCCTGCATCTCTTCGCGAAAATCACGGATTTCCGAATTGGCACAATGACAGCTAGTGACCACCAGCCCCAAGAATTTGGCCTTAACTTCCAGGGGGTGGCGCAAGCCAGACTAGCGATAAACTTGGATTGTTCACTGCTGGTGGCTCAAAAAAGAATCAAATGCAACACGTCAAACCTGGAAGGCCTTACAACTGACGCAAAAAGCCGGTGGGAAAAGTGCATCACAAACAACACTGAGTACCTAAACGCTTGGGAACACTTCACGAGGAGCCTGGGACAGGCCCACACAAGGAAACACAAGTCTAGTGGCCAAAGCTATAAAAGCCAAGGAAAGAGAATTGACTCAACTGGCAACTGCGACAAGGCCTCAAATCAAAATACCAAGATTAAGCACCTGAAAAGTAACATCAACAAACTGCTTCGCAAACTACACCGTGACGGACCGGACCCTATAATTCAACTGGAGATGCAAAATTTAAAACAGGAAAAAGAGATAATAATCTGGCAGGGCAAAAGGGAAGAAGAGGAAAAAATGTGGGCAAGACTTCTACACGACGCTAAAGGAACCAACACAAGCGGAAGATTCTGGAAAACAGTTAACTCACTCCAGAACGCTAGGATCCCGACCATCGATTCTTATGTTTCCGAGGAAGCCTGGGCCAACCATCTTCAGGCTCATTTCAACACAGCGCCACAGCCCACAACTACTAGGCGATCGGACAAGGCCAAAAAAAGTCCAACACGGACGTCACAATTGGGCAGTAACGCATTTGACCTTATGGAAAAACAAATAATAAACAGGATCGCGATGGGGAAAGCGGAGGGGGCACCAGGCCCCAACGGGATTCCCCCAATACTGTATAAACAAAACCCAGATTACTGGGCAGCAGCCCTAGCGCCACTTTTCAAGCAGATAAGAGACACTGCAACAATCCCAGTGTCATGGAAAGGCTCCATAATAGCACCAATACACAAGAAGGGCAATATAAAGGATCCAAAAAACTACAGACTAATAGCCCTAATTGACAACGAAGCCAAAAATTACGCTGGTCTTCTACTAGAGGAGCTTTTGGACTGGTCAGAAGAAAATGCAGTAATCCCTATTACTCAGACAGGATTCCGCAAACAAATGGGAACAACATCAAACATGCTAGCTCTCTCGCTCCTCATCGACGCCACAAAGACTGTTAACCTTCCCCTGTATGTATGCTTCATTGACTTCACCTCAGCGTTCGACACCGTCAACAGAAACTTACTATGGTCAAAATTGGAAAAAAGGAACATCCCATCAGGCCTTCTCACACAGTTGATCCTACTTCACACGGACACATGGGTCCAAGTCAAGCTAGGGACAGGAGACTTCCTCTCAAGAAAAATAATGACCACCAAAGGTTTAAAACAAGGCTGTGTCCTAGCTCCAACACTCTTCAACATTTTCATGTCCGACCTGGCTCAACTGCTGGACGAAACTAACTCTCACGCCCCTAGCCTAGGCGGCCTTACTATTTCCAATCTAATGTATGCTGACGATATTGTCCTAATAAGTAGAACACCGATAGGGCTACAACATCTGATCACCACTACGTTCAAGTACTCGATAGACAATAACCTCACCATCAATCTCTTAAAAACCAAAACAATGAGGATCAACGCAAAAAGACCACCAGCAGGATTTCACTGGCACATGGGAGGGTCCACATTGGAGGCAGTAGAGGAGTATAGGTACCTGGGGGTAATCTTCGACGGAAAAGGCTCATTCAATCAGCAAAAGGACGCAATAAAATGGAGGGGCACCAGCGTAGGGATTGCATTAAGGTACCTCAAAACAAAAGCAGTCGGCCGAAGCTTCACATCCCTGCTGCAAGTGCTACAGTCAAAACTAACATCGGCCCTGACCTACGGAAGCGAATGCCTCCGAGGAAGGGACGCCCAGCAACTGAACAACACAATAGCGAAGGCCATGAGAATAACCTTCAGTTTGCCCAACTACACTTCCCAGGCACAAATCAGGCTGGAATTTGGCCTGAGAAACCAAATTCTAGAGCGAATGGGTGCCTATGCCAAAAGATGGCACAAGATACAGAGAGGGGAACCCACAAGCCTAAATCACCACCTATGGAAAGAGATGGAAAGTAAAAGCAAGAGTGCGGCTGCGCTATATCTTAACCACTCCTTAAATTTCTTGAGTCTTCAAGAAGCCTGGACGAGCAGCGTATCTCATAACACCTTCAAACTACTATTTAACAAATCAGTTAGATCTACATCGTTAATCAAGGATAAAGCAAGCCTAGCAACCCGGGCCCATGGCTGGACTGTCATTCAAAGCTACACAACCAGCCTCTGCCAAAGCTACCTAGGAGTCGGGTTTACCAGGCGCATAAAGGAGAAGTTCCTACGTCTACGGCTGGGCCAACTGCCAGTACAAAACCACCTCCCCCCATGGATAAGACCCAAGGAAACTATCAACTGCCGAGTTTGTGGAAACTCAAAGGAAGACATCCTGCATCTACTATGTACCTGCAAAGGTCTGGACGAAGAGCGCAGATCCCTTCTAAAAAAGCACTTCAACAGGCTGGGCACAAGAACACGCCGGCAGGCAGTAAAGGCCTGCTTGGACGGAATGAACATTCAATTAGCATGCCACGTCGTCAAATTCTTGGACAAAGCAGAAAAGAAACAAGAATGACAGAGGGCGAAAACAGGCCAACGCCAATTAATGAAGTGAAACCCAAAACTGATAAGGAATCATTTCTCCTGACACTGGTAATGGCCTGATATCTGAACGGTAAAATAGGACACAATAACACTGCAGGGGACTGTCATGCCCCAATAGACCCAGCTATAAATATTATAGTTCGGCCAACATCCAGGCGCAAATCAAACATATAACCTTTCTTTTTTGTATTCATTATAACTACTCTTTTTATTCGAAGCCAATCTTGTTGTATATACATATCTGTCATTTTATCTTTTAAATACCAATTGGATTTAACTTATGGTTTTTATATGTTAACGATTGCAATGGTTTTAAGTAACTGAGCAATAAAGACTTCTTCATATTGACTCATTTAATCAACGCATAAGCAATGACTGGCTTCTAATGCTACTAAAACTTGACAACATGACAGGTTTTAAAATAGTTATCTGTCAGCAAATACACAGTGTTACCAAATGCTTCTCTCACAGTGGTTCCCAAATGCACACAGACTCACAGTGTGATTCTACACAAACATCACTATCCCTAGGAGTTTACCAAAACTCATTCACTACAGTGGAAGTGGTAAGGGAACTGCACACAATCTACATATTTCACGACTACACTTTAGTGTCAATACCTGACTCATTTAATGAAAGCATAAGCCATAACTGTCTTCTTATGCTACTAAAACTTGACAACATGACAGGTTTTAAAAGAGTTATCTGTCAGCAAATACAAGATGTTAGTAAATGCTTCTCTCACAGTGGTTCCCAAATGCACACAGGCTCTCTGTGTGATTCTAGACAAACAACACTATCCCTTGCAATATACTAAAACACATTTCTTCATCTACAAGGAGTACTACATTTTAGTGCAGAAACATAACTCATTTCACAAATTCATAAACAATGACTGGTTTCGAATTCTACCAAAATATAAAAACTGCATAGTTATCTGTCTACAAACACATGAAAAAAACAAATCCTTATCACAAAATGGTTTCTACATGCACACACACTGTCAATAAGATTGTAGAGAAAAAAAAGTACTCCCTACACTTTAGCAGAAGAAATACATTAGTCTGATTAAAATAAAAATAGTCTACATACATCCCCTCACAATTAAATAACTCACCTTTCAAAATGGTGTGTAGATTAAGAAGTATATCAGTCACACACCAGATATCAGTCACGCACCAGATTTTCTTATACAGAATCTCTGCACTGTGCACCTGTCAGCAGAACCAAAGAATGGCAAAGTTTCCCTCTCATTTTCCACACATATACATGTAAACATCAAATCACATTCCTTCGGGCGCGGCTGGCGAGGAGGGCCCGCCGGAGCAGAATTGAGGGGTGACTGCATAGGCCTTGCTCTGGACGTTGTTCCTTCACCATTTATTGATTGCGTATTTTCCCCTCCTATGGAGGTCGTGCGGGGTCTGTTGGGGGCTTCCCTCCTCCTCTGGGGGACTAGTTAGTATTTTAGCTATGGGGCGACAGGCACACTGCACTTTGGGGGGGCTGTCTGGGCTCATGCAGGGGTGCAGGGAGGGGGGAGTTTTGTTGGGACCGGGGGGTGGGGGGGGTGTGTTGTTTGTTAGCACCGCAGGGCAAACCCGCTACTATGTTGTTGTTTTTAGGATGCTCGATGGGGGACGACCGATTGTTTCGACGTATGATGGGGGGTAGGGATTTGGCTGTGTTGTCATGGAATGTTAACGGCCTGGGGGATAGGATTAAGCGTGGTGTGGTCCTGCAGTACTTAAAACGTATTTCACCAGATGTTGTCTTCCTGCAGGAGACGCACCTTATAGGTAACTCCTTTCATGCAATGAACCGGCGGGGATATCGTTTGGCGGCCCATTCTGGCTTCACCTCGGGCTCGCGGGGGGTGGGTATTATGATCAAGAACTCGCTCCCGTTGGAGATTGATGAGGTGCGCCATGATGAGAGGGGACGCTACACGGTTCTGGTGGGAAGAATGGAGGGTAGAGTGTTTATCTTTATATCAGTGTACGTCCCGCCTGGGTTACAAGCCACCACATTTGCGGACCTGGGGCGCCTCCTTCTGGACCTTCCGAGTGGCCTGCTGGTGGTTGGAGGGGATTTTAATGCGGTAGCCTCTGGGTCTATGGATCGCCATCCCCCTAGGGACCTCCCCCGGGCACAGGCGTGGCTGCCCGGCCTTCTGGACACGCTGGGCCTGGTGGATTGCTGGCGATTAAAGCATCCTGCATTGCGACAGTACACCTTCCACTCGGGTGCCCATGGTAGCCTCTCGCGGCTTGATTACATCCTTGTCCCGGCGGCCCACGCAGGGAGGGTGGGGGAGGTGCGCCATCTGGCGCGGGGTATCTCAGACCACTCCCCATTGTTGTTGCATCTCGATGTCTTCCCGAGGGGGGATGGCAGGGTGGCCCCAATCAATGCATGGTATTTGCGCGACCCCACCATTCGTGCTGATTTGATCAAATCCCTACAGCGATATTTCGATGAGAATGTGGGGTCGGTCTCTTCGGCCATCTCCCTGTGGGAGGCTTTCAAGGTAGTCCTTAGAGGGGAGGCCCTCTCCTTTATCTCCCATGCCCGGCGGCGCGAGCGGGAGGAGGTGACCCGGGTAGAGGCCGAGATTGCAGAACTGGAGGGTGACCTGGGAAGCGGGGTAACAGACGACAAGTTGCATGTTCTACACCTAAAGCAGGCGGCCTATCGGGCCCTCGTCACGGAGGCGGCCAGGGGCCTCAGTAGAGAGCAGCAGGGGCGATTGTATGATGTGGGTGATAAGGCTGGCAAATTGATTGCGTGGTTGGATAAGAGGGAGAGAGCGAGCCGTGTGGTGCCTCTGATTGAGAGTGTTGATGGTGCGTGTGTCACTGAGCCGGAAGCCATTGTCTCCTGCTTCGCGGATTATTTCCGCGAAGTCTACTCCCCGGTTTCCCCCTGCTCGGAGGCAGACTCCCATGCCCTGCTTCGGGACATCGCACTGCCCTCCCTAACGGTGGAGGACAGGGATTCGCTGGACGCCCCTCCCACCTCGGACGAAATTGCCTTGGCTATTCGCTCGGTTGCATCCGGCAAGGCCATGGGCCCCAATGGTATTCCCATCGAGCTCTACAAGCTACGCCCGGATGTGTTGGCGCCCCACCTGCGCGCGATGTTCCTGGCGGCCCACTCGCGGGGTTCCCTCCCGCCGGACCAGCGTCTAGCCACAATTGTGGTGATCCACAAGGAGGGGAGGCCCCGTGAACGGGTCACATCCTATAGGCCGATTTCGCTTTTGAACGCGGAGCCCAAAATCCTCGCCAAGGTGTTGGCCAACAGGTTGGTTGGCGTGGTGGGCGATTTGGTCCACCAAGACCAATCTGGCTTTATACCGCACCGCAACACGGCGCTCAATCTGCGGCGCTTGCACGGGGTGCTCGCGCGTGTCCCATTTGTGCGGGAGCCGGCCATCTTGGCGTCCTTGGACGCCACCATGGCGTTTGATACGCTTGAATGGCCATACATCTGGGCGATGCTGGCAAAATTCGGGTTTGGCCCGGGTTTCATTAGCTGGGTCAAATTGCTATATTCGGGCCCATTGGCGCAGGTGGTAGTGAATGGGCGAGTCTCGGCCCCATTCGCGCTGGGGAGGGGTACGCGACAGGGCTGCCCCCTGTCGCCTCTCCTGTTTGCCCTGGCCCTGGAGCCCCTGGCGGAGTGGCTGCGGTGGCACCCTTCTATCCGTGGTCTCCGCTGGACCCCCGAGCATGAGGACCGTGTGTCCCTCTATGCTGACGATATCCTTCTGTATCTCGCCTCCCCGCGTAAATCACTGATCGTCCTGGTTGATGTTTTGCGTTCATTCGGTTGCAACTCAGGCCTGGTCATCAACTGGGCGAAATCCTGTGTATATGTGCTTTCCGGGGAGGCTCCGGCCCTACCACGGGACTGTCCGATCCAGATTGCCTCCCAAGGTTTTCGGTACCTGGGTATCTATATCACTCTTGACCCGGAGGCCCGCTATGAGCGGAATTTGTTACCCCCCCTCCGGCGTTTGAGGGAGGACGTGGTGCGCTGGCGGCGTCTGCCGCTCTCGCCGCTCGGCCGAGCGGCCTTGTTTAAAATGATGTCCCTGCCACGCTTCCTCTACGCCCTCCAGAATACTATGGACTTGGTCCCGGCACGCTATTTCCGTGAGGTGGAGGGCCTCCAGCGGCGCCTGTTCTGGGACGGGAGGCCGCGCATTGCTCTGGCTAAATTGACGCTCCCGTGGTACGATGGGGGGGTCGCCCTCCCTGACATTAAACGGTATTACTGGGCCTCCCAACTAGCTGCAATTAATCATGGCCTTTACGG
This sequence comes from Triturus cristatus, assembly GCF_964204655.1. Taxonomy (NCBI): domain Eukaryota; kingdom Metazoa; phylum Chordata; class Amphibia; order Caudata; family Salamandridae; genus Triturus; species Triturus cristatus. The sequence goes on along the minus strand of NC_140590.1, from coordinate 1,246,881,356 downwards.
GCCCGCCTTGAACCCGGCATTTGAGATGGATAAGATGCTCCTGCCCGGTGGCGATTACAATCGAGCGCTCTACGCTGGCGCGCCCGACTCCCGTTTGACGGGACCGACGCGTGTCATGGTGCGTGTCTGGCACGCGGCTAATGCAGCTATGGGGTGGAAGGACCGTTTGACCCGGGCGTCACCGCTGTATGCGTCTGAGAGGTTGGGCTCCCTGTGGACGTCGAAGGGCTTCGAGAAGTGGGACACGATCGGAATCAGCACGGTGGGAGATCTCTGGACGAGGGGGGGATTCAAAACTTTTGAGACGCTGCAGGCGGAGTTCCAGCTGCAGGGCAGTGAGTACTTTCGGTACCTACAGGTCCGCCATGCGCTGGGCTCCGTCTTCCCGGATGTCGCATCCATTCCGGAGTCTTCCCCCCTGGAGGACAGAGTCCTAGATGGCCATGTCCCGGACAGCACGATCTCCCTCATATACAAAAAACTGATCAACGATAGATCGTGCCTGCTTACTAGTCTCCGCGAGGCTTGGGTTGCCGACGGGCTGGAGCTGGACGATGAGGATTGGATTTCCGCGGTGGCCTCTCCGAAAGAGGTGGCCATCCCGGCTCGCCTTTGTTTCGTCCAGCTCAAGATCCTTCACCGGGTTTACGTGACGGGGCCAAGGCTTCTGCGTATGGGTTTTGCTGGTGACGGAATGTGTAAGCGTGGCTGTGGTGCGTTGGCGACTTTCATGCATATACTGTGGGAGTGCCCGAAGGTGGAGCGATTCTGGCGTGGTGTGCATGAGGTCCTGCGTGTGGTGACGCGTGTTGCGCTGCTGCCTGAAGCGAGGAGATGCTTGCTGAATGTATGGGAACCGAATGACTATTCGGCCCCGCAGACGCGGTGGGTGACTCTGGGATACATGATAGCCAAGCGCGACATTGCTCAATTGTGGGGATCCCAGAGGCCCCCTGCGGTGTCGGCCTGGAAAGAGCATATGGATTGGTGTATGTTTCGTGAAAAGGTGGTATATGTGGCGAGAGGTAAGCCTGGGGCGTGGGTGAAACTCTGGGGCCCCTGGAACGCCTACCGCGGGGGTATTTGTGAGCCACCACTGCTACCGGCTGCCTCGCCTGCTCCGTCTCCCTAGATGGCCCCCCTCCCTCAGCCGCGGGCGCGCGGTCCCCCAGTCCCTGATCTATTCCCATTCCCCTCTCCAGAGTTCTGCTGCTGGTTTGGATCCCCCACTTATGGAGCACGTGCTGTTATTTTGGATCGCGGGTTGCCCTGCGGGTGTGGTTTTTTGGTGTTGTTTTGTTTTAAGAAAAGGGAACCGTACTGTGGGCTTGGAGCTGTGTGGCCTGCACCATTGATTACTCCTGTTTCACTGCTCTGCACTGCCTAGAGACTTTTACTGTATGTGTGCAATATGTTTTTGTCATTCTAGCGGCCGGCCGGATGGTTGTAGGCCCATACCTGTAACTTTTACGAACTGCAATAAACGGTTTCAAAAAAAAAAAAATCACATTCCTTCCCACATAAATTCAAAAGCAAACACACATTTCTATTGGTTAAACATTTCAACCCTTTCCAAATGACATAAACTTCAACCCTTCCCCCAATCTGCCTTCTGGCCGTTACCATAGAAACAGGTCATGGAACACTGTACTGAGCACACAGGTCACAAGTTCAGCACACACAATGTTGCTAATCAAGACAGCAAGTGTGCTTGACTTCTCAACATATCAGCTTATCATATATAATGTTCCTTACAATCAGTTTCTGTTAACCAATAAGAATCATGCGTTTAAAAAACAGAAATATGCACCCTACCTTTCAGTGTAGAAGGTTGTCAAACAACCAATGATTTCTTGTCTTTTTTCAAAATTGCATCTTAGCCACCATTTTAGAAACATTTTTCTTTCCAAACTGCCATTTCATTTACAGAGACCATCTGAGTGCATCCAGACCTCCTTACAAGATGCTTAGAGTGTGGATTGTGGGACACAGCTACATTTTCTGGAGCCAAAGGTATGCAGAAAACAAAGGCATTCACAAAGACCTAGGTTTGCCAAATGTAGACATTAAATGGATTGGACAGAGAGGGTTAAAGTGGCACCAAATGATGCCATTGCTGAAATCCTTCATGCAAATCCAACACCCTGACCTCATAATAGTCCACTGTGGTGGCAATGACCTAGGCACTTTGACTGGGGTAGGTCTGGAAATGCTTATGAAGGACACCTTTGCAGAACTGATTTCACTTTTCCCTAAAACTGCCTTTGTGTATTCTAACATATGCCAAAGGAAGAAATGGAACTGGTCCGATCATTTTTGTCCACAGATTGAGAAAGCTAGGAAACATGTGAATAAATCTGTTTCTGCTTTTCTCCGAGACTACAGAATGGGGTCCATTTACAATAACAATCTGCGCTTTCATATGCAAGAGATGTATAGGAGAGATGGAGTACACTTTACTGATGAAGGAAACAGAGTCTTCCTCAACAACTTTAGGCTCTGTATAGGTACTTACTTATAAGTACCAAAAACTCTCAATGAACACAACGGCTCTTTTTAGAGCCACTCAAGAACAAAACACTTAAGCTTAATCTTTATCTCCCAACAATTTCATTTTTTTTCCCTTGGATCCGCGAACCCACCGCGAGAGAATCCGTGCATCCAACGCGATAGGATGTGCACACCGTGCGCGCATTTCGCCGTTTTTTTTTTAAGGGGGCCCTAGGGGGTCCTTCTGGGACCCCCTAAGCACCTTTAGAGGGTCAGAGTATTTCCACTCTGCCCCCTTTATATGTTTTACACACTTATTCCCCTTGCTTCTTCAGCCTCGCTTCTACCGAGGCAGAAAATGGCTGCCAACAGTTCCTGGTTTCGAATGTAGAGAGACACTCGACAGCCAATTAGCATTCAGCGCGCGATCGGGACGGTGCGCGCTTGGTTCGGGGAGGGTGCGCGTACGGTGCGTGTACGGTCTGCGGATCCTCCGCGGCCATAGATATTTATGTACTTTTAACTATAATTTTCTCAGGAACTACTGAACGGATTCACACCATTTATGCAAAAGGCACGAGTCTGAACTGAGGACTACCTCTTTGCCAAATTTGGTGTCATTCCGTTCAGCGGTTCGGGCTGTAGCTGCGACAACAGATCCTATGGGAAATTGCATGGGGAAAACGCGTTTTGGGACCCCCCTTTTTTCTCGGCCCCCACTTGACGAATCACCACAAAACGTTCTGGGTAGGAGCGGAGCAGAGCTGGCCAAAAGTTTGGAAAATTTCGCGAGGATTCGTCAACCGGCGCCAGACTTATTGGGAATAGAATGTTGCGGATTTCCTATGGAAAATAGGTCCTAACTATAACTATCTACTGGCAACCGCCAGTAGATAATATATATATATATATATTCACTGAAAAAACCATAGGTTTCACACATGTTATAGTTAGCTGGACATTTTACTGATAAAAAACCAATGAAATTCCCCCGTTATAGTTACTGCAGGCAACTATAACTCACGCGACCGCAATCCTCTGCTGATGCTAATACTGTATTTAGACACTTATTTGCCCATGTCTTCTTCCATTAAATTTTAGCTTTACATATATTACAAATATTTTTTTTTCATAAAGACACATATGTCATCAGCAGAAGATTGCGGTCGCGTGAGTTATAGTTGCCTGCAGTAACTATAACGGGGGAATTTCATTGGTTTTTTATCAGTAAAATGTCCAGCTAACTATAACATGTGTGAAACCTATGGTTTTTTCAGTGAATTTGCAAGGTTTTTTAAATGCTAAGTTACTTTACGCCATTCGTGGCGTGCGCGCCCAGTTAACGCAGTTCGTTCCGTGCGCGCACGGTGCGCTTCGCGCACCGTGCGCGCACAGTGAGCACGCGGTGCGCTTCACGCACCGCGCGCCCACTTTACGCAGTTAGTGCCGTGCACGCACAGTGGTCACGCGGTGCGCTGCGCGCACCGCGTGCCCACGTTAAGCGGGATGGGCCATGTACGCACGATGCGCTTCGCGCACCGTGCGCACATGGGGGACATATTATGCGCATCTTAGTGAAATGTATTCTTTGTTAACTTCCTACCTATGATAAGCCATGCACAAATGGTGCACTTCGGGCATCATTTGCACACGGGGTGGGGAGAATGTGGATACTTTTTTTTTTTTACTATTTGTTACCGTGCGCGTACGGTAAGCGTAATCGCCGATTTTCCGAAAAAAAAAATTTTTTTTTTTTTGGGGCTTGGGGGTGGTTTGGGGACCCCTGTGTCAATGCTGGGTGGTTAGGATCTCATTAAACTGCCTCTTTACACATTTTTGGGGTTGGTTTTTGCTGCCCTACTCAGGAAGCGAGAGAGAAAATGGCGGCCGCCGCTTCCTGGTTTCGACCGATTCGAATGTTTACTAAGAACTAAGAGCCAATCAGAATCGCGCTCGCGCACGCCACCGTACGCGTACGGTAAGCTTACGGTAAGCGCACGGTAAGCGCACCGTAAGCTGCCACAGATATATATATTGATTTAAAGGCTATTTTCTCAGAATCTACTGAACAGATTTACAGCAAACCTACAAAAGGCACTTCCTTGACCTGGGGACTACCTCTCTGCCAAATTTCATTAAATTCTGTTCAGCCGTTCGGGCTGTAGCCCTGTCTAAAGGTCCTATGGAAAAATGCATGGGAAAAACGCGTTTTGGGACCCCCCTTTTATCTCAGCCCCCGCTTGACGAATCCCCCCGAAACTTTCAGGGTAGGAGCGGAGCGTAGCGCCCCACCTATTTTGAAAAATTTGCGAGGATTCGTCGACCGGCGCCAAAGTTATTCAAAATAGAATGTTGCGGATTTCCTATGGAAACGTGGTCCTAACTATAACTACCTACTGGCGACCGCCAGTAGGTAATATATATATACATACACACATTTTAAAAACTGTTAAACAATGGTCACAATTGTACATTTTTAAAATAAGTAATAGCATAATAAAAAATGCCATAAATTGATTTCTAATTAAACTCCGACAGTATACTCCTACATACCTAGCAGACGAAATTTAAAATATAATTAAAATACAAAATTATAACACAATTACATATTACGTAATAAATACAATGCTAAATAATAAATGATTGTTAATTATTACTTAAATATCTTCCCACGCTATCCCCATAAAAACACAACACACCTAATATATAACATAAAAATATATTTATTAAATATTTTACCTATCTATAAATAAATTACACATTTTAAACCAAATGATTAATTGATTAAAATATAATATTTACTTAACTTCCCACCCTATACCCCTACAAACCCAACAACCCGCACATAAAATATAAATTAAACAGTAGAATAATTACATGATTTACATAATTTATTACCAATTAAATAATTATTAATGATTAATAATGCATTATTACTTAATTAACTTCCCACCCTAAACCCCTACAAACTCAACAACCTGCGCCTAAAGCATAACTTAAAAAATATTATTTAGACAATATACATAATTATCAATTAAATAAATAATTAATAATGAATCAATTACTACTTAATAAACTACCCACTCTATACCCTTACAAACACACAAACCTGCACCTAACACATAAACTAAGAAAAATAATAATGACACAATTTTCATAATTAGCAAATAATTAATTAATAATTAAACATGTAATAATTAACTACCCACCCTATACCCCTACAAACCCAAAACACCATACCTAAAACATAACTTGAAAAAACATTACACAATTCATTATCAATTAAATAATTAATTATTAATTAATCAATTATTACCTAATTAACTACCCACCCTATACCACTACAAACCCAATAACCTGCACCTAAAACATAACTTTAAAAAGCACACCATTTACATAATTAATTATCAATTAAATAATTAATTTTAAGTAAAAAATAATTATTAATTCATTATACTTAATTAACATCCCATCCTGTAACCCTATAACCCTCACAATGCGCTACCATAATATAAATTACTATATAAATTAAATTAAAATGATAAATAACTTGAAATTACAAACTATATTAAAAAACATTAAGAACGATTATACAAACAATAAAAAACGTATACAATTACCATATTATTTAAAACACATTAAGATAATTTAAAAACTATATTCTTTACAATGATATTATTGTAAACGATATTATCAACAGCGATATACTTGAAAATGATATTACTTACCTTAAAAATCAATAGTTTTGTCAATAAAATTCCTGCATCACATTATTTCTGTGACACAATATTAAAAACTCGATCAATATTAGTGTCACTCGATATTTATTCCTCAATATTTTGTCTGAATACCCCAGAGACCTTGTCCATGAATCTCAAGGAAAAACTATGGCCGTAAGGGAATCAGGCAGAGCAATTTGTGCAACTACTCGAGCAGCGAACTATGTAAACAAGGAGATGTATAAATTCGATTTGTGCATTTACTCTCTTGTACAAATCAAAAGGATATAATGATATACTGAATTGACAAAACATACTAAAATTATTCAATTCTTTTGATGACTTAAAAGAACTTGACTCCAAATCCTTGTTAAATGTATGCTTCCTTCCAAATTAAAAAAGTATTACAGATCGCAAAACCACCAGGACAATCTGGTCAGCTCAACCTACAGTCCAAGGAATATGGGCCCGGAAAGAAACTTTGTGGAGTGGGGGATTACAGTTACATTACTAAAAAAAACGAAATATCCACATTTTCTTAAGCATAGGTAATGATACCCTACACCTCTATATTTTCAACCACTGGCTATCCCAAATTACAAAGGTCCCGACTCAAACACGATGTTTTCTAATCTAAATATTACATCTAATGGATCTTCATCAAAGGAATGAGAAATCTCTAGGCCAGAGGACCCGCACATACAGAGTCAACCCTAAATCCAACAATTAGCCACTATACCTAATGACTCCAGATGTTTCAATTGTTCCCCCTACGAACTGTCCATAATCTCCTGGAACATTGAAGGTCTTGACAGAAAATTAAACTCTACATGGAAAAATATTCTAGATTTCTTCAATGATCATTGTGTAGTGTGTATACAAGGAATATGGAAATTGTCAAGTTCATTGACTCATAATTTTACTACCCATGAAATATTGGGTAGGAAGAATGACTTGGGGAGAACTAGTGGGGGTCTTCTGACAATGATTAGCAACAAATATCATTTTAGAAGCATTAAAGTTAAAACAAGTAATGACTTTATATTTTTTTTAAAGCATCATATAATATACCAAAATTGTTGATCTTAAATATCTACTTTCCACTGCACCTGTTTAAAAACTAAACACGATTATTGTGCTGTACTAGCAGAGCTTAACTTCCACATCAGGAAATATGAGCAGTTAATTATAATCATAACCGGGGACATTAATCAAAATCTCTTGCAATTGGCCACTCGTGCTCCAGGCCCCCAGCAACTGGATTTAAGCTACAATATCCCCTTCCGCAATATAACACGGTCAGGGAAGATTTCACGTTCAAATCCATTGACCAGATATACCTATAATCTTTTGTTTGATTCAACTATAGGTCACTTAACGGTGGGCTTGCAGATGACCTACTTTCCGATTTCTGAATGCACACACCATAATTGTTTATACCTTTATTAATTATTCTAACTTTCAAACCCGTAAAAGCATTGCAATAATACAGAGGGCAAAAAGTGACCATGACCCACAGAAGATATTTAATATCAAACTCGACCAGCTAGAACTAGGGAAAACCACTTATAAAAAATGTATGACAGTTGTAAACTCAAAGAAGCTCAAATGGAATGTGGAGCTCAAGAACAAAGCTGCAAACCAAGGCAATGGGCTCCAGCTGCTAAGATCATGCTGTGAGAGTGAACAGTCCAACACCATGTTTAGTAAGGACTGGATCAAAACTTGGCAACACATCTTACAGAACATCTTAAATCTTTTAATGGCAAAGCTACCAAATGTGCAAAACACCACTTACTATATGTGTGTTAGCCAGTAAATAGTCAATAAAAAAAAAGGATTCACTGCAAGCCATTGTGACATATATTAAAATAATCCCCTTCAAAAGATCGCGATATGGCTATTAAGAATCTAAAGAATGCACATAAATGGAAACTAGCAGAAATAAAGTACGACAACCAAGAAAAGGTTTGGGCTAAGTAAATGCATGTAAATTCAACTCATTATTAAAAGGCATTCTAGACCCTGATTGGTGATTGCTTCAGGACGTATCTACAGCCTATCAATTTGTTTATATCAAATGATAGATGGGAACCTAATATCAAGACGCTGTGTAGAAATCAAAACCTTCTCAGGGGCTCACTGATACACCTGGTCCTTTTAAACCAACAAAGAAGAGATTGGCACAGAAGCTGTAATATAAAAGACATCTTTTTATTTAACCTCTGAAGAGGGAAAAAATGTGTCACACAGCATTCTCAAATCACTGTATGAGAAATTTTTCTAAGGAGTACAGAGAACAGGGGCATTATATACCCACACAGGGGCTGAAAAAAGGCGGTACAAGTACACATGAGAAGAGTTATGCACATAGATGGTCATACAGAAACTGCACAGTCAACAAGTAGGAGGAGTAATAAGTTGCTGACATCAGTTAGAACAGCCTGACAGTTCTATACTAGAAACAGGTGCACTCTACTAGCTAAGCACATCTGAGCATGTGCAAGACTCTGGGAGAGGGAAACAGCAAATGGCCAGCACATAGCTAACTAAAATGGCTGCCAAGTACAAAATGGCTTTCAGCTCATGCTAAGAGATTAATGCAATCTTCAACAGATGGTCCTTTTAGCATGAGCTAAAGACATTTCCCATAATCCAGTAGGAAATATGCATATTATTTTTTTTCATAAATTTATCAATATCCTAATTCATTGCTAGGTGGGCATTTCTCATTCTAAATATTGTTAAGCGGGTATGCATAAGGTATAAGCAGGAGTACAAAGGGAACATAACATTGGGTCATACAGATAGCAGGAGAGAGTAATTACTATTATCAGAAACAGAACTATTAGCTTTCTAGTCCTAATCAAATCCTAGAACCATCCAGTAAAAACATTTTCAAGGCTCCTATGCATTTCAGTGACCATCAATTTCAACTTCAAAATAGCCAACAGCACATATCTAATAAAAACATTTTCGCTAGACTTTTCCAGTGTTTCCTTTATGAGGGCTAGAGTATCAATCAAGGAAAGGGTAAAGTAACATTTGTCAACTGCTCAGATGAACTTTCATCTCGCGGAATAAACATTATTCCTAATACAATTATGAAAGCAGTCAGACATATTATTACAAAAATGATCCTGGATCCAGAGGACCAGGAGGACCACACAGGACCATGAGAATTAGGACGAAGTGCTGCAAAGGGCTGCTCCTCCTCAAAAATGGGACGACCAACGGGGTACATTTTCAACAAAAAAGAAAAAGAAGTCCTTGGGAAATTAAAGCCGCTGTACAACCAACCAGTGGGGAGTCTTCTCCCTGTGTCCGTTTGAGCCTCACAGGCAGGCTCTTGTTGTTCCCACGGTGGAGCTGCACAACTCGCAACTCAAGAATCACGGCCCATTTTCAAGGGAAAAGTTTCTTCTTTCAGGATAGGGCAATCAGATTTTCAGATTTTAATGTCTTTATTTCGATAATAAAATCATAAAAGACAATTTAGACAAGTATTTAAAAACAGTTTCAAAGTCTCCACATTATACAAAATCATACTAGAAAGATAAAGTCAATATGTTTATCAAATATACAATCAGTCTAAAAACCACAATTAAAAAGTTATTAAACCGTTTTTGAAACGAAACAAGACATTGGATGTAGCTGATCATAAAAGTTGATTAGACATATACAGGTAAACACTATGCACATTGCACTTTATGATCAAGAGGCAGTTAAGTTCCTTCTAGCTCTGATTGCCCATGCCCAGCCTAAGTACTTAGCCAAGCATATCACGATAAAATCAGAGGTGTTTGTTTTTAGAGCCCAAATAGCGTCCGAGGATTTTTTACATGTCATGCGTTTAAAAATGGGTTTTAACCATTTTAAGCGGGGTTCTCTGTATTGAGGACAGGCGAACAAAAAGTGACCCTCAGTTTCCTTACATCCGGGGCAACGACTGCAAAGGTTGGTGGAGCTATTGCCCCAAGATGAGGTAAAGGAATTTAGGGGTAGTGAGCCCACTCGGAATTGGTGGTATAGTTTTTTATCCATTGACCTGGAGATAAGGTCCCAGTATGCCTCCCGGGCTGGATCCAATTTAAAACTTAAAAAACGCCCCGTCAAGTTTTCAGAACTGGAGGCATGTGCCAAGGGAAGGCGAGTTGAGGCCCAGAATAAACCCTTAAATTCCTTTTTCGAGGGAAAGTTGTTCGTACCTGGCGAGACCCACAGATGGCTCAAGCCCATGTCATGCAGGCTCCTTTTCACCGAGCGAAGCCATGGGATTCGCTCCGATCCCCACATAGCCTTTACCTCGGTTAGCTCCTTTGCAAAGAGAGCCAAATCCTCCGAGGTCCATATGCGCCTCCAAGTGGACACTACTCTGTATCTTGCCATGTCCGATATTGGAAGGCAACCCATATCGTGGCAAAGTGGGATCTGTGGGGTTGATTGGGGCAGCCCTACCAGATTACGAAGAAACCTACACTGTATCCTATACAAACTCGAGAGGTCCATAAAACCCCATAACTCTGCCCCATAAAGTGTCGCAGCATTAATTTTAACATCATAGATTTGTAGGGCGGGGACAACCCTTTTAGTGATTGATTTCTTTTGCTCACGCAAAAGACAACCAGTCAGTTGGGCAAGTTTTAGCTGTTGGGTCTCTATTTGTGGTTTCCAAGACAGTCGGCAATCCAGAGTGACCCCCAGGTACGTCATCGTATCAACTTGTTCCAGGTTAACCCTGTTAAGTTGTACACTACTACGTATTGGTTTTTTCCTGGAGAAAACCATAAACTTGGTTTTCCCCACATTTATCTGAAGGTCATTCTGTTTACAATATTCCTCAAAGTGATTTAAAGCCAACTGTAAGCCTCCCCTAGTCTTTGAAAGGAGGAGGGTGTCGTCCGCAAAGATCAACATTGGGAATTTAGTCCCCGCCAAGGACGGTGCGTCAGTATTAGTAGACCCGAAGAATTTCACTACCTGATCTATAAAGAGTAAGAAGAGGGTGGGGGCGAGAACGCACCCCTGACGGACTCCCCGTGAAACCGGAAATGAGTCAGTATATTGCCCTTGTAACCCCCATCTTACCCTGGCAAAGTTATCTTCGTGTAGTCTAATAATCATCTCCACCAATTCTCCCGGCATTCCTAAGTCCCTTAGTACCTGCCATAATTTTCCCCTCGGCACCAAATCAAAAGCTGATTTCAAGTCTATGAAAGCAGCGAAGATGGTGCCACCCCCCAGTATAACGACCTTCCAAAAGATCATGCAGAACCTCAGAACCTGGTCAATGGTACTTATACCAGATCTAAAGCCCGCCTGTAGCGGGGACAGTATTCCTTCTAGTTCAATCCACCCTTGGACCCTCGCCAGGATCATACGGGCAAAAACTTTCTGAAAGCAGTCAATTAGGCTGATAGGGCGATAGTTCCCTGGGTTCGATCTATCACCCTTTTTGTGTATAGGGAGGATCTCTGCCCCCTTCCAAGTCTTGGGTATATGGGCACCTCTCGCTATAGTGTTAGATATGCTAGTTAAATAGGGTACCCAAAGGCCTAAGTTTAGCTTAAATAGGTCTGCTGGAATTTGATCTAACCCAGGGGCTTTCCCTCTCTTGATTAGGCCTAATGCAAGCTCCATTTCCGCTTCTGTAAAGGACATAGTCACGTTGCCAGGGGGTATTGCCGGTAGCAGATTAGATGCAGACGTAGGGTCAACAACTACTGTGCAAAATTGGGAGGAGTAATGATTTATCCAGACTTCCGGAGATACGTTGTTAGACGGGGTACGGAATTCACCGTCTTTTCCGCATTTAACAATATCCCAGAATTTGGTCTGGTTGTTGGATTTGCTAGCGTCCAAAAGGTCTGCCCAAAAATCATCTTCCCATTCCCTCTTTGCCTCCCATTGAACTCTTTTATACCTTTGTCTGGCCTCTTTTACTGCACTTAGGTCTCTGGTTTTAACTTTCTCTATTAGGTGACTATGCGCCTCTCTACACTCTCTATTATACCATTTTGCTCTTGGAGCATTCTGGTGCCCATTGTTAGACTTACATGGTTTTGAGAGAATAGTTTTAAGCTCAGAGAAGCATTTGTCATGAATGCCCATGATCTTATCTAAATCACCCTGACCCCTCTCAACAACAGCAGACCTCACTTTGTTTAAAGCATTAGTCACCACATTTTCAATGTTGGCCTGTATCATTGCATCATTTGATATGATTGACCATTTCAATCTCCTCCGGTCATTTGATACGGTTACAACCCCTTGCCCCCTTGGATCTGGTTCCGCTAGTCTTTTCATGCCATACATTTTGACTTTCAGGGACAATGGGTTATGGTCACTTTCCGGACGCATTACAATTTCCATATCGACAATTAGGCTCCAATATTCCATTTTTATGAGGATGTAGTCAATACGACTTTTCCTCGCACCATTGTCAAAAGTGGGATTGGCTCCAATGTCCGATTTTGTGCGTCCGTTTGCGGCCCTTAATCCCCAAGTGAGGCAAAAAGCAGTCCAATTCAGGGCAGCCTCCGTTGCTTTAACTGGTAATTTGTTGGAAAGTTTGGGGATTTTCCAGGTCGCATCTTCTTCAAACCCCCAATTGTCTTCCGGCAAGTACAGTGGTTCAATTGTGCAATTAATATCACCCGCTATTATAATAAATGAGCCTTTATTCCAACCCATTAGTAATGTATCTAGGGCGCCTATCAGCTTGGGGCAACGGCCGCCAGGGAGGCCTCTAGAGTATATGTTAATAATAAGCATTTCCTGCCCCCCTACTTCCCTCAGCCTTATAGCCAATATGTCGGGATTATCCACATACAGTTCAGAAACTGAAAAACACCAGGCCTGTTTTACCCAAATGGTCAGTCCCCCTGACGCCCGCCCTTTAGTACCTTTTATAGCTGGTTTGAAAAAATTTGTGAATCCAACCATGTAAGACGGAGATGTGGCCCATGTTTCTTGCAGGAGGACGACCTCATGTTTACCTATAAAGACCAACCAATCCTCAGAAATCATGCGGGTCTTGACTCCGGCAACATTCCAAGATACCATATGTGAAATTAGAGAATTTACCTCTACGTGGTTATTGCTAACAATGGGAGGGGAATGGGAGCTCGGTAAGATGTCATTTGTTAGGCTAGTCACATCTATATTGGAAGTGGAAGCCTCTTCCTCACTTTGCCCCCTCAACATACTAATGTTGTTATGGAAAAGGGACTGTTGCTCCTTTACTAATTCCGAGGTAGGGTTAAATGGGATGTGCGCTCCCTCCCCCTTCCCTATAGCTGTGTTCGGTGACTGGGTCGGTGCACATAGTCAGTCAACCCATTCTAGATCTGACAGTGCCTCGAAATGATTGAAGAGAGGAGGGTAGTATTGGGGGTGATGGATTGTGGGCTCCCGGGGCATTCCCCCTTTGAGTTTCCAATGATTGAGGCCCATTTGATTAATTGAGTACGTGTGGGGGTAAAAGTAACCAAGGTGTAAGGTCTGTACATCACCCAAATGGGCAAATCTAGCTTTCCTTTGGATTCTTTCCACCACCCAGGGGTCTCTAAATGAAATTAAAATACAGTCACCCTCCAGATCTTTTTCGCCCTTACCTACCCATTCTACTCTCCTTACATAGAGGATTTCGGTGGGAGATGACGGGGGGAGAGGGCGATGTTTGTTTAGCCAGAAGATGACCTTATTCCGCAGATCCCCTTGTGATTCTTTAATACCCTCTCTTAGGGGGGCCACTCCGGTTAGAACGATGGTATATTGTGACGCTTCAGGAGGTAAGTTTACTCTGGGTGGGTGTCGTGAATTTCTGTTATCTGTCCTCGGATTCCTATCTTGGAAAGTGGTTTTCCTCTCCCTACCCATTATAGATGTCTGTGCTGGAGTGTTATTAGGTTGGTTTACTGCACCATTTGCTGGAGGTTTTTTCCCCTGCGTGTTGTTAGTTGCCACTGGGCGTTTAGCCTTTGGTGTTTCTTTAGTAGGGGCTCTACTTGCAGTAGTCAATGTGGCAGCTGTAGTTTTTGCTCCTATTAGTGGTTTTTTATTAATAATGGTAGAAGATGTCCCTACGGGGATAGTTGTGGTTGACCCCCCTTTTTGGTTAGCACCCCCTATGGGGTTAGGGCCCCTTGTCTTGAAACTAGTAGTCGTTAAGTTTTGCAAGAGGTCCATATTAATATTGACCGCTGCTTCCAGGACATCTATTTTAGCGGACATTATCCTGGTACTTTCTAAGACCGGAAGCAATAAGGTTTTAATCATTGCTTCCATTTTTGCCAACAGGACATCGTCACTACTAAAACATGTTGGGCAAGGATTAGAAGACCCTGAGTGGACCAATGAAGGACAGTACACTATTGGGGGTTCTTGTATGGTCTGGGAATGAGAGGGACTATTAACATGATCTATTTTAGGTTGTTTTTGTACATTTTCTCCCTTTGAGCTTGAAGCATGCTTTCTTTTCCGTGGAACCTGATTAGTAACGTGATTGGTAATTACTGGAGGCAAAACGGGCATACTGGATAAGGTGGGAGCGTATAATTGTGGGGTTCTGGACAAGCTACTCTCATCGTCCTCCGTATTTTGACTATCCGCTTCTAAACAGGTCAGGTTATTATCAGATTTCAGTTCCATGTTATCATTGGACGTGGATGTTGGATCTCCGTCCCCATCTACATGAACTATCACTTCGGTCTCTGAAGTAGAGATACAATTAAATACAGCATTAGTTAAAGGGCTTTTAACACGGGCCAGGGCACCAATAGATGAGCGTTTCCCAGTAACTAAGTCCAGGGACAATCTGTGCTCAACTAGTTCAATTTCTTTTTCTAGTATCCCTGTGGCTCGGGTGATAAAAGCATCGAGGGGGCCTGAGACAACACCCTTAGAGGTTTGAATATGCACTAGGCGCTGTTTGCCTGATCTTAGGGCCATAATTGGAAATTAATAATGGTGCCACAATATAACGCAAAATGTAGTATACGGTGTAACAAGATGATAAAATGTACAGAGAACCAAGGCTCTAAGCCCAACCCAACCTCGTCCGACCCCGGACGGCCACAGACGGTCCCGCCCTTGTCCCAGGCTTCTCCCGGGCTTCTCCCGGCGCCTTCCCGCGCAGCGGGAATGTTGCCTTTACTATATGGGAGATCTAAGGACCCCAAGGGGGCGGGGCCGGCAGGGAGAGGAGCCCAGCTGGTAACGGGCGCGCGGGGACTCCTGGTCCGTGGAGTCCTCAGCTCTACCCTCGCAGCCCTGCCGGTCGGAAGAAGCCCTTTGAAGTGTTGCAGCCGCTGTGTTTCCGCGAAGCGGGACCCGCGAAGCGGGTCCGGCGAGGAGGGGCGGTACACAGCGGTCGGAATCAGCGGTAGCTGTGGTAGCAGTTACGGGTTGCCCAGCATTGATCGAAGGAATCCACCTGAGGTAAGGCTCAGCTGCCTTTTGACTTTACCGGCGTTTGGGGGCGGGGCCGGCAGGGAGAGGAGCCCAGCTGGTAACGGGCGCGCGGGGACTCCTGGTCCGTGGAGTCCTCAGCTCTACCCTCGCAGCCCTGCCGGTCGGAAGAAGCCCTTTGAAGTGTTGCAGCCGCTGTGTTTCCGCGAAGCGGGACCCGCGAAGCGGGTCCGGCGAGGAGGGGCGGTACACAGCGGTCGGAATCAGCGGTAGCTGTGGTAGCAGTTACGGGTTGCCCAGCATTGATCGAAGGAATCCACCTGAGGTAAGGCTCAGCTGCCTTTTGACTTTACCGGCGTTTGGGGGCGGGGCCGGCAGGGAGAGGAGCCCAGCTGGTAACGGGCGCGCGGGGACTCCTGGTCCGTGGAGTCCTCCGCTCTACCCTCGCAGCCCTGCCGGTCGGAAGAAGCCCTTTGAAGTGTTGCAGCCGCTGTGTTTCCGCGAAGCGGGACCCGCGAAGCGGGTCCGGCGAGGAGGGGCGGTACACAGCGGTCGGAATCAGCGGTAGCTGTGGTAGCAGTTACGGGTTGCCCAGCATTGATCGAAGGAATCCACCTGAGGTAAGGCTCAGCTGCCTTTTGACTTTACCGGCGTTTGGGGGCGGGGCCGGCAGGGAGAGGAGCCCAGCTGGTAACGGGCGCGCGGGGACTCCTGGTCCGTGGAGTCCTCCGCTCTACCCTCGCAGCCCTGCCGGTCGGAAGAAGCCCTTTGAAGTGTTGCAGCCGCTGTGTTTCCGCGAAGCGGGGCCCGCGAAGCGGGTCCGGCGAGGAGGGGCGGTACACAGCGGTCGGAATCAGCGGTAGCTGTGGTAGCAGTTACGGGTTGCCCAGCATTGATCGAAGGAATAGGGCAATCACCCACCAGGGCAAATGCTCTCAGCGATCCTGTCCAATGTCTCAGGCAGTGCACCAGTTTTCTTCACTTTAATCTAACAGGCATCAGAGACACAGCACCTGTACCCTGAACTCAAGTCCTTCCCTAACTCCTGTATTGCTCTGCTGGCACACTGCTCTTTCGTTGGGGCCATAGATTGCATTCAGTGTGCCCAGGTATCTCTTGACCAACAAAGGTGAAGACTTTACAGCCACTTTGGGACCAGGATTCAGAGGCCTGATGCTAGGATCTCTGAAGCAGCCCTTGTTTCAAAGGGGGTTACCTCAAGCAAAAACTTTCTCGCCTTCCTGGTCGGTCTGGGCATCAAAAACTTGATCCACGATTTCTCCTTTCTGATTTGTGACCCCGTCTTTCGCCCAAGACAGTGGCAGGGGTACACACTTCACATCCCAGTTCTTCCGGCCTTCTACCTTCACTGAGGTCCTGGTTGCCAGCAATGTCTGTGCTGGTTATGTTCACTTTGACTTCAAGCTGGACTGGTGCTGACTCCTCAAGCTAGATCTGACGTCCGCGCCCCTCTGGCAATGGTTGTAAGGTAGCAAATATCTATTGGTGGACAGAACAAAAGGTCTTTAGACAAGGCACAGAAATAATCTATCAACAGAGAGGATAGTCTCAGAATACTTCCTAGTCTAGGGATGCCCCATATATTAGCAAGGCACCCAAGAACCACTTTCATCCATGTGAGAGTAAAAAAAAAACAACAGCCTGAACCTATTGGCAAGTATAAACGGAACTCTTTGGTGAACTGACAAGAGTAATACGTCACCCAATCCCAAGCAGCCAAGGAAGTCTGTGTTCAATTACTAAATTCTGAGGAAAAGAGAAAAACAATACAGACATACTCCAAATCCTTACATCTGTATATTCCTATCTTAATCATCTAAAGACCCTCAAGAAAAAAGGAAATGTTCTACACTTTTACTCATAGACTTTGCATTACTTGTACAGGACTGCAGACACTTCTAAAATGATTTCTCTTAATAAAAGCACCTACATTGTATGCTTAGGACCATGCTCTCATGTTATAGGAGCAACAGGAAAATCTAAAACTACTAATTTAGCAGGGATTCCTATTACATAAAAAACTAAAAACTTCAACATAGTGGGTACATTTTCTCCAGCAGAACATCTTGTGACAAACAGACTCCTATAAAACAATATTTTCCTCAAAAATGTTTGCTAAGGATCACATGGGCATCTTCCCTGCATTCTATTTTTCACAATCCAAACTATGCAACATCAGCTCTAGTAAGGACTGTCAGTTTATTTACACAGACTAGCTAATGAAAACTAGCAATGCCCTTGCAAAACTGTATGTAGCATGAGAATAACAAACAATAGTGGTGTTATCACCTGAGAATTTTAGAACAAAAACTACCCACAGCTAGTTCCCCTTAAAGATCAAATAAGGAAACAGCAATCTAGACTATTCATCCTTTCATAATTTCATCAGACAGGATGGGAAGTAACATAGCAAATTTATTTATTCATTTTATTAATGCCAATAATCTTTAAAACAGTATTACTGAATAGCCAATTAAATTTCTCATGGCTATTTCACAGACAGTTTAGACAGGCTCAAAAGAAATTGAGAAAAAGAGAGAGAACACATAAATTTGCCTACCCTTAAATTGTAGAGGAGCTAGCCTCCTCCCCCCATTTTTGACAGTAGGAAACCTGTAACAGGTTTCATTCTGTCAACACTATCAACCCCAATTTGTAGCAACTGGGCATAAACAAACTCTGAGGAGCTAAATAGCACATTGAGCTAGCTAAAGAACATATTCCTATAGCAAATGTACAAGTGTAACACGAGGGCACATGAATTCAAACTAAATCCCATTGCTTCCTGAGAAGAGTTATGCACATAGATGGTCATACAGAAACTGCACAGTCAACAAGTAGGAGGAGTAATAAATTGCTGACATCAGTTAGAACAGCCTGACAGTTCTATACTAGGAACAGGTGCACTCTACTAGATAAGCACATCTGAGCATGTGCAAGACTCTGGGAGAGGGAAACAGCAAATAGCCAGCACATAGCTAACTAAAATGGCTGCCAAGTACAAAATGGCTTTCAGCTCATGCTAAGAGATTAATGCAATCTTCAACAGCTGTATAAATCAATGATTAATATTTAATTTGAATGCAAAATAGACTTTGCACCTCTTTCATCTAGCTCCAAAGAAGAGAAAGCAAAATTAATTAAAAGTTCCCATACATCAAAAGCAACAGGACCAAATGGCATTCCTATTGATATGGTTAAACTAGATATGCCATATTGGAGCTCATTATTATATCAGCTATTTTAAAATGTAACTTTGACTGGAATGGTCCTGCAACATGGAAAGGCGCAGTCGCTCATCCAAAATATAAAATGGTCCCTAAACAAGATCCAGCAAGTTAACTTTTAATAGCCCTTTTGGTTTTCGAGGGAAAACTTTTTGCTAAACATCTACTAAACACTTTCGCACATTGGGCAACAAAATTATGCTTAATATCGTTCACTCAAACGGGATCCGTCAGTGCTGCTCTACTGTTGGTAATATTGTGGCACTGACTCTACTTGCAAAAAAATCTCAAAAAAATAAAACAGCTCTGTATGCCTGTTACTTAGACTATTCCACCACTTTTGACAAGGTAAACCATCAGAAATTGTGGACTAAACGTAGAGTCTGGGGGATTGATTTCTTCATTACTACACAGCCTTGTCGAATTACACACAGACACCTGGATGCAAGTAAGACTTTCCACTGACAAAGTTTTGTCATCTACATTTTATACAGATAGGCCTGAAACAAGGCTGCAACCTGGCCCCTTCAGTATTTGCTTTATATATTGCGGATTGGTCTGGGTTTCTTAAATCCGAACACAAGTTGGGAAACTGGTTGACTCATTTGGCTTATGCTGACGATCTGGTAATACTGTCATTTCCTCCTAAAGGGCTACACTATCTTTTGATCCAGTTAAATGACTTCAACGCGAAGAATAGTTTAATTGCTAATTTATCAGAAACTAAGATCATGATATCTGGGAAGTAAATAAAGACTGCATCCCAGGTATTAGGTGATGCCTCAATTGAAATAGGTAACCACTATGAATACTTTGTTGCACGGATTCTGCTGGTAAACAAAACTCTGTGTTAGGACAGCAGGATGTCAGAATGTAGGGACTGAGTCTCTCTACAATGCCAGTACCTGTTGGCCCAATCCTGGCAAGGTCACAGTGCCTCACTTGAACTCTTAGCCTTCCCAAAGTATGAGGTGATTTTGGCAACCTTGCACATGACCCTCTAGTCCCCAAGGGAACTGTGGAAACAGACTCTCCCCTTTCGTTACTAACTTATTCACTCATGCATGCCCATAGTAAACCTAAGAAAGACATGAAGAAAGTTTACAATACATTTATTGAAACTATTGTAGTCTATTATGACGCAAATGTGCTGCAATCATTAGGCATATGCAACTAAACAAAGTAATTAGCATTACTAACAGGGTATTAGGATAAACATCCCAACCATGACAAATTATATATCTGTCTAGGTCTACCCTTTCTATGTGAGCACAGGGATATATGTGCGATCTCTGGGATCAGCCTAAAACCTCATACCTGTTGTATGTAGGTAGGTGGTCCGCATCATGAGTGTAAACTTAGTTTACATAGAGCTGCATGTCAGGCACTGCTCTCGTTCCAGAACAGTCCTCTGCCAGAATTCTCCTCTCTGGCCCCCAATGGGACGAAACACAGTTCATTTGATAAAAACTTTTGTGGTGGAGATGCAGCTGTGCAACCGTTTTATGTCTAAAACGTTAGGAGCTGTTGGTGAATGAGCAAAGAAAACAGTATACTATGTTGTTATGGATTCCAAGCAACCTTGTACAAAATATGTAGGCTAACACCCAAGAAGAGTCCCTGAATAACAGACAACATGTACAGCATATTCCCAGAATTATGTTCCAAAACAAATGTGTTATATGTGGCTATGCAGAGCAAGCAGAGGCAGACTAAAACATCTAAGATACAAAACTGCGGGAGAACCAAAGTGGGCCCAGAATGGAAATCACTACCCCCCCTCCTTGGTCATGAAAGTAACTTGGCTAAAAACAAAATAATAAAAATCACAAGCCAAGCAAATTCAATGCAATACTATTATGTATAATAAGCAATATAATCGGGATAAGAAAAATGAAATTTAAAGTATACTGAAAAAGAGGCCAAATTAACTGGAAACAGAGGCACCCAAGATTTCTTCCACATAGTCATTGTTTATTAAATCCAGGACGTATTCAGCTTCCGCAGACGATGAATCCGCAATAGCCCAATTCAAAATGTCCAAAGAACAGATATGATCCTGGTTATCAACCGATGGTGAGAAAGTCTTGTGCCGCATCCGTGTTATTAGAATCTGATCTCGAATGTCTAGGAGCCGAAGCATCCATCTCCCAAGAAGGGAGTGGCTCATAGCAGGCGTTTTGAATCAACTGCAAGTTCATGAGACCACTCTGAAAATGGGTCGTTATTGGACTCATCAATCGGTCCATGTCCAAAGGAACAGTCAATTGCATTGCAAGACAAATATCGAGTGCCCATTCAAAGGGACACCATAGGCAATGAAACAAGGGTTGCAAGCAGGTAAACCATGCAGGTCTGAAAGACAACGACCAGTCAGTATTAAGCTCCTGGAGCTGTATTGCACCAAAGAATCGTATCATGCGTTCACGGCACAGCCGGACCGGTGGTAATTCCATTACCAATGGGCTTCAAAACTGAACATCCATTGTGGAGCAGCAAAAATAGAACCAAAATGCCACAGCTATGGACTAACACCAAGGGTATGCCCCGAAAAACACTTGAAAATAGAGAATGTATAAAAGCTGGTATCACTCCAAAGACTTTCTGGAAGGTACTGACTAAGTCTTTCCCAAGGTCTTTAAAAAAGTGCGCCACACCGGCAGTATTGGAAGCATTAAAACTGCGATGTACAAGCTCACCAAAATGCTGTGGGAGGTTAGTGCTTAAAAGCGACTGTATTTTGCTCGATGTCCTTGCAGCCTGTAGTTCAAAGGTTTATTGGGCAGATGTTAATGCCACAACCTTTTGAAACAATAAGGCTTTGAGTCTGCTTAGCTTGTTGAAATCAGCCATCAAAATTGGAATTGATGGCCACAAGGAAGAATCAGAAATGTTGTGCGTTAGAGGGAAAAGCATGTTATTACAGCAAGCCACTATCTGTGAAACAGAAAGGACATATTGATTACCGGCTCTCATCCCACAACAATCTGGATTGATTAACATTATATAACTTCCATTGGAAAGTACAATAATATGGGGAAAATTGAAGGGGCTGGTTTTCCTTTTAGAAAACAGGCCAAATTAGCTACCAAAGTGCTACATGCTCCGTGAATTGAAATATGTTTACAAACAAGTGAGTGGCCGACAGAAGAATCACATTAATTTCCATTAAGCAATAACTCTCTGGGGCGTGGCCGAGCCGAGCTGCAAAATGGCCGCTTGGTAAAGGGGCTCTGCTGGCCGAGCACAATATCCGTCAGTTATCCGGGGATCTACCAGCAATCTAAGCTTGTAACGAAGGGGAGAGTGTGCGGCTGCGACGGAGGCACACATTGGTGCAACTTGTACAACGCAGCACCGAAGATAGCCACTTTAATTGGCCTCACGGTCCTGCGGCCTACTCTCGGCCCGGGGAGCGCTCTACAATGGTGAACCAACAGCGCAACAGCAATTGCGGCTCACCTGGGATCCCTGCCGGGTTACATCGGTGTTGGCCACAGAGCTGCTGGAAATCCGTGCTGGGACTGACGGAGGCGGCTGCAATCTGCATGGACGTGATTCCCGTGCGTCTGGGGGAGTGCATGAAGAGCCGCGGGCATCCGGTGGGCCCCGCCGGCGAGCGGACTGGTGAGTGGCGTGCCTGCTGCTGTGTCGCGACTACGCCTGGAAGGCAGGCGAAGGCTGCCACGACCATCGAGTGCTGAACTGGCGGCATCACTCGAAGTGGGTGTGGCCTCCGCTGCAGCCCCCAGCGCAGGAGAAATTGTGTTGCACAGTGGCCCCCTGGGAGCTAGGGTGCTTGGCTGCGCGCACTCAGAGTAAAACGGGGGAAATGACCCATCTGCTGCAGCTTCCCGCATCAGCAGAGATCCTGTGGCCGGCCTCTGGAAAATAAGCGGCGCAGTACAGGTCAGACACGCTACCTGCAGCCCACGGGGTCCCATGCGCACAGGAATAAGAGCTGCCGTTACCTTGTGTACACGGGGCCCCCAAGGAAGGTGTGGCCAGCTGGTCAACTGAAAGCTCGTGCCAGAGGGAGTGTGGGGAAAAAGTCCTAAAACCCCCCAGTGGTCATCACAACTACTGCCTGTAGACGCATCTGTGTGGGAAAGGGCAGCCATACCGTGTCTTGGCATAGATGTGAAGACCCAGTATACCTCAAGTACCACCGGTGAGTGGCGGCTGTAACTGTACTCCGCAGGTACGTGTGCTGGAGAGGCGCAACACAAGCAGGCAAAGCTGTCCTTTGATAAACGCTCCACACGACAACAAGAAATGGAGTTGGCGCCCCCAACACTAGTGCCAGAAACGCAAATGGACTCCGACCAGGAAGACGATATCAAGGCCATGCTGTGCAAGGTTAAGGCTAGTCTGCGTGGGATAGACTCAAAACTGTACGCTCTCGCAACAAGAATGGATCAAGTATCGCAAAAGGTTGATAAGCACGAAAACAGGATCGACGCACTGGAAACCAGAGTCTCGGACTCCGACGACGGCAATCCGAAGTGCAGGAGCAACTTCTCCGCATGGACAAGGTGCTCGACATTATTAGGGCAAAGAGTGAAGACCTCGAAGCAAGATCATGGAGAAATAACGTACGCATAACGGGAATTCCAGAGACCACAAACATAACGAACATGGAAAAATACATAGAAGGGCTTTTAAAAGACTAATTTGGAACAAATCTATCCGCAATGTTCTTGGTAGAACATGCCCATCGCACGTTGGGCCCCGGGCCTCCCCCTGGTGCTCAACCCCGTCCAAATACTAGCGCACCCTTCTAAATTATGGGGACAGAGACACTGTTCTAAGGTTGGCCCGCGAGCAGAGATCACTACAATACCAGCGCAACACCATCTTTTTTTTTTCCGTACTTCACCCAGGCGGTCCAGGCGGTGCAGAGGGAGTTCATTCCGGAAAAGAAAACTGTTCCAAAAGGCCGGCACCAAGTATGAAAGGCTCTATCCTGCCAAGCTCTGGGTGCAAACTGGTAGCCGGCCTATATTATTCAAGGATGCAAGTGCAGCACTAAAGTTCACCAAACAGGCCGCACGGAAGCAGCACAGCCAGGAAGGTGAGACCGACACATCACCACGTGGCCAGCTGAGTGACAACGACTAGCATAAAGGACTTAACGGTTCCAACTCAGGTTATCACAACCTAACCCAGAGGTAACAAGATTGGGGGAGGGACGGTGCAGACTGCCGAAGTGCGCAGTAGTTGTTACACCATAGTATGTTAACCTGTAATATTACCAGTCTAGTGCTGGGATAACTTTGTCTGCACTCTCTCTCTTTCAAAAATTGTTCCAGGATAAGTGTATTTGGTAGTAAAATGAGCGCTCGGCCACCCTGCTGCTTTGTGACAGGGCAGGATGACGGCAACCCCATGTTCCCCCTGGGATAATTCCCACTAGCCCTAAGATTTCAGGGCCTATGTTGCTGTTGGGGTTGTTAAATGGGGAAACACAACCTGTTTGGGTGGTTGGTGTGGGTGGGGGGAGGGTAGGAAATGTTAATGTTATTTGTTGTTCACGGCAGTATACATTTCGGAAGACCATGCTGGCCTCAGACCGCAGGAGTAGTCTACACAATCCACACACCTTCCTCAAGAGTCCCGTGGGGGCTTCCGTCACCGTGGCGCATCCAATACTAGTCACCTGGGTGAACCGGGTGAGATTCACTCATACATGTACATACGCTGTCACCCAATGTGCATAGATGTCTACACTTACATGCATCACTTGGAACGTGCACGGTCTGAATGATCACAGGAAATCCAGACTGGTGCAGTCATATTTCACCAGACATGAAGCAGATATATGCCTCCCGCAGGAGACGCATCTGAATTAACCTCCACTAGATAGAGTGAGGTATATACGTCTAACTACTCAAGCTATTCACGGAGGGTGGCGATCCTGATTAGGCGGGGGATTCCCTGGCAAATGCGGCAAGAGAGCAAGGACACTGAAAGCGCAACATAATACTACGGGGTACACTTTTTGATCGGCAGGTCATTATCATCAACACATACGGCCCTAACCCTGACGAGCCTGAATTCTTCTAAAATGTGTGGCACAAAATTCAGTCTTTGGGGGACGCCACTATACTGTGGGGAGATGATTTTAATATAGTACTGTCACTCACGGCCGACTGTCTGATCACCATTTACTGGACTCCTGGTGCATATTCCACCCCACTGCCCGAGAAGGTACATATATCACGCAACAATACCATGCCTGGTCCAGACTCAAATTTTGGCTAACATCTAAGAATTTACACTCCTGGTCCCCTGAAGTCACACACCATACCCACACGCTTTCGGACCACGCCCCAGTGGTGCTAAAGCTTTAGTACCGGAGCCGTATATACAGCCATTTGTGAGGCGCCTCCCCCCTAACACGTTACTGGATGCCGTATTCAGAGAGGAGATCAGGACACACATAACGGAATACTTTGATCACAACACAGGTTCCGTCGACTCTGCCAGGATGTTATGGGAGGCATTTAAGGTGGTGATTCGGGGATCCTGTATAGCTCTTCAATCATGGGTACTAAGGGACATCCGGGGTTGTGTAAGCAGGTTGGAAATGGAGATAAAAGCATTAGAAGTGCAATATTTTCATTCACTATCGTCAGCACTATTAGGGCGCTTGCGTAGCAAACTCACAGCTTTTCAGGAAGAGGCGATAAGGGAAACAAACTTCTTACATAAATATACAACCGCACGCCGGTAAGGTGAAGGGGACCGGCCTGGGAGGACACTAGCGAACCTCCTGAAGCCACCCAGAGGCTCTACATATATCACAGCGCTCTCCACATCTGACGACAGTATGGCACTTACACCACCAGCTATTTTAGACACAATGAGAAACTTCTACACTCAGGTATATACCTCCCAGTCCGACCAGCCAGATTCTGTCCTACAAGAATATTTCGACTCGATAGAACTCCTGTGGCTCAGCAGGGCCCATCGCAAATATTTAGATGTGCCATTCACACTCGAGGATGTGCGGAGGGTCATAAATAGCCTGCTGGCGGACAAAGCTCCAGGGGCGGATGGCCTTATGGGTAAATTTTATTAGGAATACTCAGAGCTACTCACCCCCACCTCCTAGCAGTCTACCAGGAGGCCTCATTCGTAGGTGTCCTACCCAGGTGCATGCGTGAGGCCATTATTGTAACACTGCTAAAGCCTGACAAACATCACTCGAAGTGTGACTCGTACTGTCCGCTCTCCCTGATCAACTTAGATGGTAAGATCTTCACCAAACTACTGGCCAATAAACTTCAGCTGTTTCTCCTGTTAATTGTGAGGCCGGACCAATCTGGATTTGTGCCGGGTAGGTCCACCTCACACAATCTTAGGACGATATTTGCGTTACTACACTATCTCGCCCCTAACGTCCCGGTGATTGCGGCACTATTAGACGCCACAAAGGCCTTTGACTCTTTGGAGTGGGGGTTCTTGTTCTCTATTCTTCACAGGTTGGGTTTGAGTCCACTATTCATACAGCAGATCAGGCTGCTATACACTTCGCCCACAAAGCGACTTAAGGTCAACGGTTTGATCTCTGAGCCCATAACCATCACCAGAGGGACAAGGCAAGGCTGCCCTCTGTCACCTTTATTATTTGCGATAGCGACAGAGCCTTTGGCAGCCAGGATAAGGCAACACCATGCAAATCGGGGGATTGGGTTCACCACGAGAGGGCTAACCGTGTCAATGTACGTTGATGATATTACTTTATACATGACAAACCCAAGGAACAACTTCGCACTAATGACAGGAGAGCTGGTACGCTATAGGGGCATGTCCGGAGTGGTGGTCAATTGGAGTAAGTCCATCATCATTCCGCTGACAACTGGAACTCAGGCCTTTGACAACGAATACCCGGTAGCATGGGCAGATGGCCTGACGCAGTACTTGGGCGTCTGGATCAGTACCAACCTACAGGAAATCTAGACGGCCAACTGCGGTAGGGCGGAAGACTGGATAGAGGACCGGGTAAGGAGATGGAAGGCATTGCCCCACTCTGTAGCAGGTCGAATTGCCGTAGTGAGAATGATCATTCTGCCAAAACTACTGTATTTATTCGTCAACATTCCTGTACCAATTACGGTACAATTTTTCAAACGTATCAGGTCACTGATGATTGAGTTGGTGTGGGCAGGTGGACAACCTAGGGTATCATGGGGGATACTAACTCTGCCGCTGGCACAGGGTGGACTGGGAGCTCCGGACTTCACACTTTATGCTTACAGCGCTCAGGCAAAAGTTTTACACTTTTGGGTACCCCCCATACCATTTCAACCACACGTGGAAGTCGAGATAGACAGGGTAGCACCACTTCCCTTACGCACAGCACTCTACCTACCAAAAATACAAATGCCCCCGCAACGAAGTCAACACCACAGAAACCTTGCATTGGGCCTGGGGTGGACTCTGGAGACGGGCTAACACTGACACATTATATGCTCCTGCAATACCGTTGGCGAATAACCCACTGTTCCCACCCCTCATGGATGGTAAGGAGAAGGCACGTGTGCACTCACACAACACTCACACCGGCCTGGACTTATACCCAGGGGATAACTTCTTAACGTTACAACAGATGTGCAGTGCACCTCCATCAGCGTTGGACACGCTATTATATTACCAATTACGTGCCTCGTGTCAGGGCAGAATCAGCACATTTCCAAATCCACCTCGAGTGCTGTCAGCGCTAGAAAACATAATAACTGTGGAATCGGGCCGCAAACTAGTGTCTCGCATTTACACCATCACACAGAGAGACTTTCCCATAGTCGTCCCAGCCTCACGTAGAGCTTGGGAGAAGGACATGGGGTGGACAAAACAGATGAGCAGTGGGATTTTCGTTGGCGACAGCTGGAATATTTGTCTTCCAACTACCGCCTAAGGCTCATCCACGTCAAATATATACACCGCCTTGATCGCACGCCAATACAGCTACATCTCATGGGGCTTCATCCAGACAATAACGGCTGGTGATGCGGGGCCCACCAAACGACCGTCATCCACCTAGCTT
Source organism: Triturus cristatus (assembly GCF_964204655.1). Taxonomy (NCBI): domain Eukaryota; kingdom Metazoa; phylum Chordata; class Amphibia; order Caudata; family Salamandridae; genus Triturus; species Triturus cristatus. The sequence goes on along the minus strand of NC_140590.1, from coordinate 1,246,853,439 downwards.
GGCAGTGTAGGCCTATAGCCAACTTCTGGCTGAGAATACGGCACAATATCAAGAATATAGCGGGGCAGGAGCTGCCTAGCATGCCCTTGTTGGCACTGCTGGGGATTGTTTACGATGTTTCACCACCGACGAGGCGGCTCACAGCAATGCTATTACGGCTAGCAAAGAGTCAAGTGGCCCTGCACTGGGGCGCTACTTCCCCCAGACCATGAGAGAATGAATAAAATACGCCACATACTGTAGAGACCAAATTTCTTGTTTATGGAAAATATTACCGACACAATCTCGCCCCAAGGACATCTGGGGCCCATTTACAAGTTGGCTGAGTTCTGCTGCTGCGGATGACCCCTGACACGATATGTACTGAAGTTTGGCCCTCGGTCCGCACAGGGTAAAGGCATGTTGTACAGACTGACGGGACGCAAATGCGACACTGATATGACCTGTATATCACGATGTGGGGGAGCGCACCGTGGAACTGTATTCTATTTCTTGAAATGTGGATGAAATCCAATGTAATTCTGTTAAAGTTCTGTCTCCTTAGGTGGCCGGATGACATAATAACCATGTAATGTAACTGCAATATGATGTTATTGTTTAATGTCTTTTACACGACATGTCAATAAAAACAAGTCCAAGAAAAAAAAAAGGAATGCCTCGCTGTACGCCCTTTCACATAGGTAATCAAAGGGAAGTGACCACAATTCATGAAGAAAGCTCTCTCCCAGTGATACATATCATCCTACTGGGAAATATTTCATGCAAGATGTAAATTGGAATGTTGAAATTGGCAAAGATATTACGCCATGAATTAACCAGACTGTGGAAGGTGTTTCAGCTACTGTAAAAGGTAGTCTTTTTCGCCATGTTTCATTGTTTATGTGTCAGGTTAAAAGGCAAGAATTGGTGCATAGAGTTCAAATAACGTTATGGCACTCAGCAAGATTTTAATACCTGAAGTGTCCAACTAAATTGCATAATAGATTTAAGCTGACTTTGCTCATGGTATCATGAAGGCATGTCATTTTTCATAATATCAATAACAGACAACACAAAGTTATTTAAGCTGTAAATGCGAGAAGACAACGTATTAATGCTATTATCAACAACAGCAAGCATTTTATTCAAATTACTTTAGTCAATTTGCTTTAAATGTGCAGCAGCTTCTATCTGTGACAATTTTCAATTTTCAATGTAAGTGGCATAAATGAATCTTTTAGACCTCGGAGACTTAGGACCCAACAAGAAATCTGATGGATTCATGTAATTCGATAGGAGAGAGAGAGAGATGATGTTTAACTGCAGACAGCGTGTAATGTTCCAACCATTGTTGGCACAATTTTGCTACTGAATGGTGGTGACTATTCCTGTGTATTAAGACTGAGAATAACACAGGTCTGGTCTGCTTGCTTTAAGCCTCAGTGTGGGATTCTAAAAGTGAGGATTACAACTATTTGTGTCGACAGGCTACAATAACCACCCACTTGGACCGGAAAGCGTGGAGTTGAATGTACCATTCTGCACCATACTATTGAGCTGTTCTTCCCTGTAATTTGTTAAATGTTGTCAATTGTCAAATCGGGCACTGGAAGGAATCTTAGGGGAATTCATGTCTTTAATTTTAGCTAATCCCAGACATGTAGTCTATTGAACTGTGTCATTTAGAAAAATCATTTGTGTTGGAATCAAGTACGCTCTAAATAAGGTGTCTCTTCTCTGAATCTGCCAATGTTTAATACCCCAAATTGATTTCACTTCAATGGTATCTTTCCTATATTCATAGCCTTTCAATTCTAATTGTGTGACAAACAAATCCCTATATATTAGCTTGGTTTGCATCAGCATATATTTCTTTGATGGTGTGGGGACAAGTTTAAAATAGAAATATTTTGGGTCTGAGTCATGGCTAGAAAAATATGTGATATTATCCCTATATATTTTGCAACTCCCGTCTTGGGGAATTGGACAATGTTCCCATTGTGTATAATAACATAGTGTCTGTTCAACACTAGCTCTATGTGAATAATGATGTGCGTAATGATGGCAACAGAACATTTCCCCATAGTTTGCAGAATTTAGATACAAATCCTCACTTTCAAAAACAGTATAATATTCCAGGTCCGAGAGCATGGAGTTAACAGTGTCAACATCAATGTCATCAGAATGTAACCCAGGTATAATAATATCACCCATTGAAACCTTAAATACATAAAGAATCTGCAGAATTTCTGTAGGACTGCAAATATCATAGGGGACCTTATACCAAACAATTCCGTCAGTTACTGGAACATCTGAAATGTTCACAAGCGACAGGTCTCTTCTCAGTTTATGTGAAGATGAGTGAGGCATTACCACCTCATTCTCCACTTCTGTGGCAGAGGGTTCTGGAAGGTCATTACCATTTATAAACAAGAACAAAAACAGTCACAAATCCAATCCAAATGAATAGAAAACCCAGGGAGAGCGTTATCCAAATATATACTCAAGGTGGGACCAGATAAATGGGTTTCAACCATAAAAGGAAAACTCAAACCTGTGTAGGCATAGTGTCTAGAATGATGGAAGTGTTAAAAGAGTCTGATGAAAAATCATCTACTCTTTCAAAATAACCAGAAGCAGTTTGTTGAAAAAACAGGAGTCACAGGTGTGGAAAAAGATCCAATAGATTGTTCAAAAGGTGGATCATTTTGAACAACGTCCTGTGCTGGAGACCCAGTAGCAAGTACAGCACTCACTTCCGTTGAGTGGCTGGCATTTGTAGCTGCATCAGGACTCAACTAAAGTCCATTAATCGCACACCCTCCCCGGCTGGGGAGAAACAGCTTTGATGTTGCTCACAAGCTGTAGAGGAAATTATTGCGTGGTAGAGAGAGGACTTAGGAAACTACCAAGGAGTCCTTGGGGCCTACTTTTCAGAATTGCCATGTGATGGAACTTTACTTTTTCAATGGATACAAAACAGTGATCTTTACAACCAGCTAGCAGTGGCAATATTTCTGTTCTCGAACCTTGAACGCCAAGGACTGGCATCGGTGCTCGGCAATTTTCTCACGAATGAGAAGCCCAATTTGTGGAATCCATCCGAAGAATCTGGCTGCTCCTTGATTCCGGCAGAGGCCAATGTCTTTAGCTGTTGGGTTGCCTCTCCGTCACAGACATTTTGCAAATCCCGTAGGACAGAAGAAAAATCATATATGTCAAAGGATGTGGCTACCACCATGATGTCTGAATCGTCAAGGTCTGAAACATAAATTTGATGCCACAGAGAACCTCGTATAGGTTCCGGCCACCCAGAGATCGTTTAGGGAGAGTATTAAGTGCTCCATGTGCCACATATAAGTGATGGATCCAGATATGTTCTAAACCTAATACTCTAGACGTAAAGGATTGCTTTAAGTCACGGCTCATCCTCTCCACCACCAAATTTCCCTCAAGATGATAGGGGGAGGATTAATGAATCTCTATACCCAGGGAGGCCATAGGATTCCTATATGCCTCAGAGGCGAAGCAGGGCCCTGGTCCAACTGGAATGTAGTGCATGCATATGTTCCGATAAAGAGTTGCAAATCTTTAATAACAGTGAGAGCACCAGCTGAATGTTGTAGCCGCAGCCAGAGAAACCTTGAGAAAGAAACAACTGCAAGTAGGATAAATTTGAATGCACCATCCGTATTAAGAGGACCAAAATGGTCCAAATAAATTTAGCTTAAAGGTTTGTGGGGAATCAAACGATGTGTCTACGATGGGCAAGCCATAGTGGAGCTGTTAATTTGTTCACAAATGTCAAAACAGAGGACATACTTCTTGCTTGGCCTGTTTATATAGGTCATTCCACCAGTAATGTTGTTGTAATAAAGAAATTGTGGCTGCGACGCCAACGTGTGCAGAAGCAACACCTTCATGCGCAGCTATCACCAAGGGTAAGGGAATCACACAATCACCAACTCTTGGAATTGTAGCGAAGGGAACATTTTGTTCGCTTAAATGGTACGTATATTTAGGTACAAAGCCCCTAAACAAAGGGGTGCCGTCCTGTGTAGCATGAATGGCAGCCAGTATATCATCATCTACCCTCGTAGGACAGACAAAATTTAAAAATTAACATTATAACTAAGAAAGAAACATGAATTGATAGAAGAAGAAAAGAAAGAGGGACGGTTGAAATGAAGGAAAGGGGAAAGGAAGAATGGAATAGTGATAGCACAGATGATTGGGTGGATGGAAGGGTGAAAGGATGACAGAGTAAAGGAAAATCTGAGAGGGTGATGGATGGGCAAGCAAGCTAACTGGACAGTCACACTTCGATTTTGGCACAGAGCACACGCTCCGACTTAGCACAGACACTTTAGGTGTTTTTAAAAACTGTTTTATTGGATTTTTTACCCAAACCCAGAGGGGCTGCACAGAGCACACGCTCCGATCTAGCACAGAGCACATTAGGCGTTTAAAAAATGTTTTATTGTATATCTTAACTGGAACCCAGAGGGGCTGATTTATTACTCAGCATTTTACTTACTGTTTTAATACTCCGTCTCGCGCCTATGTCCCCGGTCCACCACGGAAAGTTCCAGTTGTGTGGAGGTAGGCAGCAAGAGGAGGCGGAGCACAGGTCAGGCAGGCGGAGCCTCTGGCTATTTTAGTCACATGGGAGCGTGGACGCGACGCTGGCGCGCCAAAGGCGCGTCTAAGGAAAGCCCGTCTGCGCCCATCCGGGACCAGGGGCCAGGACCCCTGGCCCCCAGGCAAAGATATTCTAAGATACTCAGCGTCCCAATTACACTCATTGCGCATTCCCCATAAAGACATATGCATGCACACCATCAGCATTTTAAGTGGCCCCAGATCCTGCACTAATTGTTCTTTTGATCTAAGTTATGCCCCACGGCGGTATTCCATTACGAAGAATTCGAGGGAGCATAAAATTCTTCTCCTCAACTGCAGGTCCATCCCTAAACATGTCCCGGAAATCAATTTACTCCTAAGCAGAGCACAGCCGGATGTGCTGTTCTTAACAGAAACCTGGATGCATAAGAACTCTGACCCTGATTTGGTGCAAGCACTGCCTCCGGGCTATCACATCCTGAGGAAAGACAGGGTGGTAGGGAAGGGCGGTGGTTTGCCATTATTTTGAAGGACCATCTGAAGGGGCGCATTGAGTCCGACAATACACAGGACTGCAAAAGTATGGTATTCTCACTCTCTTTCTCACCTACCTGTTCATTAACAGGAATCTTTATCTATCGCCCCCGGGCCGTGTGGGATGTTTGTAGAATCCCCTATAGATACCACGGTGACACTTGCAAGTACCGCACCCAACTTTACCATACTAGGTGACCTTAACCTGCATTTAGAGGACCCTCTTAAATCAGAAGCCATGGGCCTTGTTCAAGATCTAATTGCCATACAATTAATACAAAAAGTCATAAGCCCAACACATGATAAGGGCCACATCGTAGACCCGGTCTTTTCAAACGATGTACAGCTCTCGGTAGACAGCCCCATTCCGATTCACTGAATGGCCTCCACACCAATTATTAATATACAATCTTCTAAGAGCTGGGACCGAGTGTGGGCAAAACTTTCACCTGAGGTTTGGTCTACAACCTTAGTGAATTCTAAACCTTTAGGAGACCCTGGCCCCAGCATAACTTCTGACAACGTTAATCAATGGGTCGAATCCTCCTTGGACACCATTATACCACACAAATGGAGTCAAAAAAGGCCTAAGGAAAAACGATCATCATGGTACGCTCCTAAATTACGGGAACTCAAACAACAATGTAAACAAGCTTTGGCATAGCCAATAGGTCTCACCTTTGGGACCTTATAAGTATTTAGTTATGCAGCAGGTCCCAAAGGCAAGACCTATTGGCTATGCCAATGCTTGTAGTTTTGAGAATCTGGTCACCCTACCCATGCCTAAATGTTTTGGGGTATTTCACTAGGAAACCTTCATCTGATCTACTTATGTACCACTGGCATGCTTTCATTTCATCACTCATAGTCCCAACCCTCTGACGCGTGGCTTCGTTATCTTCGGTGCCTGTTATCACACGCTGGCCCTTTAAGAAAGGGAAAGGGGACAGAGTTGCAGTAAACAGTCATTACCTGAACCTGCCTTTCGCCCAGACTGCGTCGGCCTCCCCGGCCCCACTGCCATGCTCAAAAACGAAAGGCACGTTTTTGGAGTGCTCCCTGGTTCGCAAAGAGCCAGGCTGCAGATTTTCGGCGGGCTGCATAATCTGACGGCAGAGAACAGGCTGCTAAACAAACAGAAGAACGGGCCGCTGCACTGCCCTGCACTGGCAACAAAGCGCACGAGCATGCGTGGATGGGCACGAGCTGTCGGTGCTGTGTCTGCCGGGGGGTCGGGGTGGCACTTGAGGGGACCCACTGTCTAGAATCCAGTGCCACAGAAAACCCCCAAGAAACAGGAAAAAGGCGGGGCTCGTTTGAAGAAGTGGGCACAGGTGACTTAAAGAAGGGACCGGTGATCACGCGAGAGGTGCGAAGAAGAGGGCAGTGGGCACAGGTGAGGTAAAGAAGGGGCAGTGAGCACACGTGAGGTGTGAAGAAAGGGCAGTACTCAGTGCATAGACGAAAAGAAGGAGGCGGTGGGCACAGGTGAGGTAAAGAAGGTACAGGGAGCACACGTGATGTGTGAAGAACGGGCAGTACTCAGTGCAGTGGTGACAAGGGGGAGGTGAGCACCGGTGATGTAAAAGATGATCACTCGTGAGGTGTGGCGAAGGGGCAGCACTCAGGGGATAGGTGAGAAGAAGGCTGAGTGGGATCAGGTGAGGAAAAGAAGGGGCAGTGAGCACACACAAGGTGTGAAGAAAGGGCATTCATTACTCAGTGCATAGATGAAAGGAAGAGGACAGTGGGCACAAGTGAAATAAGAATATAGAGGCCTCTGCGCTGTGCGGGGAAGGCTGGAGCAGCCAATTTGGCAGCCGGGGAATTTTACCAATCGAATTACGGTAGTTTGTCTAGTAGAACAGACTCTCCCCTAATTTTCATACCACTGCGGTTGCAAATAAGGATGCTATTCTGGCTCACCGTATCAGGCGTTGTCGCATAATGCACCCGGAATAATTTTATGTAATCGGCGGGTTGAAGAAAAATATTTCACATGAAAACAGGCTGAAGGTTGACCAGGTAGGGCATTTTTTCAGGCATTGCTGACTGGGGCGGGAGTCGGGTAGATAGAGACGATTGGGCCGTTAAAGGAGAGTAAAGATGTGTGGGAAAAATGGGCGCAGGCCGGTTAGAACCAGCATAGACAAAGGGGTAGCCGCGCTCGAGAAGGGGGAAGTACGAAGTAGCCCCGTTGCAGAATGCGTTTGTTTTAAGATCGATGGTATCACGATTGACCAGGATGAGATTTACGGTCAGGGAGACAGAGATAGAACTGGGGGAAGCAGGTAGAGCACAGCATGGTTCTAGCAGCCGGCGAGTCTGGGCAAAGCACTTAATCCCCTTATTGAGATAGGGAAAGCATGTGACCCGGAGTAATGAAACTGGCGCTAATACAAAGCGCTCCAAGGCATTCATATCAAGTTTGCTCTAGATTGCCAAGAAACACAAGCACTGGCCGTGCGGCCGCAAATGTGTCGCGGCCGTGAAAGTGAAACTGATCAAGATCGCGATCACGCACTGTTGCCGTCCCTTCTAGCGCACAAAAGTGAAAGCAGCTGCAGCGTCACGTCTGGCGAGTGGTGTGAGATGTGCCCGCACCATGACGAGAGAGGAAAGCCAGATGGTGCCTCTGCTCGTCACTGTGCACGTAACCGCACGCTCTATCCCACCCAAAAAGCTGTGGTCGGCTTTTTAGCCCACTCACTAAATGTCTCGCTATTGCAGCGCATGCACTGGCTCAGGCGAGACCTAAAAACTAGAGAGAGCCTGGATGAAAGAATATAGTACAGAAAAAAAATGAATTATAGAGAAGCTATCAAAATGTATCAGGCAGAAATAAAGAGAGCGCAAGCACAATATAATGAGGAGAAAATTATATTGCCAGCTAACGCTCCTAGTGAAATCTTCCTAATAGCGAAAAACCTTACAAATTGCTCCTCACCTGACCCACCTGTAGAATCTGCTCAGCAACGTTGTACGGAGCTCGCAGAGTTCTTTAATAAAATCTTTTTAGATATTTACAACACTTTCCCTCATGCCTCCAACCCCGATAACGTGGACATGGAAGTAGAAACCTCTGGGGGCAGTTCTTCATGTTTAGAAGACCTTCCTGCTATAGATTTGGTCATCTAATCCTAACTTTTTTCCAAAGTTAAGTCAGGCTCTCCTCTCGTCGCGGCCCGATGCACATGTTGCGCAAGGTGGAGGACACCATACTACCTGTGTTACTGGAAGTATTAAACTCCTCTATATCCTTCGGTCAAGTGCCCGGGGCATGGAAACATGCCATGGTAATGCCACTACTAAAAAAATCTAACCTTAACCCTGACTTATGGGGCAGCTATCGGCCGGTCTCGCTTCTCCCCGGGACCAGTAAAATTTTGGAGAAGTATGTAAATAACATTCTTTCCGATTATCTAGAAACCCATTCGATACTGCATACTTCCCAGACAGGCTTCCGACCAAATCACGGCACAGAAACAGCCTTGTTAGCAGTGGTGGAAGAATCACAGAAAATCCTTGACCAGGGAGACACGGTGGCGATCATCTTGCTTGACCTGAGCTCCGCATTCGATACGGTCAATTATAACATCCTTTTTGACAGACTTAGAATGGGGTGCCGTTCGTAGTCAGAGAAAGCCTGGTGTGCCTTTGAACTTTGCCGATATTTCCTTTGGTGATAGACGTCGTGGAGCAGAGTGCGGAACTTTGTCACTGTGCGCAGACTGTGGGAGGACTTACCGGACGGGACTGCGAGGACCAGCAGCCCCGTAACTCAGCTCAGCTGTCTCCTCTTCCCGCCCTTGTTGAGGTCCGACCATACTTAACGACTCACGGCCCCCGCTTCGCGGGCGCCGTTCGTAGTCAGAGGAAGCCTGGTGTGCCTTTGAACTTTGCCAATATTTTCTTTGGTGATACACGTCGTGGAGCAGAGTGCGGAACTTTGTCACTGTGCGCAGACTGTGGGAGGACTTACCGGACGGGACTGCGAGGACCAGCAGCCCCGTAACTCAGCTCAGCTGTCTCCTCTTCCCGCCCTTGTTGAGGTCCGACCATACTTAACGACTCACGGCCCCCGCTTCGCGGGAGCCGTTCGTAGTCAGAGGAAGCCTGGTGTGCCTTTGAACTTTGCCGATATTTCCTTTGGTGATACACGTCGTGGACCAGAGTGCGGAACTTTGTCACTGTGCGCAGACTGTGGGAGGACTTACCGGACGGGACTGCGAGGACCAGCAGCCCCGTAACTCAGCTCAGCTGTCTCCTCTTCCCGCCCCTGTTGATGATTGTATAAAAGTAAACTAGCATCCCGCTACGCGGTCGCGCGCGGTCGCGAGCCGGGAAAAGCTCGGGACAAGGGCGGGACCGTTTGTGGCCGTTCGTGGACGGCAGAGGACGGGACAGGCCTTGTCCCTAATGTTGGGTTTGTTATAAGTAATTGGGGGGCGCTATCAGCGCGATACTGTATTTACCGCTTACTTACATTGGTTTAATAGTGTCATTGATGTGGGATAATGAACCCCAGGACGTCCAGGTTATAAGTCTCCCTTTAGGGGTCAGTCTCTGGGACATTGGATACATTTTTAATAAGAGCGTCTTCGCTATTAGCTCATGAAATAGAACTTACGGAGAGGAGACTGTCGTTGGATATTGCTGCCGATAAACGCTCCTCTTGGGTTCTATTAGACATGCTAATTTCCCTAATCCCCCGCTTACAATTACACCTGGCATTTCAGCTGATTCCATGATAGGTAGTAGGAGTTTTTCATCCTCGACTGAGAAAATATTAGAAACCACGCAAAGGTGTTATCCTATCTCTGAGGAGGAAGGCATGCCTAGCAGTAGGACTTTACGTCGTCCTAATAGCCCAAATTCATCAGTCCTTCCCACCCCATTATCTCCAGTCCGAACTAGATCGACCTCTGTTATTAAGCAGGGTCTTCCCAAGTCATCCCTTGCTACCACCATGAAGGGGATGTGCACTAAAAAGAAAAGGGGGAAGGTAAATGATTCGGGCATGCCGTCTAAAAACCGCAAACTTAACCCCCCAAAATGTAAACCTGTAGCACCTGTTAGCCGAGGTCAAGGGGAGGTTTTGCATGGAGATCCGCCCAATCCCCTGGCGTCGGCCGACAATGTGCCAAATATGTTGAATGAGGATTTTTGGCATAGACTAGATGTAATGTTAAATAAATCTGTCTCACCAATTTATGATAGATTAGATCGTATTGAAAATAGGATCTCTTGCCTTGAATTGGCTCTTGCCTCTCTCCAAACTAGATCTAATTTACGGGGTACAGCCAATATAAGTGTTCTGAAATCAACATCCTGCATTCAAGAGGGCCCACTTATAAATGAAGGGCTAGCCCCTCCACCACAGGTTATTCAGTTATCTTCTAATATACCATCTGGTCAACCTGTTGATAGGTTGCAGTCTAGCCTGTCTGGTGAGATGGATGGGACCGGGATCGGGTCTGGAAGTAAGGTCAATACTACTGGTTCAATAGGGCACCGGGGTCCCCAAAATCCAGCCCCAGTAGATCGAAGGCAATTTTTAAATCTTCCGCCGGAATCGACCCCTTATGTTGTTGTTCTGACAGGTGTCCCCAAATTGACAAACGGGAAACGGGAGGAGTATCTGGACCTAAAACACAAGTGTATTCATTGGCTTAATCCATATAGGCCATTACCAGTGTCGGTTTCAGCAGAAATTATTTTTGCACGCCGGGTAGATTGGGTGGGTCCTAAAGCTAAATCGGTTAAGGGAGACTGTGTTGTTTTAAATTTTAGAGATAGAAGAGCCGTGGAGCATATTTGCGCCAGGCCCATTAATAACTCAGTCTCCCACATTAATTCTTTACCTCTTACATTCTTCTACCCATCCCAATGCCAAAACAGGAGCTGTCAGCGTCCGTTTATACCCGGTATTTTTGCTGATAGATTGGATGCAGGTATTCCTCTATTTAACCGGTTTGAAGGTCTGTCGGGCATGGAAGACTGTGATTGACGGTCTACCGTTCTACAGAGAGAGTTAATCGATACGAATAATATTAAACCTTTGGAAGAACGTGATGATAAACTAGTTACGAAGAAAGTGGGTTCTCCTTCTGATCTGGTGACTACTAATGTTGATACACCAGCTTGGGGAGTGGAGGCCATTCCATCGGTTGCAGGCGAAGATACGGCCCCTGATTTGATAACAGGTTCCACCCTTATTAAGAAGGTACTTACGCCTTTAGGTTCACTGTCTCAGACACAGCTTGTTCGTTCTGGTCTTACTGGCACCGGCTATTATTTAGCCACCTGGAATATTGCCGGGTGGCACCGAAAACTGGATATTTTGGGCTGGAGGGAGTTTGTTGGTAGTTGTGATTTATTTTGTATGCAGGAAACCTGGTGTAAAGATCACATTAATTTTGATGGGTTTGTTTCCTTTAATCTCCCTGCCCAGAAATCTGTGTCAGGCCGTGCGAAGAGTGGTCTTCTAATTTTATTGTCAATCAAACTCCCGGTGGTTGTTAAGGCTTATGAAACGATTGGATATCACTCTCAAGTGTTGTGGTTACAGCAAGAGCATGGCCGCAATGTTGTGATTATTAACTATTATAACAACTTACTTAATCAGGCGCGAACATCTGCGGTTATGGAATTAATGGGTGCTCTTGATAAATTATGTTCTGATAATCCCATTAATTTTGATTTTATTTGGGTGGGCGATTTTAATACCCCTCTTTGTCCCCTATCTTTAATAGAGGCCTGTGGGAACGCTGCTGTTGACAGTGTTGATCCGGAGGTCCATTTTCCACACAAACCGTATGGATTGACATTGAACTCTGTTATGGCTAAATATGATCTGGCAGTATTACAGAGCGTTACAGATGATCAAGGCAACCTCGTCCCTACTTTCACGGGTAGGGGCGCTGGTACTGTTATTGATCATTTAGTTATTTCAGTGAATATTGCTCCCTTTTGTGGAACCCCGGTGACTCTGGACCTATCTGTTAGCGATCACAATTGTATTATCCTATGCTTGTCCTTGTGGGGTCATAGGAAACAGGGGCCAGAAACCACTGTTAATGATGTTGTCCTAAGTAGGCCCAATGGCTATAGGATTAAGTGGACTGCCACCAACTCAGACACGTACCTGAAAAGAATTGTTACTCTCTGTTTATCGGAGATACGTTTGTGTCTTGAAGTCAAGGTTGGTCACCTAGGTATTCTACAATGCTTTAGTAAAATTAATGATATCATTAACAAAGTTCTCACTACCTCCAATACAAAGCGACGTAATCAGAACCATGGGTGGTTTGACAAGGCTTGTACCGAGGCTTTACAGAAGTTAAAGAAAGCTCTATCGTGTAGACCTCGGAACAGGCCTTTTATCATTAACCTCAGGATAGCCTACAAGGAACAGTTAAAGCGCAGGAAACGCAAACTCCAGGCTGAAGCGTGGGACAAATTGACGGTTGCGGTGGAACTATCTAACAGCAAGCTCTTTTGGGACACCGTCAATAGTCCTTTCTTAAGGAACGACGATGTCCCGATTATTACCTCCCAAGTTAGTAAGGAAAGCTGGGTTTCCCATTTTTCATCTATTTTTAACCATAGTGATATATCCTATATGCCTAGTCAACTTGCTGCCGTATGGCCTATCATCCCTCTTAATATTACTCCTTCTGAAGTAATACTTGCTTTAAGATGTAGTAAAGGCGGGAAAGCTCCTGGGCCAGACGGAGTGCCTATTGACCTTTATAAAGCCGATACAGTTATATGGGGCCCGGTCCTATCTAATATTTTTAATGCAGCTGTAGAGGAAGCGATTCCGTTGACCTGGGGGGAATCCATAATAATCCCCATATATAAAAAGGGACTTAGATCAGAAGCCAAAAACTACTGCCCTATTTCTCTTCTACATTCTTCATTAAAAACGATGAGCCGGGTTTTGTTATTTAGATTAGAGGAATGGGCAGAGGATAAGGGGATTTTGGCTCAATCTCAATATGGGTTTAGGAAAGGTAGGGGAACCTTGGAACAATGCGTAAACTTAGATCTTATTATCGGGAAATATACACGTGCAAAGCAGGGATCCCTTTATCTCTGCTTTGCTGATCTTAGTTGCGCATTCGATTTGGTTGATCATGGTTTACTCTGGTCAACTCTTTTGGATCTAGGTGCCCCACAGGCTATTATTTTCTTTTTGGCACGACTTTATGCTAAATTGTCTGCTAAAATACGATATGGTCAAGAAGGTGAATGTACAAGTCAAATTTCGATGAGTCTTGGCATTAGGCAAGGCTGCGTGTTGGCACCCCTCCTTTTTTCCCTTTTTATCAACGCCATTGAAGCCGATCTAAAAAAGGTTAATTGTGATGCTCCGCAAATCGATGGTCAGGTGGTACCTGTGTTGCTCTATGCCAAAGACACGGTCCTCCTATCGAGAACTCCCATCGGTTTACAAAAACTAATGAATAAATTCTCTGATTTTATAAAGGAAAGGAAATTAAAACTAAATAATTCCAAGACCTTTGTTCTACAATGTGGCCGTAAAATAAGGAACTTGAGACCCTTCCATATTGAGAAGCAGGAAATTCTCTTAGTAAACAAGTTTTGTTACCTTGGCATCATGTTTTCAAATAACGGCATGTGGCATGAAGAAATTTTAAATGTTAAAGCGAAAATGGCCAGATGCGCTTATGGCGTTTTTAAATTTGCAATTAAATTGGGGTATCGCCGCATATTTGATATGTTACACATCTATAACAATAAGTGTGTCTCGGCAGCGCTCTATGGCGCTGGGGTTTGGGGCCATTGCCCTCATGGAGAGCTCCAGATTGAGGAAAATGCTTTTCTAAAAAAGTTATTATGTCTCCCCTCGTCCGCTTCTACCTCATTAATCCATAGTGAGTTGGGGCTGAATTACTTGTCTGATTTGGTAGAGTTGAAACCGCTAATGTTATGGAGGTGGATATGGATGAAGGAAGAGACTGGATTTAACAAAAGCATTATTAAGGACTGTCTCTCTCTAGACAAATATTTGCAAATCCCATGGTTAAAATATGTGGTTACTGCCTTCAAGGATTTTTATAAGGTGGATATCCTAGAAAATCCAAATTATGCGTCTGATCTGCCCAAGTTTGATTTTAAACAAAAAAGTTTAAGGGAGAAAGCCCAACGTCGCCATTCTAAGAATGTTCAACTGGCAACCGTGGCTTTTTATTATTCACAGGAGCTCACCGTAGGGTTTCAACCATACCTTTCTCAAGTTACTAGATCTTCGCATCGATTCGTATTGACTCGATTGAGATTAGGTATTGTTCACCATTTGGTGTCCTTTCCATCAATAAGAAAATACCCTACTGTCCCTTGTCCGTGTGATGGAGTCACTAAACAGAGTGCCATACATTTTCTCCTTACATGTGATTTGTATAGGTATTTGCGTATTGCCTATCTGAAACCACTTTTTTAAAAACACGGGTCTCGTACTTTGAAATCTGCCCTGACCCTGTTGTTTATATATGCTTTTTTACTGCCACGTTTATTCCCAAATCTATTGCTGCCAGAAAAAGTATGGTTTTTTAACTTACTTGATTGGGTGCTGATTATTAGATTCTATAAACTTGCATATTTGATTTTCTTAAATTGTATCTGGCTTAATTTGCATAGTAAGTTTTATATTTGTTGTCTTGTGCTTTTATGATTGTATTTTTAATAATTGAATAAAGCTTACTTTGAACTTTGACTTAGAATGGTGGGAGTCTCAGGTAAAGTCCTCACTTGGATCAAGTCTTTCTTAAAAGATAGATCATATCAGGTCTTTGAGGGCAACTACACCTCAAGAAGGGTGCCTCTCACATGTGGAGTCCCACAGGGCTCTTCATTGAGCCCCACCCTGTTTAATCTTTATTTAAGACTCCTTGCTGAGTTGGTCCTGCCATATGGGATCCATATAGTAACCTATGCAGATGATACACAGCTAGTGGTGGCTTTAAGCTACCCGTAGAACGTGCCTGCTAACCTAGAATCTTGCCTAGGAACAGTGGCCACTTGGATGGACCAGTCGTGTCTCAAGCTTAATGGAGACAAGACGGAGCTGAGGATCCTGGGTAACTATTCCACTACTACATCCAAACTGTGCTGGCCCAATTGTCTTGGCCCGCTGCCTAACCTCACCTTTTGAATATTCTCCAGGGGTCCGACTGGATCCAGAAATTTTGGAGCAGTACCTCTGCGCTCCAGTACATTTTCCACTCTGGAAATGACATGAAGAGCCAAAAAAGATGTGACTCCCCCATACTGACTTCAGTTGCTTTCGAAACTGTCTGTGCCCCCAGATGCAGAGCCCTAACAGCAAATTGGCTGTGACCAGTGTACAGATCCCTAAACTTGGGATCTTAATAATGGATAGAGAATAATTCACAGAGTGGGGAAAATAGGAGGGTCAAAGAGGAATCTGCGATTAGACAGAAAGTAAGTAACTTGTTCTTCTGATGGAGACTTCTAACCACAGATTCCTCACCTTTTGAATAGATACCAGATCAGTACTTATGTAGAGGTGGGTCTGTGAATGGACCCAAACCAAACTGCTGTGTAGGAACGAGCGGGAAAAATGACGCTCCTGGTGAACCTGGCTGTTCAGACAGTAGTGCTTGGTGAACGTGTGGAATGACACCCATGTAGCCTCCTGACAGATGTTCAGAACAGGAAATCGACGTGCCAGCACAATGGTAGCAGCTTTGGCCCTGGTTGAATGAGCTTGCAGTCCTTCTGGAGGCTGCTTTTTGGCTAGTGTGTAGCAGATCTTAATGTAGAGCAGGATCCAGTGGGAGATGGTCCTTTTCTGCACCGCCTTGCTTTTTAATCGCTCTAGCGAACCCCACAAAGAGCTGATCATCCACCCGATGTTCACTGGTACAATTTATGTAAAAGCTCAGTGGTCTTTTGGGGTCCAAGCAATGGAGTCTCTCCTTCTCTTTAAAGGGGTAAAGCGAAGCGAAGAATGCCGGTAAGATGATATTTTGATCGATGAGGAACCTTATCACAACTTTAGCAAGAAAGATGCCCACGTCCGCAGAGCCAGTTTGTCTGGGAAAAGGGTGGTGTATGGCAATTTGATAGAGAGAACTTGAAGCTCACTTACTCACCATACTGATGTTATTGTGATTAGGAACACTGTCTTGAGAGTAAATAGTGACAACAAACAGCTGTGAAGGGGCTCAAAGGGAGTGCACATTAAATATGTGAGGATCAGGTTAAGGTCCCTCTGTGGCATGACAAAGGAAGCGTGAGAACACAGATATTGTAGGCCTTTCAAAAATTCATCACAACAGATGATTTAAATAACAAAGGCTGGTCCGGCAACCATAAAAAAAATAAAAGAGCGAAAAGGTACGCTTTAACCATGCTACCTGTCATGCTTGACCATCAGGATGCAGGAGGCCATCAGTCCCAGCAGCCTTTATGATCAACCTCATTTAAATGCAGGACAGCGGCTGAAAGATCTGTATCATAATCTGAATGTCCTGGACTCTCCTTTTTGGGGTAAAGGCACAAAACCGAACCATGTCCAGAATGACTCTGATAAAGGGGAGCGTCTGAAAAGGAGTCGGGTGTGACTTTGGCATGTTGATAACGAACCCCCAAAGATGTTAGAGGGTTTGCCATAGTCTGGAGGTGGTTGACGACTGCCTGGGGTGAGCCTGCCTTCAACAGCCAGTCATCAAGGTAGAGGAACACTGGACCCTTGAGCTCCGGAGATATGCTGCTCCCACTGCCACTTGCGTGAACACCCGATGGGCACTGGTGAAACCAATGGGGAGCACAGAGAACTGTAATTATTCCTTTTCCACCACGAACCACAGGCATCGCCGATGGGTCTGCAGGATGGGTATATGGAAATAGCATCGTGCAGGTCCAGTGCTACTATCCAGCCTCCAGGGTTGAGAGCAGACAAGACTGGGGCCAGAGTGAATATTTTGAATTTGCCTCTCCGGAGGAAGCACTGAGAGTGCACATGTCTAAACTAGGACTAAGGCTTCCATTCTTCTTGGGAATAACAGCCACATCCACTTCCCATACAGGCACCCTCTCAATGTCAATTGGCCAAAACGGCTTACACTTTGTGCCGTAAGACAGACAGATGGTCCTTCATCAGTCATTCTAGGGATGGTAGAAGGTGCATCAGAATGTTCATGAAAGGTAGGGCATACCTTTTCTGGACAATTTTTAGAACCCTCTGTCTGATGTTATAGTCTACCAGCCTGGTAGAAATTGTTAGATCCTGCCTCCAACCAGGTGGCTGTGTTCTATTAAGGGAATGCTAAAGAGGTTTGGCAGGTGGTGTCATGGGGGCATTGTACTGAGTGGTGTGTAGTTCCTGAATGCGGGGTGGATGGTGCATGGCATCGGACATGAAACAGCTGGACACCTAGCTAAGGCTGGAGTGGTTCTCTGTATGGGGTAATCCTGCCAAAGCTGCAAAAAGAAGGAAATGATTGATGCAACTAGTGGGGTGAACCAGACACGCCCAAGGAGGACACTGTGGCCCTACTCTCTTTGAAATGTTCCAAAATGGAATTTGCTTTGCCCCAAAGAGGAGAGAGTTCCGCCAAAGGGCATATCCATAAGGGATGACTGGACATCACCTCAAATAGATGTGGACTGTAACCAGGCGTGTCGCCAAATAGCAACACTAGCGCCAAATACTCGCCTGATGAAATCTGTGGTATTCAGGCCACAATGGAATGTAAACTTGGCAACATCACGGCCATCCTATAGGACACCTGGGAGGATTTGAGCCACAGAATCCCAAAGAGCATGGGAGTAGCAGTCCAGAGGGGAACTGTATTGACCGACCGAAGGGCCTAACTAGTGGAAGAAAATAGTCACTTCCCAAAGTCTTCTTGGGCTCCCTAACCTGGGCAATAGTCAGGAAAGTGTTAGGATGTGTCTGACTGGTGGAGACCTTCACCACCAAGCTCTCAGGAGAGGGGTGCTGATACAAAAAATGTGGGGTCGCCAGGAGCAGGTTGATGACGCCTCGCAATTTGGCCTTTAACTGGGGGGGAGGGGTCAGGACAAGGTTTGGCCCAGGCCCTTAAGAGGATATTCAGCATTAGTTTGCCCCAACTGGAGGACTTCTGTCAAAATATTAGTTTTGACTTTTAAGGAGGGGAGCTGTAGGTCAAGAACTTCAGCTACCTTCAGCTACCTTCCGCATTACAATTGAAAAGGAGGCACTTTCTTCAGTGGCAGGATGCCTTTGTGGTATGGTTGGCCAATTATATCACCAGCATCATATTCATTACTGGAGTCTGTCCCAAACAAGAATGTTTAAGGCCTGCCATGCAGGGGTGGGCCATTAAGTGGCCCAGAGGGAGGTTGCGGTTCAGTAAGGCCTTGTTGAGGTGGGAGAAGCACCGACTTGGCAGTGGAGAGCACAGTGGGTTGCACTGGTATCAGAGGGTTCAACTGGCGCAGAGGGCAAACCCGCTGTCGGTATGAAAAACCTTTCAGCTCTGTGGGGCCTGCAGGCATGCCAGAGGGAGACGGAAGGGATCCGAAGAGTTGGAGCATGGCCTTGCAGAACTACCACGGTGCTGCAGATGGCCCTGGAAACACTGGTTCTGCAGGCAAAAGTTGTAGGGGGGCTTCAACGTCAGCCGACTTCAGGAACGAGATCGAGAGACATGGCAACACCCTTGCGCCTTTTCAGGTGGCTGAGAGTGGAGGGAAGGAGCCTAGTCCTGCTTGGATTTTCACTTTTTTTCCTACAACTTAACTGAAGATTTGTAGTGCGACAATGAAAGAGCTTGGAAATGGCTTGTGGACCAGGAATAGGACTGAGACCAACACCAGGACTTGGTCCGGTCTTGACGTGGACTCTTCCAATACTTGGTGACATGTAGTTTCACCTTGCAGTCCTATATGGCCTTCAGGTTCTTTGACACACAGTCACTTCAGGCCTTAGAGTTGTGACTCAACTACAGACAGTACAGGCAAACCTGATGAGGATCTGTCACAGACATTTGTTTGCACCAATCCTTACAAGGTTAAACCCTGTCATCTAAGGGGATAACATGTTCCTTGCACACTGTGTAATTTGAGGTAAACGGGTCTCTTGAGAGACGAGAGGTGAGGTAGCTCTGGGTCTGCGTCTGGTGGCGCGGAAAGAAAGAAACTGACATCAGCGCAGTAAAGTGGCACCTATACTGGGTCATGCAGAGGTACTACTCAAAAGTTTTCTGATCCAGTGTGACACTTGAGGAATATTCAGAAGGTTAGGAATCTGTGGCTAGAAGTATCTATCAGAAAAGATTGTGGTTGTGTGTGTGTGTGTGTGGTTGAGTGTGTGTGTGGTTGTATGTGTGGTTGTGGTTGTGTGGTTGTGGTTGTGTGTGTGGTTGTGTGTGTGGTTGTGGTTGTGTGTGTGGTTGTGGTGGTTGTGTATGTGCCTCTGTTTCTGTATATCTCTTTGCTTGTTAATCTCCTTTTCTATATGTGTGTACGTCTGTTTTCCTGTACCTAGGTCTAGCACTGTGTATTTCTGTCTATATGTCTATAACTCTATTTGTAAGCAAGCGCCATTTTAGATTAAGGGAATCGGGTAACGGAAAGAGAAAGAACTCTATCCAAAATCACCCGTTTTCAGTCCAGTCGGAAAGTATGACTTAGCCCCAACGAGTCCTTGTTTTGTAGCTAAGCAGATACAGTAAATTATTTCAGTAAGCCTGACGCGACATTAGAAAAAGAGAAGTATAGTGCAATTATTAGGCACGCATTGTTTACTAAATGTTTGCACTGCATTTTTCATTTTTTTTACTTTGTAACCGCCTTAATTTATTTGACCTTGTAACAAAGTAAATATTTGCAGCGCATTTTCATTTACTTTGCCGTGTAACCGCCTTCATTTATTTTACCTTGTAACCGCGTAAAGATTAGCCACGCATTCCTCCCAATTAAGCAACAAACTGTATTGCAGCCGCAAAGCCACAAGTAAAGTGATTGCAAAACTGAAAGCAAAGCCACAAGTAAAGCGATCGCGAAACCGAAAGCAATCGCTTTTGGAAGCAGAGACAGCCGCCAAAGGTCCGTGCGCGCGCGCCACAGACAGCCATATGCTTTCAATTATCACGCTCGTGTCTGGGCGCGATAATTGAAACCAGATAAGCTTTAGTGCGCGTAACAGACACCAATAGGCCGTGGGCGGAGTGATGCGCCCGCCTTTGGCCTATTGCGTGCTCTGTCTAAAAAATACAGCCACTAAAAGCCCAATAATAGAAGACAAAACAAAAAACACACGCACGAGCGTGGACGATTTCAGGGTCCATTTCTGAACCCCGGACAAAAGGACTCTCGCTGCGCGAGCACTGCTGCGCAGTGCAACGCTAGGCACGAGACCTAAAAAGGAGTTGACTGAGAAAAAAACCTCTTCACTCCCCATCAACTGCAGCTAGCGTAAATCTACCCTGAATTGTGTAAAACTAAGTTTTCTTAATAGAGAACATAAAAACTGCTTAGTAAAAAATGCATACAATTTACAAAAAAAGACAAAATGTAACTGGGCTTGTTCTGAATTACCAATGCAGGGACAGGCACCCACGTGAGATACACCATAAAATCCCATTGAGAAACATAGTAAGTTCCCGCCATGAAATGAAAGTAATCTCTCTCCCCTTCCCATTGCCCATAATAAATAAAGTTTCAAGCCAAGTCCCTTTTATGCAAAAAAGAGCTTTTACTATTGTTTATCTTTCTTACTTATGAGAGATGGCTAGAACAAGAGTCAGCCGAGGGCCTTCAGGGTAGGTTTAAAATATGCAATCCACAGGACGGATAAGTAGGCCTCGTCTAACAATAAACAATACTTACTAATAGCCCTATTCACATCTGCTTCAGGATTGCTCCAGATCAAAAGCCATGATTTAATTGGGGTCAATTTGACAAAATCCTCTAACTATGACAAACCCAGCTCTTTGTTACAAATAAAATGTGAAAATGCAAGCAACAGGCGTCTACAAAGGCGATTCTCCTCGACCTGGAGGGGATAACTCTTTGAATATTGGCATACTCCTACTCCAGTTGTTGGACTGTATTGAGGCTTGTATATATACAAAAACAGAAGGCTTAAAAATGCACCTATGGCCCTACATAGTTTTAAGGCACTAGCAGAAACACGAGAACCCCAGGTGCCACATGAGTCAAACACAATCCCCAAATACGGGAAATTATGCACACTGATTAGTCGCTTGTTCCTGAAAGCCAGAGCGAGCACCCTACATCTCCTGGAACCACATATCATAATCTGTGATTTACTAAAATTGGTAGACATATCCAATTCTATCATAAAATTTTAAACGGAATCAATCACCTTACACAGAGCATTGGGTATGTGGCAAAAAGGACACAATCGTCAGTGTACAGCAATGCTGGAAAGGCTGTGATGCTAATCACAGGGACGTCCTGGGTAGCACTGCTTAAAACGGGGCTCTATTTGTTAATTGATAACATAAAAAGCAATGAGGCCAAGACACAGCCTTACCGTAAACCATGGGCAAGATTACATTTTTGAGTAAGCTCGCAATTTTACCTGAACTGAACCTTAGCCGTCAAATGTTCATGTAAGGTATAAAAGGAATGCACCAGTGCTACACCCACACTCATATCCAATAACAACTTCCACAACCTACAGCGATTCACACAATCGAATGCAGAGGAACGATCCATGAATGCCTGGTGTACTGGGCAGCACTTGGCAAGAGAGTATTTCCCAACAATGAGGTGGAAATTAGGGCACTGCTCCACTGTGCCTATCTGTTCTCTAAACCATACTGACTTGGGATGAAGGATATTGTGTTTGTGAGCAAATACTCACATCCTATTGAAAATCGCCCCTCCAGTAATCTTAACCGCAATATCAATCCGGGATTGCTCCCTTGTTTTTTTCAAACCATTGACTGGGCAAATGCACTATCTTGTGTGTACTACAAGCAGACTTGCTAGAGATAAAATATTCACAGACTAGGGATAATAAGACGAATCTAGTATGAAGAATTGTACCAAGCAACTCAGGTTACACATATGTTCCCTGAAATGAGGGTCAAATGATTCCTATAGCATACAAATCACACTTGTATTCTCCAAATGAAGCACGTTTTGCTTCCATAGAGAAAATTCTTGCTGCTCTGCAGACAGCCATTTTGAAAGAGCGGCAGTTGCTGCATGGAAAACCAATTATCGGGTTTCTCCCATTCCTAAACTAGAGGCGGCCACCAAGGCAAGCATACACCTGAGATATGTGCAGTGGACCTCTTCATTAAGTACAGTTGATGTAAAGTTTGAATTTGATCCAACTCTTGAGACACAAGAATTCCTCTAATGTGAACAAAATATACCTCTGATTCTAAAAGTACTACCCATTGAGGTATATCAGAGCTTGTTTTATATAGATGGCTTTGCACAACCTTCAGCCGGTATTAAACAAAATACTCTGCAGCCTGCGCTGAAGTGGAGGTTGTAATTAAAAATATTGAATTCCACCTGCAGCACACCTACACCAGAATTCTATGTGTTAAAATCGAAAACATGCTGAAATTCATGCCTTACAGAGGCATTAGAGAGAGCTAATCCATCAGTCCCCACACTGGTGTTGGATTCCTTCTTCTTCATGCAAGGATACAATGTAGGTTTGAATCATCGGCGCCTAAAAGGATTAAAAAATTCAAACAGGACACCAACAACAATAAACGGCTCTAGGGAGAAATAACGGTCTTACATGGCAAGCTTACACTGGCCCATGTGACACACACTTTGGGACATCTGCAGGACAGGCTTCACACTAAAGGGAACTGTGCAGTCGATCTAGCCACGAAGTCTGCATTGCATAAAGTTAAACTAGCAGTGATAACCAGATCTCAGATGAAGATCGACACAGATGTCCTAGCAGTGATACAAACAACAAGAAGGAGTGAAACGCCTACAGTCTGCCTTCCTCATAAATACTTCTACGCTCTCAATTCAGATGACACTCCTGTGGCTTTCATACCCAGAGAGGGAGATAGGATAATTTCTAATCAACTGCGTAGGTTAGATCCAGTCAAAGGGGTTAGCATCTGCTTTTGCTTGAATTAATGCAACCAGGGCAATGCTACAGCAAAGCTACTGGTGGCCATGTTTAATGAAAGAAGCCAGAGACTATGTTTGAAAATGTCATGTTTAACAACACATTAAAGCTTTTAATGTTAGAAGACCCAAGCAGCCCCCCTCACAGTCTCCAATCTTGGGCCAATGATTCTGTTAACCAATATAAGTACATCTTGGTGGCAAGCAGTTCATGTTCCTGATTTCTATGGGTCTTGTCATAGAGAAATGCAGGTGATCAAGCAGTCGTAAAGGACATTTAGTGTCTTAAAGCCATGGGAGCAGTTAATATATTTCATTCAGACAATGGTACTGGGTTTGCCTCAAAAGCTTAAAGGGAATCTATGTCTGTTCTGGGAGTATGTCTTCTAATCAGCAATCCATGTCAATCAGAAAATAACAGGTTAATGAAGAGAGCTAATAAAACACTTAACAGAACCCTTGATTGCTCAGGTGCTTAATTCAGGTTTTTGTTGGTACTATCATCTATATGGAGTTCAGAGAACATTAAATAACTTGCCTAGAAGAGTATTTAGTGGCCCCACTGCATACTAAGTACTCTTCAGTGTGCCTATGTATGTACCTGACCTGTTTGAAAGTTGTTTGGGTTCATCCTGGGAAGCTAGCAGAAGAAAAATAATCTGACCTGGACCAATGTTTAAATATCTTACAGAATGTCTAAGAAGTCAGACACACGTTATCTATTTTTTAGGTTTCTGAAGCCCCCACTGGCTGCTGACACGTGGGTCCCCTGAGAATGTGATGTAGTTCGAGAAAAGATCCACGATAAATAAGGTTTTGGGCCATCTTACAGACCACTCATTCTAGTTCTGGGGTAAACAGCACACAAACTGTAATCCTGCCTCCATTGTCTGGTTTAAAGAAAAACAGACAGGTGCCCATTGACCAAATTAAAAAGCACTAAATGGTCGGTCCTGCACAGCAAACCATCCTGGACATCAAGAGGAAATCAGAGTAGAGCCTTGCAGCCTATCCTTACCGTGAATAAAATACCACTTGAAAAGTGCAGTGGCATCACTATATTGGGTCCCCAGCAAATTATATTTGAGCCTACTGTGTCTCCATCTTTACACTAAAAGGCATATTCCATGGAAGAATCCGATGCTGCAATTTCTACAATTGCAAATGTTTCCATCAATGCTGAGGTTTATTATGATTGAGATGAGGGCTTTTCGAAAAACAATGCTTTATGAGAATGATGCTGAATTTGCACTGATGTCTTTTCATCACACTCCTCAGTCACTCTATGCCATAAATTTTGTCATGCTCATCGTTCTATTTGTGACAGGTACTTAATTCCACTGTGCGCATATGTTTGGATTGCTACAGGATTGTTTATTTATTTATTTATTTATTTATTTATTACTTTTATAAAGCGCGACAGCTACCCAAAAGGGTTTCCCGGCGCTAGAAGACGAGGGCACTAACCAGACACCAGAGGAATTATTGGTCGAAAAGCCAGGTCTTGATGGCTCTACGGAAGCGGACATAACAGTTCTCGCTACGAATTTCAAAGGGGAGTGAGTTCCATAGTCGCGGTCCCAAGTTAGCAAAAGCGGCACCTCCTTTTTTAGAAAACCTGTACCTGGGTACAGTGAATAGATGCTGAGAGGAGGAGCGAAGGGAACGTGAGGGAGTATAGTGTTTGACAAGAGACTGAAGGTACGCTGGAGCGACCCCAGTTCTGATCCTGTGCATGAAGCTCAAAGCCTTAAACTTCACGAGGCTCTCAACTCTGAGCCAGTGGAGTTCCCGGAGTCGAGGGGTGATGTGGTCGGATCTCCGACAGCCACAGAGAAGGCGGGCGGCTGCATTTTGCACTAGTTGGAGTCTACGGGTGACTGCCCTGGAAGCCCCCAGGTAGAGAATGTTACCATAATCCAACCTCGAGGTCACCAGGGCATTCACTATGGACTTCTGCACGTCCGTGGGTAACATCCAGAAAATTTTCCGGAGCCATCTCAGGATGGTAAAGCAGGTAGCCGCAACTTTGTTGGCTTGATGTTTCATGGACAAGGTGTTATCAATCGTAACACCTAAATTCCGTACATGCTCTGAGGGAGTGGGGAGAGGGCCCATCACAGCTGGCCAGTGCCTAGGGTTCCAGAGTTCTGGTTTGTTGCCAAGCACCAGAACCTCAGTCTTGTCTCCGTTAAGTCTGAGTAGGTTAAGGCACATCCAATCAGATATCTCACTGAGACCTGTCTGTAAGGGAGAAGGCAGAGTTGGGTCTGCTTGGGAAAGGGAGAAAACAATTTGGGAATCATCAGCATAAGTGAATAAATTTAAACCGGAACGTTGTGCAACAAGGGCTAAAGGGGCAACATAAAGGTTAAAAAGGAGGGGACTTAGGATAGAACCTTGGGGAACCCCGTGAGGCGAAGGATACATTTTGGATTTCGAAGGATGTGAAGAAATTTGGAAGGTACGGTCCGAAAGGAAGGAAGTAAGCCATTTCAAGGCTTTCCCACCAATCCCCATAGTTGCGAGGGATCCGAGAAGTGTCTTATGTGACACAGTGTCGAATGCCGCACTGAGGTCCAGCAGTACTAGAGCCACTGTGTCACCATGGTCAAGCAAGCAACGAAGGTTTTCTGTGACTCCCAGAAGGGTGGTCTCCGTCGAAAAGCCGGAACGGAAACCGGATTGCGAAGTGTGTAGGAGATTATGAGTGGTCACAAAATGAGACAAGTGCTGGTGGATGTGCCTCTCCAAAATTTTAGAAAACACGGGTAATAAAGAAATGGGACGAAAATTGGAGTGGACCTTAGGATCTGCTGTGGGCTTTTTCAGCAAAGGAGTAACCATTGCATGCTTCCAGCAGCTGGGAACAGTAGCCGTATTAATAGAATGATTAAGTAAGGTGCAAATAGTAGCCAGATGGGAAGTATCCATGTGACGTAGCACTGAAACAGGTATGGGGTCACAGGGTGAGCCTGATTTAACTTTCCCCAGGAGGTCTCCAAGACTAAATTGATGGAGGGGAGGCCAGCACTCACGGAGAGCACTAGAAGAAGAAATCGAATCGGTAGGCTCTCCAGAACTGTCGGTGGGTTTACAGGCTCCATGTGCAGCGATGTCGCTATATATGTTATCGATCTTAGAGATAAAGAATTGTTGCTTTTCATCATCTGGTATATGATGATGGCTGTCATTCTGCTACTACTGAATGGACATTAGGTCCCTGAAAGAACTGTTCCACAACTCGTGGTTCGGGAAGTACAAGCGCATCTTTCAACTACAAAGCTTGATGACAGCTCTATGGTACAAACCTTACAGTTTATTCTGTCCCCGAGTGCATGGTTTCGGAAAGGGTTCCTTAACAGGTTATGGGACCCACTGAGACATTACAATTGCAATATGTTTTGAAAGTTTCAATGACTGATGTGATTATTCCTGGTGCTATTTCAGATGACTGTGATACGGAGACTGTAAAACGCATGATTTCCGATTTACAGGCATATACTCTTAACACTGAAGATCCTTATTTGAAAGCCTTTAAATACAAAGAAATGTATTGTTTTCATCATTATGCACACTATTACATACATCAAACTAGTTATCCTCAAGGAACAGACAATTACACACAGAGGGAGCATTGTGAGGCTGTGCCCCTTAATAGTCATTCACCATTTTTTAAAGAAATTCACATATTTTCACAGTGAGGACAGGTCTCATCCTTCAGCTTTTTCTATATTTTATAACGTTCACAGCAACTCCTGATAAATGTTTTTACTACCCACAAACTGATCTACTTAGAGTAGTTCTATCTGAATTTCGCCAGACAGGGAAATGAGTATTTATTAGAAAGAACATTTTGATGAGAAACGTATTTGGAAAACCAAATTTTGACAAGTTCAAGGTAAAGAAGCCTTATTCCAAGCATGCATTTAACTCATATATATGCTTTTCCTGATGAAACAATTCAGCAGACTACCTAGCTGGGATTTGGAACTATGAAAGACCGTATAAAGTCCACTATGACAAAGGTTCATTTAATACTGTTCACCAATTGGCGACGGCAAATTAACATTTCAGACTATGAAATAAACAACATGATTCATAACAAAACGTAATAACAAATTAAAATAATGGACTAGGATGTGGCACGAGCAATTGCCACTGCTGAGATTAATTTAAGCCTTTGACCTTGTTGTTGTAGTTGATGCCCTTAGTGTGACGGGTATGCTCAGACATGGGTCTCTTCCTCACTGTGCTACTGAAACCAAATTATGACTAGCTGTTGAGTCCTAATCAGGGCAAAACCAGTCTTGGGTTGCTTGTGTTCCGGTTAATGGAGCACCTGGGCTGGATTGTTGCCTTTGGTGCCGGGTCAAGACTGATTTGGATTTGGCTGTGTCCAGACTGAGCTGAGGGAGCATGGTGGGTGAACAATGATGGACTGAGATGCCGCCCGAGTGATTGCCAGTGGCTGAGATTAGGTCAAGCATTCCATCCATCACTTTGTTGTTGTTGCAGTTGACACCCTAAGTGTGACATGTATGCTCAGACATGGGTCCCGTGCTCACTGCGCCAATGGAACCAAGCTATACTTATCTGATGAGCCCTAATCAGGGCAAAACTGGTCTTGGGTTGCTTGTGTTCCGGTTCATAGAGCACCTGGCCAGGCAGCTCGGGCTGGATTGTTGCCTTTGGTGCAGGGTCAAAACTGGTTTCCATATGGCTGGGTCCAAACTGAGAGTCACTCTTATGGTTTGACACCACGTGATGACCTTTGACTACCATAATTTTAATTGACTTAGGTGTTTTACTTTTTCCCAGCCCAAATGTACATCCTGAATATGCCTCGTTTCTCTTGAAGATTTCTGCTCGTAGTTTTGAAGTGAGAGCTGTCACAGTAGAACAGCTTGCCAAGAACAGAACGTGTGGGATGTGCATTTGAAAGCATGAGAGAGAGAGTGTGGAATGTACCTTTTGGTCTTGAAGTGCAGTGTTATGAGCAGTGGTGCTCAAATGTACACCATGTTGTGCACTGAGAGATGAAGTATGTGATGGTATAGTTAGTGGTACACAAATTTGCATTGTGTTGTACATTAAGAAGTATTATGAAGTTCTTACTATTGGCTTTGACATGACCTTATGTCATCCTGAATTCTGACTCTGCCTTGCGCACAGACAGGCCCCCAGAGTGTTTGAAAGTTGTTTGGGTTCATCACGTTCAAGGTTACTTTGTTATGAAGAGATTGTTTAATGTACCGAAGGCTTTTGTAAGCTTCGTTAAGATAAAGGCTGGAACATGTGAGAATTCAGAGGGAACGTGGGATCTCCTTTTGCGGTTGGAATACTTGCATGGAAAGTGGCCAATTCCGGTAAGTTTACTTGGCGCAGAGGGAAGACTCTCAAACCTTCTTGTGTGTTTTGAGACTATAAAGCTGAGGTTTGTTGACTTAGAAACGGGAATTGTGGGAGCCTGAATGGTGGACGCACCTTCAGTGCAGGCATCTGGTTGCTGAGTCTCCTAGCTTCGGCTGTTAATTCCCCAGTCTGGAATGAGCCAGGATGAAGATTGCACCAGGTGAAGTGTTTGATTTTTGTTTAAGTGCCATTGTGATGCGTGATTGTTTATGGGTGCATATTCAGTTTCCAACGGCAATAATCAGTTGAGGTGTTTTCTTTGTGATGTGTGAGTGAGTCAGAGTGCACTTCCAAAGTAATCTTTTGATGTATTTAGTGTATATATTTTTCTGATTTCTTGCAGGACGTCTAGTATCATTTGCTGATTGTTTATTATTATTGTTATCCTTGCATTTAACTCTTGCATTTTCCAAGTGTGTTATTATTGCTTGCATATAAATATATATATATCTCTATATTCATTTGAATGCTATTCATTGACATCTGGGAAAGCCTTTCTGTTAGCGAGTATTGCATGAATAAAACCTCAAGCCTCATTCTAAAAGAGAGGATATGATGTGTGTTCATTTTATCAAGTGAATCCCGTTTTCTAGGTGTTGTGTCTTATGTCTCCTGCTTCGTCGTGTTTGGGCCATAGTGTGGGGTGGTATTTTGAGGGCGAGGCAGGACAGGTTGCATGGTGGCTGAGAAACCATGGACTGGGATGCAGCCTGAGCGACTGCTAGCAGCTAAAATTAATTCAAGCATTCCATACATCACATTGTTTTTTTTTAACATTTCTTTTTATTGAACACCAGGTAACACAGGTGAAATCAGTGTAACAGCATGTCTGTCCCCATTACTTCAATTATCATCATTCCCATTGAATTTACAATTCACCAATCAGTGTGAAAACATTGCACCCTGTGACCAACCGGGAGTACATTATTCTGATTCATAACTCTTTATGGCCAATGGTGGTTCACAGATCTCCCACCACAGCTGTTTCATTTACTCCATATTTGTGTCCACTTGTTGGGGCATCCTCTTGACACATATACTGTCTTTTCAGTAAACATACAGTAGTCCATATCATTTTCCCAAAGTCTCAAGGACGGCAGTTCCTGTGCCCCCCATAACCGTGCAATATTCCATTTAGAAATCATCATCCCCAGGGACACCCATATTTTATCCTTGGTATTTAAGTCAGTGGGACTCCAAATATTCAAAAGACACAGTTCTATATTGCAATTAGTCGTGACACCCATTGCTTCCATCATACAGTTCCTCACTCCCGCCCAATACATCTGGATTGCCGGACATTTCCAGAGCATGTGTATGAATGTGCCATCCTGCCCACACCTTTTTGGACATCCTACATCAGTCCTATAGCCCATCTTCACAAGTGTCTGCACTGAGAGGTAAATCCTATGAAGTATTTTGAGCTGGACAAGCCTGCGCCTAGAAGAGATGGCTGTCTCCCTAGGAGAGGCAAGATCCTCGAGCCATTCCCATTCGTCTAGCCCCACTACATCATAATCCCATTTGGCTCTGAGATGGAGGAGTGGGTCAGGCATGTTGTTAATAAGCTTTTTGTAGATTTGTGAGATTGCCTTTTCCGGGAGGTGCTCGTCTAATATCCTGTCCTCTGGCTGGGATGACTCAGGTGGGGTCTCTCCCCTAGGTATTGCTGCCTGTAGTGAATGTCTAATCTGTAGATATCTGAATTGTTCTGTATCAACTAGTTCATATTCTTCATGCAATTGAGTGAAGGAAATTACCCCTCCCGCCCTCCATAGGTCCCTGACCGCGGAAATACCAATCAAGTCCCACCGATCGAAGCCTTTGGTGAATCTTAAAGTGCCTAGTTGTGCAGCATCCCATAGTGGGGTGGCTAGCGTGATCTTATCTTTCTAGCCCAGACTCGTCATGGTAGAACGCCACACCTGAACGGCATGCTCAGTGGGTCCCGTCAGTTTCATTTTGGAGGGGTTAGCATATAGCGTGCCCTTGAAGCCTCCGCCGGGGAGCATCCATCTATCCATGTTAAAACCCGGATCGCTCTGCGGTCCATACGTACATTGGTTCACTGACGTGAGTTGGGCCTCCCACTAATATCTTGGTATGTCCGGGAGGGCTATACCCCCATCATACCAGCCTCTCGTAAGCTTAGGCGTACATCACATTGTTGCTGTTGCAGTTAACACCCTAAGTACATCGGGTATGCCCAGACATGTGACCTGTGCTCAATGTGCCACTGGAACCAAGCTAAACCTGGCAGATGAGCCCGATTCAGGGTGAAGCCAGTGATGGGTTGTTTGTGTTCTGGTTCAGGGGTGACGTGGCCTGGAAGTTTGGGCTGGACTGCTGTCATTGGTGCAGGGTCCAAACTGAGGTGGCATGGTGGGTAAAAAACAATGGACTGGGATACGGCCGAAGTGATTACCAGTGGCTGCGATTTATTCAATCATTCCATCCATCATTCTGTTGTTGCTACATTGATGTCACTTGAGCTACCAATCAAGGCACTCTCACCAACTTTGAATGCTCTAGAGCCACAAAATCTTTTCCAGTGCTCCGGTCCATCATGTTCACAAGCAGCCGGTACAATGTCTGCAGTGCCAATTCATCTCATGGATCATTCATATGTTGGCTGCGATCCCGATGCTGTGGCAACATCTTCAGTGAACAACTGTAGTTGGATGTCCTGCAGTCAGACTGAAGACAAGAACAAAGTCCAATATTGAGTAAAAAAAGCTGTATCCTAAATACCCCTGAAAAAGAGCTGTTATCAGACTATTTCCCCTTTTTTCTCCTCTTTTTACCAGGCCACATTATTTTTACATTTGGCACATTTCAATATCATGCCTGGTCTACTTAATTATCAAAACACATGTCCTCCTTAATTGATGTACCGATATGATAATGTCTTTTCATGTTATACAATATTTTTATATTACTGTTTTAGACATACAAGGCTTGAAAGAAAAGCATTCATGCAAAGCTTAATGCATTATTTTGTACTGTTATCATATATATATTATGTTGATTTTATTATTTCAATTATCTTATGAGTGAAATTTTGCATTTCCTACTTTTAAGAGCATAAATGTAACTTAGTTTTATATTGTCTATTCATACAAAACAAAATCTCTAGAATGGCATAATCTACAGTTATATTTAATTATGTTATACTCAGACATACAAGCCGGGGGTGTTGTAAAATCCCAAAGTCAGACTCCATTTTGAGCAAGTTAGCATGTCTACCTTTGGTCCATATTCACCATGTCATTATCTTTTGCAGAACTCGTGAAAGTGTCAATTCAACTAAGCAATGACTTTGCTTCACATAAGTTGACAAGTCTGCTACAAGCTACACAATATCTACTTTTCAAGGTCTGAGAGTAGACGTGTAAAATAAACGTGTTGTCTGAGTTGATGTATTTTAAGCATGCTGGTTCTGATCAGTTATGTCTCAGATTAATGGAACGCCCCCCCAATGAAGGCTAAAAGTCAGTGGTCAAACCCAATGAATTGGCCATTGAATTCAAGAGGCCTTTGTACCAGGTTATCGCAAGAGGTCCTGCCAGACTGCTGTAGCATCCACTCTTATGCCAATAATCAGTGACGCCATTCACTTGGTTCCAAGAGACTAAAGAAGCAAGTTAACTACTCCATGCTTTCATTGTGTAGCTCACATAAGTAGTCTTTAGGGTGGTAGGCTGATAGGAATATTCTAATTATGTTAGAAATGTTTATTTTATTTCTAGCAATACGCATAAGTGCTGTTTTATTTATATTCTGTGTGGTTATTACTCATGCACTAAGCAACAAAATGAGACTGTTGATATAAAACAGCTTTAAACACATACAGTATTTTTCCTTAGTGCAGTGCTGGAGTGTGCAATTCTAAAGAACGAAATAGGCTTTGAATTACCAGTGTGTCCCTGGACCCTTTATGGGATTGTTAGTAACCCAGAAAGCAAGAACAACATAACAGCTGGTATGCTCAGTGGGTTGTATGGGGGTACAATAATCTGCTCAAGCGATGGTGTACTCCATACAGACACATACAAAGAATGAAAGAATTACTGGTCCATGACCATCCAGCACTGGGAATTCAGCCTTCCTCTGGGAACAAATAAAGAAGTATAAAAATCAGTGCTCAAGGACCTCAGTCTCTCCAATGTGCTCCTAAAGTAAACCAAATTGTAAGGGGGAGTGGCCAAGCGGGGAGTGGCCAAGCAGGGAATGGCGTAGGCTGCTCTGTTGTGCAGCTCCCGAGCTCACTGTCCCATTTCACGATTTATCCTGCTCAATATTGATCTGTTTTGGCTGAAACATGACCCTCAGGTGAGAGGGGAGTGTGGACTCAGAGTCTGACCTCTGACGGAGCTGAGACTGCCAGGAGAAGCAGCACCTGGTAACACATACAGCAACTAAACACAAAAAGCAGAAACTGGGGGTCAAGTGACAAAACAGCACGAAAGTGATGAGCGGAAAGCAGCCACGGTGCACTAAACCAAAACTAACCACGAGCAGAGCATGGATTACCATCAATCATACTCGACGGATAGAGCAAATAGTGAGAGAAAAGTAGCTCTCATGATCATTAATATCATTTGGTGATCCAACTTTTGGCAGAGATATGTCCCTTGATCATGGGGACTGTCTCGCAAGATAGAAGCTCTATTGCTCAAACTGGCTAGTGAATTTTAACCAGCAACACACCAAGTGTGAAGGATAAGGAAAAAATCCTATAAAGTGCAGTGCAGTGCAAGGAAAAGAATTAGTGAGAGCTAAAAAAGGTTATGTAGAAGGGATAATTCTCAATATTCCAAGTAATCTACACACCTTGATTAAAAGGGTGTAACAAGGTTATAGCAGTGCTTGCAAGTGACTGCTATGTAGAGAACACATACAGCAACCCAAGATGGAAGCTGCAATGGCCATTGCTCTGCAAGCCAGATGCCGCCCACGCCTAACTGCACCAGAGCCAAGCACCGGAGGTCAGTGGCTGGCCCCCGGAGGTAAGGGGACACCTGCCACTGGGCTGCAAGGGTCCGACCGAGCCTGCAGTCTCCCAGGGTCCTCTAGGGACAGTGGGCCCGGCGTTGCAACTGCAGCTAATTGCAGAGTGGTGGATGAGGAGGTGCAGAAGTGGCAGACTTTTGTTGAGGTGACGTTCAGTGTCCCAAACGGCAAAGACTTCCTCTGCTGGAGACATTGGTCTGATTAGGGGCTCCCTACCACTGAGGGAGATCACTGTGGCCTGCGGGCCTTATTAACTGAGTGACGCAGGGAACAGTTGGGCAGGCGATTGCGGCTGAGCAGTGACAGTGTGAGCTTGCACTGTGCTCCTGGCCCTTGGCAGCAGCACCTAAGACCCACCGTATTAACGCCCATCAGGGGGCCCGTGGGATAGAATGGATCAGAGGAGGTGGTGCACCAGTCCCCTCAAACCCTAGATCTTGGTGTGAGGGGAAAATATATAAATATCCATATATATCCAAATGCATGCACTACATAGATATCATACTTGGATAGAATTCTCACCTGAACTATCTAACTTCTCACTGTAGAAAGCTGCCCGGAGCTGCAGAGGCTTCCAAATCTGACCTTGCCTGGACAAGCTTCAACAGCTGTTCAGGGCCCACTTAGAGCAGCACTTAACTTTTCCTGACTGCCTTGTTAGTTTGCCCATCAGGTTGTTCATTTCTGCTTACACTGTATTATAATTGGCACAATGTTGATCTCCTATTTCTCTGTTGCCCATATTTGGCACCTTGTCCTTTACCAGTGCTGCTGAAGTTGCATTACTAATTGTATATATGGCCAAGAAACCAGTCCCATACAGAAGAAACAGACTGAGAGACCCATTGTGTGCACTGAATTCTTTCTTGCTGGCCAGCAAGCATATATTGGTATCAACAAATACATTTAATTTTGTTCCTGTGCAAACTGCCGTATTGTGTGTTTCTTTCTTTGCTCCTGGAAGGGTGCAAAAGTATTTTCTTAAGACCTAAGAGGCTCTACTGAACGTATTTGTTGTACTTAGGGCCAGATTATGAGATGCTCATTATATTCCGACACATGTATAAACCTCTGTTTACGCATATTTCGAAATTATGAGTTAAAAGGTATTTAACGCATCCGATCAGAGACGTTTTAAGGCATGGGCAAAGTGGGCTCTGGACCAGGGCCCCCACCTTCCTAGGGGCCCCATCATTAAGCATCCAGGACAGTCCCAGACAGTGGCATAACACAAAAATTATAGGGCCACCTACACAATATGAAAAGGGGGCTCCCAGGTCTCCAATATCTCGTAAATATTCAGAGGCTTTTGAACTGAATGGGGGGGTCCCTGAAGGACTGGGGTCCCCTTAAAGATTTTTTGAGCCAACAAAGAGGGTTGTTGATAATCAGACTGGATAATAAATTCAGAATTGTTCTGAGCAGGGGGGCCCCAAATAATGTTTGGCCCAGGGCCCCCAAAATCCTTAAGATGCCCCTGCATCCGATAATTATCAGATGCATTAAATACCTGAAGCTTTGTTATATATCGGTAGCCCTTCCAAAAGTAAACAGAGGAAATGTGTACGATTTATACTGTACAATGCGGATTCTGGCGTGTTAATCTCCAAAATCTTCTTCCCCAATAACTCGTAATAGGTGTTATCTATCACACCCGATAAATAACCAACCCCAGGGTATTGTTATTTACCAGGTGAGATAAATAGCATCTCTACTTGTAACCAGGCCCATAGACTGCAGTGACTGACACGGACGTTGTGCTGCTGCTGGAATGGAAATGGCCTCTTCTGGGGGGCACTACCCTAGGGGTTTTCTGTTATGTGGGCTGCTTGTGCTTGGTTGGTTCTGCGACTGCACCAAAGGCTACAGTGAATTTTGCCCACATGCACTGCAGGCTGTGGAGACCATCTAAAAGCCAGGCTACTGTGTTGCCCTCTGACTTCTGCTCCTACTTTAGTGACCACCAGAAAGGAGTCACGGTAAAGCCCAAAATGTCAATCTGCCCATGGCAAAATCCCTGAAGCAGCCGCCTCTCCATCACATAAAAGCAAGGTACTGACCATCCATTCAATGGAAGCTACACTGGATGCACATTCGTCCAAGTTAACCAAAATTCTGAAAGCTATTCTGGACACTAAAGTGGCCCTTCAACCACAGATTGACACGTTTGCCATCAACATTAATCTCCTTCAGGAAGACCACAAAACCCTCAAAGAAAAGGTGTTGGCTAACGAGGCCTCCTTGCTGGATGCAATACCGGGTATTGAAGCCCTGAAATGTACCTTGGAGGACCAATGATGTAACATAGTTTAACTACAGGCTCTAGTGGAGGATGCAGATAGCATATCATGGTGCAATAATATTTATATAGTGGTGTTCCCCTAAAGGTACGGGGGGACCATGCTCCGAACTCTATCTTAAAGAATGGTTGATCGTTGAGGTGCATGGTGGTCGTCCCACGAAACTGCTGCACTGCGGGCATCCGATGGGCAAACCCACAAGGTAGCAGGCGGCTACGGAACAAGATCAGATGCTTAATCAGCTGACCTGCTGGTGCTCCCCAGTGGGCCCTCAGGACACGGATGAATTGACACATGTCAGTAACGATGGAGATAGTGTGAAACAAGTGGTTATTCAGCTGCTATGCAGCCCCACACTTACTCCAAGAACTCCAGATGATATCCTTTGGCCACATGGGCATTGATTTGTTGAAATGATTGCTTGTTTCTCTCCCAAGGTCTGGCTGATTAGGTCTCACCTAGGCAACACATGCGATGTCTCTTTAAGGCACGATGTATCCACTCTGTGGGCTTACCGTCCGCCTATTGCTTTCGATTCGTTTCTCCGCACGTCCATCTCAA
Organism: Triturus cristatus; assembly: GCF_964204655.1. Classification (NCBI taxonomy): domain Eukaryota; kingdom Metazoa; phylum Chordata; class Amphibia; order Caudata; family Salamandridae; genus Triturus; species Triturus cristatus. The sequence continues at coordinate 1,246,816,894 of NC_140590.1, read as the reverse complement.
AAGTTGCTTCTATGTGGGTAATCTGTGTTTTTATCCCTCCTTCTTGTGTCTTGCTCTCTCCCACAGAGCAGAAACCTATTACTTGTATCATTTCACTTTTGTCCATTTCAGTTCGTTTATGCGCACTATTATTTTTAGTTTCTTTCAGCCTCTGTTTTGAGAAGGTTCTCTCTTGTTTCTTTGTAGTGTTGATGCTCCTAGTATCGTTTCTGTAAACAGCCCTCATTGCTCCTTTCTCTGTTCGTCGTCGGCCGTTCTTTCTGTCTCCTCCCTTCTGAACCCCGCTTTAGCTTACCAGCCCCTCGTTACAACTGCTTCCAATGGAGAGCTACACGCACACGTGAGACCAACAACCATCACACAGAGACACAATGGATTAACAATAATTATCGTAACCATATATGCAAATCCAAACTGTTACAAGTACGTATTTTATAAAACAAATTGATCACTTTTGTCTATTTCAGTTCTTGTATGTGCACTATTTTTTTCGTTTCTTTTAGCCCGTGTTTTGGGAAGGTTTCCTTTTGTTTTTTTGTAGTGTTGATGCTCCTAGCACTGTTTCTGTAAACAGTTCTCATCAGTGCTTGCCCTGTCAGTCGTCATCGGCTCTTTCTGTCTCCTCCTCTCTAAGTACTTCTTTAGCTTCCTGACCCTTCATTACAACTGCTTCCAATTGAGAGCTACACACACATGTGACACTTTCAGCCATTACACAGAGGCACACTGCATGAATAATAAGTATCACAACCATATATACAAACTCAAAATGTTACAGCTATGTATTTTATAAAAAAATAACTGTTCACTTTTTTTTTTTTGTCCTCATTGCCCAGGTATACAGGAGTTTACTCCTTGATCACCTCCAGGATGGCACCGCTAGTGATCTTATAGTTTCCCGGTATGGTACCCTCTACACCTTGCCCTCTATACTCAACCATCGGTGCCTATTCCGCCCTGTCATCCGTCCGCGACCGCCAGAGTATTTTAGCAATATGGTGTAAAGGCCTAATCATTGGACTTATTATTTAATGATTGTACCCAATTCTCATAGGGGAGCCAGAGAGCATTACGCTTGCATTTGCGTAGTCTATCCAACGTATTAGTATATTTTATTGAGGCCCACCATTCTATTTTAATAGGGGGAGTAACTTTGACCCAGTTTTTGCAGATTTCCCTACGAGCAAGTAGTATTAGGTAAAATATCAATTTTTTTAGTGTTTTTTGACAGAGATTCATAATTATTTTGCTTACCTGGGTCATTTCACCAAGTACTGAAAAAATTATATTACTCACATCCAGCTAGAAACCTTGAATCGCCGGACACTCTATAAACATGTAAGTATCATCGCCTTTCTCTTTATCACATTTGGGACATCTTGGCACCGCTCCATTTCCCAGTTTAGATAATGTATATGGAGTCCAATATACCCTATGGAGACAAAAGAGGTGATTCCCCCTTAAATTTGCGGGTCGTACTGTGGAGTATAACATGTCATAAGATACTTGCCATAAATCTTGGATCTGTTTTCCTGGCAAGCTATTCTCCCACAGCACCGTTGGCAAGTTGAAAATCCCCATCCGCCTTCTCCATTAACAGCCAATATCTGTTCACCACCTCTTTTTTTTAGTTACGCCGGCTACCAAGCTTGCTTCCAGTTTATTAAACAGTCCTGCTTCAAGGCCATCTGTGATACTCCAGCTCATCATTTGGAGGTACTTAAATCTTGATAGTTGGCCATTAAATAATATTTGGGTCTCGTCCCAAGATATTAAGGCTCCGTTCATCATCAATTGGCTCCAGATAATAATTCCTGCGTCTTTTAATAGAAGCGCCAGACAGTCCTTCGACCACTCCGGAGATCCAGGAGAGTCAAAGACTGGCGCCATCCCACTATAGTAGTACATTTTTAGCTCTCTCCTAACTTTGTACCATGTTATCGCTAAGCTCTGTAGGGTTTTCAAACATATTTTTTTTTTTAAAAAGCACGGGTCTCCATATATTATGAATAAAACCATACTCTCCCACTTTTAGCATTGCTACATACATCTTTCCTATTTCCGAACCATCTGACACCTTTCCCTCCTTTTAATAAAGAAACCCCAGCATATAGGATAAGTCTGGCAACCTTAAGCCCCCTTTCTCATATTGTCGTCTTACTTTTTCCACGAAATGCGCACCCCTTTAGAGGCCCAAATGAAACTAGTTCTTTTTGACTGAGTTTTTCTAAGCCACTCATCCTTAAATGCCATAGGAATATTCTGGAATAGGAAAGTAATTTTCGGGAGAATTGTCATTTTGATAATATTAACTTTCCCATACATGGATAATGGCAGGTGAGACCACCCCAAAAACAATTTCCCAATTTCCTTGTTGGTCTTCTGAAAATTGGTTTCAGGAATTTGTTCTATTTTCTGAGTGATTTTAAATCCCAGGTACCTCATTTCCTTTTTAACACAACTCTCTTGTATAATGATATTCCAAACCATTATGACCGTTTTACCTTGGTTTATTTCGTAACCTGAGATCTTCCCAAAACCAGCAGCCAGTTCATAAACTATTGGTAATGCACGACTGAGGTTTGATGTATACACCACCAGATCATCCGCATATAATCCCACTTTCTTTTGCCAGCCCCTAGCTTGAAAAGGAATTATCTCCTCGTTTCCTAATTTTCTCCACCAAGGGTTCAATGTAGAGATTAAAAAGTAGTGGGGACAATGGGCACCCCTATCTTGTCCCTCTAAAGATATAAAACTTTTCGGATAGCCTCCCATTTATTAATATTTTTGCCGTGGGGATTTTATACATCTGCTTTATTGCCCTGCAAAAATTTTCTCCCAGGTTTGATAGTCTCAAAATTTCCTGTAAATAAGACCAGTTTATTCGGTCAAACGCTTTAGTCGCGTCGACTGTGATGACAGCTAATGGCTCCTTGTCTACAGACGCTAGGTTGATGGCACCAATAAGGCTATAGGTTAGAACCTTAATACTTCTTCTGCGCACAAACCCTTTTTGATCTTCATGAAGGAGTGCTCCCACCACCCCATTCAACCTGTCAGCTAATATCTTCGAATAGATCTTATAATCCGAGTTTAACAGGGAGATAGGCCTGTATGAATCGCAGCAGTCTGGTTGTTTATCAGGTTTAAGAATCAAGGTAACAATAGCTTCATTCCATGAGGGAGGAATCTCTTCTCCATTTTCGAATACGGCTGTGAATAACATACTGATAGCTGGCATTACATTTTTACCTAACTTCTTATAGACCTCCATGGGAAGACCATCGGGGCCTGCTGCCTTACAAGATTTCCCTGCTTTGATGGCATTTTTTATTTCTTGTTCAGTTATCGTACTATTGACGTTGTCTTTTTGGAGTTCGGATACTTTATGGGGTAATTCTTGCTTTAATCAATCTAAAACTTCCTTTCTTGTCGTACATAGGTCCTCTGTGTATACTTCCTCATAATATTTTAACAGAGTGTCCTCTATTCTAGCCCCCACTGTGGTTGGACATCCGGCATTACCATAGTTAAGTTCTTTTATAAAACTCATCGCCTGATCACTCTTTATCTTCCATGCAAGTGACTTGCCACAGCCTTCCCCGTAGTTAAAGTGGGCAAGTTTACTGGCTTGCCATCTTTCTTGCAGCTGCCTTTCCACTACCACCGACAGATCCGTCTTAAGGGTCTGAATAGATAGTTGTCCCACCTCATACTCTACTTCATTAGATTGTATTTTATGTTCCAAACTTTGAATTTTATTTTCTATGTTTATAATTTCTGCCTTCCTCTGTTTTTTTTATACAGCTGGAATGATGTAATTTTACCCCTTAAGAAGGCCTTGTATGTGTCCCAGACTATCCCTATCGAAGCACTGCCCAAATTATTATGAAAAAATCCCTGAGACTCTAAGCCTAGTCTGTTCATCATATCGTCATCAGACAATATGGAATGGTCCATAGTCCATCTCCTTTGTGTTGCTGCGGTCAAAGGGGCCAAGGTCATCTTTATCGCAGAGTGGTCAGACAAGTGTGCACCTACATGATTTACAGCACGAGCCTGGTTCTTTATATTTTGGTCAATTAAAAACAGATCTATTCTGGATGGGTGCCCATATTTTTTATTATTAAAAGTAAAACCTCTTTAAAGATCCCTTCTTTTCTCTCCATATATCGCACCATCCAAAGTTCTTAATCGAATTTATTATCAATGATCTTGACATATTGTGTATTATACTCCTGCTTTTAGTAGAACGGTCTAGATTACCGTCAAGGACCACATTAAAATCTCCTGCCATTATGACAGGGTCTGAAAAATCCAGCAATTCAGAGAGCAAATTACTAAATGGCGTGGGGTCATCAATATTAGGCCCATAATAGTCAACTACTGTATTTAATTGATCATAATATTTGATCTTCACAATTACCCACCTACCAGCCGTATCCACCCTGCTTTCCATTATTACCATCTGAGGGTTGACTTTTATCAGAATTGCCACACCTCTTATAGTGAGTTGCTGCTCTGTACATACCATGTTCTGTACCCATCTCCTATTTTTAAACAACTCTCTCATCTCATCACCGGTTAGATGTGTCTCTTGGAGTATAATAATTTGGGCAGAAGTGTCTTTTAAATATTGTAGGATCCTCTCACGCCTATGCCTCACCCTAAGTCCATTTACATTCCACAATAAAAATTCTATCAGTGGCATCTGGTTTGCTGTCATTTCTTTTTGTTCTTTAACTTTGTGGCTGTACTACAACCTGAGTTTAGATGTGTATAGAGGACTGCATTTTTTTGGTTTTTTTCCCCATGCTCCCACACCCGTGCACCGAAAACTACCCGTGAACCCCTGCCATCCCCACCCTTTGGGAAACCCTCCTCTTCCTTCTTGATGGCCTAGGCCTAAGGAGGCCCTGATTTTGGAGAACTTAATAGTCTACATAACCCTGCCAAAGGTTTGTGATGTACCGCTAAAAACCCTTATCTCAACATTGTCAACATTATGTGCCTAACGAAATTAGTAAAAATTACTTTCATCACACCTATCATACACCAGCTCCTGATATTGATCTCAGAAATTCTTCCACCTCCTCAACCCTGCGGACAGTCTGTATCTTCTTGTTGTGCATTACTCGTAAGCTGGGAGGAAATTTTAACTGTGCTGTGGCTCCCAGACTCTTGAAAGACTCGATCAACTGGCACATGCATCAAGCAAAAATCAACTTGCAAAAATACCGAATCGCTAAAATCACCCGTTAGCGAGTGGCAAACAACGAATCCCAATGCATCAACACCAATAGCGAAAAAATAAAGAATCGCAAAATAAATCCCCATTAAAATAAAGAATCGCAAAAAACCTCCCCGTTAAAAGAAAGAATCGCAAAAAAAAGAATTGAAAATACCGAAATCACTAATAGCGTCTAGCATTAGCTAATCGCAAATAAAGAATCGCTATTTTGCATGAGCAGATTAAGGGGAATCAGAACCAGGAGGTAAAGTTGCAGAAAAAATAAAAAAAAACCTGTTGCAGGTTTCCACAGATGCAATCAATCAGAAAGCCATACAAATTGGGCCTGGAGACCCTGTTTCCTTTCACAAAATGGCAGCCATCTACGTACTTGCAAGGAGGATGAGAATAAATGCAGCAGCACAGCGCAGGAGAAGGTTCCAGGAGAGATTATTCAGAGTGCGCATCACATTGCTTGGCCAAAATGAGGATGAGGTATACGACAAGTACCGTCTCAATCGTGGCAATGATAATGCGCCTAATTGTTGACCTGAAACCACTACTGCAGCACCAGACACGTCGGACCAATGCCATTCCTGCGCACGTCCAGGTCCTATGCAGCCTGCACCTACTGGCGTCTGGAAGTTTCCAGGGGGTCATAGCGGTAGCGGGAGGCGTATCACAAAGCGCACTATCACGCTTCTTCCGTAAATTCATTGATGCCATGCTGCCAATGATACATACCCACATCAGCTTCCCCACAACCACCCAGCAGATGGACCACACCAAACAGGAATTCTACCAGGTGGCCCAATTCCCCCATGTCATAGGATGCATTGACTGCACGCATGTCCCCATCTGTCCACCCTCAGCCAATGAGTACATCTTCCGTAACAGGAAGTCCTATCACTCCATCAACGTGCAGGTCGCGTGCGATGCCAAGCACATCATCACAGACATAGTGGCACAATTTCCAGGGAGCACACATGACTCCTATATATTCAGACACAGTGGCATCCACAGGCGTCTGCTCAATGGAGAATTCGGTAAGGGACTCCTGCTTGGTACGTACACATACCTATTCATAACCTCAGCATCACACATGCATCATCATGACTGACGCTAAGCCTTTGCTTCCATCCTGTAGGTGACAGTGCATACGCCCTGTGGGAATATATCCTCACCCCCTACATCAACCCAGCAACACCACAGGAGCAACGCTATAACACGGCCCACATAAGCACCAGAAATGTGATTGAGAGGACATTCGGGATCCTGAAGAGTCGCTTCTGGATCTTACATAAGACTGGTGGTGCCTTGCAATATAAGGGGGATACCCATAGAGGTGGACAGGAATGACAACTACCGGGATGACCAACCACCCGCACAACACTGACAGGCACACGTTCCAAACACAGCTGAAGGTCAAAGGAGGCGGACATACATCACACATCATCATTTCTGAGCCAGGTAAGAATGAGCCATGACGATATCATTAGTAGTGCTACTGTTTAATTCACAGGAGCACTGATGTATGTAATGTTACACAGAAATGCAAATTAGAGTTCCCCCACACATTGTGGGCAAAAACATGACCGTTGGATTCACGAGAGTGCAAAAGCAAAATTAAAGTGGGCCATGGTTACCCCACCATGGTCAGGGATGCAGGACAGAATGTCTAGTGGCGCTTCCCACGAACGCCCAGCCTCCTATCGCGTGTCTCCTCCACCTCACCACGCTGTGTCTCTGTGGCTGTGGAGCAGCGCGAACTGCGCCTCCTGGTGCAGGTCTCCATCACCAAGACGCTGCTTACACTGGATGCAGCCTCACTGCCATCCTCCCCTCCCAAGTTGCTGCCACTGAATGTCCCTGACTGCAAATGTTCCACTGCAGTAGTCACCTGGCCTAAGGCCTTCGCCACGTCACCACAGTAATGTCCGAGGTCCACCTGCAGTGACATGGAGCGGCGGGACAACACAGCAGTGCTGTTGCAGAGCTTTGTGATGGCCCTGGTCGATGCTGTGGAACGGAGCAAGTTCTGCCTATGCCTCCGGCGCTCGCTGTGTTGTCCTGCTCGGATGGCACGGGTGAGCTCCTGGAGGTGTTCACTAATGTCCTTATTGCCCTCTGCCACAACTGTGGTCATGTGCCGCACTGCGTCAGTTAGAGTGCACATGTGTTGTGCGAGACGTGAAATGTTGAGGTTCATTGTCCCCATGTGTCTCCCCTGCAGGCGCTGAACACTTGCCTGGTCGGCTCCCTCGGCAGTACTGCGCATGGACCTGTGCCGCTGCGTTACTCTGCCACGTGCTGGTGGTGGTGCTGGCGGTGTGACACCTGTAGGACTTGGCCCAGTTGTGGGTGCAGGACTCGGGCATGCATCCATCACCCGCAGGGAGGGGACTTGTGCCCTGCGTCTTGGTGGTTTTATCGCAGGTGTTGGTGGTGGTGATGGTGGTGGTATTGTTGCTGGTGGAGGTGGGGATTGACCCTCCTGCGGAGTGTCACCATCGGAATCAGCCGGTGTTTCGGAGATGATGAGGCGCTCACTATCATCCGAATCCCCAGGAGATACATCTGTGTATGGTTAGTTATTTTTGTGACTACATCTGTTTGTCATTCTGCATTTATGTCCTACAAAGAATGACATTATTTGACTCTATGTTGGGCCTGTACTGCTGATCTGATTTTTTTTGCATTTGTGACTATACATGCACACTTTGCTGACATGACTGCGACTCCCATGATGCAATACTGATGTGAGGGCATTTGTGTTATGCACTTCTGCCTGCACACTGTGATTGAGCTGGGGGGATGGGTATACGATACGCAGAGTATGGGCGTAGGCATGCATCTTACCTTGTTCAGTGGTGGCTGCGCCGGAGGTGTCCATCTGCGTTACTCCGACAACCGCCTCCAGGGCAGTGTTTGCAGTTACTGTGGATGGCCCCCCTCCTGTGCCAGCTGCCTCCTTGACCATTTCTGCAATTCTTTCCTTGGCCTTCTTTCTGAGGTCATACCACCTCTTCTTGAGGTCGTCGATGCTGCGGTGCGTCACTCCCACAGCATTCACCCTCTCCCTGATACGAAGCCAAATTTTCCTCTTCTCAGCTTTGGGCACCTTGAGTGACAGCTTGCCAAACAGCTTGTCATGTTTGCTGCTCACCCCCTCAATCAAGTGCTCCAGTTCCCTGTCAGAGAACTTTCTCTTCCTCTTCCTGGGCGTGTCTGCAGTGCTGGGTACATCCTTGTCCATCCTGGATGACGGTAGGGTGGATGATTTCAGAGAGAGGATTCTCTAGCCTCAGCCTGTGTGCTCTGCCTCCTCCTGTGAGCTCCTCAGGCCAGTGAATGAGGGTGGGGCAGCTTGACTTCCTGGTTGTGATGTCATCAGCCCGCTCCAGCAGCGACCCGTTTTTTGCGAATTCGCTAATACCGAACTCTCTAATACCGATTTCGGTAATAACGAACTCGCTAATTGCTAATCGGTATTTTCTGTACTCACTATTGTGTAATCGGTAATTATTAGCGATTTTTAAGGAATCGCTTAAAATTACCGAATCTGTTCATGCATTCCGAAAAGCGATTCCTTATTACCGATTCTTTATTTCTCGCTAATAAGCATTCGCTTTTCGGGATGTTGATGCATGTGCACCCATATTTCCTAGCTCCCATTGCTTATTAGCCGTGAGTTGCGAGATATCTGACCTGATCTCGAAATTAATACCGTCCACGGTCAGAGATCTTTGTTTCAATGCCTTAAGAAGGATTTCTTCTTTAAAACTGTAAGTATGGAAATTTACCAGAATTTTCCTCGGTTTTGTTTTGTTAATGTTCCATCTATATGGATCTCTATGGACCCTCTGTATATCTATACTTAGTTCTTCTTCTGACCATTTTACTTGCAACCCTTCCTTGATCAGATGTACCACAAACTTTTTTATGTCTTCCCCCTTCGGCTCCTTCCGGGATCTTAAGAACCCGAAGATTACATCTTCTTTGATTGTTTTCCAATGATTCTATTTTATCTTTCAGTTGCTGCTCATTACCCCTAAGATCGCTAATCTCCTTTGTGTTGACCGCCGTTTGAGATACTAGATCTTTCATCTCGATCTCCAGCTGTGAAGTTCTTGCAGCTACATCATCTAACTTTTTTCCCAGGTTCTCGCATACAGAACGGATCTCTTTCTGATTCAGCTCTGATGTTTCAAACCTATTTCTAACCTCGGCTGTCAGTAGTTGTATCAGCTCCGTCACGGATTGCGGCTGGGCTTGTAGTTGAGGCTGTACTTGTGGTAAAGATTTGTTTTCTATTCGTGTTCCATCTATTGAGCATGGATCTCTCCCCTCTTTAGATGCCTCGTTAAAAGATTCGATCGGCGTCTCAGAAGGCATTGCCTGTAGCTGGGTTTGTAGTTGGAATTGTGCAGATTGTACAGATTGTACCTCCATTCTTCCAGAGATGGAATATGCCTCTATTTCAGCTTGGCCCCCTTCTTTCTCTATAGGCACTCTCTCCTGAGATTCAGAAATCTCCACCAAGACCTGAAACATATTAGTATTGACTGAATCTGGCCCTCTTTGTGAGCCAATCTCGAGGGGGCCTATGGTGGGGTTTTTTAATAGCAATGTTTTAGGAGCTACCTTAAGGAAAGTTCTCAATGAGGGAGTGATCTTAGGTTTTAATGCTGGAGTCTCTCCTCGATATACCTTAGATTTCCTGTTTTTTTAGGAGTTACCCACTCTCACGCATCCCCTAGTTTTGAGGGAGGAGAATGTTTTGTTTCACTGTTTAATTTTGGTGAGCCCTGCCCCCCCTCATACAACTTTTTCCTAGTCCACTTGTCAAATGATATCTATTTTGCTGCGTTTTCACACCTGTTACTCCTTCCATTTTTTCTACAGATACAGGTCCAAATGTATTTAATTTTCCATCTCCTTCCCCTTCCTTCACTGGAGAGGAGCTCAAATCCTCCTCAAAACCACTTAGAGCCCCCCTGCTATCTCCTTTTTTTGTTTTCTTCTTAGCGATTACCTGCCCTCCTTCATCCTGACATTTACTGCACTGACCTGTGATGTCTTGCTTCCAGGGGTCGGCTTCATGCTTATTTTTATGCCTGCTATGTTCAGCCTCACTTTATGCAAGCCTCCGCGGCCGATCCACTGCAACAATGCCTTCCGACACCTGCCGAGCTCCCGAGCAGCTTGTGCCCAGCAGAGATCCAGGATCAGAGAAGCCCGCAAACCGTCCGGGTCCGAAGGACCCAGGACTCCAGCTCCGACAGCAAACACGTCCACTCCCTTGCGCCCCAGTGCTCCTACGTCTCCACACCCCACCTCTAGCCCAACAGCGCGGGGGAGAAGAACAGAAACCGCTGCGGACTGAAGAGACGGGTAATCCACGGGGAAGAGCAGCAACAAGCCGGCCGGAGACGCCGGACTAAGCCGTGCCCCCACCACAGAACAGATCGGTAAGAGTTCGCATCACTCTCTTTGCTTCTGGCATTACCGCATTTTGTTTAGCGGCCGAAAATCTTCCGTTTTGATTACTGCGGTTTATATATTTTTGCGTTAAATCCGTATAGTGTTCTCCATAGATCAGGAGCCTCCGCGACCGCGTACTAAGCAGCCGCCATGTTTCAAGAACCGTTCACTTGTCTATTTCAGTTTGTGTATGAGCACTATTTTTTTCATCTCTTTCAGCCCGTGTTTTGGAAAGGTTCCCTTTTGTTTCTTTGTAGTGTTGATGCTTCTAGTGCCTTTTCTGTAAATGGCCCTGTAAATCTTGTCCTTATCTCCTCACATTTGCTGTTTTCCGAAAGCGCCTGTTCCGTCAACCCACCCCGTTGATCATTGCTGCTTCCAACCTCTGTCGTCGGTTGCTCTTTCCGTCTCCTCCCCTCTGTGTCCCTCTAGCTTCCCGGTCCCTCATTACAACAGTTTCCAATGGAAAGTTTCATGCACATGTGAAATCATCACACAGAGGCACAATGCATTACCAATAATTATGGCAAAGATATATGCAAACCCCAAACTTTACTGTTATGTATTTTATAAAAGGAATCGTTAGTGTACAGTCTTGCAGCTACCCTGCGTGTTTTAAAAGCTAACGTGCAGGAGCAAGGAAAGCAGTTGTTTGAGCAGTCTACTACATCTTCTTTCCCTGCGTCACATGACGCAAGTTTGCCGACGGGTTGCACAGAGACAATGCTTCAAGAGGTGACTGATTTACAGACATTGATTCACAATTTTACGTCAAACCGCAAGAGCAATACTCCACAAACCAGCTACCACTTCTATCATATGTTGTGATGGCTCTGCCTTGACAATATACAGAGCTCAGCTGTCTTTCAATTAGGTTTATAAATAAATACATTATACGTAAAACTTCTGTAATGAATGGAGGCTAAAATAAGCCCCACTCTCCTACTAAAAGGACAAAGCCTCTGTGTGTTGTGCTAAAATGGCTTAACAAAAGCATATACTACAGCTCGCTGAACACATGCCAAAGGGAGCTTATGTAATCTGCAGTAATGGTTTCCAATGCCATTGAGGTAGTGCAGCGTTACAACAAACAAGTGATGGACGGAATGATGACAATGCAGACATTCTCCCCCAGTCAAGAGATCTGGGTTAAATCCATCGTTCTTTTGCCCACTACGCCACCCCAGTTTAGACATGGCCATATGCAAAACAGTCTTGACCCTGTGCCTCATGGGAACAGTCCAGCCCGAACTGCCAAGCCATGTCTTCCCTGGACCAGAATCAAGCATCCTAGGACCGGTTTCTGGCTATCAGCCGTCATCAGCCAGGATAGCTTGACTTCAGTGGCGTAGTGAGCACGGGTCCCACGTCTGGGAATACCCATCCCACTTAGGGCGAAAAGCGTTACAACAAACAAGTGATGGACGGAATGATGACAATGCAGACATTCTCCCCCAGTCAAGAGATCTGGGTTAAATCCATCGTTCTTTTGCCCACTACGCCACCCCAGTTTAGACATGGCCATATGCAAAACAGTCTTGACCCTGTGCCTCATGGGAACAGTCCAGCCCGAACTGCCAAGCCATGTCTTCCCTGGACCAGAATCAAGCATCCTAGGACCGGTTTCTGGCTATCAGCCGTCATCAGCCAGGATAGCTTGACTTCAGTGGCGTAGTGAGCACGGGTCCCACGTCTGGGAATACCCATCCCACTTAGGGCGAAAAGCGTTGATGACAATGCAGACATTCTTCCCCAGTCAAGAGATCTGGGTTAAATCCATTGTTCTTTTGCCCACTACGCCACCCCAGTTTAGACATGGCCATATGCAAAACAGTCTTGACCCTGTGCCTCATGGGAACTGTCCAGCCCGAACTGCCAAGCCATGTCTTCCCTGGACCAGAATCAAGCATCCTAGGACCGGTTTCTGGCTATCAGCCGTCATCAGCCAGGATAGCTTGACTTCAGTGGCGTAGTGAGCACGGGTCCCACGTCTGGGAATACCCATCCCACTTAGGGCGAAAAGCGTTACAACAAACAAGTGATGGACGGAATGATGACAATGCAGACATTCTCCCCCAGTCAAGAGATCTGGGTTAAATCCATCGTTCTTTTGCCCACTACGCCACCCCAGTTTAGACATGGCCATATGCAAAACAGTCTTGACCCTGTGCCTCATGGGAACAGTCCAGCCCGAACTGCCAAGCCATGTCTTCCCTGGACCAGAATCAAGCATCCTAGGCTATCAGCCGTCATCAGCCAGGATAGCTTGACTTCAGTGGCGTAGTGAGCACGGGTCCCACGTCTGGACGAAAAGCGTTACAACAAACAAGTGATGGACGGAATGATGACAATGCAGACATTCTAAGTAGTGCAGAGCAGTAATGCTTCAGCTGGCTAACATTGACAAAAAACATTTGCAAAGCCAATAGGTCTTTTGGTGCAGACAAAACATCCAACATACATTACTTAATAAGCAAAACATTAAAAACTATTCTATTAACACAATCTACACTTACTATTTACACAACTACTGTAGAATAGAGAAAACAAAAATTGAACCTCTAGCAATGGCCAGACCTATTGGCTTTGTCAATGCTTGTTTTTATATGTGTCCTAATGCGGATTTACCTTGGCTGGAGTGCTACACACTGTTATGTAACATGCCAAAAGGACAGGAAATCATAATTCCAGCTAAGATGTGCTATATGATCATAGAGCTGCATCTCTGATGTGAAGTGACTACAAGCTCACCATTCTGAAGGAGACTCCAGAGATGGATGAACCAATGACCAGTGCCACACTCACCAAGAAACCCACCACACTTCCCAATGAGACCTGACTGGCAAACCTGAATTTGTCAGTCATGGTGGCTCATAGACCAGATACTTTTCGTAAGGCACCAAAGTTCAACCCAATCAATTCAACTTTGGTGAATCCTTAATGCTATAATCTATAAAGAAAAGTCTTTACAGTAGCTGGACCAGAGAGCAGATCTTTTCTCAATCTGCACTTTGAAACCTCCTTAGAGTATGAAGAGATATAGAAGTGCTACAATGCAATCCAATCCAATCCAAAATAATACAATGCAAATGTTACATAGAAGAGGTCATTGGGTCAAGCATAACTTTTGGCAGAAGAACAATACTTTATTAACCCCTTCGCCGCGGCACGAATTCCGCCGCGGCGCTGGGGGGGTTCGGGGGCAGCGCGGCGCCGCCATGCTCGTGACAGAACCACTCCGTCATGAGCCACGGGCGCGCTGTGCTCATGACGGAGTGGTTCCGTCACGACTCCGCCCACTCGCATTAATCGCCCGCACAGGCGGGGAATCAGCGCCGCGTGGGCGGAGCGGCCTCAGCGGCCGCAGCATGACGGAACCACTCCGTCATGAGCACACGGCGCCCGTGGCTCATGACGGAGTGGTTCCGTCATGAGCAGGCAAGGGGTTAAAGCCAGGCCCCAGCAGAAGCGAAGGGCATGCAAGCGATTTGAAGGCAGCATGGAAGAAAACCAACAGGTTAAAAGTTTGAATGAACTATAGAATAATAGTTATATAGATATAGAATAATGAGGAACAGGTCAGTTTCCTGTAAAGGCCATGTCACGCTTGCAAGACACACTCTAATATGTGGATTGGTTTCGCTATATTTCAGTATATTATTTGAAGAGCAGCTATTGTAAGACTGTCTTGAAGAAAGAGGATGAGGAAATAACCGCTTCAGCTACCTGCCGGGCCTCTGCAAGCCTTTCAGAGCAGCATGGAGAATATAATCATTCACATGAACTTTCTGACAGGGTTGGTGCACCTTATTGAAATTATGGTCTTCAGTAGAACACTGGATGGATGTGAGCAGAGGTTACCAAAAGAGCTCAGCTACTTGAAGGAGCAAGCACTCAAGCTGGCCTGGGCCAAATGTCAGCACTTCACTTCTGGATCAGATGTGTCAGCCACAGTGCCTTCAATCGTGGAACAGAAGTAAGACAAGAAAAGGTGGAGACACTTAGTAGTTAGGACCTTCTCAACAACCCTAAAAGAGCTGCATACCTTCCTGGACTTCAGTCAGCACTATTGTTGTTTTTCCCCTAGATTTTCCATTATCTGCAGCCCCCTTACAAAAAAGAAGAAGGTGTAACCATGAACAAAGTAAAACAAACAGAAAATCCCTCCAACAGGCCAATGCAAGGTAGTAACACCTTTTGAAGCCATCTAGTAGTGAAGAGTCCTTCTTCACCTTGACACGTAAGTTGTCAATAGCACTAGCTCTGGCTTTCACAGATCCTAGTAAACTTTACCTTACGCATTTCGATGGTAATTGCAAGTTATTGGGAGCAAAGTTGTATCAAGGAGAAGTGAAAGCCAGTGGTCCTTTTGAAGTCTGGCTAGAGCTCAAAGATCTCTGAAATGCCCAAGCTGGACTTCTTTGCCTTTAAAAGGCTGTCACTGGAAAGTTAATCACTTATAGGGCACCATATTCACCTTAAGGAACAAACAGCAACCTATGTGAAGTGGTATATAAAGCTGGATGGCCAGAAGCACTTTACACCTAAGCATTCTTCCTCTATTACTGGCCTGGGGAAATCCATATTGATACTGATGCCTATCCAGTCATTTTCATTTCAGTGGGCTTGAGACCACATGGGATAAACAGTCAGAGAACAGAGTTGAGGCCCTGTGCAGCAGCTTTGGTCTACAACATTACCAACTTGGACCTGATGTTCATCCCACACCTACAGTATAAAGACATCAGAGCAGCATGGCTGAGTTACCGAAGCATCTCCGTGGGCTTGACAGCAAAGTATTTAGAACCTGCTCATATTAACAAACTACTCACAAGGAGTGTTGGGATCAAGAGGTAGCCAGTGTTATGAAACATTCTTTGTAGGCTAGAACTTACAAGTATAGGAAGCTGGCTTTTTTATGTAGTGTACCAAT
Organism: Triturus cristatus; assembly: GCF_964204655.1. Lineage (NCBI taxonomy): Eukaryota > Metazoa > Chordata > Amphibia > Caudata > Salamandridae > Triturus > Triturus cristatus. The sequence continues at coordinate 1,246,801,244 of NC_140590.1, read as the reverse complement.
GTAGGGGTACACCATGCAAAATTCCAGACAGCCTTTGTTGGTTTAGAGGGGCTTACTTTATTAATCCCAGGTGCTCTATTAGTAGTAGTGTGGTCAAGCAGCTTAGGTTTATCAGTGTTGAGCATTTGCTGTACACACAGAGTAAATAAAGGAGACACACACTCAAAAAGAAATCCGAGACCAATTTAGAAAAAAATAATAGACTTTTATATAGTTTTAGACACCAAGATCTTTAGGCGTTATCGTTTTACAGAGAAAACAGTAAAAAAAATAGCAGAGCTGTCAGATTTGAGGCATGAGTCTCAAAAAAGGTAATGTTATCCTATGGGACGAATAGACAAGTACTGCAAACGTATACTTGCTAGCAGTTGTAGATGGTGGCCATTAGGACTTAAGGTGCTTTGGGCCCAAGGTACAAAGTACCATCAGAATTTTGGGTTTACCTACCCTACCCTGGTATGTCCGGATGCAGAGGTGCTGGTCGCTATTGTAGCTTCAAGCAAGGTTAAAGTTTAGAGGGACCTGTCAAAACAACAAAGGGGAACTTGGGGACGAGTCCAACAGAACACAAAGGGCGGCTCGGCTCATGAGGGTCTCTGGAGCAAGGGGGCGCTGTTGGATTCCGTAAACCTTTGCTTTGGGGCTTGGGTGCAGAGGTGTTTCGCCGGTTGACCACTTGCATTGAAGGCTTTCATGGTTCTTGGGTGGACCTGGAGAGGTAAATAAAACAAGACAGCAGGACCACTCTCAGTGTAGGGCTCGTCGGTACTAAAGCCCACGACGGCAGGCCAGCTTTGGTGGCGGTGATATCCGGGCTTGAACACTAAACAAGCCTTAGTTGTTGCAAATGACCCGGTACCTCGGGTATTGGTGAAGGGAGGCTCCTGGAGGGTCTAGTGTCTAGAAACCCACTGGAGAGATGGGGCTGATCTCTTGGAACCACAGTGACCTCCTCCTAGTGAGATGCTTCCTCAGTGGACATGATGGCAAGCAATATGAAGAACTGGGTAAGTGCGGTCGGTGCCTGCAGTTGCAGGGGGATGGCTCATCCACCCCAAGGGAGATTCTCTGTGGTTGGTGAAGTGCTGGACAGTCCTCCCAAGACTTAGGAGGATGCTCAGTTTTGGACCATCCAGGTCGTAGCAAATGTTGAGGTTCCAGCAGCAAGGCAGGGTTTGGTGTCAAGTTCAGGGTAAGTCCTCAGTACTCATGGTGACTGCTCTTCTTCATCCTTCTTCTGTTACCAGATAGATAAATCTGATTTCCTGGTGTAAGGGAGAACCCTAATACTGACTTTAGGGGCATCTAGGGGAGTGTAGGTAGTAGCCAATGCACTACTTACCCTGGGGTCATCACGTCCCCTATATGACCACTTCCTGTGGAGAGTGGGCATAATCCTGACCAAGAGTTCCTAGTTTTACCAAATTCAATATGGTGAAACCCTTTCTTCGCTGCTCACTTCAGGTGGCCCGCCTTGAGGTTGGGACAATCCTGAAAGTGGAACATGCCCACTGACTATCTAATTTCCCACCTGCGCTGGTGCCAAATGGGGCCCAGGGCAGGGGGTGGCATTTCCCAAGTCTGTGGGGAAGCCGTTGTATCATATCAAAGGTGGAAGAGGCTTTGAAGCCTCTGGTCTTGATATGCTAAATCACTAGCCATCCTGCTGGAGGTGTAATCACCTTCCTTTGGAGCAGGCATTGTTTCTGGCCTCTGAGAATGCGGGATCTCATCTACAGGGAGTCAGAAACATATCTGTGGTGACAGGTTGGACGATACCAGTCAGCCAACACACTAGAGGACTAATAGGTTTTCAGGGAGCACCTCTAAGGTGCCCTCTGGGTGCATATCAAAATAAATCTGATACTGGTAGCAGTATAGATTTATTGAGACAAGTTGTTTGGTACCAAACAACATTATTTTCAAGCCATTATGTAGCTCTGTAACTCATAATGACCAGTGCCAAGTAGATATACTTAAGATGGCTTCCTGATCACTTGTAATGTCTTAGTAATGGAACTATGACATCATAGGAGCATATCTGCTTGTGCAGATTTGCCCTCCCTCACATATAATATAATGCACTGTGCCTTAGGGCTCTGCTTCATGCATCCTGCAATGGTAGTCTGCATGTTGTCTTTGTGTGGGTTCCTTTGGGTGGAATAATACAGGCTGCAGGCATTCAGGACCCTCTTTAGTACATGTGCCCTGGGTAACATAGGTACCATTTACCAGGGACTTACAGGGGTGCTAAAGCCCTTGCCAACTGGGGTATAATTGAGCATGTTGCAGTTTTAAGATATAGATCACTGGCACTGGGGCCTGTTGAGCAGAAACCCAGCGCACATCCAGTCAAGAACATCAGTCCCAGTGGTCAAAAAGTGGGGGCAACCATGTCAGAAAGGGGTACTTTCCTACAGCCAGCAAAACTACATTTGGATTAGAACAACATTAAAAGTAAGCAGAGTGAGGCAATTCTTAGTTTGGTAACAGTAATGTGAACAAGGCCACTCTTACTGTGCGTATTGTGATGTACAGTCATAACATATCAACAGCACTCTTCTGAAGATTCAGGAAACCCTGAAGCATCACCAGAACCCAAAGAGGAGCATGCACACTACGGTTCTCAAATTAATGCCACTGGGTTCGCTCTCTAATACTGTTGTATTCTATGACATGTTTGCAGTGGAAGTCTCGTCCTGTAAGGCTCCTACAGATGAACCCATAAAGTGGCAACTGGTAGAAGCTGTTCTATGGGAACGACAAATGTTATGCAGGGGTCTGTTAACCTGCTGATTTACCTGATAAACCCTTATTCAACAACAGCGGTTTCCGCCACACTTCATAAAATTGGCGACGAGTTAAGTGGACTCATTTACAACAGACGCTTACTAGTTGTCTATAGTGTGGACAATAGCAGCAATGGCTTCACAGTGAGCAAAACATGTTATCAGCAAGTTGTAGCAGATTCTACTTGTGACTCTTCTTCAACGTTTAGAAGACGTGCCGTCTCCCAAACATTAAGGCAGAGGAGGGTCGCCCCACTAATCAAATTGTTCCCAGAGATGAAAAATAAAATGGTAATAAAGGTAATTTAAAGTTTAAAGTGTGCATGTCTCCTTGGCCGGCTGTCTTGCGATGGCCAGCAAAACATGTGCATTTTAAACCTCTCTAATCGCAGCTGTCTTAAATAGCTGGGTTAGAGAAAGCATAGGGCTCCAGTATCCTCAAGAGCGCCAAAGGAGGTCGCTCCAGATTGGTTAGTGCAGTTTTCTGGGTCCTGCTGTAGCCTGCCTACCTAGAGAAGACTGGAGCGAAGAGGACGTTGCGCCAGAAAGGTACGTGTGGTTATTTTTGTACTTATTTTATTTACTTTTATTTCTCTCCCACCTGCCCCATCACCCTCCATATATGCCAGCTGCCACTGGAAGTCGTTAGTAATGAGTAGCGATCAAACTTAGCAGTGCTTTGTTCTTAACGGCCTCAGGGAAGCATGCAGTGTACCTGCCAGTGTGCCGCACGTGAGGTGGTCTGAGCGCCTGAAGCAAAGTAAGTAAATAATCTTTATTTCAATTATACACAATAATCATAAAAGATATAAGTCATGTATTGAAAAAAGAAATAGAAAAAAAGGAACACAGTGGTACTTATTATAAAAGAACACAAAATACATTTAAAACCTTTTTTAGGCTCATACTGATTCCATTCATCTAATTTAAAATATACATAGACTCATAAAATCCTATTAAAATCAGGACCCCGGCCTAGCATGCACGTTACTAAGCACACAGTATTTTATTCCAAAATAGGGCACCTTTTAACCCCTTCGCTGCAAGGCCTCCCCCCCCCCCCCGTGCTAAGGCTTTTTTTTTAGCTATTTGGGTTAGTTCACACTCGGGCCCCTGTAACTTTTTGACCACATAAGGTATCCAAGCCAAATTTGCGTCCTTTTCTTCCAACATCATGGGGATTCTAAAGGTACCCAGGATTTGTGGATTCCCCTGGTGGGGTTCCAGAAATTATCCAAAATACAGCATCATTTTTGGGAGGGGGGGAATGGGAAAAAAGTGCTGCAAATGAAAGCGTCTGGGTTTTTCCCTGCAATGGTATCAAAAAAGTGTTTGTGGAGCTGAAATAACCATTTCCCCAGCTTTTAGGGAATGACAGACTTTTGTCAGAAGACCACAATTTTTTACACAGTTTTGGCATTTTTCTGGGACATAGCCTATTTTTGCTATTTTTTGTGCTTTCAACCTCCTTCCAGTTAATGGTAGAAATGGGTATGAAAGCAATAATGGATCCTGTAAAGCTATACATTTGTTAAAAGTAGACAAAATTCTGAATTCAGCAAGGGGTCATTTGTGTAGATCCTTCAAGGTTTCTTTATAGAAACAGTTAAATATAGGAAAAATTGAAAATTAGTTGAAAAAAACTGCTTTTTGTGTCAACTTTTTCACCTGTAACTTCTTCTAATTATGACGGCTCTTTGAAAGCAATATACCGTTACATCCCCAGGACCTTACTGGTTTTGGGTATATATAGGACTTGTAGGTTCACCAAGAACCCGACGAACCCACAGCGAAAAACTGAGCAGCGACTTGCAATGTTTTTTTATTACGTAGCGGGTATATAGCAATTACTCTGGGAAAATGTATACATGGAAAAATTGATATGAAAGACACCTATGTATTTCTGAAATGGGAACAAAATATAGAGTTTAGAAACAGTAGATATTTGCACATTTCCGAAATTGGGAACACTCATACTAGCAGGAGAATTATCGGTCATTTTCAAAATGACTTCTTTTTTTACACATTGTCTTTCATTTGGAAGGCAGAAATGCATTGAGAGTCAATAAGTAATAACAGTTGCTTTACAAATCTGAATTACCCTAAGTCTCCCGATAAAAATGGTACCTCACTTGTGTGGGTAGGCATAGTGCCCACGACAGGAAACGGCTCAAAACGCAACGTGAACACACCACATTTTCACAATGAAAAATTACCCTTTTTTTGCAAAGTGCCTAGCTGTAGTTTTTTAACCCTAGCTCCGCCGGCACCTAGGGAAACCTAGCAAATCTATACATTTTTTAAAACTAGACATCCAGGGGGATCCAGGATGGTGTGACTTGACTTCCTGTCGCCAGGTTCTGTTACCCAGAATCCCTTGCAAACCTACAAAATTGACAAAATAAACACATTTTCCTCACATTTCAGTGGTGGAAAGTTCTGGAATCTGCGTGGATCCACAAATTTCCACCTACCCCGCGTTTCCCAAAGTCTTCCGAGAAAAGTGGTACCTCACTTGCGTGGGTAGGCCTAGTTCCCGCGACATGAAACGGCGCAAAACGCAATGTGGACACACCACAATTTCAAAGTGAAAAATAACCCTTTTTTGGCAAAGTGCCTAGCTGTAGTTTTTGAACCCTAGCTCTGCTGGCACCTAGGGAAACCTAGTAAACCTATAAATTTTTGAAAACTAGACACCCAGGGGAATCCAGGATGGGGTGACTCGACTGCCTCCCTCCAGGTTCTGTTACCCAGAATCCCTTGCAAACCTAAAAAATTGTCAAACAAAACACATTTTCCTCACATTTCTGTGGTGGAATGTTCTGGAATCTGTGTATCCCCAAATTTCCACTCACCCCGCGTTCCCCAAAGTCTTCTGAGAAAAATGGTACCTCACTTGCGTGGGTAGGCCTAGTGCCCGCGACATGAAACGGCGCAAAATGCAACGTGGACACACCACAATTTCACAGTGAAAAATGACCCTTTTTTGGCAAAGTGCCTAGCTGTAGTTTTTGAACCCTAGCTCTGCTGGCACCTAGGGAAACCTAGGAAACCTATACATTTTTGAAAAATAGACACCCAAGGGAATTCAGGATGGGGTGACTTGACTGCCTCCCACCAGGTTCTGTTACCCAGAATCCCTTCAAACCTAAATAATTGTCCAAAAAAACACATTTTCCTCACATTTCTATGGTGGAAAGTTCTGGAATCTGCGTGGATCCACGAATTTCCACTCATCCCGCGTTCCCCAAAGTCTGCTGAGAAAAATGGTACCTCACTTGTATGGGTAGGCCTAGTGCCCGCGACAGGAAACGGCGCAAAACGCAACGTGGACACACCACAATTTCACAGTGAAAAATGACCCTTTTTTGGCAAAGTGCCTAGCTGTAGTTTTTGAACCCTAGCTCTGCAGGCACCTAGGGAAACCTACCAAACCCGCACATTTCTGAAAACTAGACACCCGGGGGATTCCAGGGAGGTATGGCTTGCGTGGATCCCCCCAACGTTTCCTTAGCCAGAATCCCCTTGGAAACCACAATTGTAGCTGAAAAAAATCACTTTTTTCACACATATTTGTGTGGGAAAGTTGTGGCATTACCGGGCTGACACAAATTTCCTACCACCCAGCAGTCCCCCGGGTCTCCCAATAAAAATGGTGCCTCACTCGTGTGGGAGGCCTAAGTACCCGTGACTGGCAAGGGCCCAAAACGTATTCAGGCAACATCAAAATTGTCTATCACCAAACAACCTGGTTTTGCAAGGGGGGGGTCACCTGGGTTTTCGGCGGCCATCTAGGGAAACCTACCAAACCCACACATTTCTGAAAACTAGACACCTGGGGGATTCCAGGGAGGTATGGCTTGCCTTGATCCCCCAACGTTTCCTTACCCAGAACCCCCTGCAAACCTCAATTTTAGCTGAAAAAAACACTTTTTTCACACATTTGTGTGTAGGAAAGTTGTGGCATCACTGGGCTGACACAAATTTCATACCACCCAGCGTTCCCCTGGGTCTCTCAATAAAAATGGTGCCTCACTCGTGTGGGAGGCCCAAGTACCCGCGACAGACAGGGGCCCAAAATGTATTGAGGCAACATCAAAATTGCCTATCACAAAATGCACTTGGGCCTCCCACACGAGTGAGGCATCATTTTTATCGGGAGACCCTGGGGAATGCTGGGTGGTAGGAAATTAGTGTCAGCCCGGTGATGCCACAACTTTCCCACACAAAAATGTGTGAAAAAGTGATATTTTCAGCTAAAATTGAGGTTTGCAGGGGATTCTGGGTAAGGAAATGTGGAGGATCCACGCAAGCCATACCTCCCTGGAATCCCCCGGGTGTTTAGTTTTCAGAAATGTGTGGGTTTTGTAGGTTTCCCTAGATGGCCGCCGAGCACGGGGCCAAAAACCCAGGTGACCCCCTTGCAGAACCAGGTTGTTTGGTGATAGGCAATTTTGATGTCGCCTCAATATGTTTTGGGCCCCTGCCTGTCACGGGTACTTGGGCCTCCCACACGAGTGAAGCACCATTTTTTGCAGGAGACCCGGGGGAACACTGGGTGGTAGGAAAGTTGTGTCAGCCCGGTGATGCCACAACTTTCCCACACAAAAATGTGTGAAAAAAGTGATTTATTTTTCTAAAATTGAGGTTTGCAGGGGATTCTGGGTAAAGAAACGTTGGGGGATCCACGCAAGCCATACATCGCTGGACTCCCCCAGGTGTCTAGTTTTCAGAAATGTGTGGGTTTGGTAGGTTTCGCTTGATAGCCGCCGAGCACGGGGCCGAAAACCCAGGTGACCCCCCCTTGCAAAACCAGGTTGTTTGGAGATAGGCAATTTTGATGTCGCCTCAATACGTTTTGGGCCCCTGCCCGTCACGGATACTAGGGCCTCCCACACGAGTGAGGCACCATTTTTATCGGGAGACCCGGGGGAACGCTGGGTGGTAGGAAATTTGTCAGCCCGGTGATGCCAGAACTTTCAGCGATTTTTTCAGCTAAAATTGAGGTTTGCAGGGAATTCTGGGTAAGAACACGTTGGGGGATCCACGCAAGCCATACCTCCCTGGAATCCCCCGGGTGTCTAGTTTTCAGAAATGTGTGGGTTTGGTAGGTTTCCCTAGATGGCCGCCAAGCCCCTGGTCAAAAACTCCTGGGACCCCCCTTGCAAAACCAGTTAGTTTTGTGATAGGTAATTTTGATGTCGCCTCAATTGGTTTTGGGCCCTTGCCTGCCGCGGGCACTAGGCCTACCCACACAAGTGAGGTACCATTTTTCTTGGAAGACTTTGGAGAACGCGGGGTGGGTGGAATTTTGTGAATCCACACAGATTCCAGAACTTTCCATCACAGAAATGTGAGGAAAATTAGGTTTTTTTTTGGACAAACTTTAGGTTTGCAAGGGATTCTGGGTAACAGAACCTGGTGGGAGCCAGTCAAGTTACCCCATCCTGGATCCCCCTGGGTGTCTAGTTTGTAAAAATGTACAGGTTTGATAGGTTTCCCTATGTGCCGGCTGTGCTAGGGCCCAAAATTGACAGGTAGGCATATTGCTATAAACAAATCCGTGCCTAGTCTGCTGTGTGCCACCCTGGGGGTGATATCGGGGGTGGGGTTGTCCCGATATGCCCCCAAGGGGGGCAGAAAGAATGTGGTTATTTTTTAGGTGGGTGGGGGCATTGGTATGCGCAGTCCCCACCTCCACACATATAAAAGCCAGCGTAATTGTTGGCATCTAGTGGGTTTTTTGCCACCCGGGGGCAGATTGGGGGCTACTGCCCCCATCTTTCCCCCGGGGGGGTAGAAAGGCTGTAATTGTAATTGTTGCGGGTGGGGATGGGGGATTGGCATGCCAGTTTTGGGCAGCCCCACTAATTAAAGCTTGCCCAAAAAAATCCCTGGCGTCTAGTGGGTTTTTAGCCCTTGGGGGGGTAGATTGGGGGCTACTGCCCCATCTGCCCCGCAGGGGGGGCAGGAAGGCTGTAATGTTTGTGGGGGAGGGGGTGTGGGCATGGGCATGCCTGTTTTGGGCAGCCCCCACTCTAATTCAAATTTGCCCCAACAAAATCCCTGGTGACTGGTGGGCTTTTTGCCTCCCCCGTGGATGCAGATTGGGGGATAATGCCCCCATCTGCCCTCAGGGAGGGCAGAAAGCCTACTAGACGCTAGGGATATTTTTGAGCAAATTTTAATTAAGGTGGGGGTTGCCAAAAACAGGCATGCCAATGCCCCCACCCTAATAAAAATTTGCCCCAAAAAATCCCTGGCGTCTAGTGGGCTTTTAGCCCCCCAGGGGGGCAGATTGGGGGCCCCTGCCCCATCTTCTCCCCAGGAGGGCAGGTAGGCTAAAATTTTTGCGGGGGGAGTGGGGGCATGGGCACGCCTATTTTGGGCAGCCCCCACCCTAATTCAAATTTGCCCAAAAAAAATCCCTGGTGACTAGTGGGCTTTTTGCCCCCCCCGGGTGCAGATTGGGGGCTTATGCCCCCATCTGCTCCCCAGGGGGGCAGAAAGGCTGTCATGGTGGCCGGGGGGGGGGTGGCATTGGCATGCATGTTTTGGGCAGCTCCACTAATTAAAACTTGCCCAAAAAAATCCCTGGCGTCTAGTGGGTTTTTAGCCCTTGGGGGGGTAGATTGGGGGCTACTGCCCCATCTGCCCCGCAGGGGGGCAGGAAGGCTGTAATGTTTGCGGGGGAGGGGTGTGGGCATGGGCATGCCTGTTTTGGGCAGCCCCCACCCTAATTCAAATTTGCCCCAACAAAATCCCTGGCGACTGGTGGGCTTTTTGCCTCCCCCGGGGGTGCAGATTGGGGGATAATGCCCCCATCTGCCCCCAGGGAGGGCAGAAAGCCTACTAGATGCTAGGGATTTTTTTTTAGCAAATTTGAATTAAGGTGGGGGTTGCGAAAAACGGGCATGCCAATGCCCCCACCCTAATAAAAATTTGCCCAAAAAAATCCCTGGCGTCTAGTGGGTTTTTAGCCCTTGGGGGGGTAGATTGGGGGCTACTGCCCCATCTGCCCCGCAGGGGGGCAGGAAGGCTGTAATGTTTGCGGGGGAGGGGGTGTGGGCATGGGCATGCCTGTTTTGGACAGCCCCCACCCTAATTCAAATTTGCCCCAACAAAATCCCTGGCGACTGGTGGGCTTTTTGCCTCCCCCGGGGGTGCAGATTGGGGGATAATGCCCCCATCTGCCCCCAGGGAGGGCAGAAAGCCTACTAGACGCTAGGGATTTTTTTTTAGCAAATTTGAATTATGGTGGGGAATGCCAAAAACGGGCATGCCAATGCCCCCACCCTAATAAAAATGTACCCCAAAAAATCCGTGGTATCTAGTGGGCTTTTAGCCCCCCAGGGGGGCAGATTGGGGGCCACTGCCCCATCTTCTCCCCAGGGGGGCAGGAAGGCTAACATTTTTGTGGGGGGAGTGGGGGCCTGTTTTGGGCAGCCCCCACCCTAATTCAAATTTGCCCAAAAGAAATCCCTGGTGACTAGTGGGCTTTTTGCCCCCCCCCCAGGGGTGCAGATTGGGGGCTTATGCCACCATCTGCCCCCCAGGGGGGCAGAAAGGCTGTAATGGTGGTGAGGGGAGGGGGCATTGGTGTGCCGGTATCAGGCAGCCCCACCCTAAAAAAAAGTCTTCGGAAAAAAATCCCTGGCGTCAAGTGGGCTTTCTGCCCCCCGGGGGAGCAGATTGGGGGCTCCTGCCCCCATCTGCCCCCCAGGAGGAGCAGAAAGACTGTAATGGTGGCGGGGGTGGGGGTGGGGGTGGGTCTGCTGGAGCAGAGTTTTCTGTTGAAAATCTATTGGGTTTTTAAGCTCCAGTTTTGTCTATATGTCAAAACTTAAAATACTAATTTGTAATCATTAATTATTTGTTTCCGTGTGAAAATTCTGACTAACCAATTACGCAAATAACAAGAGAAACTACACGTGGGAATGCATATATGTTGCTTAATAATAATGTGCAGGTTTAATTAAATGAATGTTGCTGAGTGCTGTTTGTTTAAAGCACAAAAACGCTTTTGAAATAACGTGTACTAATGCTTTACTGTGTTGCAAGAGGCTAGATAATTACATACACATAAGGGTATTAGTGGGGTTAACACTGTTCAATCACTATGCTGTGGTAACGTTGTTTTTGTCTCTTTTAATTAAGATGGTCCGTTTTGGCCTGTGGCAAAATGGCTGCCTTTTACAGCCTGCACTCGAGTGATCGAATTTTGATGAGAGGGCCTTGCTGAACATGGTTGACAGTCACCTGACCATGGCTTCTGATTGGAGTTTTGAAAGTTTCCGTGATGACAGTGACTCCAGGCAAGCATCCAAATAACCTTGGAGGACAAGAGAGCCACAATGAACGTTGTGATTACAGTGGTGGTTCCGAGGAAATGTGTGCGCGAAAGTAACATTTGCAAAACTCGAGTTTCCTTCTTCCGTCTTTTTATTTTTGTGATTTTTCTGAGCGGAGATTTTCCAAATGTAGCAATGCTACATCCTTTCCTGCTCGCTCTGCTCAGTGGTTTAACGGATATTCAGAACATTTTATGTTGCGTTATGTTTGTAAGATTTGCTATAAGTATTGTTAGCCTAGAGAGGGTCTAAGGCCACTTCTTCCCAAACCTGCGTTGGTGAGGATCGATGCTGTGAGGACGGCGACTCGGGAGACTTCTACTGAGAGACCTGTCCTGACCCATTTATGACATTTAGCTAGAATAGGTAACTATGAGAATAAGGATTTTGCTATTAATTGACTTTCATTTGAACTAATTTTAGATAAAGTACCATTATTTTAAATACAGTGTTGGTGGTTATTTCTTGTTGTTTATTGAATACTCTATTTTGATTATTGTTGTTTAGATCATGACTCAGGACAGTATCAAACTGATTCTATTGGCCTCACTGTAGATACAGGGTGTTTAGGAGTTTCTCTCCGCCGGTTCAATGCTGATAGAGTAATCGAGTGTATGTTAGTGAAATGGGCCCAAGTGTATGATGAGTGCATGTGCGTGTATCTGTGAAATTACTCTATCCGTGGAAGTAGGGAGAATTTGTATACCCTGATCTGCACCAATTTCCTGGTAGCAGAATTTGATGGTTTTGATTATTGTCTTGATCTGATTAGATTGCTTGTACATTGGCTTTTGATTCATTGATTATTGATTAATGTTGGTATATGTACTAATACTATATGTTGAAGTCGTCGTGTTGAGTTCTATGTAGTGCTTCTGGAACTTGGGAGCTGGTAGCAGTTCCGTAGTAGGGCAGAGGGAAGTATATACTGCTCTCGGGAAAAACGGGATTGTTGGTCCTGTACGTATGCAGGAGAAACGTGTGACAATTGAAGTTGCGCGTCACATTGTCTGGGTTCGGAATCAGTGACATCGTCGTGTGTTACTATTAGGGACATATTTTCAGTATAAAAGGAGTGTGTATGGTAGTGAAGGTTATCTGTGAAACTCTGGTCTTAAGTCCCAGGGATCCGTAAGGTTCGCCGTTAAAGCTTATTGCGGGAGAAGTAATAGGTATTCTCTGAGCTTGTCTGAAGGACTAGGCAGAGGTATACACTGCTTGGTTAACGTGTGTTATAATTCTGTAGTAGAGCAGACTGTTTGCTGTTCTCGGGAAAAGCAGGATTCTGTGTGTAGGTACTACATTTTCTTGTATGAATGTGCGTGAATGTATGAGCATTTAATTGATTGTAAAACTCTTTGGAACAGTCCTAGAGGAAACAGTTAATGAATGCATGTTAGAAGGGCAGAGTAGAGGGATGTGCTACTGTGTCAACGAGAGTATTAATTCCGTAGTGGAGCAGAAGTGAGTGCTGTTTCAGGGAAAGACGGGATTCTTGTGAAATAGATTTTCTTTACTATTCTGTGGTTAGCGAAGCAGACAATGGAGATGTTTATATGTTGTAACTAATAGATTTTGTAGAATTTGACACGAAGTCTACTGAGAAGTTTTGTAAAGGAGGGGTAGACGAGTGACAGGAGACAGAGCAGAAGCTGCAGTCAGCGGCTGCTGACGTCATAGAGACCGCGCTCTGATTGGGTAGTGGATCAGAACAGTGTTCGCACTGGGATTGGTGCGTTGGTGTGAGCCGCGCAAGGATTGGAAGGGGTACAAGGTGACGTAGACGCTCCAGGATTGGTGCGTTGGTGTGAGTCACGCTGTTATTGGACGACAAATTGTACCGTACAGTTGCGTTACAGAAGGGATTAGAAGATTGTAGTAAACGCTAAAATGTATTACCAAGAAGAGAAAAAGAAGAAATCCTTGTTCGGTAAATCAAAAAGATGGTTTGACAAGGATAAAGATGTTAAAACAAGAGAAGGTGAATTGTTACCTCCAACGAAAACGCCTGCCTCCTTCATGGCTGCGAAATATGGGTATCATACCTGTATATGGTTGGACAATTGGGTTAGGTACACTAGAGAGGATGGTGTTTTGGCTTTCCCAGAGCATGGTTCATTTAATATGGCCGTGTTGAGAAATTTACGGGAAAAGATGTTGTGTCTTGACCCAAGACCAAGGCCGACACAGTTTGAGGCATTGGTGGAATGGGAAGATGAAGTACATGAGCGAGAAAAACAGAGGTCTGGAGGCAACTATAGGTACATGTTCGGGAGGAAATATGATCGTGAAACTCATCATGATCGAATGAGGAGATGGCGAGATGCTAGTATGTCAGAGGGATTATATCCTATGAGAACAGTTGACGAGAAGGAAGAAAGGAAGGGGACGGAAAGGGTTCCTGAGGCAGAAGTAAAAAGATATAGAGTTAATGATTATGAGGATGAGGTCTTGGATGACATGATTTACAAGAGACCACCTCCATATAGACCAGAACCCGAAGAGAGCACACCAGTTGTTTCTCCGATAAGGGATACATTGCGTATCATTGAGACATAAGTTGTGACACCTGATTTAAGAAGTGGTAATCCTTTCAGGGAAAAGGAGAGAGAGAATCGATGTGGTGATGAGAATACGAGAGAATTAGCCAGAACTACATCAGAACTGACTGAAAAGATTAGAGAACTGACGAAGAATCTAGAAGCTGTTACGGTGCCTGTAACCATAGGCCCGGTTATGCCTATTTTTGATAAGCAGAGGACAGGTGAAAATGGTTTGGTGGTTCCATATGTTGGGAATAAAATAACAAGTTTGGCTGGTCCCTCAGGAGACTCAGGAAAAAGGACAGAAAGTAGTGATTTGAGACAATACAGACATGACACATGTAGTGGAGAATTAGAGGTACAGTCTAATTCGAGATTGGATACTAGTAATACTAGTTGTTCAGGGATGCCAATTTTAGAACCACAGAGGATGCCAGAAAAAGTGGTTCCAGTGAGAAAAACTACTGAAATAACAGCTGAAGATTTGAATGATTGGATGAGAGTCCTTCAAAAGAGGGATAAAGATTCACAGGCAATTGATGTGGCCAGGTTACGCATAGAATTAGAGGAGCTTGTTGCAGGGACAATTCCTACAGACATTCTAAAAAACCATCATGATGGAGAATTGTTATTTATGTGCAAAAACATCACCTGGAGAGCTAAAAATACACATGACAGGTTAAGAGCAATAGCGAATGAACAAGGAGTTGATATTGATAAGGTGAAAGCATTGCAGAAGTCTTACAGGATGGATTTCACGGACAAAGATATTGAAAATTTGAATGGTGCTGGTAGAACAGGACAGATTAAGGAAATGATTGCATTGTTGCGAAAATGGGGTGATGTAGAAAAGTGGAAGGATAGGTGGTATAAGAAAAGGGAAGAATCAGTGGACAGGACTTATTCAGCATTTCCTGTGAGAGAAAAAGAGAAAACAGTGGATGCTTATCCTATGAGAGAAATACCTGGAGGAGGATATGTACATGTTCCATGGACCAGACAGGATATTTTATCATTTACGAATGATTTCCCTCGACTGAGAGAAAAGCATGTCGAGTGGTATAGGCAGGTAGACAGGTTTGTGAAATTGTCAAAAGTGCTGTGGATTGACCTGAATAGTCTGTTTGATATAATTGTTCCAGCAGACTTGTGGGCTGAGTGTAAAATAGTTGTAAGTTGGCCTACTGAGGAATATCCAAGAGATCAGAAAACAGGAGCACCAGATCCAGAGGTAATGAGGAAGTATGATCAGGTGATTGTATACCTGAAAAGTAAAGTACCTCCAAAAGAGACAGACTGGGTTAAGATAGATCGAACATATCAGGAAGCAAAAGAATCAGTTCATGCTTTTTATGAGAGGCTGATACTGGCTTTTAAACAATTCAGTGGGGATGAGCACCTGGGTGACAAGGATTTGAGTCATTTTGTATACAGATTTGTATATGGCCTGAGACCTGAGATTAGTGAGAGAATTCGTGAGCATACAGTGGACTGGCAGAGTAAGAAAATAGATGAGATTCTGAAACATGCAAAGTACTTCAGTGATTAAATTGAAGCAAAACAGAGAAAGCTGAAAGAAAAGGCAATGTGGGCAAAAGTGAAGGTTGCGGAAAGACAAGAAGCACAGTTAGTGGAACAGGCAAATAATCCAGGGAATAGGCCCAGATATGCAGGGAAAGGAAAGGGGAATCTTGAGGAAGCAAAGAAAAAGTTTCCTTGCCACAACTGTGGTCAACTGGGACATTGGAGATCCGAGTGTACCAATCCACCATTAGCAAATAACGAGAGTAAACCCTTAAATCAACAGGTGCAGAACGAGGGGAATAATCAACAGCAGCAACAACAGAAGGTTGTGAGACAGCAGAGCCAAGAGCCAAAACCGCCCTTGCCGCAGAATAGAGGGTCACAAAAGTATAATCAGGATTCGGGATTCTACAATGATGAGCAGGTAAACAAACCAAGGCGTTCTAACCAGGTACAACAGTATTTGTTAAAGAATGAAGGGAGTGAGTCTGAAGGTGATTATTGACAGTGCCGAGGAGAGGAGGAAGAGTGCATACTTGGTGCAACTCTAGAAATAGACCAGGCAGGACCATTTGTAGATGGGAAAATAAATGAAGAAAGTGTTACTTTTTTAGTAGACACAGGTGCGACAAGATCAACTGTCAGGTCAGCAGATGTTAGAAATCTTCCTCTCTCGGATGAAGCAATCCAAGTAGTTGGTGTAGCCAATACACAAATCAAGACACGTCTTACTGAACCAGTAAGGGTAAGAATAGGGAAATTTTCAGACATGCACAGATTTGTTGTCTGGGACACTAGTCCAGTGAACTTGTTAGGCAGGGACCTGCTATGCAAGATGAATTGTACAATTTTTTGTACACCGGATGGAATAGCTTTTGAAACACCAGATGAGGATGTTTTGTACCGGATGACTCTAGATAATAGAGAGAGTGAGATGGTTGGTACATATGCTGTGTTTAAACCAGAGGATTTGCCTCAAGAGCTGAGAGACACAGTGAAAAAGACAGTTTGGGATTTTACTGGAGAGGATGTGGGATTGATGAATAATGTAGATCCTATGAAAATGTCAGTGAAAGAGGGAATTACTTATCCTAACATTCCTCAGTACAAAATGACACCAGAGATAATTGAAGGAATAACTCCTATTATTGAGAAAATGATTCAACAAGGAGTTTTGAGAGAACTACTGAGTAGCCCGTGTAATTCACCGATAATGGGGCTAAAGAAGCCGAATGGGAAGTTCAGGATTGTACAAGATTTGAGAAAAATTAACAAAATTGTGGTGGCATGTTGTCCCATTGTGCAAAATCCGTCAGTGATTTTGTATCAGATTCCACATGATGCTGAGTGGTACACAGTGATTGATTTGTGTCATGCTTTCTTTTCAATTCCATTGCATCATGACAGCCAGCCGATTTTTGTATTTAGATTTGGCCAGCGTATTTTGGCATGGTGTCGAATCCCACAGGGGTATACAGAGAGTCCTTCGATATTCAATCAATTATTGAAAAAATCATTGGAGAGCTTGATCATGCCTGAAAACTCAGTACTAGTGCAGTATATTGATGACCTACTTGTGGCATCAAAGACACGTGAAGCTTGTGAAGTAGATACCATAGCTTTACTGAATCATCTGGCAGATGGAGGGTTAAAAGTATCTCCAGCCAAATTGCAATTTTGCAAGAAAGAGGTGCATTATCTTGGACACAATATTGAAAAGGGTCTGAGAAAGGTGACTGATGACAGGATCAAAATTATCAGGGGAATGAAGGCCCCAAGGACCCAGAGGGAAGTGAGGATGTTTCTGGGGATGGTGGGTTATTGTCGTCAGTGGATTAGTAACTTCTCTCTGATAGCAAGACCACTGATTAAGCTGACAAAGAGTGAGGTAAAATACCCATTGGAACTAGATGGAGAACAAATGGCAGCATTTGAGGAGCTGAAGAGCAGAATGTGTGAAGCCCCTGCTTTGGGTATGCCAGACTATGAAAAAGAGTTTGAGTTGTACTGCAGTGAGAGAAATGGATGTGCACTTTCAGTGTTAATTCAGAAGCATGGACAATTGAGGAGGCCTATTGCGTACTTCTCATCGACACTTGACCCTGTAGCTGTAGGTTTACCAGGTTGTTTGAAATCTGTAGCTGCAACATGCAGAAGCCTGGAACAGAGTGAGGGAATCATAATGGGATATCCTGTAAGGGTATTCGTACCTCATAATGTGGCAATTCTTTTGACAAGAAGCAGAACTCAATACATGTCACATAGTCGGCTGACTAAATATGAGAAAGTCATTCTGGGAGCATCAAATGTGACTCTCGAGAGATGTGTGAATGTGAATCCAGCAACATTGTTGCCAGATATTGAAAATGTGGGTGTAAAGACAGAAGATGATCACAATTGTTTAGATGTGCTTGATTACTGTACAAAACCGAGACCAGACATAAGAGATCTTCCATTGCCTGAGAGTGATCATGTACTGTTTGTGGATGGATCATGTCTGAGGAATGATGAGGGTGTGCTGAGTGCAGCATATGCAGTGTGCAAGGTTTCAGAAGTTATGGAAGCTTCACCATTGAAAGGAGTGAAATCTGCTCAAGTTGCTGAATTGGTGGCATTGACGAAAGCTTGCAAAATTGGGAAAGATCAGAGAGTGACTGTGATGACTGATAGTCAGTATGGATTTGGAGTTGTGCATGATTTTGGCCAGCTTTGGCTACAGAGAGGTTTCTTGACGTCGAGTGGGACTCCAATAAAGAATGCTGAAGTGATTGGAAAATTACTTGAGGCGATACAGTTGCCTAAAGAATTAGCAGTTGTAAAATGTGCTGCTCATGGACAAGGAGATGATTTTGTAACACTTGGAAATCGATTCGCAAATGACATTGCACAGTATTGTGCTAAAAATAATCACTCGATTAATAGGGAACGAGAAGGGGAAATGTCTTTTTGTTCTGTGATGTTTACTAATGTCCTAGAGACGTGGGATGAAGTGAAACAGTTGCAGGATGAGGCAGGAAAGGAAGAAAAGAAAGACTGGATCAAGGCAGGTTGTGCCCCAAGAGAAACAGATCATGTTTGGGTCTATAGAGATGGTAGACCAGTCATGCCTAACTCTATGTTGTCGACAATGGCAAGGATGTATCATGGTCAGGGACATTTGGGAAGGGATGCGATGATCAGGTCTTTTAAGCAGACTTGGTATAATGCAAAGTTCAGGACGATTGCAGAAAGTATCTGTCAAAGATGTTTGATTTGCCAGCAATTTAACACTGGGAAAAAGACAGTGGTGAGTCTGGGAACGATAGGCAGGGAAGGTGGTCCTTTTACGAGAATGCAAATTGATTTCATTGAAATGCCACAAGTGAACAGATTGAGGTATGTTCTAGTGGTAGTCTGCTTGTTCTCGAGGTGGGTGGAGGCCTATCCGACTAGGAGAAATGATGGAATAACAGTGGCAAAGTTACTGTTAAGAGAGTTGATTCCTAGGTACGGGTTTCCAGTAACGATTGAGTCTGATAGAGGTGGACACTTCTATAATGAGCTCATGAGTTTGATTTGTGAAGCATTGAGCATACAGCAGAAGCTACATTGTGCATACAGACCAGAGGCTTCTGGCGTGGTGGAGCAGATGAATGGCACAATCAAGAACAGGATTGGTAAGATGTGTTTAGCCACTGGAGTGAAATGGCCTGATGTCTTGCCTCTAGTGCTAATGACTATTAGATCTACTCCAGATAGAACTACTGGTTTGAGTCCACATGAGATTTTGATGGGACGCGCAATGCGATATGCATTTGTGCCTGTCAATAAGTTGACGACAATAACTGATGACATGATTTTGGATTACTGTAAAGGCCTGGCTGACGCAGTTCATTCTGTGTTTCACCAGGTTGGAGAAGACGCTACAACACTTGAGAAGAAGCAAGCTCATGATCTGAGTCCAGGGGACTGGGTGAGGATTAAAGTGCACAGAAGAAGAAATTGCTTGGTTCCAAGGTGGGGAAGACCAAGACAAGTTATTCTGACTACGACAACTGCAGTAAAGTGTGCTGGTGTGAAAAACTGGGTGCATGCAAGTCATACTCTGAGAGTTCCTAATCCAAAAGATGGGACTGGTAAGGAGTATTTTGAAGAGTCAGATTCCACTGATGATGAAGAAACAGAACCAGTGAGAAAGAATCGAAATTCTGAAAGAGAATCAGAGGAGGCTTCAAGAGAACCATTGAGAGTCTCAGAAGGGAGATCAGATTCTGTAAGAGAGCCTGAAGTTCCAACAAGCAGTGGAAAAGAAAGAAGAGAAAAGAGCAGTTCCACAGAGACTACTCCTGAATCAGATGAGGAGATTGAAGAACCACTTGAGATTATACTTGAGGAAGCAGGGTCAGAAGAAGATAGAGAGGGACAGTTTGCGGAAGACCCCCGAGGAGGTGTAGGGAACATTCTTGATAAGCTAGGTGAAGGGACAAGTAGACAGCAAGAAGATTGCGTGTTGGTGACCCGAGGAGGGACAGGAATAGGGAAGTCTCAAACAGTGGTGGAAAAGACTGTGGAGCGAAAGAAAACTGCTGAAGAACAAGAGGCATTTGAAACAGAATCGGATGAAAGTGAGAATGAGAAATCAGAGGGTCGAGTTCTGAGAAAGAGAACTTGGATTGGAGAAAGAAATAATAAAGAAACAAGACCAAAAAAGGTTATAAGAGGAGATCTTTGGCCTAACAACAGAGTAAAGAGGCTGAGATATAGATTGACACGAGCAAATACCTCGAAAGCTGAACAAGTGAATGAGGTGTCGAGTCAGAATCCAGCAAAAGGTGAAAAAAGAAAGGAGTCAAAAGAACCAGAGGGGATCAAAAGGATAAGGAAACCTAACCAGAAGTATAGGTCGCCGGAATGGACGTACGTGGCACTGTCTGAAGGTGAAGAGGCAGAAAGTCAAGGAAATCCAGAGGAGACCGTACGAAAAGTGGTTGAGGAGGAAACAGGTGAAATCCTGAAAGTAATCTTGACTGACATTGGAGAAAAGTCGGATACTGAGGATGATGTTGGAGATCTAATACAATTTGATGTCGAAGAAGTTGAAGTGAAGAGTGATGAATATCCAAATTGAGTGAACTAAAGGAGTCACTTGGAGAAAAGTGAAAAGAAGAAAAGTCTGAAATTAAGCTGTTTGGAAGTGATCCAAAGTTTTAGAAGTGCCAGTAGTGAAATAGTAGAGGCTAAGTCAAAAGACACGGTCAAAGTAGTAAAATGGCTGACATAGAGAATAATCAAAGTAGATGTGCCTTCTTAAAAAGATGGTGTAGAATGTGCTGCTGCTGTACTGGATTATTAATGCTATTATGGGGAGTACTAGCTTTATTAGTTACTTTTAGAGTTACGATAGGTACATTTGAAATACATACTGAGAATGTGACTAATGCAGAGAAGAGTTCACATAAAGTAGTTCCAACTAGAATTAGTAATGCTTACATACATAAAGATAGGTCAATTAATGATTTTTCTAGTAATGTTTTTTCAAAGCTGTTGTACGAATACGTGAAGACAATGGAAGTTAGGGATTGCTACGTATGTATGCAGCTACCTGCATCCGTTTCAGAGGGTGTTACTTATCACCATTTACCAGCTACGTATGGAATTTCATGTAGTGTATTGAGTAGTGTTTTTTATTTGCTAGGGAAAATAGATTATGAGATGTCTAACAAAGATAATATTTTTGGGCAATTGCCAATGAACAAAAAGCTGAATCCAGCTAAAGAAGCTAATATTTTTGGTGAGATTTTTATTAAAAAAGAAGAATTAACATTAGATTACATTTTTAAGAACAATTTAACATGCAGTTTGAAAGAAGAGGAGAAGGCTTTCCTAAACATGGTGGAGGAAAGGAGAATGAGCATGCATGAAAAGGCAGGGAAATACAAAATGAGTGAGACAATTTGGGACATTGAGATGGGGAAAGAGTTGAGAAATGGGGCTAGTCCAACTTTAGCTCTAGATGCACCACAGAAGGGTAAGCTATGCATTACAAGAAAGAGATCCCAATATGATACATATTTTGTTGGGACTAGTGAGTGTCATGATACATACTTCATTGCAACAGGATGGGGTTTCAAGGGGGGAGAAGATCCAGTTTTCCCAGGAGTGTATTATGTTTGTGGGAACAAGGCTTATTACAGGTTGCCTGACCATTGGTATGGCACGTGTTATGTGGGCCTGGTCTTTCCAAAGATCTTTCATATAGATAGAATAGAAGATGTAGAACATATTAATTTACTAACACGTTTTAAGAGAGAAACTTGGTCTGAAATTGTAGGTGATATTTTTGGAGCTTTAATTCCAGCAGTGGGAATTTCTTTAAATGCATATGGAATTAGGAAACTGTCAACAGTGGTGGATCGTTTATCGACAAATACCGCTGGAGGGTTTCTTTTGGTGAATACGGAGATGATTGCCGTACGTGCCATGTCTATGCAAAATCGACTTGCCCTTGATATTTTATTGGCCAAAGAGGGTGGGGTCTGTGGAATGCTGAAAGTTCAACATTGTTGCACTTACATTCCTGACGAAAGCAAAGACCTGAAGGTCTATATCAAAAATATTACTGATTTGCATGAAGAATTAGTACCATTGGAAGCTGAGAGTATCTGGACCAAAATAGCTAATAAAATAGTTGCTGTTAAGAGTTTTATTGCAAAAATAGGTAGTACTATTATAGGTAAAATATTGTTTCCTTTGACTTGTGTGATTGTTGCTTTATTGATACTAAGATTGGTGTGTTTGTGTTGTAAAAACAGGGGAGGGAAAAAGAAATTAATCAAAAGAAATATTGAAAAGAGAAATAAAAGGTCAAAAAGAGAACCACAAGAAATAGAATTAGAAGAATTGAGGGAGAGTGTTTACTTGGAAACGAAGAGGGATGATGAAAGGGAGTCTGGTATGTAGTGTTGTGAAAAGAAAAAACACATTTCCAATTTCTCCTAAAATGGGGCTAAATTTTTTTTTTTTTGGGTTGTTTGTTTGGTGATAATATCACCAAAGGGGGGATTGCTGGAGCAGAGTTTTCTGTTGAAAATCTATTGGGTTTTTAAGCTCCAGTTTTGTCTATATGTCAAAACTTAAAATACTAATTTGTAATCATTAATTATTTGTTTCCGTGTGAAAATTCTGACTAACCAATTACGCAAATAACAAGAGAAACTACACGTGGGAATGCATATATGTTGCTTAATAATAATGTGCAGGTTTAATTAAATGAATGTTGCTGAGTGCTGTTTGTTTAAAGCACAAAAACGCTTTTGAAATAACGTGTACTAAGGCTTTACTGTGTTGCAAAAGGCTAGATAATTACATACACATAAGGGTATTAGTGGGGTTAACACTGTTCAATCACTATGCTGTGGTAACGTTGTTTTTGTCTCTTTTAATTAAGATGGTCCGTTTTGGCCTGTGGCAAAATGGCTGCCTTTTACAGCCTGCACTCGAGTGATCGAATTTTGATGAGAGGGCCTTGCTGAACATGGTTGACAGTCACCTGACCATGGCTTCTGCTGGAGTTTTGAAAGTTTCCGTGATGACAGTGACTCCAGGCAAGCGTCCAAATAACCTTGGAGGACAAGAGAGCCACAATGAACTTTGTGATTACAGTGGTGGTTCCGAGGAAATGTGTGCGCGAAAGTAACATTTGCAAAACTCGAGTTTCCTTCTTCCGTCTTTTTATTTTTGTGATTTTTCTGAGCGGAGATTTTCCAAATGTAGCGATGCTACATCCTTTCCTGCTCGCTCTGCTCAGTGGTTTAACGGATATTCAGAACATTTTATGTTGCGTTATTTTTGTAAGATTTGCTATAAGTATTGTTAGCCTAGAGAGGGTCTAAGGCCACTTCTTCCCAAACCTGCGTTGGTGAGGATCGATGCTGTGAGGACGGCGACTCGGGAGACTTCTACTGAGAGACCTGTCCTGACCCATTTATGACATTTAGCTAGAATAGGTAACTATGAGAATAATGATTTTGCTATTAATTGACTTTCATTTGAACTAATTTTAGATAAAGTACCATTATTTTAAATACAGTGTTGGTGGTTATTTCTTGTTGTTTATTGAATACTCTATTTTGATTATTGTTGTTTAGATCATGACTCAGGACAGTATCAAACTGATTCTATTGGCCTCACTGTAGATACAGGGTGTTTAGGAGTTTCTCTCCACAGGTTCAATGCTGATAGAGTAATCGAGTGTATGTTAGTGAAATGGGCCCAAGTGTATGATGAGTGCATGTGCGTGTATCTGTGAAATTACTCTGTCCGTGGAAGTAGGGAGAATTTGTATGCCCTGATCTGCACCAGGTCCATTGGCGTGCCCGTTTCGGGCAGCCCCCACCCTAAAAAAAATGGTGCAAAAAAATCCCTGGTCTTTAGTGGGCTCTCTGCTCCCCAGGGGGGGCAGAAAGGCTGTAATGGTGACGGGGGGGAATTGGCGTGCCCATTTTGGGCAGCCCCCACCCTCAAAAAAATGTCTCAAAAAAACATCCCAGCTACTGCCCCATCTGCCCCCAGGGGGGCAGGAAGACTGAATTTAGCCCATTTCTTTATGGGGGGAGCGAAGGCCCTTGCCCAAGCGGCCGCTCCCCCCTCCCTGGTGTCTAGTGGGTGGATCCCTGCTTTCAATGATCCCACTCCCACCTTTCTACGTGCCCGGGGGGCTGAGATAGCCCCCTGAGCACATAGAAAGTGAAACTGAAATGAGCCTAAAGGCTCATTTCAGTTTCGGTTTCTGTGCAATGAGGACAGCGCGACGTGCGTGCTGATCTTCATAGCACAGAAACCAGGGAGGGGGCCTCCCAAGGTCACAGGGGTAAAATAGAAATCCCTCTGCTGTCTGCAGCAGAGGAATTTTGTGCCCCTGGTCTCATGACGGAATGGTTCCGTCATGAGCACAGGGGCACCAATGCTCATGACGGAACCATTCTGTCATGAGCATCGAAGGGGTTAAATAGCAGATGACTGCCATCATCACCACCTGATCCTGTAAAAGTTGTAAAAATAAAAAGGCAGGGCAAAGCTGGGTGAAGCCCCTCGCTTTTTAAAGTGTTAATAAATATCTTCTATGGAGGAACTCATAGTATTTACAAAATAGGACCAGATGTATTAGGGTCTGTGGGGAACGGTCATCACAAGAGCAAATTAAAAGAGCGTGAGGATCAAACTGGCCCAGCGGCAAGCCAATCATTGTACGAATAGTACCCAAGCGAAATTTTGCAAGTAAGGATCTATCCATGGGGTGCTTAACTGTTGTGAGATAAATTTCAGGGCCACAAACAGTTTTCAACAACAGGAAGGATCTAGTGGAGTCTTTTGTCAGCACCCGAGCTTCCCTTTCCTCATTGACTTTATTAAGAAATGTTTCCATTGAAGCTCTGTGATCACCCTTTTTGATGAGATGTGGCTTATCAAAGATGTCCGTGCGAGCTATAGAGTGGGCGACCGATATTATACAATGAATCCACGGTATCTTAAGTCTGTAGGTGCAATCCGTGCAGTCCTCAACACACTCCTATTAAACCACAAGCTCTCATTAGCCCTAATAGAGATCCATAATAACAGTGGAGCTAGTTTAACCTGGTCCTCCACGTAGTTTAGGCCCAATTCCTCGTGAGTGAAAAATGAGGAGCTGTTTGAGCCCACCCGCAGGAGCTTCCTACAAAATCAGTCCCCTTCCAGCTGGTTTCCTTTACACTTACGGTACCCCCAAATAGCAGCACCATAAGTTAGGACTGGGAGACACTTCATTTTAGTAGGTAGGTCTAAAGGCTCAGTGGTTTCCCCCTCAATGCAGTATCTAACACAAGCATATACGTCCATGTGCAGGGCTCTGAGAAAATTAACCAGGTCGATAGGCAGCCCCAGCGCCCCAAGGATATTCCAGAGCTTGGACCTATTCACCTGATAGAAGGCGCTGCTAAGATCCATAAATGCAAGGAAAAGAGATCCCTGCTTTGCTACGACATACTTCCTCTTGATAAGGTTGAGGTTGAAGCACTGTTCAATGGTGCCCATCCTTCCCTGAATCTATATTGGACGGGGCGAATGTCTTTAGCCCGAGCCCAAACTTCCACACGCTGGAGAACAATACGGCCTACCACCTTTACCACTGCACATAGTAACGAAATCGGTCTGTAGCAGGTGGGATCTGAACCATTCCCCTTCTTAAATACAGGAACTATAGTAGCTTTTTTCCAGATAGATGGAATACCAAGTTGTGTTGCAGCTTTGAGAACTTTAACCAACACTGATGCCCAAAGATGAGGTTCATTCTTGTGAAGGTCCATGGGGATACCGTCTGGCCCATGTGCTTTATTGGACGGACTGCCCATGATAGCCTTGTAAACCTCGTCAAACTCAACACTGATCTCCAAAGGGTACAAATTATGCACATCGCCCTGATTAAAAAAAGGTCTTTATCCAATGCATAGACCTTTTGATAGTGTGTAACCCAAGTAGCTGGAGGGATGGAGGAGCCTATATCATCTTGCACAGCCACATTGAGCTGCCTACCATTAACCACCGCCCAAAAACCCCTAGAGTCTCTAGAGGCACAAGTTGAAACTAACTGATCCCATGAAGCTTCTCTAAGCTCCGCCTTCCTCTTCGCTAGAGCGAATTTATAAGCCCTCCTAGCCTACTTATTATTGTCTACGCTGCGAGGTAAGGTGTTTAGAACTTCTCGCAAATAGTTAACCGCCGACCGGCGAGCTTACAACAAAGGTTGGTGGAACTGTTGCACATTGGTCATGGGGGCATGTCTGCAATAAAGCGGAAGACACAACCGGATTTCTGGTGGCCAGTAATGGACAGAGATATTGAGAGATGTGTTCAGAATTGTGTGCCAAGCACTTATAGTGAAAAATCTCATGTGATTATGGAAATTCCCAGTGTGGCGTCTACATTTCCAAAAAGGGCTTGGGAGAAAGTAGCCCTTGAAATTTGTGGTCCATGTGATTGCTTAGACACCGAAAGTAGATATGCCATGGTGTTAGTAGATTATTTCTTCAAATGGCTTGAAGTAGCTTTTGTGAGAGAGCTTAATTCTACCAGAGCGATATCTTTTTGTGCGGATATGTTTAGAAGGGAAGGGTGTCCGGAAATAGTTGTTACTAATAATAGTGCACAATGTGTGTCGGATAGGTTTGAATATATTCTTAGAAAAGAAGGTATAAAGCATCAAAGACAGCTGTGTACCATCTTCACAATAATGGATTGATTGAACATTTGCTGGTTTGAAATGAAAGCATGAAGTAAAGAATATCCTGTGGAGCTATAGAACAACAGCTCATTCTGTTACAGGAGAGACACTATTTTATTTATCAAAAGTAAGTATAGCATGTGCAAGTGTAGCTCCAGCTTAGATGGAGAGGAGTAAGCGAACCCCTGCGGTGGGTGATATTTTAAGTGAGAAGGTGAAGAGTTATCAGATGAAATAAGTGGAAAGGCACAATGAGAAGTTAGAACAAGCATTTGCAATGCAATCGGTCTCGCTTTTGGGACCATATAAGTATTTTGCGATGCAGCACATTATCTCACATTACTGCTAATTATGTTAAGGTTGGGAGGGCAATACCTCATTCTGAACGCAAAGCAAGAACAAGCTGTAGAAAGACAATCCTGCACTACAAGTCCGGAAAATATTACAGAGGTACAACACCATCGGCAAGCGCAGACATAAAATCCATGTTCTGTCATGTAAACACACACATTCATCTTTCTGCATAATACATACCTTGCCTAAGCAGTACAGAAGCACCAGAAGCCGGAAACGGTGCAGTCAAGTGCACACTACTCTATCCCATTAGTGAGTGTCAGAGCGCGCCAGCCATCACTGCCAGCTCGACTGCTCTTTCCTGTCCTCAGCCCAACAGAAAATGTCCTCTTTGGGGTGTGAGTGGACAGGTTGTGTAGGCAGTTGCCTAGGCGCAGAGCACCGTAGCACTAACTGTTACGGAAATATTAAAATCAAAATGTTTGATTGCAATGTGTCCTGCCTAGCTTAATGAGTGTGCGTCATACTGGATGAAGGGGGTGAAGTCACCCCTGCCTAAGTTACTGGGTGCAGGTGTTAAAATCTATGAGCACTAACAGGACAAGGGTCTCACGCGTGTTAGTTGTATGCAGCAGGGGTCACGAATACATCACCGTTGCAAGCCAGTCAGTAATGCGTTAAGTGCCCGGGGAGTATTTTGCCAGAAATGCATCGCATTGGATTGAGTAGTGGAAAACAAATTTCGTATGAGGTACACTTTGCATTCAGGGAGAGCTGGTAAAGCATGTGGATGAGACTTGCACTGCCTGGGTTGGGGCTGCTGAACAAGTCAACTCCTGATCCACACATACATGTAAAAGTCATATTTGGAAAAGCCACAGGAGTTGGTGTTGCCCAAGCTTATACCTGCTAAAAATTGCGCTTAAAAGAAGAACATGTCAGCGGCTTAAGGGTATAAGACACACGCCTGGTCTTGAGAGATAATATGCAAAAGTGATTCACTACACAGAAAACAAGCTCAGTGTTGCCAGATTTTGATACCTGTCTCAAGCCTAATGCTGTCCAAGTTTAAGCCCAAATCCAGCCCAACGCAGACCAGTTTCAGCCCAAAGTTGCCACCCTCAATTTATGCAAAATCAGCCTTCAGGACACATTTTACGCATAATCCTAATTTCTATTCAATTTGTTTTATAGTAGGAGGAGGTTCAATGGGCACCTATGCACCTCTGCAATCATGTTCCAATTCAATTAGTAACTACTAATTTTGAAGATCGGTCCCATTAGGACCTGTTTCTTTGTTCAACACAAATCCGAACCTGAACCTAGCATTGATGAACAAACTTTACAAGAGCAGACTGCAACCCATTTTAGTGAAGTCCAAATGCTGAAAAGTTGTAACTCTTTGTCATGTAGCTTCTCAAACAGGACAGTTAATGCATTTCATGGATCTCAAAGGATTAACACCACACAACGATGCACATATAAAGTAACCACCTTGGCATTAAAGAAATTTCAGCACAACTTGTTTGGCAAGCCGCGATTAGAGGCCCACTTCCTCCACTTAAAATGTACAAAAGCCAAATAGGAGAGTCACTTACTTTGATTACTGCCTGCCCTCCACTTCAAAGTCTTTCACCATGACCATCTACTGTGACACTAAAAGTTAAACAGAACCTACGTCATTGCCTTCATGCGTCAGCAAAGACTTGACTAAAGGCCCCAGTCTTGGCAAGAACTAGATGGGTTTGTGTGGGGTCCAAATGAAATCAACTGGAGTGCACAGGAAAAAGACTACTTTCCCAAATCCTTAGGTAATACCCTTCCCCATTATCTCAACACTAATGCTCCCTCAAGTCGGATGACACTGTCATCACTCCACTTGTCCCATTCAGATCCATTCCCCTTCAACATTCGCACGGTCGGTCTCTCATATCACCATTGATTGGTGAAATCTCATTAGGCTGTGCAACTCCTTTAAACCTATCATCCACTCATGGCTTTAAGCAGAGAAGCTCCTAGAACTGACTTTGCAATGGATCACTAATGGGCTCTATAGTCAGGTCCTTAAATTTCAAGGCAAAAGCATGGATCAATTTCTCAATAATGCTCAAAGTGTGAACAAACAAATATTCTTCTTTTCTCAACAATGGCCATAAAATAAAACCCTAAGGTAATCCACGCCACACAGTTCATGTTTACAGTACAAAGCACTGTGTCAATGATGTAGATGTTTACAGTTTATCTTCATTACATCTTTCATTACCTAAGAGTATTTTCAATTTTGGGATTAATGAGCTATATTGTTCTTAGACAACAAATTTTCTTCTATTCAAATAAGAAGGTGTGCTGTACCTTTCTTCTGACGAATAGATTTGAGTCTACACACACATTTGTTTTTAAATAAGATTGAAGTTCAATATATAAATTAGTCCCACAGGATTATTGTTGGAATATAATACAATTACCCTGGTTCACGTGGGCATAAAGGGTTCTCTCTGTTCTGTTTAAATGCAAACAGAATGGGGGCGGCTCTGGGGAGTAGAGTTGCATACGGCTTATGGTGCATGTTTTACATGAGATCTCCATCATTTAGAATATATGGAAGAATACTACTGGATAAGCGCAGAGACACCCCTGCCCACTACTGTACTGGGAGAAAGATAGGGCAAACAGAATGGGGCCAGCTCTAGAGAGTACTGTGTGCATACTACATATGGTGCATGTTCTACCTGAGATCTCTCAAAGCAAGGGTACCATTTAGTGTGTATGGAAGAATGCTACTGGCTAAGCTCTGAGACACTCCTGCTTGCTGCTGCCCTTGGAGAAAGAAGGTTCAAACAGAATGGGAGCAGCACTGGAGAGTGATGTGCGTATATACGGCATAGGGTGCATGCCTCTACATAAGAGTGTCAAGGTAGAGGTACCATCTAGTATGTATGGGATAATGCAATTGGCAAGGCTGAGAGACATCCGTAACTATTACTGCCCTGCGACAAAGAAGATAGAAACAGAAAGGCACCTCGTTGGGGAGGAGTGTGTGAATGTGTGTGTGTGGCATATGGTGCCCGCCTCTACATGAGTTCACAGCAGAGGTACCATCTAGTATTATGGCATCTCATACATTATTGCACTTTATACATCATCATGCATTCATTCGAAATGTATGATATTAAACTTTCTCCAGTGCATTTTCAACACCCTACCCTTTGTAATAGTCCTACCTTCTTTGCATGGCTGTCCTACCACACTTGGTCTCTCCAACAAACATGGTGCCTCCAAAGTAGACCAGAATTAAAGGCGGTATAACATAGTCTGCCTAATAAGGAATCTTGTGTGAAACATACCTCATCAGCAACAAACATGTTATCTAACAGCCAGAATGCCCAAAGGCGTGAATGATCGCTTTACCAATGCAGATTTTACAGTCCACACTTAAAAATGACTCCATTAATCACTGTTCCTAAAGTAAAACTTTCAACATTTTCAAAATACATTACACACACATACAGAGACAATTGATCATATGTTTGTAAATCAGTATATAGAAAATGTTACATAAAGCAAAGGAGAACAAAATGTGTCAAATTCACATGCCACCCATACTGGTAGACACTTTTTAAGAGTAATTGGTCTGGAGAAGGACAAACTCAAGATACAGAACATAACACAGTGGTTAGGGTCAAGTCAAGTAAAAAACAATGTTTATTTAGACCATAGTCTTTAAACAGCGATACAACCCAGTTATAAATAATAAAACAATACAGATTCTTCATCAATTCCATTAAAATTGTTAACCTATAGGCAAAAAAGTAACGACACAAATATCCTACACGAGGTGGCGCAATTACATAATTAATTGATATATACAATTTAATACAACCCCCTAAAACTGATAAAAATTCATATAGTTTAAAATGTATATTGATCACAATACACATATTAATGAGGTTCAACTTTTAAAATCACTACAACACCTTTAGTTTCTCCCTGAAGAGACTTTTGATGGCTTTTATATAGTTTCCGATTGCAATTGCTATCTCAAGATTAGGCCTCTCTGTAAGTAAGGCTACTGCCTGAACCTGTAACCTCATATCATATTTTAAAAAGATAGGGCGTAGGAATTGTTTACGCTGGGCTAAAAATATAACACAGTCTATCAATATGTGCAAAATATCGCTTTTTGTGCCCAACATACATTTAAAGGTTCCATCAGGCTGGATAATTTCTGCTTTTATTTTCTCATTTACCAACCAAGGATTAATGCCAATTCTTAATCTTAAAATTTCACATCTAAGCCAATAATTGGGCAATGTGTCCAGGTAAGGGTACCAGGCTTCATTCAACCATGGTTCCCTCATAAATTGTACTGATTTTTTCGTTCTCAGATACTCCATGTCAAGCCTTCGGGAGACTTCCTGTCCTTGGGATCTAAGTGCACTCTTAGTAAATTCTGCATGCAGTGATTGTTGACAAATTCTCACCTTTAGGTTCTCACCAACCATTAGCAGTTTCTTCCTAGTCTCCTTAGCCCATTTTAAGCTACTAGACTGAATCTCCTTTCTACACCGTTGTGAGACCTTCTGTACAGCACCAGGGTCCTGGCATTTCCAGAACCTTCCTAGAGTCATTTGAGTCTGTATGCTCCAAGATGTTGTTCCTAACTCAGTTCTAATGGCCTGGATCATTGCTGAGCCTGGTAGTGACAATAAAGTTTTCAAACACTTCCCTTCCTCTAAGTCCCAATCACGTTTACCGCTTAGGTAAAGGACGTCAGCTCCATACAGTACTTGCGGGGGTATCATTGCACTATATGCTTTTATCACCGGTCTGTGGGCCATATCTCCATAATCTCGATTGAATTTTTTCAAACTGCAGATCGATGTAAAGGCTTTAGCTTTCTGAGCTTCTAAGTGTGTATGCCACTTTAACCCCTTGAGTGCCCCGCCCTTTCCACGCCCTGTGCCGGGCGTTTCATTAGCGGGCGGGGCTCATGACGAGATAGTCTCGTCATGGGCACAGCGCAACCGCGGCCCATGACGAGACCATCTCGTCATGGGCACTCAAGGGGTTAATGCCCTATCAAACCAGATCCCAAGATATCTATATTCACTCACAATTTCCAGTTTCAAAGGACATAAAAACCAACTAAATCTAGTGTATCTTTTCCCAAAACTTAACATTTTTGTGTTTTCCATATCTACAGTTAAAAACTTTACTTCACAATACTCACTAAAAGCGTTCAGCTTCCTTTGATGGACAAGCTCTGTCTGATCGAGAATTACCAGGTCGTCTGCGCACAATAAGCATGACAGTTTATTACCATCCATTCTCGAACTGGCACTTCGATCAATCTCTAGGGTTGCGGGTAAGTCTGCTAGGAATATGGAAGAAAGCAGGGGGGCCAACACGCATCCCTGTCTAAGGCCGTACTTGATTGCTATTTTCGGCGTCAAGGACCCCCCCGTATCCCTAATGACCTGTGCCCAATTTCCTCTATGTTACTCTTTTACTATGGCCAACAGGCTTTCCGGTATATTATAATTTTCTAAAGACTCCCAAAGGCATTGGCGGTCCACAGAATCAACCGCGGCCCGTATGTCAACAAAGCAACAGTATAGCTTACCTCTTTGCTCTATTGACTTTCGCACCACTGCC
This sequence comes from Triturus cristatus, assembly GCF_964204655.1. Taxonomy (NCBI): domain Eukaryota; kingdom Metazoa; phylum Chordata; class Amphibia; order Caudata; family Salamandridae; genus Triturus; species Triturus cristatus. Next base: position 1,246,768,852 of record NC_140590.1, on the reverse strand, counting down.
CATAGGGCGAAGCAATGATCGACAGTGGAGTGGCCTCCCTTGAAGCCCTCCTGTTCAACTGGCACAATCGAGAACTGCTCCACCCAGTCCTTGAGTCTACCCAGTATTATTTTTGCAAATACTTTTCCCCCAATGTCCAGCAAGTTAGTCTATATTTTTGCGGGGCTTTTATATCACCCTTCTTGTGCACTGGTCTAATTACTGCACCCTTCCAGTTCTTGGGGATTTTTCCTGAGTCTAAGATAGCTAGGAACATATGGGACAGGAATTCAGCCCACCAGTTCAGCTAGGACTTTATTATGGAAGCTGGGAGATTGTCGGGTCCTGCTGCCCTGGTTAGCTTTAATTTAATTATTGTATTTTTCACATTTACTACTAAGAAATCTGATTTTAGGTCATCCACTAACCCACTCCAGTTTTGCGACTCTCCTTCTTCTGATGCCCTACGAGAGCCATACAATTCCTGCAAATATTCCTCCCATGCAGCCTCTTCTACCACACAATTCATAGCTCCCACAGGATGATCGGTAGCTGCCTATATCAGCTTCCAGAACTGGCATATATTCTTTGTTTCAATAGATTTCAGCAGGTTTTCCCAACATTTTTCTTTATACACTCTTTTCGAACTACTAATTAACATTTTATATTCCCTTCTCAATTTTTTTGAGATGTACCAATCTTTTCAGATCGTATTTACCTCTAATACTTCATGCTTCTCTCTTATCTCCCTCTTCTTCTTTAGACATTCTACGGAGAACCATTTTGGTTGTCTTACTGGGATTTTATGTTGATTTGTTGCACTTATTTTTTAATTCAACTCGAAGACATTGCACAACTTTTTCTATTTTTTCCTCATACCATTCCAGTTTCTGCGCTATGACAAATCCCAAATCTAGCTTCTGTTGTAGTTTTGCCAGCTTTGCTATATATTCATCCGTTAGTCTAGTTGTCACCCGCCTAGGATACTCAACTTGTTGTAAAACGACTTTATCTCGAGGGCTCAGGTTCCCACCTGAAATCTCCAACTGCAGGAGGTTATGATCACTACCATCCTTTTGACAGACCCGAAGCCCCTTTATTAGGGCAAAGCTCCAGGCAAACATAAACATGCAGTCTATTGGGCAATTGTGTGTGCCTATTTTAAATGTTTTCTTAGCTGGACAATCTGTTTCTAGCCTGCCATTCAGGCAAAATAGTCCCTTAGTTCCCAGGTAGTTTCCCAAGATTGTATCTTGATTTAAGGGAACACAATCGAGGAAAGTTGCCAGTTTTATGTCATAAGCCTCCAGAATTTCCAAAAACCAAGGATCTACCTTCTCTGGGTTTAATTTATGATTAAAGTCCCCCATTATTAAAAATATATCCGTGCCGTACTTTTCACTTAAGGTGTCTAAATCATCTTTAAAATGCCCCATCTCGGCCCCATATTCCTCGGGGCACCCCATTGCATATACACATTTATGAGGATTAGATTTTCATACTTTTTGTCTGCAACCAACAAAGATAACCTACATACAAGAAACCATTTACATTTTACGGTAAGTGATATCACATTCTTTACTACTTTTGTAGACAAGAAGGTTATAATCCCACCTGCCGGACACCCAAACCTTTTTTTCTTAGCGGAGCGGTGGAGTTGGAGGAAGCCGTCAAATATTGGGGTTTCGTCGTATAGCCAAGTTTCCTGTAAACATATAATCTCTGCGCTCTTGGCTAGCTCTTTTATACTTTCTTGTTTTGTCAAGTCTCTAAGGCCATTTATATTTCAAGATAGAAGCTTAAGGCTATGCGACTCCCTGTTATCCTATTCCACCTCACTTAAACCTCCGTCTTCCCCAATAGCCCCCTTATACCACAGGGAGAGACCTGCGAGGCTGCTTCTTTGACTCCAATGCCCCCGAGATTTATCAATCGTTATTAACTACTATATTCATGTTACCAGCCCCTTCTCTTTCTTCCTCCAGTAGCCACACCTGTCTCTTACCTAGTCCTGCGTGGCACTTAAGAAATCCCCCTCGTGAATGGATATTTCCCTCTACTTCTCCCTCTGGGATTATCCATACTCCTTCGTTCTGTACCTCACTCTCCGCTTTCCCAATTGCCACCTTTACCAAGTCTGAGTAGACTAACACCCTGGTGATTTCCTTTCCCTTGGAGTTAGATTTAAATCCCACCTGCCGCAGGTCTTTAGTTCCTATTCCTCTCAAACTCGGGCATTTTGAGAATGAATACGAGTTGAGACCTGTTTAGAGGTAGAATCTTCCTTATTTGTTTCCCCCCTTTCTCTGGTTGTACAGGTTCAAAGTATAGCCACTTGTTTCCCACTACCTCCTTTCCCACCTTAGGAGTTATCACATGTGGCTGCCAATTGTTCTTCCTAACGACTGCCATAGGTTTACTACTTGCTTCTATTCTACCCCTTTGGTGGGAGTCTTTATCTGGGACTTGTTTTTTCTGAGTTAGTGCTTTATGGCTCACTCTGCTCCGTTGCAGAGAGGGTTTTAGTTGCTCCTTTCTTATTCCCACACTAGTGCCCTTCTTCACTTGATTTTTTGATCCCTTCCTCACTCCCATTTCCCTAGGGATCTTGGTGGGCAACGATTCCTGGGAAGTAATTTCTAGGTTAGCCTCATCATCCCTCCCCCTTTTTACGACCTTTACATTCCCCTTTTTTTGTACCTTCCTTCCTGTTTGGCTCCTACAGTTAATTGACCTATATCTGGAGTATTCGCCCCTTCTTTTTTATCAACATTGGGCATTTTGAAATATATACACTGTGTGGGTATTCTGCTGTCCCTGTAACCCCATCAGGAGCCGGAGGCTGCGGGTCTGGGACTGATCTCATCATAGTTGGCATTTTGCCCCTGATTCCTTGAAGCTCCCCCTCAATCTTATGTAGATGCATTTTTTGGGTTTTCAGAATGTCATTATTTAACATTGTGACTTCTAATAACCCCTGTAAAGTTCTTTGAAGCATCAGCATTATGTCCAACATTGAAGAAGAAGGGGTAGCTGAGATGTCTAGGTCTCGTGAAAAGTTTTGCTCCGGATCTTCTATTGTTTCAGTTCTCTGTATTCCAGGCTGCCCTTGGCTTCTATTTGCTTTTGGCATTGTTGCTGGCTCTGAAGCATCCCCCCAATCAATCCTTGAGCCCTCACGGTTATTCTCCAATGGATCTAAAGTCACTATTTCCTGTTCCTGCAGCGAGAAGACTCGCGGGGATGAGGACACCCATGGTGCTGTTATTAAATCATTTTGGCTTAAAAGTGATTGATTTGCCAAAAATGATGACTCCAGTATTTGCTCACAAAGTTCAGCTGAGCCATTCCCATTCTGCTGTTCAGCTTCTACCTCCAGGGGCTTCATAGGTGAGCCTATTCTTTTAAAGTGTTTGCCTACAAAGTCCTTTATTGACTTGGAGGCTGACACGCTTCCTTTTTTCCCTGCACAGCCTCTTTAACAGCTCCCTTATTTATTCTCCTCTTGGGTACTCTTATAGCCCTTTCTCTGGGGCTCTCCATGCTCTCTCCTGAAGCCCTATATTCCATGGAGGGCTCTCTCGACGCAAGACCTTGCTCCGTGATCTCTTTACGGGTTTTGTTCTTCCTTGGGGCCTACCCTGGCTCTCATACCAGTGACAGCTTTTTAATTAGTTGTGTGTGGCAGTCCAATATAAATTCAGTCCAATATAGCTCAGCCGGGGCCCCCCCTGAACCCCAATATGCCCAAATGTTAAGGCACTGGCATCCTTCCAGACTGTTTCCGCGCCTTAATAAGCCCCTTGATCCGTCTTATTTAATTAGCCGTTATATGGAGGGGGTAAAACGATGGAACATACACACAGTTACCTCTGTTGTGCTTTGATTGGTTGCCTTTGCCCTATGCCGTGCCTGCCAGTATCTCCACAGTTCTTTTTAGGTCTCGCCTGACCCAGCGCATGCGCTGGTCTGGCGAGACTTATTGAGAGGGCTCCAAAAAGTGCTACCAGGCCAGCCTAGAGCTACAGTGCACGTGCGCGGGCGTGCCGCGCTTTACCCGCGTTTACTTTCAGCTTTGATCGTGATCGCAATCACTTTCACTTTCGCGGCCGCTTTGCATTGCCAATAGGTGTCGCTTTTAGGACCTTATAAGTATTTAGTTATGCAACTGTTGCATGGGTAAACACTTATAAGGTCCCAAAGGCGAGACCTATTGGCTATGCCAATGCTTGTTTAAGTTTAGACACTGTACACTGAGGTATACTGATTTCCTCCCCCTTGCCCCGAGCGGGGGTCTGTAGACCGGACAGAAAAGCAATGCCAGGCTCTGAATCTCCAGTAACGGGGTCTGTGACAGCAAGCCTTCTGACTCTCACTGGCCCCTTTAACTTCCAGCCTCCTTCCCCATCCAGACACCGGGGGCTTTCTACCCCTCCTTCTGCTGCCCTCCGGCCCCTGCCGCTCAGGAGCTGACCTTAGCGTTGTTTTAGCATGCTCCGGCGTCTACGGGCGTCCTGTTCCTTGGTTTCTCTTTTTTTACCTTGGCTGGTTTGGCTCCCGCGGTTCCGCGATTTTGCTGACGATTCAGTCGACGTGCTTGCTGACCTGCCTGCTTCCAGGCGTGGTAAGCTTGGTGAGCAAGGTGCGCGTAAGGCGAGCGAGGCGTGGCGTTCGGCAGCCGGTCAATGTGCACAACAGAGGTTAGATAATAATGCCATAGAAAGTGGATAGGGTCGACTTTAATTGAATTTATTTCTACCAAATCAAACCTTTCTTAGCAACATCAGGATAGAAAGACTGGGGAAAAACATAACTTTCTAACCTGTACAATGCAGCTCTTAGATGGCAGTTCATAGCTCACTGTGCTAGATTACTAATGTAACTTATGAACTGCACAGTAACAGCAAGCAGTAACCCACTGAGCTGTGCACATAAAATATTGTTCTCTGATGTGCATGGTCCAGATCCTTCGCAGTAGGCATATTACAGTCCTGCCAGTAACCACTCATCAGGGGTTGGACTAAAGCTTTTTTGTACTGATGACCGCATCACCGCTCTAAAATGAGTTAGTCATGTATACCATAGCTCCAGGGAGAATCACAACTTGGCGCCTCATACTATAACAAAAGCAGCCACTGCCAGCACCTGCTGTGCTACTGGTTGTCCAGCCCCACAATTAGGAGCCTGTAACTGACTCTGCTCTGGCCATTATGGAGCAGCGTTGTGACCTTTAGTGTCAAAGGGCCACATGCATCAACGGGAAAACTGCTTGCAAACGGGCAGATTAGCAGAATCTGCCCCTTTGCGACCAGTATTTTTGCATTTGGGAGATATCATCCCAAATGCAAAAATCGCTATTTAAGGAATCTCTAAATAGCGATTCCTTAAATTGCGATTGCATTTAAGGAATCCCAAATTGAGATTCCTTAAATGCAAAGCATGAAAGTTTAAAAATTAGAGATTTCGCTAATAGGGGGAGCAAATTATCATGAAGTTGAACTTCATGGTAATTTGCAAAAACTTTGAAAAATGCACTAAAGTGCATTTTTCAAAGTTCCATTTTACACACACACATGCCCTTGGGGCATGTGTGTGTGCAAGTTGTATTCATATGCAGATTTCAGGGGTGCAACAGGGTGTCTTTTTGACGCCCTGGCACCCTTGAAATAGCATGAGCAATTTGCGATTCTCTAATTGAGATTAGCAAATTGAGAAAGTTCTCCCATTCATTCCTATGGGCCTCTAGGCCCATAGGAATCAATGGGGAGGTATTCCTTAATTGCGACTCGCAATTTGCGAGTGGCAATTAAGGAATATTTAGAAATCGCTATTTTGTAAGCGATTTCTACATGCATAGCCTTTTGCTATTCCTTATTAGCGAATCCTTATTTTTCACTATTAAGGAATCGCAAATGGCATTGTTGATGCATGTGCCAGTAAACGTCTCTAAAAACACACGACTTCCACCAGGCAGCTAAAATAAAATTGCACCAGGCCCAGCCCTCCACCTGGTCATCTGGTGTTACTGCAGAACATAAACGACAGCCAGGATCTGGCTCTTCTATGCCATCACCAGAAAGCCTGCAATGATTATCCCAGCCAGTGGCTGAATTTTGATTTGTTTTGCTGTCACCATGCTCGCCACACAAACGGCATAGTGTGACTCTCACAGCGGGCTCTCTATGGTCGTGCTGCTGGCAGGCAGCTGGCACAGCGTAGGAAGATGTTTCTGCTGTGCACAGTCCAGATTCCGCCCCATGGACAGTTCAGCCTAAAAATAGCAAGCAACTTAGCCCTCACCTGCACCTGGCCTTAGATTAGGGAGTGGTCCCTGTAAACTGTCCAGTGGGCTGTGGCGGGCACAGTTGTGGCACTGCTAACCAGCACTTAGAAGCACCTAGTGGAACAGCAAGGGACCGTGACTAAGGAGGTCAAAGAGTAGCTTTGTCTGGCAGGCCTTGGGCGAGTAGGTAACCTCAGCAATGTCTGCAGCCTGGTCCACCACAGTGGGTTTGACCACACGCTCTGAAGGCTTTGCCTGGCAGCACCTTCAGGATACAACAGTTGAGTCCAACACCAGCCGCGGTGCGTCCATTGGGGCGTAGGGGCGTAGCCCCACCAGCCCTGCTGCGTGGACCCGCGTTAAATAATTAAAATATAATGTTTTAAACTTTTACAATACCATTTGCCAAATTACCATTTACTTACTGCGCACATTATTCCAGCGGCGCCGGGCAGCACCCGACTTTATCGGGAGTGTGCGGGCTGGCTGGTGTGGTGATTGGATGATTGACAGGTCTAAAAAACGTTTTTTTTTCCCGCATGTATGCTTCGGGCAGCAACTTGCCCGAGCATGCGCACCCAGGCCGGCCCCATTAGCTAGTAGGGGGGGGGGTGCAGGACCTGCTGGCGGCAGCGCTGGCAGCAAAAGGGCGACAGGGCGAGCAGTCACTCTGCCCTCCAAGCCAATCCTGGCGCTGCATGCAGCGCCACTGCGCCAGGATTGGCCGGTCACCGCGCAGCATGAGCAGGGGCAATCATGATTGGATGCCGAGCTTGACCTTGACGTAAGGTAAGCGTGCTGCTTGGATCCGGTAACGGTCGGGTAACGGGTTCACTTCGTGCGCGTCGCCTGAGCCTCGTGGTCGTGACTCCACTCGTGGACTGGACGGTGGCTGAGGACAGGACACACAGGTAGGATCGGTTGGGGAAACATGGGGAAATGCTTAACCAGGTCTCACTACTGGAATAGGAAGGCTATAATATAATCATGACGGTGGTGCTTTGACATGGGTAAATGCTGGTTTCACTGACGTAACAGTAGAGTGCTTCAAAACAGGGTTATGGTGATTTAACACTACAGAGCTACGTATCATAGTGAGGTAACTAAGGGGGATGCTGCAGGTCAGATACTAGGTGCAGTGACGTACCTGTGGCTGTGTGTGTTACTCTCTAGACAGAAAGAGCACTACGGTGGTCAGGATTTCGTGGACTGGCAGAGCTGCAAGTTTGTCTCGTTACAAAATATTAGCGGTAGCTTGTAAAGCTGGTCAAACCCGACTTTTTTGAGGCGTTTCAGATGAGAGCGAAATGAATTGCGCTTGTTTAATGAGCAGGTCAGAATTTAATCGCTGTATCCAGTTGCTGCATAGCAGTTTTTGATACTGAAAGCTCACCTTCTTCAGCTTCTGCTGTTGGACCACGCGAGCTTTTTTCGGAGCAATGACACGACCTGAGAAAGTAGAACAATTCAATAATCCCTGATCCTGCTTTGCATAAAACTTCTACTCCTCACTCACCAACTGTAACATAAATAAATGGAAATAAGCACATCGTTCTACTTCATTGTTTGTTCTGGCCTCGTCTCCCGGTACTCCGTAAGGGCATCATATAGCACCTTATCGCCACTCCCCACCTTCTCTACCACAACTAATCGCTTCAGGCTTCCAGCACAATCCTCTATACCTCCACCCGATCTCTCTTTTGATTAATCGCCTTTTCCGTCACTCTGGTTCCTTGTATACTTAACTGCCAACACTTCCCCACGTCACAGGTAAAAACAAACAACAACAAAAAACACGATCGATTTAATAAAAGTTTAAGACCTACTTTCAGTTAAAAAAAATACTTATGCGGTGCACATAGTAGCGCTCTTATGGACCGCATTACATAACCCATGCCTTCCAAAGCCAGCTCCTTATCTCTCTCTTACCCTATCCCGCGGCAGAGGCCACAGAGTGGTTTTCTGGGGGTTATGATTTCTTTTCAATTGCGCATAATGCCTGGCAAGGCTGCCAGTGCGAGCTGCCAAGCGCTCCCTGTCAATTACTACATTTTCACAGTTCAGACTTAAACAAAGCTCGCCCCAGTCAATAACGGAGACAAGCATACCTGCCAAAATACATACCCAGGGCCAGTCACAATGCCTCAATGATTTGGTAATTGCTATTCTGCCATAAATCAAGGGGTTTGTATTGACAGCCTCGATGTACTGTTTTCTAATGAGGGACGAGAGCGGGGTAGGGGAGTCGTGCTAGTTTCATAGCAGTGCAGTCGCTTGCACCGAGCAGGGCTGTTTAACCGAGGCTCATTTCTTCAACACAATGTTTTCTTCTACTGCAATTTTGATCTGGCTTTCATCTAGTAAAACATGTGAACACAAGCAGGCACAATTGCTTTGGTATTGGTAATGTTGATGGAGGTAATGGTAGTGTAACACTGCTAATGGTGATGGTAGTATTGGTGGTAGTAATAGCAGTGGTGCTAATGTGTTGTAGTAATAGTAGCGGTAGGGGTAATGATGGTGCTCTTGTTAGTGACAATGAGCTGGTGGTGTGGTAGTCAAAATGGTTGTGGTAATGGTGGTAGTGGTAATGGAAGATTGCTCTATAATTTGTTTTAGTGTGCAGTGTACGACTGTTTCATTTGTTTGATTTGTTTACTGGTGGAAATGGTGGTTGTAGTTGTAATAGTAATGAAAATGGTGATGCGGCGGTAATGGGGGTGATGGTAATATGAGAACGCGCTAGAAGAAGGATGTTAGATGTGGAGGCTGGAATTGATAAACTTGGGGTTTGGAGACTAGACATTGGGATTGGCTTGCTACGACTGGGAGGATTAGGAGGACTGTGCATTGAGCAAGGAAAACCACAAGATTAGACTATTAGACTGCTGAGTTGTTACAATGGTAGAATGGTAGAATGGAACTGTGGGACTCTGTGGTGATGTACTCATCTACCTACATTTCACATTCAGAGGTTTGTGGAATGTGGTAGAATGAAGGAGGGTTGGAGGTTCTCTCTGTGATAGTTGTGGAGAAGAGCTAACAAAGGCTGAGGCCAGTAAACAGATCTCTTGTGGTATTTTGTGTGTGGTGTATTTTTTCATATCACACTACTACAATCAGGCGTACATGATTCCTGAGAGTTTAAAAGCAACCCCGGGCTGTTTGCGTTTAACCATTTGCAAACCATGAGCCGTCACAACTCGATGTTTTGCACTTCACCACAGAGGCACTTTCAAGTTCCTGACGCTCCTGCGGAACGAGCCTGGCAACCATTACACTGCTGTGCAACTTCTTCTACTCTTAGAGCTGAGATTTCCATGAGTCTTATAGTCTGAATTCAGCACCTGAGCATAATAGGACAGAATGTATGAAGCTCTGTGGTAATACTGAATAAGCAGCTACCTATGTTATGCCATCTATTGATGTAATAACTGCACTTTCACAATTGCTTTATTAACCTTCCTGCTTTCTCAAATTTGCTTGAAAATGCACGATTTTCTTCTTTTTTTTCAAAATTTTCTTGGGTGGGGGAACCCCCCCAAACCCCCCTTTTGGGGTTCGGTGCTGTATGCTAATTCGTTTGCGCCCCACCACTTTAAAATCTCACCCACCGCCCCTGTCCAACACACCTGATTACTCTACAAACTTGAGATCTGCTGTGGGGGTAGTACCAGGACAGAAGAGGGTTGAGAGGGGCAGGAAGTTAAAGACATAGCTGAAAGGTCAAAATATGTTTATTACAACAATTTTGATTGTCTTCACCTTCAGGTAACAGCATATCAAATAAAGGCTGCCTGTTTAAAATGTAAGATAAATCTAAATTAAAGTAATCAGTAAGAAATACATTTGTTTGCATTATGAAACCCTTTTGATTAATTCAGTCACTGCAGATGTCTAGGAGTGTAACCAGACAGTACAGGAATAGATTCCTAGTTGGCAGAGGGGTAAGGAGTGGTGGTTAACGACTTCTGTATTTATAGTGCCATGAGGTCCTAGTCTATGACTTGAAGCATAATGAATATGCAACTCATTATTTTAACATAGTATAAAATGTTTTTTGACATGTCATATTTTGCTGTGGAATGTCACTAATAAGTCACTGTAAAAATGGAAATGTCACACATTAGCAATCTGAATACTTGGCAACTATGATATTAACACACTGGGGTACCTTACACAAGTGAAAATTGCCACAAGACAAAAGTCCCATCACTCTCCAGCATGTACATTAATCACCAGAGTTAACTTGACACTTTATTTGTTGCCTAAAAACTGCTCAATAAACAAGTACCTTTGTAGTGCTTTTAAAAACAGCTGTACTGCTACAAAACTGTGAAGGAAAAGTTCCAGTACTGAAGAAAAATATTTATAAGTGAAGGCCCATTTAAAACACTGCTCCTGTTACTGTGCCGGTTGTACCCATGTCCAAGGGCAAGGCCAGAGCCTGCAATACACTCCCTCTACACATAACAGAGGAAGCACCACTATTTGGTACTGTGTCCTTTTAACCTCACCCCTCAGACTGACTGACGTGCATCTGAAGTGGCATCATCAAAAACAGTGTACAAGCAATGGAGAAAACATACATGTTGCTTCGATCTCCCAAATAGCACTCTCACACGACCTGCCCTGCCGGGCGCCCGAGGTCCAACCGACTCACTGACTCAGAGTCACTAACTGAGTCATGGCCCAAAAATTGGGAATCGGTTCTGCTCTCATTAATCACTGCAGGCATGCACACCAGCATGTGCGTGATGCGCGCTAAATGTCAGGACGGATCACTGCAGCGCGCGTGCTCTGGAGAATATAGTTTGCGGGGCCTTCATTGGTAGCGCTTTCGAGCCCTACCAGATTGACGGCCCTAGGAGCCAAACAAGCTAGTTACCCATATATGGTGGTGCATGCAGTGCGGTTGCACTTAAACACACTGACCAATAAGGTGTGGTCATGGTGCGTGCTTCGTATTCATTGACGGCTGCGGCTGGCTGCCAATGATGATCATGGTGAAGGAGACACAGCTGAGGCGCCGCCCCAGCTTGTAAAAATGCGCACAAGAGGCCAATAAGCACCCAAAAAGTAGCCTCCCACAATTTGTTTTTTTTCTCGCACAAATGGGAAAAATGCCGCCCATTTGAGCGGGAAATAGCCCAATCTGGCAACACTGAACAAGCTTAGTGTTAGCGAAGGCTATTGGCCCGCACCAGATAAATTAGCCTATAAAATTGCCAAAAGACCAGACTATGCGATGATGTTTGTTCAAGTTATGCCTGTAGAAAAGGGCCTAAATGTTCCCCCTCTTCCAGATAATGACACAGATTGTGCCTCACTCCATGGACAGGGAAAGAGTGGAGTGAGGGAAATGTTGCATTCGTGCTCGGAGGGTGGGATGAGAGCTCAATGCAAATCGGGAGGGTGAGAGCGGCCAACTTTGAAGCTCCGTGGTGGACTCCTGTGGTGGCCTAATAAAAATTTAAATGAAGCGCACGCGCTTAACAAAAGGAATGACATTCATCAACAAGGAGGAACCGGGAGTATATAAAGGTTCAGCACACTTGCTCCTATAAATTAATCACAACTAAGGGTGTGCAGTTCCTAACAAACAAGGGTAATTTGTGAGTTCTAGGTTAATGGAAAAAGCTCCAAAAGGAGCAAGTGCCCTCACACACCCTAAAAGTAGTTATGCTTCATCATTTGGTCATGCTCCTTGTTGGGCCATTGCTGCAATGCTGAACGGGCACCAACTAGGGTGCTCTTTGCGGAAGATCTTTTAAATGCCGCCAGGTGACGTTTGGGTGTGTGGGTTGTGAGGTGTAGTGTGGTGCTTGGAGGTGGGTTAAAATAGGTGCAGTGATGCTAAGTATCAAATATATGATATGCTTTATTCGATACAAAAATATATCATAAAAGCAGAATCAGTCCTTATATAGTTCATAAAAGCAATTTGACATAGAACTAACAGTAGCAATTCAGTGCAAATTGATAATTAAAGGCAAAATTCGTTTTTATTAAAAAACTGGTGAAAAGCCCCTAAAATTTGAGTTTAATAAAAGTAATAAACAGCAGTATGGTACAAAACAGTTCGTATAAGCTTAATCCATATGTTTTGATGTCAAAAACTTCGAGCGTAACACCCATGCACATCCCAGGTATTTGGCTACCCCACAGACCACAGTGAGGGAGGTAGTATCTGTCCTGTGGACACGTAAAACAGACATATAGTTTCTTGAGCCCAGCAATATACAAACAGGTTTTAACCACTTACTTCTTATGTGTCTGAATACTGGGCAGGCAAACATAAAATGGGCAATGGACTCGGTACGAGCTCCACATCCTGGGCATGGCGTTGCTACTGTTACTAACGCAGATCGGTCGATCCCCCTCCAGCTCGCTATTAGGTCATTAATGGGGAGAGTTCCAATTCTCAGTTTCATGTACAGGGACCTATCTCTAGGGGTTTGGATAAAATCGAGATATGCTTCCAGCTTCCGAGCAGGCTTGTGTTCCATGAACCGCTCAGTGAGGGTGCCCCTGTTCGCATTGGTCTCTTGTACCACCTCCACCCAATTCCAGTACGCTTTTTTATAACCTGTTTGGGAGGCAGGGTCTGGCTAACCCATGCCTCCCCTAGACATATGTCAAATAGTAGACGCCTAAGATTTGAAATCCATTTGACCCTCTGACCTATATCCGCTTGGATGATATCGCTAAAAGCAGCTGCATAGTAGGACAGCTCTGGGGTCGATCTGATACAGGCCCAAAAAAGTAAAGGGCGGAGGCGTACAATATCTTTGATTGAATGTCTGCCCAGATCTAAATACAGGAGCTTTAGTGGAGTAGAGATTGGGAGGGAAACCAAACCTCTAAAAAACTTGTTCCCCGATCTCACTAGGTAAATGATGTTCTCAAAGCCCCATAGTTCGGCCCCATTCTGGGCTGAGGGGAGTGCTTTACCTTCATAAACCACAAGGGCCGGGGATATTGGTTTACTTACAGAGAGTTGTTGTTCTCTTAAGATCACCCCGGATACCCGCTTGTGGTTTAGGAGCATTTTTGTCAGGTGGGAACTCCACTTTATTTCGCTGGTGACCCGAATGCCCAAATAATCAAAAGACTCAACTAAGTCTAATGGTTTTCCTTGAAGGTTGATATTATTTCTAAACCACTTCGAGGGGGATATGGTCAACAATTTTGTTTTGACGGTATTAATGATTAGGCCTCGACCGGAGCAGAACAGGCTAAATCCATCCAACAGCTTTTGGAGACCACTTGGGCTTTTTGACAGCAGGAGGGTATCGTCGGCGTACAGGAGGGTCGGGATTTTTTCACCCGCCAGGACTGGTGCGTCGGCCAGAAACTCCCTCAAATAGTCTACCACCCCATTCACAAAGAGGGAGAACAAGGTTGGCGCCAATACACAGCCCTGGCGGACCCCCCTACTCACCTCGATCCTCTCCGTTAGTTGTCCCTGAGTCCCCCACCTAATTCTGGCATAGTTGCCCTCATGTAGGCATCTAATAAAATCCAGGACTATGGGGGGGGGGGGTTCCCAACTCACGCAACACCTGCCAAAGCCTGGGGCGCGGGACCAGGTCAAAAGCAGTCTTCAAACTGCCTTTCCCTATGACCACGGTCTTCCAATAGATCGTAAAGAATCTAAAGACCTGATCCATCATACCCACTCGCTCCCTAAAACCAGCCTGGAAGTGCAACAGAATATCCCCTTCCTCCATCCACAACCTCAACCTCATAAGGAGCACCCTACCGACCACCTTTTGTATCACATCGATTAGAATAATCGGCCTGTAGTTGGCAGGGTCCTCCCAATCCCCCTTTTTGTAGATTACAACCACCTCCGCCCCCTTCCAGGATTCAGGGACTGCGTGGCCTCTAGCTATAAGATTCATCAGCCTTAAACTAAACTGTGCCCAATATTTTCGATCATACAAAAGGAGATCACCAGTTATGCCATCCTGACCCGCCGCTTTGCCGGGGGCTATGTTTCCTATTGCCCGGGATACCTCCTGTAGGTCAAAAGGTCCTACCGATAACGAATCTCCCAGTGTATATATGGGCGATGCTCGTCTCCTGTATATGAAGCATCCGCCTTACCAGAGTATAGGTGATAGAAATGATCATACCATTGTTGCCCCGTAATATGGTTAGGTATCGGCTCAGACCCTTTACGAGTCTCCTTATTAATTATCTCCCAGAATAGCATGGGATCTTTCTGTCGTGAGGCTGACTTAAGCTCCTGCCAGTGGGTCTCTTCCCACTCGCGCTTTGCTGCCACTTGAGATCTGGCATAATCCTTCCTAGCCATTCTGATTAATCCCACATCTTTCCCTCTGAGGGCTATGGATAGCGCCTGCCTCTTTTCCCTGCATGTGACTGAGTACCAAGGATTCCTGGGCATTGTTCGGTTTCCCTTCCCTGTTTTACTGACCTTGATGGTAAAAAACTGTCCCAACCTTGTAATTAGATTTTGGTAAAAATCAGGAAAATAGGAATCATGGGTTAATTCTAAATTGTCACCTATCGAGTCAAGCTCCTCAATCTTTTGGTTTAGCAATTCAGTTATGCTGAAGAGCTTATCGTCCTGATTTGAAACCTTGTGCCATTTAAGCCGACGGTTACAATTGGAGGGCTCATACTCTTTCGTTCACAATCTGAGGGGCTCCTCCCCTTTAGAGTCAATGGGTCCCCATTTATTTTTGATTTGCATACAGAGGGGATTGTGATTGCTATCCAAGGTGTCTTTTACTACCATATCTATGAGATCACCCCATAGATGGACGTCGATCAGGATATAATCTATACGTGATGGTGAACTAATTCTGTTAAAAGTGTTGGCCCCATGCTGATCAGAGGGTGTTCGACCATTTACTGCTCTCAGATCATATTCGAGCGTTAAGGCATTCAATTGAATAGGCCTTTGGGGCCACTTCTTGATAGGAGCTATGTTAAGAATTGGAATATCCCATTTGTTATCTACCTCATTCATGCCCAGCAAGTCCTCACTACTCAATGGTTCGCTACGATGATGTTAGCGAGAGAATGAAGATGTGATAACTCTTGATCTAGAGCAGCAAGGGTTGAGGATACTTGGGCCCCAGGAGACCCTCGAGCATAGATATTAAAAAGCTCCATTTTTGTGTTTGTGGTTGAACCTTTGATTGATAAATGTAATATGTCTGCTAAATCATGATTACCCTTGACAATTGACCAATTCAAAGAGATATTAATCCATAGGAGAAGGCCCCCTGATGGACGACCTTTCCCTGACCAGGAAGCTGGAACAAAATATGTAGTGTACCCTGATTTGTATAGGGAAACCATGCTCCAAGTCTCCTGGAACATGCAGACATCGTACTTCTCAATAATCTCATTCCACTCAGGGAGAGCTAGTTTGGTCTGGAGGCCTGCTATGTTCCACGAGAGAACATGGATCACCCTTGAGGTGTGCCTGTTAGTCCCCCTCTCTTTGGCCTCAGCTACCCCACCCATCGGCTCAGCAGTTCGAATAACCATCTCCGTTCTATTCACATCTAGGCTTTTTGAATGGGAACCCAAAGCGCCCCAACTGTCATCTGACCCAATACTGGACTTTGTTTGCTGAGTACCCTTTTCTAGTCAGTCTATGGCATTTAGCCCGGACTCAGTTCCCACCTTACCCTGTGCAATCAACCCCACCGAGCTTACCAATGACCATAGAGGGGAGGATCTAATCTGGATTGCAGAGTGCCCTGGGGCAGAGGTACGATGTTCCAAAGCCAATAAATTCTCAGCTAATTCAACAGTTGTTAATTTCATCTCTATACAGTCAGTCTGGGAATTTGCCATTGTGATCCTCCTTACTGCCAACATATCTTCTCGTATAATTGACCTACACCCCCTCACATGTCTTAGCCAATGGATGGTTTTGTTGCAAAGGGATTCACTATTTTCGTGATCATAATTATGTTTAAGTTTGGGGATCTTGGTCATATAAATTGTTGGTAGATTAGTCTCTTCGCGAATGGCACTTCTTTACAGATTTGATCTAATAAGGTCTTTATTATAGAAGAGTGGCCTCTTAGAGATTGCGATGTTTCGATTTAGATCCGAAGGTCTATGTACTTTAAGAGATTCAGCGTATGATCCAATAGTTCTAGGTAGAATGGCTGTAACGACAGCAGAGGGGCCCCGGGATTGAGTTTCCAGGACTAGGCTCGAACTAACCTCCTCCCCCCGAATGGGTCTAGATGGTACTCTTGATGCTGAGATAGTGGGAGTAGTTGAGGGGAAAGGAACGGGAGTAGATCGTGGCTGCTCAATTCTACGTGTTAGATCTTCCACTAATGCTTTGAGAGATGTTACCTCAGTTTGAAGGGAATCAACCTTCTGTAACAATCGATCAACTGAGATAGCGCATTCACTTAGGTTTATCCATTGATTCTAGTCATGAAGTTGTGTAGGTGTATTTTACTAGGTCCTGAAGAATTGCCATTTGATTTTGTGTGGACAACCAGATGCAGGAAACATGTCGACTGCATTATACAACCAATCGACACAACTTGCTCAGTAGAGACCAATATATCTTAATTGAGCACCACGTCTTTTATTTGGGTCACTGACGTAATATAGACGACAAAAATATCTACCTACAGAAATATCGTGTCAAAAATATCGTTGTCAAGAATATCAACATCCTATCTTTATAATGGTAAGTACTAAAATATCGAAAAATGAATACCGTTGTTAAAAATATTGTTGTTAAAAATATCGTTTTTTTAATGTATAAAAATAATGTAAAATAAATTAAATAATACATATAATAAAAAAACAGTTACAATTATTAGAAAATGTTAAAAATTATAAGTAGTAAATATAATGTAAAAATAACTTAAACATACTTATATAAAATATAATATATATATTTACTTAATATTATTCATAAAGAATGATTTAATTAAATTATAAAATGTAACAAACGTATAAAAAATTATAAATACATATATATATATATACATATACATATATATATATATATCCACTCTTTCGGTTCCCCAGTCACCGGGCAGTTGCAGCGCTCCTCGTGGGTGCTTATCCCTGCGGCAGAACCACGCCGCTTTAAATCCACAAGTAATCCCTCCAGCTGGAAGGACAAACGGGACGCACTCTCTGCAACCTTTTGCACTTTTTTTTATTTTATTAATTCCTTCATTTTACGGGATACAGGCATGAACAGATCTACGTGTTACAAGGATTTAATGATAATTGTATAATTAAAAAGATTGGGGAAAAGAGTTAAAAAAAAGAGACACTGAACTCTTTTCCCCAATCTTTTTAAGTATACAATTATCATTAAATCCTTGTTTTTGTGACTTCCACGCATAAAATGATAAAAATATTAAAAGTTATTTAAAAACTACATCCTCCAGAATGCAAAGGGGAACTTAGGTCACTGCCAGGAAATGATGTAACAACTAGTAAATTTAAAGGGGGCGGTGCCAAGTAAACAGTTGATCGTGAGCAATGTATCTGGTATACTGAAACGCGTAGATCTGTTCATGCCTGTATCCCGTAAAATGAAGGAATTTTTGAAAATAAAAAAAAGTGCAAGAGGTTGCAGAGTGCGTCCCGTTTGTCCTTCCAGCTGGAGGGATTACTTGTGGATATATATATATATATATATATATATATATATATATATATATATATATATATATATATATATATATATATATATATATATTCCAAATGTAGCAAGCAATTGTACACGCACTCAGGACATTTAACCATTTACAACCGAACATGGATGATGACACGGACAGACGTGCTGTGGCACAAACTTTATTCGCAAGAGTACCTGGCAAAAATAAGGGTACAGAACTACAAGTCCCTCGCGCCTCAACAGTATTGGGTCTTCTTAGGAAATTAGAAAAGCAGAAAAATGAAATCTCTAAATGATGGGAAGCCACTTCCTTGCAAGATTACATTACAAAAGATATGGTCCAGAGAGGGTTAAGAATATACATAACCCCGTCATACAAATCACCTAATCCTGCCATGCTTGAGGAGTGGGCAGCAAACTCTGCTCACAGCTCGAAAACAATGATGCAAATCCTAGTCAAATATGCAATACAGGACAGAGAAGTGACCATAAATGAGATTAAGTGACTGCAGGAGGAAATCGAGAAGAGCAGCGAACAAGACACTATCAGCAAATTCAGGAGTGAAATGAAAATAAGACTCAAGAATTACGAGGAGGACATACAACGTAGGAAACAGAGGAAACTACATCGTGACTGCGTTGATTATGAGACTGGCAGAATACTAACTTACAGCAAAAAATATGACCAGTATGGTACTAACAACTCTAACACCAGTCACCGAGCAGCAACAGACCATTCACCTGAAACTAACAGGGGTACATCCAGTGAAACAGACATAGAGACACCAACCACATCCTTAGCCTCTGGAAGCTCCACATCTGGAAGTGAAACCGAAACACTCCTGAAGCCTTTTTTGGACGAATATCGGCTCCTTCGCCAGGGCCGACAAACAACACGAGAAACCCAAAGCCAAGAACACAGGCCAACGGGGGAAAGGAAGAGGAGGCGCCAACGCAAGGGGAGGAAACGTGACCAACAAAGGAAATGGAAGAGGTGGAAATAAGGAGCACATGGGAATCTCACTGAGTCGCTCAAGAGAAGCCCTGTAATGGATTACAATCAGGTAAACCAGACTATTATCAACCTCACCAACAGAGCCTTAAATGATCTGGAAAAGAAAACTCTATATCTAGGATTATCCTTCTGTCCAACATCTCCACTAGACTATGTAAATACATGTATTGACATTTTTAAATTTTGCCATAAACTCAAATTGCAGAAATGGCATCTACTCAAGCCCTATAACAGATCACCAGCCAGTAATACACAAGGATCAGCCACTGGTGGAGAACTCAATATCAGTGACATTGACAATTTAGTAACTATGCATGATCTGGGGGGGTGGCAATGTGAGTAATCACAGCAATGTATATGAAATTCTAGATGATCTTGAAATCACCTACGACAAAGCTGCTAACCCTAAATTTAAACCACAATCTACATTTTCCCGACCATGCCACATGATAATATTGATCCCTTTCAAGACATGGTAACTAGCCAACTACTGAGATTCCGACAACATGTATGGTTTAGAAGGACGGAACTCAAAACGTACAATCTTAGTGTAGCACAGAAAAACATCATAAAAGACTTGGGTACCGATGACACAATTGTGATCAGGCCTGCCGACAAGGGCGGGAACGTTGTAATTTTAAGTAAAATCATGTATGTCACTGAAGCCATGCGCCAACTCAATGACTCTAGATTCTACATGAAGAGTAACAGGGAAGAATATACCAACAGTGTCACAGGTATATGGAGATTACTCACAGATTGGAGAGACCAGGGATATTAATTTGGGAGGAATACTGCTTTCTCAAACGTGATTTCCCCAAGTTACCAGTCCTTTACCTTCTCCCAAAGATTCACAAAAATGCCCTCAACCCTCCAGGAAAACCCATAGTTTCTTCTAGGGTTAGTGCACTGGAGAATGTCTCCAGATATGTCAACCATTTCCTCATTGATAAGGTTTTTACTCTACCTTCCCACGTGAGAGATACGAAAGACTTCCTCACCAAAATCAAAGACATCCAGTGGCAACCAGAATACTTATTGGTAACCATGGATGTCAGTTCACTATATACCATAATCGATCATTAGGAAGGGATACTAGCCTGCGATAAATATCTTAATCAACGACCTGTACCGTTTTTACAACATACAAAAATGATTGTTGAAATGATCCATTACTACCTGACTAACAATTACTTTCTATTTAATGGCTCCATTTAAAGACAGACCCTGGTACCGCCATGGGGACTTGTTTTGCCCCCAGTTTTGCTAATCTCTTCCTGGGGGCATGGGAGGATGATATCATCACTGACCGAAACAGAGGTTAAGGACTTTTTTAAAAACTGAAGTATAACAACAGAAATCTTACCCTTACCAGTAATGTCAGTAACAACTCTGTAGAATTTCTAGATACCAAAGTGATAATCAAGGACAACAAAATACACATTTAACTCTACAGGAAATCCACTACTGGCAACAGTCTGCTCCACTCTATGAGCAGCCACCCAGAGAATTTAAAATGGAGTATCCCCTATGGGGAGCTCCTCAGAGCTAAGCGTAATTGTAGCTCTGAGGAGTCGTTCATGGAAGAACAACGTATCATGCTCAGGAGGTTCTCAGATAGAGGGTATCCAGGCTGGGTGCTGCAAAAGGCTGTTGATAAGGTGAAACTGAAAGAGAGGGAAACATTACTTCAGGATTCTCTCCATAATGTTGATGATGAGACTGGGACGACCAGGGTCATCTTGACATTCAATAATGACTCAAAAGAAGTTCAAAAAATCCTGAGCAAAAAGTGGGAGATACTGTCTAAAGATCCCATAATAGGCAAGTCTATCCCTACCAGACCTAAAATAACCTATCGCAGGGGTCGCAATCTCAGCGACACATTGATGCGTTATGACATTACCAACCAACCACAAAACAACAATATGAATCTGAAAGGTTTCTATCCATGCAGCCACTGCAAAGCCTGCAAAAACAGTACCATGGTAAAATAATTTGATAATTTCACAGAGGTCAAACGGTACCTATATATCAATTCATTACCTGCAGCTGCTCTTTTATGGTGTATGTGCTGGTTTGCCCTTGCAACCTACGTTACTTAGGGAGCACCAAGCTTATGGCAAAAGAGAGGATCATGGAACATATGCGGGCAATCACTAATAAAGATCAACACTATCCAATTGCCCGTCACTTTGAAACACATCATTCCTCAGACAATTCTAAACTAAAATATTTTGCCATTGAACAATTACATGCCAATATCCTTGGCGATAACAGATTACTTCAGGTATGGAAACGTGAGTCCAAGTATATCATTGACTTAGGAACCCGTTACCCTGGGGGACATAATATGGACGAGGAAATGACAGTACATTTACACAATAACTGTTAGCTTGTGCTTAGCTGCATATTATTTCCTGTTCCCACGCAATCTTTACCCCCTATATTGTGTACACTCTGGAGCTATCTATACCTATATTTGACAACTATCTCTTCTTTCTCTCTCCAGGAGGAAAGGAAGGGACTCGGATATTCTTGCTGTCCGTCTGTGGGATCCCTACCCTTATCCTTCGGTTGTAACCGGTTTACCATTCACAGACAAGATTGTTTTTTCTTTCTCTCATCTTTATATTTCCATTTGTTTAATTTGCACTAATGTATACATCATGCAGTCACAACTACTGTGTTTTTAATGTTGATACCTGGAATATGGACCAATATATATTGGGTAACAGGACCCTCTGACTGTACAGGCACTTGGCCTGGAATAACGTTACTCTGACTATGTAGCGGCGCCGATTTATTTGTTCTGAAATGGCAGCAATGAGTCGACTTGTTGACACTTCGTCTGTAATCATGGTGACCCGACAGACTACATATAATGGTAGTTCTGACAGTAGCATATGTACGTACTTACTTGCTATTATGTAAGGACATGTCATGCAATCACGCCTTCATACATTTTGTTTATTTGGCTTTGTTTGATTATGTAACGGCGCCAGATTAATTTGTTCTGTAATGGCAGCGTTGAATTGAATTGTTGACATTTTAGTCTGCAATCATGGTGACCCAACAGACTACACATATAGGTAGTTCTGACAGTAGCATATGTGCTTACTTGCTATTATGAAATGACATGCCATGCAAACAAGCCTTTATACTTTTTGTTTATTTGGCGTTTATCATGAACTTGCAATTTATGTTGCCATTCTATTATAATATTTATAGGGTGCAGCTTTGACACGTTTGTATTTGTAATGCAGTCTCTTGTGGTACGAATTTTACCACTCTACAATGGCCGCCATATATTCTGTTTGGGAGGGCCGTGGTGTTAGTCCCTTTTCACTTTTTAAGTATTGCTTTAAAACACTCAGAGTAGTCTGCATTATTTTGTTGTGATCAAGGCAGCAAGACTGTCGAAACGCGTCACGGGTTGATTTATGAAGTAATAAATCATCATTGGTATCGCTACTGCTTGGCTGCTTCCTGAGTGCGTGTACAATTGCTTGCTACATTTGGGATTTAATTGCTGGTTTCTCAACCAGCGTTTCACGCCACCTCCCACGGGTCTTTGCTCCCCAGAAGAAGCGCTTCGTATTTGGACATATATATATATATATATATATACACATACATACACCTGTAACATAAAATATAAATAAAATATATATATAATAAATTAAAATATAAAAATATTTTTATTCTTTTTAAACTACATTTTCCAGTACATTAATTGCAACAGTAGGGAAAATGTTGGATAGCGGTGGGGAATAATTTATTATTCTCACTCCAACGAGTGCAACAGTAGGGAAAGTGTTGGGTAGCGGAGGGGAATAATTTACTATTGCCACTCCAGCAAGTGCAACAGTAGGGAAAGTGTTAGATAGCGGAGGGGATAAAATTACTGTTTCTACTCCAACAAGTGCAACAGTAAGGAAAGTGTTAGATAGCGGAGGGGATAAAATTACTATTCCCACTCCAGCAATTGCAACAGTAGGGAAAGTGTTGGATAGCGGAGGGGATACAATTACTGTTCCCACTCCAGCAAGTGCAACAGTAGGGAAAGTGTTGGATAGCGGAGGGGTAAAAATGATTATTCCCACTCCACCAAATACAACACTAAGAAAAGTGTTGGATAGCGGAGAGGAATAATTTACTATTCCCACTCCACCAAGTGCAACTGTAGGGAAAGTGTTGGATAGCGGAAGGGTAAAAATTACTATTCCCACTCCAGAGAGTGCAACAGTAGGGAAAGTCTTGGATAGCGGAGAGGAATAATTTACTATTCCCACTCCAGAGAGTGCAACAGTAGGGAAAGTGTTGGATAGCGGAGGGGATAAAATTACTATTCCCACTCCAGCAAGTGCAACAGTAGGGAAAGTGTTGGATAACGGAGGGAATAAAATTACTATTCCCACTCCAGCAAGTGCAACAGTAGGGAAAGTGTTGGACAGCGGAGGGGGTAAAAATCACTATTCCCACTCCAGAGAGTGCAACAGTAGGGAAGTGTTGGATAGTGGAGGGGTAAAAATTACTATTCCCACTCCAGAGAGTGCAACAGTAGGGAAAGTGTTGGATAGCGGAGGGGTAAAAATTACTATTCCCACTCGTTCAAATGAAACACTAACGGGCCGATTCCAATTCCGGTCGCAAATCGTACCGACTGACACGGACCCGGACCGGATACCGACCAACACGGACCAGCGCCGTACGACCCGTGCAGTACGATGCAACGCGTGTAAATTACAACCGACACGTACGGAATACAAGCCGTACGACCGAGCCATAGGGAAAATGGTGAACCGGCCGGAAAACCAACGCGATTTTCACCGACCGACACGAACCCGGAAAGAACTCGACTGACCCGTACCCGCGATGTCCGACCCGCGCAGTACGATGCAATGCGTGTAAACCCAGACCGACTCGCACTTAGACCAAGCCGCACGACCGACA
The DNA here is from genome assembly GCF_964204655.1 of Triturus cristatus. Lineage (NCBI taxonomy): Eukaryota > Metazoa > Chordata > Amphibia > Caudata > Salamandridae > Triturus > Triturus cristatus. Next base: position 1,246,744,963 of record NC_140590.1, on the reverse strand, counting down.
CGCACAGAAAACGGGGCCCACAAGTAATAGAGATCTCCGCGACCGACGCGTATGAAACACAGAAGATAGGCAGCGTGAACCAGGCGGAGAAGCCCGCACGAGCCAACATCAGCGTCCGTTTCCGTCAGATGAACGTCTCCTTCAAGCCTACAAAACCCAAAGGAAAAAAGACAAAAAAAGGACCAAACAAGCAATGACAACGCCAATAAATATAAAATAAAAAAACCTGGGACAAAGACACACCCACAACTCCAACTATATAAAGGACTACAATCACTACCATGATCCCTTGCAAACAGGAGACACAGCCAGCAGCAAACACCATTACACAGCAACCACAGACACACTCACAACTCACCCATCACACAACTCACACACCATCAGCACCTCATCCAAAAGCACACACACACACAGCCAGCAAAACCAACACCAACCCACCCTCACTTGCACCCTCTCACACACATCCCTCACCACAACCACCCATCACCATGCCCCCAAAGAAGAGTCCAAAGTTCACAGATAGTGAGTTAGAAGTGCTGGTAGACGAGATCATCAGAGTAGAGCCACATTTGTTTGGTATATTGGTCCAAAGGACCCCCATGTCACAGAAAACCAAGATGTGGGCGAGGATTGTGGACAAGGTGAACGCTCAAGCACCGGCAAGGCACACAAAGGACGATATCCAGAACAGGTGGTATGACGTACACAGGAGGGTCAAGAAACTCATCGAAAAAGATCACGCCCTGAGTCAGTGCACCGGCGGTGGCCCTCCTGCCAAACCAGTCTACTTCAGGACCTGGGAGGAGAAGGTGCGGGACATCCTACCACCAGAGAGCGTTCATGGGCTAACAGACATACCAGAGCCTGGTGAGTACACAAACATCATACCCAAGATTGTGTGGCAAGGGGACAGTGAAACCATGCACCGCAAGCAAAGCTTCAGTAATCGATAATCATCCCAAGATGTGTATGCCAGTCAGACAAACACAATACCTGCCATCTCATAGTGACTTGGAACTGTGTTATGACATGCACCAACCTAAAAACATATAGAGGAAGGCAGTGGCACAAAGCTAAATCGACACTGCCAGACAGTTTGCCACCACAAACACACTACCTCACAGTGCAGCTGAATGACAGGAAGGAATAGTGGGGATGCAGGCGAAGTTGGTGTATCCAAAAGCATGATGGGGTCTGTAGTCACAGATAATGCTCCCCCTCCTGATTGGCCCATCAAGACCTCTCTGAAACATGCCCACATCACAGGGAGTGGAAAATGACTGACAAGATGGCTGACACTGGGTCCTGCTGTGGGGAGCACAAGGCCCTGGTAGGGCATGTGCGCAAGTCAGAAGCAGGACACCGCTGACTGACATCCTGAAAGACAACTTGCACGCCCTACAATGGGAGCACGTTTCATGATGGGAAGGAGGACTGACAGCTCTGACCATACTTACCAGCATGTGGAGACACACCCCCCCTCAACACAAACTCCACACAACTCACCGGGTAGAATGCATTGACCCACGCCTCTGTGAAAGATCATCAAAAGATACCCCGTACTGGGTGCTGCTGTGTAAAGCACAGGGGCTCTCTTTGGACTTGTAGCCAAACAAACACCAGGATTTCACAGTCAGCCATCTTGCCATTGCTGTGACACCCCCTCACAGGGAAGCAGAGTCAAGAGGGAGGAAGTATGGGCATGCTGGGAAGGGGGGTGTAGCCAAGAGTATGATGGGAGTCGCAGTCACAGACAATCTACACCCACCCACATGGCCCAGCAAGCATACACTGAACCATGCTCGTCTCACAGGGAGTGAGAAGAGACTGACATGATGTCTGACACTGGGCTCTGTTGTGGGGAGCACAAGGCCCTGCTGGGAAATGGGCAACAACAAACACCAGGACTTCACAGTCAGCCATCTTGCCATTGCTGTCACACCCCCTCACAGGGAAGCAGAGTCAAGAGGGAAGAAGTATGGGCATGCTGGGAAGGGGGGTGTAGCCAAGAGTATGATGGGAGTCGCAGTCACAGACAATCTACACCCACCCACGTGGCCCAGCAAGCATACACTGAACCATGCTCGCCTCACAGGGAGTGGGAAGGGACTGACAAGATGTCTGACACTGGGCTCTGTTGTGGGGAGCACAAGGCCCTGCTGGGAAATGGGCAACAACAATATCAAACTCTGTCCGTGACAAGCTGGAAAAAAGCAGTGTACAGGCAGGCATCTGTTCGTACATTAGAAAATGTCATGTTTGTGAACCATTGAAGCCTGTAGAAACATAACTCATATTGTGTGTCTCTTCCAAACACAGGTGGTGCTGGGGACCCAGCACCAAATGAAGAGGATTCCCAGGCCCAGACTCTGGTGGATACAGAGCTCTCTGGTTTGACTCTGTCTCTGTCCTCTTTGGATGACGACAACCAACCTGGCCGACCAACCTGGCCCCTCCGGTGTGAGTCATCATCCAGCAGCATCAACATCTGCACCCCTGTACCCACGCCTCCAGCATCTGGACAACGATAAGGCACCCCCACCAACACGGACAGACCAAGGCCACTGAACACCCACAGCACAGGAACACAGGACCCCCCGGAAGCTACAGCAAACACCACCAGCAACACCACCCAAGGGGACCCAGTGTCACCTGTGCGTCCCGCCGTTGGTCCTGCCCATGTGGACAGGGGTGCTGGGAGGGGTGGGAGGCAGAGGGCGCGCCTTGCAGAGGGGTCTGGACTGCATGATGACCCCCAACTGGCACGCATCATAGATGCGTACCAGGATAGCACCGGAGGATTTGGCCAGGTAGTGGGGATCCTCAAGGACATGCAACAGGAGCAGGTCGCCCACCATGCCCGCATGGAGGCCAAGTGGGATGCCCTTACTGCGGTGCATCGGGACATACTCCAATGCCTCCGCCAGATCAACACAAACCTGTCCACACCTCCCTGTGAGGCCACAACATCTGTTGGAACACCATCTGCCAGCGCCACAGGGAGGGAGGAGAACTCTGGCGGAGAGTCCCCTGCACCTGAGGATCCCCCCGGAAGAAGAGGGGTCGTCCAAAGGACATGTGAGATGCAGATGTCCCAGCACATCCCCCAGAGCCTCTAAACCTGTTCTGGACAATGTTTTTTGTGCGCAACCCGTTCACCTTGTCCAATCGCACACAACTCGCCCACATGACATGGAGGGTTCATGTTGGGCCAATGTAGCAGATGACTGTAGACTTTACTCTGGACATTTCATCTACCACCACTTCCAACTCTAATGTGAACTTTGGATTCCAAAACCAATGTACAGCCCCCACCATACTGTGCACTTCCCTCACACATGTTTGAAAATAAACTCACCAGTACACCATACTTGCCTCTGTTGTGATTCCAACTTGTCATGTTCAGGGAGAAGTCGATCTGCTACACAACACAGTGCATGCCAAATACTGCAACAATGTGACCAACATAAGGTGAGTCATGGTGATGTCACACATGTGAAGGAGACACACCACTATGGCAACACAACACATACTCACCATGGCCATGTTACTCATCCAACACAAGGATGTTGACCTGAAACACATTGGCATGCACAGACACAACACCAACCCCAGACAGTGGTAACAAGTCCACAGGTGAGGTAAGCAGATGTCAGTCAGATGTGGGAAGACAGACAACGCACATAACAAAGCGTAGCACAGGTTCATTACACATCAGCAACACGTTTATTCCACAATAGTTGCACGGTAATTCTACGTAACAGTTTACACACACGCTCACAAAGTTTTGTAGAATTGAAGTCCTGGGATGTGTGGTACATCAGTGGATGGGAATTGACAACTTCCACACTGGTGTTGGATTCTGGGTGTTGGGGGTCAGTGTTGACCAAACAACAGGCAAAGTACCCTGTGAAGGACAGACACAAGACACAGTCAAAAGCACAGCAGAACAGGAGAGAAATGCAATACACATGCACAAAACATGTCGCAAGAAACCTACACAAAACAAGTTAGCAGTACTAACCTATTGTGGAGTACACACCACCTGAATGGACACATCACTGCACGCACCCAGTCAAGTGGCACACAGACACACTCATACAGCAACAGAGCTGCCACAACACATTCCAGGCTACCTCCATACATTGACATAACAACCCTTGAAACTCACATTCAGGTGAAGAAGTTGTTGATGAGCTGTGAGCGGACGTCACCCTCATCCTCATCCTCATCATCACTGGCATCTTGGCCCAGGCCGGGATCCTCCACAGGTGCCGGAGGTTGGTCATCGTTATCGTCATCCTAGATGAGAGGCACCTCCTTCAGCACTGCCATGTTGTGTAGCATGCAGCATACAAGGATTATTTTGCACACCTTTGCAGGCTCATATGGGAGGGCCCCTCCGGTCTTGTCCAGGCAGCGAAAGCGGCTTTTCAGGAGTCCGAATGTCCGCTCAATCACCCTGAAGCTCTGACCATGTGCCTCATTGTAGCGCAGCTCAGCTCGTGTCACAGGGTTCCTGAGGGGTGTCAGCAACCATGGCATGTTGGGGTATCCGAAGTCACCTACACACACAAAAATTAACAAGTAGCTGAGTTTTGTAGGAGTGCGGAATACAACATTGACAAACACACACAATGAGAAACAGTCAGTACACACCGACAAGCCAGGCATGCTGAGCTGGCATCTGTGACATCCGCGTTGCAATGTGACTACTCCTCATAATGTAGGCATCGTGCGCAGAACCAGGGAACCGTGCACACACATGTGTGATAGACATGTCAGCAAGACATACCACCAGAGCATTGATGGAGTGGTAGTGCTTCCTGTTCCGGTATGCCTGCTCATGTGCCTGTGGTGGTATCAGGGCCACATGTGTCCCATCAATAGATCCGATGACGTTCAGCATCCTCCCCAGTGTATAAAAGGCATCCTTTATTTCAGAGAGTTCAGCTGGGCTAGGGAACCTGATGTACAGGTCTAGGAAATGCAACATCCCCTCCAAGACATCGCGTAGCACCCGACTAAACATCGTTTGCGACATACCACCAGCAGTAGCCAAAGTGTACTGGAAGGTACCAGTAGCAAAGAAGTGCAGGGCTGCCATCACCTTCACCTCTGGGGTCAGTGCTGTAGGGTATGTCCGGCCAGGTAGCAGATGTGGCGCCAACTGCTCCACCAACTCCTCAATCAGTGGCCTGGTGAAGCGGTACCGTCTGATGCAGTCGCATTCCTGCATGGTTGCAAGGTCTGGGAACGGTCTATGGACAGCTGGTGCCCTGCAGTACAGAGATGCACAAAGGAAGATTGTCAGTTCATCCACCCATGTGGCCATGACCAGGCTCAATATCACATAATAGATCATGACATTACACAACGTACTGAGGTGTGTGCTGTTGGGCATGGACACATATGTCACCTACATGACCACCACCTCACATCTCAATTCCACATGTCCACATGAGTCCCATGTAGTGCAATGGCCAATCATCTGGCTGTTTCACCCAACCTATGTACTGCTGCGACGTTCCAAACACACACCACAGTGACAAGTGAGGCCTGATGTCTCCCAGGCATCACAGATCTTTGCCATGCAGAAACCCAGGGTCCCTGTATTGCCACATCGACACTGGCATGGACATAGCGTATCACGTAGACACCACAAGGCAAGCGTAAGTCCCACAGGTAGTGGCCACTGTTGTTCCTGCCGGCCCTACATGTACGTCTCTTAGACACACACACACCGTCAAGGTTGATGCATATACCACATGGATGTGGAGACTGTCACCCATTGGGCACATTTGATCAGACACATCTGAGACACAACATGCACACAGACTGTGGGTGCACATCAGTATTGTGGCTACGGGTCTCACTGTGACGTACATGCCATCACGCCCTGGACTCAGGGTGTATGTGACATGCCCCATACATATCCAACATGAAACTGTGTCTGTGACTCATGCCCATTACTGTACAATTGCACATCACAGTGGTAATGTGCACAACACACAAAGGATTCTGCCCCCATGTACACGTGCACAGCCTGGGAGTGGCTGCACAAAAGTGCCACCCAACAAACCAGATGTGGCCCCTCCCAACCACCCAGGGAATGCAGCCTTACATGCCATGGGACACTGTGTGGCCAATGCTGTAGTGTGGTAGGTGTGCACAGGTGTCCCTGGCTAGTAAATGTGTGTTGAATCCGTAGAATAGTCACACCAATGAGGTCCGACGCGGGTGACAATGCGTACGCATTGCATGGTTCATGACCGAGCCGTGTGTACGCTTTGCCATTGAATGCACTGAGGTCCGACGCGGGTGACAATGCGTACGCATTGCACGGTTCATGACCGAGCCGTGCGTGCGCTTTGCCATTGACTGCAATGAGGTCCGACGTGGGTGACAATGCGTACGCATTGCACGGTTCATGACCGAGCCGTGCGTACGCTATGCCATTGAATGCAATGAGGTTCGATGCAGGTGACAATGCATGCGCATTGCACGGTTCATGACCGAGTCGTGCGTACGCTTTGCCATTGAATGCAATGAGGTCCGACGCGGGTGACAATGCGTACGCATTGCACGGTTCATAACCGAGCCGTGCGTACGCTTTGTCATTGAATGCAATGAGGTCCGACGCGGGTGACAATGTGTACGCATTGCACGGTTCATGACCGAGCCGTGCGTACGCTTTGTCATTGAATGCAATGAGGTCCGACGCGGGTGACTATCATGCATATGCGTCGGGCAGGCATGGTCCGAGACAGGCGTACGCCTTGGCCATTGAATCGTATGGAGACGGGTGCATGTGTATATTCAAAATACACGTTGTACAGTCAGTTGAACGAGCCGGGTGCACCCATTGGCTCAGGACTGTCATGGAGACGGATGCGGATTCAAAACTTGTACGAGTTGTGCACTGGAAATTCAGTTGGATGCCTACAACAATGTTGCAATTTCAAGTGTTACATGAAGGTGAAGATTTGAACGATGCGGAAGGCGTGTACGAGTCGTACTTTTAAATGGGTTGGCCAGATTTATAGAATGCAACCTTGTTGGACCTATCACTTGGGACACATGGCACAGAGTCTGCCTCTGCAGCACATATATAAGGCTGGCTGGCCCTCAGGGAGCTCACTTGCCTTCACTACATGCTACTGGACCACATCCCTGCTACCACTGGTGCTGTCTCTGCATTCTCTGGCTCCTGCTATGGCACGTACTCTGGAGAGGGTCCCAGCCTTCACTGAGGAGGAGAACCACGCCCTGCTTGACGGGCTCCTTCCACAGTACAGCAAGCTCTATGGGAAACCAGGGGAGCAGGTGAGTGTGCAGTCCACAGCCTTCCTAATTATGAATGTTGTTTGACTAGCAGTACCAGCAGTGTGTACACCAGTGGCAAGCATTCTCACTGACTACTTTCATCCCCCAAAGTGTGTAGGTACATGTAATGAACAGGTGTCCTGCTGCTAAAGTGCAGTAGTGCAAGCTTAAACTATCCAGGCATTGTTAATATGTCAGACATGCAGGTGATTTGTCCTTCCCTATGGTTGCACTACCTGTGTAACTCATTTCCCTTTGTGATGATGACATGTATATCCAAATGTGTGCAGCACAAATTTGGGGCATGTGTGTTAATATACTTTTCACATTGTCATCCTCACAGGTTGATGCCCACCAGAAGCAGGAGATATGGCTGACCATCGCCCGGGCTGTTCGTTCGGTGGGGGTCTAGAAGCGTCGGATCCACAACTGCCAGAAGAGGTGGCAGGACCTTCGGGGCTGGACCCGGAGGATAGCTAGAGTCCAGCTGAAGCTGTCACTTCCGTGCAGGAGGGGTGGACACCGGACCCTGACCCCCCACATGCTCCGCATCCTGGCGGTGGTCTTCCCGGACCTGGATAGGCAGCTGAAGGCCAGACAGCAGCAGGAAGGGGGTAAGTCCATGCCTAATCTGTGTACTATGTCTGATATACTAATTGCAGTCTTTTGGCCTGGTCACACTTCCACATTACGTAGGTCTTGTAGTCCAATACTCAGGTCCCTCAATTATGTGATGCACCCTCCTCATCTGTTCCACAGGTGTGGCCCCTACAGTCTGTTGCTTGTGTCACTAGGGCACTGTGTTCCTGCAGTCAGCTATGCTTCTTCTACCGGACAGCATCTCTTCCTGTGACTCTGTTGTGTGTTACATGGGTGTTTCAATTGTTTACCCAATGCCTGAGATCAGACATATGATCTGTGTGTGCCCTTGAGATGTGTTCCAATTGCTGGTCTGACTCGCCACATGTGGCTGGGGTATTCCAAACAAACCCATGCAGTAGGGGACTCCAATTTTGGGGCCTCAGGAGTATGTATATCAAGTATGTCACACTTGCTTAGCTACCTGACTACTGTCCAGGGCCAAACACTGTTTCATGTAGACCTGGCCAGTCATGCCTCCTCAAGGGCATTTAGAAACACTCTGTAATCCCACTCCTTTGTATCAAATTACAAGTTGTGCTTAGTGACATGTGCCCTCAGGTGTCTGCCTCTGTGTCATTAGGGTGTGGCTTGTTGTAACGTAAAACTCGGGTGTACATGATTCAGAGGGTCAGCATGACATCTGAGATGAGACAAGACCTGTGTGACATATAGGTGTGTGATCATCTGACAGCGCACAATGGTGTATCCAACTGTGTCCTTCATGCAGCTGGGTTACATGCATGGCAGACTGTGATGTGTTAATGTACAGGGAGTTGTGTTTGCAGAGACTCATAGGTCTGATTTACATGATGTGGGATCTTCTGGGTCCTGTATATGTTGTTTTCAGGGGATGGGCAAGTGCGCCGGTCATCTGCAGAGTTATCTTTACCCCTGAGCTAGGATTGTGAGTCAGTGCATATTGTTGTTGTCTGGATGCCCTGCCCCTGTGACAGGAGACAGTGTTGACTGACTTTCAGGGCATGCCAGTGCCATGGCATTTAACTTGCTATGAGTGATCCTGCATTGTGTTCAAGTGTGCACCATGCACCCCATTGTGGCATTGCCCATCAGGACATGAGAACATCATAGTGTGTGTTGCTGGCATGCATCACAAGCATGTAAAATGAGTCTCTGCCCATCCCTTCATCCGGACACCTGTACTGAGTCAGTAGCAAGAGATGTGCTGTGTGTATAGTGACATACTCCTACATGTTCACTTGCATGTCCAAATGAGGTGTGGGTGGTGCATGTCGGCACATTGGGGTATTAGCATCCAACATGCAACAGACATATGTGTGAAAGTCAAGGAGGGATATATGTGCCATGGTTGATGTTGAGAATGACAATTGGCTTATTCTAAACAGTGTTGGCACTTTCAGCTGTGTTCAGCTGATGATGCCAGGGCTTGCCCTGTGATGTATACATCCACGTTCACAGAAGGGGACAGCTCCACGGACCAGGAGGAGCCACAGAGCCTGACAGGGACAGAAGGAGAGGAGTCGGGGGGGGGGACCCAGTGGCACAGAGGGCGAGTGGAGCCACACAGAAGAGTCGTCAGCACCATCACCCCCAGCTGAGGGCCACAGCAGCTCTGAGGATGACTACCTTGTGGAGGCGGGTGTCAGCAGCCACCAAACCCCAGCTAGTAAGGCTGTCCCCGCCACCACCACCACACTCCCATCGGCTCCCATCCCAGAGGTCCCTGTAGGCTCCCGTGTTCGTGAGCATGTCTCCTTTGTGCCAGGCACCGCACCCCCTGCCCCTGTGTCCCCTGCTGCCCTGAGTGAGGAGTCTGTGGACTTACTTAGACAGATCCATGTAGGGCAGACGTCGATGCTGAAGGTCCTCCATGCACACACAAGTCTTTTGACACAACTGGTGTCGTTCATGGAGGGCATTTCCTCTGGCATGTCTGCCCTACAGAGGACCAATCAGTCCATGGCCTCCTCCCTGACGGCAGCAGTGTCCCTCCTCCAACAGTCCTGCACCCCTCCTACCCCTGCACCACCCACGATTCCCAGCAGCCTACCTGTCCCAAGCACACAAACACCCAAACCAAGGTCTAGACGTGCACACAAGCAAGCGCATGGGGCCGATACCACACTCACAGGGGCTGGTTTTCAGACACACACACAGTCATCCACAACCACTCCGCAGTCCTCCGAGACCTCTCCCTCCCAGCCCCCTTCCCTTGCGTCACCTGCAACCCCATCTCCCCAGAACCTCTTCCTCTGTGACTATGGCCTCTTCCCCACTGACCCAGCAGATCCTGATTACAAGGGGAAGAGGAAGTCCCCACACATAGAGGGGAGTGCCCCTCACACCCAGACACCCTCCCCCAGGCACAGTCAGACTGAGACCCCCACCCGCAAGACCCCCCAGAGCCGGAAGAGCAAGACCCCCCCCACCACCACGCAGCTCCAAGGCAAAGTCTCCGTCCTCCATCCGCCAGGCCACCACTCCAGAGGTTCCTCTGCCACTCCCTGCCCCGGGTTCCCCCACCCACAGATACACCATCCCCAAAATGCTAAGGCCATCCCCCCTACCACTTGCTCCTCCACACCCGGTCAGACGGTTAGTGCCACTGATGTGGGGAGCATGTCCCCCCCCGTCCTGCCGACCTCACCTGCCCCCATTCCGCTTCCATGGATGTAGGCACTGCAGTGGAGTCCACGACCACCCCGTCTGACTTGGGCACGGCAGTGGGGACCCAATCCACTCCATCTGACCTGCCCACTGGAGTTGTGCCGGCACCCACCCCATCTGACTTGTGCCCCACAGTTGCGACAGCACCCACCACTTCAGTCAGCTCCACTGCAGTTGCAAGTGTCTTGCCTGCATCCACCACCTCTTTACTGCATCCTTCTGCTGCGCCCTGATCCTGTCCCTGCGGTGCCTGGCCTGCCCCCATGTATGCCCCTCCGAGGGGATGACCCCGGTCCTTAGCAGTGCAGGCAAGCAAGGTGTGACAGTTGTCACTCTAGTTCACTCCTTGGCATTTGGACATGGACTGGCCATTGGCCTTTTGTTTGAACGGATGTTTCAATTTTAATATGCTGAATAAAGCTTTTTTCTTTATCCCTGTGAACTTGATTTAGCTGTACATTATGTTGATGATGTTTAGCATGCCCTTGCACCTGTAATGCTTGGTTTCCAATGTTGAATACTGATGTGTTGCTGTGAGGTACTCCATGTGGTCCATGAGATATGTCTCCTATTCTGGTGGGTATCCATGTCATCCTTTGCAGCTACCTGGGTGTGTCATGATCAACTATTTGTGGACATCTCTGTGAACATTTCATTTGCATGGTCACATCTCTGGCTTGCACCCATGCTCATATGATGTGCTTCCCATTGTCCAATTTGTCAATTCCACAGACTTTGTGCGCATCACCACTGGACCTACAGGTGTGGGCATCATTGGTATAGGAGCAACTGGATCCTCTGTGCAACTTGCTAGACATATGTTTTGAGTATGTGCAGATGACTTAGGGGAGACTCACGTACCCAGGCTGTTGTGACCAAAGCCTTCATTGTGTGGTAACTGATGGCTGACTGACCAAGTGTTCTGCTGACATGAGTGAGAGGTGCTGTGAATATGTTTGGCACAGCTGGGCTTCCACAGGAGTTGGGTCCCATCAAGTAAGTGTGTTGTCCCGTGACATAGCCTAGGCCCATGGTGTGTGTTGTATGAGCATGTGTGTGTGTCCACATCCCTGTTCATACACAGGCAGTGTTCCCTTGATATGTTCCTGTTGTTGATGCTTGCTGAGTGGTACTGGGTTCATCACACTACTTTTCCATGGGCTACCAGATGTGTGGGTGCATGACACACTACTGTTAATTGGTGTATCATCATTGGGATTTGTCAGTTCTGAGTGGTGATGATGTTGTCAGACACAGATGGGACACAGTCAGGGTTCCCCAAGGCACTTGTTTATTTGCAAAATCATGTAGTTGTCCCTAGGTCAGTGGTTCCCAAACTTTTTTGACCTGTGGCTCCCTTGACCTAATTGGCAGTTGGCCGTGGCTCCCCATCGTGTACATCTTGATATACACATATCGTTTATCACAATGAGACGAAGCACAATCTTACACATTACATTTAATCAACTAAAGTATTTAGAAACAGAATAGTAGCTCTTGCAAATGAGCAAGAGGGGACAGATACAGTAAGAATCGAGACGGACAGCCAGAGCTCTATTTTTATTACTTATTAATATGGTCGTTCAGGCTAAAAAAACATGAAGATGGTTCAGTGGGCCCAAACCAGGCAGAATCAGCACCTTGCTTGGCAACGGTGCAAAAGGTGGGTTAAATCACCGAGTTGCTGCTGCTCTCTCTGAACCTTTGATATGTTAGCCATCTCCGTGATTTATTTTACTATCGCTGATTCAGACATAAACTTTACACATTCTAAGGAGAAGTGCACCCCATCCCATCCACTTGAAGTGAGTGACTCAGGGGAGCTTTGGTCATCTTGTCAAGCACCTCAAAGACTCAATGGACGCAGCACAAATGGGAGACTGGGGGCTCTTTTCTTACGGCTTCGATGTCCCACCCAAGCCCTCCTTTTCAGATACTACACACAGTAATCAACGCCCATTCACAAAGCCATAATAGCCCCATAAACACCACACGGTGGAAATATCACATTTTCAACCAGCTGCAACTGCCAGGGTCGAAAACTGCCCTTTGAAAATAAATGACAAACTTCCTGCCAATGAGGAAAGGCGATTGCAAAAAATATGTATATATGTTTTTGTAAACTACAGATGAGAACTGACTGCGTTCTATGACCATCGTGGAGTTGAGGCACATTGTAGAAGACGCTTGCTAATTTTACAAGCTTGTCAAGAAAGATGTAGAACAGGGAAAGTCATAAAAGGCTGATTTTACAAAAAATCATTAGCAGCAGCCTGCGTTTGTGAAGAGGTCCGTTTATGTGACCGTTTTAGTGCTTTAAGATATTTTGCAGTAATTCCTTCGTGGTTACTTTGCCCTCTTGGGAGGGGCGGTGGGCTGCTGGCTCCATTTCAGTCTCACTGGGCACTGTTTACACCCCAAGCAGGCCTTTTTGAAAGCGCAAGCCGGGTGGCCACTGCATCGGTGCCAGCATAATTACAGAAGCTTGGCCGGTCACGTGTTTTTCATGTCCCCTTTTTTTGCAGTAAGAAAGTAGTATTCTAATGTGCAACCAACCTTTGTAAATTTTGCAGGGTCCTCAGAGGCGCAGCAGAACACGAGTAGCAATAACGCTCGACAGTCTGCTGTGCATAAGCGGGGGCTACTTGAAAGCAGGTCGTAAGCGTCGTTGCGCTCTTGGGCCAAAGTGATTCCAGATTACACAGGTGGCATTTGTAACTCCCCCTGCGCTGCGGGCGGTTGGGTGTTCAATAAGATTCACTTGCTGCCTTCAAGCTGACCGCATCGTTTGTTAATTGCGCACATATTCACAACTACATTAGAAGCTTCCTCAGCACAGCCACAGGCTATCTTTCACACATCGTGCGCGGCGCCCCTGGCTACTCCTAATGGCGCACTAGGGTGCCGCGGCACACAGTTTGGGAACCACTGCCCTAGGTGGTACCGTTCAGTGATTGAGACATTTGTATGTGTGTGTGACTGCTCCCACTTGTCGGGTTCATGGCTGCAATGTTGTCAGGTGTCAGCATGTGTGCCTTGTGGTTCTCATTGGCTTCTGTATTGTCCTGGGACTGTGGCAGGGATTCTGAAGGTTACGTGAGCTTTGACGTCATGGCCATGTACCGCATACTGTGCAGTATGTCTGTCATTCCTCAGGGTTGTAAACTGTCCTTGTGTGATGTGTCTGTGCACCTTAGTTCCTCCCAACATTCCTGTGTTTGTCATGGGAGCATGTGCAATGTCACCTGTCCATGTGGGCTTCACAGATGCACATTGTTGTAGTTCAGGGTGTGTGGTGTTGAGGGTGGATTGATGTAAATGTTTGCATGGATGGGCCCCTAGCTCCAGTTTGTCCATGGATGACGGGCCATGATGAGTGATTTGTGTAGGTGTGGTGTACGTTTGTGTAACAGGACACATGTCTGGGTTTCCCAGATTGTACGACATCTGCCTTTGTCATCACAGTGGAGGTGTCATGCATGCTTGTGTCACCCCAATGTCTGGTCCCTGGGGGGTAGTGCTGTTGTGTGTCAGTCTCTTGCTGTGTTAGTTGGTGTTCATTCAAGCTTGCGTCACATGTGTCTTTTGTGCTCCCTCTCATCTCACAATGCCTGATTGCCCACTAAGGGTGTCTCAATGATGGTTTACTTTTGTATGGCACTGTGTCCACATCTGTGTCACTGTGGTTCAGCCCCCCTCATGTGTTATGTAGCTGCCTGGGGATACTGTGACACACACACACACACACACACACACACATGCTGTGTCAGATGTGCAGTGTGAGGTTGCCTATTTGTGTTTGTGCATCTGCACCAGTGCAATGGTATTGCTGTTGTGGGCCTTTGTCTGGATGCTGTTTCTGTGATTTTCCCTGCTGTCCCTGTGAGTCATATCACATCATTGGGCACATTCATCCTGGTTGCATGTGAGTTTGTGAGCTGACACCTACAGTCTACACAGGTTGTTTTGATTAGTGTGTCTATTTTCGAGATGTGTGTATGCTTGATGATGGTCACTTCTGCTCTTGACTATCCAGGGGATCCGACACGATTCACGAGCTGCTAGTCCCATAAGAAAGTTTATCTTTACATAAACTACTATTCCATTTCTACTTTGATCAGCTACTTCAGAAATCCTTGGCTTCTTTGAAGTTTGTAAGAATTTATGAACCATATTTGGGTATAGAAACCAGTGTGAAGAACTTGGTTGTGTTACTTGGGTGTTCATCATTACAACCTTTTTCAATGTACAGAAGGAGTTTTCATTTAGCCTTAGTATTATTCTCTGCATTTGAAAACGTGATAGTCCACACCTTTATACTCTTCAAAGTAATTAAGTTACCTTGGTCCCAATTATTGTTTGTTGGTCCCAATTAAATATCTACCGTAGGTTGCTTTGGCCGTCCTGAAGAAGGCGTTTTTTTGCGCCGAAACGCGCGTAGACAAATGACTATGAACTTGTCAAAAGATTTAACCACACTTTGCTTAAACCAGCAACAATGAATTTACTTGTTTATGTTTTTATGTTATATGTTTGATATTTAAGTCATGTATCCATTGTCCTATATGTAATACATATCTGTGAATATGTTGTTATATGTATTCTGTTGCACCATTTTGAGTTCTCATTTTTATCATGAATGTATATTAAAAATAAAATGTATATTTTAATTTAAAAGTTTCCTGAACACCGAGTCATTTAGTATATCAATGCTGTACTTATAGGTATTGTTATACCAGTTAATGGCCTAGGTGTTTACTGCCTCTAGCTATAATTGCCCTGCCCTAGGATGTATCCTACCTTGCAGGGGGTCCCTCTTTTATCAAACACTTCTGCTATTGTGTCATTGTACACTGTATGCATTGTCAGTCCCCATGTGTGGTGTCTGCACATGGCCGAGAGTGTGTTAGGTTTTCACAGCACTGTTAGCCTCACCACATCTCTGTGGGAATGGGACACAACTACTAGTTTGCCGCAGAAGTGTTTAATGTGTTGGGTGCAGGGATCATACATGCTGTTTGCTATTTGCAGCTTTGACCATGATGACACTTACCTTTTGGTCACTGTGATGAGGGGAGGTTTAGACCCCATCACCACAATGCTCAATATCTGCTGCAGTTTGTAAGCCCACACTTAACTTTTGTTCTACACAGTGAGGGGTGTTCTTTTTACATTGACACAGTGCTATAGTGATGCTTGCCTTGTGTAGGGCACACTCATTTGTTTGTCACACATGTGCTGTTAGTTACATTGTATGTTCGAAGTCATAATCACTGTTGTGGGCATTTGTCACTGACTACACACTGTTGTCATGATGTTAGGGGGGATGTATTTTACTGACATACCTAATGTTGGAGTATGATGGATGTGTGACGCATCACCCATCCTATTAGTGGGGGTGGCAGGGGTGATGGGCAACAGGTCCCCTATGGGTGGGGGTGGCAGGAGTGATGGGCAACAGGGCCCCTATGGGTGGGGGTGGCAGGAGTGCTGGGGAACATATGCCCTATGAGTGGGGGTGGCAGTAGTGATGGGCACCAGGTCCCCAATGGCTGGGGGTGGCAGTAGTGATGGGCAACAGGTCCCCAATGGCTGGGGGTGGCAGTAGTGATGGGCAACATATGCCCTATGGGTGGGGGTGGCAGGGGTGATGGGCAACATAAGCCCTATGAGTGGGGGTGGCAGTAGTGATGGGCAATGGGTCCCCTATGGATGGGGTGGCAGGAGTGCTGGGGAACATATGCCCTATGGGTGGGGGTGGCAGGGGTGATGGGCAACATAAGCCCTATGGCCGGGGGTGGCAGTAGTGATGGGCAACATATGCCCTATGGGTGGGGGTGGCAGGAGTGCTGGGGAACATATGCCCTATGGGTGGCAGTGGCAGGAGTGCTGGGGAACATATGCCCTATGAGTGGGGGTGGCAGTAGTGATGGGCAACAGGTCCCCTATGGCTGGGGGTGGCAGGAGTGCTGGGGAACATATGCCCTATGGGTGGGGGTGGCATGGGTGATGGGCAACATATAGCTATGGGTGGGGGTGGCAGGGGTGATGGGCAACATAAGCCCTATGGGTGGGGGTGGCAGTAGTGATGGGCACTAGATCCCCTATGGCTGGGGGTGGCAGTAGTGATGGGCAACAGGTCCCCTATGGGTGTGGGCGGGAGTAGTGATGGGCAACAGGTCCCCTATGGGTGGAGGTGGCAGGAGTGATGGGCAACAGGGCCCCTATGGGTGGGGGTGGCAGGAGTGCTGGAGAACATATGCCCTATGAGTGGGGGTGGCAGTAGTGATAGGCACCAGGTCCCCTATGGCTGGGGGTGGCAGTAGTGATGAGCACCAGGTCCCCTATGGCTGGGGGTGGCAGTAGTGATGGGCAACAGGTCCCCTATGGCTGGGGGTGGCAGTAGTGATGGGCAACAGGTCCCCTATGGGTGTGGGTGGCAGGAGTGATGGGCAACAGGTCCCCTGTGGGTGGGGGTGGCTGGAGTGCTGGGGAACATATGCCCTATGAGTGGGGGTGGCAGTAGTGATGGGCACCAGGTCCCCTATGGCTGGGGGTGGCAGTAGTGATGGGCAACAGGTCCCCTATGGCTGGGGTGGCAGCAGTGATGGGCACCAGGTCCCCTATGGCTGGGGGTGGCAGTGGTGATGGGCAACATATGCCCTATGGGTGGGGGTGGCAGGAGTGCTGGGGAACATATGCCCTATGGGTGGGGGTGGCAGGGGTGATGGGCAACATAAGCCCTATGAGTGGGGGTGGCAGCAGTGATGGGCAACGGGTCCCCTATGGCTGGGGGTGGCAGGAGTGCTGGGGAACCTATGCCCTATGGGTGGGGGTGGCAGGGGTGATGGGAAACATAAGCCCTATGGCTGGGGGTGGCAGTGGTGATGGGCAACATATGCCCTATGGGTGGGGGTGGCAGGAGTGCTGGGGAACATATGCCCTATGGGTGGGGGTGGCAAGGGTGATGGGCAACATAAGCCCTATGAGTGGGGGTGGCAGTAGCGATGGGCAACAGGTCCCCTATGGCTGTGGGTGGCAGTAGTGATGGGCACCAGGTCCCCTCTGGCACATATGCCCTATGGGTGGGGGGGACGGGAGTGATGGGGAACATATGCCCTATGAGTGGGGGTGGCAGTAGTGATGGGCAACAGGCCCCCAATTGCTGGGGATGGCAGGAATGCTGGGGAACATATGCCCTATGGGTGGGGGTGGCAGGGGTGATGGGCAACATAAGCCCTATGGCTGGGGGTGGCAGTAGTGATGGGCAACATATGCCCTATGGGTGGGGGTGGCAGGAGTGCTGGGGAACATATGCATTATGGGTGGGGGTGGCAGGGATGAAGGGCAACATAAGCCCTATGAGTGGGGGTGGCAGTAGTGATGGGCAACAGGTCCCCTATGGCTGGGGGTGGCAGTAGTGATGGGCACCAGGTCCCCTATGGCTGGAGATGGCAGTAGTGATGGGCTACATATGCCCTATGAGTGGGGGTGGCGGCAGTGATGGGCACCAGGTCCCCTATGGCTGGGGGTGGCAGTAGGGATGGGCACCAGGTCCCCTATGGCTGGGGGTGGCAGCAGTGATGGGCAACATAAGTCCTATGAGTGGGGGTGGCAGTAGTGATGGGCAATGGGTCCCCTATGGCTGGGGGTGGCAGGAGTGCTGGGGAACATATGCCCTATGGGTGGGAGTGGCAGGAGTGCTGGGGAACATAAACCCTATGAGTGGGGGTGGCAGTAGCAATGGGCAACAGGTCCCCAATGGCTGGGGGTGGCAGTAGTGATGGGCAACAGGTCCCCAATGGCTGGGGGTGGCAGTAGTGATGGGCAATGGGTCCCCTATGGCTGGGGGTGGCAGGAGTGCTGGGGAACATATGCCCTATGGGTGGGGGTGGCAGGAGTGCTGGGGAACATATGCCCTATGAGTGGGGGTGGCAGTAGTGATGGGCACCAGGTCCCCAATGGCTGGGGGTGGCAGTAGTGATGGGCAACAGGTCCCCAATGGCTGGGGGTGGCAGTAGTGATGGGCAACAGGTCCCCTATGGGTGGGGGTGGCAGGAGTGCTGGGGAACATATGCCCTATGAGTGGGGGTGGCAGTAGTGATGGGCAACAGGTCCCCTATGGCTGGGGGTGGCAGGAGTGCTGGGGAACATATGCCCTATGGGTGGGGGTGGCCGGGGTGATGGGCAACATAAGCCCTATGGCTGGGGGTGGCAGTAGTGATGGGCAACATATGCCCTATGGGTGGGGGTGGCAGGAGTGCTAGGGAACATATGCATTATGGGTGGGGGTGGCAGGGGTGATGGGCAACATAAGCCCTATGAGTGGGGGTGGCAGTAGTGATGGGCAACAGGTCCCCTATGGCTGGGGGTGGCAGGAGTGCTGGGGAACATATGCCCTATGGGTGGGGGTGGCCGGGGTGATGGGCAACATAAGCCCTATGGCTGGGGGTGGCAGTAGTGATGGGCAACATATGCCCTATGGGTGGGGGTGGCAGGAGTGCTAGGGAACATATGCATTATGGGTGGGGGTGGCAGGGGTGATGGGCAACATAAGCCCTATGAGTGGGGGTGGCAGTAGTGATGGGCAACAGGTCCCCTATGGCTGGGGGTGGCAGTAGTGATGGGCAACATATGCCCTATGGGTGGGGGTGGTAGGAGTGCTGCGGAACATATGCCCTATGAGTGGGGGTGGCAGTAGTGATGGGCAACAGGTCCCCTATGGCTGGGGGTGGCAGGAGTGCTGGGGAACATATGCCCTATGGGTGGGGGTGGCCGGGGTGATGGGCAACATAAGCCCTATGGCTGGGGGTGGCAGTAGTGATGGGCAACATATGCCCTATGGGTGGGGGTGGCAGGAGTGCTAGGGAACATATGCATTATGGGTGGGGGTGGCAGGGGTGATGGGCAACATAAGCCCTATTAGTGGGGGTGGCAGTAGTGATGGGCACCAGGTCCCCTATGGCTGGGGGTGGCAGTAGTGATGGGCAACATATGCCCTATGGGTGGGGGTGGTAGGAGTGCTGGGGAACATATGCCCTATGAGTGTGGGTGGCAGGAGTGCTGGGGAACATATGCCCTATAAGTGGGGGTGGCAGTAGTGCTGGGGAACATATGCCCTATGGGTGGGGGTGGCAGGGGTGATGGGCAACATATGTCCTATCAGTGGGGGTGGCAGTAGTGATGGGCACCAGGTCCCCTATGGCTGGAGGTGGCAGTAGTGATGGGCAACATATGCCCTATGGGTGGGGGTGGCAGGAGTGCTGGGGAACATATGCCCTAAGAGTGGGGGTGGCAGGAGTACTGGGGAACATATGCCCTATGAGTGGGGGTGGCAGTAGTGCTGGGGAACATATGCCCTATGGGTGGGGGTGGCAGGGGTGATGGGCAACATAAGCCCTATCAGTGGGGGTGGCAGTAGCGATGGACACCAGGTCCCCTATGGCTGAGGGTGGCAGTAGTGATGGGCAACAGGTCCCCTATGGCTGGGGGTGGCAGTAGTGATGGGCACCAGGTCCCCTATTGCTGGGGGTGGCAGTAGTGATGGGCAACATATGCCCTATGGGTGGGGGTGGCAGGGGTGATGGGCACCAGGTCCCCTATGGGTGGGGGTGGCAGTAGTGATGGGCAACATAAGCCGTATGGCTGGGGGTGGCAGTAGTGATGGGCAACATATGCCCTATGGGTGGGGGTGGCAGGGGTGATGGGAAAGATAAGCCCTACGGCTGGGGGTGGCAGTAGTGATGGGTACCAGGTCCCCTATGGCTGGGGGTGGCAGGAGTGCTGGGGAACATATGCCCTATCGGTGGGGGTGGTAGTGCTGCTGGCCATACAACCCCTATGGTGGGTGGCCTGTTGTGGATCCCCTGTGTGTGTGTGTGTACCATTTTGCAGGTATGTGTTGTTTGTTTGTGTGGTAGGTGTCTGACTTACCGTCTGCGCCGTCGGCGTCGGTTCCTGACCCGGTCATAGATGTAGAGTACTGGTATGACCTGCGCGATGGGATTCATGATGTGTTCTTGTTGTACACGCTGCTTGTTGCTCTGTCTCGTACCCGCTGCAAGCTGGTCCGTCTCATAGCCATGGATTGAGTTGTGGCGCGAATCGTACCTGATATGCTTGTTTTCCGGATGCTGTGACGTGCCGTATGTGGTGACCCGTCCGGCACGTAGGAAGTACGCATCGTACTTGTCAGGCCGGAAACTGCTATGGATACTGCTTCCGGGCGACACAGTTCGGCGTTAGGAATTACGGCTCGGACGGAGAATGGAGCTTGAGTCACAGCCTACGTGTCGGTCAGGTTTTTGCCAGTTATGCGCATCGTACTTCCTCTGCAGCACGGACCGGCTACGGGTACGTGTCGGTCGCACGGTAAGGCTACGGACAGCTCTCGGAGAGCTGTCCGACCCGGTATCGGAATCGACCCCTTAGTAGGAAATTCAACCACTTGTTTTCCTAAACCTCAGCTATGAATTCTGAAAACATACCCATTTCCATCTTGAATACACAGTTTTCAATTTTGGTATACAGATATTAATTCAACCAAGCAAAAGCTTTTAATCTAGTAGGCTGGGTTGCAGACTGGAGAGCATCTTACAAGTACCAGGAGAGCTACCAGTAGCTGACGAGCTACTCGTTGGAGACGCCTGGTAAAGGAAATGGATGAAATAAAAATGGAAATGAAATGTCCAGAGAGCAATTCGTTTGGATGGTCTCAACCAGAAGAGCGGAAATATATTCATTTTAAATGTAAGATCTCTTTTCAAATAGCTAGCTTTGCTTCAAAAAGAAACCTAATTCCATGTTTTTAAATACAAGATTAGAAAAACCTGCTAGGTCAAACAAAATATTACCATTTTAAAATTAAGGAATAATCAAGTGACAGAGAGAATGGATAGTTTGAGCAAGCAATGTATAAAGGGGCAATGGACTTAAGCAAGGATAAAACGTTTAATTCTTTATAGATCTTTAAAAATATATTATGCCATATATGTTTAAAACACCATAGTTGTCATTTCGGACCCTGCTCACAGGGCAGACATAAGTTATTCTGGTCCATCCATGGGGGTTGAGATTGTTGTGTGCTCGGTTCCAAACTACTATCACTCTCCAAACTGGACCAAGTATACCCTTTCCTCACTTGACTTTCAAGACAGCAAGGGTGAGAGGTCAAATGCTTCTCAAGTAGGTAGTGTGGGACGCGAGAGCTTGGAGCTCAACATTAAACTAACAAGACACAACACATTTTGTCCAGTCCAGTGCTTATATTTTAGTTTAAAGAATGTATTCAATCTCACAGAAAAAATGAAATACTATTTCACAGTGAAATACTACACAGCTCAATAGGTTTCTCAGTTAAAGGGCTATAACCTTCTTTGCTATTTTCACTGAGGCACCACACTCCTTTGTGCACCTTCTCCCACTTATCAGTCCTTTAATGTCTACAGTACTCAGTGTAAGATGGGAATAGCCATTGATAAGGTACAGGCACAGTTCATTCAAAAACAAACCTACTGTCTAGAGCAGTGATACTCACAGTGCGGCCCTCCTGATCTCTACATGCGGCCCCCTGAGCAGCAGCAGCACTGGGCTGCTGTTTACTCGACTCAGCACTAACATAAAAATAAACAAATTATACAGCAAGCACTTATTTAAAGGTTAATTGCAGTTAAACAAAAGGAAGTAACTAGGCCCTTAACTTTAGGAACACCTTCATTTTTAAAGACAGCAAACATGTAAAAATGCCAAAGACTTTTCAAAATTCAAAAAGTGTATTTAATTGACCTGTAGAACCATTTCACCATAGTAAATCAAATTATTAAAGTGATGGATTTCAAACATGAATTTAGAAATGTTCATGCTTAAGACACAAGAATGTAATTAGTGATTACATCCAAGCACAGGAGATGGGTCTGGACAGCACACATCCTGAAGATATATACTTCAAGGTCCTCTTATATGTGATAATGAAGAAAAAGGAGGGAAATTGAAATAAAACAATTGCCCAGGGTCGCACAATTTGGTCAAGTGGAGAAGCCGGGATTCATCCCATGTTTTCTGGTTTCACATTGCTCAATTGAGTTGAGACAGTAGATATACATGCTTTGCTTCCTCTACACCCACTTTACACCCCCCTCCCACGCTGGCATCAATGCGGCCCTCGGTCACACCTAAGACCAAACTTTGCAGCCCCAGGGAAAATGTTTGAGTACCCATGGTCTAGAAGAACAAACCATTTCTAATAGCTTTCACTAATTTAAGTTTACCGGGCCAAAAATCTTATGTTCACAGAACAGAATTCTGTGTTTTCGGTCTCTCTTTCCACACACAGTTAAGCCCTGCTGTTACCTGGTCACTGCAGGTGCTATTTAGAACGTGCGGATGGGCTTCTTCAGCGTTTCCACTCCTGTGGTGGTGGCTCTTGTAACGGTGTGCCACAGGGCAGCACCAATGTGGCAGACGTATATGGTGACATTAATCTTCACCAGTAGGGGTCCTCCCGGGCCGCGTTCAGACACACTTAGATGTAACCGATGCACCTTCCAGGGCGATCATTAAAGGGTGGCTGTCGTTAGCAGCTGTGACCTCTGCCTCAATGAGGGTTTCTGCAATGGCAGTGACAAGGAATTTCTTCCAGCATGGCCAGGTACAGACCTACCTTTCCTCAGCCGGTAGTAAGGCTTCTATCCTTTAGACAGGACATTGGTTCCTCCAGCAGAAAATGCAGATTTTATGCAAGGTGATGGCTCTCACAGCAGATAGCAAAGATCTTTACTCCCAGCAGAAATATCAAAAACAGGAGCACAATGAATAGAGAGATCTTTGAACCTGGCTGTGGGCTGCTTTCCTGAAGTAGTAATGATGGAGAGACAAACTGCATCACCTTCATCAATAGAAACTGCAGCCCCATCTTCGTCACCCCTGCCATCTACCAAATAGCAGTACTCGGGTAGAACTAATCAGCAAAACTTTGCTAATAGCGTCCTCAATTAATTTCCAAGTGTTGTTCCTGCTCCATCCTCCCTCACTTCAGTGTGTGGGTCTCCACCCTTCCAGTCACAGGAACTCAGGCAATACACTTCCACTATCTTGGTAAGCCGTAAACTTACTCTGTCTTTTGCCAAGCTAAACCAGAGGCCATCCACAATCGACTCGCTGACTGCAGTACTCAGGCTCTCACCACACAGAGTCCTGCTACCATACATATGCTAAACACTGCACATACACAATCGCGACACACACGGAATGTGAGCACATGGTCTGGGTTCAGATGAAAGACTTTACATGTCAGGGGTAGATAGACCACACCCTTTCCTGGCACAGACAAAAATGTTATACAGTGGATTTTAATCAAGGGAAGGTTAAAATACTGGAAGAAAAGCCTGAGGAATTAAACTAGAGAAATCTTTACCTGTTGGAGATGTGTTTAGTGGCTAAGATGCTGATGATGGAGCCCAGAAACTTGGATTCTAATGCGAGATTTCGTACACCACCAAAGAAAGTGTGATGCTGGGCAAACCAATTAATCTCGATCACCCTCAAAACTGTCATTGTGGCTGATACAAGCATGTTTAATGTAAATCGCACCAGAGAGTTTATTGCTGCCCATGTAAGTTCGCACAACAGAAATACCTATACACATTTAAATTAACTATGGGAATTGAAAACTTTGGATTATCATCTTTGTTTCGTAAAGTAGTTGTATTGCACATTTGCACCCTCGCACTATACACCACACACATCAATTCTGGGAGTTCCCTCTTTTAGGCAAATCTACGATTAACTGTGCTTAATTCAAAAGGAATCAAGACATTGGAGCGACATAGGTGACCAAAGCATGAATGTTGCGCTCAGAACCCACACACTGAGGACCATCATCATGTCAGTGTCTTTGGTCGTGCACAGGTAAGGAACCTAGGGAACCTGAAAGTTTATGGGGAGGAGGGTTCAGAATGAGTTATATGGCTTACACTGCTCTCACTATCGTGACAATTTGTAGCTGGTAACTCAGTGCTCTCCCTAGGCACTTTGAATATGTTGGTTAATCCAGCGTATTGTAGGTATTGTTCCTGTCCCAGTCCAAAATAGCCACAGGCCTGTTCGAATGTGATGAAGCTCTCTCCCGGGTACAGATCCGCGAGCACGCTGCAGCCCCCCTCCTGCCATACCTGATATGACATATCGCGCAATATCCCAGACTGACAACTCCCTATCTTGGAGTAACCTCTTCTCCCAGTTGTCCCCTTTGGCAAACCATCTCGCTGCGTGCTGCAGTTGGGCAGATAATGCAAAATACTTACAGTGCCATGGACAAATTGAGAACCAGCGCCCTTGGTTGCTCCCCTTTTCTAGGAACAATTATATCCACAGCTATGGGAGATGATTTAGCTCAGGATGTGCACTCCAAGCTGATCTTCCTCAAAACATGTGCTATCTTCCTCAAATCATTGCCTACAACAACAAAGATGATTCCAGATATTTTAAGCTGCCACCTTCCTATTTCCTCACTGTTTAGACAGATTAAAATAGCCCCTCAAAGCAAAAATGTCTCACTGTGAAAAATATGTGATTGCAGTACAGTGCTGCGATGAGTTCGATATCTAGCTAGCACTCTAGAACATCCCAAATAAAGTAATTGATACAAAATAGTCTCTGAGCACTTGAAGCCAACTCGTTTACCCTAGAGAGGTTGGTGAATAGTTTACATAACACAAAAAGCTGTACACTAGTGTAGAAGTTGGAGTAAATATTTATTAGTTGAAAACATGGTTTTCCTTTATATGTTGCTGCAGAGTTAAATCATCAAGAAACTACAGCACAATGAAGATGGTGACAAAATTTCGGAGGAAGGCAATACATGCATTCTGAAAATGAAGTAAAAAGTCAACATAAAAACGTACAGAGCATTATAAACATAGGCAGCATGAGTATAAAACGTTTACAAACATCTCTTCAAAAAAATACTTTCTGTGTCCTCAGAGAACATATACAACATACATTTGCATTTTGTTAACTAGGAACTACAGACAAAACACAGAAACTGTGTGAATATTTGCATACTACAAAGATGAGATTATTAAAAGAAACCCAATTAGAAATCCCAAAGACTTTTATGTGCAATAGCACCGAGGGTGGGGTGAGCAGTAACAAAAGTCACCAAAGGATTAGAAATAAGAAAAGCCCTTATTTTCAGCAGCAAATTCTACAACTGTATACATGCAGTAGTGTGCTGAGAGAGTTTCTGATCCTATGTCTAAAAGTACTCTGCTCTGTTACAGTAACAATTGTGTATAACAGATATTAGTACATTGGAATGTTGAGAGCTCCACTGAAGACAATGAATTGGCTTAGGGCTTATAATGGGTGGTATAAGCCTTCTACTCTAACATTCCAATCTTTTTCTTTCGGTTTCTTTTTTTATAATTAAGAACATTCTACCCTCAAGAGGTTGAATGTTCTAATAGCCGTATAGCCCTTCTGCCTTGGGCTATACCAGTTGTTAAAGGCCCTCTGCCTTGTCTTAGGTTCTGGCCTGCGACTCAGGTCATCAACTTGGGTTCAGGGCCTTTAACAACCGGTATAGCTCTCAGCAGTGGGCTGCAAGGCCATAATATGAAATTATTTGATTCCAAGTATAGTGAATTTGACTATCAGCTGTTGACAGTGGTTAATTCTGTGAAATGATACGACATTCAAGATGCCATCCTAAGAATGAAGTAGGGGAGATCATACCACCAACGAGCAAACATTTAAATCTGATTAAACTTAGATAATAATGTTCATTATGTGTGGAACTAATAGCACAGGTATAATCTGAGGAGTTGGGGCACGCAGAAACTATGAGAAGCTTAAGATACATAACAAATAAATGCATAAAAGTGTCAGAGTTGTGGAGAACAAAAAGCAACATACCTTGTTAGTACTTTGTTAGCCTATATATGCATATATAATATTTGGTCCAAATTTCTCCACTTAGATGACGATTAGAAATTATTTTACTTCTATTATAAAGAACAGCGTGTAATTATTTTTTGGGCCTTTTGCCCCTAGAAATATTGGGTGCAACTACACCCTTAATTCATTGTGAAAACTGTTTTATTTGTTTTTTAAAACACCCTACAAGTATTTTGTTTGACTTTCACTTACAGAGGCCTGTATTAAAAATATCTTGTCACTCCCATCTCTACACAGTTAACTGACGGCTTAATATGTTCTTATTTGATATATATATCGTTGATTGTTGACATAACACTTTAAAAAAAAAAAAAAAGTTATTGATTTTTCATTTAACAATCGGTGTAATTAGTTACACATTAAATCCTTAGTATGTTAATACATATCATAATGTTCGGGCATAACAGATGTTCCATACTCTTGTTTACAATGTAACATTCATCGAAATCTTTGTCCTGCTGCCGTCAAATTCTATTCTTTAACATATCAATAGTAGAACAATAAGCTTATTTGCTTAGGTAGTGTGAGATGATCGGTGTGAGGAGCATCTGGAACATGGATGTGGGTTAGTAAACAATGCAAATTAATTTAGGATTGGGATGGCTGTTATGTCTTGGGCCTGTCCAACCCATTCACAAAAAAGGCTCAGAGTGAAATACGTGTCTGGGAATCCATAGTCAAGAAAAACGGATAGACCTTCTCCTTAAATGAGGCAAGGAAGGTGTAAATGTGGCACATGTTGACTGCATTGTAGAAAGACAGCTGCCCTTCATAGTCCAGGTATACCAGGATTCTCTGTGGGGCTGTATCCAGCTTCAGGTGTATCAGTGGGTTTTCAAAAGCCTGGTACTCACTTAAGACCATGCCTACAGCCCAGATCCCTTCTTGCGGCCGGAGTTTGATCTCTTTGGTGCACTTGACTGACTCCCGGGCAAGCCCTATAGCCCACCCTCTGCCGCCCGTGGTCTGCACGTTTGCCTCCCAGTAGTGCCTGCCCTGTGTGAAACCATCAGTTCCCAAGACACAGGGAGTTGCGCCCTTGGCATCTCTGTCTGCAGCTTGCTGCTTGGCAAATTTGTTTGTCACGGTCTTCCCATTGTCGTACAGGCGCAGATCTGGGTGGGCTGTTTTAGAGTTCAAGCAGACGTCCACTCGAGAGAAAGTGGCTAGAAGAGGGAAACACAGGAAGACATTAAGAACTCTGCATGATGTAGGTTATCGATCATCATGATCATCTACTGAAGCTCCCTGCAGCACTAAACAAAATATATTACCACAGAATCAATGCACATGTAGAATCTGTGTTATGCATATTTTCATTGAGAAAACTTATTTGCAGCTTCCTCTGCCGTTTCAAAGGTTCACAATACAAGTTCAGATATGAACCATGACGAAGCCCTTGAATTCAATGCATGGTTCTTAAATAAAATGTAAAAAAGGCAATGACCTGACCCTACATGAGGGACTTCACAAAGCACTAAGCACACTACTTGTAACCGGGGTACAGACCATATGGCAGTCTTTAAGGATATAACCAGTGCTTAATTTGTGAAAGAATGAGTACTGGTGCCCAAAGCTCTGCTCAGAAGCCTAAGGCCGGAATTATTAAATGTCTGTGGCAAATACCAAGGCCATGTAGTCTTCAATCCAACTCATGCCTCCCTAATCTACCACCAGACATTCACTGCCCCTTTTCTTTACTCTTGGAGGTTCCTGCTTTCTCGATTTGGGACAGTTTCTTCCATCTTTCTCCTTTTTCATCCTTCATATGTTTTGCCCTCTCTTGCGAAACGTCTAATGTGGAGAAATTAGTGTCACATGAACCCCCCCCTCCCCCAGCAACCACCGGCTCAAATTACGTATTGGATATAACCGAGTGCTTCCTCAGACTTAGCCGGTATGGACAGATGCAACACAGGCTCTTAAGACACGATGCTTCAAGAAGTACTTTCTTAAAGCACTGAAACCATGGGGAAAGGGCTTCCTAGAGAACTTAAGAGATAGCTACAAAAGTAAAACTTAAAAATTGCACGGTACCACAGTCCTTCTTCAGGAAGGACTTAATGAAGGCACTGAAGCCATGGATCTTAACCTTATATAGCTTATGATGAAAAACTTCACTAACCCAACCAAGAAAAATCTTTTCAGAAAGACCCCTGAAGCACTAACATCACAGATGTGCAGGGAGGATTTCAAAGGCATTGAGGACTTGGTTCTTGAGGATAGACGTAACCAAGACATTGAAGGCATGGGACAACAGAAAGAATTTAATGACTACTGTTTGCCCTCACTTTGGACGGTACATCTGAACATTTGTTTCTTATTTATCAAATGCAAGAGCACACAATTAAATGACAGGACTTTCTTAGGGCCTTGCATTGTGGGGGTTACTGCCTCTGTAAGCTATCGATCATGTGGGGAATGTACCGATCCCTTTGGCCTTGCACAAGAATGAATGAATGAATTTATATTTATATAGCGCATGGCTACCCTGGGGCCTCCCAGAACTGTTGTAGGCCAAGGATGCATCTTGGCACCTATCCTGTTCTTACTGTAAATCAATGGGTTGAATGCTTGCTTGCAATCCACAGGGAAGGATATGCCAAAAATCAAATTAACTGCAGCCCTGGCATTACTTTACGTTGACAGTGGTCTTGCTCTCACATGCCCCTATTGGCCCGAGGACCTTAACTGAATACTTTGCGCAGTTCATGGATAATCTAGATCTAGAGACGAAAATCTTAAATAAATAAAAAATAATAATAATAATTGGTGTATGATACAAAACCAAGCAAAATATGCCCTATTCGCACCAAGGGGAGACTGAGAAGGTAAACAGTTTCCCTTATGTGGAGATAATTTTTGACTTACGCTGTACATGGTTGCCCTGCACCTCTAAAGAAAGCCAGCATTTAAATCATTCTGTGGGAGAACTATTTGGTTTTGCTAGGAGGGAGGGTTAACAAACCTATTCGGCCCCTCAGTGAAGTTTAGGAATGTAAATGCCTACCTGTTTTAACCTACTGGGCTGGGATTTGGGGTTATTGTGATGTTTCCAACTTGCAAACAGAGGACAATTGATTTTGTGGGCAATTACTCGGGCTATCAGCATCCACGCCTCATTTTCTCTTGCACGAGAATTGGGCATAACATTGTGGTAGATCAAATAAAGCTTGCACCATTGCTGCTCTGGGTCTCAATTTGGGTTAACAAATATACTACCTTTAATCAAGACATTATTTCTGACTGTCTGGCATGTGATAAGGGTCACATGATTCCATGGCTGAAGTATATTGAGTCTACTACCAAAGCCATAGCCTGGCCCTGATCGGTTTGTGACCCCTCACTCTCTAGTGAAGGCAGATATAATAAGGATAAATACATTATACATGACATTTTGTAACACTTCCAGGGAAAAGAAGGAAATGAGGAAACCACTGATGCAGGATTATGCTATTGTCCAAACTCTAATAACCTTGAACCATATTTGACTTAGGTTAAGAACCCATGGGAAATACTGCTGTTGTCAAAATTTCAGCTGGGGACTATAAGATCCCAGCTATGTTTCCCGCTGGCCAAAATGATTTTGCGTCGGCCCCGATCTGCCTTGTGACAAGGCTTCAGTTCAAGTTTCTCCCACTTTGCCTTCTTTTGTTAATATCACAAATTCTTTACCAAGAATTATTTTAGACCATATGGTTTTTACCAGTATATATCAGCTTTGTATTTTGTTGTATTTGTTGTGCATGTTGCCCAATCAAACTTGTTTGTCTCCATGTGAGAAGTTTTTAAAATCTGCAATAAGCACACAAAACCAGTTGAATTTCTGAATCTTTTTTATTGTTTTAAATTGTTCTGCTGTATGAGAGATTAGAATTTATTTTCCTACAGCCAATCTTAACAATGATATACTAGAGAGAAAACCACCTGAAGATTGTGCCTCATACAGGCCAATTTTGCGCCTGAACATTTAAGTAAGAATATTAGCAAAACTGCTGGCCACCAGGCTGCTCCAGGTGATAAAGTTATTAATCCACCCCGATCAATCAGACTTTATGCCTGGGCGCAACACCTCACTTAACCTGAGCCTGCTATATGGCATTTGGGTACATGCCAAGAGGCTCCGTGAAGATGCTTGACGCTCATATGGCCTTCAATACCATTGAGTGGCCTTACATGGTCAAGGCCTTAGACAAGCTGGGCTTCGGCCCGCACCTCCTGGCGTGGGTACGTCTTTTATACACTGCTCTTCTGGTCTATGTGATGGTTAACGGTGGTACATCCTCTGCATTTCATCTGAGGGTGCGGCACACAACAGGTTTGCCCACTCCCCTACTCATATTTTCTGTAGTTCTGGAGCGGTAATGGCTTGGATCAGCCAGGACCACCTGATCCGTTGACTAAAATGGAAGGAGGACTGGGAGGACAGTATCTCCCTGTACGCGTATGACATCCTACTGTATATATCTGACACAGTCCCTACCCTAATAATGCACATCCTTACTCTGTTCCAAAGCTACTCGGGGTATACCACCAATTGGGATTAACCCCTCATTTACCTCCTGGACGAAGAAGCGCCAGGATTGCCCCGACACTGCATGGCCAAAGTCATGCCTGGGTGGTTCCGTTATGTAGGGACCTACATTACAGTGGATCTTGAGGTTTTCTGTGAAAGAAACCTGGAGCCACCTCCGGCACATCTCCAAGGAGATATACAACATTGGAGAACCCTGCCTGTGTCCCGTTTGGGGAAGGCCACCCAGTTTAAAATTATGGCACTGCCCCGCTTTCTATGTGCACTCCACAACACACCTTGCATGGTCCCGCCCACTTTCAAGCTGTTAATAACTAAATTTGCATGCAACGGGGACCAGCATGTTTTGCCTTAAAAAAACTGAAAAGGGGATGGTATGATGGCGGCATCGCCCTCCCCAACATACAAAAGTACTACTGGGCAGCGCAGCTTATCACAATTAATCAGTGGGCCATCTCACAGAAGGGAAAGTGGCTTATCGTCTAGACAGGCAGGCCATGCATCCAGGGGTTACCTCAGGGCTATATAGGGTACTTCATGCCCCAAATCCTTTTCGATCTCTACGGCAGTCATGTTCACTCTCTGGCACACAGCGCTCCATGCCTTCGCTGGCGAGGCAAACTTACATTGGCTACTCCCCTCTGGGATAACGTGCAGCTAGGGATCCTAGGAAAGCAGCAAGGATTTCACAAATGGGATCTCATTGGTTTCACCAAGGTGGGCAACCAGTGGAGACAGGGGGGTGGGAGGGCGGGGGAGTCATCTTATTTGCGGAGCAACAACAAGATTATGAAATGGCACCCACAGAGACATATAGGTCCTTGCAAATCCGTCACGTGCTCCAGGCAGTGTTACCAAAGAGAGAGGAGCTCCCAGAGTCCTCCCAGTGGAGGATCAACTCCCAATCGACATATGCCTAAGAAAGCGATTTCCCTCATGTATCGTAAATTGCTCAAAAAATCGCCTGACATCCTAGTTAGGCTACAGGAGCAGTGGGACAGAGATCTAGAGGGGATAGAAGTCGATGAATGGTTGGAAGCATTGGAATCCCCACGAGAAGTGGCTATTAGAGACAGGTTCCACCTTGTACAATTAAAAATCCTACATTGCAGCTATTTTGCATGCACCACCATGGCAAGGATGAGGAGGGTGTCAACCCCACTTTGTCACTGTGGTTTCAACCCAAGAGGGGACGTTTTTCCACATGATCTGGGGTTGCCCTGCCTTTCACCACTACTGGAACTCTGTGGTTGCTTGCCTGAATAAGGTGTATGGGGGCAGTTTGGAGGCCTCCGCAAAGTGGTTCCTACTCAACATCAGAGAGACCATGGATCTCCCCCTGTATTGAGCAGATTTACATGACAGTGGAGTTGATAGTGGAGAAACGCCACATTGCACGTGAGTGGAGGGTGGCCCAGGTGCCCCATCTGAGTGCCTGGAGAAAAGACATGGATTGGTGCATGTTGGCAGAGAGGGATGTTTATGAAGGAGGGGCTGCCAAAACACAATGGGTCAAAATATGTGGTAAGTGGAACGACTTCCAAGATGGAATTTGTACTCTGACCGATCCCACTGACTCTGGTGTTCTTCGCTTGGTACAACCTATTGGTGATAGGGCCTGATGTCTTCCCGCAGGGACAGGGTGAGGGATGGAGAGAGTTTCAGAACTTAATGTACTTCAGCGGATTCATGATTGTACTGTGACGCTAGAATGGTTCCTATTTAATGTTCATGTATTATTATTTTTTTCTGCAATAAAAAGATTTCACAACAATGCAATTTTTGTTTTATGTGCTTTTGTGATAGTTTTTTAAACTAATCAAATAAACCTTTTGATGATTAATACTAGAACATTTTACTCTGAACATATCTGTAAACTCTGATATACCCCAGGGATCCACCTATTTTTACATATTTTTATCAAGTCACTTCTTCATCTAATTCATCTAGAAATTCTGAACTCATTCCAATGTGGATGACACCAAAGAACAAGTTAATTACCTTTGTTAATGCTCTTTCTGGTGGATTTTCTAACTGCGGATTCATCACAGAATACTCTCCAAGAATGAGACTGGGTCCGGAAACTTTCTATAGCAGCGCTCCTGTTCACCACTAGATGGTGCTGTGCAGCTGCACACTTCACTCCACACTGCCATGGAAGTAAAGGAGCCACACAAGCATGTTTAGGCACTGACGCTAGTTTCCTACCATATTCAGGTCTCGCCTAGGCAGCGCATGCACAGTCTCTTTGAGACATGTGTCTTAAACATGCGCTTGAAGCACCTCCAATGTTTCAATTGGTTCCGGTTAATGCCCTTTGTAAATGGCTGCTTCTGATTGGTGAATATAGTTAATTCGTCATGCCTTTTGCTGTTTCGGACCCTTCCAGCAGACTGCCCCTGTTAAAAGTGTTCTTCCTTTATTTTTAAACTTATGTTGTTTTGTGGCACTATTTTCTATTTTGTTTGCCTCTAGAGCTTACTCCTGCCTGGGCAGCAGAGAGCTGCATAGGCAAGTAGCAGCCGTGCGCTATATAAATTACCATAACATTAACATTAACTATCAGTTATTCATGTGAGTAATACTTTTCTAAATGCCTAAAATTAATCCTGCTGACACTGTGAGCTATACAGATGACCAACCCTGCTATTTTCATCATCACAGCTATTATTAACAGCCTCCTCTGTGCCGTCTCGCTCCATGCAGTGCAGGCATCGACTGCTTTTATTAGTTACGGTTTGAAAAATACAATGCTCCAAACGTACCAGTTCCCCGCAGCCCCCTTGCTGGGTTATCTCCCTTTTTAATCTCCTCTGGCTCTTGGGTGTATTATCTTCATGATTTTCCTCATCCTTGGCTGCCGAAGGGAGAGGCGGGGGCATGGGGCTCTGCCGCCAACTGCAGCGATTCCAGGGGTTGCAAAGCCTACCATATTCAGGGTCGCAAATTCTGCTTATATATATAAAGGCAGTATAATTTGAAGACAAAATACTCAATATAGGTGACGTAGTAAAACATACACATAGTTTAAAAATGCCCTCGTTTTAGTAGAGTGCTCTGGCCCTTTTAGCTAATGGTTTATCAGTATTATAGATTGTTTGGTAATGCTGCTGAATTGCACTTCAAATGCGTTTTACAGAGGAATGCATTTTATGCCAAGCAGCATGCAACTTAATATACATAGAAATTCAAAATACCCACCAGAACTGACATAGATGAAGTCAGTAAATAAAACTCTCGCTGAAACAAGAATGGCAACCCAAAGCATTTAACTCAGAGAGCTATTTTTGTTAGTGGTGGTGTACCTTATGTGTATGTAAATTAAACTTTAGCCGAACCAAGGACAGAAACTTAATTGCCTTAAGACAGTAAGAGCAGTGATGCTCCACTGGCTATCGAGGAACATGGGACATTAATGTAAGTGGGTATCTCAGTAAGAATAACGCTGACACATTTTTATCTTAGTTAACCATGTTTGACTCTCCACACTGGCCCACCATCCAGTAATTATTACTGCTACAGCAACTTTCGGATGAGAGTTTCTATAACGCCTACATTCAGCTGAATTGCACTTTAAATGCGCTTTGCAGTGGAATGCATTTTATGCTAAGCAGCATGTAACTTAATATTCATAGAAATGCACAATAGCCACCAGCACTAACATAGATGAAGTCAGTAAATAAAACTCTCTGATTAAAGGTTGTGCTGACATGGAATGTAAACAACTGTTGGTACCAATGTACTGACCCTTAACTTGAGAGTTTGGTCCACTCCACAGCACGAGGAAGCAAGAGGGGGTTTGAGGAATTTGTACTTAATACAAGAGCATTACCAAAGATAATCGATTTGTTCTTCTGACGGATACTTTTAACTACAGATTTCTCACCTTAGAACAGATACCAAAGCAGTACCTTCCCACAGAGGAGGGTCTGTGGTATGGACTCAGACCAAAAAGTCTTGCAGGACCAAACTGCTGTCAAGGCAGTAGTTCTTTGTGAACATGTGAACTAGCGTCCACGTTGCAGCCGTGCACATGTCAAGGACAGGCTCTAATTGTGCCAAAACAGGGGCAGCAGCCTTAGCCCTGGTTAAATGGGCTATCGCAACCTTCTGGAAGCTGCTTTTTGGCCAGTATATAGGAGATCTTATTGCAGAAGCCTATCCACCTCAACATGGCTGTCTTCTACACAGCTTTCCGTTTCTCTGCGCCAGAGGACCCCACAAGAAATTGATCGTCCTTTTGCCGGTCCTTGCTACGATCAATGTAAAACATAAAGCCCTCTGGGGGACCAACAGACTGAGTCTCTCCTCCTCTTCTGAGGGGGAGCACACAGGCAGAGTGATGAATTGCTGCATGTACAAAAGAGTCAGAACTGGTGGGGAGAATGAAGCTCAATTCCTCACCACCAACTTGTCCGGGAAAAAAAGTTGGGTAGGGCGGTTGCATTGAAAGTGCCTGGAGTTTACTCACAAGATGAGCTGACATGATTGCAATGAGGAAGACTATATTTAAAGTCAGGGGACGCATTGAGTAGTTATGCATCAATTCTGCTGAGGTACACATGAAAAATGTCAGAACCCAGCTAAGCTTCCATTGAGGCACCACAAACAGTTTGGGAGGCTACATGTGTTTGCCCTTTAATAAATCACATCACAGAAGGTGTTTTAAACTAGGTTGGCTGGTCTGGCAAGCATAGGGCGGCCAAAATGGACACCAAAAATTAATGGAACCCACTGCAAACCGTACTGGGCGAGAGATATAACAAACAAAAGGACTTCTGACAATTCTGCTTGTAAGGGATTGGTCCTGTGGCAACCACTCCAAGCCACAAATTTGTCCCAGAACCTGGCATAAACGGATTTTGTTCAGGGAAGCCTAGCAGCAAGGATGACACCCAGCACTTTAGGCAGCAGATCAAACAGTCAGTTGCTATTGTGCAGTCTCCACACATGTAGGTGTAGATTACCCAGAAGTGGGTTAAGGATCCTGCTCTGTTGATGTGACAAAAGGTCAACACAAAGTGGTACCCTGATAGGAAGACAGACACTAATGCCCAGAAGGTCTGGGTACCACACTCTCCTGAGACAGGTGGAGCCACTAGGATGACTTGTTATTCCTGATCTACTTCACAATTCAGGGCAGGAGAAGCAAGGGTGGGAAGGGGCAAGAGTCCTGTGGACCATTCCAGCTAGAATGCTTTCCCCAGAGAGTATTCTTGTGGACATTCTAAGACGTGTAACCTTTGACATCGCAGGTTCTGCATTGCATGTTGCAAAGCAATCTAGCCATAGTTCACCCCACTACTGGAAGACACCCAGCACCATTCCTTCTTGGGATACAGAGCTACGTCCTCTGAGACCTGGATGGCATCAGTCAGACAGACTAGATGCAGGGTCCACTGGAACTTCAAAATTCATTGCAGAGTCTGCTTATGCCACCTTGCATAGCTAAGGATGCAGGAGATCCAGGCCAAGAAGCCTCAGAGCTGCTCTCACTGTGATCCAAGGCCATGAAACATTGGGATCACATCCTGAATATCCTGGACTGATGACGATGAATGGAAAGCCTTAAATTCACCTGTGTCCAAGATAGCCCAATGAATAGAAGCCTCTGCAAGGGAGTCAGGTGGGACTTTGGCTTGTTGGTAGTGAACCCCAAAGACGTAAAAAGATTCACAGATATGGCAAGCCCTTCTTCAACAGCCAGTCATCGAGATATAGGAATAATGATATCCCGACCTCTAAAGATGGCCAGTGACCATCCCTGTTGTTAACACCCATGGGGCACTGGTTAGGCCAAAAGGAAGCAGAGCAAACTGAAAACACTTCTGACCTACTTTGAACCAGAGATGTGTGTGGGACTGCAGGACAGGTGTATGAAAATTTGCTTTCTGCAGATCCAAGAAGACCATCCAGTCACCCGGGTCCTGAGCAGAAGTACCTCGGCCGGCGTCAGCATTTTTGAATTTGTCCTTCTGAAGAAAAGCTTTCATATGCTGATGTCCAGAATAGGCCTGAGGCCCCCTTTGCTCTTCAGAACTAGGAACTAGTGAGAGTAACAACTAGGCCTAGGCAAAATTCGAACTACGCTGGAATAATCAGAGTCATTTTGGTAAATTTGTGGTACGCTTGTAAAGTGAAATTACTGAAAATAATGTGATTACACCTGCATATGAAATTTGGGCCAAAAATTCTTCCAACATGCTGGCTGCTGCTGCTCCTGTTTTGTTGTATTTAGTGCTATTTTCTTAGCACAAAACGCACCCTTGGGTCCATTTTGCATGCAAAGGTGCATTTTGTGTAAAAAAAAATAGCGCTAAATGCAGGGTTATGCTCCTCATTTAATTTCACATACTTTTGCTGTAATTTTGAATAATTAAGCTATGGAAAATTACACAAGTTATGCCCAGCATTAGCAACAACCCCCTTCTTTTTCTTAATTTGAAACCCTTTCAATGGCACTTTTAGAGAAGAGCAACAATTGCACCTTCTGTAATAGAATGGATAGGTGCTTGCCTGAAATCTACTCTAAGGTGGGATGGATAGTGATGGAGATAGAAAGAAACCGTAGAGCATAACCGATTTGAACAATCTTTAAGACTCATCTGATGGGATGTGATGGATCGCCACCCTGTGAGGAAATCTAGAACCCTGCCCTCCTTTGGTTGGGCTTGCACTACTAAGGGTACACTAAAGTTGTTTGGTTGCAGGGAAAGAGTAACTGGAAGACTGATCCCCCTGCTGGTCTGCACGTTGATGCCAGGCCCACGCCCACTGCCTTGAAGTACTGTGTGATGTGTTACACTGGTTGGTTCAGCTGTTTCTGTCTGCATGCCAGTTATCTGGAAAAGTCTAAAATGCTGTACCTCTACTGTGCTTAAATTGCTCCAAGGGGCGGGAGTCTAGACAGCTGTCTCCCGTCTATTTCTTCCCTCTCAGCCTGGACGTTCTAATTAAAGTGGCCGCAAGGACGATGCGGGGACCAACCAGAAACGGAATACGAGGCACACTTTGGAAGCATGTTGGCAGGGACAGAGGTGCCTAGCTAGCTGCACATAAGGTATTTTGAGGCTAGGCCACCAACATGTCGGCTGAGACAACATGGCACTGTGGCGTACAGACACCAGAGGAAGTCTGACCGGTACCTGGAGAATAGAGATGGCTGCGCCAATCTGTCATTAAGCAAGAATATTAAGCAAGAACAAGCAGCCATTGGCCAAAGAGTGGATGATCTAGAAACCACCTTGGATCATAGAGAGGAGGACTTGAAAGCGATGAAGGAGCAGATTTAGGTCTTGCAGCTCCTCCTCCAATACCCTGAAAACCTTTCAAGGCATAAGAACATCAGAATCCGAGGAGTACCATGAAATGCAAAGGAGGCCATCCAGATAATCGCACTGACAATTGAAAAACGTAAGCTGGGTTTTCAGGAAGAGACCATGTCGGGTCCTGCACTGGTTGCTGACTCTGCAGCTCCAGAGAAGAACAGGAAGGCAACATATCTGTGACAAGCCACTCAATCACACAGCTGGGGTGGGGAACCCGTCACCAAAGATGGCCACCCACATCAACACATTTACATGGCAACTATGTAAGATGGCAAGCCCGCACAAGAATACACCCATATAAATGAAAGAGGAAACAAGAACTGCTGCTTCAACGTATGGAACAGAAAGCCGATGAGGTGTTGAATGTCCATGTGTGAATCCAATTTTTGTAAAGGAATACTCGAGGCTACTGAAGTAGGATTCACCAAAGATATGTATATGTGGAAAGAGCTGCAATCCTTGCCCCCTTTGTAAAGAGAAAGCATGTTTCTATCTGTTCACTTCCAGTGCTCACTATTGGTCTTCCCCATTTTGTTGTACATTTTATTTCCCCCTCTGCCATTCCAGTGCTCCAGGTTACTCTCTCCCTTTCAGGTCACACTTTGTTACTCTGCTTTTTCCAGTGGATACTTTATGACATATTTCTTTTAAAGACCTTCTTAAATTAGTTGGCTAGGGCAAAAAAATATTTGAAGAATCTTGCCTCGCCCTTGTGTAGTGTGTTTGGAGAGCAAAACTTCCAGAGAAGTGCTGTGGGGTGCAAGAATCAAACAACTCAAAAAACAACGTTTTAAAAACATAGGAAGATAAGGAACAAAGAAAAATTAGGAAAAAAACATTTATTAGATAAAGAACTAAAAAACAGTTGTCGAAAGGCATTGGCAAAGCCAATAGGTTTCATACTCTCACTTGGGTGTTGATAATAACAATAAAAAATGACTGCTGCAACGCAAAACATTTTTAAAAGGATTGCCTCCTGTAAAGATAGAGAATTAACATTAAAAAAAACAATTGTTGTACAAAGACCCATTCACATATCAGGATGTGTCATTCGTAGGGGTACGCAAAACTACCATTATAATGAATTTTCATTAGGTAGGTCGCAACTTGTGACTCCCTGTGATTGGCTGCGAATGCAGTGTTGGTGGCTTATGAGGGAGACCAGCCTAATGACTTTGGATATACTTTTCTAAATGGGAAACATTTTTAAAGCAACCAATGTCCACTCTATTTCTCAGGTGCCCATATCACCTCAATGGTTTGCCAACTCGCACAAGACTTAGTAATATTCTAGTTCCGGTTAAAATATGATTTATAAATGTTCGTGCCTACTTGAAAGGCAAGAAAAACCCTGTATTAATTTATCCAGAGGTTTATGAACACATTATGCTAACAGACACCTGCATAAAGAGAAGCAAACCAGAAGTCATAAAGAGCACTTCCCTCCATCTACTTTAGATAACACAATGCTCCCTTCTTAGTACCACCTTGTCTCATTTTGTAACTTCCCATGGCGACACCCTCTGTTACGTGTGTTGTTACTCGGTAGTCTTTAATTGCAGCCTCCAAGCACTATTTTCTCAAATACCTCCTACATTGGACAACGCTCTCCTAACGCTTTTTAAAAAATGTATTTTTATTGCAAAGGCACCGAACGCATCT
Organism: Triturus cristatus; assembly: GCF_964204655.1. NCBI lineage: Eukaryota > Metazoa > Chordata > Amphibia > Caudata > Salamandridae > Triturus > Triturus cristatus. The sequence continues at coordinate 1,246,704,871 of NC_140590.1, read as the reverse complement.
GCAATGCAATGGTTCTGCATTTGCGAGAGTTTGAGCTTTTGGCACGGTAAATGACAATGCTTTTTATTTATGTTTTAAAAACAACACATGAATAAAAGGTATTGTCATTTACAATGCCAATAGCTCAAACTCTCGTAAATGCGAGACCTACTGCATTGAAAAAGCTTGTTGTAGATAGTAAATGGTTGTCATATTGTCCAGCAGGACTAGGACAACATTGTGAGATAGGTGAGGAATGAAAGCCTTTAGTGCCAAGATCGCCTGAAACTCCAAGTAGTTGATGTGTAGGGATTGATATTTGGCATCCCACAGACCTTGTACTGTAAGGTCTTGTAGGTGGGCATCCCAAATCATCTCTGATGCGTCTGTGGTGAGACTGAGGTGAGGAACAGGGTCTAGAAAAGGCCACCCCTGTAGCAGGTTGTTGGTGTTCCACCATTGCAGAAAACAGTGAGTGTGGCGGTCTATCATCACTGGATCTTCGAGGTGACCCTGTGATTGAGACCAGTGGCGAGCTAGACATTGCTGTATGGGATGCAAATGTAACCTCACGTTGGGAAGTGTGGCAATGCAAAAGGCCATTATTTCTAGCAGACACACCGCAGTCCGAACTGTGAGAGGTGTGTTCGGTTGGAAGTGTAAGAGTTACCTGAAAGTTCTGAACTTGAGCGTGACTGGGATAGGAAAGTCCTAACTGTGTGTTGAGGATTTCTGCTAAGTAAGGTTCAATTTGGAGAGATTGAAGGTGAGGCTTAGGGTCATTTATTGTAAAACCCAAGCTGTGAAGTAGATCGACTGTCAATTGAGTGTACTGTTGGTAGGTACTGGCTTTGATGAGCCAATCACCCTGGTAGGGAAATATGTGAACATTGGGTCTTCTTAGATGTGCTGCCACTACTGTCAAACATTTTGTGAACACCTGAGGTGCCGTAGTCACTCTGAAAGGTAGAACTTTGAATTGGTAATGTTTGCCTGCTATGACAACTTTGAGGTATTTGCGGTGTGGAAGTTGTATAAGTATATGCAAATATGCATCCTTCAAGTCCAGTGTTACCATAAAGTTGCCCTGTTGGAGAAGTGAAATGACATCCTGTAGTGCAACCATATGGAAATGTTCCGATTTATTGATTGAGGGTTTGGAAATCCAAAATTGGGCTTAGTGACCAGTCTTTTTTGTGAATGAGAAAGTATAGAGAATATATCCCCGATCCCTGATGTTGAAGTGGAACAGGTTCTATAGCCCCTCTGAGAAGAAGGATTTTGATTCTTGTTTGAGAAGTATTGGATGAATCTGTGACAACCTGTGAGTGCGAGGTGGGATGTTGGGTGGTGTGGTAATGAGCTCCAGACAATAGTCATGCTGAATAATGGCTAGTACCCATCGCTCTGTGGTGATGGATTCCCAGACAGGGTAGAAAGATTGTAGTCTGCCCCCCGACAGGTGTGGAGTGGTCAGCGCTAAGGATTGGGAAGTCACTGCTTTCCAGTGGGTGTTGCTCCACGGACAGAGGCACCCCTGCCCCTTCCCTTATTGTTTCTGCCTCTCAAGGAACCTCTAAAAAAAGGCCAAAAAGGCCTTAATGTATGCAGACTGAACTTGTTATTGTTGGGAGGTGACAGAGTCTGTGGTGTTAGATTTGTATGCACCCCTGTAGCCTGTGCGACAGAAGGACCCTCTAGGAGTTGTCGTCCGTTATGCTCTCATAGCCTTAGCTGTGTCGGTATCCTTTTTCATTTTATCAAGGATAGTGTCTAATTGTGGGCCAAAGAGGCATTGTTTGTAAAACGCATATTTAGGACTGCCTGCTGAACCTCTGGTTTAAAGCCAGAACACCTAAGCCATGCGTGTCATCTGAGTAGCAAGCTGTTGTGGACACCCTAGCAGCTGTACCCGACGCATCCAGATAGAGTTATTGGTGATGGCTTGACCTTCTGTTACAAATAATTGGCCCCATTTGCGGTGTACCTCAGAAAGGTTTTGTGAGAGTTCCTCCATCTCATCCCAATAGGCTCTGTCATAGCGTGCCAGAGGGAGTCATTGTGCGACTGCCCCCTTCCAGTCATCAATCTGTTATTCTGTTACACTGCAGATTGTGCACACGTCCACTGTCCCTCCTGCCAAAAGCACTATGCTGGTGTCCCCGCCCCAGCATCCACAGCAGGTGTCTCTGTTCTCATGCTCACCCCCACACTGAGAATGGTATGCACGTTCATACTGTATGATGTGAGGAAATAAACTACTGTGGCAGTGAAATATTTATTTAAGCTGGATCTTAACGTGCTGCCCCCCTCATATCCTCCTTACCTGGACCTTTAGCCGCTTTCACTTGCGCTGCGTAAAACAAAAGGGAATAAAAAGTCAGATGTTCAGGAAATAAAAGCTGAAAGACAATCTGAACAATAGCAGAGCTGTGCATCTGACTCACCTAGTTCTGCCTCAGCGTCAACTGAAAGCAAACAGAAAAGGGTAAGGGTTAGTGAAGTCCAAATAGGAACCATGTGATCAACTTATTTATTTAAAAGCAGTTAGACGTACCTAGTTTTCTCTTCAACTGCTCTGTGGAAATAAAGAAAAAAAGTGTCAGTGCTGGTCATCTGTAAAGACCTTCAGAATTACTTCAAATAACTGATCCCTTCGGAGGAATCCATTTGCGTCCTCTCTCACGCCACCGGAGAGCTTTCCTCTTTGCAGCTTCAGAAAGACAACGGACAACTATGGGGCCAATTAGAAGTGGTTGGGTTATATACCACGCTAGTGCCACAATCAGAATTACCAATACCGGCAAGTATTACCGTTCCTTTTCTACGACATCATGAGTTTTCACACAAGAAAGGGGAATATTATGGGGGAAGCAGTGTTTTCGTGCATGGATATACGCCATAAAAACAAGGGCAGCGGTAATCCTATTCCAGTCACGCAAAAAAAGCATTTCCCAGCCCACTTGGAATCGTGTACTATAAAGAAGAGACCTATTTTGGATCATGGAGTATTTTTGAATTCTGGCTACAGGCGCGCAATGCCCCTAGGGCTCAGAGGGCTTCAGCCACCCCCCCGCATGCCCCCCCCCCCCGCCCTTTGTGTGTCGGCCCAGGATGAGGCAGCTTTCCGGGGATACACACAGACAGTTCTTGAGCTGCTGTGGTCTGGCATCTTATCACAGCCGCACCCGAGTGTTTCACAGGTCTTTCAAAGACCATTTACATGATAACGAGGGTTTGTTGTTTGTTTTTTCACCCTTCCTAGAACCCCTGCATCTTCACTTTGCCTGTTCCTTAACCCCTTCTGTGCCACGCCCTTTCCCCCTCCTGTGCCGGGCGTTTTATTAGTGGGTGGGGTTCATGACGAGATAGTCTCGTCATGGGCACAGCGCGACCGTGCTCCATGACGAGACTATCTCGTCATGGGCACTGAAGAGGTTAGAGTTGCCAATTACTTTTGCTGCCACAGTGTGAGAAGGCATTTCCTGAAAAGTAACCTTAAGCTTTGTTTAAAAGCAGTTTTATACAGCTCGAACTCCACCCGAAGGTATCGAGGCACTTTACATTTACAGTTACATTATACATAGGCTGTCCGGTTTTAGGTTTAAACCTATAATAACTGATAAAACCCCACCGGACGGGAAATAGCCCTCACCAGTGTAAACATATAAACACTGAAAAAAACCCTGCACAACCACAAACTAACTGCCATTCAAAGAAAGGAAAAGGAGACTGAAAGAGTCATTTTTATTTCTTCCTGAATGGGCCAATACAATGTAACTTTGTAATATAAGGTAGCAGTAAGAAAGACTGGGCTAACATTATTCTGCTTGAGTTTTGATATGTCCCTGAAATATTGTTTCTTCGTCCTTTTTTCAGTTTTGTGGTCTTAGGTCTAAAGATACAGGGGTTAGAATCATGTTTTAGGTGTTGTTTATTTAGTTTATTAACTATAGAGAATCAGGAAATATCTAAATCATATTTGATTTTTTGTCTACGTTTAAGTCTTTCACTGATAGGAAAAATGTAGGTTTCATAAGAATCTTTCCCAATATGTACCATCACATTTACCCACAGAGAATGGGTAAAAACCCTTGATACATCAGCCCCCTTTACTAGTGAGTCAGTATTGAAAGTAGTTGAATTGCCAAACACCCCAGGCTTTAAACATTCAATGAAAGGTATAGTGACATGTATATGTGAAAAGAGTACAGTCACAAAGCATCTGGGAACTGGTGAAAACATGACACCAGACTTTTGGAAAACATGGAATGCAGTGTCACTTGGAATGCTGCTGCAAAAAGTTCTTACCAAGTTCAACAAAGATTGGAGTGATATTGTTTGTATTTGCAATGATTCGGCTACGTATATGAAAAAGTTGTGTGATGACCTGTCAAAATCGATACTTGTGCTGTAGTGCTTCCCTGTAGGAGATCCTTGCCACTTGTTAGATGGCAATCTGAAAGCATCTTTACAATCTTCAGAGTTAGTGAAGAATGCTATTGACTTTTTAGTCCATTCTGGTGCACTGTTTTGTTATGCGTGGGAACTAAAACACAAATATTTCTCATTTTGTGCTTTGTGTGGCATCAAAGAAAGAGTCATCCCAACTGTGTCGCTTATCTGGTGGTTCTCTGTCCTAGCGGCCTTGAATGCTATATTATCCATGTGGCAACTGTTAACAGAACTTTTACAGAGTGATGATGCAAACAGCAAGAAATATGAGGATCTTTGGTCACATATTGATGGTAATTTGAAAAAAGTACACTCTAATGCATTCTTAGAATTTTACAGGAAAGCATGACTGCTGTAGTGGACATAACAAAAAAACTACAGTCTGAAAACACCCTTGTCTGGAAAGTGTTCAGCATAATTCGTGTAGATGTGAAACATCTCCTTAAGAGCAAGCTGGGTGACACTTTTAGTGACTTTGGCACTGCAACATGTTCCATGTTAGAGTGCTTGCCAGTTGGTAAGCAAAGAAATGTTGAGGAGCAATTCAGGAACTTTTATTTTACAATGTATGAGAAATAGCCCATCCCCAACCATGGCTTTTTAAGCCAATGAAGACTCACTGTGGTACTCTGCACAAGTTATAGATCCCTTCCGTAAAGGGAAATTTTCTCCAGCGTTTCAAAAGTGCTGCCTCATTTTTGACCGCTTCAATAACTCTGAGGGCAAATGCGCCCAGTTCAACAGATATGTTGCAGAACCTGTTGCAGAGAATCACAATCTTCAGGTGCACCAGTATTGGCATGGAAAGCTATGCCAGTGGGCAGAGTTAGCAAATTGAGTACTGGATATTTTGGCATTGCCTGTCTCAAGTGCCAATGTTGAGAGGGCCTTTTCACAGATAAAAGTTTACATGAGAAGGAAAGAGCTAGCTTGCATGACCAAAGACTCAGTTAAGAAGTATTGTATGGTGTACTACGATAAGTTTGATTTGTAAAAATGCATTTGGACCTCATATACATTGTACGTACACTGTCTATATACCATCCACTATCAGTGCAGAAAGCAAGCAATAATAAAAGCAAAAAGTTCCATAAACACCGGAAAAACACTGTTTCTGTTCTTTTTAATGGTGCAAAAATGTGTAACCACTGATAACCACTGTTTTTTAAAGGTATTGAAATCACTGAAAAAACCCCACCAGAATTTACCAAAAATAGAAACTGAAAACAGGAAAGCCTAATTATACAGGATTGCAGCCCAATGGCAGGGCACATTGCTCGAAGTATTAGCCCCCACCTTGAAATTTGGCTCTACATTGCTGGAAGTATTAACCCCCCCCCCCCCCCCGCCGAAATATGGTTCTAGTAGCGCCCCCGCCTGGACTGTCCTATGCATCTTGTGATGACTATATCTTACAATATGCTTGCTATTCATTTTATGTGACTGTATGATTGATAATTACAATTCTTATGTAAAGCGTTCTGCTACACCTTGGGTCTAGTTTGTGCTATAAAAAACTGCTAATAAATAATGATTACATTGCTTTTATAACATTGATGCTTGCTACACAGCGCATGAGGGAAAACAGCAGCTGATACATAATTCATGAAACAATTCTGATGACAGTATTTATAGTAAATGTCTTACCGTTCTCCTCAGTCACACGGGCTAACCAAATAAAAGAGAGAAAATTAAGTGATGTTGTCACATCTTTGCTTTCATGTTCAAAATACTGGAATGGGTATAAGAGAGAGGAGATGGAAAACAGAAAAAGTGAGGGAACGAGACAGAAAGAGGATGGAGAAATAAAAAATAAATGAGTTGGGGAAAGACAGATACAGATAAAGATGAGAAAGAGAAGAAAAGAAGAGCAAAAGAACGAGTTGGGTTCCGAGAATAAGGGCAGAATAAAGAGAGACCGAGATGGAAACTGAAATAGAAACACGAGATACATGGGCATAGATAAACAAGTTACATACCTCTGTGGATACTTTACATAGCCAGACTCTTCACCTCAGAATACTCCTCAGGCGCCAGACTGGATCTGGAAATGTGTTCAGGCAATGCTCCCATGCGCCACTAGGTGGCGCCATTGTGTCACATGCTGTTCCTGTAACGCACTGAATGTGCCAGAGGCTTTTCACAGGTTTTTCTGGAGATGTGCAAGCCTCTCATTGATATGCCCTTTGATGGCTCTCGTCTTTCTAGATACACAGCTGATTTTAACCCGGAGCGTTTTAGGGTCAGTAGAGCCATGACGCACTCCCTGGGTCTGTTGACCCCTGCTAAGCAGTTCCATTTTCAGCCCAGAGAATATAAATGCTACTGCAGAGAGTTTTGGTCACTCCAAGTGGTACAGCAGCCACCGTAGTCCTTTTCGAGACCAGTGATGTGGGTGCGGAAGAGAATGTGTAGGCCATCAGAGGCACCAGTCCTCCTCCTTGCAGCAACAACCATTAAGCCAATTTAGTTTACCCTTCTAGGCACACACCCATCCTGTGGGTGGCAGGGTTCAGCATTTCCTCCCATGGTGACAATCGCCCAGGTCAAGAGGATGGATCCTTAAGCATGGATATGTCCGCAGATCACGAATGGTGCCTGCATCGCCAAATGGTGATCTCCACTTCCCAGCAGTGGGTAGAACCCTGGCTGGATCTTTTTTGCTGCGGTCAAGAACGTGCATTGTCAAACATTTTAGACATTTAGCGTTTCTACAAGAACACTTGCTAGGAGTTGCATTCTGGCTAGATGGAACGCAAGACCCCTGTACACCTTCTCATCCCTGTTTCACCTGCCCCAAGTTTTGAAAAACATCAGGGACGACCAGGCTCAAGACATCCTAGTGGCTCCGCGTTGGGCCAGGAGAGTGTGGTACTTGGAATTTCTGGCCATGAACATCTGTCCTCCAATCAGGCTACCACTTTGGGAGGACGTTTGTCACAGCAGCGGGTCCTTCACTCGGATCTCCACAATCTACACTTCAATGCATGAATACGGAGTGGCGGCAGTTCACTACGCTTGATCTGCTGTGTGAAGTGATGGATGTCATCCTTGCCACTAGGTGCCCTTCGATGAAGACCATTTATTCCGGGCGCTCGGACACATTTGCGGCCTGGTGTGATATCCGCAGGACTAACCCCTTTCGAGCAAAGCTTAGATGTTCTTTTGTTTGTTTTATCTTTAGCCCAGAAAGGCTTTGGAGGCTAGGAATTTGTACACTGCCATCCAGGGTCGGATTGGTAAGGCGGGCAATGGCCGAGGAGCCGGTATTAAAGTTCCAGCTGTGGGCTGCTTTTTTGGCAGCCTGGGGGGCCGATTTGGGCAGTGTCTGGTGTGTTCAGATGTCGCCAGAGGCCCTGTGTGGCCTTTCTGGAGGCAGATGAGCGTCCATAACCTCTCTTTTATCAGCGGGCAGAGGTGTCACTCCCTTTCTCTCGCTGGGCCGGCCAATTAATGGGTGCATACTGAGCGGGGGCAGGGGGCCTTAGCAGAAGTGGCCTCACTTGCTTCCAGGTGTTGATAAAACTTAACCGAAGCAGTGTTTTGAGGAAAGGCAATATGCAAATGTGGGCCACTTTCTTTTGGCGTGCCCGGGACGATTTCTAATCACATTCCAACGCTCCTCCCATCCCAGGGCGCGGAAAGAGATTATGCAAGAAACTGATGTTAGCCTGCAGGGGTGACGCATAAAAGCAGCTCTAATCCATGTCTATCGGTGGAGGAAAACACTTGTACCAGCACCCCTCCCATTGAGGAATACAAAAAAGTGATGGATGGAATGCTTGAACTAATCTCAGCCACTGGTAATTACTCTGGGCAGCATTCTAGTCCATCATTTTCTTGCTCCACCATGCCTCCTCAGATTAGATACAGCCATACGCAAATCATCCTTGGAACAGGACCAAGACTGATTTGCATAATGCAAGTCTTTGTCATCAATAGCACAGTGGACAAATGGGGTGGTCTGGAATGTGGTCTGAGTGACTGCCAGTGTCACTGTCATTAAAACATTCCTTCAATGACCATGTTTTTCTGCAGTAACTGCTCTTCCCAGGCAATCAGTAGTATCTAGGCCAGCACAAATTACATGTCTCGTCGATCATGATTTGTTTGAGCCAGGGGGACCTTAAAGTCTTCCAGGGCGTCAGCAAGATCTCAGTGGTCATGTTTCTGAGGGCATGCGTATAGCAACATAACAAACAGTCTACATTGACTGATCTGAATGGCAGGCTAGCCCAGGAGAACATCTATTTTCCAAATGCCTCAATCGTCTGGTATTCCCTACTTGGGGGGGGGGTCACAAGGAATGAATGAGAGTTCAATTTCCTGGTTGTATTCTGAAGCACCAGGCTCTCCACGATAGAGGAGACAGGAGGAAAACAAGACTAGACAGGAAAAGGCAGAGGATTTATGAAATAAAAAGGCTGAGAGACAGACAAAAGAAAAAACAAAAAATACAGCAGAAGAGTTCAAGTGGGAGAACACTGCTCTTCAAGGCACTGATCTTGGCAAGACTGAATACGAGAGAGAGAAGAGATAGGAAGTATGTCAGAAATGAAAAAAAAAAGAAGTACGTAGTAAAAAAAACATATTAGCCCAACTGAAATAATACGAATCAATAGCCCTGTGAGCTACATGTCAGCCTGTAAAGGCAGTCTGTGATCACTATAGATCAATAATGATGTCTACATGTGAAAGGGCCATTAACTGAAAGGCAAACCCATATAACAAGGAAATCCCTCAAAACCCTTCAGCACTGTTCACTGCCACTGGACAGAATTCCAATACCGAATCAGTAGGAAGCTGGAAGTTTATGCAGTAAATTATGAGAATTAAATTCACACACATACACACACACAGGTCATGTCCAAATTCTAATTAGAGTTAAATACCAGTTCTTACCCAGATCATCTTCATTTTGCTCTATAACAAAATAAAACAAAAAACAGCAAGTTATTATTAGTCTTCTACTGATTTTTGTTTCTCTTTAGTTAATAACAAAGCACATATCTATGCTTGAACTAGTTATTACTAACACATTTAAAGCCCTCCCAGCAGGCACCCTAACACAGGCATGCTTTTAGTGCCGAATACATGAACTGAATTATGCATGACCATCGCCATCCAGGGTCCTCTTGAGCTAATCAATTCAAATTTGGGCTGTATCCGGCTGTGGGTTTGTAACTGTGCTGTCCCTTCTTCTCCTAAGGCGGCCTGCAATGCACAGAAAGGGATATTGGGATTGGTGAACCATCCTACTGGCAGTGCAGCATCTTTAAATAGTTGGTGGCATCAACTAACATCAGCAGTATATGAAATGTAGAAGTTTGCAAGGGCCAGTAAATGCATGCACAGGGAAGTATTCATCCTCTCGTCACCTTCCCTCTTTGCAATTCAGAATTTCGAAATGAATATAGAGCCACTTTCTGGGATTCAAACAAAAAGACCATTTAGAGTTCATGCACTACCATCTTAGGGGCATCTAAGTGTCATTTCTGGGCTCTTCGTCTTCTAGTGTCACTTTTTTAAATTCATGCTGTATAATTTTTTTTAACTTAAATCTCACATTTTAAATAATACACTCTCACCATTTTGGAGTTCATACTGTGTCACATTTTGGCATCCATACCCTATCAATTGCTGAAGTTCACATTGTGTGACTTTTTTTTGGAATTCCTAATGTCATATTTTGCAGATCACTTGTCTTCACATTTTAGAGATCATTGAAGGCTGATTTTTTTGCAATTCTAACAATGTCATTTTCTGAAAACATTGTGCACTTTTGGAATTCATGGAATCACTTATTTGTAGTCTTCACAGTGTCATTCATAAGATTTCAGTGTCACTTTCTAAATACTGAGGTTTGTTTTGGGGAGCTCACAAGATATCAGATTTTAGTTGTGTTAAATTTCTCCGGTTTATAGTTATTGCATGGGTTATTTTTGACTCTTTCAGAGTTTGAAGAGAGATACTTCGGGTTTTATATACAGTTACTTTTTGGACTTTAATGTCAGTTTTTAGAGATCATACCATTTTGCGTTTAAGCCCTTCTGTTGTGCTACATTTAGGAATTCTTCAGTCGACACTTTAGAGTTTAGTGTTGACTTTTTCAATTTGGTGGTTTCAATTGTTAGAGTAAACGCAGTGTCACTTTGTTTATTTGTTTGTATTTTTGGAATTTATATAATGTCACGGTTTGTCTCTTTTTGTACTCCAGTGTTACTTTTTTGGATTTACTACAGGGCCAATTTCTCTACATTCCTGTCAACAGCACATCTGAAGTTACACAATGTCAAAATGTGGAGATTAAAAAGTTTACATTTCATAAGGTTACAACACTACATTGCTTCTCCTCTGCTCTTACTTAGAGTGCAGTGAAGGTGTCTGGGTGTGCTCTTGCCCTCTTCCAAGATGCATGGTCGCCGCTTGCACCTGCTCGTGCCCCGAGCGTCCTCTTGGGACACAAGCGTGACAGAGTGGCGTGCAGCAGGCCAACAAGCAGAGGGCATGAAGCCTGACACTACAGAGAAGAAGGTGGCACTCAGTCTGGCTTGCAACCAATGCAACAGTGTCAGTGGCACTTTTTAGAGCAAGAGGGTGTAAGAAAGTGGGTTTCTGTTACAGTAACCCCCCCCCCTTTTTTGCCTAATAGCTGATGCACTTTTCCTTGTTGTGCCCTGGGCTCCTGCCAATCAGGTGCCCAGGGTCTGTGTTCCTTCCCTAAAAACTGCCTAACAGCCAAAACCCAAATTGGCAAACCCTGGCCACATGTCAGCCCCTGGTAAATGGTACCCTAGGTACCCAGGGCCTTGTGACCAGGGAAGGCCTTTAAGGGCTGCAGCACTCATTGTGCCACCCCTAGAGGCCCTGTACCCTAACACACACACACTGCTCTTGCAGGCTGAGTGTCTGGATACAAGACAAAACAGAGAGTCGACATGGCACACATCCCTGTGTGCCATGCCCACAACCTACACTGCCCTGGCATACATCAGCCACCCCTCTAGCTGGGTGCCCTATGCCAGTGGTGTGGGCACAGAGGCAGGAGCCCTGTGCCCCTACAGTACCCAGGTCCATTCCTGGGTCCTGTAAGTGCAGTGCTGCCATCTAAGAGTATATGGTGCTGGAAGCTTGTCAAACACGAACTCCACAGCACCATAATGGCAGCACTGAAGACTGAGAAGTTTGGTATCAAACGGCTTAGCCCATTAAATCCACACTGATGCCAGTGTGGGATTTAATGTACCAAGCACCACAGAGGGCATCTTAGAGTGGCCCCCTGAAACCTAAACCTACAATCCACATCTGTTCTGAGGCTGCCTAGGCTGCCACACAGCAGACATGTTGCTGGACCCCTGGGTAGGAGAGCCCCTGCTCTTCTGGGTCTGCAACAATGCACATCCTGGGCGAGGTGCTAAATCTCCTCCCCCAGGATGGGCAGGGGGAAGCTTCAAAGGCATGCCGCCTCTGTGAGCTTCCCCAGGCCACTGTAACCCCACCACTCTGGCGGGAAGCTTGGCCGGAAACCCCAAATAAGGACAGGGGATGTGCCAGCCTGCCAACCCCACCCCTCAGGTGGGGGAGGCGAGGTGAAGCACATCTCCGGGCTCTCGCCATCTTGAAGATGGGAAGCCCTGCCCAATCAGGACTAGGCTCCTGCCCCCCTCCCACAGGAGAGAGGCAGGATAGGAGGTGTACCCACCCCAGGACAGGGACCCATTGGCCCCTGCCCTTCACCTACCTGTAACGCCCCTAAATCTAGTATTTAGGGGCACCCTGAACCTTCCTTCCTCAGATTCCAGATTCCAAACTACAAAGAAGAGCAAGAAGAAAGAAGACCTGCCCTGCAGCTGCTAAGAAGAGGAAGACACCAACTGCTTTGGCCCCAGCCCTACCGGCCTGTCGACCCTCGAACCTTCTCCTGCTCCAACCCGGCATCTCTTGTGGCCAGCAACCTCACAAACCCCGGAGGACCTGGCTACCTTTTGGCTCTAAGCCCCTGGGACTCCCATGAGTAGAGGCTCTACTCAAAACCTATCTCTAATCCCTGGCAGCAGCCCAGAACCGCGAACCCAGCACACTCTGCACCAGCCAAGCTTGGCCAGTGCCGGAGTGAACAAAGACCACGAGGACGACCCCACGGCGACTGTGACCCCGAGTCCGGCACCCAAGGACCTCCCTCGACACTCCTGAAGAAGCCTGCAGCCGCAGAACAAGGTGCCCCCCCAACCGCGATCAACAGAGGGTAAGATGTCCCGACACCAAAAGGCACCCCAGCACGCGGCGCCCCGCGGCCCCCTGTGCCCAATCCCAGGGTACCTACCTATCCTCCAACTACCCAACTTACCTCTCGAAGTGGTGGTGGCACCTGAAGAATCCTCGTCCCCGAGCTTGCAGTCTTTTTCTAAACCGGAAATTTCCCTTTGAAACCAATTGAGCGCCCGAAGGCTCAAAAGCACCCTGCACCCAGCTGCCCGAGTGGCCCTGGCAGTGCAACCTCTACACCTACCTACTTCCCCACTTGCCCTGAGTAAGTGACCAGGAGCCCAGCTCCCACAGCCGTGTGGCTTGCTAGTCAGAAGCCACCAACCAAGGCCCCCCTATCCCTCATAGGATAACATTGGGCTTAACTCTCTCTGCACCCGGACGCCCTAGAGTCGCTGAGGGTGAACCAACTATACCTACCTGACCCTGGGGGACCCCTGAGTCTATGCCCAGAACCTCAACTCTGCCAGTCGAGTACTTACCTTTAAACCGATAACTCTATTTTCTTCATAGGGTAACATTGACTGACTTTTTCCTGAAATTTCTTCTGTGGACTTTTCAAATCTTAAAATATTCACCAAAAATCAGCCGAGTATCGAAAACGAAAATACTCACCTGGTCTCAGGTGAGCTCCCAGTGCTGGATCTTGGTGCCCAGCACTGACTCTGAAAAATACTTACAACTGTACTTACCAGTAACCCAATTTTCTCCCATAGGTAATCATTGACTGTTTTTCTGTGAAATTTCTTCTAAGTGTCAATTTCTGCAATCTTTAAATATTCTTTAAAAATCGTATAATATCTGAAAACGTAATTACTTACCTGTTCTGGATAAAGGTCCCAGTACTGAGTCTAGGCACCCAGTACTGGATTACAAAAGTAACGAGAACATACTGTACCTGCAACTTGAATTTTCTTCCATAGGGAATCATTGACTGTTTTCTTTGAAATATTTTCTAAGTGTCAACTTTTAAAATAGCTAAATATTGTTTAAAAATCATCACAGTAATTAAGTCGACTTTCATCACTTGATTCTAAGTACTGACCCAGGTCTGAATCTAGGATCCAGTCCTGGAATTCCAAAAGTAATCCTAAAAGTAATCTGTGGCAAATGACATGAAACTTCCATTGAACTCAATGCATTATTGTGTTTAAAATAGTGTTGCCTATTGCAACCAATTGTAACTGTTTACAAAAGTCAATTGCATATTGCAAAAGTATTTATATAAAGCATCTCATTCTGAGAAAGTATATTTTAATTCCAATTGTTGGTTCTAAAATAAAACAAGCATATATTTTTTATATAGAAACCATTGGCCTAGAGTTCAGTTATTGAGTGTGTGAGACCATTTGCTGACTGAGTGTGTACAACAAATACTTTACACTGTCCTCTGATACTGCCTTACTGCTCGACCAAGCTACCACTTTAGAGAGTAAGGTTATTTCTAACTTTAGCCTCTGCCAAGCCTCTGGTGACTGTGGACTCTGTACACCCTGTACCTATTTGGGAACAGTATATACAGAGCCACTTTCTCACATAGGGAGACAGCAAGCAAGGTGACTGAGCATTTGGCACAAGGAAGTTCGAGCAAGAATTGGGTTGTGGAGACCTCTTATCCAGTAGACTTGTGTGACTTTTGCTTTATCTACCCTTATGACTGCTGCAACAATTTTAAGCCTAAATTCTTCAGTTCAATTTCACCAACCTCAGCCCAAAGCCTTGAAAACTTTGTAATAATGAGCAAGAATGTCAAATTGTTGAAAACGCCATGTATCTTTCATGTTTTTATTAATTTATATTTAAGAACAATTAACTCGATTTATTTTGTTGCATGTTGCACTTTCAGCGTGGAGACATTTAAACTTTGGAATTGACAAACTGGAGGAATATGTTTGGGTTTTACTAGACTTGCAAGAGTTTGAAGGTCTCTCAATATAGAGCTTCAAATCATTTGAAATTCCTCTAGGATTGTACTGTTCTTGTCGTCTATCCTTTACTTATAGAGCATCAACTTGTTGATCTGAATGGACATTTTGTAGTGGACTACATAGCTGTAAGAGGCTTCGTAAATGGGTGAGGGGAAACCAAATTGGATAGCTATTCATTCCTGTCGATTTGTTTGCTAGAAGCTCAAATTTTGTGCCACCCATTTGAAGATGAACGTGATCGTTGTTCCACATATGCCCACTGTGATAGTCCTCTTTCTAGAAAGAGTAACTGTGTATCTGATCTTTCAGTCTGATATCCCAATGGCTATGTATCAGATATTGTAAGAAATGTTTCAACGGCTTAAAAACTATGATATGGCAAACAATTTTCCTTCAATCAGTATAGAAAAGCCAAAATGCTGGTAGGAGAGGATGTTCACAGAAAGCACAGTACTTTAAATATAATCCACAGTGGAAAATGGGGATTGAACACGGAAGGAAAGGCCAAGCTGGAAGACTATGTTTCAGTTTAGAATGCATGTTCTGTTGATTTGTATAGTGCACTGATCACCCAAGAGGGCATCCAGGCGCTTGGGCAAGGTGTGTAGGTGTGCGGTCCCAAGGTGCCTATATGAAGAGCCAGGTTTTCAGCTTCTTGCATAACTCAATGAGCGAGGAAGAGGCTCTGGGGTGTCGAGGGAGGCTGTTCCATGGCTTGGGTGCGATGTAGGAGAATGAGTGACACCAGTTTAGCTTTGGAAATGGGGGCTTGTGTGCGGGAGACGCAGAGCGTAGGTGTCTGATGGGTTGCTAAACGTTAATGCAGCTGTTCAGGTATTCTGGCCCTGTGTTGTGTAGGGCTTTGTATGTGTGTGTGAGAAGTTTGAATTGGCTGCGCTTGTGAATAGAGAGCCAGTGAAGCTTCTGGAGGAGCAGTGTGATGTGGGTGTGGCGTGGGAGGTCGAGTATGAATCTTGTGGCTTCATTCTGGAAGATCTGGCATCTAATTTATTAATTTAAAAAGCAAAAAAACAAGCATTTAGGAGGCTGAGAAAAAAGGATTGATGCCCTTACTTAAGAATTTAGGGAACCTGATCTCCAATATCGCCAGGAAACAAAAAGTGAAAAAAAAACACACACAATGAGAACTGGCATTAATTAATTAATTAATTTTGCAAACAATTAATGAAGGGGGCTGATGCAGCATTTGAAAATGAGTGCATTCAGGAAGGAAAATTGAGCTCCTTGAGTGCATGATCCCTGAAGCATGTTGGGTTATTTGTTTTTAAGGCTTAGGACCCCGTTCATTCAGATGCATTTGAGAAGAACATTTCCTGTGAATTGCTTCTGGATTCCGTTAATGAGGAAAGCATTATCGCCTGAATTCAACCATCTAAGCAGGCCTTGGTTGCATATATCGGTTTATGGGTTCTGCTAAATTATGTACGTTCCACCCTATTTTGACCAATTATGCCCTTTAGTAGATGGTAACAAATGGTTAAGTCCCATTGTCTTAAATGGAATCCAAGGTTAGACAATGTTTTTAGGAACAGAGAAGAAGATAATCTTGTGTTATCAACTTTTTGCCTTAATGAACATGCCCACTAAAATCTTAACAAAGCTTGTGCTTACTTGGCTGGCAGAAGAATCAGACACAAAGCAATAATTTCCAATTGAACAAGTACGAATTCAGCAGGAGAGCGCCACTAAGAACCACTGTGCTTTGCAGTGGGAGGCTGTTATGAGATCTATGTAATCCTCGAAAATACCTTCACTGTGAAGTGGATTTCCAGGAAGCTTTTAATTGAGTTAATAGAGTGCGCCTCTGGAGCAAATCGAGACAAAAGGGCATTTCAAAGGGCCTGCTGTTTATTATTCAGCTATTTCCTACGGAAGATTGGGCCCAAGTGGATTTGTCCTATACTGAAAAATCTCATAAAAGGTATACATTTGAAATGGATTCACACAAAGCGGCTTTAACTTACCTAACTTTTTTTCCGTCTTTTAATTGCCTACCTGGCTAATGATCAGCAAAGCAGGAGAAAGCAGAGTCCCCCGGTTTGCTTTCCAAATTAAATCTATGCTAAGGAGGAAATAGGAGATTGGATTTTGGATGCCAGGCACCTAGGACCATGGCCATAAAAATGATCAGTTGTCCAAAGGTGAGAAGTGGAGGATGTGGCAAGTCTTTTGTGGCTGCACTGGGAGCAGTTAGGAAAAGTGGAAATGGCCTCCTTTTTCACCACCCCTGCTTCACCCCCACCTCCCAATTAAGATGAGACAGCGGAAGCAGCATGAGCAAAATAGATGCCAAATCATAGCTAAAGAGCCTTGCAGGTTGGCCTTAAACTAGTTAAGAAAGAACCACCAGAGGTTAAGATATTGGAGAGGACCATTCCTTGCGACTGCCCACTCTCCAAAACAACACTCATCAATAATCCTGTAATGGGATCTGCACGACTGGAGAAGTAAACTGATGAACAACTGCCCGTGTTGCACGGGTTCTGGTATACTGTCAGACCCCAAAGCAAGGGAAGCATGGCATTTTGGGGATGCGGAAGGCATATGGCAATTGCTGTTGTGAGGTCTGAACTTAAAAGCTCGAGTTGATCACTTGGCTTAAGGTGCAAAGGATATCTGAGCCAAGCCAACAAGATCGAGACACTGTGACAAGAGAGTCGAGGGTGGCTTAGGTATTAGTACATTGAGCTGGAGATCTTACAAGTTTTGAACCCCAGCAGTACGTGGGAAACCGGTTGAAAGACTGTATCTCTCTGACCAAAGCCCGGACAAAATTGAAACAGTATCAAACAGGATCAATTCTAACAATATGATTCTCTAAGCAATACAAACATTGTGCTCGGCTCTTGAAACTAAAATCACCGAGTTGGGGAAGGATGTTATATTCTTCCGACAAGATCTACGCAATGTAGTGAACACGGTTACTGCATCAGAAGGACATGTTTCTGAGCTAGAAGACACAATGAGGTAACTTAAGGCTTTGGAGTGCCACCTTACAGTGACCTCTGACCTTAACATTACGAGTAAAAGATGTGGAGTGAAGGTCACACAGAAATAGCCTGCGCTTTCTGGGTTTTCCATTGCAAGCAGAAGGAGTTCAGTCCGAAATATGTCTGAAAGTCTAGTTTAACTCATGGATGTCGAAGGGTAAGCTATCCTGTTGAATCTGAAGTGTGCCCCTTGCGCCTAGGCACAGTGCTCCCCACGAGTGGACCCCTCACTCACTTATTGCTAGAGTTCTTAATTATGAAGACAGAGATAAGATCCTGAAAGCAACCCGAGATCCAGACAAACTAAAATTCTACTCCACTGGATTTGTGATCTTCCCAGACTACACCAGAGCGGTCGGGCAGCTGAGGAAGTCCATTGATGGTGTTAAACAAAAGCTATAAGTGATGACTATCAAGTATATGCTCCTATTATCCTCACTCTCAAAATAATCCACAATTCAAATAACTGAGTTTTGATACACCTGAGAGTGCATGGGACTGGATAGTACAAAATCAGGAACTACAAGGTCACCAGAACACTTACGCGAGGCAGTTGACAGGAACAGGGGGAGAGGGTGCAATGCCTAGACCCCATAAAAGATGTGTAAGACAACACTACAGGTACAATAACCCCCAGCAGTTAACCCCTTGCATGCCCGCCCCTTTCCCCGCCCAGTGCCGCGCCTTCCATTAGCGGGCGGAGTTCATGACGAGCTGGACTCGTCATGGGCACAGCGCCACCGCAGCCCATGACGAGTCCAGCTCGTCATGGGCACTGAAGGGGTTAAAGACATAACACCATAATAATAGCGATAATAACCACCTGCAAGAACACATGGTACCTGGACAGGCATTTCTGTTGATCTACACCAGTGGAACGTGTTGTGGACTCTTTTGCTGCCAGTACAGCTAACTCGGCCATTATATTTATGGTAACACTGGCTGTGACAATGTTACATGCTTGTTTCATTAAAGTTAACTTTGACCAGATTTTGGGCCTTACACTATCAGATAGTGTACCCATTAATCAAATATCACACACGTACTTTAGCCCTCTTGATTTGGGAGAAAAATGTGTTTGCTGTTGTCTCGTTTTATGGTCAAGAATTTGATACGAACTAAGGAAAATGCTTCTTACCAGTATGCATCTGTTCTTGGCATGTAGAGCTGCAGAGTTGTACACTATGCATAGATCGCCATCTGGTGTTGGGCTCGGATGCTTGCACATTGTTGTCTTGAAAGAGTCTTTTGTAGTCACGAGATAGGTGACTGATCCCTTGGATGATAGTGCGCATGGGCATCGACTCCATCCTCAGATTGTTTTACGCCATAATGGGAAATGATGGAGTCAGTAAAAAGTAAGAGATGTCCCTGTGAATGTATCTAATTAAGATAAGACTGGAACAGATACAGGTTCCGGGGAGGCGGGTGGGCGTGTACAACTCTGCAGCTCTACATGCCAAGAACAGATGCATACTGGTAAGTAGCATTTTCCGTTCGAGGCATATGAGCTGCAGATTGTACACTATGCATAGACTGTACAGCAGTTTCTCCCCTAGTGGGGGTCACCTGTATCCGTTGCAGTAGTTTGAAAGTGTTTTAAGAACAGCCTGGCCTACAGAAGCTTGTTGCTTAGTCTGCACGTCAACACAATATTGTTTGGTGAAGGTGTGTGGTGTAGACCATATTGCTGCTTTGCAGATGTTATCTAAGGGAATGTTCCCTAAGAATGGCATGGAAGCTCCTAGTTTGCTTGTTGAATGCGCTTTAGGGGGATTTGTCAATGTGCGTTTAGCCTTTTGATAGCATATTTGAATGCATTTTACTATCCATCTCACGATCCCAGCTTTGGAGATGGGGTTACCTTTATGAGGTGGGGAGAAGGCTACAAACAGTTGTTTTGTCTTTCTAAAGGGTTTAGTCCTGTCAATGTAATAAAGTAGGGCTCTTATGACGTCTAGTGTGTGAAGATCTCTCCCTGCCACAGAGTCTGGGTTTTGGAAAAACACCAGTAACTCAAATGACTGGTTAAGATGAAAAGCGGAGATTACTTTGGGAAGGAATTTCGGATTTGTTCTGAGTACCACTTTATTACGATGTATTTGTAAGAATGGTTCTTGTATGGTTAAAGCCTGGATCTCACTTACCCTTCTGAGAGAGGTAATTGCGACAAGGAAAGTTACTTTCCATGTGAGGAACTGAAGTTCACATTTATGTAAAGGTTCAAATGAGGGACCCATGAGCCTGGTAAGAACAATGTTTAAATTCCACACCAGAGAGGGTGGCAGTCTGGGAGGAATTATTCTTTTAAGGCCCTCCATAAAGGCTTTAATTGTAGGTACTCTAAATAGTGACAAATTGTGTCTGTTTTGTAAATAAGCAGCAAGTGCTGCTAGATGTAATCGTATGGATGAATATGCTAGATTACATCTTTGTAAGTGTAGCAAATAGCAAATGATGTCTTGGATTGAAGCATCCAGCGGATCAATCTTATTGTTATTGCAGTAGATGACAAATCTTTTCCATTTTGCTGCATAGCAAGCTCTAGTAGTAGGGCGTTTGGCATCTTTAATGATGTTCATACAGTCAGGCGGAAGGTTAGGATATCCGAACTCTAGGACTTCAGGAGCCAGATCACTAGATTCAGTTGACCTGGATCGGGGTGCCTTATCTCTCCATGGTTCTGCGTTAGCAATGTTGGGGAGAAGCGTAGTTTTTGGTGTGGAACTACTGAGAGTTCCAGTAGTGTTCTGAACCACGGTTGCCGGGCCCATGTGGGAGCCACCAGGATCATCTTTAGAGACTGCTGTCTGTGCTTGCGTACTACTAGGGGAATCAATGGGAGTGGTGGAAAAGCGTACGCAAATCTGCCTGACCAGTTCATCCATATCGCATTGCCTTTGGACAAGGGGTGTGGAAACCTGGCGGCGAAGGTTGGGCATTTTGCATTTGTGTGGGTGGCGAACAGATCTATGTCTGGCTGACCCCACATTTGGAAAAAGGGTTGAAGAACTTGGGGATGAAGTTCTCATTCGTGTATCTGCTGTGTTTGTCGACTTAGCAGATCCGCAATTTGATTTCGAACTCCTGGAAGATGTTCTGCCAGAAGGTATATGTTTTGTGGAATGGCCCATCTCCAAATGGTTTGTGCGAGCTAGGACAGCTGCAAAGAATGTGTGCCTCCTTGTTTCTGTATGCAATACATGGCTGTCATGTTGCCTGTCCGGACTAGGACAGTCTTGTGCTGTAGATGTACTTAGAATGATTTTAGTGCTAGAAATATTGCCAGTAATTCTAGGTGATTGACGTGGAGCACTTTCTGTTGCGTGGTCCATTTGCCTTGAATTGTGTGGTTTAGGAGATTGGCTCCCCAGTCGGTGAGTGATGCGTCTGCTGTTAGCACTATCTGTGGAACCAGCTCGAGGAATGGCCGCCCTTTAGAAAGGTTTTGTGTGTTCCACCACTGCAGAGAGCGATGTGTGCGGCTGTCCACCAACACCAGATCCGTAAGTTGACCTTGAGCCTGGTTCCACTGACGTGCTAGGCATTCTTGTAAGGGGCGCATCTGAAGTCTTGCATGAGGTACGATAAAGATGCAAGAGGCCATCATCCCTATGAGTTGCATGAATACCCTTGCTGGGAGGGAATGCTGTGGTTGAAATCTGGAAATGAGTGTTTGCATACTGGCTATCCTGGCTGGATTTGGATATGCTAGAACTCTGGAGGTGTCTAATGTGGCCCTTAGATACTGATGTATGTGGGAGGGCTGAAAATTAGACTTGGGGTAGTTTACTGTGATTCCCAAGTCGTGTAGCAGCTGGATGGTTTGATGGGTGCGATGAACACACTGGTTGAATGCTTTGGCTTTTATTAGCCAGTCGTCGAGATATGGAAAGACATGGATTTCTTGTCTTCTCAAGTGTGCTGCTAACACTGCAAGGCACTTTGTGAACACTCTGGGTGTGGTGGTCAACCAGAATGGAAGGACTTTGAACTGATAGTGTTGCCTGTCCACTATGAACCTTAGATATTTCCTGTAAGCAGGGTGTATGGGAATGTGGAAGCAGGCGTCCTTGAGATCTAGTGTGGCAAGGAAGTCGCCTTGCTGAAGTAGTGGGAGGACGTGTTGGAGAGTGATCATATGAAAATGATCTGATTGAATATAGAGATTGAGGGGTCTGAGGTCGAGTATTGGCCGTAGGGCCCCATCCTTTTTGGGGATAAGGAAATACAGCGAGTAAACCCCTGTTCCTTGATACTGTAAGGGGACTAGTTCTATTGCTTGATTTTGAAGCAGTGAGAGAACCTCCTGTTTTAAGAGCGTGAGATGTTCTGTGGACATTGGATGCTGTTTGGGTGGTATGGGGGGTGGGGTTGCTGTAAGTTCCAGGCAGTAACCATACTGGATAATGTGTCTTACCCACGTGTCTGTTGTGATGAAATCCCAAACAGGTAGGAACTGTGAGAGTCTCCCTCCGGCTGGGGTGGAATGGTCTGGAGGGAGCGGAGGAAAGTCACTGTTTATTAGTGGGGAGGCACGAGAATTGTTGTTACCTCGGCCTCTCCCTTGTTGTTATTTCCCCTGTATCCACCTCTAAAATATCCTCTGTTGGGGGGTGTGTACGTGGTGTTTTTGTAGGAAGAGGAGGCGGTGTCTGTTGCAATGTTTTTGGATGCTCCTCTATAGAAGGAGCGACAAAAGGAACCACGTTTGGATGGAGACTGTAATGCTCCCATAGATTTAGCAGTCTCCGTGTCCTCAATCATCTTCTCTAGAGTGGTATCTACAGCCAGTCCAAAAAGTTGTTCCTGATTGAACGGCTGGTTGACGATAGTTGTTTGTACCTCTTGTTTAAATCCTGAGATGCCTAACCAGGCATGTCATCTGAGTAGCACACTAGTGTCAATGGACCTAGAGGATGTGTCAGCTGCATCAAGGGCACACTTGATTGATGCATTGGTTATTAATGTGCCCTCTTGAATTAAATCATTTGCCTAGGTTTTGTATTGATCAGGTAATTGTTGTAATAGGGTTTCTAGTTGGTCATAGTGAGCCCTATCGTGTCTAGCAAGTAATGCTTGGGTGTTGGCTATGTGTCAGTGATTAGCTGCTTGGGCAGCAACTCTTTTGCCAGAAGCATCTAGCAACTTAGATTCCTTATCCGGAGGTGGCGCGTCACCGGATGTTTGTGAGTTGGCACGTTTCCTAGCGTTAGTTACCACTAGTGAGTCTAAGGGTAGCTGCCCTTTGATGCAGGTGGGATCATCGGGGGCAGTTTTATATTTTTTGTCAATCCTGGGATTGAGAATTCTAGCTCTCACAGGGTCTTTGAATATGTCTGGGGCATGTTTAATGCCCCCTTTTAGCATTGGCAGGATTTGGACAGTCTTCTGTGACTGTTCGAAGGTGTCTAGGAGGAAGTCCTCGTCTGCAGGGTCAGAATGCATCTGAACACCATGGTAGAGAGCAGCTCTATTTACAAGCTGACCAAAGCCAATATTGTCATCTGGGGAGATGGCTCTGGGGATCAGGGAGGTCTGGGGGATCTATTGGGTCATCATAATCATCCCAATCATCCTGTGGTACGTCCGTGTCATCATCAGGGTCAGTGTAATGGTCATTGTTGCCTCTCCCACCCCCTAAATCCTCATTGTCATCCTGCGGTGGTGGGTGAATGTGGTGGAAGTCTTGGAGGCTGTGGAGGAGAGACAGGCTTAGGAGGAAAAACAGTCTCAGGAGGAAGGACAGGAGAAGAGGGTCTTATAGGTGAAGTGGCACAGTCTTTTTTCTTTACAAGCACTGCAGGAGTGTCTGGTGTGTCCAGCTTCCTCTTTTTGGGTGGAACAGCAGCCACATGTCCTGTTTTGGGGTCTATATAGAGTTTCTTCTGCTTCGGATCGACAGGATGCGGTCAAAAAAGTTCTTCCTCCTCGATAACCGCTTTCGGCGCCGACTTCTTTGGGTCCGAGCGAGGTTTGGATTTTTGTTCCGAGGCCTTAGGAGGTGGTTTGGGGTCCTTTGGCTTGGCTATGGAGATAGAAATCTTTTTCGGTTCTGAAGGCATTGGTTTTGGATCCGATGGCTTTCCTTTGGCATCGAGGTAGTCTGTGCCGACTTCTTTTTTGGAGTAGGTTACTCTCCCGTCTTCGGTGCCGAAGGATGACCCATTTTTGCATGCACAAACAGGTTTGCTAACCTGTTTGTGTATGCAAAAACATATTGGGCCAGGTACATAGCCTATTTAGCTAGGCGCAATTTTTTTGTGACTCGCTAAGTAGGTTTTGAGACTCGCTATTTGGAAGGGGCATTCCCTTCCAAATAGCGAGTCTCAAAACCATGTACTAATGTTTTGCGACAGCAATGGCGGTCGCAAAACACTCACAATTACTACCTACATCAAGTAAGTGGTAATGCATTCACAAATGAGAGGGGGTCCCCTGGGGAACCCTTCCCCTTTGCAAATGCATGTAAAAATATTTTTTAAGGGCAGGCAGTGGTCCCAGGGATTTTTTTTTTTTAAATGCATCCCGTTTCCTTTAAGGAAAACGGGCTGCATTTAAAAAAAAGAAAATTGCTTTATTTAAAAGCAGTCCCAGACATGGTGGTCTGCTGAGCCCAGTAGCCCACCATCCCTGGGAGGGCTGGCATTCCCAATGGGCTCGCAAATTGCGAGAGTCTCATTAATATTAATGAGCCTTGCAATCTGCGACCCCATTGGGAATCACAAACAGTGTTAAACACACTGTTGTACATTTCATTTAGAACCTCGCAATTTGCGACTCGCAATGTGTCGCAAATTGTGAGGCACTAAATGCAATGGTCGTACATCTGGCCCTAAGAGTTTTCCTTATGGAAATTTCTGAATCTTTGAATTAACTTTAAGGGAGAGAGTTTAAATTGAATATAGTTGCGTCTCCTTAATATTTTTCATTGTATTTTTGAGCTGTGGACAACCGACACATGGAGGTGCGCAATGTGTACATGATAAGAGGGATACTTTTTGGATAGTGCCGTAGACCAGGCCATAGTTGTCTAATATTTTGCTTGATATTAGTGGATCTTCTGGCTTCGCAGGAGGTGAAGACTCCTCATACAGAAGTACTTACAAAAAAACATGAAGGAAAGGAGGCCACAAGACTTGCTGGAGAGAATGACCTGAAGTGCTATTAACAGGCAGCAGGCCCCCAACCTGTGACTAAAAACGCCGCCAGCCAACATACTAAAAAGGAACTATGCGTTATACCCCACAGTTGCATTCTGTCTTTGATATGGAGTTGGTTTTGGGTGACACATACTTTGATGAAAGAAGCACTGGGTGGGGGCAGTTTGGAGGAAGGGAAGTTAAAACAAGCAGTGTTAAAGGTTTTGAAATTATTGCAGGCTCAGCATATGACACAATGCGACGCCAAACAGGAAGTGAGCAAGATATCAAACATGAACGCAAAAGGGATATCCCCTACAGTCATGCTATTCATCACTGGCCTGCAGGCTGAGTTATTAGTAAGCCTACTACCCACAATGACCCTGTTGGAACGTCAATGGGATGAATGATAAGACTAAGAGAGGTGCACTCCTACAGTTTGCAAAAACCCACTCACCACCTGGGGCCGTATTACACAAAGTTCCCCGTGGGCACAATGAACATTACAGAAGGGGACGAAGACGCTGGTGTAGCCGCTTTTGTAGTGCTGAAAGTGCTAGCACACATAAAGCACGAGCGCTTTCTCAAGAGGGCATTCCCTCATTTGCAAATGAGGGAATCCCTTTGCCTCTGTGCCTGCTTCGTATTATTGACATGGGCACAGAGGCAAAGAAGCTGTCAGAGGGGCACTGACAGTGTGCCACTTAAAAGGTGGCGCACTGTAAGTGCGCTCCCTGATAGCTGCCTTCTGGAGGGGGGAAAGAGGGTCATATGGACCACCCCAGACATCCCCTTGCAGGTGGGTGTAGTCACTCACTGCACCCTCCTGCAAGGGGATCTCAAATCCCCTTCAAAAGTGCAGGTGGGTTACCGCCTGTATAGTGAAACACCGAGCAGCTGCTTCCCCTGCAGGAGAGAAATCCCACCCTGGGACGCTTTGGGTACACCAGGGTATATTATATTACTCAGGGTTGCAATCCGGATCTTTAGATAACTTCTATATACTATATCATAGGTACTGATGGATCTCCTTGGTTGTCATGCAGCAGTGGTAGGAAAATTGAATGTGCAGCACTCCAACTTCATGAATTTGTTTGTCCCTTCACAAATGACTGAAAGTATTTGAAAGCCTCGGGTACATACTTGCAGCTCTCCCACAAGGGCTGACGATTCTGGGGGGCGACTTCAATGCAATCATGGGTTGTAAGGTCAACACGCTACGACTGCATACAGCAGGTTCACATAGTATTGCTGCACTAGCAGACAGTGTTACTTCAATGGGCTGTATTATACCTGGTGAGTCTGGAACCTTAATTTTAGGGTATGCACGTAAATAGAGTACCTTTTCATGCTGATGGGCGAGGTTCGGGTGATGACAAGGGCTAATATGCTCTTGAGGGGAATATTTAACCACTTATCGAAATGTTGATGGGAGGACTATCCATGGAAGGGAATGGGTACCAACTTGCAACTTAATGCCTGGTAGCACATGGATGAAGAATTTTCAAAGTATCTGAGATATGCAATCAAATCATACCTCGAAACAAAAAAGGAAAGATGAACTCACACTGTATGCTCTAGGTGGCTGGGCAAGCAGTGTTACATGAACACTTAGGGCTTTCCTGAAAGTCAAGCACAGCAAGAAGGCAGAGATGAGAGTAGACCTAGAGGCCAAAGTGCTTAAACTAGAACAAACAACCCTCTCTCCAGGAGAGAAAAGCCTATAATGCCAGTTGGACACTAACATAACTTCCCTACAGCAGTTATATTTAGAGGAGTGCAGACATCTGGATGGACTCTCAAAAGCAAATGTGCGATTCTGGAGATAAATGCAGGGGAGCTAATGTCCACCAAGGATGCCACCACTAGAATTAATTCTCATACAAGTCAAGCAGAGAAGCAAACAGTACATAAACTATTAAATATGGTAGGGTGTTTGCCTCCTTTTATTAAAACTTGTACAGAGAGCGCGAGTACCTGAATGGGAACTAACTGCGCCACTCAAAACCGACATCCACCTAAACGTTGTGAGCAGTTAAGACAGAGAGTGATGATGAATGAGCTTCTGACTGAGTCTGAAACCATGGAGGAAATAGTGGATACGCAGTCTGGCAAGATGCCTGGGCCTGATGGCTTTCCTCTTGACTATTAAAAGAAGTTCAAATCGACCCTCTCCTTGTATCTGTTGGAGATGGATCAGGAGGATGTGCAGCCAGAGGCCTTGCCAAAAGATGTAGATATGGCGATGATCACTGAAATCCCAAAGGAGGGGCATCAACCAGAAACATGTACATCTTAATGACAGATTTCCTTGATTAATTTGAAAATAAAGATACTCACTAAATCACTGGCCAAGAAACTGATTAAAGTGATTCCATCTTCGATGCATCCAGCCAGAATGGTTTTGAGTCTAATCATAACATAAGACACTGCATTCAGAGAATGCAACTTGCCCTTGGGGAGGTGCAAGAACGGCATGATACAGGTGCCTTCCTATTGATAAACTTTGAGAAAGGATTTAGACTACACTTTTAGCTATGCGAAAGGGGTTTTGTCAGCTCCCTTCTCAGTCAGACTGGGGGCAAGGCAGGTCCCCCCCCTCTATCCTTCTTTTCCCCTTTGGGATGAAGCCACTGGCTGCTTTGATTAGTTGTAAAGCCCAGGTGATGAGATTTCACTGGGATGATGGTCACAAACATCGTATTCCGCTTTATGGGACTATATGCAGCTGTTCATGGGGAACCCTCGTGACCCAAGAGACATAATAATAAGCATTCTGGAGTTACATAGAGAGGCTTCAAGCTTGATGATACACTAGGAAAAGTTGATTCTGGTACTGATAAAGGGAGCCATTTAAAAGGCATCTTGGTAGTCCCCATTGAGAATTCAAGAGCATAGCTTTAAATACTTCGGAATGCACACCACTAATGACTCTAACCTTGTCAGGGAACTCACATCTAAACCTGCTGATGAGTAAGTTAGGCAGCCACGTGCTCTGCAAACAGATTGTTACATTTTTGCAAATACTCGTTAGCTCTCAGCCATTCCGCCATGAGTGTTAAATTTTGATTTCCAATGTTTGGCTATATCTCTGTCGGCAATCACTGTGCCCACTCCTGGGTGTGCTCATCCCTGCTGTCTCCAGTATCTTTCTGAATCCAAGAGCATAGCTTTAAATACATCGGAGTACACATCACTAATGACTAACTCTGCTGATGAGTAAGTTAGGCAAAGAAACGAAGAGGTGTTTGAGCCGCTCTCTGAATGTTCTGGGCAGCATGTCCTTGTATAAAATGTTAATATTACCCCTGCTTTTGTACAAGTCGCAGAACGTCCAAGTAAAGATTCCCCAGAAGTGGTTTGGAAACCTGAGTGTGATGGATTGCTTCTTTATGGGCGAGATCCGGGATCCATGCACTGCCTTTGATAAATGCGTACAGTCTGCTTATGAGGGAGGAATGGGAATGACAGATATACAAATGTCTTACTGGGTCTGGCAGATTCTTGGTCTTAAGGACTGGCTCTATGGAGAAAGGGATGGTCCGGTGTTCAGGCTCGAACTAGAGCTGATGGGCAGAGATAGCATTCTTTGAAAATCGTTGGTATCGCTAAATTAGGGGACATGTGGCAGGGAGAACAAATGAATCCTTTTCAATACTACAATTAGATTTCACTCTGCACAAGGAAAATGCTACTTACCAGTATGCATCTGTTCTTGGCATGTAGAGCTGCAGATCCACACACTGAGCATAGATCGCCATCTGGTGTTGGGCTGGGCCCGGATGTTTGCACTTGTTTTTGTATTGGAAAAGTCTTTGGAAGTCAAGAGATAGGTGACTCCTCCTTTGGATCATAGTGCGCATGGGCATCAGCTCCATCTTCAGATTGTTTTTTCGCCAGCAGGGAAATGATGGAGTTTTGTGAGAAACAGAAACGATGCCCATGTATGCTGTATCTAAGTAAGATAATACTGGAACAGATAAAGGTAGCCGGGGAGGTGGGTGGGCGTGTGTGGACCTGCAGCTCTACATGCCAAGAACAGATGCATACTGGTAAGTAGCATTTTCCGTTCGAGGCATATGAGCTGCAGATCACACACTGAGCATAGATTGTATAGCAGTACCTCTCCTTAGCGGCGACCACCAGTACCTGTTGCAGTAGGTTGAAATAGTGTTTTGAGTACAGCCTGGCCCACACTAGCTTGTTGTTTTGTGTGCACATCTACACATTAGTGCTTTGTGAATGTGTGCGGTGTAGACCATGTAGCTGCTTTGCATATGTCATCTAAGGGAATGTTCCCTAAAAATGCAATTGAAGCCCCCTTCTTTCGGGTAGAGTGGGCTTTAGAAGGAATAGATAATGTGCGTTTTGCTTTGTGATAGCAAATTTGTATGCATTTAACAATCCACCTTGCAATTCCAGATTTTGATATGGGGTTGCCTTTATGTGGTGGTGAGAAGGACACGAAAAGTTGTTTTGTCTTGCGGAAAGGTTTTGCTTGTTCAATGTAATACAGGATTGCTCTTTTTACATCTAGGATATGAAGAGCTCTTTCTGAGACTGTTTGTGGTTGCGAGAAGAATACTGGCAACTCCAGACTGATTAAGATGAAAGGGAGAAATAACTTTAGGGAGGAATTTCGGATTTGTTCTGAGAATGGTTCTTGAATAGTTATTGCCTGTAGCTCACTGACTCTTCTAAGGGAAGTAATGGCCACCAGGAAAGCGACTTTCCATGTAGGAAATTGTAATTCGCATTTATGCAGAGGTTCGAATGGAGGGCCCATTAGTCTTGTGAGAACAATGTTTAAATTCCAAACAGGTGAGGGTGGTACCCTGGGAGGAATTATTTTTTTGAGGCCTTCCATAAATGCCTTGATGGCAGGTACCCTGAATAGTGACACGAGTTGTCTATTTTGTAAGTATGCTGCTATGGCAGTGAGGTGTAACCTAATAGATGTGTATGCTAGATTACACCTTAGAAGATGTAGTAGATAACCTATGATGTGTTGAATAGACACATCTAAAGGGTTGATTTGCTGAGAGGTCCACTTGCCCTGCTTGGTGTGATGTAATAGATGAGCTCCCCAGCCGGAGACTGATGAGTCCGCTGTTAGCACAATCTGTGGAACCGGCTCGATGAACGGTCGCCCCTTGTAAAGGTTTTTGGTGTTCCACCACTGCAGAGAGCGATGAGTGCAACCGTCCACCAACACCAGCTCTGTCAGCTGACCTTGAGCTTGGTTCCACTGACGTGCCAAACATTCTTGTAGAGGACGCATCTGGTGTCTTGCGTGAGGTACTATAAATATGCAAGAGACCATCATCCAATCAACTGCATGAACACTCGAGCTGGAAGAGAGTGTTGCGTCTGAAATCTTGTTATGAGGCTTTGTATGCTTGCTATCCTGGTTGGACTGGGATATGCAAGTGCTTCTGAGATGTTTATTGTGGCACCGAGGTACTGTTGTATGTGGGACGGTTGTAGGTGAGACTTTGCGTGGTTTATAGTAAACCTAAGTCGTGGAGTAGTTGGATTGTGGCGTAAGTGTGATGTACACACTGGTTGTATGATTTGGCTTTTATGAGCCAGTCGTCTAAGTATGGAAAGACGTGAATTTGCTGTCTTCGTAGATGAGCCGCAACCACTGCCAGACATTTGGTGAAGACTTTGGGTGCTGTGATGACTCCAAATGGGAGTACCTTGAATTGGTAATGCTGACCGTCCACTACAAACCTGAGATATTTCCTGTGAGAAGTGTGAATGGGAATATGAAAGTAGGCGTCCTTGAGATCTAGAGTGGCAAGGAAATCACCTTGTGTGAGAAGAGGAAGGACCTGTTGAAGGGTGACCATGTGAAAATGGTCTGATTGTATGCACAGGTTTAGGGGTCTGAGGTCCAAGATGGGTCTCAGAGAGCCGTCCTTTTTCGGAATGAGGAAGTACAGGGAGTAAACCCCTGTGTTTTGCTGATGCAGGGGAACTATTTCTATTGCTTGTTTTTGGAGGAAGGAAATTACCTCTTGCTTTAGCAGTGATAAATGTTCTGGTGACATTGGACGCTGTCTGGGTGGTATGTTTGGGGGGTAGAGGTGAGTTCTAGACAATAACCTGTTTGAACGATTTGTCTCACCCACTTGTCTGTAGTGATGTTGTTCCAGACAGGTAGGAACTTTAGCAATCTTCACACGACCGGAGTGGAATGGTCCAGGGGGAGCGGAGGGAAGTCATTGGGTAGGGGTGGAGGCGGAGAGAGTATTGTTGGTTTTGCCTCTACCTTTGTTATTATTGCCTCTGTAGTCTCCTCTCTGATAACCTCTGGTGAATGAGGATTGGGTGGGATTTTTGTAGGATGTGGAGGGGTTATCTGAGGAATAGCCTCTGGAGGTGCCCTTGTAAGAGGAGCGACGAAAAGAGCGTCTGGGAGCTTGCGATTGCGAGGCTCCCATTGATTTAGCTGTGTTGGTGTCTTTCTTCATCTTCTCTCGAGAGGAATCCACGGTTGGGCCAAATAGGTTTTCCTGATCAAATGGCTGGTTGAGTATAGTATTTTGGACTTCTAGCTTAAAACCTGAAATGCGTAGCCATGCATGTCTACGTAGAAGGACACTTGTGTTAATGGCTCGGGAGGCGGTGTCAGCCACGTTCAGAGCACAACGAATGGAGGTATTTGTTCTAAGTTTACCTTCCTGTATGAGGTCGTTGGCTTTGGTCTTGTATTTGTCAGGAAGGTGTGGCAAATAGGGTCTCCAGTTGGTCATAGTGTGCCCTATCGTATCTAGCCAGCAAAGCTTGTGTGTCGGCGATTCGCCATTTGTTGGCTGCTTGTGACGCTGTACGTTTACCAGAAGCGTCCAAGAGTTTTGATTCCTAGTCGGGAGGCGGAGCATCCCCATACGTTTGTGAATTGGCCCTTTTTCTGGCGTTGGAGACCACTAAGGAATCCAATGGTATTTGTCCCTTGATGTAAACAGGGTCTGCTGGGGCAGATTTGTATTTCTTCTCTATCCTGGGGTTAATAACCCTAGCCCTAACAGGATCTTTGAATACCTCAGGTCTGTGTTTAATTACGCCCTTCAACATAGGGAGTACAGAAGTGGACCTTTGGGATGTCTCAAATGTGTCCAGTAAAAAATCCTCCTCCACAGGGTCTGTATGTAAATCTACCCCATGGTATTGCGCAGCTCTATGAACGAGCTGGTTGAAACCCATGGTGTCCTCTGGCGGGGAAGGTCTAGAGGGATAGATGTCATCTTGTGGTATATTAGGACATCTGGTGTGTTATAATCTTCCCATGGGTCTGGGGTGTAAGACGGACTAGGATCCCCTAGTGCTTCATCGTCTGCACCCTCCCCCCATCATCAGAGGTATCATCATCGTCCACTGGTGGAGGAGATGGGAGTGGAGATGGAGTAGGGGAGTGGTGTGGAGGGGGAGGTAGAGGAGGAGGTGGAGAAGGGAGTCTGAGAGGAGATGTTGCAATGTCTCTCTTCTTTGGTGGAGGTGGGTCCGGTAGAGGCATGTTCATTGGTCTCTTTCTGGAGCTGAGAGTTAGTTGACCTGTTTTAAGATCTTTTAAGAGAGTCTTTTGTGCTGGATCTGGTCGAAAAAGCTCTTCTGGTTCAGGCTGGTGTTTCGGCACTGATTTTTTCAGTTCCGAAGGCTTGCGTGGCACCGAATCTGGAGTAGATTTATGTTGCTTTGGCTTGGAAGCGTGAGAGATTTTTTAGTCTCTGAAGGAGCCTGCGGAACCGGTTGTTTTTTCGGTTCCGAGGCTTTTTTCGGTTCCGAGGCTTTTTTCGGTTCCGAGGCCTTTTTTGGTTCCGGAGGTTGAGAGTCGTACTCTTCGGAAGTGGCTTTTTCAGAGTCGAGGGATCGGTGCCAGTAGGTTTCGGTGCCAAGTGCGCCAATGTGGAGCCAGTGGTCGACACGGAAGAGGATGATGGTTTCTTTTTGGGTGCCGGGGTTTGGGTTTCGGCACAGACGGCAGGCTGACTCGATTCAGAGTGGCCTGAAGGCTTAGTTGTTGACTTCTTTGCCGGGCCTGAGGGCGGGGCGTGAGAAGTATTGTCCCGGTGTCCACCTAGGCCCGAAGGTGAAGGTGTTACCGAAGCCTTTTTCGGGGGTGGGGGGAGGGGTCGACGTCTCTACTTACGACCTGCTGCACAGGAGTGATGTCTTCGACATCGAAATCTTCGGCATCGGAGGCGCTTTCTTCGACCCGTTCTTTCTCTGGTACATCGACGCTCTTCTGGAACATGTCATCGGGAATGGATGTTGACGAGCGAGCCATGCTTCTTCGAGCTCAACGATCCTGAATAGTTTTCTTGGAGTGGAAAGAGGCGCAAGCTGGACAGTCTTTGGCCTCGTGCTCCGGCGACAGGCAGAGGTTACACACCTCATGAAGGTCTGTGTGTGGAAACTTCGATCCACATTGAGGACACTTTTTTAAGGGAGTCCTTTCCATGAGCCAGATGGAATGGCCTAGGTAGGCCCGAAGGCCTTCGCCGACGACCGGAATCGAGGAC
Organism: Triturus cristatus; assembly: GCF_964204655.1. Taxonomy (NCBI): domain Eukaryota; kingdom Metazoa; phylum Chordata; class Amphibia; order Caudata; family Salamandridae; genus Triturus; species Triturus cristatus. The sequence goes on along the minus strand of NC_140590.1, from coordinate 1,246,671,563 downwards.
TTCGAGCTTGAAGAGATGCGCGTCGACTGGAGATCGCGATCTAAACAATACCGGAGAAAAAGGTGAAGGATTGCGCGTCGAAAGTTGGATCGGTAACGGCACCGAACTGGAGCGCGATAAACACATCCGAGCAAACAATCTGAAGATGGAGCCGATGCCCATGCGCACTATGATCCAAAGGAGGAGTCACCTATCTCGTGACTTCCAAAGACTTTTCCAATACAAAAACAAGTGCAAACATCCGGGCCCGGCCCAACACCAGATGGCGATCTATGCTCAGTGTGTGATCTGCAGCTCATATGCCTCGAACGGTACAATTTTTAAGCTACCTACAATTGAGGTATACCCTCTCTGCTCACTTGAGGTTCATGAGCCTGATGAACACAGCCCTTTAGAGGCTAAAATAGCCCTGGGCCATATTGGATCAAGCAGGCGCTGGTTATAAAGGACATTGACGTGTATAGTGAATTTAATTGAAATGTGGGAGACATGAATGGGATCACTGAATGAGAGTGAACTGAGAGAATCACAAATGGGCTGGGTGAGATTGTAAATTCTGCCAAAATAAGCCAGATACTGGTTAAATATCTCCACATCTGTTATTGTATGCCTGAGTCTCTGATGTGCGGAGGCAGGGACATTTCTTTCATGTGATCTTGAGTTGCTCAGTAATCGTTAGTTATTGGGAAGGAACATGCTACTTACCCAGTATGCATCTGTTCTTGGCATATAGAGCTGTAGAGTCATATGCTGTGCATAGATCGTCATCTAGTGTTGGGCCCGGATGTTTGCACTTTGTTTTTCTTCGAAGAAGTCTTTCCAGTCATGAGGTAGGTGACTCCTCCTTTCGGTGATAGTGCGCATGGGCATACACTCCATTGTTAGATTGTTTTCCCGCAGAGGGTGATAATGGAGTTAGTAAGAGTAGTAAAAGGAGATGTCCATGAATGCATGTATCTAAGTAAGATGTTACTGCAACACGTATAGGTACCCGGGGAGGCGGGTGGGCGCATATGACTCTACAGCTATATATGCCAAGAACAGATGCATACTGGGTAAGTAGCATTTTCTGTTCGAGGTATATGAGCTGTAGATCAAATGCTGTGCATAGACTACATAGCAGTTATCTCCCAAAGCGATGGCTAACCTATATCTGTTGCAGTGGTCTGAAATAGAGTACGTAAAACTGCCTGGCCCACTCTAGCTTGTTGTCTTGCTAACACATCTACACAATAGTGTTTTGTGAATGTGTGAGGTGTAGACCATGTTGCAGCTTTGCATATGTCATCTATGGGTATATTTCCTAAGAATGCCATAGAAGCCCTAGTTTGCGTGTAGAGTGTGCTCTAGGGGGAACTGTTAATGTTCATTTTGCTTTTGCATAGCATATTTGAATGCACTTTACTATCCACCTTGCAATACCTGATTTTGATGTAGGATTGCCTTTGTGTGGTGAATCAAAAGCGACAAAAAGTTAATTTGTGTTACGAAAAGGTTTTTTCCTTTCTATGTAATAAAGCAACGCTCTCTTCACATCTAATGTGTGTAGGGCACGTTCTGCCACTGAATCTGGTTAAGGGAAGAACACAGGTAACTCAACAGTTAGATTGATATGAAAAGCAGAAATGACTTTAGGAAGGAATTTAGGATTAGTCCGAAGAACCACTTTATTTTTGTGCATTTGTAAAAAGGATTCTTCTATAGTTAATGCCTGAAGCTCACCCACTCTTCTGTGTCATGTGATAGCAACGAGGAAAGCAACTTTCCATGTGAGAAATTGCAGTTCACATTTGTGCAATGGCTCAAAGGGTGGACCCATTAGTCTGGTGAGAACAATGTTGAGATTCCACACTGGAGCAGGTAGACGTCTCGGGAGAATTACTCTTTGAGTCCCTCCATAAAGGCTTTGATAACAGGTACTCTAAAAAGAGATAGATGTTGTCTATTCTGGAGGTATGCCGCTTTTGCAGCCAGATGTAAGTGTATGGACGTGTATGCTAAATTGGAACGTTGTAGATGTAACAAATAACATAAAATGTTTTGTACAGAAGCATCAATCAGGTTGATGTGGTTGTTATTACAGTATATCACAAACAGCTTCCACTTTGCTGCATAGCAGGCTCTTGTGGTAGGACGTCTAGACTCTTTGATAATATTCATGCAGTCTGGCGGTAGATTAAGATAGCCAAACTCTAAGACTTCAGGAGCCAGATCGCCAGATTGAGTTGACCTGGGGTCTGGATGTCTTATGTCTCCATGGCTCTGTGTGAGGAGATTAAGTGTAAGATGTAGTTTTTGGTGAGGAGCTACTGAGAGTTCCAATAGGGTTGTGAACCAAGGTTGATGTGCCCATGAGGGAGCAACTAGGATTAGTGTCAGGGACGCTTGTTTTAGTTTCCGAACCACTAATGGAATGAGTGGGAGAGGCGGAAAAGTGTAAGCAAATATCCCTGACCAATTCATCCATAGCGCATTGCCTTTGGACAATGGGTATGGATACCTGGAAGCAAAGTTTGGGCATTTTGCGTTTAGATGTGTGGCGAACAGGTCTATGTGTGGAAATCCCCATATTTGGAAGAATGGGAGGAACACTTGAGGGTGTATTTCCCATTGGTGGATTTGCTGTGTCTGACAACTCAGCAAATCTGGTATCTGATTGTCTACTTCTGGAAGGTGTTCTGCTAGAAGATACATTTCCAGATGGTCTGTGCTAGCTGTGACATCTGGAGAGAGTGTGTCCCTCCCTGATTTTGTATGTAGCACATGGCTGTCATGTTATCTGTACGAATTAGGACAGTCTTGCGTACTAGCTGAACTTGAAATACTTTCAGCGCCAGAAAAATCGCTAGCAGCTCTAGATGATTTATATGAAGCTGTTTCTGCTGCAAGCTCCAAATGCCCTGAATGTTGTGGGTTTGGAGATGCGCTCCCCAACCTGTCAGTGATGCGTCTGCTGTCAGTACTATCTGTGGAACCAGGTTGCTGAAGGGCCGCCCTTTTAAAAGGTTTTGTGTGTTCCATCACTGCAGAGAGAGATGGGTGCAGCTGTCTACCAACACTAGATCTGATAACTGACCGTGAGCTTGGTTCCACTGACACGCTAAGCATTCCTGTAGGGTGCGCATTTGAAGTCTTGCGTAGGGGACTTTAAAAATGTAAGACGCCATAATTCCCAGTAACTGCATGAACACTCGATCTGGTAAGGAGTGTTGAGGCTGAAACTGAGACATCAGGGTTTGTATATTCCAGACTCTGGCTGGAATTGGGTATGCTAGAGCTTTTTGTGTGTTTATAGTAGCTCCTAGATATGCTTGAGACATGGATGGTTGGAGATGTGATTTGGACAGATGTACTGTGAATCCTAGCTCTTGGAGCAATTGCACAGGTTATTATTATTATTATACTTTATTTGATCAAAAATATGATCATTCACATCTTAAAAACAGTACATCAGAATAAAAACAATTAAAATGACATACAAAAAGTTCATTAAAAATGTTCAGTAGGATAAAACAGACTCATGATTCATCCAATATAAAAACACAATACTCTAGAGCATATCATAGGGCCAAATTAGAGTAAATTTAAAAGTCTAGGGTTCGGAGACAAGTTTACCCATTTTTGACCTCTTCCACCAGGCAATGGCAAAAAACAACAGGGTTATACCCAATTGACCCTAAATATACCTGGGTATGGAACGTAATTTTATACAGAAGGCAATTTTGAATCTACAAAGAGAACACTATGTAAACCACACGTTCTCACTTCAACAAAATTCTCCCTGCACGAAGTCTACCGGCACTAGATTCTCGCCTCCAAAGGGATGACGGGACTATAACATTAACGCGCGTATCCCTGTCACCCAGGCACTTACTTATAAATCGTTACTGGTCCTGCACAAAGCTAGAACGTGTGGTTTACATAGTGTTCTCTTTGTAGATTCGGGACCAAGACAGACGAGGGAGAGCATTGGCGACACAGGAGCCCGTGATCTGGGCCCAAGGTACAACGCTGGCGCTCATTTTAGCTGGAGGGTATGGAAGTTCACTGGCCGTAATGTTGTCTTCAGTGAGGTTTTATCATGTAAAGGTGTGTATCCCTTTTTTCCCCCTTAGGTGCCCTGATTTTGCCGCGAAGGCATTTTGGAATTGAGCGACCTTTAATTTCTGAGTGGCAGGAGGAGCTTACATGGACGTGTAAGTATATGGGCTTTCTCTACCAGAGAGAGCAATACATAAGTATAGTAGAGGTGTGCACGGCTATCTGTTTCCTCACGTAGACTGATTAATATGAGCAGTGGCAGCTGTTGTGCACCCTAGTTTGTAATGTTTTTTATTGTAAATATTGTGTATATATATTTTTTGTAGTGTGGGCACAGTTTTGCAGTAACCCTGTCCTGAGGAGGCCAAGGAAAGATTAAAGCCGAAACGCATGTGCGTAGACACATTTTCTTGAAGGAGGAGTCGTAAACATGAAGTTTTGATTGCATACAACGCGACAGTATTCTGAGAGGGTCTACATTGTTGGATAGATTTCCAGTATACTACCTTGACTACCTCCGAGTGGTTCGCCCTGATTAAGTGGGAGGACACTAGTGGAATATACTTGTGGGGTTAACGTATGTGTATAGGTGTTGTGTGTTATGTTTCCTTTTTGTAAATTAGTACATAAGTGTGTATAGATGTTTTGTTATTTCTCGCCTGATTAGACGTCACGTTTTATGTAGATGGCTAAAATGTTTTGATATATTTCTATTAGATTGATTTACTAGAGAGAGGATAATTAAAATGTGCTCTTTTCAAAAATAAATTGTGTATCAATTCCTGTATACCATTGCTTTCTGTATAAAATTACCCTTCCACCAGGCAAGCAGCAAAAATCTTGAAATAGCAAACACTAGCCAACTTGTGGTATTTGATCTAAAAATATGTGTGGCTTCTGAGGGACAATTAAAAGATAAAATGAGACAAACAGGAGATATCCAGATTTTCCTGAGGTCAGCATAGAAGGGGCAACAAAAGAAGAAGTGCTCAGGGGTCTCAGGAAAAGTGTGGCACGAGGGGCACAATGGATTAACGGACACATTTCCCCAGGTACTTCTTTTTGTGTTTAGAGGAGGAGCTCCGTATCGATATTGAGTGTACAGAGCTCACGCCCGGGGTGGTTCGATATCATCCAGAGACATTTCAAAGCCAAAACCTCCTTTAAAATTTAAAAACCTTGCAGTGCCATATGCAGTACGTTCTACGCTTTCCGGATCCATTAGTTCCCAAAACCTTTTTTCAACAAGGGGGACCATAGATTTAGTAATGGACCCAGGTACCTCCCACAGCTGCCCCAGCCCAATTTTTGAAAACCAGGCCTTGATCTTGCTAAACCACTTAATGCGGCCTGTTTGCTTGTGCAGGGCCATCAGCTTGCCCATGGCCTCCTTCAACGGGACCTGTGTGTTGCTTGTCCATACCCTTATCCAGAACAGGAGTGCCCTGAGAATAGCAAAGTGGTCTATAGGTTTTAAACCAAGATCAAGTCTTAATGGCAGGAGGGGTGTATTCACTGGCAGGTTCATAATAGCTCTGATGAATTTATTTTCGGCGACGGTTAGGTCCGTTAGATTATCCAGCCCCCATAACTCAGCCCCATATAGCGCCGCTCCTAGACCTTTTGCCCTATGTAGTTCTAAAATAGAGGAAATTGGCCAATAGGGGGACGCCCTAGCCCTGCCTACTATGGCGCAATCAACATGCTGAAGGGTCAATGTACTCTTTTCTAGCTGCGAAGTCCATACCAGCCTATCGCTGATATTGACGCCCAAATAATCAAAGGGCTTAACCTGCTCCAAAATGTGCCTGCTCCAAAATGTGCGTGCCCAGCACGAGTTTGCCCTTGTTAGATTTATAGGGATTAAAGATCATGTATTTGGTTTGGGAGCAGTTTATTTCTAACCCCTCTTTTTTGCAGACTTTAGCAAATTTGTTCAAGATATTTTGGATTCCTCGAGGTGTTCTGGCAATAAGCAGTGTGTCGTCTGCGAAAAGCAGAGAAGGCACTACACTGCCGGCCAGTTTCAGGGGATCGCCACCACAATTATAGAGTTCTCCTATTAGACCATTGATGTAGAGGGTAAATAATGTAGGGGCAAGGACGCAACCTTGGCGAACGCCTTTCTGGACTGCTATGTCGTTGGTCAGACTGCCATCGGTATTCCACCTGACCTTGGCATAGGTGTCATGATGTAGCCGAATCAGGATTCTAAATAGATAAGGTGGTAAGTTGAGACCGATCAATAGAGTCAAAGGCCGTCTTTAAGTCCACAAATACTACATACAAATGGCCTCTTCTGATGGTAACTACTTTCCATATTAACAAGAGGAATCTAAAAACTTGGTCAATAGTACTTGTGGAGGCCATAAATCCTGCCTGTAAATTGGACAAGACATTATTTTCCTCTATCCAATTTTGGATTCTGGTCAAAATGATTTTACAAAAAAGAATTTGGGAGACATCTATTAGGCTGATGGGCCTATAATTCCAGGGCGACCCTTTATCACCCTTTTTGTGGATGAGAATAATTTTGGCGCCCCGCCAAGTTTCCGGGATTGCTCCCCTAGACAGGATGGTGTTATAAACTTTTTGGAGCAGAGGACCCCATATGATGGTTCGGCTTTAAACAAGTCTCCCGGAAGCTTGTCAAGGCCCGGTGCTTTCCCACTCTGCAACAAATTTATGGCCAAAATAGTTTCCTCTAGTGTGATGTTATCTTCATCAGATGTTACTAGGTCAGGAAAATTCATGTATGTGTCCGAATGAGATGGGAGCCCCTGGCCTGCAAATAGTTGCCCGAAATATTCCTCCCACACGTGGGGCTGTATTTGGAAATTTGTTTCCATTTCCAGATTAGGTGACCCCTTTGACAAAAGATGCCAAAAAAGTTGGCTATTCTTTTGTTTCGCGGCTTCTAAAAGCATACTCCACTTTACAGACTCCCAGCCCCTTTTTGCCTTATTTTGTGCCAGTTTATATAACTTCCTGCTGTTTTTTACATCTATAAGAGATTTCAGTTTCAACCATCAATTAAGTCATCCATGGCTTTTTTACAGGCATCGGTGAACCAGGGGGCTCTTTTCCTCTTCGGTCGATTGCATTGTTTATAAAAGAGAGGTCTTATGTCTGGGGTCATTTTCAGAAATGTGGTCATAATATCCTCTGTCCCAGTGGTAGAAATACTCAGATCTATGAGAGTCTGCTCCACCTCAGAATATATTTTAGGGAGTACAGGTGGATCGGCTAAAATCAGGATCCATTTGACTCTTCTATTATTATTATTAGTAATGACCAAGGTAGTCTCATACCTGGGGTGCCTATACATGAAGCTAAACCGGTAAGCGGGAGAGTTAGAGTGTTATGATCACTATCTTCCTGGGTTATTATAGCCATATCCTTGACACTGGGCCAAAGATGAAGATCGACAAGAATGTAGTCGATCCGGGTCTTAGATGCCCCCCTCTTAAATGTGTGACATGCTCCTTTATCAGAGTCTGTTCAGCCGTTACAGGCTCTGACCCCAAAAGCAATAGTGAATGATAAAACCTGTTGCCCCACCCTGGTGCATTTCTTGATGGGTGGTATCTGAAGTTTTGAAATTCCCCAGGCTTTATCACCTTCTGAGATAAGATCCTGTAGAAAGTCAACCGGTTCAAAGGTTGTATTAAAATCTCCAGCAATTATCAGTCGGTGATTCCCCATGGCTGAATCAAGGTAATTAGTCAACGTTGCTTTTGTCCCTGAGTCTCTATGGGGGCTATTAAACCGGTTATAGATATTAAATAATCTGACTTGCGCATTCCCCTTGCCAAAAGATAGTTCCAGCCCAAGTATTTACTCTGAGCGGAGGTGTAAAACCTTGATTTTGCAAGCTAGTGAATTTTTAACCCAAATTAAGAGGCCACCCACTGGGCGGCCAACTGGTGGCTGTTTGGCTTCAATACTATAAGTAGTGTAACCTACCCTGTGCACACGCCTTACTGCCCAGGTTTCCTGCAGTAGGCAAAAGTGAAAAGCGTCCACTAGTTTACACCAGTCGGGGTCAATTATCTTGTACTTAATACCAGCTACGTTCCAGGATAGAATTTTCAAATCTTGGAGATCAAGTAGGGATTCCTGTAAATGTCCTATGGTGTTAGTGTCTCCCTCAGGCTCATGTCGGGAAAAGAAAAAGCATACTCCACTTTACAGACTCCCAGCCCCTTTTTGCCTTATTTTGTGCCAGTTTATATAACTTCCTGCTGTTTTTTACATCTATAGGAGATTTCAGTTTCAACCATCAATTAAGTCATCCATGGCTTTTTTACAGGCATCGGTGAACCAGGGGGCTCTTTTCCTCTTCGGTCGATTGCATTGTTTATAAAAGAGAGGTCTTATGTCTGGGGTCAATTTCAGAAATGTGGTCATAATATCCTCTGTCCCAGTGGTAGAAATACTCAGATCTATGAGAGTCTGCTCCACCTCAGAATATATTTTAGGGAGTACAGGTGGATCGGCTAAAATCAGGATCCATTTGACTCTTCTATTATTATTATTAGTAATGACCAAGGTAGTCTCATACCTGGGGTGCCTATACATGAAGCTAAACCGGTAAGCGTGAGAGTTAGAGTGTTATGATCACTATCTTCCTGGGTTATTATAGCCATATCCTTGACACTGGGCCAAAGATGAAGATCGACAAGAATGTAGTCGATCCGGGTCTTAGATGCCCCCCTCTTAAATGTGTGACATGCTCCTTTATCAGAGTCTGTTCGGCCGTTACAGGCTCTGACCCCAAAAGCAATAGTGAATGATAAAACCTGTTGCCCCAACCTGGTGCATTTCTTGATGGGTGGTATCTGAAGTTTTGAAATTCCCCAGGCTTTATCCCCTTCTGAGATAAGATCCTGTAGAAAGTCAACCGGTTCAAAGGTTGTATTAAAATCTCCAGCAATTATCAGTCGGTGATTCCCCATGGCTGAATCAAGGTAATTAGTCAACGTTGCTTTTGTCCCTGAGTCTCTATGGGGGCTATTAAACCGGTTATAGATATTAAATAATCTGACTTGCGCATTCCCCTTGCCAAAAGATAGTTCCAGCCCAAGTATTTACTCTGAGCGGAGGTGTAAAACCTTGATTTTGCAAGCTAGTGAATTTTTAACCCAAATTAAGAGGCCACCCACTGAGCGGCCAACTGGTGGCTGTTTGGCTTCAATACTATAAGTAGTGTAACCTACCCTGTGCACACGCCTTACTGCCCAGGTTTCCTGCAGTAGGCAAAAGTGAAAAGCGTCCACTAGTTTACACCAGTCGGGGTCAATTATCTTGTACTTAATACCAGCTACGTTCCAGGATAGAATTTTCAAATCTTGGAGATCAAGTAGGGATTCCTGTAAATGTCCTATGGTGTTAGTGTCTCCCTCAGGCTCATGTCGGGAAAAGAAAAAGCATACTATTGATTGCTGGATCACTTAAAACGGATCACTGCTAGTGTATGGCTCAGCTATGGCATCAGGCTGCATAACAAATGTGTCTTCAGGGGATGCTAATAATGATAAGGATACTCTGGATAGTCAGTCCTGGGAATATAGACCGCTCAGGGGAAGATACCTATTTCTCAATTCCAGAGGGGGGGGGGCCTCCAGATGTATAGGGGGCGTTATACTAGCCAGTTTGGTGGCCTGAGTGTTCCTCCCTCTGTTTTCAAAATGCCTGTAGAAAAACCCAAGTGGTAAGATGGCGATCGCTTTGCCCAGCCTCTGATTTATTGAGTCCAGCCCAACAGTCGACTAACTATATTTGGGGATCTGCAGTTTATAACAATGTAATCACCAGGTAGGGACTTGCATAACGGGCCAACCCAGCTAACTCGTCTCACAAATAGAATACCATGAAAGTGTGAATTTAAAAAGTTTGTGTTCTGTAAAAGCCAATGACAGGCTTTATTCTTTAACTGGGACTGTGATTCAGTTTGGTTTTCCTGCAAGGTGGGAACATTGGAGAGAATGGCTACATAGGAACAGCACTCTGGTGGAAGATGTAAGGTCACCTTGTCATCTCGATTAGATGGGCCATTTTTGTGGAGCAGTGGTGGAGATGTTTGTTGGTTTGCGCATACATTATTACCAGTATTGGCTACGGAAGGTGGGCCTGACCTAATTTTGCTCAGGGGCATACCTGTGTTTGCCAGATGTCTAGTGCACGCAGGCCCTTGTTGCTTCTGTGCAACTATGCTAGCAAAATTTCTAGTGGCGCCATTACTCACAGGGCAGGGTAATTGGTCATTACGTGTGGCAGGTGACCTCTCATCTTGGTTTAGGGTCCCACTTTGATCAGAGCCCCCATCCAACGATTTGGGTTTTGCCCCAGCCCCTGAGATTAAGTCCCTAACCGTTGAGTGCATTATTGCCACAGTAGACTCCAGTTTGTCAAATCTGACTACGATTGGAAGAAAGTTCTTAGTAAGTGTCTCTTCTAGAAGGGACATTAACGCCACAAACAATTGCTGGGGGATAACCTCAATTTGGGTTGGTAAAGACAAATTGGAGCCGTTCATATTTGCTGATCCTTGTGATGGTTCTGCCGGGGCTTTTGGGCTTGTATCCTGGAGTTTTTTCCTTGATCTGGTCCGTGTGCACCTAACGGGCTCCATATGTTTTACTTTTTTCCTCCTTTTCCCAACCATATCATGCACTGGTGAAGTTAAAGGTGTTGAACAGGGCTGTTGAGCAGGCGAAGGAGCCACAGAACTACTCATTGGTGCAAGATTGTTTTGGCCAGTATCAGTCATTTGTGCTGCCTGGTCGTCCACCACAGCCAGTGTGTCGATGGTGGGGCCTGCCGAGCCTCCTCCCACTGATAGCTGTCGTTCAGCAACTTCGATCTCTTTGCAATGGCCTTAGCAGCTCGCAGTAGGAAGCAGTCAAGTGTGGAATTGGACATGGATTTTGGAGTGGCCACCTTCCCCCCAGTGATTTCATGTTAGACGCCATACCAATTTGATTATTTAAATAATAAGAACGTTCTTACTTGTACAGGAACAGAACAGTAGGGTAGACAGGCAGATATCCTATATCCGGAGTCCAAGGACCAAGAGACCTGGCCCCGCCCCGCCTCTTCCTGCCGCTGACGGACGCAGATATGCCCGCCCTAGGCCTGGGCGCGGCCCGGGCATGCCTGCGCACATCCTGCGTTGCGGTAGGCCTGCAGGGCACTTATCGCGCCTCCGGACGCAGCATCACAGCATGCGGGAAGCTGGGAGATGTAGTGCCGTTCCCCTCACGGCTTGTAGATGATGGGCGTGATGGCTGTTCCCTTCACGGCAGCGGAGCCTGCTGTTGCGGTTCCTTTCACGGCAGGTCTATGAAATGGATGATGGCCGTTCCCCTCACGGCAGAAGTGCTCACTGATAAGGCATGTCCGGTGCTGCGGAAGGCCTGCTGGGCACTTATCGTACCTCCGGACGTGTGACGCAGCGTTACGGCAGGCGGGATGCTGGGAGATGTAGTGCCGTTCCCCTCACGGCAGGTAGGTGATGGGCGTGATGGCTGTTCGCCTCACGGCAGTGGAGCCTGCTGTTGCCATTCCCCTCACAGCAGGTCTATGAGATGGATGATGGCCGTTCCCCTCACGGCAGAAGTGCTCACTGATTAGGCACGTCAGGTTTTTGTGTGTGGCATAGACAGCTGCTGTGTGAGCTGGCCTTTATGAGCCAGTCGTCTAAGTATGGGAAGACATGAATATGTTGTCTTCTTAGATGGGCTGCGACTACTGCCAAGCATTTTGTGAAAACCCTGGGAGCGGTTGTTACTCTATATCAGAGGACTTTGAATTGATAGTGCTGACCTGCTACCACAAACCTTAGGTATTTGCGGTGCGCAGGGTGTATTGGAATATGAAAGTAAGCGTCCTTTAAATCCAGAGTGGAGAGAAAGTCGCCTTGCTGAAGAAGGGGAAGCACTTGTAGGAGTGTTACCATATGAAAATGGCCCGACTGAATGTATAGATTTAGTTCTCCGAGGTCTAATATAGGCCTGACAGAGCCCTCCTTTCTGGGAATTAGAAAGTAGAGGCGGTACACCCCTGCTCCCTGGTATGGTAAACGGACTGGTTCTATTGCACCTTTCTGCAACAAAGAGAGAACCTCTTTCTTTAGAAGGGCGAGATGTTCTTGTGACATGAGGTGTGACCTTGGAGGAGTGCTTGTAAGCTCCAGGCAATAACCAGATTGGATAATTTGCAGAACCCATTTGTCTGATGTAATCGTATTACAAATGGGTAGAAATTAGGAAAGATGTCCCCCGACAGGAGAGGAATGGTCGGGGGGTATGGAAAGGAAGTCACTGTTTGGTGTGTGCAGGGTAAGCGTGTGTTGAGTTACCTCTGCCTCTTCCCTTGCCGTGATTTCCTCTATATCCACCTCTAAAATAACCTCTTGAAGAGGGCAACTGATTGATGCTCTTGTAAGAGGAGGAGGGATTGTCTGTAGACATTTTTGGAGCCGCCCCTGTAAAATGAGCGACAAAAGGATCCTCAGTTGGAAGGTGATTGTAAGGCCCCCATGGACTTAGCAACTTCAGTATCCTTTTTCATCTTTTCTAGTGATGTATCGACAACTGGACCAAAGAGGTGTACTTTCTCAAGGGGTTGATTAAGAATAGAGGCTTGTACCTCAGGCTTGAATCCTGAAACTCTTAACCAAGCATGTCTACGGACCAGTACACTAGTGTTTTCTGCCCGAGCTGCTGTAGATCTAGAGCACACCTGATAGAGGTATTAGTTATTAATTTACCCTCTTGAATAAGGGCACTAGCTCTAGAATTATGCTCATCAGGAAGAAATTCAATGAGCTTTTCGAGTTCATCATAATGAGCGCAATCATACCTTGCCAATAGTGCTTGAGCATTGGAAATGCACCAATGATTTGCTGCTTGTGACGCTACCCTTTTGCCCGAAGCATCAATTAATTTGGACTCTTTATCAGGAGGAGGGGCTTCCCAAGTTGTTTGCAAATTAGCTCTTTTAAGAGCGTTGGAAACTATCAGAGTCCAAAGGTAAGTGGCCTTTGATATATACAGGGCCATTAGGTGCAGATTTGTACTTTTTCTCTACCCTGGGAGTGATGTTTCTAGCTCTTAGTTTGTGTAGCCCTTTGAGATGAACTTAGTGTGTCAACAAAAAAAATCCTCCTCTAAAGTCCCTTTATGAATCTCTACTCCATGATATTGTGTAGCTCTGTTAACGAGCTCAATATATCCAATGTTATTATCTGGAGGAGGAGATCTGGATGGATATAGGTCGGGGTCATTATCTGGTTGAGGGTCAGCATTATAATTATCCCATGGGCCAGTATCCTGTGGTGTGTAGTCATCTATATCCCCATTCCCTGTACCCTGTGGGTCAGGTGATGGTGGTGGAGAATGTGTTGGTGTAATGAGTAAATTTTGATCAATGGTTGAAGAAGGTGGAATGTATGGTGGAGGAGGGTTAGTACCCACATTTTTCCTTTTAAGAAGAAGAATGTGCTAGTCTTCTTGTAAGCCCATTTTCCTCTTCTCAGGAAATTTGGCATGAATCTGTCCTGCTTCTGGATTAATCACCATCTCCTTTATTTTCGGATCCAAAGGTGGAATATCTGTCCGAGGCTCTGTGGTTGAAGTACTTTCTCTAGACGCAGGTTTTGGTGTCAAAAGTTTCGGCTCTGAAGATTTCGGCTCCGAAGACTTAGCCTTATAGACCAGTGGCACGGAAACCAGAAGGTATTTGGATTTCACTGCCGAAGGTTTCGGGTCGGCACCGGCGTGGGGACGAGTAGAACCCGAGCCGGAAGGCTGCTGTTTATGTTTCGGTGCCGAACTCAAAGGCGGGGCGCTCGAAACCTTTTCTCGGTGCCGACCTTGGCCCGAAGGCAGAGGAGGGACCGGAGCCTTTTTATGGAGGAGATGGTAGGGGAAGGAAGTCTCTTTACTCACGATCCGTTGTCCCAGTGAGAGGTCTTCGGCATCAGAGTCGTCTTTAGACACAGAGATGTGTTCCTCTTCCATTTCGGCTTCCTGTGCTTGTGATTCTTGGTGTTAGGACTCGTCTCCGAGGAGGTCCGGTGTGGAGCCACTTTGCTGGTACATTTCGTGACATCGAGCCTGACCGTCATGGAACGTCTTCTTCGATCGAAACATTCGAAACGCGTCACAGACCTTCTCGTTGTGTTCCGGTGATAGGCAAAGGTTGCACACTTCGTGCAAGTCGGTGCGCGGAAACTTAGCGCGACACCCTGGACAGAACTTGAATGGAGCCCGTTCCATCGACTGCTACCGACCCCGGCGCGGGTAGGCCCAACGGCCTTCCACGAATCTTCTGATCAAAGGTTTTTGAGTGTAAACGATACGAGGAGAATGGGAAACGCGTTCGATAAACAATACCGTCGAGGGTAGTGGATTGGGCGTGGAAGGGGGCCTGAAGAAACGGTGCCGAACAGGAGCGCAACAATTCAAATCCGAACGATGGCCGAAAAAAACAATCTAACAATGGAGTTGATGCCCATGTGCACTATCACCAAAAGGAAGAGTCACCTACCTCGTGACTGGAAAGACTTCTTCGAAGACAACTGAAGTGCAAACATCCGGACCCAACACTAGATGGCGATCTATGCACAGCATTTGATCTACAGCTCATATGCCTCGAACACAATATTATCGAACTTGGCAACAGTGCTGGGGGGACCCACTGACTGATGATCAAGATCAGGCTAAAGAGGGACTCTCTACTGGGAAGTTCTGCAACTTGTACAAAAGCAGGGGTAATATTAACATTTTATTTAAGGATATGTTGCACAGAACATTCAGAGAGAGGCTCGACCACCTCTTCGTTTTTCTGCCTAACTTACTCATCAGCAGAGTTAGAGTCATTAGTGATGTGTACTCTGAGGTATTTAAAGCTATGTACTTGGATTCAGAAAGATACTGGAGACAGAAGGGATGAGCACACCCAGGAATGGGCACAGTGATTGCCAGCAGAGATATAGCCAAACATTGGAAATCAAAATGTATCACTCATGGCGGAATGGCTTGGAGCTAAGGACTATGTGCCAAAATGGAACAATCTGTTTACAGAGCATGTGGTTGCCTACGAAAATATAAGTAGGTTTAGGGATGCTGGTGGGACTATTTTGGTATACTACAAATTGCAAACAAAATATTTGTTGTCATTCTGAAATGGAGAATTATACAAGAAGTAGTATTGTGCAATGTCTGATGTATTTGCGGTTATGTTAAAATAAGATAAGCAAAATCAATATAATATTGGTTATAAAAAAATAAGTTCAAGTGGGTCAATCCTATTGTTTTTATTGCAGATTCCAATACTCTCCTTTTGTTTCATAAGCTTCTCTACCGCTGTCTGGAGGAAGAAGAATTCACTGGGAACTAAAACATCACTGAATCTACCGTCCAATATGTATTGATTTTTCTTTGTAATCTTCTTCCATTCTTCTTATTACCAGACCTTAAACAAAGTGTGAATCAATCAAATGCAAATTAAAAACAAAGAGTCTGGTAAGCACAAAATAACTGATCTTTAGAAAGCTAAAATGTTTCAAACAGACTTTGAATTTTGCATTTCACTTTCAACTGTGCTGAATGCACATTGCAGGGCATATAGTGTGGGGCCCAAAATGCATTCATAATCGTGTACATGCGCAAGTGTTTATATATAATTAATGATTGAAGTAAGTCCTTTTTGACATAATTTCCTTACCTTTCCCTTTATCCAGTATCTCTGTGGAAAATAAGTGGTACATATGAATTTAAGTTTCAAGCTCAGAGCCATACATTTATAGTGCTACGCAAGAGGTGATTAGCCTAAAGAATGGAGAGAGTCCCCAACATGCCAGATTTTCTACAATGCAAGACTCCAGCATTTCAGAGGCCCTCACTTGTCTGCAAAATTCTCAAAGTCTGAGTAGGCCACTCTGCTTCTCATTGTCCATCCTCCCATTTTACATGTATTAGATTAGTGCCTTTCTAATACCCAAATAAACATGCTCATAATAATTAAATACATTTGTTCACAGTAAATATTCATTAATTTCATAAGGTAGCATTTCTTTAAAAAGTACACAATAAAAAGATTATGGGCCTCAATCAATCATTCAATAAGGATCAATAAAGGGCGGCTAATCACCAATAGGGTATCCAGGCGCATGCAGGGCCTGATTCACAAAGGTAAACTTACACTTTTGTGTAAGCTGACGATTGTTTACTACTCACAAAGAGATTTATGAAGTAGTATCTTTACGAGTGCGGAGTCTCCGCTCATAAAAAGACCTATCTTATTTATCTGTTTCTATCTTTGTGAATCAGGGCCTGTATATTTATCTCTCTCTTAATATATTATATATATATATATATATATATATATATATATATATATATATATATATATATATATATATATATATATATATATATATATATATATATATATATATATATATATATATATCCACCACAATTTTTCCTTGATTTGGGGTCGCGATCATTGCAGATAAGCATTCCGCTTCATTCAACCAAAGGCGTGCAGCTTCCCTTTCCTTCGTGTCGGCCCTGGCCTTACGCGTTTCGAATTCTTTTAATTCTCATCAGAGGCCCGTGCAGCGATCCTTTTCAGTCCGACCACATTACCCAGCTTGAGTTTATATAGCGTTCATTTGGCTTCAGGTGTGCCTAATAATAATTCATTTTTTGAGCACTCTGGGAAATGTAGTCCTTTCACTTTGAATTTTATAACCCTCCAGTGGGTGTTGATGCTGTACGCAGTATGGGACCAATTACTCACCCTCCATTGGGTTTTAGAAAGAGACTCTGCATGTCTGTAATTCCGGATCTGCAATGCCCGATCAAAGAAAACAAAGGAGTTTGTTTCTTCCGGGTCCGGCATTGGGTACCGGTGATGCGTTATCCCACGCGGCCAGGAAATGCCGCTTATATATCCACCACAATTTTTCCTTGATTTGGGGTCGCGATCATTGCAGATAAGCATTCCGCTTCATTCAACCAAAGGCGTGCAGCTTCCCTTTCCTTCGTGTCGTCCCTGGCCTTACGCGTTTCGAATTCTTTTAATTCTCATCAGAGGCCCGTGCAGCGATCCTTTTCAGTCCGACCACATTACCCAGCTTGAGTTTATATAGCGTTCATTTGGCTTCAGGTGTGCCTAATAATAATTCATTTGTTGAGCACTCTGGGAAATGTAGTCCTTTCACTTTGAATTTTATAACCCTCCAGTGGGTGTTGATGCTGTACGCAGTATGGGACCAATTACTCACCCTCCATTGGGTTTTAGAAAGAGACTCTGCATGTCTGTAATTCCGGATCTGCAATGCCCGATCAAAGAAAACAAAGGAGTTTGTTTCTTCCGGGTCCGGCATTGGGTACCGGTGATGCGTTATCCCACGCGGTCAGGAAATGCCGCTTATATATCCACCACAATTTTTCCTTGATTTGGGGTCGCGATCATTGCAGATAAGCATTCCGCTTCATTCAACCAAAGGCGTGCAGCTTCCCTTTCCTTCGTGTCGTCCCTGGCCTTACGCGTTTCGAATTCTTTTAATTCTCATCAGAGGCCCGTGCAGCGATCCTTTTCAGTCCGACCACATTACCCAGCTTGAGTTTATATAGCGTTCATTTGGCTTCAGGTGTGCCTAATAATAATTCATTTGTTGAGCACTCTGGGAAATGTAGTCCTTTCACTTTGAATTTTATAACCCTCCAGTGGGTGTTGATGCTGTACGCAGTATGGGACCAATTACTCACCCTCCATTGGGTTTTAGAAAGAGACTCTGCATGTCTGTAGTTCCGGATCTGCAATGCCCGATCAAAGAAAACAAAGGAGTTTGTTTCTTCCGGGTCCGGCATTGGGTACCGGTGATGCGTTATCCCACGCGGCCAGGAAATGCCGCTTATATATCCACCACAATTTTTCCTTGATTTGGGGTCGCGATCATTGCAGATAAGCATTCCGCTTCATTCAACCAAAGGCGTGCAGCTTCCCTTTCCTTCGTGTCGTCCCTGGCCTTACGCGTTTCGAATTCTTTTAATTCTCATCAGAGGCCCGTGCAGCGATCCTTTTCAGTCCGACCACATTACCCAGCTTGAGTTTATATAGCGTTCATTTGGCTTCAGGTGTGCCTAATAATAATTCATTTGTTGAGCACTCTGGGAAATGTAGTCCTTTCACTTTGAATTTTATAACCCTCCAGTGGGTGTTGATGCTGTACGCAGTATGGGACCAATTACTCACCCTCCATTGGGTTTTAGAAAGAGACTCTGCATGTCTGTAATTCCGGATCTGCAATGCCCGATCAAAGAAAACAAAGGAGTTTGTTTCTTCCGGGTCCGGCATTGGGTACCGGTGATGCGTTATCCCACGCGGCCAGGAAATGCCGCTTATATATCCACCACAATTTTTCCTTGATTTGGGGTCGCGATCATTGCAGATAAGCATTCCGCTTCATTCAACCAAAGGCGTGCAGCTTCCCTTTCCTTCGTGTCGTCCCTGGCCTTACGCGTTTCGAATTCTTTTAATTCTCATCAGAGGCCCGTGCAGCGATCCTTTTCAGTCCCCAAATCAAGGAAAAATTGTGGTGGATATATAAGCGGCATTTCCTGGCCGCGTGGGATAACGCATCACCGGTACCCAATGCCGGACCCGGAAGAAACAAACTCCTTTGTTTTCTTTGATCGGGCATTGCAGATCCGGAATTACAGACATGCAGAGTCTCTTTCTAAAACCCAATGGAGGGTGAGTAATTGGTCCCATACTGCGTACAGCATCAACACCCACTGGAGGGTTATAAAATTCAAAGTGAAAGGACTACATTTCCCAGAGTGCTCAACAAATGAATTATTATTAGGCACACCTGAAGCCAAATGAACGCTATATAAACTCAAGCTGGGTAATGTGGTCGGACTGAAAAGGATCGCTGCACGGGCCTCTGATGAGAATTAAAAGAATTTGAAACGCGTAAGGCCAGGGACGACACGAAGGAAAGGGAAGCTGCACGCCTTTGGTTGAATGAAGCGGAATGCTTATCTGCAATGATCGCGACCCCAAATCAAGGAAAAATTGTGGTGGATATATAAGCGGCATTTCCTGGCCGCGTGGGATAACGCATCACCGGTACCCAATGCCGGACCCGGAAGAAACAAACTCCTTTGTTTTCTTTGATCGGGCATTGCAGATCCGGAATTACAGACATGCAGAGTCTCTTTCTAAAACCCAATGGAGGGTGAGTAATTGGTCCCATACTGCGTACAGCATCAACACCCACTGGAGGGTTATAAAATTCAAAGTGAAAGGACTACATTTTCCAGAGTGCTCAACAAATGAATTATTATTAGGCACACCTGAAGCCAAATGAACGCTATATAAACTCAAGCTGGGTAATGTGGTCGGACTGAAAAGGATCGCTGCACGGGCCTCTGATGAGAATTAAAAGAATTCGAAACGCGTAAGGCCAGGGACGACACGAAGGAAAGGGAAGCTGCACGCCTTTGGTTGAATGAAGCGGAATGCTTATCTGCAATGATCGCAACCCCAAATCAAGGAAAAATTGTGGTGGATATATATATATATATATATATATATATATATATATATATATATATATATATATATATATATACACATACAAATTATATATATATATTATTTTTTTCCGAAGCAAACACACTCCACCTCCAGCAGCATGAAAACAAGCCTACCAGCCGATCATTAGTGACAGACTTTTGAATATTGCAGTAGGTGCAGCATAAAGCGTTTCGACTCCTTGAGTCTTAGTAATTTAATCATAAGTAGTCACAGAGTGGTCAATTTCTTGTTCTTGTATACACAAATAACCAGTGAAGAAGGGCCTAAGTTAGCAGATGAAGTGATTTTTCAAAGTGAAAAGTATTTTTATTTAAAAACGTACTTACCTTATTGCGAAGATCTTGGTTTTAAAATAATAATCAAAGTATAATTCTCTAAAATTGATCTGGATCTCCTTCTTGAGTCATGTGTCCATTATTGATCACTGTTGTGCAATAAATGTCTTTCACTCCTCTGTGTTAGGCCTAAGGCTGCTCGCCCACACTACCACTAA